>NC_139217.1:103833276-105108276 GCF_055691185.1 Crinia signifera | reverse complement strand
TTGAATGGAATTCAAATGATCTCCTAATGACATGCGACGCAGAGTCGCTGTTTACTAATATCCCCCACTATCTCAGTCTAGATGGAGATCTCAGCGATTCCCGAAGACAATTTATTTTGAATTCAGTGTAATTTTTTTTTATCTCACAATTATTTCACTTTTGATGGACGTTTCTTTCTTCAGGTTCTTGGTAACGCCATGGGCACCAAGTTCACCCGGAGTTTTGCCAACTTATATATGGGCATGTTTGAGGACCAGTATATCTGGGATGGCCCTTTCGGGGCAAACTTGGTGCTATATGTGTGGTACATTTTTTTTCCATTTGGGATGGGGTCCTACTATCTGCAAATGATTTTGTAACACACATCAATAAAAACACTTTGGGATTAACTTTCCCGAGCACTGTTCACACCTCCAACACACCAAAATTCAAGAAGTTGTTACAGTCCACATGTGGAAGACTGCAATGTGCCATCTTTGACAGAGAGAGTGGATATCACTCTCTCTGTCAAAGATGGCACATTGCAGTCTTCCACATGTGGACTGTAACAACTTCTTGAATTTCTACAGTTGTCACCACCGTCCGTGGCTTACTAATATCATGAAAAGCCAATTTCTGAGGTTGAGATGTAATAGTTCTATCAGGATGATTTTGTTAGGGAGGTAGATAAAATGTCAAATTAATTTTTGGAATTAGGATACCCAGTAGATCTACTTAAGAAAGGTAAAAAGGAAACCCTTGATGTGTCTCGAGAATTATTGTAAATGAAAAACTTCAAACAAAAAGAGACCATAGAATCAGAAGAATGTCCTCTAATCTTTATTTCAAAGTATAACACACATTTAACTAAAAACATCATTAAAAAGAACTATAGAATATTGAAATGTAATAGAATTCTTAGCAATATAATTGACGAGACACCAGGCATAGGGCCAGATTCTCTAAGCTTCAAAAGTGATAAAACGGGGAATTGAAAACAGCCAGCCAATCAGCTCCTACCTGCCATGTCACAGACTGTGTTTAAAAAATGTCAGACAGGAGCTGATTGGCTGGCTGTTTATCACTCTCTATTTTAGCACTTTTGAAGCTTAGAGAATTTGGCCCATAATCTTTAAACGCAACTCTACTCTGAAGAACTCTTTAGCCCCTAGTCACTTATCACGATCCTCTGAGTCTGGGACAAGTACCATCTCATTAGGTTGTTTTAGATTTAAGAAACCTAAATGTATGACATGTAGCTATGTTAATGGGAACAAAGTATTTACATCCTCAACAACGGTAAGAGATATACTATTAAAAATCATATTAACTGCTTATCTATATATGTAAGTAAGTAACTAAGTTTAATTAATATAGCGCACTTTCTCCAACAGGACTTAAGGCGCTTATATGTATGTAATTTATCTGGTCAACTGTGTCTGTGGGATTAATATTTAGGACGGATGACCCGTTCCCTCAATACTAGATTCCTGGAACACATAAGAAATTTCTTGAAGAATTGAGAACTCACAGCCTCTCGAGACATGAAGTGTCTAAACATCAGGGGAAGCTTGATGTTCTGTGTGTACAGGGTGTCGAGATGGTGAACCCCACATTTCGAGGGGGTGACCGTTTTAAAACCTTATGCAGACGTGAGGCATATTGGATTGATATGTTGGACACTCTCTTTCCTGCTGGTTTGAACAAATCAATTGAATTAAACAATATGTAAATGTAATCAAATTATTTATTTTTTTATTAGAAAAATCCTTTGCCTCCATATTATAATCTGTATATTCATTTTATATTAATATGTATTATCCCTGCTTTTTCCTTTTCTTTCTTCTATGTTTGTTTAGCCTATCTATAATCATGGTTGTATCTGTGTTTCTAAGAAATATGGTTACTGTTAAAAGTACATAGACTGTTTAAAATGTTCCTATTTTTTGATCACTTAACGATAACAGGAATCTCTGTAAATATCATGTATATCTAAACCTTTCTCAAAACAAATTAGTGTGATTAAATATTTTAGATGGATATCTTCCCATTCATATGTAGACTGAAGAAATGAATAATCATGTTATTGTTTAGCAAGTAAACAAACAAAAATAATAAATGAATTGTCAGTAATACATTAATTTAAAATATAGAAAATAAGAAAAATGAAAATGTCCAAAAAAGATTTTTAGGAAATAATTATACACTAAGGGTCTTGAACCAATATTATTAGTTCAGTTCTCTCGGCACTGGTGCTGTGTGCTCATCTAGATGAGCCACTGCTTCTATTTATTCTATGCATTTTTAAAACTGCCTATTATAGCTCCACACTGCATGTATTTATATCTGAAGATGCCATATACCTACCAATTTACTGATTTTGAGTGAGAATAGCAAGCTTAATAGGATGAGAGATTCAGAAGGTGAGAGATTTGGTAAGAAAACTCAATTTTTTTAAAAATCAAACTGGATTTGCAGTGTAAATGATTGCCGCTTTACCAAATCTCTCACTTTCTAAATCTCTCATCGAATTTCACCCTATATGTATGCATTTTTAAGAAGAAAATGTTATGTTTTAATTATTTTTTAAAGTGCAAAATGTAATAATGTGCCTCGGTGCTGGGACAGCTCCCCTGATCCCAGCACCGGAGCAGCAGGGACGGGGAGAGATGGTGCTGTGTCCTCCACGGGATCAGATCCCTGTCCCAACAGTGCGGGCAGCAGCAGACAAGTGGTGGCGGGGATCATCAGGGTGGCTGTTTGAAGTTGGCGCCATTATGGCCATCCAATGGAAAATGCCACCGGCTGTGTTCAAACAATGGCACCATTTGGGAGCCAATCACGGCTCCCAAAACGGCAGCCAGTATGAAACGGGCCTGGGCGAGCCAATTGGTGTTCGCAACACCGTACTCAGCCCTGCCCCAACGTCTGACGTTGGACGCTGCTGGGGAGGAGCGGAAGAAGGTCCGTCGGTGGAGAGGGAGCACAGAAGTGCTCCGGAAGCCGCTGGAGGACGGCGCAGAAGACAGCGGTGGTGAGAAAAGTTCCGCCACGGAAGAGGCCATTAGATTTCGGAATCAAGCCAGAAGATCTCCGGCACCTCCTGCAAGAAGAAAAGAAGCGGCACTGCCACTGGCCAGGACTGGCCAGCGGCAGAAGAAAGAAGATGGCGGCCTTTCCTGGAGAGGCCTAGAGCTGATGAATCTCCGCCCGCAGCCTCTCCCAGTGCCAGGTATGTGACCCCAGGGCCACCTATCTCCCTACACCAGGCACTGGGCCCATGGGCACAGTCAGGCCCTTTTAGCTTGTGGGTATTTCAGTCGGGCCCTCTCGGCCTGGGGCCACTTGATTTTTGGGCCCTCATGGCCTGTGATGTTTAGTTGGGCCCATGGCCCCTTCCCCCTGAGGCTCTGTATTGGGCAGTAGGCCCATGGCCCATTATACTACAACAACAAGAGAAATCTCACGTGCGCTTATAGGTATAGTCCTGTATATTTATACGTAGAAGATTCACAAGGTTCAGATCCGTCTCAGGTATTCCGTAAACATGTGAAAAAAACAACAGGAAAAACGATATTGTAACTCCAGAAAACAGTCTATATCCCCTTTAGGTGAAAACAGGGTTTAATGGAAAAGGTGTCCCCGGACAGCTTCCAAACGATCCCAGGGTGGATTAGGTGGATCACCTCACACGTGCATATATATGTGAATGCTCACATGTATGCTTACATATAACAGATGCTGTGTAATCGCATAAAGGTATCTTTTTCTTTATAAAACTTCAGATGGCCAAGATAAAATCACACTGCTTTATTCTTTAGAATAACAAAGGAGCCAGAACACAGTTTTTAACAGCTTTCATAACACATCAGATGTTACCCGGGTGCTTAATGATGGTACCAGAAAACTGTGACAACTATGCTCCACACTCAGTTGATAAAAAACTCCAGACACTTGGATCAACGCGTTTCGGCACGCTGCGGTGCCTTTTTCAAGAAAAATGTGTCTGTAAATCAATAAATTCATAATCTAAAAATTGTATAATAATAATATACAATATTAAAAAAATTAGGCCAAAATATATAAATAAATGAAAATCCAGATAACATCAGAGACATAAGAGTAAAAGCAGGCTTACCCAATGTGCAAAGACTCCCAGTTAGACACAACGCCAGGACCTGCTCTCACCAGGATCCTCCACGTGTAGAATGGGGTCTGAGCAACGTCGGCGTTTGTTTGGCCGGAAATAAGAAGCCGGTGAGCGCATAACGTCATGTCCGCTTGGACAGACGTTTGTGCATCTAAAAACTGTCTCCTCATCAACAACGCTGTATGTATACAGTTCCCAGTGATAAAGTGCGGGCGGCGGCCATTTTATATGAAGCTTCTGCCCATATTTTCTGCAAGTGGATGCGAGCTATTACGGGCGCCATTTTGCTTATGGGCAAAAGTAGGGGCAAATGGATATTCAATGAAAAAAGTGCATAGGATCATATTTATGCTCCCTAAACTTTAGAAGATATTATAAACGCCATTTTGCTTATGGGCAAAAGCAAGGGCAAGGGGATAATAGGTGAAAAATATGTATAGGATGATGCCTATGTTTTCTAAGTAATTATCCTTAAGCACCCCATCACATCTGACTCACAATGGGATATATACAATACAGATGGGGCCGGGCTCATCTTTGCAGGGGATGGCGATGGCGACGCCATCGCCATTCCCTGCTCCCGCGCCATCTGTGTGTCGGAAGGGGACGCGCGCGCACGAGGTGCGCGCGCGTCCCCTTCCGACGGTGCTGCCGTCCCCTTCCGACGGTCGCCCGGTGCCCACACCGGGCGCCCGCACCCCCCCACAGCCTCCTCGGGTCCCCCCAGCCCCCCTCGAGCGGGAGGCGGACAGTATTGCGTCCGCCTCGCCGGCCGGCCGCCCGGATACTGAGACGCGCGTGCGTGGGGGACGCACGCGCGTCTCAGTCAGATGGCGCGCCGTGTTGCTGGCGGATCGCCAGCAAGCATAAGGCCGGCGCCGTCTGTAAACAGAAAAAATAGAAAAAATAGAAAAAATATATATATACATAAAAACAGAACAATAATGATTTAATGAAATTGTAAAAATTATAAAAACCATCTTAATTCAAAATCACAGTTTAAACCAGCAGGGGAAAGTGTTTTGAGGTCATAAATATACCTCATTTCCGTTTGGGCAAGACGGATATCTCTATTCCTCACACGCCAATTATCTTTAACCCATGCAATGGCTGCAAACATTTTGATCCCAGTAGTTTTGCATTGGTGTTTTTCTTTAAAATGCATGGAGAATGGGTGATTGGAATTTCCATTTAAAATATTCCGTATGTGTTCCGCCCACCTCACCTTCACCTGCCGTTTGGTTTTTCCTATATATGCGAGATCGCATCCACATACAATAATATAAATTACATAATTAGTATGACATGTAATAAAGTCCTTAATGGTTACCAAAATACCATTAACTTCAACATTTGTGTATTTGGTTGTGGTACTCTTACATGTCCTGCACATTTTACAGTCTCCACACCGGTAAAATCCCTTGTTTCTGGGCAAGAAACGTTTACCGTCCATATGCAAAGCACTTGTCACTAGCTTATCCTTAATGGTTGGAGCCTTTCTATATATAAACACAGGTTTAGGTGGCAGGGATTCCTTCAAGATGTCATCTTTGAGTAGAATACCCCAATTTTTTCTGATTATACCTTCAATTTGTTTGTGCCTTTTATGATAGTTGGTATTGAAGGCTATGGTATAATTATTTTTTGGGGGGATTTTAACGGTATCAGTCAGAAGGGTACCTCTATCGATTTGTCCCACTTGTTCTGCAATACTGGTTAAACTTTCTTGTGGATAACCTTTTTTGACGAATTTCTTAACCATTTTTTTTTTAGCCTGCTCATCATACTTGTTTTGAGTTGAACAATTACGTTGCAGTCTGGTGAATTGCCCTTTTGGGACATTATCTAACCAGACTGGTAAATGGTTACTGGATTTATGTATATATGTGTTGCAGTCAGTGGGTTTATTGAAGGTACAGGTTTCTATGTTCCCTTCAATAATATCAATTTTCAAATCTAAAAATTTTACTGACTCTTTACTTATTTCAAAAGTCAGAACAATGTTGGCTTCATTGTTATTTAGATATGTACAAAAATTGTGAAGTTCCTCCTCGTCTCCCTGCCAAACAAAAATAATATCATCAATGTACCGCCACCAGTGCACCAGGTTTGCAACCCAGCCATGTCCTGCCCAGACGTGAGTCTCCTCCCATCTGGACATAAACAAATTGGCATAGCTGGGTGCAAACCTGGTGCCCATGGCGGTACCCACCATTTGCTTATAAAAGGACCCGTCAAAATTAAAATAATTATTCTCCAAGATAAAGGTGATCCCCTCTTTAAGGAAATTACAAGTTCTCTCATCCAATTCTGTTCTCATTAAGATATTTTTAATAGCTTCAATCCCCAAATTGTGCGAAATGATAGTATACAGCGAGGATACATCTGCTGTTATTAAATAATAATTGTCACCCCACTGTATATCTGATAGGCGATTTAGAACATCCTTTGTGTCCTTCAAGTGAGATCTCTCGCTAATAACTAAAGGTTGTAACTGATGATCGATATATGCCGAGAGATTGGCAGTTATGGAGTTGGTTGCTGCCACAATCGGCCTACCAGGGGGGTTATCAACATTTTTATGTATCTTCGGTAAAAGATACAGTACAGGTACCGAAAAATTTTCATTAATAAGATAGTCCTTAACATCTTTATTAAAGGTACCTGCTTCATAATGGTATACAATTAGATCTTGATACAGTTTAAAAATATTGTTGGATGGATCATTTTTTAATTTCTTATAAGTGACTCCATCATTAAGCTGACGCATCCCCTCTTTCCTATACAAGGCTAAATCCATAACAACAACGCTCCCCCCTTTGTCAGCCGGTTTAATAATTATGTCCTTGTTCTTCTCCAAGGACATTAATGCTTCACGTTCTTTTCTTGTGAGATTATTTTTACGGCTAGGGGGCAGCATTCTTATTTTGTTGAGGTCTTCCAAAACACCTTTCTGGAATGTTTCAACACAACAACCTTTTGCGTGAGTGGGGTTAAAGAGGGATTTCTTTTTAAAGGGATTTATAGTGGTACTATCTTCACTAGTTTCCCCAAAGAATCTTTTGATGGCCAATTTGCGTACAAATTTCTGTACGTCAATGTAAAGATCAAAATGGTCAACATCATTGGTCGGGCAAAATTTCATACCTTTTTGTAGGACTTTTTGTTCTATTTCGTTAAGGACGTATGAACTTAGATTAAAAATTTTCACACCCTCCTCTTTATAGGTTTCGGAATCTAAGGTTTCCTGATCGATTATGGAAACTTTCCTACTTCTCGAGCTTTTAACTCTCTTTTTGCCCCCTCTTTTTCCCCTTTTGGTTTTAAATTTTTGTTTTTTCCTGTTTACATGTTCCTTTATATATTTGGATGTTGTTAATTGTACCGCCTTCTGAAATTCCCCTTCTCTAAAAAAGACTCTCTATTCATGGGAATATTGATGTTTTCATCTCTCCAATTATTTAGACTCTCATATCTATTTTGTGTTTCAAAAGAGGTTCTAGGCTTCCATTCACTATGGGGCCTTGGAGGATAAGGTCTCTGGTATCTATGTGATCTATTTTCATGTGTCCCTGTCCGCCAACTGGACCGTTGGTACGGAGAAGGTACATCATGATGATACTTATTATTATAACTATTATCATAGTTACTTTCAAAATTCCTCCTTATTTGAGATCTATTATTGAGGGGTCTGTTTCTCTGAGTAGGCGGTTCTATTCTTACATTTTGTTTGAAATTCCTTTTCTTATTATAATTCCTGGGTTTCGGTTGGTAAGGAATATGGATGGGGGGTGTATCTACCTGTTTTACAGTGGTTTCAGCTGGTTTGTCTTGGATATTAAGGACATCCCTTTTAAATTTCTTTGATTTTTTAAACATCAAATCTCTCTCATTCTTTTTAATTTTTTGGATAGTCCTATTTTCCAATTTTTTGTAGTCCTCCATATCTACAAAAGGTCCCACTAGTCTCTCATATTCTAGTATTTGTTTCTCAAGCTCTTTGAGCTCTTCTTTACGTTCCCCCAAAATCAAATCTATAAGGGCAAATGAACAATTAGTAATAATGCTCTCCCACTTGGTTTTAAACAAAATGGACCCATTATCAAAAGATGCCTTTTTGTCTATTTTTAGGCCTTTGGGTATAATTTTGGCCGCCATGTATTTTTCAAGGCTGGCAATCTCCCACCATGTCTTGTTTTCTTTTATGAGAACATTCTCTAGTCTATTCATCAGACCTTCTAGAGTATCATCCAACATATCTACATGGTTTAGATCATTATTATACAAAAAAGCATCCTTAATAAGATTATTACGTTCTGATCTGTGTTTAAACATGCTGCTGCCAAGGTGAAAAAAGACGGTGAAAAGACAAATCTAAAAAGGAAAGATATTTCACCACAGGCGCTGCAAACCTTAAAGCTGCATATGATCCTTCAAAAGTGGTCACCGGACCACCAAACATACACTACAACAACAAGAGAAATCTCACGTGCGCTTATAGGTATAGTCCTGTATATTTATACGTAGAAGATTCACAAGGTTCAGATCCGTCTCAGGTATTCCGTAAACATGTGAAAAAAACAACAGGAAAAACGATATTGTAACTCCAGAAAACAGTCTATATCCCCTTTAGGTGAAAACAGGGTTTAATGGAAAAGGTGTCCCCGGACAGCTTCCAAACGATCCCAGGGTGGATTAGGTGGATCACCTCACACGTGCATATATATGTGAATGCTCACATGTATGCTTACATATAACAGATGCTGTGTAATCGCATAAAGGTATCTTTTTCTTTATAAAACTTCAGATGGCCAAGATAAAATCACACTGCTTTATTCTTTAGAATAACAAAGGAGCCAGAACACAGTTTTTAACAGCTTTCATAACACATCAGATGTTACCCGGGTGCTTAATGATGGTACCAGAAAACTGTGACAACTATGCTCCACACTCAGTTGATAAAAAACTCCAGACACTTGGATCAACGCGTTTCGGCACGCTGCGGTGCCTTTTTCAAGAAAAATGTGTCTGTAAATCAATAAATTCATAATCTAAAAATTGTATAATAATAATATACAATATTAAAAAAATTAGGCCAAAATATATAAATAAATGAAAATCCAGATAACATCAGAGACATAAGAGTAAAAGCAGGCTTACCCAATGTGCAAAGACTCCCAGTTAGACACAACGCCAGGACCTGCTCTCACCAGGATCCTCCACGTGTAGAATGGGGTCTGAGCAACGTCGGCGTTTGTTTGGCCGGAAATAAGAAGCCGGTGAGCGCATAACGTCATGTCCGCTTGGACAGACGTTTGTGCATCTAAAAACTGTCTCCTCATCAACAACGCTGTATGTATACAGTTCCCAGTAATAAAGTGCGGGCGGCGGCCATTTTATATGAAGCTTCTGCCCATATTTTCTGCAAGTGGATGCGAGCTATTACGGGCGCCATTTTGCTTATGGGCAAAAGTAGGGGCAAATGGATATTCAATGAAAAAAGTGCATAGGATCATATTTATGCTCCCTAAACTTTAGAAGATATTATAAACGCCATTTTGCTTATGGGCAAAAGCAAGGGCAAGGGGATAATAGGTGAAAAATATGTATAGGATGATGCCTATGTTTTCTAAGTAATTATCCTTAAGCACCCCATCACATCTGACTCACAATGGGATATATACAATAAACAGAAAAAATAGAAAAAATAGAAAAAATATATATATACATAAAAACAGAACAATAATGATTTAATGAAATTGTAAAAATTATAAAAACCATCTTAATTCAAAATCACAGTTTAAACCAGCAGGGGAAAGTGTTTTGAGGTCATAAATATACCTCATTTCCGTTTGGGCAAGACGGATATCTCTATTCCTCACACGCCAATTATCTTTAACCCATGCAATGGCTGCAAACATTTTGATCCCAGTAGTTTTGCATTGGTGTTTTTCTTTAAAATGCATGGAGAATGGGTGATTGGAATTTCCATTTAAAATATTCCGTATGTGTTCCGCCCACCTCGCATCCACATACAATAATATAAATTACATAATTAGTATGACATGTAATAAAGTCCTTAATGGTTACCAAAATACCATTAACTTCAACATTTGTGTATTTGGTTGTGGTACTCTTACATGTCCTGCACATTTTACAGTCTCCACACCGGTAAAATCCCTTGTTTCTGGGCAAGAAACGTTTACCGTCCATATGCAAAGCACTTGTCACTAGCTTATCCTTAATGGTTGGAGCCTTTCTATATATAAACACAGGTTTAGGTGGCAGGGATTCCTTCAAGATGTCATCTTTGAGTAGAATACCCCAATTTTTTCTGATTATACCTTCAATTTGTTTGTGCCTTTTATGATAGTTGGTATTGAAGGCTATGGTATAATTATTTTTTGGGGGGATTTTAACGGTATCAGTCAGAAGGGTACCTCTATCGATTTGTCCCACTTGTTCTGCAATACTGGTTAAACTTTCTTGTGGATAACCTTTTTTGACGAATTTCTTAACCATTTTTTTAGCCTGCTCATCATACTTGTTTTGAGTTGAACAATTACGTCGCAGTCTGGTGAATTGCCCTTTTGGGACATTATCTAACCAGACTGGTAAATGGTTACTGGATTTATGTATATATGTGTTGCAGTCAGTGGGTTTATTGAAGGTACAGGTTTCTATGTTCCCTTCAATAATATCAATTATCAATTATAGGTCGGGCATTAGGCCCGTCGGCACATATAGCCGGGCAAAAGGCCGGAGGCCCATTTAGGAGGGCATGGTGCCCGGGGGCTACAGGTTCAGGCACTAGGCCTGTGGCTGCAGGAAAAGGTGTTAGGCCTGGGGGCAGTTAGGAGGAATGTAAGTGACCTTGATGTTAGGCCCGTGTGTTTGATTAGCCTGTCAGCCATGTTAGGCCTCTTAAGGCCTGTGAAGTGTTTTAGGCCTACCTAGGCCTGCGTCTCCTTGTTGGTTGGGGGTGATTTTCACTCCCCTGAGGGGTCCTGTCACTGGGAAAGTAGGCTTTGCGACAGCTCTTCCCAGGGCCAGGATTGAGTTGGGAAAAGGGAACAGCTGTTCCCCCACCTCACCGCGAACGGCTGTTCGTGAATAGGGCCGGTTCCACGTAAGGGAAGGGTGGTAAGTAAACTCCCACTGAGTGTATTCTCTGTTGCCTAATGTGATTGTTTGTGTATTTTTGATGTTACTGTTTTGCATATTAGTCAATTGATTGGGGGATTAGGTACCGGAAGCTTAATGTTTTAAATTATATATTTAATATATTTTTTTTTTTTATGATTGGTTAATACACTTCGATTTGGTTTTGCTTTCTCTTTCAATTTAAAATATTTCTGTGAGTAATCTGATCCAAGTTACTTTTAGGAGCTGCATCACCAAGTCTCTGGTGACATTGTTATGTTTAAATCGATAGCTAATTAGCACACTAGAACTGCGCCTTTTCTGTATTCCCAGAAATCAATTTAATAGCAGTGCACCAGTAGCCCTAGGACTGCCCATACGCCTTTTTTTAGTGATCAGATTCGTATGACAAAATAAATGAGGTAACATCCATTATTAATAATTGTACATACAGTAACTGGACACCAACCTGCTAATATCTTAACTGTTTCTCATACAGTATATACAATTTAACACCACTGAAATGTACTAAATACAATTCTTTGGAAAACAAATCTACCTTTGTAGCAGAATTATATTTTTTAATGGTTCACTGATTTTAGAAATACCTCAGATTCATTTCTCATGTAGTATATTCAGATATAATGCTGTATTTTGTTTCATATTACATTTTTTGTGATTTATACTTTTCTTTAACACCCGTGACTATTTCTGTCTCTTGATGCATTCACTGGCAGGAGTAGATAAAATTGCGGTTTAAAAAAAAATACAATTGACTTTAAATGTTACTGTTATTTAAAAGTATTTCCCTGAACAACAACTCTGTTTTAAATCATACTTCAAAAATGGATCCTTGATATTGCTAGAGGTTCTGCGCTTCCCCAGTTCACTTTATTAAAGTTATAAATCACATGGTTTATAGTCATTGGACACATTCAACTGTGCTTACCCACCACTACAGTAAGTCTACTTCTTTTATCATTTACACAAGAGGTTGAATAATAATGATGTCATAAGAAAAAGAAGACTGGCCTTAATCTCAGTTAGGTCATTTCCATTTCTACAAAAGGTTTTACTGGGATCTAAACTACTGTGTAATCAGAACTACTGTAATTGTGCTTCTCTTAAAATTCCAATTGTCTCTAGCAATATAAGAACAGAGAAATGTAAGTCTGGATATAATCCAAAGCAATTGCTTTTTCTTTAGATCAGTCTTGGGTAGCATAAAAGACCAATCTGAAACACTGCAAATACTGATATAATTAATTCAGCTTTACTGCCGTTTACCAGTAGTGCATAGTTATATGCAAATTGCTCTGCATGTGTTTTATTGGCAGTCAAGCTGTCACCTGTGAACACATAAAAGTCACATATGTACAGTATGAGTCCCTTAACTTACTGTATTTGTACTCAGTGGAAATTCAAATAAAAGTAAATATTTATATGCACAGTATTGTATTATGCATTTGTTGAAACAAGTATAATGGCTTTGTTGTCTTGCCATGAGAAGTGTCCCATTATGGCTCATTAAGGCGTACAATGGCAAAAGCATGTAATGATACTGCAGCTTGGTGGCAATTGCGCTGCTCATGAAAACTCCATACGCTAATGGATATGTGAAGCGACATTGCCATTTACCTGCTGCCTTTGCTTCACTTAACCTATGTACAGTATACTGTGCTTAGCCCAATAAGGTGTACTCCCTTGCAGCCGATTATCTTGGCTTGTCACCATTTACTAGCCAGTCATCCCCAGGGACTCAGTGGGAAATGTACGTGGAGCTAAGCTCTGTAAGGGTGGGCTAAGGTCAGAATACATTTCTCCACTGAGTCCTTGGGGCTTAATGAGCAGCTAGGTAGCATATTTACAAAATGGTGGCAGGCCGAGAATACTGCTAGACGTACAACAGCATTTACATTGAATACAGTTTTTCATACAAGAAAATTGCATACATTGGGGCAGATGTATTAAACCTGGAGAAGAGATAAAGTAAAAGGAGATAAAGCACCAGCCAATGAACTGTGTTTGAAAATGACAGTTGGGAGTTGATTGGCTGGTGCTTTTTCTCCTTTTACTTTATCTTCACTTTATCTCCAGTTTATCTCTTCTCCAGGCTTAATACATCTGCCCCATTGTGACAAACCCTGAGCCTTTCCCCAAGCGTCACCAGCATTTTCCGGCCAGATGTGAATGAGATGAAAGGCCTGTGGTACAGTAACACAAATGGCCTAGCGGTTAAGCCCACAGCTTTTTTATGCACAGTTTCCAAAGATAATTGAGTACTGATCAGAATAATTTATTTCAAGATGCATCCGAATCTAAAGGGATTACCAAACCCTTTGATAGTCAAACAGAATATACTGTATACAAGTTATACAGCGATGTTTGAAATAATATATCTTTTTAATGAAAGATCACAATACAGTACATACACAATATTGGCCAATTTCAATAAAACACTACATATATAAAACATATAGATACAATCTTCATTTAATAAGCATACCCTTAATAAGAAAGCTAGACTTTATATTCACTCTTATCTTAAATGCATGCGATTGCTTCAATTAATTTTGCATAGTTTTGTTAAAAGCAAGTTCAAACAAGTGTTAGTGGAATATGTTTGGATTAGATATATCCATTCCTAATGCTATAGCCACCTAGAAATGTATGGTGACATCCTCCAACAGCCTCACAGAACCAAGCAAATCCTTCCATGACCATCTAATTAACTGTATGTCCAAACAGAATGGCTGTAGGTACTGTACTGAGATGCTGGCACCATGTTTTCTGGATATGGAATCGGAGATGTATGTTGAGACATGCTCTTAAAATGGTCCCATGCCTGTGTTACCTAACCTAAACTGTCCCAACTGTCAATCATTTTGCAAATAACTCCTCACTGATAGCATCATCGCATAGATATCTTGGTGCACACATGTACAGTCGGCTGATAACACTAGGCAACAGTCAAAAAGGATCCTAAGCAGTGGTGGCTCATACCTTATTGGGGGAGGATGACGACGAGGGTTTCCCCAAACAGCAAGGCTTGTGGCTAAAGCAGGTATCCCGCTGCATTTAGCTGGGAGCCTCGCTCCTTTAGAGGCTGCATATGGAATTTCCCCCTTGCTCCAAAAAGCTAGCAAGGGGGAAATGGTGTATGCAGGGGGTCAGTTGAATACTGACCGTGTGAGCTGTGACAGCGAGCAGGTAGCACTGCTCGCTGTCACAGCTCGTCCTCTAAATTGAATACTGCCCTATGTTGGACAATTGGCAGAGATGCTGCCGGAAATAGTGTGCAAGCGACTTACAAAATGGAAAACAACAAATGTGAATAACAATTCTATTAATAAACATATGTAATTTTTAGGATCCAAATTTAAAAAAAAAATTGTTGTCCAGTGTAATTGCTCAGCTGCGTAAATAATAATATTAATATTGTGTACATCTTTGAATCAGGCCAATAGTCTAATAATTGTTATGAAATTATATACTTTAGTTCAAACAAGCAAGTTTGAAGAAAGTTAACTTTAATTGTACACACCGAGAAAGCACGGGGATCATAACAGTTCTGGGACACTGCCCAGACACAGATTATTATACTAAAAGTTATCTGCAAATATGCTAATTACCAATAACTTTAAAAGTCAAGAATGCATGCACAAGTTGTGCTAATTATACAGTACCAAATCTAAACCCATTACATTAAATGTCATATTTTACAGCATCAGATTGCGGAAAATACTGTACATAGAGAAGTGTCCTTGTACACTATTGCTTCTGTCACCCCTTTTGCTGTGCCAGGTTTTTGTTGAATCAGACATGCCAAGCTTCTTTCTTGCTTAAAATGTTCATCTTATTAGCATACTGTATATAAAACAGCTGAAAGTAAAAAAAGCTACTTTACTTGATTACACTGATCAATTTGATGTGTGACATTTGTACATCTGTGTGTGAATGAGTCTGTAGATGAACAGCTACCATGCAGTCGCCATGTCTAATGCAAAGTTCACTGGGTTTCACCTATGACTTTGTTTGCTTGTAAAACGAACTCCTGTGCAGTTAAAGTCACAGGCCGGCATCTCTGGTATATTTTGAATGGTGTTAAGCTGTGTCTGCTTTGTGAATAACATTAAAATTGTGTAATAAAAGACAGTATGATCCAATCGTGCCAGACATCTCACGCCGTATAGTGTAGATGCTATGGGGGAAATTGTAAAAACCTTGAGGCGTGGGGTGTTTCTAACAGGCACATATTTTGTTATTCAATTAGAGGGGAAAAATATGTTATAACTGTTAATGGCACATGGCAC
Source organism: Crinia signifera (assembly GCF_055691185.1). Classification (NCBI taxonomy): domain Eukaryota; kingdom Metazoa; phylum Chordata; class Amphibia; order Anura; family Myobatrachidae; genus Crinia; species Crinia signifera. The sequence goes on along the minus strand of NC_139217.1, from coordinate 105,092,690 downwards.
AAAGTTTTTTAAATAACAAACTTTAAAATTGCTATATTATTTACCAACCAATACACAATACTTTTCCTTTTATTGTTAACTGTATACAGATATAAGACAAATATGGTACCTTCATTTTCCTAAACCACCATTTTTGTTTGTTTCCCATCTTTGTCATCCTACAATGTTTTCCAATTAAATAGAGAAAGCCTACATTTAGGTTACAATACACACACAGGGCCATGCTTATGTAGAGTAACACTCCATGTACAAGGGGTTTATTTATCACCATCATCTGAGGATGTGCATCATCCCAACTTGCAATGCCATAATTTACCACACTGCATGGATGTATTAATTATTGCATGCAGGGACAGAGCTTGCGATAAAGCTCTGTCCCGTCAATCGGTCTCCGCAGCGATATTGGGGTATTTTTCAGAAAAAAAACAGATGTTGTGCTGCTCTTGTGCTGATGCAGTCATTGCTGCTACCACCACTGCTAACACCCCCTCCCCTTTGCAATGACCCCCTCTTGCCACCACAACTGATCATACTCACCACCTGGGGATCGATTCCTGCAGCATTGTCAATCTTCAGAGCTCACTATTTTTTAGTGACTCCTATTGCTGTAAAGTGAGCTGCTGCTTTGCAGCATCACTTTACTGCACCAAGGGTGACAGAGCAGCAGAGAGCCCTGAACACCGGCATCCCTCACCGGACCACTGATCGCCTAGCCCTGGATCCTCTTCTGTGTCGGTCAGATACACATAGCTGATCACCCTGACCCTGTCCCTCCACTGCTTTCTTTGCCTTGGGATAGAAAAAACTGTTCAGAAGCCCTGCTTCGCAAGTGAGCCCTGTGATTCACCAGCTGAAGGTGGCTATTAACAATGCTCACTGAGGATTCTTTCACTTTTATTTTTATAAATTCGCCCAGATTGAATTGGGGAAATAGGATCTGGTTACGAAACAAATGCTAATTAAAGGGTTTGGAGCAGTTTTTCACAAAAGCTGCTCAAAAAGTCCTTTAATGCATTTAGGTGATACTAAAATAATGTGAAAAGGATGTGAAAACACCCTTTTTCACAATATTTGAGTAAAAATAATGATAATAAATGGGCCCCTAAAACTGAAAAGCACTAACACACACATTAATTAAATTAGCTAATTATGTTTGTACATAATTAACATATTAAAACAATTTATTGATTAACATAAAAGATTTTAACAAATTAAACAGAAACTGCCCAGCATTACTGGATAGGTTCATTGCTGACCTGACTGGTCTGTCGATTCAGTGGAGGATGTTATGAAAAAGATCTTTTTCAGCTACACAGCGCTCTCTTTAATCGCAGCCTGGTTATCTGTTCAGGGAGCACCACTCCTTAGGATACGCAATAACAAATATGAGAGAACAACAACCGGCGCTGATTATAAATAGTGGCTCGTGAAGAAGCTTCCTCTTTAGTTTCCACAAGTCCTACTAGGATCCCAGTGAATATCACTATTGGACCACACTGACCTGTGTGTGGGTCCCTATGTACACATAGCATTTTCTTTGTCCAAATATCTTTATTCACCAATCCACATGTCACAACTGATTACACGAACTGACCTGGGAAATGGTCCCTATATTCACATAAAGGTATCTTTGGACAAAGTATGTTCTCCAAAATCACTCCAGCATCAATCAGCAACGCACATCATAGGCATAAGGAGACAAACTGACCTGTATTTAGGTCCCTATGTTCACGTAGCGTGTTCTTTAGTCACTCACTGCTGAGGCAGAAGCTCTTCTTCAGACACCCTCAACCATTGTGACTGCTTGAACAGGAAAGCTCAACACTACTGAATCATCTGCAGAAGTGACTTTATTTCCCTCAAACTTCACAAGATATGAGGAGGATAATTTAATTAAGGTGGCAATGGCAAGGTTGCATTCTGGGTAACAAAAACACCAGAAATAAACAGTAGTTAAAGAGCTGGCAACAGTTATTTGTGATACCCATGCTTTGCTGTAGACTGAGGACTATAAGAAGGCATGTTGCTTGCAGACCTTCTTGTGTTTCTACCAGGGATGGGACTTGTCTGACTAGGGTTGGGGGAGGGTTCTTGTAAGGTGGAGGGCCTTTTAGGCAGTTTTGCTGCAATACTGCTCAGTACTTGAGTTTGAAGAGCTATCTCTTGCAGAAAAGCCTCAAAGATTTTGCTAGGAAAATGTAAAGTGCGCTACTATCACCTCAATGTACAATAGTTTTTATATATAAATACAACTGTTGGTAAAAAACAATATTTTATTAAAATAATTTGAAATTCGGCATCTCAGACACGGTGATTTTCAATCCATTTCATAAAAACATGGGAACAGACCCAACGCGTTTCATCACCTGAGTGACTTCATCAGGGGTAATAGTTCCAACATCTTTAAATCGCACGGAGTGGGATTGGACCTTTATTGGCACCTCAATGTCCAAGCTATATGTCTCTATGTAATTAGCTCCTCAGTCTCCAGTGTATGAATGCAGACACTGACACTGATGCAGACACTGATATAAATGTATATTCACCATTTGATATTGTGTTACTTTCCATATTATAAAAAGTTACTACACTATATATGTTACTTTATTTCTCTCCTATATTCCAACACAGAGGGAAAAGGAGGATCACCTTGTTTGAAATTATTTGGGAGAAGAGAAGAGATGTCCAACAAACCTATTGACTCTACACATTTAGGATATTTAGGTTGTAAGCGCAGTGTGTGACAGGTGAAGTCTTTTTTGTGTATTTGATACCTGAATGCAATGCACAGTCCCTACATCAATATATCAAATTGCAACTCAGAGAAGTATTTAAATAGAGCAGCAATGGCAGTCCTACCATAAGGGTTCCCAAGGGGTATGGCTGATGTGCACTGACCAGTTTCTTATCTCAGGCCTGTTAATTGCTCTTCCCAGTCAGATATTTCAGGTTCTGTCTGACAGAGTTTTTCTGAGTGTATATTCCAAAAGCTGAGACTCACCCCCTTTGATGGACACTAGAAGCTTGTCTCTACTTTTCCCAGAACCAGAGATATCAGCCTTCCAGCAGCTGGTTACTGCTCCAGCTCCACACACCTGGTATGTAGTTTTATATACTCGTTGGCAGATTTCTCTGCCTCCTGAATTCTGATCCCCTAGTCCCCAATACCATTTGGTAGGTGGGATACTCTAGTTTTTAATTCCATTAAAAGTTAAGAAATCTATTTCCGGGAACTGGCGATATCTGCAGTCAAGCAAGCTGTCCTCCCACCAGAAAATTATGAATAATAAGCCCACTCCACTATACACCCCTCCTCTGCATATTAAACATCCTCTACCAGCCTGGAAGTTATGTATCAGGGCCCTTCATTCAGCCCAATGCCCGCTTCTCCCACCTCATCTCCCACCATCTGTGCAGTAAAGGGGTAATTAGTGGAAATTACTGATCCAGGTCCTACATGCTGAGCGGTTGATATAATACCTCCTACCACCGCAGCACATCAAAGCTTCCACTCATAGCACCCTTCACCCTTACCACTGGAGGATAGGTAGGGGCCCCAATACATTGCTATGTCCAGGGGTCTACACTGCTATTATGTATGTATGTATGTATATATATATATATATATATATATATATAAAATTATTATTATTAATATACATTTGGTCTATCTATAATACTTTAAATGACCCAGCATATACTGGGTCATCTAAGTGTCCATCTCCGTGCTTTGCTCCGCTCCTCTCTGGAAACCCCCTTCTGAAAATTCTGCATTTGCCCTTGATGAATTACACAGGTTACCATCTGTAGCTGGCTGACTTAAAGCTTGCATTTCTCCTGATTTTATTCAGCCACAAAACCTCATGAATATCCTGATTTAAAGATATTGTGTGATAAGGCTAAAGCTTAGTACACACTGTCAGATATTTTCGGTCAGCCCATCAATCTGAGTTTTTCGGGAATTGTAGGCACCAATATCTGAGTTAAATATATATTTTTTAAACTACAGATTTTCTACCACATCACTTTGCATTTATAGTGACACTGTCCAGAGGGGTAAGAAACATAGCACTAGGCTTTTAAACTTCAAATTCAAGGGATTTCATTTTTTTTTATTGTATTTCAATTATTGTGTAGCTGAGTGTAAGAATTGGAAAGGAAAATACAAACGTCCATTGTTTATATCTCCCATATCTAAAATATCTTCACTCAATTACTAGTTAGTTTAAATAATTAAACTTGCATTTATGTTTACTTATATTGTAATAACAATCTATGCAATAGCACCACATATTTTTCTCAACTTTAATTACTTTTTTTTCTATTCAACTCACAAACGCTTATACTGCCTTTTATCTATATTGATTATATAGTAGACTCTATATAACAGCATAAAAATGTTAACAAACTAATATTTATTTTTATATTGAATACAGCTAGTGCGAGTATTTACCTCTAACATAATAGACTACTGTTCACAATCTGGATAATAAAAGTAATGTAGAGAATAGCGCAAGGCAAAATAGTTTGACTTTATTCTCTGTCCAATCCACCAATTTAAACATTTATTTTACTTGTATTAACCATAATTATAGTCAAAGGCAAAGGGATATCCGGGTCACAAGTACAATAATTGTGCTAATAAAAGGAAAAAAGATAAGTTCGTCACTTCTTTATCTGTAAATTATTTATAAAAGTATTTTTTTTTCTTTTGAATAAGATAACTGCTTTGTCTTATAAATAATGTCAATATCATTGGAGTTAGGTTTGTATTTCTTGAGCTGCATAGATTTTCTATCTAAAACTATATTTTTCTTAAATAAAAGAAGGATTATCTATTTTTCTATGAAAGAATTCATCATATTTTAATCTTTGTTGACTTGTCAAATAATGACAGTGAGGAAAAATTAAATAGATTACAGATAAGTAATCTGGAAGTTGGAATTGCAAATTTACTCATGCAGACTTCAGTTTTTACAGATTGATGGAAAATGTGATTTGATGAAAAGTAAATGTTAATGTGATTCAAACAAACGACAAATATATCCTCAGAATATAACACAGAAAATGCTTTATTATCAGCCATGAAACATTTTTTTCATGAGCAGTAATAAAATATGATATGTGTACACTCTGTAACTGACAGTGTAAGTGACAGAATGGAATTGATATTTTTTTAAAGAGTGCAAACAAAATCATGAATTTAAGAAATATATGAAGTTTTTCAACTTCTTCTGCTGTATATTGCATAGTTATATATTATATGTAATAAATGCTGCAAAGATAAAAATAAGGCCTCTATTACTCAGCTTTGATTATAAGATTAAGCGAGGGCTGCATAGGCATGAGGGCATTTAGGAGCCTGTGAACTTTGTGATTGTCTAAATAAAGTTGTAGATAGATATTCTACCCATAGAGGCTTAGGTGCGTGATTTATAGATGGTTTAGGCAATTAAGTAAATTAGGGGGAGTCAGATGATGCTGCTTCCTCTTTGAGTCTGGAATCCCACCCTCCCTTCCCTTGCTCTCTCAATTGCTACCTCGCCTGTCGTCTATCACATAATCTGGCTTTACAAAATCTTTAACTAAAATAGATGGGGCGCGCTCTCAACCATCGGTGATTTTGAGGTACAGGTGGTCGATATTGCCCCCCTTTGACAGGATGGCTGGTGTGTCCTGCCTCTGCGGGGGGGAAGTTGGCCACTTCCTGGAAGTGTCCTCGCCATGCTACAGAAGGGTTGGTAAGAACGTCACAGCACAGGCTGTGCCTTAAATGGATGGGGGCAGTTCATCACCCCGGTTATAAGTTGTGGCATTGTAGTTGTTGCCATTATTAACAACTTTTGACCTGAGCTGGTCTCCAAGCACTTTCCTGGCCATCCCTTTACAATAGGGTTATATCACTTATTAAATATCCATGACCTTTTAACTTATGCAGTTGTCCCTGTCATTATTTTTAGAATAAGGTGTCCATGAGATTTATTTCTAGGGGTAATATATAGTTAAGTTAAGGTTAAATGTCAATCATTATAATTCAACAGGTGCCTTATTTTAAACTACTATATTCTTCATGTTAATTTATTATTCAAAATTGTACACTTTTACTAGTCTATAAGTTTGTATTTGTTGCTGCAGAATGGAATGTTACCAAACTTTATTGTAAACACTGAAGTCAATGGTCCATGTAGGTGCTTGTTTAAAAATGGCAACAGTTAAAAATGACAAAAAGGGCTTCCTTTGCTCAGCCACATGCCAAACATATCAACTATGAAACAATGACGCCACGCTTCGGGTTAATTTTCTGTGTCCCCTCGTAGAGCTCGCTGCGCTAGCCACGCTTCGGGCTCGGTGTGCTCGACACACTTTATGAAATCAACTTCAAGCCGATGTTGATAGTGGGGTATGAACAGGTCGGGAGGATGCATACTGCGTCCCCTCGTGGGGCTCACTACGCTTCAGAGTGACGTGGATTGTGGGGGGGTGCTAAGTAATAGTGGGGGTGTGCTAAATCGCATAACATCGCACGCAATCAAATCACGTGTGCAATTTGTGTGCGATGCGATGTGATCTGCGGGCAGTGGCGCCGTCAAACTACACAAGTACCATCGCATTGCACGCAAATAACATGCGATGTGATGCAATCCCAGTGCTATGGGCAATATTACATCTTTAATAGAACTCCCAAACTCCCATCTTAGTAAATGTTCACCTGTCTGTGAGCTATACCACACCCCAGTTTTTTTCTCAAGTCATTTCAGGTGATGATAATACAAATGCCTTGGTCATTATTTTTTTGCGGCCAAATGGCCAAATAGTTCTTTATTTTAAAATACAGCTATTTCATTTAAACTTGTTTAGTGCATTTAATGAACAAATAATTACATGGGAGTTTTGTAGTATACAGTTTGTAAGTCACAGCTTGTTCCTGGTGCTTTTAAAAGGAGTCTGACAGAGAGAGGAAATTGGTACAAAGAGAGTAAGCATGCTTGACAGGGAAACAAATGAAAACAGAATAATTTTTTCCTTCATGTGCAACATTAAACTACTAATGAGATAATAACAACTAAACTGTATTAAATATGGGACAACTCCTATTAAAACATCTGCCCACGCAATGGTCCAACACGGCATAAAGGAAACACAATTTAACCTCTCTTTTGTGTTATTTTGTATTGTGTTTATAACCATTTTTTCCACATAAACCCTGTAGAGTGTTTACTGCTGAAGAACAGTTATTTAGTTTGCAAAGAACAAAAGGTCCAACTGTTTCATGCAAAGACTCAATTAAAAAAGTTTTATTAATCTTATATGTGATTATGAAACAGAGGTGTTAAAAAACTGCGATACTGTATTATTAATTGAAATTTCATAGAACATATGCACTATTTAGGAGTTCAATGTTTCTTAAAGAACAAGTGTGAGTTTTGCAAATCATCATTTCTAGCTGTACTGTATATTTTATCTAAACAACTGTTTTCATTGTACAGTGTCATCTATCTCTATAATAGGATTAATCCCCTACTCTATTGTTCTACAGATGGGGCAGGTCCCATTTTGGCAGGGGATGGCGACGCCAGCCACCATCCCCTGCCAGATCGATGGCGAGAAGGTGGCGCGCGTGTCCCCTTCCGACGGCGCTTCCATCCGCTCCCTCGGGTCCCCGCCGCCTGCCCGCACCCCCCCCTAACCCCCCCTAACCCTGTCCATCTCCCTGAGGAGGAGACGGACAGGGTTTCCGTCGCCCCGCCGACGGAGATTGAGACGCGCGTGCACGTGAGACGCACACACGTCTCAGTCTGATGAATGGCGAGGCTGCTGGCGGATCGCCAGCGGGGAGGTTTTGGCGATCCGCCAGCCAGGATGAAGCCTGCCCCATCTGTATGTATTGTATTGCAGTTGAGAACAATAGGATAGCCATGGGGCCAGACGGAGTGCATCCAAGGATACTAAAAGAACTAAAAGAGGTGTTGGTAGCGCCATTAACAGATTTATTCAACCAGTCACTAGATACAGGTGCAGTTCCAGAGGACTGGAGAAAAGCAAATGTAGTTCCACTGCACAAAAGCGGAAGCAAAGAAGAAGCAAGTAACTACAGACCAGTGAGCCTTACATCAGTAGTAGGGAAAATAATGGAAACACTATTAAAAGAAAGAATAGTGGAATATCTTAAATTAAACAACTTACAGGATCCAAAACAGCATGGTTTTACTGCAGGGAGATCATGCCAAACAAGTCTCATTGACTTTTTTGACTCCGTGACCAAAATACTAGATGAAGGGGGGGCTGTAGATGTGGCATATCTAGACTTTAGTAAGGCATTTGACACTGTCCCACATCGCAGGCTGCTAAATAAACTTGAAAGTGTGGGATTGGATTATAAAACAATTAAATGGATAAGAACCTGGTTGCAGGATAGGAAACAGACAGTTGTCGTAAATGGAGTGCATTCTATGGAGGGACATGTTACCAGTGGAGTACCCCAGGGATCTGTACTTGGACCAGTGCTCTTTAATATCTTTGTCAGTGACATTGCAAATGGTATTGAAGGGAAAGTATGCCTTTTTGCAGATGATACAAAGTATGCAACAGAGTAGACACACCAGGAGGGGTAAATCAAATGACTGATGATCTAAGTAAACTTGAGAATTGGTCAAGAGAATGGCAACTACAGTTTAATGCTAAAAAATGCAAAATTATGCACTTGGGACTCAAAAACCCAAAGGCTCAATATAGTATCAAGGGTACTATAATGGAAACTACTGAGGAGGAAAGAGATCTAGGAGTCACTATTTCAAGTGACTTAAAGGCAGGGAGGCAATGTAACAAAGCAATGAGGAAGGCTAGTCAGATGCTTGGTTGCATAGGGAGAGGAATCAGTAGCAGAAAAAAAGACGTAATAATGCCACTTTATAGGTCATTGGTACGACCTCATCTGGAATACTGTGTCCAGTTCTGGAGGCCATATCTTCAGAAGGATATAAATACATTGGAGAGTGTACAAAGAAGGGCAACTAAAATGGTTCATGGCCTACATCACAAAACTTACCTGGATAGACTAAAAGATCTTAACATGTATAGTTTGGAGCAGAGAAGGGAAAGGGGGGACATGATAGAAATCTTCAAATATGTCAAGGGTTTTAACATAGTACAGGTGGGAAATTTTCTTCAAAGAAAAACAAGTAATAAAACACGAGGACATGCACTGAAACTGGAGGGAGGTAGGTTCAGGGGAAATGTTAGAAAGAATTACTTCACAGAAAGGGTAGTGGATAAGTGGAATAGCCTCCCATCAGAGGTGGTAGAGGCTAAGACAGTAGAACAATTTAAACATGCTTGGGATAGGCATATGAATATCCTTACAAAGAAATAAGGATTAAAAAGGGTTGAGTTTACCTGAAGGGTAAAAAAGGGGCAGACTAGATGGGCCAAATGGTTCTTATCTGCCGTCAAATTCTATGTTTCTATGTTTCTATGGCCTAAGGAAGATAGATGAGATGGGCTCCTACTGTATGTGTATATTTCCTTTGGAAACATTTAGCAGTCAGAGATATTCAGCTATTAAGCTATGTGCTTTTTAAGCTCTGTTGTACACAAATGCCAATATTTCATCTGTCAGAGCCTGAACGCAACAAACATAACTTTTCATAAACAGTTAAACATGGAAGAAAATGATGTAGCTCAGGCAATGTGGTCGGAGTTTTTTTTTTTAAACGGTTCCCACTGGAGACAAAGGGCGGTATTCAATGAGGCTGATTCGCCAGGTTTTTATGGCGATTTTGTGCTGTACGGCGAATTTTTGTCAAAAACGGTGAATCACCCTATTCAATGACCAGATGGCGAATACATTTCAAGGTTTTTTTCGCCATGATTCACCGAGTAGCAATCGCTATCTTTTTATGGTGAAGTGGAATGTGAACTTTTAAAATAAAGTGTTTTGTTTTTTACATTTGGTGTAAAAAAATCAGGAATTTTATTCTGAGGAGGGGCATGCTGTTTTTATTCATGTGCTTTAAGCACATGAATATATATTTAATAAAAAAAATATATATATATATTTTTTTTTTTTACACTGACCAGCCAGCAGGGGGCGCCGGAGCCGAGCAGCTCATTAGATATTCATATATTCACTGCACCCGATTGTTACATATGCATGATCGGGTGTAGTGAATATACCCGGTCCCCTGCTGGCACCCCCGGGGGGCAGCCTGTGCTGCCTGGCACCCGGGGAGCCCACCTCCCCCCCACATACGCTCTGGGGCAGGCAGGGAGACTTCCATCTCCCTGCCTGCCACCGTCCTCAGGCTCCCTGCGGCGTTCGCCGCATGAGCTCATATTCGCCGGTCAGGGGCAGCGAGCCCCTGACTCGTTGAATACCGACGCGGCGACCAGTGGCGAATGTGCCTAAACAGGATTGGCTGCACGTCGCCGTATTCACATTGAATACCGCCCAAAGTGTTCTGAGTTCATCGGCAATCCTCAGCAGGTTATCATGTGGCTGTAACATTGAATTGCAAGGTGATGGATATAGTCCAAATTACTACAAGGATGGTTCGGAACAAATGGCAATGGTAGGTAATAGATAGCAGCAGTGGTCAACTCACATGTTTTGCTGAAAACAGCATTTTTGAAAGCTATCTACAGTATCAATCAAATCATTTACACTTGCTGATCTTTTAGAGTAGACAATCCAATTGAAATCATGTTATTCAAAATTACAAAAAACAATGAGGGGGAGGCAAATAAATAATATTACTACATATATGGATTCATACAATAGGAAATTGGCAAATTATTCTATTTTAAATACTTTCGATTACTAGGGTTTTATTATTTATTTACAGTTTCTTATATAGTGCAGCATATTCCATTGCGCTTTACATTTGTAAACAACAGTTATTAAACAAAATGGTAGATACAAACCAACATGGAGGTAGGAGGGCTTTGCTCGCAAGCTTACAATCTATAGGATTTACCGTTAATAATTTTCTGATCGATTACATTAGTGGAAGATGAACATGTGACTATTCAGGAGCGAGGTTTGGAGAAGAGGTCACTTTACAATAGGTGAATCTAACCATGTGGTTCACCCCAGACTGAGCATGTAACTATTCAGGAGTGAGGGTTGGAGAAGAGGCCACTTTGCAATAGGTGGATTATAAACATGTGGTTATCCCCAGACTTAGCATGTGACTATTACATTGAGGCTTGGAGAGGAGACCCTGAGGTGCAATAAGTGTATCTTAGACATGTGGTTAGCTCCGGGCCAAAGATCACATAATCAAAGAAGCCAACCAATCATAGTAAGTTATTTAGGGTGCAGACGTGACAGTCTAAAATCCGCCCAGATAGATTGTTTGTTTACATTAGTCACATGACTATCATGTGATTCAATTGTCATGGTTATCTATACACAGGGAAGAGAAATACAGTTGGAGCCCCTCTCTACTATCTTCCTTAGGTCATGGCTCACCATGGCTTGCCATGGCTATCCTATTATTTCTCAGCAACAATACATATAACAATTCAGTAATAAAAATAATAATGGAAACGCTGTAGATGTGGTCTTCCTAGATTTTGCTAAAGCTTTTGATACAGTGCCACACACGAGGATGATAAATAAAATGGATAACTTGGGATTAGGGGTAAGAATCTGTAGATGGGTAGGGAACTGGCTGTGTAATAAAGAACAGAGAGTGGTTATGAACAGTGCAACTTAAAATATGATACCAGTACTAAGTAGAGTGCCACAAGACTCTGTACTAGGGCCTATTTTATTTAACATATTTATTAACGATATTTGGGTGGGATTACTCACACTGGAAAAAAGGGAAAAGGGGAATGGGGGTACTTCTGCACTAGTATTATTATGTTCAATCAATCAATCAATATATATATATATATATATATATATATATATATATATATGTATATATATATATACACATACATATATATATATATATATATATATATATATGACGATTGGATGGCTGCGGCACTCCTCTGGTCAGTAGGTATACACCTGGTGCCCCCCGCAATGGATCCCCTAGGGGTTTCAATATGAAGCATGGTGGGAGCGGCGGCACTCAGAAAAATGACACAGACGACCTGGATAAATCCAACGTTTCAAGAGCTGGTGGTCCCTTTATCCAGGAGTGAAGACAGTGATCATACAAAAAACAATTACCTTTATGCAGCTCTGAGCCGTCAACGCGCCTCCCCGGCGTCCCTCTGGTGCAGCATCATGACGTCACCGCACCTCGGGCACCGTGGAGGGCGTCCAGATTCTGCCCTTACCCTGAAGTGAACGACATTGTAAAAAACATGTTAAAAATACATAAAAGAGGCATACAAATACCATATATGATGACTAATTGTAGTCAAATCTTAAACAGTGATACTAATAAATGTGCAAAAAGAACTAGCAGGGATTATAATGGCGCTGTTCAAACTGACAGCTATTGGTTTCAAATTATATATGCAATAGACTATAAATGCACTAGCCAGAAGGAACCGCACACGTTGGGACACCTTAAAATTCATACCTGATACAATACAACATCTTATGTAAAATATCATATGTTACATGCTGTAATCTTGTCAATGCAAATACATTAAAAAGACAATTGTATAATTTAGGTGACTATTCACAAAAAATATGATAACCCGGCATGCTCGTTAAGTCCCCTGGGGGCCAAAGTATCAAGCCGGTAAATCCAGCAGCTTTCCGCTCTGCAAAGCATAAGACCCCTATCTTCCCCTCTTTTGGGTTTGGGGATTTGTTCAATAATCCTGTATCTAAGTGATGATAGGGGGTGCTTGGCCTGCGCAAAGTGCCGTGACACAGGTTGGTCACTGGATCCTGAGATCAGAGCATGTTTGATCGCTGATCTGTGGGCAGCTGCTCTCTCTTTAAAAGAACGTATGGTTTTGCCAACATAGTATCTCCTGCAAGGGCAACAGATCAGGTACACTATGTAGCATGAAGAACATGTAACCCTTTCTCTGATTTTGTATGGTTTACCGGAGTACGGGTGGTTAAAAGTATCACCGGTGACCATGTAATTACACGTAGTGCAACACCTGCACTTGAAGCACCCCATTTTGGGTTTCCCCAAGAAAGTGGATGCGCTCGGTGGAATCACTGTGTCCACAATGTCATTTTTTACTAAGTAATCTTTGAGATTTTTGCCTCTAGTATAAGCACACATAAGTTTTTTATGGTGCAAGGACTGAAGTGTGGCATCAGTGTTGATAATCGGCCAATGGGATTTGGCCATCTTGTTAATGGGGTCATCCGCCAGCGATTATGACAATTCAAAAAACTTGCAAGGTCGCATCCCGGCCGGGGTGCGTACAAGGAACCAAATCGCCCACGGAATCGATGTTATACCAGGCCAAAACAAAAGGGTCCAAAAAACAAGCCAAGTCCCAGTCCAAGAAGAAATAACCAGTCCAATCTTCAATTTATCCTCACGGGAACTCACGGTTCAGGAGATCCAGGTGTTAAAGAAAGGGCTAAATTTCATTCCAACAAATAAGGCAGGACCTTTCCATGTGAAGATTGAGCAATATAAGTTAAACCGCCAACTTAAATTAAAGGAATACTTCCAGGACAAACAAGAGATGCTACCATCATCCTCGACGCTTTCCTCAGCCATTCGCAAAAAATCAAAGTTTGACCCCTTATCGTCCAACGGGTCCATTAAAACTTTTAATCGTATGATTGAACATGATACCACTACTATCTTATCATCGCTACAACCATCCAGCTCTAACTTCTCCAGGTCTGATTGGCGAGCACTAAAATCTCTCAGCTCTGATGATTCCATCACAATCCGCCCGGCGGACAAAGAAGGAGGCCTGGTAATTCAAAATTGCATGGACTATCTACGTGAAATTTAGCGTCAACTGTCAAATACCAGTGTGTATCTTCCTTTACAGAGAGATCCTTCTCTCGAGTATAAACGAGAATTAGATGACATCCTCTCTTTGGCACTTAAAAACTCTCTCATTGATACAGCAACCAAGGAAGCACTCACCACTCCGTATCCCATCACCCCCCTGTTATACACCATCCCGAAATTGCCTAAAAATGCAACAGACCCTCCGGGCAAACCCATCATCTCTGCCCAGGGGTCGTTATATCAACCTGTGTCGATTTATTTGGACAGTTTTTTGCAGCCATGCGTTCCGGGCATGTCTACATACCTTGAAGACATGAATTCGCTCTTACTTAAATTGCAGTCTTTGGGTAAGGTGCCACTGGATTGTCTGTTGTGCACGGTCGACGTCACGAGCCTCTACACATGTATTCCTCATGAGGGGGGGCTTGCGGCGGTACGTACCTTGATCACTGACAATCCCCTTTATAAGGGTCCGGAGGTGCACTTATTTATACAACTCCTAAGTCTTACTTTAAAACACAATTTTTTTATGTCCAATAATTGGTACTTTCTCCAGCAATGTGGCTGTGCGATGGGGTCCTCAGTGGCCCCTTCGCTAGCCAACAGCTACATGTTCATGGTGGAGCAGGAGCTGTTCATCAACGCTCCCAGTGTCAGCGGTCATCTCGTTCTATACACTAGATACATAGATGACCTGCTGATACTGTGGTCAGGACCTTGGTCCCTGCTGGAAAATGTACTTGACACACACAACCGGTCAACATCGCCTGTAAAATTCACTTACAGCATTAGTAAGGAATGCATCCATTTTTTGGATGTCAATATCAAGATCACAGAAGGGGTGATCTCTACGTCATTATTTTGTAAGCCCACCGACCGAAACAATTTACTACTGTATTCCAGTCATCATCCAGTCCCACTAAAGGCAGGACTCCCGTACTCACAAATGTTGCGGGTACGCAGGATTGTGAGTGATCCAGAGGAATTGGAATCCTCGTTATCCCAGATGGTCAACAAATTTAGGGAACGGGGATACCCGTTACCTGATCTATTAAAATCCAAACATCGGGTATTGTCACTCACTAGGGAACAGTCATTGACTCCTTCCAACAGAGTCAATAAGGAAAAGGTCATCTGGGTGAATGCCTTCCACCCCAAAAGTGGAGCCATTAACAAGATTGCCAAATCCCATTGGCCGATTATCAACACTGATGCCACACTTGGGTCCTTGCACCATAAAAAAGTTATGTGTGCTTATACTAGAGGCAAAAATCTCAAAGATTACTTAGTAAAAAATGACATTGTGGACATGGTGATTCCACCGAGCGCATCCACTTTCTTGGGGAAACCCAAAATGGGGTGCTTCAAGTGCAGTGGTTGCACTACGTGTAATTACATGGTCACCGGTGATACTTTTAACCATCCGTACTCCGGTAAACCATACAAAATCAGACAAAGGGTTACATGTTCTTCATGCTACATAGTGTACCTGATCTGTTGCCCTTGCAGCAGATACTATGTTGGCAAAACCATTCGTTCTTTTAAAGAGAGAGCAGCTGCCCACAGATCAGCGATCAAACATGCTCTGATCTCAGGATCCAGTGACCAACCTGTGTCACGGTACTTTGCTCAGGCCAAGCACCCCCTATCATCACTTAGATACAGGATTATTGAACAAATCCCCAAACCCAAAAGAGGGGGAGATAGGGGTCTTATGCTTTGCAGAGCAGAAAGCTGCTGGATTTACCGGCTTGATACGTTGGCCCCCAGGGGACTTAACGAGCATGCCGGGTTATCATAATGGTACTCTTTACCTAGAAGGGCGCCCGTCGTGGTGATCGCGGGTACATTTATGTCTGGCCGCGACGCGACCGACGCGATGCCCGCGATTTCCCATTGAAACCCATGTTAAACATGGAAATCGCGTCGGTCGCGTCGCGGCCGTCCATAAATGTACCCGCGATGCCCGCGACGCGATGCACCCGATTTCCAATAGGAATCAATGTTAAATGGCCCGACCGACGCGATTTTACTGTTAAATTCCTCAATGGACCCGATTTGGCCATAGGAATCAATGTTAAATGGGCTACAGAGCCCAAATAGGCACAATTAACCCTTAAATGTCCCCCCAAATTTTTAACGCCACCCCACGATCCACGCCAACCCGAAGCGTGGCGAGCGCAGCGAGCCTGCGAGGGGCGGCGGTACGCGTCCTCCGACCTTTTCATGCCCTACTATCCACGTCGGCGTGGAGTTGAGAATAGAATAGTGTGGCGAGCGCAGCGAGGCACCGAGCCCGAAGCGTGGCGAGCGCAGCGAGCCCCGCGAGGGGACGCGGATACCTTCACAGTTATACGCGTCCCCTCGCGGGCTTCACAGGTGTCCGTGGCGACGCGGACACCTGTGAAGCCCGCGAGGGGACGCGTTTACCTGTGAAGGTATCCGCGTCCCCTCGCCACGCTTCGGGCTCGGTGGCTCGCTGCGCTCGCCACACTATTCTATTCTCAACTCCACGCCGACGTGGATAGTAGGGCATGAAAAGGTCGGAGGACGCGTACCGCCGCCCCTCGCGGGCTCGCTGCGCTCGCCACGCTTCGGGTTGGCGTGGATCGTGGGGTGGCGTTAAAAATTTGGGGGGACATTTAAGGGTTAATTGTGCCTATTTGGGCTCTGTAGCCCATTTAACATTGATTCCTATGGCCAAATCACGGGCATTGAGGCATTTTACATGAAAATCGCGCTCAATCAGCCTTTTTAACATTGTTCCCTATGGGAAAATTGCGGTCATCGCGGGTAGCAGATTTTTATGTACCCGCGATTTACCCGCGATGCCCGCGATGCCCGCGATGCCCGCGATTTTTACCCCCGACGCCCGCGATTCCAATCGCTGGCGCCCTTCTAGGTAAAGAGTACCATCATATTTTTTGTGAATAGTCACCTAAATTATACAATTGTCTTTTTAATGTATTTGCATTGACAAGATTACAGCATTTAACATATGATATTTTACATAAGATGTTGTATTGTATCAGGTATGAATTTTAAGGTGTCCCAACGTGTGCAGTTCCTTCTGGCTAGTGCATTTATAGTCTATTGCATATATAATGTGAGACCAATAGCTGTCAGTTTGAACAGCGCCATTAGAATCCCTGCTAGTTCCATGCATTTTTGCACATTTATTAGTATCACTGTTTTTGCACTTTTTAAGATTTGACTACAATTAGTCATCATATATGGTATTTGTATGCCTCTTTTATGTATTTTTAACATGTTTTTTACAATGTCGTTCACTTCAGGGTAAGGGCAGAATCTGGACGCCCTGCACGGCTTCAACGGCGCCTGAGGGGCGGTGACATCATGATGCTGCACCAGAGGGACGCCGGGGAGGCGCGTGGACGGCTCAGACCTGCATAAAGGTAATTGTTTTTTGTATGATCACTGTCTTCACTTCTTGATAAAGAGACCACCAGGTCTTGAAACGTTGGATTTATCCAGGTCGTCTGTGTCATTTTTCTGAGTGCCGCCGCTCTCACCACGCTTCATATATATATATATATATATATATATATATATATATATATATATATACACACATATATATTGATATAATCAATATATCTCCCCAAACTAACACATAACTAAATAAATCACAAACACTACATATGCATTTTTTAGAAACAATTATTATATTTCACTTAAACGGTTTTATTACAAATACAGATTAAAAGGTACATTTTATCTTTTAATTATTTATATCTTCCTCTATCAGTGCGCCAGCAAAAGAGACAATCCTTTTCCCCTCTCTTTTTCTTGCTGGGGTAACTCAGAGATGTATCCATCTTTGTTCATGACACAAAACTGAGTACAGTTATTAAATCAACCGATGATGTCTCCGCGCTTCAGAATGATCTTAGCAAACTAGATGAGTGGGCAAAAAAGATGAGGTTTAATCTGGATAAATGCAAGGTTATGCACCTTGGGAGACATAACCAGTGTGCTAGTTATAACCTAATCAGGGAGGCATTGGGTAATTCATTACTTGAACAAAATCTAGGAGTCCAAATAGATAACAAACTGGGGTGTAGTGCTCAATGTCATATAGCAGCAAACAGGGCCAACAAAATTCTAGCATGTATAAAAAGGGGCATGGAAACTAGGGTCTCAAAAGTAAGTATGCCACTGTACAAAGCATTGGTTAGACCTCACATTGAATATGAGGTACAATTCTGGGCCCCACACTATAAAAAGGACATCTTAGAACTGGAAAAAACCCAAAGAAGAGCAACAAAGCTAATTAAGATAATGGAGAATTTAAGCTATGAGGATAGACTGAGCAAATTGGGACTGTTTACACTAGATAAGAGACGTTTAAGGGGGGACATGCTCAACATGTATAAATATATCAAGGGCCAATATAAGGAACTGTCAAACACCCTTTTCACAACAAGGAAGGAGTCTAGGACTTGTGGGCACAAGTTTAGACTAGAATAAAGTAGTTTTCGTTCCCTTAGAAGGAAACATTTCTTTTACGGTCAGGGCAGTCAAACTATGGAACTCTCTTCCTGGTGAGGTGAAGTTAGCAGACACATTAAATACGTCTAAAATAAGGTTGGACAAACAATGGTTAAAAACATCCAAGGGTACAAATAAGAATCATAAACTGTCTTAAAAATATCAGAATATATTATATAACAAGGGAAATGCTATTAAAACCTAGGTTGAACTCGATGGACACAAGTCTTTATTCAGCCTTATCTACTATATAACTACGTAACTATGAGATTAGCAGAGTAATCCTAATACTAACTTAATCTTATTAAAGGGCTAAATAAGGAGGCTCCATCTGTAGTGTTCCAAAAATTAAATTGTGATCATGTGTGATCATGGAAGAGAGTACATGTGACCACCCAGGACCGAGGCTTGAAATAAAAGCTATTTTAGGATAGTTTAATACTGAACACATAGTTAACTCTGGTCTAAAGATCACGAGATTGGAAAAACAGACCAATCGCTAAATATTATTCAAGATAGAACCTAGGTTTAATAGTAACAGAAATAAGACAGCTTGTAGTTGGGGGGTCTATTTCACAAGACTAGGAGAGTCTCATTAGTCATATACTGGGTGGCCCCCTGTTAAGTAGGTTATGAATTATGTTTGCTAGTTGCAGGGGTGTGCTAACACTGGACAAAGGTAAGTAACTTTTAAAGTGGAAGAGGGAATGTTTGTCACTGTGTGGTGCACCAAGAGATACAGATGTTTAAAATATACCTTTTATTGGTTCTTTGTTAAAAAAACTGCAAAATATGACAAACAACATGTAACATAAACACAAGTGAAAACAGTGAAATTTAAAAATGAACGTGCGGGGTTGTCATGTGTCTGCCTACATGTAATTGTCCTATTGATTGAGATAACACCTTGTGATTCCTTCCTTTTACAACAATTTGTTGTGATACTCAATATGTAGGTGGGGGGAAGGTGCATCTTGCTTGGATTGTTATTAAAAGGTCTGTGTGTGATATATAGATATTTAATACATTTTTACAAACGAAGGCGTCTGTTTTATTGCTAGATTCATTTTGTGTAATTTGTGTCAGTTGGGGCTAGTCTGTTAGGTTAACTCAATAAGTCAATATGTTGCTATCTCAAACTCACTGTGAGTCATAAATAGATTCTAGTCAGAGGTTTCAATAAGGTAGAGCACAGTGACCTTATAGTTTCCCAATCAGTGTTGAGCTCCTGTTGTTATAGCAGTACTAGTCCCTTTATGATATATGGACGTTTTTGTCAGCGGTGTAGCTAGGTGCCACGGTGCCCGGAGCAAGGTCATATTTCGCGCCCCCCCCCCCCCCCCCCCGGTTAGGAATTGGGGGCGTGGCTAACATATGTTGGCATGTTACATTTGAAATATATGACGCTGTGGCAGAATCTGCTGCGCTATATAAGACACTGTAACGGAATCTGCTGCTCTATATAAGACGCTGTAACGGAATCTGCTGCGCTATATAAGACACTGTAACGGAATCTGCTGCTCTATATAAGACGCTGTAACGGAATCTGCTGCGCTATATAATACACTGTAACAGAAACTGCTGCGCTATATAAGACACTGTAACGGAAACTGCTGCGCTATATAAGACACTGTAACGGAATCTGCTGCGCTATATAAGACACTGTAACGGAAACTGCTGCGCTATATAAGACACTGTAACGGAAACTGCTGCGCTATATAAGACACTGTAACGTAATTTGCTGCGCTATATAAGACACTGTAACGCAATCTGCTGTGCTATATAAGACGCTGTAACGCAATCTGCTGCGCTATAGAAGACACTGTAACGGAATCTGCTGCACTATATAAGACACATATAAGAGAGATTCACCCCCCCTCCCCTACAAATCCCCTAAACCCCATGATTATTCCCATAATTATTTATCTTTAGTAAAAAACTAAAATCCACCTTGAGAAGAGCAGGGTGGCAGCATAAACCAGAGAGATCCCCCCCCCCCCCCCACACCAAACCCCCAGACCCCATGATTATTCCCTTAATTCTATATCTTTATTTAAAAAAAAACAAGAGAAACTACCTTGAGGAGCGCACAGCACAGACATTCCTCTGTAGAGGCAGGGGACTGGGAGGAGTGGAGTCTTCCTTATTCTTATTTTTGCTGCACAGCGCTGCCCGGGAGCCGGCCCGATAGGATAGGATAGGATCCTAGGATAGGATAGGCAGCTTGGATAGGGACTTTAGCAGTGAGTCACGTGATGTGACCCCATCACGTCGCGGCGCAGGCCGGGAGCAGGTGAGCAGGGCAGACAGGGGCAGGCGCCGGGCAGGGCAGCCGCCGGCGCACGCTGCCCTGCGTGTGTAAAATTAATTATTACAGGGCAGCAGGACTCCACCTCATTTGCGGAGGGGGGACGGCGCCCTGCGCCCCAACTGCGCCCGGAGCGTGTGCTCCGGTGGCTCCGCCCTCCCTACGCCTCTGGTTTTTGTAGGAGTGCTAATCAATGGTTCAACATGTTGGACTTTATAATTGTTTTTTACAAACAGTCATACTAAGTCTTAGTTGTAATTTATTGTATCTTATTCAGTAGATTTATGTTTAATTTCGGACTTTTATTGACAATTGAGTTCACAGATGCTATCACATGCATTACAGCTACTTGGTATAATAGTTGGTATATAGCTGCAGTATAGTTATTGCAGCATATTTAGTTTCATATAGTATAGTGTAGATTATAACCGATACATTGCTGTGTTAATCACAGGTTATGACAGTGTGAAACGCTGCCGTAATTCGCATGGACAAGCCGATTACACTGTGATCCCATTTAGTCACTAGTGGCAAACTGCCTGAAGCGTGTGTGACAGGATGAAACGCTGCCGCATTCGCATATGATCCCAGTCTTGGGATATATGCTGCGAGCCGGTCAGTGTCTCCCTAACTAAAAAGCCAGTTAAACTGTGATACTGTGTAGCGGCTAACGACAGACTGCCTAGGGTACTTTACACATTAATACATTACAGTCCTGAAAAGGACTAATCAGACACACACTCAGATGAGGCAGTACACAGGAAGCCACCCGCTTCATCCTGTCACAAGCGTCTCAGGCAGTTTGCCGCTAGTGACTATATGGGATCACAGTGTAATTGGCTTGTGTGTTAGGGAACACTGACTGCTCTCAGGGTATATGGCCAGCACAGGGCATCACAAAGTCTTATTAAGGCACTGGTTGTACCTTAATTCAGTTCTATCCAAGAGCAATGAACATATGTAATATGGGTGTGGTATATGAGCTCGATATTTAGCATGTCAACAGTGATCTACATTCATCATGTCCACACTGATACCGGCAATCATGTTATGTGCAGTTTCGGTATAGAAATCTGAGGTGCAGTGAGTTAGTATTCTTTCCCTATTTCTAATACCTAAAAGCCTCCATACACTAGTGAGATTTGCAAAATCTTATGTGCAGCCTCCGGGCGGGGGACACTGCTAGACAGAACAGAGAGGCAGGCAGGGGCAGCGGGACATCGGACACAGAGGTAGATATAACAAGGTATATATAACAGTTCCTGCTTCGCCTCATTAGCGAGGCAAAGCAGGAAGGGAGACCGACAAGATGTATCAACATCTTGTTCGCCAAAGAGAGGTAGCACTAACTCCCCCCTCTGGCGATGTCCCCTCCTCGAGACAGCGCATCAGTTAATACTGATGCGCGGTCTCCTTCCCCCCGGCCGGCTCACTGCGCATGCGCGGGATCTCGCTACTCTCGCGAGATTCCCAGCACAGCTAAGAGCCAGCAGCAGGGACAACGCTGTTCCTGATGTGGGCATAGGGCATCCCCGCCTGCAGCTGTCGAAGTCGATTGCTGCAGGAGGCGGAACGGTCAGCGATGCTGACCGTTCATAAATTGGGCAGGAGGCAGGCGCGCAGTATGAAATGTCGTAGCTGCGCTATGCCTCCTGCCCCACACTGCCGCACGCTAGACACCCGCTCAGCGGAAGAGCTATCCCCTGCAATAACCCCTGCAGGGGGATAGCGCATATTCCCCTTATCGACATTTAATAAATCTACCCCACAGAGGCACAGGGCGGGGGACACCGATGAGCCGGCAGTAGGAGCAGAGATCTGCAAGAAAAAAAAAAAACATAAATGAATGGGCAGCCAGTGATTGGCTGAGAGCTCTCTCAGCCAATTGCTGATTGGCTGAGAGAGCTCTCAGCCAATCACTGGCTGCCCATTCATTTGTATGGCCTTTTCTATTTTGCAGCTCCTCCTGCCTGGTACACCTGTTCACATTATTTTAATAAAAATGATGGGTACTTGTGTATTATCATGGCGCCAATTGCATCGCATCGCATGCCACTAATTAAGGTATGCCATGGCATGCGATGTCATGTGATGGGACCCGATTTTGAGCCTTTCCCCTGGGCTTTAGTATACAATTTTTATATCGCGTTGCATCGCATGCCATTATAATGGTACGCGTCCTCCGACCTTTTCATACACCCACTATCCACGTCGGCGTGAAGTTGATTTTATATAGTGTGGCGAGCGCAGTGAGCCACCGAGCCCGAAGCGTGGCGAGGGGACGCAGAATATATGTGAAGTCATCCGCGTCCCCTCACGGGGCTGAAATCAACTCCACGCCGACGTGCATAGTGTGGGTATGAAAAGGTCGGAGGACACGTACCACCGCCGCTCGCCACGCTTCGGGTTGGAGTTGATAGTGGGGTGGCGTTAACAATGGGAGGGCATTTAACATAGTCATTACCCATCAGGGAGGGTGTACAATCAAAAATAGGGTCTGGGGGGGTATTTAACATAGGAATCAGGCATCTGGGTGCCTGAAAAATTAAAAATCGGGTCTATGCGATGTGATGCAACACGATTTTTTTGGTTGTACAATGCCCTACGATGGAAAATGTGGGCGCCGTGATAATACACAAGTACCAATGGTTGCTATATATTAAATTAGATTTACATGTACAGTACGTTAAACTAAATGCAATCACAATAAAATGACAGAATGTTTCTTTAAGATATAATATATAGTATATACCCAAAAACTAAATAATCACATAAAAATAATATTATAGGTAATCTGCAAGCACTCAATGTAGGGTCCTTTAATGTACCAATATGAAGAACACTAGGAAATCTGTGGAAGACTCTCTAAATTATGTGACTGTTGGTTATTCCATCATATCTAAGGCTTTGGGTGCACGTTGGGGCTCTGCAGTGTATACACATCGAGCACTCAGATAGCAATGTTGCAGCACTGATATTTCTATAAGAGGAATACAGAGACAAAGTGGATGGATATAAAGTACCAGCCGATCAGCTCTTAACTCTCATGTTACAGGCTGTGTTAAAATGACAATAAGGAGCTGTTTGGCTGGTACATTGGGGCAGATTTATTAACATAATTTGGTACTTGTGTATTATCACGGCGCCCAGATTTTCCATCTTAGGGCATTGTACAACCAAAAAATTGGATTGGACCCGATTTTTAATTGTACAGGCACCCAGATGCCTGATTCCTATGTTAAATCCCCCCCCCCAGACCCGATTTTTGATTGTACACCCACCCTGATGGGTAATGACTATGTTAAATGCCCCCCCCCCATTGTTAACGCCACCCCACTATAAACGCCAACCCGAAGGTTGGCGAGCGCAGCGAGCCCGCGAGCGGCGGCGGTACATGTCCTCCGACCTTTTCCTACCCCCACTATCCACGTCAGCGTGGAGTTGATGTTATATAGTGTGGCAAGTGCAGCGAGCCACCGAGCCCGAAGCGTGGCGAGCGTAGCGAGGGGCCGCGGATGACTTCACATATAATCTGCGTCCGCTTGCCACACTTCGGGCTCGGTGGCTTGCTGCGCTCGCCACACTATATAAAATCAACTCCACGCCGACATGGATAGTGGGGATATGAAAAGGTCGGAGGACGCGTACTGCCACCCCTCGCGGGCTCGCTTCGCTCGCCACGCTTCGAGTTGGCGTTGATAGTGGGTTGGCGTTAACAATGGGGGGGGGGCATTTAACATATTCATTACTCATCAGGGTAGGTATACAATTAAAAATAGGGTCTTGGGGGCATTTAACATTGGAATAAGTCCAAATCGGGCATGATCATGTCGCATCGCATGCCTTTATAATGGCATGCGATGAGACGCAATATTAAAATTATATACTCAAGCCCGGGGAAAGGCTCAAATAGGGCCCCATCGCATGCCATCGCATGCCATTGCATACCTTAATTAGTGGCATGCGATGCGATGGGCGCTGTGATAATACACAAGTACCCAACCATTTGCTGCTCCTTTCCAGTTCTCACCTGGGATCAATTATATTAAATATCCCATCCTTATGCATATTAGCCAGGTTGTATATATACTGTGTCTGGTGGGAGAACCCTTGCCTCTCTCTTTGGACATGGTCAGAAGTGGAAGTTGCTCCCGAACATAGATCTATTAGAGAGATATCTTCAACTTGTACCCACTCCACACTATCTGTATCCCACCTTAAGTGGGGTATCACAGAACCTCCTCCTCATGGTTAACCCTAACTCCCCCTCTACAATCAATATCTAACTTCTGCCCCACAACCTATCCCTCCCTTTCCTAACTTGTAGAATTGTGAGAATGTCAAAATTTAACATGGTGACATTTCAAACGTTGACATTATGAACATGTCAGCTTTCTGAGGATGATTACATTCCACTGTTGACCATGTGACTGGATACCTTTTTATATGCCTGCTCAATTCAAGCAAAAACTGCCTACTAGCTTCCAATCACTACTGGCTGTGGGTTACAAATACTGCAACCCCATCTTTGTATATGAGATCAACAGGTCAAATTTAGGTCAGATGTCCAAATAGCAGTAATTGAAATAACTGAGCCATGAATAGAACTTGAGATTTGCCTTAAGTACCTTAGTCGACCTATTACTAATAAGTCACGACTGTACCAGTAACAACATATTTCCATTTAGAAGCTTGATATATTCAACATGACATCTGTTATTTATTCAGAAACAAATTCTTCAATTTAACTTCAGAAACAGAAGTGAAACCAGGCAAATTAGATAAAATATGTGCTTGGTTAGCGGGCTTGTCATCGATGACAGCGCTGCTTGCATGATTATTTATTATTGCTGCTTTTTATGTTTCTCTTAGTATATCAGGAAGACTCTTTAGATGCCGTTTCTTTCTGCAAGGCACTGTTTACTTTTATGAGTCCCTGATTTGTTTAAATACAGCAGTATAGTAAGGAGTGTGTCACCATTTCCGCATTCTGCATTTTTACTAAGACAGTCTAAAATACAAAGCACATGTGTTTGTAAAGCTTCCAGTGTCTTCAATGTCTATGGCTTAAGTGGAATCCAGCAGCAGATGTTCTTTTATAAACAACGCTATTTTGCATAAATATGGCAGAACATATTCCTTGGCAGAAAAACTATTGAGTTCAGGATGATTTTGTAAAAATAAGACTGCCAACATTAGTGTTTTAGATAATAAATATGGCCTTGCAATCTGTCTGTGTTTTGGGGAATAAGAAACAGCAATTATTATTATTACTTTTTTTTTTGAAAAATAATACACTGATTTCTAGATCTTATATATCATTTTGATTAGAATTATTCATTTGTTGTAGGGCTTTAGAGCAGGGGTGGCTGGGCTTTTGCAACTCGGGATCTACTTTTTGTATCTACCGGGGATCTACCGGCATCTTCCCCCTTAGTAAAATATACCTTTCCAAATGCAATACGTTCTTTACACATTATGGAATGAGCCGAAATTCACATTCTGACACAGGGAATGAGATGAAATTCACATTATGACACAGGTAATGCGCCAAAATTTTAATTCTGACAAAGGGAATGAGACAAAATTCACATTCTGACATAGGGAATGGGATGAAATTCCCATTCTGACATGGGGGATGGGACGAAATTTACATTCTAACACAGGGAATGAGCCAAAATTCACATTCTGAAACACATAATGTGCACAAAATTTACATCCTGCCACACGGAATGCACTTAAATTCACATTTTGCCACATGGAATGAGCCACAATTCACATTGGTACTTGTTTCCTAGCACGGCGCCCATCGCACAGCATCATGTACCTTATTTAGTGGTGTGCGATGCGTGCAATGCGATGCGATGCTTGTGCAATTAAATATTGCATGCCAGCAAATGGGATGCGATGCGATTTTTAATTGTACAAGCACCCATGCCATGAGATGTGATGCCACGCTTCGGGATGGCGTGGATACTGGGGATTACATCTCATTGTGAGCACCCATCACATCTAATGGCATGGGTGCTTGTACAATTAAAATCAAATTGCATCGCATCGCATGCATCACATGCCGCAATATTCCAGGGAGATGCGATGCAATGTGATTTTTAGGAGCCCATACGATGGAAATCGTGGGTGCCGTTCTAGGAAACAAGTACCTTTACATTTTGCCACACTGAATTCTGTGATGTGGTGTGAGTGGGTGTCTTCACAAGTGTAAGTTTATCCTAGTTGCCGCCTGTGATGGAGATTTGTGAGCCCTTAAACAGAAACACACATTTATATATATATATATATATATATATATATATATATATATATATATATATATATATATATATATATATATATATATATATACAGAACAGAAACAGAGTGCGCTTAAAAGTGAAAGTACACAACTTTTTCCACAATATAAAAATTTAATAAATAAAAGCCAACAACACGGCTCATAAAAAATACAGTGATAGTACGGTCATATATTGGAATCAATTTGACAGAATCTGTGGTAATTCAGTACAACAGCAGGCCCAACGCGTTTCGTCAACCACGTGACTTCATCAGGGGCATTAGATGACTTGATTATCAAAGCTGTAATTGCTCTAAAAATAACAATAGAGTATGTCAGAAAAAACACACAGAGAGAAAGACATATATATCTCATTTAAGCTGGAGAAAAGATTCGAAAGGAGGAGGAGGACAATGGAGAAGAAAAGGATTGAAAACCAATAAAAACTACCGTTTACAGAAAACACATATTTCTACATTAAAAAATTTATCATCACTGCCATATTACATTAACATTATTGGAAATATATCCTTTTTTTTTTTTTTTTTTTTTTTTAATTCTGCATGATCAATTCATGATTAATAGGGCTAATTCAGATTTATAATAATATTCAATCTACACCCAGTAAAAAATACAACATCAATACATAAAATGTACATCCAAAAAAAAAAAAAAAAAATTGATAAACATACATACTGAGAGAATACATAAAAACAGTAAAAAACAATACCTTCTTGCCGTGTCTCAAATTGACTGAACACAGATAATTAATGTGGATAATGATCTGAATAGAGAAATGCATACAGTTGGAAAATTAGATTTAATTCTCTTTCTCGATTGCTGTAACCATCACCAACACCAAATATGTGTGGGTCAAGTGTCGAGTGAAAGAGGTTAACACTTACAATATACCAAATGACAGAGCTCTTGTCAATGTTTGTGGTACACTTTTCGAATATCCCACTCAATTATAGATGCCAGCAGCACAATTCATTCAAAAATCCACTTAAAAGGCAAAATATAAATGTCCAATCAAATAAAAATACATACACAAAATCTATATAAGACCATGACAACAAGCAGGAGCTATCAAAAACCATTTAGTAAATCCTTAAAGTAAATACTCACATAAGACAGGGTAACCGGAAGCATGCTACACTGTATCCAAACTGCCGAATGACAGCTAGTACTGACAGGAGGCTATATAAAGGTCTAGGCTATCGACGTCACTTCCTGTCTATCAAAAAATGATAAATGCCAAAAAGGGGACATTACCTCCCTCTAAATAAGAGACCCATCACTAATCCTAGGGCATATATTCAATCCTAAACCCCGTTGTAATAAGAAACCCCGAAAGGTTCCTTCTTTGTATTGAAACGGGCGGCACGACCGCCGTGCTTTCCAAACCAGCGCCATTTTCGTCGAGGTGGAACGCATATGCGTCGCCTCGGCGCTTGTAGAAGTCGTCATAGTACATTTTTTAGAGTGAGACGAACGGCGCGAGCGCCATGCGTTCCAAGTCAGCGCCATTTTGATTGAGGTGGAACGCATATGCTTTACCTCTGGCGCCTATTGAACTAATCATGTAGTTCAATCAGCTGACATTTAAGACTAGTGACCGGACGCTCCCACAATATACAAATGCCAACGTTGATTTATAAAGAATTAGAGGGGGAAACATTAAACCATTATTTACTTTCACTAGAGATAAAGGAATATGTGTATATTAAACTGAATAGTTTGAATTCAAAATGCGTTCCATATCGCCACCATACTGGGCGATCTTGGAACGCAAATACCGGAAGTGAAGTAATATGTGTATAACAAATTATTAATTATCTTAATCTACTATTAAATAAGTGCAAAAACTATATAAAATTAATAATTAATTTATAGTGACCTAATATCGGTGCTCATCGGTCATATACCGTACCTTAATTATTTTCCTAGTGATTCTAAGCGTGTTCCAAATATGAGAATAATAATAAACTGAAAAATAACTTCAAAAAAAGAGTGGGGTGAGGGGGGGGGGGAAGGCCTTATTATAGAAAAAAGGAAAAATATCGCTCCTGCCTGTATATCATTGTCCTATTTCCATCGAAATTGTAACAACCCATTTTAATGAGACACAGTTATAAAAAGGGGTTATGTATATAAATATAAAAAAACGGGAAGCAGTGAGACAGAGAAACAAAAAGGAAAGAATAAGGACTACAAGAAGGCCACTATGTCCACGCCCTCGTTCAGTCCTCTGGGAGTTAAAGAATTTAAAGAATAAATCCAAAAACTTTCTTTTCTGATTAATTCTCGGCCTCTGTCTCCACCTCTGGGGTTTAATGGAACATGTTCCAGAATAGTGAATTTAAAATTCTCTCTTGAAACCAAAGAATTGTGTTTCTCCAGGTAATGCCTGGGTAAGCTGTGTACTTTAACTTTGTTCCTGATGTAACGCATATGTTCTTGTATCCTCAATTTGATCTGTCTTATGGTCTTCCCGACATAAGTCAAATTGCAGCTACAGGTGATTTTGTAGACAACATGATCAGAGTTGCAGGTCACCGCATCTTTAATTTTATACTCCCTGCCGTTTTCCATAGTGTGGTGAAAGGGGACTTTCTCCAAAAAAGGGCAACAAATACATTTGTTGCAAGGCAACATCCCGGGCTTTTTATTTAAAAAATGGACCGCTTTTGGAGTAGGGGGAAGTTGTGGTTTCATTCTACTTGGAGCCAGAATTGATTTTAGATTTTTGGCCCGTCGATAAACCAAATTTGGCCTCGCGGGTAGATGTGGACCAAGTACTGGATCACGTAGGAGGATAGACCAGTGCTTTTCAAGCGCTCTTTTGATTTGATGATTCTCGCAATTAAATTGCGTCACAAAAGGTCTGCTTACAAATTCTTTTTGAGGTTTACTGGTTTTAGATAGTAACTCATCCCTCTGATGAGTGAAAGCTTTTACTCTAGCCTCTTCTATGAACTCCACTTTGTATCCCCTTTCAACAAAACGGTCAAAAAGTAATTGTGATTGTGACCAGAGCTCACTGTCATCATTACAGTTACGCCTGATCCTCAGGAACTGTGCGTATGGCACACTGTTCTTCCAAGCAGGAAAATGGCAACTTGTTGCGGGAATGAAACTATTGGCATCTACAGATTTAAAATGTGTGCGGGTGGAAATTTCTTTGCCTGGTACTCCTTCCAATTCCAAATCCAGATATTCAATTTTTGTGGGATTTGTTTTAAACGTAAATTTAAGGTTGAAGTCATTGTTATGTATATGTGACATAAAGTCCTCAATACTAGACTCATCTCCATGCCAAATCAGCAATAGATCGTCTATGTATCTTTTGTACAAGATTATATTTGCTTCAAAACGTGATCCATAGACGAACTGTTCTTCCCAGGCTCGCATATGGAGGTTCGCATACGCCGGAGCGAACTTCGTCCCCATAGCTGTGCCTTGCTGTTGAATATAATATTCATTATTAAACTCAAACAGATTGTGAGTTAAGATGAACTTCATGCTGTTGACTAGAAAAGATATTTCGGAATCAGTATTTTTTGGGTCACTTCTTAAGATTTTGTCGACAGACTCCACCCCTTTATTATGAGGAATTGATGAGTAGAGGCCTTGCACATCAATGGTGAGCCAACAGTAATCCATTGACCAAATTTTTCCTTTAAGCAACTGTAACACCGAGGAGCTATCCTTCAGATGAGAAATGTTCTGCATAACATAGGGTTGTAATTTCAAGTCAAGGAAGTGAGAAAGGTTAGCGGTTAGTGAATTTACCCCAGCTATTATGGGGCGTCCTGGAGGCCGGTCTTTATCCTTATGGACCTTGGGGATATGATAAAAAATAGGGAGTACTGGGAATTTTACATTGATATAGTCAAATTCCTCCTTACATAAAACCCCTTTTTGTAGGCCTGAAAAAAGGAGTAACTCCAACTCGCCTTGAAAGACCATAGACGGATTGTCTGGTATTTTCTTGTAGGTGGATTCGTCGCTTAAGATTTTCTCAGCCTCAGTGAGGTAATAGGATCTGTCCTGAAGAATGACGGCCCCACCTTTATCCGCGCTCTTAATGACTGTGTTTTCATCACTCTTTTTAATGTTTTCAAAGCCCTGCTTTCTTGAGGATTTAGGTTTTTAGGCAGATGTTTATTTGGTTTTATGGTCCTGAATTCTTCACTGACTGCTTCATAGAAGATATTCAGGTGACTCCCTCGAGATTCCACCGGATAGAAATGGGAGATGGGGGCAACTAAGGGCTTATCTTCGGTGGCTTTGTCGGCTTTGATAACATTGGATTGGTTCTTTAAAAAGTGACGTTGAACTGTGAGGTTTCTGATGTATTTATTAAGGTCAATAAACAGATTAAAATGATTGACATGGCCATCTGGCGCAAATTTGAGACCTTTATTTAATAGCGTGCTCTCTTCAATAGATAGTTCTTTCGTTGAGTTGTTAATAACTCCAGTCCTGATTGTGGTAAGACTGGACCTCTTTTCTTCTTTGGGGAGCCGCTTACCCCCTCTGCACCCTCTGGGTCTCCATTTAATCTGCGCTTGAGGCCATGTGGGGATTCTAGACGGGTGTATAATTCTTCCCTCACGGTACGGTGGGGAGGGCCCGAATCTTGTTCTACATCTAAAAAATTATTAAAAATCTCTTATTTAGAGGGAGGTAATGTCCCCTTTTTGGCATTTATCATTTTTTGATAGACAGGAAGTGACGTCGATAGCCTAGACCTTTATATAGCCTCCTGTCAGTACTAGCTGTCATTCGGCAGTTTGGATACAGTGTAGCATGCTTCCGGTTACCCTGTCTTATGTGAGTATTTACTTTAAGGATTTACTAAATGGTTTTTGATAGCTCCTGCTTGTTGTCATGGTCTTATATAGATTTTGTGTATGTATTTTTATTTGATTGGACATTTATATTTTGCCTTTTAAGTGGATTTTTGAATGAATTGTGCTGCTGGCATCTATAATTGAGTGGGATATTCGAAAAGTGTACCACAAACATTGACAAGAGCTCTGTCATTTGGTATATTGTAAGTGTTAACCTCTTTCACTCGACACTTGACCCACACATATTTGGTGTTGGTGATGGTTACAGCAATCGAGAAAGAGAATTAAATATAATTTTCCAACTGTATGCATTTCTCTGTTCAGATCATTATCCACTTTAATTATCTGTGTTCAGTCAATTTGAGACACGGCAAGAAGGTATTGTTTTTTATTGTTTTTATGTATTCTCTCAGTATATATGTTTATCAATTTTTTTTGTTTTGTTTGGATGTACATTTTATGTATTGATGTTGTATTTTTTACTGGGTGTAGATTGAATATTATTATAAATCTGAATTAGCCCTATTAATCATGAATTGATCATGCAGAATTTAAAAAAAAAAAAAAAAAAAAAAAAGGGATATATTTCCAATAATGTTAATGTAATATGGCAGTGATGATAAATGTTTTAATGTAGAAATATGTGTTTTCTGTAAACGGTAGTTTTTATTGGTTTTCAATCCTTTTCTTCTCCATTGTCCTCCTCCTCCTTTCGAATCTTTTCTCCAGCTTAAATGAGATATATATGTCTTTCTCTCTGTGTGTTTTTTCTGACATACTCTATTGTTATTTTTAGAGCAATTACAGCTTTGATAATCAAGTCATCTAATGCCCCTGATGAAGTCACGTGGTTGACGAAACGCGTTGGGCCTGCTGTTGTACTGAATTACCACAGATTCTGTCAAATTGATTCCAATATATGACCGTACTATCACTGTATTTTTTATGAGCCGTGTTGTTGGCTTTTATTAAATTTTTATATTGTGGAAAAAGTTGTGTACTTTCACTTTTAAGCGCACTCTGTTTCTGTTCTGTATTTCTATTTGTTCTGGGTCTCAGCTAACGGGGGACTCTCAGAGTTGCTGTTGTTCTTTATTGGGCGCGGATTTTTGGGTACCTCTGTCTTTTGTATATATATATATATATATATGAGAACAAAAGAAGAGTGGGCGCTCCGATAGTGTATTATCACTTTTTATTTTAACAGGAAAGATTTAAGAACAATCAGGTCAGGTCACGTACCGCAAATTGCGGCTGTTACCTGCCGCTGGTATAAATTATATGAAACAAACAGTTGGAGAGGTTGCACTCCTCCTTGCAGCCTTTGGGTACACGATCAAACAGAGACGCTAGGCCACGCCCCTACGTGTTTCGTCACACCGGACTTCGTCAGAGGGCTGGCCTAGCGTCGGACGCAGTCCTCCATATATAGTGTCAGCACATGTGTTGTGAATTTATGTACTAATTACCTGTCAGATTCTCTGACCATGAAACCTCTCAGTAGCAAAGTTCCAACACATGTGTAAAAAGCCAGAACCGTATTTTTAAGAATATCTTTCTTAAATTATTCTGCTTCTTTAAGAATATCTCTCCGCGAATTTTTAAGAATATCTCTCTGCGAACTTCTTTGCTTTTTAAGAATATCTCTCTGCGAACTTCTTTGCTTTTTTAGTCGTAGTTCTACCCGTATTATATAATACATCTGACATAAGTTGTGGTCATTTTAAAAGACAGGTGTGTATTATTATAGCAGACCCTGATCTTTAGGAATTTAATTATGGGAAATTTCTCTGTTACTGTTTAGTGCGTATGCATTTTAATCACGCTGATATATTTTAGATTGTGAAAATGATCTCTTTCTAAATCTTTTTAGAATACATATATTTTTAGATATATACATTTTTCAGAAATCTTTTTAAAATATTTTATGACATATACACGTATTTTGTATGTATTTTCTATATATGATCCGTTTATACTGTATTATCGTATTTTTATATTGTAATTGTACTATAGGATTATTGTGTCACAGTTGCGAATAATATTAGGGGACTTTTTCTTAAAAACACAGAAAGTTTTCTTATGCTCCCGTAAGTCAGAAAATCTGACAGGCAATTAGTGCACAAATCCACAACACATGTGTTGGAACTTTGCTACTGAGAGGTTTCATGGTCAGAGAATCTGACAGGTAATTAGTACATAAATTCACAACACATGTGCTGACACTATATATGGAGGACTGCGTCCGACGCTAGGCCAGCCCTCTGACGAAGTCCGGTGTGACGAAACGCGTAGGGGCGTGGCCTAGCGTCTCTGTTTGATCGTGTACCCAAAGGCTGCAAGGAGGAGTGCAACCTCTCCAACTGTTTGTTTCATATAATTTATACCAGCGGCAGGTAACAGCCGCAATTTGCGGTACGTGACCTGACCTGATTGTTCTTAAATCTTTCCTGTTAAAATAAAAAGTGATAATACACTATCGGAGCGCCCACTCTTCTTTTGTTCTCAGATAAACCAACCCGTGTGGATTCGGGATTTCTAAGTGGAGCAGCCGGCTTAAGACACAAGCACAGTGTGGACTATAAAGGAACTAATATCCACAGGTGTTAGGATCGAAAACACCTGACCCTTGTGGAACTTTGGGAATTATCCCCACGAGACTGGTATCGTTTGCCATCAAATATTCATTCCTATTACCTTTGCGCATTGTCATTTTCCTTTTATATATATATATATATATATATACACATACGTGAGTACATTAAGAGGCCACTCTTCAGACTGAAGATAATTTTAAAATTGCATTTTATTTCTCAATCCCGCTGCCACATATGGTCAACGTTTCGGCTCAAGTCCGAGCCTTTTTCAAGACTTGTAGACAGCATAATACATGAAATTTAAATGCCAACACACCTTATGACATCCAATATGAAGTGCGCGCCATCCTGGATCCATCAATGGATTCTTGATTGTAACACCCCAGCATGAGTGTATTGGATTAGTGAGCGCTACCCACACCTTGGATATATATATATATATATATATATCAGCACTAACCCGTGTGAGCTATGTTTATGTGCCTACATTAATCCCTGCAAGGGGATAGGGAGCACCGGACCCATTGTACAGTCTAGTAGAGTGCCAGGCATATTTATACACATACACACACATGTATAAATATATATATATATGTATATATATATATATATATATATATATATATATATAAACAGTAGGTATCTGCATCACTCCGGGTGCTGTTTCAAAGTGGTTTTAATGGTGAAAGGTACATCAAGTTTCATGCGCAGTAACAAGCCAACGTTTCAATGCCGCTGAGGGCATTTTTCTCAAGGCGCCAGGCACATGAAGAACAAATAAATGAACAAACACCCGCTGCAATGCGTG
Organism: Crinia signifera; assembly: GCF_055691185.1. Classification (NCBI taxonomy): domain Eukaryota; kingdom Metazoa; phylum Chordata; class Amphibia; order Anura; family Myobatrachidae; genus Crinia; species Crinia signifera. The sequence goes on along the minus strand of NC_139217.1, from coordinate 105,057,407 downwards.
GACAGTATTTATATTTACATTCCTGCAGAACGCTGTCCGGTGGCCAGGTGTGGATCCGGTCTCCGCTTTCGCTTGCGGCCGCGTCCCAGTCCACTGACTGACGGGTGCCCAACAACTAGATGCATTGTCTTGGCAACCCTCCGCTTACCCTGTGAAGCATCCCAGGCTGCCGATCCAGCGATCACAGGACCATCTATGGAGACATAAGCATATGTTTATAATAATACAGCTGTATAGGTGAAAACCAGCACATATAATACATAATCAAAAGCATAAATGTGGCATATTAGAACTACAAAAACACTGTCCAGTTCATGCGCTTGTTTAGACCACCTGGAAATACAGACTGCAAGCGGTATATCCACTTGCTCTCTAATTTTAATAACGCTCCTGCACGATCTCCTCCTCTATGTGACTCCGGAATATGATCTATCAGAATAAATCTGAGGTCCATCAAGGTGTGCTTCGAATCTCTAAAATGTCTAGCCAGTGGTTGGTCTTCTTTGCCGGATGATAGGGCTGCCTTAGTGGCAGAACGGTGTAGAGCCATCCTGTCCCGAATAGTTCTGATTGTTTTGCCCACATAATGTAATTTGCACAGGCAATATGCAAGATAGATAACATGTGTTGTGGTACATGTTGGATGTGTCTAATTTTAAATGTGATGTCCTTTGACGGATGCCTGAATTCTTTGCAAGTCTGCATGTTTTTACAGGTGGTGCATTGTAAGCATCTATAGCAACCGGGTGGTCTGACCAGGAATTTAAAGTTTAAGTTTTAAAGTTAGTTATGTCCGTATGCACTACTCAATATCTAATATTACGTCCTCTTGTGTAACATGCCATCGGTTTTGCAGAATGGAAGCTGGGTAGTTTATTATCCATTTTCACAATAGGCCACAGTGCTCCTGTGGCTCTCTGCACTACCTGACTAAAGGTGTTAAACTCCTGTTTCCATGGTAAGAGGTCAGTTGCATTTTTCTGTTTCCTTCGAAAGGGTTCCTCCCTGGGCATCAGTAATACTTCTTCTCTGATCTTATTGAGCTCTTGTAAATTATACCCTTTGGTACAAAACTTATCCACAATAATTCTTGTGCTTTCTTCTGCCGCCTCTTAGGTGCTAGATATACGTTTAACTCGCAATAGTTGTGATTTCGGTAAGCCACGCTCCAGAGGTTTTGGATGGTGGCTAGATGACAATAGCAGCATGTTACGGTCAGTAGGCTTCGAGTACCCACCCATATGCAGCTTGTCGTCAGTTAGTGTGACTTGAACATCAAGATAATGTATAGACTTGGGCTGAATTTCATATGTGTACTTAATTGGTCTGCCCCGGACATTTACTTTCTTAATGAACGACTCCAAGATATGCTGATCTCCGACCCATAAAATAAATAGGTTGTCTATATAGCGGGTGTAAAGTGTGATGTGCTTCTTGATATTTGGATCTGTGAAGAAGGTTTTTTGTTCTCCCTCGAACATGTAGATATTCGCATAGCTAGGCGTAGCACACCGGCTGGTTTGCAGGAAAAACTGCAATAGTACATAAAGTAATTACGATGTAATAAGAGGTGTAGCAATTTAATGAAGAGGTTATGGTCGAGCTCTTCCACTTTTTCTGTCTCTAGGAAGGATCTCATAGCCTGCATAACTTCACTGTGTGGTATTGAGGTATAGAGGCTGCACACATCCATGGTGACTAGTAGATTGTGTGTAGTGACCTCGGTAATTTGCTGTAATCGCAAAAGAAAATCATTTGTATCCTTAATGTACGTGACTTGTTTTTGTACATATGGTTGGAGTATATTGTCCAGTAGCATGGAGATCGGATGATACAATGATCTTCTCGACCCAGAGGGTTTACTGTACCTCTTATGTATTTTCGGGACGGTGTACATGATGGGTGTTACAGGATGATCTTGAGTAAGTGCTTTGAGTAAGTAGTTATCAATAAATTTTTGATTATTTGAAGACTGTAGTACCTGGTCTAATTCCCGTTTACACAGTGTTGTGGGATCAGTGTCCAGCTGGAGATAAACGTTGGTATCGCTTAGTTGTCATTCAATCTCTCCTTTACAATCCTGTAACTCCAGGACAACTATAGCACTGCCCTTGTCTGCTGGCCTTATTGTTATATCCCGGTATTTGCTGAGGTCGTTGAGGGCTTTCTGTTCACTTCTAGATAGATTGTAGTGCTTAGTGGATATAATGCTAGCAGCCTGTATTTCCAGGCGGTCTAAATGAGCGCATGAATTGGACAGTGTTTCTGTAGTTCTAATATGCCACATTTATGCTATTGATGATGTATTATATTATATGTGCTGGTTTTCACCAATACAGCTATATTATTATAAACAAATGCTTATGTCTGCATAGATTGGTCCTTTGATCGCTGGATCGGTGGCGGGGACGCTTCACAGGGTAAGCGGAGGGTTGCCAAGCTAACGCGTCTAGTTGCCGGGCACCCGAGTCACACAGTGACGACGTCAGTGGACTGGGACAAGGCCGCAAGTGGAAGCAGAGACCAGATCCACACCTGGCCACCGGACAGCGTTCTGCAGGAATGTAAGTATAAATACTGTCCCCACATTGCAGTGGGTGTTTGTTCATTTATTTGTTCTTCATGTGCCAGGCACCTTGAGAAAAATGCCCTCAGCACCATTGAAACGTCGGCTTGTTGCTGCTCATGAAAATTCATGTACCTTTCACCATTAAAACCACTTTGAAAAAGCACCCGGAGAGACGCAGATACCTACTGTTTGCATTCAACCTGACTGAAGGCACCCGGGCAACTAAACCTTTGTTAAAGGGAGTGCCGATTCACCTACAACTATATATATATATATATATATATATATATATATATATATATTTATATATATGTGTGTGTAGTTATCTGTAGTTATATAGGTAGGTATAATATGAACACGCAGATATTTACATACATGGGAAATAACGGCACTTGATCGCAATCTACCAGTGGGAGTTATGCGATTGACCAGTAGATTGTGATCAACCTTTTGGCCAGCTCTGCTTTGGAGTAACAGTTGAGTTATCACACTACAATCCACTCCAAAATCATTTAGAATGAAACAATGGGAGGTATCAAATGAAAATTTAAAAAATGCTATTGATATTGCAAATTTAGTAAAAAGTATTTGTACGTGCATATAATTACTCTCATTTAGGTAAAGATGTATCAAGCTTCAAAATGTGATCAAGTGGAGAGTGATAAACAACCAGCTAATCAGCTCATATCTGTCATTTTTGAAACCCAGCCCATAACATGACAGGTAGGAGCTGATTGGCTGGCTGTTTATCACTTTCCATTTGATAATTTTTAAAACTTGATATATCCAACCTTTTAGTAAAAAAATGGATCACTACAAGGGGGGTGTGGACCAAACTCGGGTGACACCCTTATGAGTGTCCAGCACTGTGGAATTCTCATGCAGAATCTGGCTCCCGTTTTTGAAGTTGTGGTGGAGCTGGAAATGCATCCATAGTCTCCAGGGGCAAACAAGTACATATGGGAATCGAGCATGAGGCCACACACCCTCCATGTGCGGTCATGCCCATCACATTGTTGTAAAAACTTGTTTCCTGTGAATCCATGGCCCATCTCTGCTTCTTGATAGCCTGGGGTTTGCAAACATGGGGGGAATTTGCACTCTAGAAAATTTACTATACACTAACACAGAAGGGTTAGGCCAAATAAAATTGCAAAAGAGGGGGTTAGCACGTATATATGATCAAATACACTATTGGCCAAATTCAGGTAGATTTGACATAGACATCAGTGAAACACAGAAATTGCCGACAATGGTTTCTTAAAGTACACTCGTGGATAGTGCAAATGCAGATCAAAATACACTTTGCAAATAGATGTCCACCGGAACGGTGTGTCTAGAGAAGCCTGCACAGTTCAGTGAGATCTCTCAGCACTTCTCTTATGAAAATTGAAAGACAGAGTTATAAGCATTTATAGAGTTATATGCATAGAACGCCCATGTGGTTCCAAAAATACTGTACAGAGAAATAAAATGTGTAAGGTCCACTGTATTTTTTGAACCAACTCCAGACTCCATTAGCCAGAGGGTTAATACCACACCTGGGGAGTGTTATATATTGGTCCTTGTGGCACAGCATTAACCCCATTCCCAACTAGTAAGCAATGGCCAAGATTTCCTGGGGGAGTGAGGACCCCTCCAATAAAGCTTGCCCCCCCAGAGCACTAAAAACCATAGCTGAAGCCCAGGACTATGCACTGCACCCAAGTATATTTTGTGTACCGTACAGTATGTACAGTGGAGTGACAGCCCAAAAAAATCTTTGAATTTTATATTCTAGGGTTAATTTTGTTAGGAGCCAAATAACCTACCTGTATATTTTTGGATTGTTGGAGGAAATCAGACTAACTGAAGGAAACCCATGCAAGTACCGGGAAAATATACAAACTCTGCACAGTTATGGCCATAGTAGGAATCGAACCCATGACCTCAGTGCTGTGAGGCAGTACTGCTAACCATTATACCATCCGTACTGCCCAATATTTGGCTTCTAACATACAAATAACACATTTCACAGGGTTGGTAGTAAACCTGTGTGCCTGTAGAGACTTTAAAACAGCTTCTATCTTTGGCAGGTGTGACTTCCATTCAGAGCTGAAAATAACAATGTTGTCTAAATATGCAGCTGTATATTCCCTGTGGTGCCAAAGCAACCTATTCATAGCTCTTTGGAAGGTTGCTGGGTCACCATGTAAATAAAATGGCAACACTTTATACTGGAATAACCCTCTAGGGTAGAGAAGGCTGTTTTTGCCTTAGCAGCTTCTGATAACTGAATCTGCCAATAACCTTTTGTCAAATCAAGTGTAGTGAGATACTGACTATTGGCTGAATTTTCGACCAACTCATCAACCCGGGCCATAGGGTAAGAATCAAACTGGGACACGTGATTAATTTACAGAAATCATTGCAGAACCTTAAAGCAACGGAATACTTCGGTACAGTACTAAGACAATTGGATTATTCCATTCACTGGTGGATTCTTCTAAAACCCCTAGGCATAACATCTCTTCAACCTCTTGCTTTACTGCTGCTCGCTTTGCTTTGATTATGCGATATGACCTTTTTTTAATGACCACGCTGGGTGGAGTCACAACATAATGTTGGATGATTTGCATCTTAGTAGCACTTCACCAAGTTCACCACTTCATGTTTCTGTCCAGGATTAAGTTACTTCAATGGGTACCTGGGTACCTGCCATTCTGAAACCTTTTTAACTACCAAAGAATGCTGAACGGCACTTTCCTTTCAAGGTTTTAACAGGTTTACATGTTAGATTTGTACCTCCCTTCTTCTACCCTCTTGACCCTGCCGTTGTGCACACCCCAGCCTATTGTTTGGGCAGCTAATCCACCATCAAGAGCAAAATCACTCTGCCCTGGAAACCCTTATATTAGGAAATCACAGGTGCTTCTGATTACACACCTGGCTTCTGCTACTGCTCCAGGCATTGTGGGGAAATGCAGGCACATCATCACAGCTCTATGTCAAAGTTTGTTTTTTTAGTGTGGATGTTGGAAAGGGAGATTGCATAAGGCTTCATCATTTTGCAATATTTAAGAGTTCGATAACACTTTAAGGGCCTTATTCTAGTTCACTCTTTCTAACAAAATCCTTCTTAGATGGACAAAACCATGTGCACTGCAGGGGGGCAGATGTAAAATGTGCAGAGAGAATTAGATTTGGGTGAGTTATTTTGTTTCTGTGCAGGGTAAATACTGGCTGCTTTATTTTTACACTGCAATATAGATCTCACTTTGAAGTAAAACCCCACCCAAATCTAATTCTCTTTGCACAAGTAACATCTGATCCCCCTGCAGTGCACATGGTTTTGTCCATCTAAGAAGAATTTTGTCAGAAAGAGTGAACTAGAATAAGGCCCTAAGTCACAGCAGAGTAAAGCTTTTAAAGCCTGCTGTAGCACACTAAAAACTCATTCTGTTTTATAAAAAAACTGTTGGTTATCAGTCTCTGTTCACACACACACACACACACACACACAAACACATGGAAGCACATGGATGCACACACGCGCTCACACACACTTATAATGAGTGTCCCAGTATTAAGGAGAATATAGGGCCAGAGTGCTACTTCCGGGTTCTACGCTCGCCACGAAATATGTCAAAAAAAGTAACTTAACTCCATGCCAACATGGATAGTTCATACCCCCACTATCCATGTTGGCATGGAGTTGATTTTAAATAGTGTGGCGAGCGTAGCGAGCCACCGAGCCCGCAGCGTGGGCGAGCGAAGCGCCGTGAAACTACAGAAGTACTGTATTTACTATAAATTACCATACTATTTACTCTCTAATGGTTAGCTAAACCTCTAGAGACTGGCCACACACCTACACTTGGGCCTTTATGTCTGCATCACCGGTACGCCCTCCATGCTCCAGCCCCATACTTGGCATATGCAGAATATATTTTCAGTAGGTATAAAGTTTCAACTAAACACCTCACTCAGGGGTAGATGTATGAAGCAGTTATAAGGGAGGAGAAGTGATAAAGTGCCTGGTACTTTGTCACCTGCCAATCACCTCTTAACTGTCTCTTTTTAAGCCCAGCCTTTAGCTTAGCAGTCAGGAGCTGATTGGCCGGTGATAAAGTACCAGGCATTTTATCACATCTCCTCCCTTATCACTGCTTCATACATCTACCCCTCAATCTTTTCTCATAAACCATAACAAATTCTTAAAAGATGGAAAAGAGAATGAGATAGATAGATAGACATCGTAGTTATAGATATACTCATTCATTGACATGGGAGTGCTGGGACACGTTGGGTATATATAATCCTCATGCATCAATATTTTGTTATTTTTTTACTTTTATTTATGCCTAATACAGCACACGCTAAGAGCTGCACACATCTCTGGAGTATATTTTATTGGGCCATTTAAGCAGTTCTCCAATGGTTGAAGTCACTCAGCATTCAGCGCAGTGCCTTACCACACACCTGAGGCATATTTTAATGATTCAATAAAACACAGCCTGTCATGTCTTATTGCTTATAACTGTGTTACATTGCATCTTGTCTACAATGTGAAACAATATAACACAACATCATTGTGTCAGGCATCAGCATTTCCTTTCCAAATAGGATTAACAGTCAGCAAAAGCCTAAAATGTGTTTGATGTATTGCATTGAAGTTGGCACCATTGTTGGTATTATGCAATACTGCATTAGTCCAAATTCCTAGTTTTTATATATCTGTTAAAATACGTCATATATAATTAATTATTATTTATTATTTCTATTATTTATTTATTAAATAAACCCTGTTACCGGGGATTTTACTGCATTTTGGGAAGCACTAAAGCCCCACTGCCGTGTTTCCGCAATACCCTATAGAAGCCTATGGGCTTCTACCGTGACCCACCGCCACCCAATCAAATAAGTTGCTATGGGCAACGTCCCATTGTCAATACAACTCTCATCTTAGTAAATTTACCCCTCAAAGTCATCCATAACTTTGGGAAAATCAGACGTTGAGCAGACCCCCAGATTTTGTCGCCCCTAGGTAGTTGTCTAAAGCTGGCTAGCGGTAGAGCCATCCCTGATCAGATGCTGTACTTCACATTTATATTTTATATGGAATGCCCTTCCATGCACAATAAGACTCCATACTAGCCTCCAAACTTTCAAGCGTTCCCTGAAAACTCACCTCTTTAGGCAAGCTTATCATATTTATGTACCACACGCATAACCCTCTAAGGCACTTATGTATTATATAGCTTCCCTTCTGGACCTGCAACTTGGTGGGACTACTATGCTATTACTGGTGCCTGTCCTTGTGTTTCCCTCCTATGTCCCTATAGATTGTAAGCTTGCAGCAGGGCCCTCCTACCTCCAAGTCTGTCTGTTGTTACCCAGTTCGTTTTATCACTGTCTACAATTGTAAAGCGCAACAGAATCTGCTCCGCTGTATATAAGAAACTATAAATTAAATAAATTCTAGCACTCAAGCTTCTCCTTTTTAGTGAATACTATAATGTGGTAGACATTGTCATGCTGATACAGTCATTTACACTCTGCAATTTCAATATATTTAATACTATACATTATTAAATTAGTGTACTTGATTTATTTAGAAAAAGAAATATAGAGAAGTGTTCAGTACCCATTAATTTTAAAAGTATATTGCATACAAAACAGAAAAAAAACATTCTTTTCATATGTCATTCCAAGAGAACAATGCCATGAGAAAGCACTAGACGTGCGGAGGCAGTCAGCAGCAAAGTGTATTACTGATGAATGTGTACAGACAGGTTGTCCATGCTAAAGATACATCAGGCATATTTTATCCTAATTCACTTAAACCTTGCATTGTTTACAACAGCACATTGAATACATGAAGATGAAGCTGACAAAAGCTGGCAAAACTTTTCAAAAGTTCATGGAAATGTCAGCGCTTGTGTAAGCTGCAATATTTAACTAATAATAAAATACACATATTTCGTTTTGCATTGTCAAGGATAATCAATGAAAACTATTTTTCTTTTCTTTTGTATTGTTATTGTCTTTTCTAACTGGCTTCTAACTATGCCTAATGTTCCTGATTGCTGGCCATTTAGTCTTTACAGTACTTTTGTGGTGTGCTGGGCTGGCTCGTCAGCTATGTAAAAAAACTGAGAGGAAAATGTATGTGTTGTGCGCAAATCAACAGCAGCTGGCACAGGGTGGTCAAACCCAAGGGTAACAATAGTAAAAAAAGAGAATAGTGCCAGCGCTGGCTGTACCAATAATTGTACCAGACGTTTCTTAAAAGTATAGCAATTTTAATAAAAATAATAATACATATAAATAGAAATATATAAAATATCACACTAGACACAATGAATCCCTGGACATGAAGTCCGAAGGGGTTATATGATGTACCGCCGGGATACTATCGATAGCAAATTGGGGCTGACAAGAGTTTATATTACCATCCTGGTCGGTCTGGTAGATGTTGTTGTCCAGACTGTTGGGAACGGCTGTCCAAAATGCCCTATAATTTCAAGGGCTTAGGTTCCCCACTTGTAAGCACAACCTCTTGGAAGCTGGAATTAGGGATCATTCAGATATCCCAAAGATGGAAGTCCAGATTTTTCTGTGAGGGGCGTCTGTGGGGGGGGGGGGGGAGGTGGGGGGTATGGGCGGTTCGCCACAACTTTGTAAGATGGTAACTTGAGACCAGTTGAGATGGACCACAATTGTGATGATGGTGTCAGTATCGGTTATCTCAGCTGTGCAGGTAATTTCAAAGCTCAACTCATTTCCCCGGATCTAAAACTCATGTCTAGGAATTCATTGTGTCTAGTGTGATATTTTATATATTTATATTTGTATGTATTATTATTTTTATTAAAATTGTTACACTTTTTGAGAAACGTCTGGTACAATTATTGGTACAGCCAGCGCTGGCACTATTCTCTTTTTTCATCATCTATGTCAGTGGCTGACAGTGGTGTTTGGGGACAGTGGGTGGAAGCACCAACTGGAGAATTTTTCAGTGTGTGTAATGAGGAGAGAATTTACTTAAATACTCCTAAAAAGATTTTTATATGTCTTTGACCTTTAGATACATACATTACCACTCACAGCCTGTTACTGTGAAGCAGGGTTTGCTTGTGCTTGGTGGACAGGCACTATGCGGAACCAAATGAGCCATTTGAATCTGAAAGGGTTAAAATGTGTTAAATGTGGTGGTATTTCAAATATGGCACCATTCACATGCCAATTGCAGCTTGTGGATTGGCAGTCAATTGGAGGCAGGCGCCGCTAGGCAATCATTATAGACACTGCCAAGCGGGAGCAGACAGATTGTGGTAGAGAGGGAGCAGAGAAGAGCTCCTGGTGAAAAGAAGAAGTGGCGGAAGAGCCGGCAGCAGAGCCAGAAGCAGTGGAAGTTTCCGCAATGTTGCCGGAAGAGCCGGCAGCAGAAGACAGTACTTTAAGACTAGAGAATAATTGTGTGTTAAGAAAAAGAGGTAATTAAGTTCCCTACTGGAGTCTCTACCCACAGTCACGGTATTTGACTTTAGGTATTTGACCACCTATATTTAAACTCTAATGACCTCCAGGGATACGGCATTAGACCCGTGGGGACAAACACGCACTAGTCCATTGACACAGTAGCCAGGCCCCTTGGGCTGAGGGCATAAAAATGTACTAGGCCTAGGATCAATATGAGGTAAGGCCTGAGTTGGCTTACCTTGTACATAGTTTAACAGATATTAGGTCTGAGGCCACAAGTCAGGCCTTAGGCCTGTAACACAGATATGAGTACACTAGGCCATGTTCAGAGGATTATTCACCCCAAAGCAGTGGCAAATGCAGTGTTTTTAGAGGGGGTTTCCAAATGTAACCCAAAAATCTCCCACTATGCAACGCATTGGAGTACTTACAGAACTCTTTAATACATTGGATAGTGTATGGAATACAGTATTATTTTTTAACAGTACAGATGGTCTATAGTACAGGCTGATTCAAACATTTAAATATGATAAGTGGTCATGGAAATTTTAAACATATAATAAATAAATACACAAACATAATAGAACCAGTACTGCACTTTCTAAACTCCCAATCTCCCACTTCATGGTAAGGCTCCTGTCTCTTCCTCCTGGCAGCTACTCTTTGGTCCACTGCGATATTTGAGGGCTCAGTCCTACACATACAGTAAATGGGGTAGAAGAAGCTGGTACACTGGGCATGTGCAGCAGCTCTCCTCTGTCCCTTATGCTGCATGATGTGGTGGCAGCTCTATTGATCATATTACATGCCAGTGTTATTGTTGTCATAATTTAAGGCATTCGCCAAGAGGCGGGGGTTTCCAGGCAACCGGAAAATCCTATTGCGATTGCCTATGCAAAGAGGACAAGATGACCTAAGCAGTATTCAATGCTGGCCTTTTCAGGTGCCTGCATACAGTGGAAACTTACTGAGGCATGTAGTCCCACAGTAACAGGATAATATTACATTAATTCTAAATTAAAATACCATTATCAACTCTGCATCCACCATTCAGGAATGCAGGGATTATCCCCAGCTTCTGACCATGCCTTGAGAGGAGGGACCCCATTATTTGGACATCCCCACTTCCCAAATAAATGTCTTGGGTTGTTTAGTTAGGGGGGTAATATTGCATATTGACTGTTGTTTACTCAAACACAATGTGAATTATTTAATTTGGTTATTTATGGTCAGGTGTAGCCTGTCTTAAACAGACTTACTATATATTTACATTTAGAGAGGTACATCTGTGTTGAAAAAGGACAAAGTGTGTGTCTGAACTGTAAGAAAAAATGGCCAAACATTTAACAACATCACCAAACAGGAAACTTCATCTTTAGACTTGTCATTTTATGTACTGACTCAACATGGGTAGGAATAACATGCACAGACATAATTCTTAAAGCTATATCTGCAAATGCTAGGAGCTAAGAAGACACAATTCCAGAGCAAATTGTGATACTGACAAGGGATGACTTTGGTATTATGGCTATCACAGAGCCATGGTGTAACAAGACTCATGAATAGCTATACCAGAATACAATTTATTTAGAAAAAAAGCATAAATGCCACATTAATACAAAATATTGACAAAATAAATAGTAACTTTGGCAAATTCCTAAATTCCTTACAGGGAATTGCTTAATTAATTAATTAATTAATAAATTAAACATTTTGTTAACCTTAATGTATTTTGCCTATAGCAGTATTGACCAAATACTCAATTCTACTGCTTTCACATCGCTCTCCCTGGTCCTAAAACGGGTTTCATGCCACAGTGGCTTGAAACCTATTCACATTACAGGCTGTCCCTTGGATATTGTCATGGCATCTCTGGAGCCAGCGTTTGGAGATGATATCTACCTGTCTGGGTTGAAATGGTGGGGTACTTGACCAGGGTTATTTCACAAGAGCCCTTCTACACCAAAGTTCACAATAGCCGCAGTTTATGGTGGGCCAGTTTAAAAGGGGTATTATATATAAACGTATTGTTTTATATCCCATTATGTACATTAAATAATTTCCCATTTCAACTGGACAACAACATTAAAGGAACCACAGAAACCACTCTCTTAGTTTGTTGATTTGTGCTGTGGGCATGTAGCAATATTTACTCATTATATACTCATTATGGATGCAAATTTTAGATGAATGGCCTCCATGGGTAAAAGTACAGATGATAAGGATGATTGCTGCTCCTAAGTATGGAAAACATTAAGCGGTGCAATGCATAGTCATTAGAAAAAGCATATAGTTGCATTATCTTGTCATCTGCAATCCATTCACATTCAGAATGTAGCCACATCAAGGCCAGTATCTCTGTGGGAAGATGACAATTTTATGGCCTCTTGATTGTACCCCATGGGTCAAGCAGCCAGCCAATGGTGTTTCATATAATCCAGTGCTGGGATTTATGACGCATTTCTTATGCAAGCAGGAGGTGGCTGATTCCATGTAAGCAGCAGCAATAGCAGCTCCACCCACAATAGAATCAGGCCTCTCAGAGAGGCAATGTACAAGGGGGATTATTCTATTTGATTCACAAGGGTGTGAATTCACAGCCTTTGCGAGTATACCAGACGCCACCCACCTAATGCTGGTACGCCCACTTCCCCCTTGCACGCTGCGGTTGCTCGCATGGGCTGTGAATGGAGGTTTAACATAAACATCCATTCGCTGGCAGTGGGGGTAGACCCAAATAATTTGATGGTCGGCAGGAAGTGGGCAGGCAGCTGACATCCGGTGATGTGAGCTGCCCGCCCCTGGCACCCACATCACTGGGCATTTCCATGGGAATGCCCAGCATATTCATGGGATTGTCCATGAAAAGCTGAGCGTTCCCATAGGTGCGACTATCCGCCGCTGCCCCATGCCCTCTGACCGCAGTCTTGGGTGTCTGCACCCAGCGAGCAGTCTGTTCGCCGTGGACGCACACACCCAGCATTTGCAGATGCACAGAAATGCGCCTGCACATATCCAAAACCTTGGTCCCCGTGCAAATGAACGGACCATGCTGCGAACGGACCAGAATAAGGTCCTATGCCCATTGAAATATCCTGCAAGCTTGGATAGGTACAGTAGGCAACCATTGGGGACATATATGATATGTGTTTCTCCTGGTTGTATCACCCATAATCTAGGCCAACCTCTGTGCGGCCATATGCAAATTGCACATTAAAACTGCACTTCATTAATTCTGAAGTCACAGCAATGACTATGACCTTTGCACTTACAGTCTGTATGGTATTACTCATTATTGACTAATGTTGTGCTGTAACATTTGCTAAAGCATTGATTAAACAGAAGAACAAATAAAATATTATTAATTGTACTTACCAATGTTAATATGAAACTGTTCCAGAAATCAAATGAACAAATATAAATACATTTGGTTCATGTTTGAAGATGAGAAAACTAAGAAAACTTTATTTATCCTGCCTGGTGAAGTTCAGATCTTCAGGGAAAGATTAAATGTTCAATCTCTAAGTGTTTTCAGAATGAAATGTATTGATATTAATATGCATGATGAAATGCAATCCAATTAAACTTCACCTCCAGAAGTGTCCATTTAATTGGGTGACCTTAAACTTTTTATTATCTTGAGCAAATAGGGTTTGAAAACATTTTTGATATTATAGAGCTAACTCTGTGCATTTGATTTAAAATAAGATTAAAATAATGTTATTAAAGATATACATATAACAGAATACACTTAACATTTATAATAATTAATCTCATAAAACACTTTTTTCTAATTTTAAAGAATTCAAAGAAAAGTCATCACTGAAACATAAGAATCTCATGTATAGCAGATAACTCTCAGTGCTAAATTATTCAACACATAAGATTATTTAATAAACATAATCGTCTTTATTTTAGCTAACTAGAGATTTTTTTTTCTTCTGCATTTTAGCTGATAGGACAGATGTATTCCTATTACTTACTCACTTTCATATACTTTAATATAAGTGAGGATTGAAACTGTTTTATCCATTAAGTCTATTTATTATTTTATTTATTTTTATTTATAACAGTCACTTATATAGCGCATACATATTCCGCAGCACTTTACAGAGAATATTTGAACATTCACATCAGTCCCTGCCCCAGTGGAGCTTACAATCTATATTCCCTACCACATGTACACGCACACACATTCATTCTAGGGTTAATTTTGTTAGGAGCCAAATAACCTACCAGTATATTTTTGGAATGTGGCAGGAAACCTACGTGCAGTAATAACATCCACCCAACAGTTACTATTTTGCTTTATTTTTTAGTTTTGCTCTCAAATCCCTTATATCTTACACAACTTTATATTTAAATGAGAAAAATGGAAAGTAATGCCATTTAATTGTCCCCTTTGACTTCTATATTATCGAGAAAGGGTCTTTGTGCACATAATCTCTATTCAGCCCAAGCCACTTCCGCTCCTAATGGGCACAGAAAACTTTAACCACAAGTACATATACTTGCCCAGAAAATAGGATGCAGTTGTGCAAAAAAGTAAACATACTGTACGACTTCCATGGCCAGCAACAGAGGGGAATGGGGGGGGGGGGCAATTGTGATGGGCCCCGTGATTCTGAAATGCCAGACCCTCAAGAATCTCAGGAGTCTAGTTCTTGTGTTACAATATCCTTTTTGATGGTCCAGTTTCGGGACTACCTATTGCCAGACAATGCCATGGAAGCAGCATTTTATACTTCTGCAGCTGGTGTTATAATATGTTGCTGGTTGTCTCACAGATTGCCTGGGGAAGGGAAGGATGGGAGACACAGGGAAATATGGAGTCTGGGGAGGCTGTCTGAGAGACATGGGGGTGGAAAGGATGGACCCTTAGATATATGAGTATACTGGACCCACAAGATTTGGGTTGCCGGCCATGGTGACATCACAAATACCTTTTTCCCTGTGGTTAGTAATTAAGTTTGCTTCAAATCTTCGGACCTTAAACCATGTAAAAAAATCTTAGGAAACTTAAACCATTGTTGATCCATACGATAGGGATAGATTGTTCTGATAAATGGAAAATGATAAACTTGTGTAGAGGAGTCTAAAATAACCAAGATTGGTGGAGTTGGAGTGTGCTAGATAACCACAGGGGGGACAATGCTTGTGTGCTAAAACGAACAAGGTAAAAAAGGGGGAAAAAGCACTTTTAAACATTCAAATACCAATTATTTCACAGATAAACACTTAAGGCTGTTCCCTATGGAACACCAAGTTACCAGGACATCTCATCCTGGATTTGTATAAATAAAGTATGTAGTCTATTCCCCAACAATAAAAAAAAAAACTATGCCCACCCCCCTTCTTGAAAATTCATTGTGCAGAAGCAAATTTATTTTGAGAATTTTAATAAAGAATCTAATTTTTTTATATTTTAATTGTTTAAGAGAATACTCAATTGATTGGATATCATACTTTATATGTCTCAAAGTTTATTTTTAATGACATACTCTTTAACGTACTAGCTTATTTTAATTACACTTTTTTTCTTCAGAGTTCAAAGATTAATGAATTAAACTACTTAGTCCTTGAGCAAGTGAATATTTTTTGTTTTTCCTAAGTCTCTGACCTCATACGTTACTTTTAAGTTACTTCTAAGTACATTTTTCCTGCAGAGTGTGGCAGCGGGGCACCTTCACATGTTACAATTTAATGAAGCTCAGGCACAAGTGGCAAATCCCGAAAGTAAAAGACTACCTGACCTGTTTCATTTATTCATTCCAATAATCATATCATTACCTTGAGCTTCTGTTTTTAATTAGTCATATCTAATGATTAATATTAGTCAATTTGCATCCAATTAAATTTAGCACAAAAAAAAATTAAATCTGAATTAAACTGAAGCGAATTAATCACTAGTACTGTTGCAAATGTACTACAGCTTTCTTTAGTACATATTTCATGCAATCAGGATTGTAGGATCCTTCTTGACGTGGGTGGATATAGGCCTGTCGATGATTATTCATAGCAAGGATAAATGGAATTGGTTTAAACACAGAAAAAAAGCATTAGAGATGTGAACTGAAAGGAAAAAATAGAATGTGTCATCCCTTGCATGAGAAGTAGGACAAAGGCTATTTTAATGTTCTCCAGAACAAATATTTTAGGACACTGTTGTTCAAGTTTCTTATGTGCGAATATTTTATGTTCTAAATAAATGTTTGCAAGCACAATCTTACTAAAACAATGCCACTTATATTTATATACCGTGGGAGGTAAAAGAGGTTTAAAAAATAAATCACGAAATTTTTTATTTAAATGTCTTTATTATTAAGTTATATATATCACATACACATTCCCCAGCACTTTGCAGAGACTATTTTAGTCATTCACACCAGCGCTAATAATCTATATTCCCTACCAGATGTACCCACATACATTACGGCTCATTTTTAAGTACAATAAGAAGCCAATTAACTCATTAATATATATTATTGTAAATAAAATATACAAAAACAGAGTGCATATATAATGATGATTATAGATGAATGATGCCTGATGATAGAAGCAAATGTCTTTATATCTGTATTGCCCTAAAGTCAGTCATATTCATCTGCACATTCAAATGTGTGTGTATGTGGATCACTGCAAGGTTCACAAAAGAACTGTGGGCCTTATTCTGATCGGTGCGGCCGGATCCGAATATGCGGCCAGGACCGTGCGTGCGAAACCCCGCCTTCCATACGGATCGCCAACTCCGTCCGTACGCGGTAAGAAGCTGGCTGAACGGACCGCACGTGTATTTTTCACGGAATATGCCTCCTCCTTCTCAGGGAACCTCCCCCATCATTCGATGGTCGCAGAACTCAATACAGATCACAATAAAGTGACGGAGTGTATACCAAAATTTGGATACACCGCAAACCCAGTAAAATCAATGGCGACATAATAGCAGGAGACATTTTACCTTAATTGATGGTGTGTATACTAAACTGCTGAATAATCTATAAACCTGCGGGTTTGATTGCCTCGCATCAACCTAATATTCCAACGTTTCTTGCAGATATTTAAATGATGTGTATGCTAGAATCGCTAGATACCCTTTAAATCTGCTGGTTTAATCACCTCGCATGAACCCAATGTCCCAGCGTATCTTGCAGATATTTGACAAGCAAGGATACGCAGGATCTGTGTGATAAAGGGTAAAACCCAATACAAGTCACAATAAAGTGATAGAGTGTGTACCAAAATTTTGGATACACCGCAAATCCAGTAAAGCTAATGGCGATATACTAGTAGAAGACATTTTACTCTAATTGATGGTGTATATGCCAAATTGCTGGATATTCTGTAAATCTGCAGGTTGGATCGCCTTGCATCAACCCAATACCTTGCAAACATTTGATGGTGTGTATGCCAAATTGCTTGATATTCCCCAAATTTGCGATTTTGATTGCCCTGCATTAACCCAACATCCCAGCGTATCTTGCAAGATATTTGACAAACAGAGATACGCAGGAACTGTTTGATAAAACGGGATATTGAGTCTGTGAATATACAGAAGCAATTAAGGAATATAAAAGCATTTATAACACTCACTAAGGAACTACAACACACACGGTTTTAACACAGTGGGAGTTTATTAAAAGAATTTCTTCAAGAAAATTAATCAAAACTAACCTCCCCTGAAAACAAGAAATAAATCAAGAATATATAAAGGACACTGACAACCATATAATATTTTAAAAATCAAAAATTTAAAAACTGAATTAAAGATAAAAGAATTTTCTCATATATCCGGAAAACATTTCACTCATAGGACAGTACTTATTTTAATATATGAATTAAAACATTGAAATCTTAATAATATAATTTTTTCAAATTCATCTTTGTGCGCCAACAAAAAAGACATTCTTCTCTGTCCTTCTTTCTATGGTAAACTTCATTGTCTTTGGCTGCACCCCCTCCGAGCTTCATACACAAAATTGTCTCATTTGGGGTCATTAGTGCTATAGCACTTGCCTGTGCGGATACATCCCATTCCCCCTCTCCCTTAAAAATTTACGGACTTTACAGGACTGCCTTGTCAGTCTTTACTATCCAGCACGGCATATGAATTTCATATAAAAATAAACAAAAACAGCATCTCTCCTCTTTTTTGACGAAAAAAAGAAAAAGTTTTAAAAAAGTAAAATCCCGATTTTTACATACAAATGGCGGCATTCAATCTGTCAAAAGATCTGGATGACAGAAGAGAGAAATTAAATAATGGCCTGGACCTATTATCAGGTGGAGAAATGGACACGAACGATCCATCTAATAGAAATTGGTCAGATGACCTATTTACCCTCAAACAAATTCTAATAAAACAAAGTAAAACTTGGTGGAATAAAAATACTTTTGACAATTACCTAAAGAATAACATCACACCAAGAGGATTGCGACCAAAAGTGTTCCCCACATATGAACTCGCTACGGACGAACTGAAAAAAGAGTGGGAGAACACTCTAACACAGTGTTCTAAAGATCTAATCAAGATTTTAACAAAACACGATGAAATTCTATTGAACCAATATGCTAAAGAGATAGCAACACTGGCTGAGAAATTAAGAAAATTTGAAGGAATAGAGAAATTCCAATCCATGTATAACAAATACAAAAAAGAAGTGGAAGAATTCGAGACCACAGTGATAGATAGAAAACGTAGAAAATTACAAAGGGATAAGATGGACTTTGCCCAAGGAACTGTCTACAGATGGAAAACACACAACCCTAGAAACAGGAATGAGAATAAGAACCATTATTCAACATCAGAAATAGACTCCTCGGAAGGAGAAGGTCCCCTGAGCATGTTCGATGGCAATCGCCGGTCTTTTTTAGATATGACCCCCAGAAATACCCGCTTCAATTCGGAAGACACAAGATCAGGCGGGGGAAGGGGGGTAAGAAGAAAGCGAGAATACAGAGACTGGAGGGAAGAACCCAGAGAGAGACGTCAATACAAGAAGTAGAGGACAACCTGAAAGTGGTCAATTTATCTAAAAAAACTTTAAGTACAGACGAAATCTCTCTTCTATCTAAGGGATTATCCTTCTCACCAGTCAGCAAACCTGATAGATTCGAGTGTGAAAAGGACATTCAATTGTTCGCTCGCAAAATACTCCTAAAGAAATTTTTCTGCACCCAAAAAAGAATGCAGGAACGTAACCCTAACCCCACTTCTGTCTTTTCTAAAGAAGACCTGGAAATCCTAAAAATTCTGGAAGAACTTGAGTCTGAAAGAGACGATGACAGCTCAAGAATACAACCTTATAACAGCAAGCTACTACAGAAGAAATCCACCTTTTTCCCAGATTTTAAGACTTGTCCACCAGTGAAGGTCTACTTAGACCTCATCTCAAAAGATCTGGACAACCTTCTCAGCCAATCAGACCCAATAGAAGAACATCGTGACAATCTAACAGCTGGAGAGAGAATGGCCCTCAAAGAAATTGCCAAATGGGATGACATAATCATCAAACCCTCAGACAAGGGGGGGAATGTGGTCCTATGGCCTAGATCCATGTATGTTCAGGAACTTAACAAACAGCTTAATGATAAAACATGCTATAAGGTTCTCCCTTTCAATCCAACCGCCAATTACCTTCATCTATATAAGAACATGATTGAAAACGCATGGAAGAACAACATAATCACTAAAAAAGATTATGAATTCTTACAGGTAGATTCGCCAGTAACCCCAACATTGTATCTATTGCCAAAGATACACAAAAATGAAACAACACCACCAGGACGACCCATCATGTCAGGAGTAGGATGTTTGACTGAAAAAGCCAGCATTTTTATTGATCAATACTTACGACATCACGTACTCTCCCTTCCATCATTTGTAAGAGACACAATGGATGTCCTCCGAAAACTCCAAGATGTGACAGTTGGACCAAACACCTGGTTGGCTACATATGATGTTGAGAGCTTGTACACAAGCATACATCATAATAACGGCATTAGAGCAACTGAGTTCTTCCTTAGTATGAACAGACAGAATGAATTCAACTCTTTCCTGATTCAGCTGTTGGAATTTGTTCTCACAAAAAATTATTTCACATGCAATGAGAAACACTATCTCCAGGTAAAGGGGACTGCAATGGGGACAGCATGTGCCCCAACGTATGCGAACCTTTACCTGGGGTGGTGGGAGAGGGAAGTCATGTTTGCTGAGACAAATGATAACTACACGGACCATGTCGTACTATATCTCAGATACATAGACGACATTTTATTAATATGGGACGGCGAGCAAAAGGATTTAGAAACTTTTGTTGACACCCTTAACAACAACAACTTGGGTCTCAAGCTATCAGGTAATAGCAGCAAAGAAGCAGTTAACTTCCTGGACCTTCGCATACGAATTGAGGAAAATGGCCAAATCTCCACAGATAACTATCGCAAAGAAACTGCTACAAACAGCCTTCTCCATGCGACCAGCTCTCATCACCCAGCGACAATAAAAGCAATCCCCAAAGGAGAAATTTTAAGAACAAAAAGGAATTGCTCACAAACCACAGATTTCACCATTAGGGAAAAACAACTATGCGAAAGACTTCATCAAAGAGGGTACAGCAAAAGATCGGTACAAAAAGCTAAGAAGGAAGTAAGGAAATGCCCTCGAGAATCTCTCCTAACTCCAAAAATCAGGACACAGAGAGAAGAACCAGTAAGGTTCATTGGAACTTTCAGCAGTAAATGGCGTGAAATCAATGAAATCCTACAAAGACACTGGTCCGTTCTCCAGACTGACACAGATCTAAGGGAAATTCTCCCCAGTAAAGTCCAAATCAGCTGGAGACGTTCAAACAACTTGAAGGATGTCTTGGTTCAGAGCCATTTCTCCAAACCACACAAACCATTAATCTCAAAGAAAGGATCTTATTGCTGCCGACAATGTAAGGCATGTCCTTTTATGGTACCTACAACACACTACATGGACAAATATGGTGGTAAATGGTACATAAATGATTATATTGACTGCACCACCGAAGGGGTGGTATACCACCTAACATGTCCATGTAACCAGATATACATTGGAAAGACGAAACGGAAATTCAAAATACGGATTTTAGAACATATAAACAGCATCAAGAGAGCCAAACAGGATAGAAACAACTTCAAAAACCTCACTCCCATAGCCTCCCATTTTCTGTTACATCATGGAGGAAACCCCTCAGGACTACAGGCATTTGGGATGAGACATATTCGTTTGAATATTAGAGGTGGAGATGTGGATAAAAAACTGTTACAATTTGAGACGAAAATGATATTTATGATGGACAGCATGTATCCAAAAGGCCTCAATGAGAGTAACAGCTATATACATTTCATTTAACACCCTCGACTATCCTGTCAAAATGCCCTCACCCGTACCCCCTTTTTTCCTCTCTCTTCTTCTTTATTGTCATCCTTCCCCTATAAATGCAGAATCCCTGCCTAGGGACAGGCACTAAGTGCAGGAATAATCTAATATATTTTTTGGATTAATCCACAAATGTATTTAAATGTGCTAGAGTCAAACATATTTAACTGGTATCAATATGGTATAAACCAGAGGATCCGGACCCAAGGAATACCAACACAGGGATCCAGGATACAATACCTCCTTTTCTCCCTTTACATTTGCATAATTTTTACATAAAGGGATATGAATCCAATTTATGATACAGAATAAGAATATTTTGTGAGAGAACACATACAGATACGCCTGAGCAAAGCGAATCAAACTTGAATCCACTCGGTATAAGTTAGATGATATAGTTCCAAAATGATATCAAAACCTAATTCACTATCTATATGAATTTAATTCACATACATTAAACCTGAGTTTAATGAACAAAGAAGCACACTATATTTCTCTCTAGAAATATCACCCCAACACAATCACACACATTGCTCAAAGGGGCAGGTACCCACATAATATCACCAGTTTTGCGTTCCTATATATTTTTTTCACAATGAATCACTTTTTCTTCTTTCTCTTTTACTTATACATTTTGAGCAATAGCCCAAGTCACAATTTATCAATACTTGCTCAACACTCTCACTAAATGCAAGTTTAATAATATTCCACGGAGTATTTCACTGAAGAGAATATGAATATTCTCTCATCTGCTAAAGTATGCACTTAACATAACGCTTTAAAACACCCATCAATATTGAACATATTGAACACATTTTCCGTTCACAAACTCATTTTAAATCCACACATGTTTATTGCATTCTCAACCCTCTGATCTTTAAAAATACTTAAATAATATAATGATGTCAATAAATATAATGGAACTAATCTTTTAAGAACACAACAGACTTAATATTTGTATTTGATTTCATTATACAATAATACATTTGATACTATCCCTTTAGGTAAAATCCAATGAACACCATCTCCCATATTAAAAACACATAGCTCAGAGCAATATACTCCACAATGAGATACCCGGACTCAGCATAAGGAATAACACAAGCAGCACAATATGTGAATGGATGAAAATAACATGTGACCTTAACCATTCTCTGATTGGTAGCTGTCCATTTAAATCCCCCTAGAACGGGGCAATCGGGTTCTGCCTTGAAAAAACTGTCACAAGTGAAACGCGCGTCGGCGTTTGGTGTCAGTGTCCTCTAAAACAATTTTCTTTAAAACTGTGTTTATTTAATGTGATTTAACATACGTGACCAATAATACATCTCCCAATAGAGTGCGGAGGACGGACTGCACCCGCTCTGCCGGCTATAGAAGGATAGCCGGAGTAGCGGTAGCAGGGACTAATCCACACTGGTGTGATAAGAATGAAAATGTATTAACTCAGCGGCTTGTGAATTTAACCACATCCGCCTTACTGGTCGCAATAATACAACTATAAAAGTGGCTGTGACTGTATATCTCTACTAAAAAATTGATCCTTATATCGTGATCACAGAGCAGTCTTACACTTTATAAATACATATCAAACAAGTCGTGAATTAAACTGTGAAATCACATCCTTTGTCTCCTTATACAAATATCCACGCAGCAGTTGTATTTAACGGCAATTCAAGCCAGAGATTTAATAAACTGCAACAGTATATACACGCAAAGACTCAGTTAACAAATACTGAGTTTGCAATACCCAGTCAAGTAGGGCTAATAAGGATTGTGGAATTAGTATAAATTGGAGAAATAATTAGCGGACTTATTCAAATAGCCCGCAGGCACAATATGACCTTTGAACAGATATAAAACTCAGTAAAAATAAACTGATAAACTGCAGCTCCACAACTGTACACGCTTTTTAAAAAAAACACTGATAAAGTGATAACGTGCACAGTATCCATGCGATTTAATTTGCGACATAAGTAAAGTAAGAAAGGTTCTGTCTTGTACAGTCACATTAGATCAATAACCTTATCAGCCAACCAATCACAATAAATTGATAAGTGTGTATGCTAAACTGACATATATTCTTTAAAAACTGCGGGATCTATAAGACTTAATCCTGCACTTAACCCAACATCTTAGTGTATCCCACAAACGCCCGATAAGCGATGATACACAGAGAATCTTGACAAACTAGATGTTGGTAGCACACCATGAAATCAGCAAAATACTTGCAAAAGACAAGTTACACTAAAATTGATAGGTGTGTATGCTGAGTATATATGCCAAACTGCAATCATAGCCACAATAAATAGTGGCACACCGCAAAATCAACGAAATATCTGCAGAAGATAAATCACACTAAATTGACAGGTGTGTATGCGAGGTGTACATCCCAAACACCGCAAAAATTAGCAAAACACTTGCAGAAGACAAATCACACGAAATTGATAAATGTGTACGCTAAAACGGTGCATACTGGGCAAAACTCAATACAGATCACAATAAAGTGACGGAGTGTATACCAAAATTTGGATACACCGCAAACCCAGTAAAATCAATGGCGACATAATAGCAGGAGACATTTTACCTTAATTGATGGTGTGTATACTAAACTGCTGAATAATCTATAAACCTGCGGGTTTGATTGCCTCGCATCAACCTAATATTCCAACGTTTCTTGCAGATATTTAAATGATGTGTATGCTAGAATCGCTAGATACCCTTTAAATCTGCTGGTTTAATCACCTCGCATGAACCCAATGTCCCAGCGTATCTTGCAGATATTTGACAAGCAAGGATACGCAGGATCTGTGTGATAAAGGGTAAAACCCAATACAAGTCACAATAAAGTGATAGAGTGTGTACCAAAATTTTGGATACACCGCAAATCCAGTAAAGCTAATGGCGATATACTAGTAGAAGACATTTTACTCTAATTGATGGTGTATATGCCAAATTGCTGGATATTCTGTAAATCTGCAGGTTGGATCGCCTTGCATCAACCCAATACCTTGCAAACATTTGATGGTGTGTATGCCAAATTGCTTGATATTCCCCAAATTTGCGATTTTGATTGCCCTGCATTAACCCAACATCCCAGCGTATCTTGCAAGATATTTGACAAACAGAGATACGCAGGAACTGTTTGATAAAACGGGATATTGAGTCTGTGAATATACAGAAGCAATTAAGGAATATAAAAGCATTTATAACACTCACTAAGGAACTACAACACACACGGTTTTAACACAGTGGGAGTTTATTAAAAGAATTTCTTCAAGAAAATTAATCAAAACTAACCTCCCCTGAAAACAAGAAATAAATCAAGAATATATAAAGGACACTGACAACCATATAATATTTTAAAAATCAAAAATTTAAAAACTGAATTAAAGATAAAAGAATTTTCTCATATATCCGGAAAACATTTCACTCATAGGACAGTACTTATTTTAATATATGAATTAAAACATTGAAATCTTAATAATATAATTTTTTCAAATTCATCTTTGTGCGCCAACAAAAAAGACATTCTTCTCTGTCCTTCTTTCTATGGTAAACTTCATTGTCTTTGGCTGCACCCCCTCCGAGCTTCATACACAAAATTGTCTCATTTGGGGTCATTAGTGCTATAGCACTTGCCTGTGCGGATACATCCCATTCCCCCTCTCCCTTAAAAATTTACGGTGTTCACATTTCATGCAGGATTTGGCCGTACGCCCTGCTCGCACATGCGCAGAGACGCCTCTGCACATGCGCAGACACAAAACATCGGCGGCACGTACGCACGCAGATATTACCGCACCAACCAGAATAAGGGCCTGTGTTCTGCACCTTACAACTAAACATTCTATACTGGTTTCAAATGAGTGTGTGCTGCTGTGGAAAACCACTTTAGAAACACTGGAGCAGATTTATTAAGCTCGGTAAAGTGATAGAATAGAATAGAATTCCTTTATTCATCTCACACTGGAGAAATTTGCAATTATTACAGCAAGGTTCAAGTACAGATAAGACAGATAAGAATAAAATAGCATAATAAGAACGCACATGATAAGAAGTCCAAACAATATAAATCTAGAATCTAAGAACATTAAGGTCTTCTACAGACCATGACAGTTGTACATTCTAATCACAGCAGGAAGAAAAGACCTGCGGTATTTCTCCATTGAGCAGCGAGGATGAAGCAACCTATCACTGAAAGTCCTACACAGTTCCGTCAAAATATTCTGGAGTGGGTGTGATGCATTATCCAATAAGGATGTTATCTTGCTATTCATTCTCCTCTCACCCACTATCTCTACAGAGGCCAAAGGCATTCCTAAAACAGAACTGGCCTACCTTACTAGTCTGTTTAGTATCTTATTGTTGGCAATTGAAACACTGCTGCCCTAGCAGACCACTCTGTAGAATATGGCCAGTGCCACTACACAGTCGAAGAAGGTCTTCAGGAGCGCTCCAAAGGACCTCAGTCTCCTCATCAGATAAAGTTTGCTCTGCCCCTTTCTATACAGAGCAGCAGAATTATCGGACCAGTCCAGTTTATTGTTCAGGTAAAAATCCAGATACTTGTAAGTTCTTACAATCTCAATATCCATTCCCCAAATCCTCATCGGTGTTGGGGGAATATGCTGATGTTTCTTGAAATCAACTACCAACTCCCTAGTCTTTCTTGTATTAAGCTTAAGATGGTTCTCCTGACACCAAATAGCAAAGTTCTGCACAAGTTCTCTGTACTCCCCATCATCCCCATCTACGATAAGGCACACAATAGCAGAGTCATCAGAGAACTTCTGTCATGTTACAGGGTAGGTTTGAAAAATGACAGAAGTGGACAGTGGCGCAAGCAGAAAATATTTGTTAGTGATACTATAAGTGTGCACCATAGGCATGCGTGCCAAAAGTTGGCGAGGCCATGTGTCATTAGGGGGCATGGTCATATGAAACTAGATGAGTGGTTACATGATAATAGGGGTATGGTCACATTATGCCACACACCGTAATAAATCTTACACATTATACCACACCCCATAATGCCCATTATACATTATGTCCCACACCATAATGTCCACTTCACATTAAGCACCACAGTGTAATACACATTACACATGATGCCACACGTTGTGATGCCAATTAGATATAATGCCACATAAGTGCAACTTACCCAAATGATCATTGCTAGGAGTTTCTTTCTAAATGCCAGGGGCTTGATGATCGATGCCAAGGTGGTTTGATGCTCATTGTCACAGGGGTTGGGGGAAGTGGTACGGTATACCTGCAATATTTCTTACAGGTATGCCGTACCAAGCCGTACCCACTTACTTGCTCTTCTAGGAGTGGATAGGCCACTAGTACTAACCACATTATCACTTCACCAGCTTAAAAAAATCTGCTCCATTCATACCTATTCGATGTGAAATATGTACGTATTTCACGCATCAGCAAATTGATGAACATACTTTCATATTTCTACCATATGTATTTTTTAGGACTTTTAAAAAATATGAATACATACACCATCGATAGAATAAGGCTGTAAGGCTGCATTCATTTTAATGGTACCAACAATTTTACTACTGATTCATATTGGTCAATATGAATATAAATCACTAGTAAATACAAATGGAAAATAGACCATGTTTTCAATCCATATTTCAGTGAAGCTTCTCAGGGTAAAAAAAAGATTGAATAAATATATAATGTAAAAAAAATTGCAAGTGGTCGCCCCCACACAGATAAAACCCAGTCCCGAGCTGGTCCTGGTTTTAGAAATTCAGGGGCTAAACAAGGGGAGGTTCCCCCTTATTTCTAAAACCAACACCAGGCTCAAGGGATGGTCCTGGTTTCAAAATATGGTGGACAAAATGAATAGTGGTCCCCCATATTTAAGCAACCAGCACCGTGCCCAAACAGACAGCAGGGTAAAGCCACAGCTGGGGGAAACTTTTTATACAAGTTCCCTCAGCCAAAGCAGGAACCCTGGGGGAGTGGGGTCCTCCCTCCTGAATTACCCCAGCCTGGGCTGAAGCCCGGGGCTGTTCTCGATGCCCCAAGGTGGTGGCCGTCGGGCTGATGATTTAAGTGTAAAAATAGATCTAAAACTTTTGCGGTATCAGAATCAGATTTTTTTGTATGTTGTGGAACTACAAGTCAAAGAAAGCCTGCACCCCATGCAGGGAATTGGAGAACCACAAGTCCCAGCATGTGGGGCATTAAAGGACCCACTGGTACTTGTAGCTGTACAACATAACAAATAATTAAATAAAACACGAACACATACAAAAATAAAAATTTATTACATACTACAAACATTTACACTATACTTACCTATGGCTTCCAAAAATGTCCAGTCCCCTTCTCCAGTAGATGTCCATATAGGTACTGTACCTAGAAGAAAATTATACTTACCGAGGCCTCCATCGTAGATCGAATCTGTTTCTGTCCATGTAGGCATCCCGGCAGGTAAAAACAACAAACCGAGACAATGCGTACCCATTAACTGATAGAAGCAGAGAATGTTTGTTACATTCTCGGATCCTCCCCCAAACCGACAGTTAGACCTGCCCACCAGCCAGGTACCTGTTCGGACTTCTACTGGAGAAGGGGGCTCGCCATCATTAGAACCATAGGTAAGTATAGTGTGAATATTTGTAGCATGTAATAAACTTATATTTTTCTACGTGTCTGTGTTTTATTTAACTATTTGTTATGTTGTAGAACTACAAGTACCAGCAGGCTCTTTAATGCCCGCATGCTTGGACTTGTAGCTTTCCAAGTCTTGCTGGTACTTGTAGTTCCACAACATACCAAAATAGTTTTCGGTCTATTTTTACACTTAAATCATCAGCCCGGTGACCACTGTTCTAGGGCACCGGTGACAGTCCCAGGATTATGCCAGGCTGGGGTAATTCTGGAGGGGGGAGCTCTTTATTGGAGTGGTTCTCACTCCCTCAGGGTCCCAGCCCTGGCTGACCATTAAGGGGGATAATGTTTTGGCTAGGGGAACTTTTATAAAAAGTTTTCCATGGCTGTGGCATTACCCAGCTGGCTGTTTGGGCCTGGTGATGGTTGCTAAAATACGGGCGACCCCGTATTTTGAAAACCAGGACGGCCCTTGAGCCTGGTGCTGGTTTTAGAAATAAGGAGGAACCTGCAGCAGAGCAGCAGTCTGTGGCAATGAGAATGCTGGGATGCATTGGCTGAGAACCATGGTAACAGCTCTCTAAGCCAATCACTGGTCAGCCCATCGAAAACCTGTGAGATCTGACATCAGGAAATTCTCACCTTATCTCTCTTTTGGATCTGAGACAGGCTGGGAGATCTGAGTCCTAGCCCATATCCACTCTGATCCAGAAGTTTGGGTGGGCTTGGATCACTGAGAACCAAGCCCCCTCCTGTCTAGATCTGTGACATGATGTTATCATACTGCACCTCGCAAACCAGGATGAAGACATGTTATGACGAAATGATATTGTGGACTGCCGACACTTTCAGTCATATTACCTGACCGCCACCCAGAGTTTATTTGACGATTAATGATTTTTCTGTTTGATTTTGTGAAACGGGAGTGCGCATCGAATCGAATATAGATCAAAAGTGACACAAAAACCATTCGATTTCGTTTAGGATTCTATAAGCAAAATTGAATCGAAAATCTGGAAAAATCGATGCATATGTTCAGGGCTTAACACTGTTTTAGGATCATTTGCTTTAGCAAAAAGATCTCAAGTATCAATAGGTTATGAGGTCTCCTGTTCCATAAGAACATCAGCACCCTAGAAGGTTTTTCGTGGTGAAGAACCATTGCTTGACCAAATAATAATAATAATAATAACAAGAGTACTCATTATTATCATTAATAATATTCATAAATATTATTAATAATAACAACAATACAAATAATCATCATTATTAATAATAATAATAATAATAATAATAATAATAATAATTGTATTTATAAAGTGCTCTTTATCAAACAGGGCTCAAATAATAGTAATAATAATAATAATAATAATAATAATAATAATAATAATAATAATAATAATAATAATAATAACAATAACCATTATTATTATTTAAATTAGTATTATTAATAATAATTGTTTTTATAACGTGACCTTTATCAAACAGGGCACACATAAGCAGTTTGACCACTGTAAAGCAATCAATGGTAAAATTAACATAAGAATATATTGGGTGAATGCATAGAGAGAGACAGAGCCATTTCTTGTATAGTTCAGCACCTGTAACAAGCCTGAGGCTACTTTTATCAGTGACTTAAGTCCCCAGACCCAGAAACAGAAATTGATGATGCCAATGAGGAATAAGAGAAAATGTCAGTGTCTCTGTCCCAACAATTAAAATGCTAGCTATGGAAATTATGCCCTTTTAGTCTTTCCCCAGCAGACTTTCTTTTTAAGATGAATAAAACTGAGAATCTTGCCTAATAAAATATTTTTATATTTACATATTTCTTATATTCATTCATTAGTAAATTGCATTTCATTTTTAATGCATAGTTCATTAAAACAACAACAACAACTGGATTTGAAGTGATTCTAACCAAAGTTGTAAATGTTAAAAAATGTTTGAAAATCAAATACAGTAATGTGTTATTTTTCCACAGCATGTGTTGAATGGGAGTTGCTTGCCCGGTGCCTTCCGTAATTGCCCCTCCAGTGAAGTGGGGAATGTATAGAGTAGTGTAGACTGCGGCACTCCCAGACTGGGAAATAAGTACAACAGATGCCCAGCTTGTGGTCAACGTTTCAGTGCCCGTGCACTTTTATCAAGATCGGCAGAATGAATAAAAAACAGTGAAACTTACCACTCTAAATAGACAGTGAACACATCATGGGGAGTCAGCTGCTTCCGGACGCCTTCACAAGATCCGGCGCTCGGTTACTGCGTCATCGCCAGTACACAAACACGTAGCTAAGCAACCAAACAGCTTGGATTCGTAACACATCTAAATGGTGAAAGAAAATATACAAAAATATCAGGAATATGCAATAGTGAATATCATATCCCACCTTAGTGATTTTCAGTGAGAAATACTGTGGCAGAGTTATATATGGTTATACACTAGGTATAACCGTGACAGGTACGGTCACCCTTTTAGCAGCATACTATCTGTATTGAAATGTCATAATATACATAGGACAATTCAAAACTTCAAAACTAGATATATAAGCTGAACTTATCTTTCCCCAAATCTGTGATCAGCTATTTGGGGAGTGTGCTCAAATCGCCGTGTGGACCATGTTGTTCACAGCTTTGTGATCAGAGTCCTCAGCAAAAAGCATGAAGACCCAGGGATTCATTCAGCCCCCGGGGCGCTAGTGTGCCCAATCTCTCAATCCAACGGGCTTCTAGCTGTAATAATTTAACATGTCTGCTGCCTCCCCTTTTCAATGGGGGTATCTGATCTCTAATCATATATCTGATGGCCGTGACACTATGCTTTGCTTTGGCAAAGTGTCTTGCCACCGGTTGTTCGCTGGTACCCTTGGCAACCGCTGCTTTAATAGCTGACCTATGGTTAGCCATTCTCTCTTTAAAGGTGGTTTCAGTTTTTCCCACATAGAAGAGGGAGCAGGGACAGGTTATAAGATAAATCACAAATTTAGATGTACATGTTAACCGATAATGTACGTCAATTTTACCGGTGAACGGGTGATTAAAGCTCGAGCCGGTTTGTAAAAAGCCACATGTGGTGCAGTTTGGACATCTGACGCAGCCGACCCTTGGTCTGCCTAAAAATGTGTCAGTTGGATTTTTGACCATTTCAGTGATGTCATTATGCACCAAGTAATTTTTAAGATTTTTGTTTCTTCTGTATGCCGGCATTAATTTTTTAGGTACTCTTTACCTAGAACGGCGCCCGTCGTGGTGATCGCGGGTACATTTATGTATGGCCGCGACGCGACCGACGCGATGCCCGCTATTTCCCATTGAAACCAATGTTAAACATGAAAATCGTGTCGGTCGCGTCGCGGCCGGCCATAAATGTACCCGCGATGCACGCGACGCGATGCTCACGATTTCCCATAGGAATCAATGTTAAAAGGCGCGATGGACCCGATTTTACTGTTAAATGCCTCAATCCACCCGATTTGGCCATAGGAATCAATGTTAAATGGGCCACAGAGCCCATTAACACTTAAATGTCCCCCCAAATTTTTTACGCCACCCCACGATCCACGCCAACCCGAAGCATGGCGAGCGCAGCGAGCCCGCGAGGGGCGGCGGTACGCGTCCTCCGACCTTTTCATGCCCTACTATCCACTAGGGCGTGGTGTGAGAATATAATAGTGTGGCGAGCACAGCGAGCCACCGAGCCCGAAGCGTGGCGAGCGCAGCGAGCCCCGCGAGGGGACGCGGATACCTTCACAGTTATGCGCGTCCCCTCGCGGGCTTCACAGGTGTCCGTGGCGAGGCGTCTACCTGTGAAGCCCGCGAGGGGACGCGTCTACCTGTGAAGGTATCCGCGTGCGCTCGCCACGCTTCGGGCTCGGTGGCTCGCTGCGCTCGCCACACTATTATATTCTCACACCACGCCCTAGTGGATAGTAGGGCATGAAAAGGTCGGAGGACGCGTACCGCCGCCCCTCGCGGGCTCGCTGCGCTCGCCACGCTTCGGGTTGGCGTGGATCGTGGGGTGGCGTTAAAAATGTGGGGGGACATTTAAGGGTTAATTTGGCCTTTTTGGCCCCAAATCGGGTCCATTGAGGCATTTAACAGTAAAATCGCGGTCAATCTGCCGTTAACATTGTTCCCTATGGGAAAATCGCGGTGATCGCGGTCATCGCGGGTATCGCGGTCATCCCGATTTACCCGCGATGCCCGCGATGACCGCGATCACCGCGATTTTTACCCACGACGACCGCGATTTCAATCGCTGGCGCCGTTCTAGGTAAAGAGTACCATTTTTTATTTGAAAGACATAGGTCTGCGTCAGACTGTATGATGGGCCATAATCTTTTGGCTTTCTTGATCAAATTGGGAGTTTGGTGATTGTATGTGTTGGTCCAAACCAGGGCCTCATTGGTCTTTCTGTTAGGGTTCTGTGTGGGATTTTTCAATTTATTTTCAGGGATGGCTAGTGCTTTAATCTTCATTTGTTGTACCGTTTTCTTGTCATATCCTCTCTCTAGGAATTTTTTGGCCATTGTGTCCAATTCTAGGAGTGCCTGGCTACGCTCAATGTTAATGCGTAGTTCCTCAGGAACTGGCTATAGGGCAGGGCTTTTTTAAGGCTAGTGGGATGAGCACTCGAGGCCAGGAGTATGTTGTTCCTATCTGTGGGCTTATGATAAAGTGTGGTAATAATCTTATTATTAGCCAATGTCAAAGTGACGTCTAAAAAATTGGTTGACTGGTCACTAATGGAGTAGGTGTATTTAACCGGACTCGAGGTGGAATTGTGGCTCTCCATGATTTGTGAAAATGCCTCCCTGGTGCCACTCCAAAAAATGAGGACATCGTCGATAAATCTGAAATATGCAAATACATGTTTAGCGATCTCTGGATCTGCAAAAAATGTCTCGTTTTCAATCATGATCATAAAGGCATTGGAATACGACGGGGCCACACAAGACCCCATCGCTACCCCAGCCGTTTGGAGGTAGTATTTACCACAAAAGTAGAAATAGTTTTTTGTTAAAATGGTTTCCAATAATGACATGTACAGATTGAGATCAGGGCCATTGTACAGAGGGTTGTTGGTTAACAACATTCTCGTCGCTTGCAAACCCAGATTGTGTGGTAATCAAATGTACAGGTTACATACATCAACAGTACAAAGCAAACAATTGTCAGGTAAATCAGTAAACGCTCTAATAGCTGTCAATAAGGCGGCTGTATCTTTAGGGCAGGTAGGTTTAGCCTGAATAATCGGCTGGAGGTACCCATCTAAGTACACCGAAATTGGTGAGAAGATGGACCCCCTAGCCGATATTATCGGCCTGCCCGGAGGTTTATCAAGATTTTTTATGTATCTTGGGTAATGAGTATAGAAGGGGTCTTACTGGATGTTCAGTGGTCAGGCAATTTTTAATAGCAGATAAAATCAGCCCCTCTTTGTGGGCATGTGTAATAAGGCTGTCCAGTTCTTTTTTATATATATCATTGTAGGATCCCCCTTGAGTAAACGATAAGTCTTCGAGTCAGCTAGTTGCCGGTCAAGTTCAAATTTTTAAAGATGCATTGGAGCTTGCTGGATCGAAATTTGATTTTTGTTTAAGTGGAAACAGGTGTTTGGGGAATGATAAGTTCAGCTTATATATCTAGTTTTGAAGTTTTGAATTTTCCTATGTATATTATGACATTTCAATACAGATAGTATGCTGCTAAAAGGGTGACCGTACCTGTCACGGTTATACCTAGTGTATAACCATATATAACTCTAATGCCACAGTATTTCTCACTGAAAATCACTAAGGTGGGATATGATATTCACTATTGCATATTCCTGATATTTTTGTATATTTTCTTTCACCATTTAGATGTGTTACGAATCCAAGCTGTTTGGTTGCTTAGCTACGTGTTTGTGTACTGGCGATGACGCAGTAACCGAGCGCCGGATCTTGTGAAGGCGTCCGGAAGCAGCTGACTCCCCATGATGTGTTCACTGTCTATTTAGAGTGGTAAGTTTCACTGTTTTTTATTCATTCTGCTGATCTTGATAAAAGTGCACGGGCACTGAAACGTTGACCACAAGCTGGGCATCTGTTGTACTTATTTCCCAGTCTGGGAGTGCCGCCGTCTACACTACTCTATACATTCCCCACTTCACTGGAGGGGCAATTACGGAAGGCACCGGGCAAGCAACTCCCGACAGCAACCAGAGTGCCGGCCAGCACCAACAATTTGTATACCCCCACTCACGTAGACACGGACACCTGTGAGTACGGAGTGAAGGCTTTCTGGCAAGGCACCAAAGCTCCTTATCTACTACCACCACGTCAAAGCAGCAGTGAATCATCACTGACACTGCACCGGGCATCAGCCCCTTTAATTGGGATCACTCCCTCTGATTTCCACTCACCCTCATCGCACTACCATCTGCATAATGTCCCAACCCAAGGTGACTTTAGCTGAGACAATACAAGAACGGGTCACCCTGATCCCAGGCGCCTTACATAGCTATTCCGAATCGGAGGCGGATAATATATTGTTCTCCGATGAACCGGACACACCAGCGAGTAATGACACCTGCCCTGACATCTATAAAAAACTACTTCGTCTGAAAAAGAAAGAAATTGATTTCTACCAACACGGATTGACCCTCTCAAACTACTATAGAGAGAAAAAAATTCCATGCGGATTACGAGTCAAAAACACGCCCACCATCGGGCGCTACAATGGTGATTTCTGTATCAAATGGACTTCTATACTGAACAAATGTTTATTCGATCTTTTACTACTAGTGATCGAGGAATCAAGGAAAGAAATGGCCAAATACAAAGCGAAAATGAATGCATTTGAATCTGTCAAAATGAAACAGCTTACTGATGACCCGGCTAACAATTGGCAAACCCAGTTGACCACTGACATGGATAAATACTCTCAAGAACTAATTAAGTTCAAGAAAGAGAAAAAAAATCAAAGTTGATCAGGATTATGAACAACTACGCATATACTCATGGCTAACTGGCGCTTACCCCAGGGAAGAGAGGAGACCCTTATTTCAAAGAAAATTAAAACAACCAGTTCACACTGACCAATACTCCACTGGCAGTGATAGTGATGCAAGATCTGACCCTGGTTCCCGCCCTTTAGGTGTACGTACAAGAGTCCAATTGGCGAGTGTCGACACAACGCCACCCGCCGTGGTGGGCAAAACAAAAGGAGGAAGGAGAAAACGAGGCAAATAAGGGAAGACCAGAGCCTGGTCTTTAACCTTTCATCTAGAGACCTATCACCCATTGAGTTGTCCATCCTCCAGAAAGGACTTTCGTTTGTTCCGACTGCAGCGTTTGATCCCTTACAGTGGAAAGTCGACACATATAAATTAAATAGATCTATCCGTCGCCAAGAACACTATGGTAAGAACCCAGTCGTCTCCATCACAGAACCTCTACCTAAACACCTGTTTCCACTTAAACAAAAATCAAATTTCGATCCAGCAAGCTCCAATGCATCTTTAAAAACGTACAGTCGACTATTGGAAAAGGAGACACCAAGAACAACTGACAGTATCAAACCAACTTTCTGGAATTTATCCAATCAAGAAAGGACAGTACTCCGTGATCTTTCTAACTATAAGGACATAATTATCCGACAAACGGACAAAGGTGGATCCATTGTCCAATTTGAACTTGACCGGCAACTAGCTGACTCGAAGACTTATCGTTTACTCAAGGGGGATCCTACAATGATATATAAAAAAGAACTGGACAGCCTTATTACACATGCCCACAAAGAGGGGCTGATTTCATCTGCTATTAAAAATTGCCTGACCACTGAACATCCAGTAAGACCCCTTCTATACTCATTACCCAAGATACATAAAAATCTTGATAAACCTCCGGGCAGGCCGATAATATCGGCTAGGGGGTCCATCTTCTCACCAATTTCGGTGTACTTAGATGGGTACCTCCAGCCGATTATTCAGGCTAAACCTACCTGCCTTAAAGATACAACCGCCTTATTGACAGCTATTAGAGCGTTTACTGATTTACAGATGGGTCTTTTCCCATCTTTGCAGGGGATGGCGCTGGCGTCGCCAGCCGCCATCCCCCGCCAGCGCCATGGCGATCGTGAGAAGGGGACGCGCACGCACGAGAGGCGCGCGCGTCCCCTTCCGACGGCGCTTCCATACGTTTCCCCGGGTCCCCGCCGGCTTGCCGGCGGTAACCCGGGGTCCCCGCCGACTGCCCGCACCCCCCACTAACCCCCCCTAACCCTGTCCATCTACCTGAGGCGGAGACGGACAGGGTTGCCGTCACGCTAGCGACGGAGACTGAGACGCGCGTGAGACGCACGCGCGTCTCAGTTTTCTCGCTGGCGAGGCTGCTGGCGGGTCGCCAGCGCGTACGTTCTGGCGACCCGCCAGCAAGGATGTACAGGATGACATACTGTACCTGACAATTGTTTGCTTTGTACTGTTGATGTATGTAACCTGTACACTTGCATACCACACAATCTGGGTTTGCAAGCGACGAGAATGTTGTTAACCAACAACCCTCTGTACAATGGGCCTGATCTCAATCTGTACATGTCATTATTGGAAACCATTTTAACTAAAAACTATTTCTACTTTAATGGTAACTACTACCTCCAAATGGCTGGGGTAGCAATGGGGTCTTGTGTGGCCCCGTCGTATTCCAATGCCTTTATGATCATGATTGAAAACGAGACATTTTTTGCAGATCCAGAGATCGCTAAACATGTATTTGCATATTTCAGATTTATCAGCGATGTCCTCATTTTTTTGGGGTGGCACCAGGGAGGCATTTTCACAAATCATGGAGAGCCACAATTCCACCTCGAGTCCAGTTAAATACACCTACTCCATTAGTGACCAGTCAACCAATTTTTTAGACGTCACTTTGACATTGGCTAATAATAAGATTATAACCACACTTTATCCTAAGCCCACAGATAGGAACAACATACTCCTGGCCTCGAGTGTTCATCCCACTAGCCTTAAAAAAGCCCTGCCCTATAGCCAGGTCCTGAGGGTACTACGCATTAACAGTGAGCGTAGCCAGGCACTCCTAGAATTGGACACAATGGCCAAAAAATTCCTAGAGAGAGGATATGACAAGAAAACGGTACAACAAATGAAGATTAAAGCACTAGCCATCCCTGAAAATAAATTGAAAAATCCCACACAGAACCCTAACAGAAAGACCAATGAGGCCCTGGTTTGGACCAACACATACAATCACCAAACTCCCAATTTGATCAAGAAAGCCAAAAGATTATGGCCCATCATACAGTCTGACGCAGACCTATGTCTTTCAAATAAAAAATTAATGCCGGCATACAGAAGAAACAAAAATCTTAAAAATTACTTGGTGCATAATGACATCACTGAAATGGTCAAAAATCCAACTGACACATTTTTAGGCAGACCAAGGGTCGGCTGCGTCAGATGTCCAAACTGCACCACATGTGGCTTTTTACAAACCGGCTCGAGCTTTAATCACCCGTTCACCGGTAAAAAAATTGACATACATTATCAGTTAACATGTACATCTAAATTCGTGATTTATCTTATAACCTGTCCCTGCTCCCTCTTCTATGTGGGAAAAACTGAAACCACCTTTAAAGAGAGAATGGCTAACCATAGGTCAGCTATTAAAGCAGCGGTTGCCAAGGGTACCAGCGAACAACCGGTGGCAAGACACTTTGCCAAAGCAAAGCATAGTGTCACGGCCATCAGATATATGATTATAGATCAGATACCCCCATTGAAAAGGGGATGCAACAGACATGTTAAATTATAACAGCTAGAAGCCCGTTGGATTGAGAGATTGGGCACACTAGCGCCCCGGGGGCTGAATGAATCCCTGGGTCTTCATGCTTTTTGCTGAGGACTCTGATCACAAAGCTGTGAACAACAAGGTCCACACGGCGATTTGAGTACACTCCCCAATTAGCTGATCACAGATTTGGGGAATGATAAGTTCCACTTATATACGTATCTAGTTTTGAAGTTTTGAATTTTTCCTATGTATATTATGACATTATTATATTATTTCAATACAGATAGTATGCTGCTAAAAGGGTGACCGTACCTGTCACGGTTATACCTAGTGTATAACCATATATAACTCTAATGCCACAGTATTTCTCACTGAAAATCACTAAGGTGGGGATATGATATTCACTATTGCATATTCCTGATATTTTTGTATATTTTCTTTCACCATTTAGATGTGTTACGAATCCAAGCTGTTTGGTTGCTTAGCTACGTGTTTGTGTACTGGCGATGACACAGTAACCGAGCGTCCGGATCTTGTGAAGGCGTCCGGAAGCAGCTGACTCCCCATGATGTGTTCACTGTCTATTTAGAGTGGTAAGTGTCACTGTTTTTTATTCATTCTGCCGATCTTGATAAAAGTGCACGGGCACTGAAACGTTGACCATAAGCTGGGCATCTGTTGTACTTATTTCCCAGTCTGGGAGTGCCGCCGTCTACACTACTATATATATATATATATATATATATATATATATATATATATATATATATATATATATATATAAACACACAAATGAAAGTGCGCTAGTCCTTAAAAGTCCAAATGAAAAGAACTGGTAGTCCCAGACAAATCGTATTCGGCACTCAGGTCTGTTAATTAGACCCTTTCAAGGCACCTGGATTCACAGGTAGAGATTTTAACAAAAGCATAGAATTATTGATGCGTTATTTCTGTTTTAACAGTCCATCCTCTGAACTTGGTCATATATCCGATGAAAGTTCATATATCTCGCAAAACGCATCATCAGTCTCTTTCTTAATACATTGGAAAACCTTCTTGAGGATTTTCCTAGTATACAGAAAATCAACAATATTATCTTCGCAAAAAACATTAAACTTCTCAAAACATATATAACATTGACTATGCAAACCAGTTATTGTAGTTCAACCAATTAAACCAACTGTATGGAATAACATCACTCACACCTGTTCAATAAACTAATTTTTTTAACCCAAATAATTTCAGTAAATTTTTCTTTTAACGTCACCATCAGTTTAGTATTTGTGATGCTTGTACCATATTTTAATTATGTTCACAAATTCAAATAAAATTTTATTAACTTGGGAAAATGTAAATAAAGGTGTTTCTTTAATATACCATGTGTTACTTTCAAATCTTCATGTTGAATCACCACTGTATTAATTAGTAAAAGTAAAATTTATTACAATAGATCTTGTTTGTAACCATTTAGAAACCTTAAGTTTGTAAATATACTATAATCCTTGTGGTAATGAGACAGTATGTTTGAGAAATCATCATAAGAAACAATTCAATGAGTACCCTTTTTTATCTAGATTTTCTACTAGCTCACCCAACTCTGTCACATGATAACTACATGTTTTGTTGTACTCCAAAATATCTCCAGTTATTACACTCTTTACCAATTTAGTGTATTTAATGTTCTCTACAACAGAATTTCTCTAATCATGTTCAGTTATTAAATTTTGTTAATACATGTTATACTTTCCTGATTATACTTTGGACACTTTGTCAATTTTAAACCTGGGGAGAGTCAGTAACCTCATAAGATGTAAATCCTACATAGAAAATGAAGTGTTGTTTGATTTGACTGCAAATATAAGTAGCATTTAACCCAACATTACCGGAGTGATACCGTAGATGACAATCTAACCAACAATCAGTTTACCTTATTGTTCTTTTTGTCAGCTCATGATGAGCGTCTAAGGAAGAAATGTCAGTTTGCATATAGATATTATGTTTGCACCATTGTTACCATCCTTACTTAGAATGCCTTTTCTTAACTGATACCTCACTAGATTTATTTTATCAATGGTTCTGGTGTGGGAGTTCTCAGTTACTTTTATGTTATTACTCATATATTTATTTTAAACCTTCTAATTAGTTTAACATATTGGCTATCAGTATTTTTTTTTTTTTACCATCCTCTGATGCATACCGAAACCTGGGAGCATCAGTAGTATTATGTATATGTGTGTTTGTTATGATTATTACTATACTTGTGGGATTAAACTTAAAAGCAGAAGTAGAATACTCCACCATGACTCTAGCAATACCTCTTTGATAACTATACACACTGTCCTTGCCAGCAACCAATCCCTGGTAACCCTCATTCACTATAAAAAGATTAAAACTTAAAAAACAAAAATGACTTCTTCAGTTAGTGAGTGTATGGGAAACTTGGTCACTCATGGGAATCCTTCTTTTACACCTTGTCCACAACCCGCTGGGACAATACTAAGGGTATCTCCCGATTCCGTGGACCTCTTCTTGCCCACAATCCGCAGGAACACCACCTAGGATGCCCCCCGATTCCGTGGACCTTGTCTTGGTCTGTGTGGGGGCCCGGGACAGGCCATCATCAAATAAGTTTATTAAGTTAAATTCAAAGTCACAATATTTATCTTCATCAGTATATTTTTTCTTCAACTGATATCACCACCGGGTCGGAAACCTTCTTGCAGTGAAACGCATGAATTCAATCGGTTTGTTTCACTGGGACGGGTCTTGCCTTTAATCTACGAGACATATAATTGTAAGAAATTTCTCACCATTGCATAGTCTCCAGGCAGGACTTCATAACAATGTCCCTTCATAAGCTTGTCCCTTCATAAGCTTGCTTTTCTGGTAAAGTCTTTAGATGCTGTGAGAATTAGAGTGACAAGTCTGCTGCTGGTTGTTGAATAGGGTTTGCTGGTCTCCCCAAAAAAATGTATATATAAATTAAAATACTGATCTTATAAGGGGACAGGTTCAGTGGCTGCTGAGGAGTAATGTGAATGTTATACAAAACCGAAGACAAAACTTCAAGTCAACTCATGGTAATTTCCACACCCACCCTAAATAATGTGTTCTCAATGTGCATGTTCAATTTTGACTAAAACATTTTAGTGTGTGGTGAGTACAACCAAATTGTCATACCCATATATTGACTTATTCCTTAGAATACCTTTCCTGTCAAATATGTACCTTTATGATGTTTTAATAACACATGGGACAACATATCTGAACACAAATTTCACAAATTTCTCAATATTTTTTTTTGCTGTAAAGGATGCTGTACATGGGACAGCTGGGATGTTCCTTATAATCAAGATAACATACAGTATCAGATACCATTTAAATATAATGACAATTTTGTATGCAAGTAAATTCAATACATTTATTTTTAACCTTAGGAATGGACCAGTGGTAGGAGGGATGTGAGATGGTTCTATAGGAATAATTTTCCTGAGTTCATTCTTCTGCAGATGAGTTTGGGACTCCTTTACTGCATAAGATGAAATCAACATACATGCCCTCTCTCTCCTTAAATGGGTCATCCCATGGGCAGCTTCTGTATATGCCAGGAGGAGGGGTTTGGGGAGCTACTGATCTGCCCCCACCATCTTTACATAGGCCATTAGCCTTTTGACTGCGTCCATTCATCATCCATTGGCACATTCCTTTTAAATACACAACTCTTGATGCTTTATGAGCTTCTGCTAAAAAAAAACCATTAAATTGTATAGTGGTGTGATTCACAACAGTGGTCATCCTCTTTTTGTTACCAAGTGAAACAAGATCACTTTATAACATGTGAGCTTGACACTTAACAACTACTGCCTTTGCAGGGAGTTGCACAGCCTCAATGAGCTCCTTTACTTGCTGTGATATTAGCGTATTACATCATAGCAAAATCACGATGGAAAATGAGGATCTCTAAATCCAATACTACCGCATATCCCGTATATGGCCATCCTTAGTCTCCTTGTTGGTGACAACTACAATCTTTGTAGATGGCAGTGGCGTGTCAGAGATATCAGGTCTAATTGCAGAAATTTTGCTTTAAATATTTCTCACAATCATGTTCTAAATCCTGCCTCTCGTCCATCCTCTGGGACTCCCGGGTCCCACCAGGTAGCAGAGTAGCAGGATTTAGCGTACCACACCTGACAATGGTCAGGTCATGTGGCGCTGGTAGCAAAAGTTCGCAATGAGAGAACCATGCACTGGAAACGTGTCTTTTCCATGAGGAGTTCATTAGGAAAGATGTAGCATTAGAGACACAGTGTGTGGTGTTCTGTAATTTATATACAAGGGCTGCAGCAACTGCCACAGTCCTTAAACATGTTGGTAAAGCAGATGCCACTCGGTCAAGTGCACAACTGTTGCACCCAATGGGTCTATGTGAACCCCCATGTATATGTGTTCAAACTCCCAAGGCCGCTGCTTGTTGTTCATTACAGTAAAGACAGGTATATGATATATCTGATATATCCAGTGCTGTGGCTTCTGTCAGTGCATGTATCAGAGCC
Organism: Crinia signifera; assembly: GCF_055691185.1. Taxonomy (NCBI): domain Eukaryota; kingdom Metazoa; phylum Chordata; class Amphibia; order Anura; family Myobatrachidae; genus Crinia; species Crinia signifera. The sequence continues at coordinate 105,014,978 of NC_139217.1, read as the reverse complement.
TTAAATGAAGCACTGATGTCAGTATATTGTACTTTGTCAGCTCTGTGTACAGTGTCAATTAGATTTAGTAGTATTAATAGAAAAGGTATCAGTAAGAGAATCCTGTAAAGAATTTAAACACATCATTAGATCATAAACCTATTGAATCAGCATTGTGGTAGCAATCATGCAACTCATTGGGGGACATAGTGGGGCTGTCAATAAAACTTTTGCTTAATTGAGTCCACGTATATTAGACTGCACTGTAAATAAATGCTATACAGTATTGATTTGCACTAAAAAAAATAATAAGAATAATCACACTGGGCAGATAACCTACAATAGCAGAGTGTTGCAAATACTATGGGTATTAGATAATATGCTTTGTTGTAAAATCTGGAACAAAAAACTATTTCTTGTGGTCCATAGATGTTCAGAAACTTGTGACAGGATGAGTAGTTGAAAACTCATCAAAATACTAATTGCTAATGCCCTATGAGCATCACTCGTATTCGGTATAACCCCATGAGGGTCCTCATATCGGTTAGTGCCTTCTGACAGCAGTCTCTCATGGATTCCTGTTAATAATACACAATTTCTTCCAAACCACTCTGAGAAAAAAATAATCATTAAATCATTACAAATATTTGAGAGAATATAATGATTAGTTGTGCAGCAAATGCGATTACAGGTTGAGTATCCCTTATCCGAAATGCTCGGGACCACGAGCATTCCGGATAAGGGAATATTCCGGTTTTTGGAATAATTTTTTTTTAGCCATACTTACCTGCCACTGGTGGGTCCCCGATGGTCCCTCGGCGTCCATGGAGTCCTCCGGCGTCCACGGCAGACCACCAGCACCGTCTCCGGCGTCTCCAGGAGTGCTTTGCGCAAGTTCCCAGGCGCGCCGGTGACGTCACCGGCGCGCGCGCGCACTCGCGAAAAGCACTCTTGGGACCGCTGGAGACGCCGGAGAGGATGCTGAAAGCCTGCCGTGGACGCCGGAGGACTTGGTAAGTATTAAAAGAGGGTTAGGGGGGAAATTTATTTTTGAATTATTCCAAAAAACCACGGTTTTTGGAATAATTCGGATACGGGATGCTTGGATACGGGATACCCGACCTGTACTAGTAGCAGTACCCAGTAGTGCTGCACCTAATTGTGACCTCCATTCCTTATTTGTGGGCTCATATGCATGACCAATGGATCTAGTAATGTGGCAACATGCAATCAGATAAATCAGTAAGCATAAAACGCAACTCAATATGCACCTTATAATAATCACTATAAAATCTGTATTTTTCAATAAGGGCTTTAACCCCTTCCCGACATTTGACGTATATATACGTCATGGCCGGGATGTACTTCCCGACACATGACGTATATATACGTCATGACTTTAAACTGTCACCGCGTCTTTGCACAGCCCAGTTGTATCAAAATTGGTGAAACCCCTGGGGGTTTGAAATGTAAACTATACCCCTAGTTGAATTCCCTGAGGGGTGTAGTTTGCAAAATGGGGTCACTTGTGGGGGGGTTTCACTGTATTGGTGCTTCGGGGGTCTTGCTAATGCGACATAGCACCCACCAACATTCCACCAGAATCTGTGCTGAAAAATCCAAATATCACTCCTTCCCTTCTGAGTCCTGCCATTTTTTGGTCACACATGAGGCATTGCCGTACTCGGCAGAAATTGGGGCACAGATTTTGGGGTGCTTTGTCTCCTTCATTCCTTGTGAAAATGAAAAATTTTGAGCCAGAACTGCATTTTTGTGTAAAAAAAATAATTTTTCATTTGCACAGCCCAGTTGTATCAAAATTGGTGAAACCCCTGGGGGTTTGAAATGTACACTATACCCCTAGTTGAATTCCCTGAGGGGTGTAGTTTGCAAAATGGGGTCACTTGTGGGGGGGTTCCACTGTATTGGTGCTTCGGGGGTCTTGCTAATGCGACATAGCACCCACCAACATTCCACCAGAATCTGAGCTGCAAAATCCAAAAATCACTCCTTCCCTTCTGAGTCCTGCCATGCACCCAACTGGTATTTTTTGGTCATATATGAGGCATTGCCATACTCGGGAGAAATTGGGGCACAGATTTTGGGGTGCTTTTTCTCCTTCATACCTTATGAAAATGAAAAATTTTGAGCCAGAACTGCATTTTTGTGTAAAAAATTAAATTTTTCATTTGCACAGCCCAGTTGTATCAAAATTGGTGAAACCCCTGGGGGTTTGAAATGTACACTATACCCCTAGTTGAATTCCCTGAGGGGTGTAGTTTGCAAAATGGGGTCACTTGTGGGGGGGGTTCCACTGTATTGGTGCTTCGGGGGTCTTGCTAATGCGACATAGCACCCACCAACATTCCACCAGAATCTGTGCTGCAAAATCCAAATATCACTCCTTCCCTTCTGAGTCCTGCCATTTTTTGGTCACACATGAGGCATTGCCGTACTCGGGAGAAATTGGGGCACAGATTTTGGGGTGCTTTTTCTCCTTCATACCTTATGAAAATGAAAAATTTTGAGCCAGAACTGCATTTTTGTGTAAAAAATTTAATTTTTCATTTTCACTGCCCAGTTGTACCACAATTGGTGAAACCCCTAGGGGTTTGAAATGTACACTATACCCCTAGTTGAATTCCCTGAGGGGTGTAGTTTGCAAAATGGGGTCACTTGTGGGGGGGTTCCACTGTATTGGTGCTTCGGGGGTTTTGCTAATGCGACATAGCACCCACCAACATTCCACCAGAATCTGTGCTGCAAAATCCAAATATCACTCCTTCCCTTCTGAGTCCTGCCATGCACCCAAATGGTATTTTTTGGTCACATGTGAGGCATTGCCGTACTCGGGAGAAATTGGGGCACAGATTTTGGGGTGCTTTGTCTCCTTCATTCCTTGTGAAAATGAAAAATTTTGAGCCAGAACTGCATTTTTGTGTAAAAAATTTAATTTTTCATTTTCACTGCCCAGTTGTACCACAATTGGTGAAACCCCTGGGGGTTTGAAATGTACACTATACCCCTAGATGAATTCCCTGAGGGGTGTAGTTTGCAAAATGGGGTCACTTGTGGGGGGTTCCTAACTTTTAGCATCTTATGGTGCCTAGAAACCTACATGGTGCCTAAAAAATAATCTCATAAAAAGGAGGCTCCAAAATCAAGTAGGTGCTCCTTCTATTATGAAGCCTGTGGTTTGGTCAACGTGCACACTAGGGCCACATATAGGATATTTATGAAAACAAAAGAATTGGGGGAATCAATTTTTAGTCACATTTCTCTAGTAAAATCTACTGTGTTCCTTAGAAAAATGTATTAAAATTGAAAATCTGCAAAAAAAATGAAATTTTGAAATTTCACCTACACTTTGTTTTAATTCCTGTGAAACACCTAAAGGGTTAACAAAATTCCAAAATGCTGTTTTGAATACTGTGAGGGGTGCAGTTTTTGAAATGGCATCATTTATGGGGGTGTCTCACATACAAGTCCCTCAAAGTCACATCAGAACTGAACTGGTCCCTAAAAAAATCAGTGTTTGAAATATTCTTGAAAATTTGAGAATTTGCTATTCATATTTTAAGCCTCCTAGTGTCCAAAAAATTAAAAGGAGGTTGAAATAATGATGGAAACATAAAGTAGACATATGGTCTATGTTAGTTATTAACTATTTTGAGTGGTATGATTATTTGTCTCACAAGCAGAAAATTTAACATTTTGAAAATTGCTAAATTTTCCATTTTTTTATGACATTTTGGTATTTTTCACAAAAAAACACAGACTGTATCGACCCAAATTTACCACTATCTTGAAGTACAATGTGTCACGAGAAAACAATCTCAAAATCACTGGGATAAGTAAAAGCAAAAAAAAGTTATCCCCACTTAAGTGATACATGTCAGATTTGAAAAAAAGGGCTCTGTCAGGAAGGCAAAAACAGGCTGCAGCGGGAAGGGGTTAATAAGGATTCTGTAGAGGTGCCTGCAGACTCAATATTATTTTCTAAAGAATTTCTAGTGGCTCAGTAATAATAATAATAATAATAATAATAATAATAATAATAATAATAATAATTTTTTTTAAACACTTGCTTTTTCTGTGCAAAATTAAATGCATCAATTTGTAAATTAATCTTTTCTCTGGAATGGTCACACCTCTATTGGCTGGGATTTAATTTAAATAAAACAAACAAAAGCAATAGCATTATTAAGCTCAGACATCATATTAGCATTTGTCATTTGGAAAAAAAATGGCAGTTTTTAAACAGATGTTGATAAAACAACATTATCACATGGGGGAAGCAAAGGGGAGGGGGCTGGAGGTCATCCTTGGGTATGGCTGATCACTGTCCCATACAAAACATTGTAATAATTTAAATCTATTCATTGTGCTTTTTCAAAAGGGAAAAAAATATCTTTCATTCTACAATCTTTCAACACATAATTGTTTAAATGTCCTTGTTATGGAAAACAGATCTGTAACACTCCTTGAATATTTCACATCATTTAGGAATAAGACTTTACTCTCATATTATATTAATCTCATTAACCATTTCCTACTTTTAATTTCCTACAGAGTCATTTCTGATATTACTCTCACCTCATCACTGAAAAAACTTCTTCTTCCCTTCTGCTTTTTCAAAAATAAACAAAAATTTCAAAATTATTCTTTTTTTTATCCCTTAAACTAAACTAAGGCTCTAAAACAGATATCACCTCTCCTCACTTCTCACTGAACATAATTAACCCCTCAGTGAGACAGTACAATTTTTCCAAACATATGTGGGTTAGTGGGATATACTATCTCAATTCTTGGAGCTTTCACCACCTGTCACCAGACCATTACGCATTCACTCTCATCAAATAATCATTACCTCACAGGTGCATCATCATCGCCAATTCCAACTAACTATGACCAGCATAGTATTTTCTATTCCTTCTCACTTGCTCACACCAGTCACATACTCAGAGAACTTTCTGTGATCCCATACAAATGCTTAAAAAGGTGTTACCTCTTTCAAAGACAAAAAATTAAATAAAATAACAACGTCTTGTCAAATGAAAACCCTTCTCCCCCAAAAATCCTAACCGTGCGTTATGTGTCTGTCACTGTTATCACACCTACGCCTTCCACATACTGTCCTCTGTTATCAGTATAGTGGGCCACCTACTGTCCATCTCTGTTATCAGTATGGTGTTTCATCTACTGTCCTCTGTTATCAGTAGTCACGTGTCCCACCCCCACCTTTTATTCTCAGTATATTCTACCTTGCACGTAGGTGGCAGCTACCCCCTGTGAATCTCAGTCAGCACTCTCACAGAAAAAAATCAACTCGTTAAAAAAAATTATATGCAATATGTCAGTCTGTTATCATATCTGCACATTGTCTAAGCGATCATTACACGTTTAGATCACTACCCGTCCCCCATTCTTATCTAACTGCAGCCACAGTATTAACCCTTAACCTACACTATCAATTTAGTACCCTCCCCCTTTTCAAAACAAACCGGAAAATAACAACGAAAATGAAAATAACCACAAATCAAAAACAAAATAAAAATTGGCTTATAAAAAAACAAACCACAGCCTTGAGTCAGTTATCACTGATTACCTTTCATTCATAAGAATAAAAATAAAACCCAGGACTTATCTGCGCATTACTCAAGGTATATCTGATTCGATATATGTATCCAGATCAAGCAAATAGGCAATAGAAATTGCCAACAGAAAACACGGTCTAATATATCAATATGAACCTTTAAGAATAGATGTTATATTGGACTTATATCTCATTGATATATATCGCTTTTCTTATCCAAAATGTATTACTCATTAAATGAAAAAAAACATTAAATTCACATCATCATTTCCTGTTTCTTCACCTAACATGGACAACTCCTTATCTCGCATTACATCAACTGAATCCATCACTTTAGAGTTTCCAACTCACCACTGCTTTGTTTAATAAACCAAAAAAATGAAATAAAAAACCCATAGCAGAAAAACATCAGTCCTACATTACATACTTCATCTCCGCAAGACAAGAGACCAAAAAAACTTTACAATGAGATAAACCTGATCTTACTTTAGTTGTTATAAACAATATTCCAATTAACTTTATTTATTCTGGTGGTAAAAATAAACTGTTACTTGGCTTAAAATATTAGCATCTACTCCTTTAAACTCTGTATTTTAACGGACCTCTGTCTATGGATATAAAGAAATTAGCACAAACATTGTAATCAGACTACTTGCTAGATCTAACACTGCAAAGTACAGTGCAAGTGCATATACAGTAGACATGTTTAACTGGTCCTTTCCGATCCCCCTCCAATCCGGGGGTTTCCAAACAATACAGGGTATGGATAAATCATGCATTCCATTTCTTCCACATGTTGCTGGCCAGTCAACCAGAAAGAAATGTAAATGCACACCCTCCTCTCTCTAATCACCAAATTATAAGCACGGGAAAACCTACAACAAATATATGCAATTTCTTTAAAATTTATAGATTGGACAAACAAAAAAACTCTATTATCAGAACAACGGCTACAGATTAGTTACTTCAGCAATATCCTCAGCAGACAATATACAAAAAATAACAACAAACAAAAATACTGTTATTTAAAGAAATTTAAAAAAGTAGAAAATCATTGCAAGCGATTTAAACTAATATGCTTGCTATAGTCTGCATGCTTTGCAAATAAACAAAATAATTATTATTCCTAATTCAAACAAGGTTGTTTAAAACTTCTTGCCAAGTTTCTCGTGCTCCCTATCTCTTCTCTGACACAGAGAAGAAATGGACGATGCAGGGGGGGGGGGGGGTCTAGCAAGCTGACAGTCTGCAAAATGCAGCGTTGTCTTTCCATATGTTAAATTACGATCTATTTGTTTTATAATTAAAGGGGAGAATTTTTCAAGTAATTTTGGCTTACCACACTTCAAGCAATAATTGTGAGATAGATGGAAGAAAACTGCACGGCCTTTACAAATTTTTTTACATTTTTTTTTTAAATAGCTAATTTTTTTTTCAAACTTTGATTTTCGCACTTACTGACAAAATGTGGACACCAATATTATTGATCTCGCTGGGGCCTCCAAATTGATAACGATTAGATATGATTGATAACCCAAACTTGTATATATTTACTTTATTACCGTTAAATATAACGGCAACACTGAAATGATTGCACACCAACACAACCTTCTTATAAAATGACAATGCTTTACTTAAAGAATAGATTCATTACAGGTATTTGCAAATGCAGACTAACACAAGAAACATCAAATTGATTAGCTAATACTTAAACAGTAATTCTACATCAAATCAAAATGGAAACCTTCCACGGACAGTGATCAGCCATGATTAAACCTCCTTCATAGTTACCTCCAGTCCCCCTGTGCTTGCATGTTCTTCCTCAACTGCCTGCCTCCTCCTTCTCTATCTCTGATATTTAAACCTTAATCACATTAATTAATTAATTACTCATAAGCATTGAGTCTTATTGGCAAGCTCTGCTTTCAATCATGATGTCATAATTAACCCAACACCCAACTTCCTGGTAACTAGGCAAAGATTCAGTGGCCTTGGGGTCTACGCATGTGTGGCCCTGTTCCCATATTATTAAGTTTGTGGAGACTAGCTTTCTGTCCTTGGTCTATTATACTGTCAACATCACATTCTTAAGCTTCTAAATCCAAAAAAAATCTCTATAACAAATCACTTTTACAGCACTGTTCTGTATCTTCAGCTATTTTATAATATATTTTTGCAAGTCATGATTGGACAAAATGGTTGCTGCTTCTAACAAACACCTGCTGCGTAGCACAAAGGGTAGGCCACATATGCAGTGGCTAGTACCTTGTGCAACAAGCTAACGCCACCTGCAGCAATAAATAACAGTATTTGAGAAAACAGAGTATAACAAAAGCATAGAATAATTGATGAGTTATTTCTGTTTTAACAATATATATATATATGTATGTATGTATGTATGATCCGGCACTCCTCTATATATAGTGTAAATGCCCAGGTGCCTCCAAGGATGATGAATAGAAGAACAATAATAATTTGCGGCACTCAAAGGGTCCTTTTCCAATAATTGTATTGAAATAAAAGACAGATTACATGTTGCCACTGGCATTTTCTTCAAGGGCCCATGCTAGTAACAAACCAGTTTGAGTGCCGCAAATGATTGTTCACACACATATATATATATATATATATATATATATATATATATATATATATATATATATATATATTAGTGCAGCAGATTCCGTTGCGCTTTACATTTGTAAACAGAGATAAAACAAACTGGGTAACAAAAGACAGACTTGAAGGTAAGAGGGCCCTGCTGCAAGCTTACAATCTATAGGGTTATAGGAGGGAAACACAAGGACAGGCACCAGTAAGAGCATAGCTTGTAGGTCCAGAAGGGAAGCTATATGAGTGCCTCAGAGGATTATGCATATGGAACTTAAATATGATAGGCTTGCCTGAAGAGGTGAGTTTTCAGGGAATGCTTGAAAGTTTGGAGGCCATTGGAGAGTCTTATTGTGCATAGAAGGGCATTCCATAGTGAATGGGAGCTGGTGATCCGTGCAGAAGAGAGATGCAAATCTTGTGCAGAGTGGCGTGGTCGAGATGGGAGATATTTTGAGATAAGTAAAGAGATATAGGGGCCCATTTATCAAAATTAGCAAATTAATTGTGTTTAGACAGTGAAAATAACGACTAAACTCGCATTGCGTTAATGCCATTTATCGCATAAATGTATTAAAATTCGAGTGCCGAGACAGAGCTTGCGTTAAAGCCCTCTCCCAGCGAATCCTAATCGCGGGTCTACCTGCTGTATATTTCAGTCCCTGGCAGCAGCGACTAGTGGGAGGGAGGGAGGGGGGACGGGGAGAGATGGAGCTTTATGGATCTCTCGTAGACTGCTTACACTAAACTAAAACTAATGAAAGTTATCTATCTATTCCCCTGGGTATTGCAAACTCAAAAGGGGAGAGAGGAGGGGAGGGAGCTGCTATCCTGATTCACCCCCACAGTCTCCTGTTGTTGACAGTTTCCCCTTTTTGGTGGTTGACTTTTGGCAGTTCATTCTGACTTGCTGTCTAATAGACCTTCTATATTATGAATGGAGGGTGGCTAATTTTAATATTAAATTAGGTGCTTATTTGGGCTACACACACTGCAACCAGTATGACATCATGAGTCATGTAATGGGCTTAACTTGCTTGTACTGCTTTATTTATTTTTACCCATGCTTCTATGGAAAAGGTTGTTCTGTTGGTAAGGTGCAGTACACCATATTACATACTGTTACAGAAAATAGTGAACAATAATTTTGGTTAAATTAAAATTGGTAATTATTGACTTATAGTATATACAAAACTTGTATAAAACAAATACAGCAAGTTTAAGGCTGTTTGCTGAATGAAGGCTTTAAGATGGCTGTAATACTAACAAACTCTACAGGAACGCCTCCTTGGAAAGAGATCAAAGTGCCATCTCATTCATTTTTCAAATAAAGGGACATATGTACTAAGCTAGAAAAGTGATCAAATGGAGAGTGATAAACCATCAGCCAATCAGATTCTAACTGTCATGTCATATTCTGGGTTTGAAAAATGAGAGGTAGGAGCTGGATGATTGGAGGCTTATCACTCTCCATTTATAACTTTTCAAGGCTTAGTACCCACAGCCTGTAAATGGCATTTACTGTATGTAGGAGATGGCTGATACCTTTTGTTTCACCATAGAGTTCAGACAGTTTGGGGTTTAAAACCAATGTGTTTATCACATTAACATGACTTCTGATACCTAAATATCTGTTAGACTTTCCATTTTCAGTGACTTATAGCACAAACTTCCCATAGCATTTACTCTTTAATCCCTCCCTCTCTCTATCTTTTATTTTTGCCAAGGTTACTATAATATTATCAGTAAAGGTAGTTGTCTTCCCCTTCAGATAGAACACACTGGCGGTTCTACCCCCCATTGTTATTTTTACTTTTTGCGTCACACCACATGCTTTATACTGAGATGACACTGGCTTACTATATCCCCTGTACAGTATTCCCAGAACGCCAGTACCATTTGCTTGCTGTATCTCTGAATATAGATACACTCTGTCACCAAAATGGCAGTGTCATCTGCTGAACTCTAAATACAGGTCTACTGTAATCTCAGAAAGCCAGTGACCTCTCTACTAACTCTGAATATGGATCTACTGTAGCCACAGTATGCCAGTGTCCTCTCTACTAACACTGAATACACATCTACTGTAGCTTCAGTATGCCAGTGTCCTCTCTACTAACTCTGAATACAGATCTACTGTAGCAGCAGTACGCCAGTGTCCTCTCTGCTAACTGTGAATACAGAGCTTTGTAGCCGAAGTATTCCAGTGTCCTCTCTGCTGACTCTGATACACATCTACTGTAGCGGCAGTATGCCAGTGTCCTCTCTGCTACCTCTGAATACGGATGTACTGTAGCCGCAGTACGCCAGTGTCAAGTTGGCTTAAAAATATTAAAGAATATACACAACTGATGAGCTCTTCTTTTGGTAAAATACTATGTGCTCTTTAATCAAAGTACTGGGCATTGCAATTAAGACGTGCTAATGTTATTGAGTATGGATGGATGTGTTGTGTTAACATTAATATTTTATTTTTTTTAGTACATGTTCAATAAAGCCCTCAGAGGGAACAGATAAAGGCTATTACATAGCTTCTCTAATTCATTCTTTGCTAAGAAGTTTAATGCTTTGCGTGTATCCTGAAACACAGTACAAGTGCCATTTTACATTATTACACTTTGTAACCTTGAAGTTAAAAATAATTAAGTATAGAAAGTAGAAACAAGACAACCACTTTGCATGTCTATGTCTCTGTAAACAACAACAGCACTCTCACAATCCAAAGTAAATATGTACTCATTGAACGGAAATGGATTAATAATTGATATCTTTCTATGAGTGGCAAAGATTCAGTTTTCTTTTTGAAGGCTTTGCAGCATGCAGTCAAGTCTTAATAATTCACCGACCTTTCTAAGATAGATAAAAATGACTCATTGAACAAATATCAAAACAAAGTTATATTCCCATATAGTAAAACCATAAAGGAATTTCGGTTAGTGAAGTTTCACTGAAAATGGCTTTCAAATTCACCTCCTCAGAGATAAAGGAAGCATCTATGCACTTAATAAAATGATGCCTGGATCAAAGAACGTTATTAGTTTCAGGATCTAAGGAGCAGGAAAACAGTTTACTTTAAATGGTGCAATACAGTTGGATTCCACTTTCTAGAATCAGAATGTGAAAATGTTATTTATTGGACAGGTACACCCCATGTGAGTTTTCCCTCACACACAGGATATTTCAGTATAGGAACAGCAGAAAAAAATGCCTGATTATTATTTACCCAAAATAAAACTAAATTCCTCCTAACAACACATCATAAAAAAAAAGTACTTGAAAAAAAAAAACATTTTGCTTCTATTTATTTTTTAATCATGACTAAGCTGCCCATGGAGGGGAACGTACATTATAGGGTACAAAATGTGCTTTATTCCTATAGTACATAATTGTAAAAAAAAGTTGATTACACGTTATATAAATGCTTCCAATTTTTCATGTAGGACCCAGATGAACAGTTCTTTTTTCCATTTACAGTATGCAAAAACCAATAAGGAGAAAAAAGTAATTGCAGCTGCTTGGTGATAATGTCACACATATCTTTCCTGCAGGTTTCTGAATATAGTGATCATTATGTCAGTTCTCCCACATGACTGTGTTCGTTGTGAATGACACATTTCAGAACATTTGTCACTCTGTAACCTTGCACTTTTCAACTAAATATAGGGACAGTTGTGTCTTTTATATGTAAGCCTTTACAGTTTTATAGAGTGTCTTAACCCTTTGCAGTCCAATGTTTTGCAATTCAAACAGTCTGGTTTAAATGTTTAAATTATTTGTAATTTTTTTTATTTTTTTTAAAAGGTCCACACTGAATCTTGAACAATGTTAATGTTCTTATGTATCAAATGCTCAGCACTGCATCTGCTACTAGAGCTAGCACTACTGTTGAGCCTGACTAGTTGTTGGACCTGAAAGGGTTAATGTTTTACATTGCTTCCTATAAAAATGGATCCCATTCTATTTTATTCCACTGCATATAGTATGTAAGTTTTCCACTTTCTTTGTGTCATTTTGCAAATAAGATTCTAGAAGGCAATCATGGCATACCTTCCAACATTTATGATTGGTTAGTGGGACTCCCATATGCAATGGTCACTGTGGGCTTTTAAAAAGGGGACACACTTTGGGGCAATAAAAAATGGTATTGTTCAGGATGCTAGTAGTCCAATGGACCACCAAGTATACCGCACCCTCCGGCGCTTGATAAATGCAATGAATATCAAGAAATATTAATATTGGGTTTGATAGGGTCTAGTCAATCAAAATCCACTGCTGCTGAAAATTTCACTGTGGGTCTGCTAAGGACTCACATACGTAGCAGATATGGGGAGGGTGGAGTGAGACATTATGCGCTGCTCTATGGATAAATAAATGTAAATATATGTAGACTCCTTGCTGAATAAATGTACTCTGGACACACTGTAAATGTAAAGTTTTATATAAGAAAACATATATTCAAGTAATACATAAAATAAAAACAATTAATACACATGGAAAGATACTAAAATCTCAATATAGCACGTTTTGCACATTTGATCCATATACTGGTATATACCATGAGAAATTGCTGACTGAAGTAATTCAAGGTTAATGCAGAATTGCCAAGCTGGTTAGTAAAGCAATCAGCGGGTTGAAAGATAAATGCAAGCTGTATTATTAGTAGCAGTTTATCCAGAAGAGCACCCTGCCAAATTAGCATGTAGGCGATCCACGCAGAAAAGTCATTAAGCCAAAAGGTGCATGTAATAGCGTTAGTTGTGAGTGGAATTAGGTTTGCTCACCCTCCAATTCAGAATTGGATTGGTATTAGTTGTAGGGGAGCCCGGTAGATCAGGGGCTCTACCCTGTGGAGTGGTGTCCGTGAGCCCAGCAGCTGTTGGCATCTGAGTGGGGGATTCAGGCAGCTTGCGGGCGCTGCTGGAGATGGTAGCGGGATGGCACACACTCGGCGCGATTCTGTGCGTGGAGGGGAGACTGGGTAGTACGTTAGCTGAAGTTCGGGATCAGGTGGTGCAGGCGTGCAGTGGAAGTACGTTGACGTGTTTCGTCTCCTTGACAACCAGGGACTTTTTCAAGACTGGGGCATGGCAGCGCTCAATTAGTTGCTGGCCCCTCTATCTCTGTGAATAGACGTTATGCACATGGGAAGAGCATCTATTAACATCTATTAGCTGTATATGTTTTGTAAAATATAATCCATTAAGTGGAAAATAAGGGGACCTTTTTTTAATAACAAATGAAAAATGGTGCTTCGTAATACAGTGTAATGAAATCTACAGAGTATTAATATAATATTGGATCTTTATAGTACAAACATATTCCTATATCTTTACATATCTATACATACAGTATATGATCCAAACAAGTTCTTCATATTGTATAATGATATTGTACTTTCAGCTTGTATATGTGTGCAGAGCTGTTCATATTGATACTACTTACATGGATGGATTTCAATGTAAATATAAGATTTCTCTATCTTTTCTTCTGATCATGATATTAGTTTTTGTCATAACGGGAAATGTTATATTTTTAGCAATCACCCCCAATAGTACCCTAATCCAGTTTTACTACACCCAAAGCATGCTGCCTCTTCTGCCTAGCCCTTAGCCTGGCCTTACATTAAGAATATTTAAATGTATAAAAATAAAGCTGGTCATACACCTAAAGATTTATTGTCCAATCTGGCTGGTTGGAACAAAATTCTGGTAACTCATGGGAGTAAATTACATTTTGACCATTTGCTTCAAAAATTGTCAAAAACTGTTACATAGGGCCTTATTTTAGTTCACTCTACTGGCTGCTTTATTTTTACACTGCAATATAGATTTCACTTAGACGTAAAACCCCACCCAAATCCAATTCTTTCTGCACAAGTAACATCTGCCCCACCTGCAGTGCACATGGTTTTGTCCATCTAAGAAGGAATTTGTCAGAAAGAGTGAACCAAAATAACCCCCATAGTTACATAGTAGAAAAGGCTGAATAAAGACTTGCGTCCATCTAGTTCAACCTAGGTTGTAATAACTTATCCCTTGTTGTATAGTATGTTTTGAAAATTTTAAAGACAGATTACGTTTTTTTATTTGTACCCATTGATGTTTTTAACCGATAAATGTTTATCCAACCTTATTTTAAACGTATTTATTGTGTCTGCTGACACCACTTCTCCAAAGTTTGACTGCTCTGACCATAAATAATTTTTTTTCTACTAAGGGAACAAAATCTTTTTTCTTCTAGTCTAAGCTTGTGCACTCGCATCCTAGATTCCTTTCTAGCAGAGAAAAAGGGTATTTGATAGGTCCTTATATTGGCCCCTGATATATTTGTACATGCTGAGCATGTCCCCCCTTAAAAGTCTCTTTTCTAGTGTAAATAGTCCCAAATTGCTTAATCTTTCCTCGTAGCTTAAATTCTCCATTCCCCTAATTAGCTTTGTTGCTCTTCTTTGGATTTTTTCGAATTCTATGATGTCCTTTTTATAGTGTGGGGCCCAGAACTGTACTCCATATTCAAGGTGAGGTCTAACCAATGCTTTGTACAGTGGCATAATTACTTTCGAGTCCCTAGTTTCCATGCCCCTTTTAATACATGCTAGAATTCTGTAGGCCTTTATTGTTGCTATATTACATTGAGCACTACACCCCAGTTTGTTATCTATTTGAACTCCTAGTTCCTTTTTACGTACTGAATTACCCAATGCCTCCCCGCTTAGGTTATAACTAGCACACTGGTTATGTCTCCCAAGGTGCATCCCCTTGCATTTATCTACATTGAACCTCACCATCCACTTTTTTGCTCACTCATCTAGATTGTCAAGATCATTTTGAAACATGTAGACATCCTCTGTTGATGTAATAACTCTGCTCAATTTTGTGTCATCTGCAAAGATTGATACATTGCTGAGTAACCCCATCCCAATATCATTAATAAAAATGTTAAATAAAATGGGCCCTAGAACCGAACCCTGTGGCACACCACTTATTACTGGTATCATATTTGATATGGCACTGTTCACAACCACTCTTTGTTCTCTATTACACAGCCAGTTTCCTACCCATCTACAGACATTTGCCCCATATCCTATGTCCTCCATTTTATTTATTAACCTCTTGTGTTGTACTGTATCAAAAGCTTTAGCAAAACCTAGGGAGATCACGTCTACAGAGTTTCCATTATCAAGATTTACAGTATACTAACCTCCTCATAGAAACCTAGTAAATTTGTTTGGCACAAAAGATTTTTAACGGACCCATGCTGGTTAATATACTGAGTAAACTATGAAGGTCTAAATATTCCTGGATACCATCCCTTAAAAATCCTTCAAATATTTTACCCATTATTGATGTTAAGCTCACAGGTCTGTAATTAGCTGGGTCATCCCTTATTCTTTTTTGAATATTGGTACTACCTCCGCTATTCTCCAGTCCTTTCTTACCTTACCTGATGATAGTGAATTATCAAAAATGTAATATAGAGGGGTCACTATTTCCTCCCTTATTTCCATTAGTACCCTAGGATGAATCCCATATGGCCCTGGTGATTTGTTTGTTTTGATTTTGCTGAGCCTCAATAAGAGGCTGGCTCTCTTTGTCAAGGACAAGAATACCTAGGTAAGCTTAGGGACAGTTAGAGCTGCCGGAATCTTCATATCTAGTTCTATCCTTCATCCACAGCCCAGACCCGCAACCCCCCAAAAAGCCAGTTTTAGCATCACTTTTATTTTATCTTATTTTAGCGGCTAAGCACTTTCACTATCACTGTTTTATACGACACATAACCAAGTATACAAGCACTTTTTTTCCTATTAAATGATGTTTCATTTTTCCAATCAATGTCCGGTAAATTAAAATCCCCCATAATTGATACCTGCCCCTGATCCGACGATTGTTTGATTTGGTTTAAAAGTAGAGCCTCATCCCTATCGATCACTTTCGGCAGTCTATTGCATACCTCTATTAAAAAAAATGTATTCGATTTTTTGCTATTATCGGTTATCACTGACCACACGGCCTCCGTGTTATGATCCTCTGTACCTGTGCTTATTTCTTTCTCACACAATGTTGTTATTTTTTACATAAAGGCGCACACCTCTGCCACTTCTATTTTCCCTGTCTTTTCTGTAGAGTGTATATCCCTCCATGCTTAATTCCCAGTTGTGCAACTCATTACACCATGTTTCCATAATCCCAATAATGACATAATCGTCCCTAGTGACCACAGTTTCTTGTTCCCCAATTTTTCCTGCTAAGCTTCTTGCATTAGTCAATAAGCATTTCAGTTTATGTTTATTTTTTGTTTCATCCTTAACATTATATTTAATTTCTCCCCTAGACTTATTTGCATTCCTTACTAAACTTACTTGTACCCACATCCCCCTCAAAAGACTCTCTACAGCCCTCCCCACCAAGTCCACTAACCGACCTATTTACAGTTTAAAAACCTCTTCCTCTATCATTCACGCCTTCCCATACTCTAAGATCATCTGTACCTAAGAGCTGTAATGAGGTAACATAACTGTTGTTACATAACATTCCTGAAGCACCCTGGAAATTACCCAGGATATTACCCTTATTAGTACCCTAGACATTGCTTGTAACTCTTCCCCCCCCCCCCCCTTCTCCACCCCCAAATTGATCCTCTATCCCAATCCTACTATTCTCACTATAGATCCCATAGTATCTAGCTACCCCCTCCCCCCCATCGTCTAGTTTAAAATCTCTTCCAACCCTCTAACCATCCTTCCCCCCAGCACCGCAGCCCCCTCCACATTCAGGTGCAATCCATCACGGCAAAAAAGATGGTGCCTGACGAGAAGTCTGCCCAATGTTCCATAAACACAAATCCCTCCTTCCCACACCAGTCCATAAGCCACACGTTTACCTCCCTGATCTTCCTCTCTCTCCCTGGGCTAGCGCGTGGCACTGGTAATAATTCCAAGAATATTACCCTCGCCTTTCATTTCTTACCTAATTCCCTATACTCTTTCTTGAGGACATCCCACCTGCCCCTAACTGTTTCGTTGGTGCTGATGTGCACCAAGACCACCGGGTTGCTCCAATATGTCTACTAGGTCCATTATGGTCATACCCGAGCACCCGGCAGACAACAGACTGCATGGCGATCATGGTCCCAATAGCAGATTGCCCTGTCTGTTCTCCTGATGATAGAATCCCCTACCACCACTAACTGACTTTGTACCTCACTTTCTGTCATCCTGTTTGAGGGACCGCTACTCTGGTTGCTGGAGGGAACAGTCTCCTCCAGCTCCTTCATTTCTTTGCTATCCTCCGCTGAAACGTCGTCCAACTGGGCAAATTTATTTGTGTGTGATAGATGTCGTGCCTGTCCCTCCTAACCCCAGTTTTACTCGTTCTGACTGTGACCCAGCTGGCTACCTGTTCATCCTCATCTACCGGTGACCCCATCTTCAACTCCTCCACCATTCTATCTAAGCTTTGCTCGAGATTGGAAATATCTCACAGTCGCTGAACGGCCCGCTCTAGATCAGTGACCTGGGCTTTCAGGGTGGTCGTTTGCTTACATCCCTTGCAAATGTATCAGCACTGGGACTTTTGCTCCAGGTACGCATACATTTTGCAAGATATACACTGAGTGAGACTTTCAATCAGGGCCCCACCCATTTTATCTGACTCCCTGGGACTTATCCCCTGTTACCAGCTAAGCAAAAAAAGACAATAATATATTTAAATATAATAAATCTCTAAACACAAAAAACTTAAAAAATTACAAATTAATACAATATAAAAAACAATAAACAATAGAAAGTTAAATTACAATGCAATAACACACTACAAGGTTAATTTCTATCACAATATAAGAAAGTTGACACTTACTGTATGCGTAAAACTGTGATTCAGATATTACCAGATTTTTGTTCCAACCAGCCAGATTGGAAAATAACTCTTTAGGTGGATGGTCATCTTAAATTTGTGAATCAGTTGTATTACTACCCAAGCATGTTGCCAAACAGCTTATAGTAGTGGATTATAATGATGACTAGATGACACGAAGTTCATTGTTGCAAATGATGCCCCGTTCCATTCTGTTGGGGCAGTACGGATGGTGGCAATAGTTGGCATTACTGCCTCACAGCACAATGAGGTCATGGGTTTGATTCCCATCATGGCTCTAACTGTGCGGAGTTTGTATATTCTCCCCGTACTTGTGTGGGTTTCCTCCGGGTACTCCGGTTTCCTCCCACAATCCAAAAATATACTGGTAGGCTAATTGGCTCCCAACAAAATTAACCCTAGAATGTCTGTGTGCGTGTGTACATGTGGTAGGGAACATAGCTTGTAAGCTCCACTGGGGCAGGGACTGATATGAATGTTCAACTATACTCTGTAAAGTGCTGCGGAATATGTATGCACTAAGAAACTGTTAATAAATAAATAATAATAATAATACATTCTGTTATTGTCTGATATCATCTGATCTGTCATATGAGCTGTTTGTGCTGTTGGATGCATCAGCATACTACAGTCCAGTGTGAATGAGATATGTGATGTAAAATGTACTTGTATGCAGTGCCAGATTAAGCCTTCGGGGGGCCCGGGGTACTTTAGCCAGGGGGGCCCCCTTGCACTTGTCATTACTGGCCGCACACTGCATGGGAGAATATTACACTGTCAAAACACAGAGTAAAGGCAGTATAAACTTGGTCAATGGTTAACTGCATATATATATATATATATATATATATATATATATATATACACATATATATACACACATACACATAAATACATACCATATGAAAAGCCTGTGTTTGTCCCTCTGCACCTTACTCTGTAGGAGACCTCACAGTCCTAGTGCTGCCTTTGATTAAAAACCCTCCCATGACTAAGCTGCTGCTGCTGCTGTTCTCCATGGGCATGTAATGAGCTCCACCAATTAGAGCTCAGCACAATCCTCTCAGCCTCTGCCCTCTGGTTTAAAGTGTCATGGGACTTAGACAACTCCCAGGAATGCACTGCACACTTGTGCAATCAGTGTGCCTTGGCTCCTGATGCTCAGCACCATTAATCATTGTCACATTGGCAGATAGGTGAAGCTGCAGCACTACCCCACTCCCATGCACAAAACCTTTTTTTTTTTTTTTTTTTAATACATGCCAACCACAGGGGGCCCCTAGCTAGTGGGGGGCCCAGGGGCACTGACCCCTTGTGCCTCCATTATAATCCGGCCCTGCTTGTATGAAGGCACAGTTGGTAATGGTTTGTGCTAAATCATAAATAAATAGTTCTATGTGGTGGTACTCAGCGGTATACGGAGCCTACACATTCCTTGTAATTCTCATAGCTAGCTCTAGAGACTAGAAGAAGTCAGTGAAATTATTTCAGAAATAATGTAAAATTGAAGTACCTGATTCTGAGACAGACACAGCAGTTTTTATATGTGTGTGTGCTTGTGCTTGTTTTACTGTTTGCACATGTAGGCTTTATGCTTACACTATGCAGTCAGCATCTTGGCAGTCATGATGTAGCGGGATGCTGATGCTAGAATATTGATGCAGAATCGGGTAGGGGCTACGCATTGTGCAGATTTTCGGTAATAGCCTCCAATATGAACAATATAACATATTTGTATGCAAACACTCCAACATCATGCCCACAAGATGGCCATCTGAATATTCCCCAGTCATCACCCAGCCATTGCGTAATACATTCATTTCTCCATGCATGTGCGCAACTGCGATTTTGTTGGAATCCAGTCGTGACACCTGTACGGTGAATCTTAGGTGAATCTTAGATGGATTCAGTATGAAATCCCGGCGGTCGGGATCCCGGCGTTCAAAATCCCGACACCGGAGTCCCGACCGCCGAAATCCCGACAAGGGGGGGACGTGGATCGCCCCCCCCTTGCGGGCTTGCTGCGCTCGCCACACAGCGGGCCCGGTGCCTCGCTACGCTCAGCACGCTAATTTATTCTCCCTCCAAGGGTGTCGTGGACACCCCCGGAGGGAGAAAGTGTCGGGATTTCGGCGGTCGGGATTCCGGCGTCGGGATTCTGAACGCCGGGATCCCGACTGCCGGGATTTTAACTGCATCCCTCTTAGATGCATACACTGCAAGAAAACTATTTATCTGTTACGTCTTATATCGGCATTGCATGGGACTCAAAATTAGGCCCTATATGAAAGAAATCTCACTGAAATAGAAGCATCAAGAGGTATTATCAATTTCCCGAAATTCTGGGTCAAATATGATATTTCAAAATATGCTTAAAAAGTAAAATTGTAATGGTAAAGTATATGCTATTGTTTATTATGTGACATGACTTTTTATTTAACAGCATTGAATCTTTATCATTCTTACCAATGTCACGTGGTGTTATAATAATCCAAAAATATTGTTTTTATTTTAAGCAATTATATTGATTTATTGATAAATCACAGTGTTGGTGAATAATACATAATGTCCCAGTATTATTATTGCATATTTCTATACAGCCAGGACCAGATTTCTCACTAGGCCCATGAGGCACAGGCCTAGGTGTGGCACCTATCATGGATGGCACCAGAGCATGCCGCAGGCATTTGCCTAGGGCATTTGGAATGCTATGGGGCTGGCTCATTGTCACAGTGGTGGTTTGAGGGGCAGACGGCATCGGCTCTGTTCTTGCACTACCTTTGACAGGGTAGCTCACACACTGAGCTGAGCCTGTGCACCGTGAGTGTGGGAGTGTTAGTGAGGGCAGCTGCAGAGACACGGATGGCTGAAGGCTGCGCAGAACAAAGATACCGATCATGGTGCAGCCGCTGGCAGGGCTCACACAGCTGCAGTGAACCTGCATAAAAGCATCCAAGTGGGGGGCAGATACGTGCTGCACCTGCACCAGATAATATACTTACTAAAGTTGGTGGGAGGAGAGAGGCTGTCCGGGCTGGCTGCCACTGTCAAAGATGGCCGCTGCTCCTTGAGGAGTGCTGCTGCACATGCCTAGACACAGCAGCTCCTCCTCCCATGTGCCTTTGCGGAGTCTGATTCCATGAAGTGTGCCAGCCCAGCCACCTTCCTTACCTGGCTGTTGCCCCACCGGAAAGCAGTGAGTGCAGGGGTGTATATAAAAAAGTATGGTTTTTTACATACAGTGTTGTAAAAAGGTGTGTGTGTGTGTGTGTGTGTGTGTATGTCCACATTACTCACATACGGAATAACAATTCTGAAAAGCTGCTCTAAATGCTGGCCGTAAGGTGTAGTAAGGACTAAAGTCAACCCCTATGGCCAGGGCTGGCAACAGAACTCTTGGGGCCCCATACATGGATATCTCTAGGGGCCCCCACCCCCTCAAATGCTATCACCCCCACCTCTATGCTGGAACATAAACTGGACACACTGCGGCCTACATTCTATCACACTGACACACTCTCTTACCCTGTGACCTGTGCTCTATCACACTGACACACTCCCTCACCCCACAGCCTGCGATCTATGACACTGATGCCCTCCCTAAGCCCGTGGCCTGCTCTCTATCACTTTGACACACTATTTGACCCTGCGGCCTGCACTCTATCTCACTAAGGTCATCCATCACCCTACAGCCCACAAAATTGGCACTTACGCACAATGACTACAGTACTGGCTGCCTGTGCACAATTCCCAGAGTAATTCTGGTTGTGCATAATGTCCACAGTGATGTCCCTGACCCATAATGAGTCTGAACACGATAGTTAAGTTACCCACCTCCCAATGATATACACTTAACCACCCTCCCCTGAGACACAATTGTCCCCCTCGCCATAGTAGACAGTTAAATCCCCTTCCACATATTTTGCAGTTCCCTTCCTCCCCCATGGTACAGTTACATGATGCACAGAGATACTCACAGTTATGATAGTATGCACCTTCTCCGTTGTAGACTGTTCAGGGCTCCAGGGGAAACTTTGGCAGTCTGCTCATGGTCTCATGGTGCAGTATACATTGGGTCCTCCAGCACCTGCTGCTTGTGCCTCTTCCAGCAGCCCAGTGGTCACTGCGCCGGCTCTGTTTAAGTGGTGGCTGGGAAGTACTGCTGCTCCCGCCGCGGACTTCACTCCCTCCCAGCTCCAGTGGCCGCCAAGCACCTCCCTCCCACCCAGCTCCAGCGCCCGGCATGCACCTCTGCCACTTCGCTTCATCCCGCCCAGCCCGCACCGCGGACCTCCCGGGTCCCCTCCTCCCAGCCGCAATTGCGAAGGAATATAGTGATACACCTACCGCTGCCGACCTCCCCTACTCCCAGGTCAGCGGTGCCGGCGGCGGCGTGGGTGACTTCGATGCACTATAAATCTACACCTGATGATCCCCGGGGCCCCTCTCACCCTCGAGGCCCGTCACGGGTGTCCCCCTTGACCCCCCCTGACGCCGGGCCTGCCTATGACATGCATTAAGATCTATTTTTAATAGATATTGCACTTGTCATTGATGAAATAAATAATCTTTATTTTCATGATTAATTCAGCTTTCCAGAATTGTTTTTGCATATGTGAATGTTGTAGATCTTACTTACTAGCATAACCATGTTTGAATTTGGAATTTTTATATTTAATTTTGGTTGTGATTTAAATGATTGACACTAGCTAGACTCTAGCTAGCACGTTGTGTCTAAGGGGGCGGATAAAAATGTTGTGACTAGGGATGGCCTCACCCCTAAATTCACCCCTCTATACAGCATCTACCATTTTTTTTTAATAATTTTCAGAAATTTACTTTAACTGTTTTACTAAACATTTTATTCATATTTGATCACTAAGCCAGTAATGTTTGTTTAAATATAATCATTTAATATTCCTACTATCAGCTGAAACATATGCCTAATCGGTCACCTTGAGAAAGTATTGCAAACATTGTACTAATTGGAGATATCCCATCAGCCTTCCTGCTGAACATCTCCATAAATGTATAAATATAAGGGTCCATTATTTACATTAACAGTTGTTGTATCACAGTGGGGATGATTCAGTGATGATGTGCATATTGCAACTTCCCAGAGAGCAAAATCTGTCCAGCTACCATGTTGTTCCACAAACCTTAGTTCTAAGTGATGCCGGAGAAACCTTCTCATGTAAAGACTTCATTGAACATGTCAGTTTAGGCTTCATTTCTGTCAACACCGTCCCGCTCACATTAAAAATCTTTATTTGTTCGGCAGCAGTTTTTTAAAGCCGCCATTCAGTGCGTTTTTAGCTCAAAATATAAAAGGACAAAGATTTATTTTCTTTCCTACAGTAGCTCAATTGAATCTTATAAATATTTTTTTATTGTAAATCTTTTATAAATATTTTTAAAAAGTGAAGAGGTGAGGGTGGGAAGATAATCAACAGAATTGTGGTGCCCTGCGGAGGAGGTCAGGCTAAACAATGTGATTTTTTTCCCCTAACTGTGGACCAGTGATTTGCAGCATTTTGCAGCAGTAAACGTGTGGTCTAATGGTGTGATAACTCTTTCCTACCCCATAACAGAGACCAGCAGTGTCTCCTCTCTCTTCTTATGGAGAGATGATGTATGGGTAACCTCTGACTGTTTGGTACTCAGCATGGGGCATATTAAAGTACCTTGGTTGCATCTACATTCCTCCCAGTTCCTCACTCCCCTTCATCTAAGGGCTAAAAGTTATGTATATATAATGGTCCGATATGAGCCATGTGTGGGCAATCCGCTAACAATAGGAGAGGGCACTTCATAGATTTGAGTAACCACCACTACACACCAATGTTTTTTTATAAATTAGATTATTTATAGAATGTACTTGAAGAAGATTCCCATTAAAACACTGCCAATAACGCCACTTCCAACTTTATGTGCCACACTTGGCATTATGAGAAGGCCATATTAAAGTTTGTATACATCAATTTATTTCTATGTATAGTATGAAAAAGTTAGTTTGTTTATTAGTAGGCAAGTTGACCGACACTATATCGACAAATATGTATCTATACCTATAATTATTAATTTATGTCCCTATTTTAAGATAGCCAATCATACTGTATGCAGGAGGATATGATATAATGATTGACTCCCTTTAAATAGAGGCAAGTCTACTCTTTTCCTCATATGCTGTATGGTCTTCCTGGGAGTGACTCCTCATGTTACAGGTATGGAAATAAGTATTTAATCCACTAATTGTTATGATTAGATGATATTAATATATGATGGTTGCACAAAGATGTAACATAACCCTTTGTAAATACTGTAGATACATGTTTTATATATAAAATTTGCTGTGCCAATCCTAATTCACTATACATTTGTAAAAGTACGACATATTTTCTGATTTGGTAAGTATTTTGGATAACACTCTGGTTTTTAAGAGTTCATTACTCATGAAGACTAATATGTATATTATAGGGATGTGCAAGAGATATTTTTTTCGATTTTGTGTTTTCCCCATTTGTGTTTTGGATCTGAATTGCTTTTGTAAAAAGCACCCTTTTCGGGTTTTGGGTTGGATCTGTATTTTTTTTTTAAATCATAAAAACAGCTAGAATGACAGATTTCTTATTTGTTCCTACAGTATTGTTAACCTCAATAACATTAATTTCCACTCATTTCTAGTCTATTCTGAACACCTCACAGCGCACAATATTGTTTTTACAGTAGGCCAAAATGTTGCACCGAGGTAGCTGGATGACTAAGCTAAGCGACACATGTGGGTGGTATAAACCCGGGGCACATATATGAATGGCACTGCAGTGGCAGGCAGGATATCAGTTTTTTTTTTAACCCCTTCCTGACAGAGCCAGTTTTTGCGTTCCTGACAGAGCCATTTTTTTCAAATCTGACATGTTTCACTTAAGTGGGGATAACTTTTTTTTGCTTTTACTTATCCCAGTGATTTTGAGATTGTTTTCTCGTGACACATTGTACTTCAAGTTAGTGGTAAATTTGGGTCGATACAGTCTGTGTTTTTTTGTGAAAAATACCAAAATGTCGTGAAAAAATGGAAAATTTTGCAATTTGCAAAATGTCACATTTTCTGCTTGTGAGACAAATAAACATACCACTCAAAATAGTTAATAACTAACAAAGACCATATGTCTACTTTATGTTGCAATCATTATTTCAACCTCCTTTTCATTTTTTTGGACACTAGGAGGCTTCAAATATGAATAGCAAATTCTCAAATTTTCAAGAAAATTTCAAACTCTGATTTTTTTAGGGACCAGGTCAGTTATGATGTGACTTTGAGTGACTTGTATGTGAGACACCCCCATAAATGATGCCATTTCAAAAACTGCACCCCTCACAGTATTCAAAACAGCATTTTGGAAGTTTATTAACCCTTTAGGTGTTTCACAGGAATTAAAACAAAGTGTAGGTGAAATTTCAAAATTTCATTTTTTTTGCAGATTTGCAATTTTAATACATTTTTCTAAGGAACACAGTAGATTTTGCTAGAGAAATGTGACTAAAAATTGATTCCCCCAATTCTTTGGTTTTCATAAATATCCTATATGTGGCCCTAGTGTGCACGGTGACCAAACCACAGGCTTCATAATAGAAGGAGCACCTACTTGATTTTGGAGCCTCCTTTTTTGAGATTATTTTTTAGGCACAATGTAGGTTTCTAGGCACCATAAGATGCTAAAGGTTAGGTACCCCCCCACAAGTGACCCCATTTTGCAAACTACACCCTTCAGGGAATTCATCTAGGGGTATAGTGTACATTTCAAACCCCCAGGGGTTTCACCAATTGTGGTACAACTGGGCAGTGAAAATGAAAAAAATTAATTTTTCATTTTCACAGCTCAGTTGTATCAAAATTGGTGAAACCCCGGGGGGTTTGAAATGTACACTATACCCCTTGATGAATTCCCTGAAGGGTGTAGTTTGCAAAATGGGGTCACTTGTGGGGGGGTTCCACTGTATGGGTGTTTCGGGGGTCATTCAACCAGAATCTGTGCTGCAAAATCCAAAAATCACTCCTTCCCTTCTGAGTCCTGCCATGCACCCAACTGGTATTTTTTGGTCACACATGAGGCATTGCCGTACTCGGGAGAAATTGGGGCACAGATTTTGGGGTGCTTTGTCTCCTTCATTCCTTGTGAAAATGAAAAATTTTGAGCCAGATCTGCATTTTTGTGTAAAAAAATGTAATTTTTTTCAGAAAAATGCAGTTCTGGCTCAAAATTTTTTATTTTCACAAGGAATGAAGGACACAAAGCACCCCAAAATCTGTGCCCCAATTTCTCCTGAGTACGGCAATGCCTCACGTGTGACCAAAAAATACCAGTTGGGTGCATGGCAGGACTCAGAAGGGAAGGAGTGATTTTTGGTGGTGGAATGAATGGTGGGTGCTATGTCGCATTAGCAAGACCCCCGAAGCACCAATACAGTGGAACCCCCCCACAATTGACCCCATTTTAGTCACCAGCTTTGGGAGGGGGGCTGGCGCTGCGGCTGGCGGGGGGATGGGAGGGGTGCTGGCGCTGCGGCAGCCGGGTGGGTGGGAGGGAGGGGGGCTGCCGGGTGGGAGGGGGGGGGGCTGGCGATCGGTGGTAATCGGTGCGGTATATACACACACACACACACATATATATATATGTGTGTATATATATATATATATATATATATATATATACATATATATACACACACACATATATATATATATATATATATGTGTGTGTATATATATATATATATATATATAAAAATATATTTTTCTGTGCATATATTTCATTTTTTACTTGTTCTGCAGCTTGATGCTGCTGCTGCTGCTGCGGGGGGGAGGGGGGAGGAGGGCAGCGCTGCGTGCGCTCCAGACGCTCCGGGGGAGCCGGGGGAGCTGCTGCTGCTTCCGGGTGAGTGCCCGGCGGTTTCGACGGGGGGCTGCACATCGTAGGTGATCGGTGCTGTACTTGACAGCACCGATCACCACCGATCCCTGTGTTACCGAGCGGCTTAGCCGCCGGTAACACAGGAAACGCTGTGAATGGCTGTTCAGATTTGAACAGCCAATCACAGCGATCGCCGACCGGGGGGGGCACCCCTGCCCCCCCTGGGCGGCGAGGGGGGATGTCTGCTGTCAGGGACAGCAGACATCACCTAACTGTCACTGCGTCTCTAGACGCAGTGACAGTTAGAAGTCATGACGTACATGTACGTCAAATGTCGGGAAGTCCTTCCCGACCATGACGTACATGTACGTCAAATGTCGGGAAGGGGTTAAACTACTGCAGGCCCCAAAGAGCACATAATGCAAAGAAAAGAGGTGCAAGATGGAATTGTCCTTTTGTATAAAAAAAGGACATGCACAGTTTAACAAACCAATCATTTCAGCAACAGGTGGACCCCCTAGAAAATGTTTGCAAAGTTTTCCAAACCATAGCTAACTACATTTATTTGATCATTTTTCGCATTATGAGAAAAGACAAGAGGAAGAGGACAGTGTCAAGAAGTATAAAAATTAGAGAGGCACACGCAATCAGGAACAATCTCCATGTTCAGGGATTACGATAATATTGGATTTAATGCCGTCGTTAAGAGGAAGACTGGCAGATGAGGATAGTGGGATGGATAGGGTAGTAGTATCGGCCAGAATAGGATGACAGCAGAGGGAAGGCAAGAATTGGGTACAGATAATAATAATATATTGCACAATTGCAAAGGACCTGCAAATACAGATAATATTTAACAGTATCCATATGCCGAGGTAAACCTTAATCACTAGTACATAAACGCAGACACAAATGACGCTCTTAATTATCTGCCTAGCAACGGTTGCTGGGTAATGGAAATGGTATAGGGCGCCAATCCATTATTGATATTGGTGGATTTGTTGTTGATATAAAGCTACATGTGTACCTTTTTATATATTTTACTAAATTGTTCACAAAACTGTATTTGTTGTTTTATAGTATTATTTCACTGAAACCTAGAGAATTAAATGTTGTACTCCACCATGTGACAGGTATTCCTCAATATTTGCTACCACCATTGGCAGAGCTACCACCATTGCAGCAGGTGCAGTAGCCTTGGAGCCCAGAGATCAGTAGAAGCGCTATTCCTATAATGACTGCATAGCTGGATTAAGGGGGCATCGGGTAACACCCTAGCATGAGAACACTGAGTTCACATTCTCCATTTTGTGAGCAGCAGAAGGAGAAACCTGGCAGCCAGAATGCAAGCAGGAGAGTGTACAGTGCATAGAAGTGCAGGGACACAGGGGTATGTGGGTCCCTAACTTCTTCCTACTGTACACCAGGCTAGATTGGTGTGTTAGGTTCCTGTGTAAACTGTTATTTGATGACAGCATTCAGGACTAGAATACACACACACACACACACACACACACAGATGTGTTCTCCTGAGTCCTGTTCCAATGTGTAAGTACAAAGGCTGCTGCTATTGTTGCATATGACAATATAGATGATACAGTAGATTTGATTTTTCTACTGTATGGGTATTTTAAGGCTAAGTTGTCTTTGTTCCACTGCAAGAATAGTACAGTGGAACAATGACAACTTAACCTTAGAAAATGCAAACAGTATATACAGTACAGAGTATAAGCTAGAAACAGTAACCAGGCAATATTGAATCATCAGTTTATATCTAATACACAGCAGTGGTTTAACTCTAATATACACCATTGGTTTACAAGTAAAACACACTGCTGCAATTGCATTGTGGTGGTCATTCTGCCCGTCCCATAGTGTGGGAAAGCAGAATGACCAGTGTTGAAAAGATTGAGAGTGGGGATGGGCCCTCCTGATTTAGGCACCCCAAAAGGCCCCATACACTTTGCGATTTGGTCCCGATTTCACCCGATTCAGATAGATCGGGCAGTGAAATTGGGCCAAATCCCAGGTCGCCAGGTGCATCGGATCGGAGTCGGGAGGTTAGACCAGCTGCACATAAAATTTGCTAAATCTTATGTGCAGCCGGGCAGGGGATGCTGTGAGGTGGCTGGCGGGGGACACAGAGGTGATGGACGCCAGCAAGGGTAACGAATAGCCATGCAGGGGCATCCGGAGCAGGGAGCTGTCAGTGGTGTGCTGC
This sequence comes from Crinia signifera, assembly GCF_055691185.1. Taxonomy (NCBI): domain Eukaryota; kingdom Metazoa; phylum Chordata; class Amphibia; order Anura; family Myobatrachidae; genus Crinia; species Crinia signifera. The sequence continues at coordinate 104,985,788 of NC_139217.1, read as the reverse complement.
AAGGGAAAAAAAAGCCCATACAATGAATGGGCAGAATGTGATTTGCTCACAATCACTGGCTGCCCATTCATTGTATGGGCTTTTTTTTTCTTGCAGCACTGAAAGCTCCCTTCTCCGGCTCCCCCTGCCTGGATCTCCATTACCCTCTGCCGCCTCTGTGTCCCCCACAGCACCACCTACCCGCTGCCTCTGCCCTACTCGTGAAAACTTGTGACTACTATTTAATTTACTATGAATTTACTCTCTGATTGCCACTGCAGCTTGTGAAAACCAAATTTTGCTTTGTGTGTATATATTACACCAATATGTAACTGAGGGGTAGATTTATGAAGCAGTGATAAGGGAGGAGAAGTAATACAGTGCCTGGTAATTTATCACCAGCCAATCAGCTCCTATTTAAACCCAGCCTGTATCTTAACAGTCAGAAGCTGATTGGCCAGTGATAAAGTACCATGCACTTTATCACTTCTCCTCCCTACCCCTGAATATTTATTTTAAACTGTTATTCTATTCATTAACACAGCCATTTGTAATGTCTGGAATACAGAATTTAACATCCAATGAGATGTAAGCCACAAACACTGATACCCCTTTCACATTGCAACTATTTCACATTGCAACTATTTCACATTGCCAATTTCACCCGATAATTAGTGCGATGTGAAAGGGATTATATGTCCCCGAAACGGGTAGCTACACGGCAATAAGAACCGGTAAGAAAGCAGTTCTTACCTGTTCGTTGCCATGTTGCTTGGCGATGTGAATGGGTTAAACAGGTCAAGCAACCCGTTTTCACTATGGAGGAGCGCCAGCTCTAAGCGCTGCCTCCTCCCCCACCCCCGATGATGCGCCGACTCCTCACTGCGCCCCTGGATGAGGTCAGCAAACAGACAATAATGCCAGTTCGCTGTGGGGGTGTTAACATACCAAAATGCATGTTCACGTCGGGACTGAACCATTTTAAAGTCCCGGTACGAACCTTAATTTTGCAATGGGAACGCAGCATCAGGCTGTTACATGATTTTTTTAAATTTTACACTGACTTGTGAGTGAAGATGAACTGTGAATGTTTTAATATTATAAAAATAAAAATGATATATTTTAACAATTAAAGAGTGCCTCAGAACATAGAGCAGTGATGGCTAACCTTGACACTTTAGCTGTTATTGAACAACACAGCATGCCCTACATCAGTTTCAGCATGGCCAAATAATAAAATTGTAGCAGGGCATGCTGGGATGTGTAGTTCGTCAACAGCTGGAGTGTCAAGGTTAGCCATCACTGACATAGAGTCTACTCTCTCTCTCTCTCGCACTCTCTCTCTCTCTCTCTCTCTCTCTCTCTCTCTCTCTCTCTCTCTCTATCTCGATATACCAAGGTATATAGGATGCAAGTTGAACATTTCCAAATCAAATATGCTGGCTATTTGTCTTCACATGAAAAGAAAATTTGATTTTACTTGTTTTCATTTAAAATAGGCAAGTTTGTTTTCATAGCATTGTTTCCATGTAATATAGCAGGTGTTATTTTAAGGCGCTCTATCCTTTCTATATCTGTGCACAAGAATAATGTAATTTCCAGTTTTTGCTCAGTGATATTTCTTATCTGCAAAGTGTAAATTAATTCCCATCAGTCAGGGGAACTGCACCCAGATGCCATAATTTGTTTGCTTTTTTTTTATTATACACAATACTGACACATGAAGGGGTTAACAACAGAAATCCATGCACACTCATCTTATAATTTTCTGTACAACATGAAGTAATGCAGGATAAAGAATGGCGGGTAAACTAAAAATCTAATGATAGTGCCTAGATAGAGAAAAAGTAGTTGCCTTCAATCAAAAAGTCGCCACCCAGACAGAAAGGAAAACGGCCCCTAGCAAAATGGCAAATGTATTTGCAGATTTATTCTTAGAATCAGAAACTGTTTTTTTTTTTTTTTTCCATCTGCGCCAGTCTAGTCCGTCCACTAATCTGCTAAAGAATTAGGCTGCAAGTGCTCATCACTGACATCACAGACACACCTAAAAACGCTTGGGTATTCCTGGACACAGCCAGAAAATGTCACGTTTCGGCCCCTAAACACTGGCTTCCTGCCAATCATGCTGCGATGTACAATATATTGATTTTCACTTGGTAATTGCCACCATGCATGTGCAATGTGAACGCTGCACATGTGCAGTTCTTCAATTATTGAACAGACTGCAAATTCCCTGCTTAGCGATCAATGCTGAATTAGGCCCTGTATTAGAAATATAAGTGTGTGTGTGAGTGATAAGGAATATGCGGCCTGATTCAGACCTGCTCACAAGGCTGTGTATATTCGGAGTCTAGCGAGCAGGTAAATGCTGCCACGACGAATGCCCACCCCCCAGTGGCCGGATCCTCTGGCTACGCTGTGAGCAGGTGTGTATGCCTACACATCCACTCGCAAGTGCATGCACAGAGGAGAATCATTCACAGCAGAAAAGTTGCCGATAAAACGCCCGGTGTCCAATCAGGCTGCTAGTGGCCCATAGATTGTTCTACTGGGGCAGGGACTGATGTGAATGTTCACATACTCTCAATAAAGCGCTCCAGAATATGTGTGTGCTATATAAATAACTGTTAATAAATATATAATAATAGCAATAGTGATGAAACATAGTGATATTTCTGCGCTGCTGATTTTATAATTGAACTACTGTTAGCAATGAGAAAGTTTTTTTTTCCCCAGCACATTCTAAGAAAATTTACTGCACATAGGGGGTTATTTTGGTTTACTCTTTCTGACAAATTCCTTGTTAGATGAACTAAACCATGGCCCTTATTCAGGTTCATTCGTTCGCATGCACACACGCACGCAGTGTTACACTTCAAAACAGCACGCACGCATCTTGAAGTCACGCCTATAAGGCTTGCGAACTCATTCGTTCGCACCCATACAAAAAAAAAGGTGTGGTCTTCCATGGCGTGCAATTAGAAATGCTCGCATGCGCCAACACGTTTTCACACGCACACGCACCACAGTGTGCGTGCGAACATGCTACACATGGCAGAGTGAAAATGTACATAAAGGTCTGTTATATAAGGGCAATTAATACATGTGTTAAGTGCATTTGCATTTGTGGCATACAATTCACCAAACCATAATAATTGAAATTTGTCTGCTAACTCGTGTTTGGGTGGTGATGCAACCTGAAGTGGAGCAGAGTTAAATGATTGGAACAATCAACCAATAATTGCTCACAATGGTGTTCAGGTGCTAATAAGTTCCACATTTCGCTACTGTGTTTTAAGCGTACGAATGAGCAGTTCACAAGAAGTATGCTGTGCGAAACTGAAAACCTGCTTTGAGCTTACGAAAGTTTGGGAGCTTGTGTGAGAACAATCCGTGTTGCAGTCATGCGAAACCAAACCCACCACTCCAAGTGAACACCCAGGTGTACGCCCATGTGTACGCCCAGTTTTGCTCATTATACTGGACGCGCCCATACAAACGCCCACATCACGCCTACTAGGTAATCTTTCGCTCGGACAGCAGAAACCGCTTGGAAGATTGCTTGCGAATAGGAATGTAACAGTTTGCACATGCGCGTTGCGTACACTGCACATGCGCAATGGCAGTAGTTGGTTGATGCATGCGAATTCGCGTGCGAACGTGTCAATGTGAATAAGGGCCCATGTGCACTGCAGGGGGGCAGATGTAAAATGTGCAGAGATAATTAGATTTGGGTGAGTTATTTTTTTCTATGCAGGGAAAATACGGACTGCTTTATTTTTACACTGCAATATAGATCTCACTTTGAAGTAAAACCCCACCCAAATCTAATTCTCTCTGCACAAGTTACATCTGCCCCCCCCCCCCCTGCAGTACACATGGTTTTGTCCATCTAACAAGGAATTTGTCAGAAAGAGTGAACCAAAGTAACCCCCATAGTTTTGTATCTCTTGTATACTGCCATCATAGCTAGTGTTGCTGAGTTTTAGGCTGCCCTGTTTGGGAGAGGGCTGTCGGCTCGTGAAGCAGGGGGGTGGGGCAAGGGTGGGACACATTAAAAGGGATTGTGAGGGGGTGTAGCCCCTGCAATTGCATTATTGTGACCACGCTCCCTGCTGCATGAATCGCATCATCTGGTATCCGCAGGACAATGTAGGCATTGTGGAGTACTAGGAGGTGGACCGATTTGTTGGGATTCTGGAGGATAGGCAAATATGATTAAAGCATGCTAATCTGTATGCTTAAGCAGTAAATGTAGCAGTAATTTCCAGATAGGGAAGCCCAAATCACTACTGTGCATGCACAAAAAGCTATTCAGCTGGGAAAATATTGGACCTTATTCTCAGGGGCAAACTCAGGATTTTCAGAAGGAGGTTTCCAGAGGGGCGGAGCAAAGCACGGAGATGGACACTTAGGTGACCCAGTATATGCCGGGTCAGTTAAAGTATTATAGATAGACCAAATGTATATAAATAATAATAATAAAATATATATACATACAAATACATATATATACACTAGGTGATTCATCGCGCCCTACGGGCGCTCTTCACACCATCGTAAGGGGCTGTGCCCCCTTAATTTGTGAACATTTGTATATGAGAAAGATGGTTAGAATTGTATGAAAGATGCCTGTATTGCAACTTGAGTTATAGGTGAAATGTGTTAAATAGAGAGCATATGATGTGGAAGGGGGTGTGTATTGTTTTGTTTAATTAAAAAGCGGTTACAGAGTAAGATGTACATTGATAGTGTGGATGGTACAGTGACATTTGTGGGTGTGTGTGGGGGGGGGGGGGCTGTGTGTGCATGTTGTTTAGGTGTGTGTGTGTGCAATAGTATAGTAGGGTGTTTTTGAGTCAGCGGCTCCCCACTGGCGGAGGTCACGACACAGGAAAACAGGAGGCTGGGTAGTGATAGGGGTCTGTGGACATAAGGGGGACTAAAGAGGAGGGTGGGAGATACTGTGCAGCTTTGTGCCAGTGGGTGAGGGTCCAGTGTGGCAGTACAGGAGTACAGGATGGTGGCCCTGAGTCAGTGTCTCCTCCTACTGGGTGGGAGTTAGGGTACATGAGAGCAGGAGGCTGGGCTATGAGGCATGATAGGGGCATGTGGGCAACACAGCATCAGCGACTCCCCAGTGGTGGAAGTTACGGTTCAGGAGAGCAGGAAGCTGGGTAGTGATAGGGGTGTGTGAGTATACCGGGGACTAAAGAGGGGCTTAGGGGTGCCGTAAATTGTGGGAGGGGCGTGGGGGGTGCCGTGAATCAAGGGAGGGAGGGGGCGCAGGTGTCCGCGAATCGCGGGAGAGGGCGGGGGTCCGCAAAGCGTGGGAGGGGGCGTGAATTGCGGGAGGGGGGTTGCGAATTACGGGAGGGGGGGGTGTGCGGGGGGTGACGTGAATCGTGGGAGGGGGCGTGAATCGTGGGGGGGGATGCGTGGGGGGTCCGTGAATTGCGGGGGGGGGGGCACGGGGCGCGATAAATCACCTAGTTGGTTGTATATTCTTGTAGAAGGATGGTAGGATGTTGCTGTCATTCAGAATGCATTTACATAAACAGTAATAGTAGCAATAAAAGATCTGACTTAAAACACCTACAGTAAAACAGAACAGGTGTTATATATTATACAAAGAATTGGTTGATGATGTGTAGGTTGATTTGCACATAGTTGTCACCGTAAAAAAATTGCTACAAAAAAATCAACACAGAAAGGTCAACACATGTAAATGTTGACATAAGTGTGGCACTTCATTGGTGTCCATGTCGACACATGAGAATAAGTATGAAAACATTCAAAAAAGAAAAATAAATCTTCAAAAACTCATGTCAACCTTTTTCATTGTCGACCATAGCCGTGTCAGTGTTTTGCATGTGCCATTTAATCCTGGGGTTGCCGTGAATCGCAAACGGGGGTGGGGGGGGGGAGGGAGGAGGTGAGGTGTGTCCGCGAATCATGGGAGGAGGGGTCGTAGGTGGATGCTGTGAATTGCGGGAGGGGGGGTCGCGGTGGGGGTGTGGGTGCCGCAAATCGTGGGAGGGGGGGACGCGGAGGGTTGCAGTGAATCATGGGAGGGTTGGTCGCAGGGGCGGGGGGTTGACGCAATGACAGGGGGGGGAATCGCGGTAGGGGGGGTCGCGGGGCGTGGGGGGTACCGCGAGGAAGGGGGTGCCTGGGGGGTTGGCACAAATCGTGGGAGGGGGGGGTCGCGGGGTGCCACGAATCCCAGGAGGGGATGTGTCACGGGGTGGGGCTGCAAATCACGGGAGTCGCCGCGAATTGGGGGGGGGGTGTGCTGTGAATCGCGGGAGGGGGGTCGCCGGGGGGTGCCGCAAATCGCCACAAGAAAAAATCAACACAGAAAGGTCAACACATGTAAAGTGTGGCATTTCATTGGTGTCCATGTCGACACATGAGAATGAATATGAAAACATTGAAAAAGTGAAAAATAAATCTTCAAAAACTCATGTCAACCTTTTTCATTGTCGACCATAGCCGTGTCAGTGTTTTGCATGTGCCATTTAATCGTGGGGTTGCCGTGAATGGGGGGGGGAGGGACACATTGCTCTGTTTCTGGACTTTCTTCTTAATTTATGGATTACCATCACCTGTGCTTATACACCTTTCTTATCAATTACCCTGTTTAAAACAGGTGATGACAATCATAAATTAAGATGGAAGTCCACAAACAGAGCATTCTGTCCCTCCTGGAGAGGGTCATGTTGGGAGGTATGGAGGTGTGGGGCGCTCACCTGGTGTGTCTGGTGAGTAGCTGTGTCTTTGCTGTGTAACATGTAGAGGCAGAGGGTGTCTTGCACTGTCTGTGGGCTCACTGGGCTGGTTCTCTGTCGTGTGAGTCAGTCATGTGAGTCAGAGGCTCCACCCAGCGTTACAGCTTCAGACACACTTTGAGTGACAGATGTAGCCAAATATATAAGAGATACAAGGGCATCAACAGCAGTGTAGAACCCTGGGCATACCAATGTATTGGGGACCCTACCGATCCTCCAGCGGTAGGGGTAGGTGGTGCTATGAGCGGAAGCTTTGATGTCCCGCAGGTGGTAGGGGGTATTATATCAACCGCTCAGCATGTAGGGCCTGGATCAGTCATTTCCACTAATTACCCCTTTACTGCACAGATGGTGGGAGATGGGGTAGGAAAAGGGGGCATCGGTCTGAATGAAGGGGCCCTGATACATAACTTCCAGGGTGGTAGAGGATGTTAATACGCAGAGAAGGGGTGTATAGTGGAGTGGGCTTATTATTCATAATTTTCTGGTGGGAGTTCAGCTTGCTTGACTGCAAATATCTCCAGTTCCCGGAAATAGATTTCTTAGATTTTAATGGAATTAAAAACTAGAGAATCCCACCTACCAAATGGTATTGGGGACTAGGGGATCAGAGTTAAGAAGGCAGAGCAATCTGCCAATGAGGATATAAAACTACATACCAGGTGTGTGGAGCTGGAGCAGTAACCAGCTGCTGGAAGGCTGATATCTCTGGTTTTTGGAACAGTAGAGACAAGCTACTAGTGTCCATCAAAGGGGGAGAATCCCAGCTTTTGGAATATACCCTCAGAAAAACTCTAGGTCAGAGAGAACCTGAAATATCTGACTGGGAAGAGCAATTTACAGGCTTGGATGGGGACCACTGCTTTGAAGTCAGATATCTCCGGTTCCCAAGGGCCGATTTTTAAAATTCTTGTACCCCTGGAAAGAGGGGACCCTCAGCTTTCAGCCTAGGACCCTTAGACTCCTGGGGGGTTTCTGGGTAATCAGAAACCCCCCCTGCGTGCGCTACTGATTCTGGTTGACTCACAAGGCTGCAAATTTACAGCCTTGCGATTCCATCAAAGACTGCCCGCCAACCGCACAGCCTTCCACCACCCCTCGCACACAGCGGTCCGCCGAAAACATGCAAATGGTTGATTTGCATAAACATCCATTCGCAACTTGCGTGTGGGGAGGAGATCATTCAATGGTCACCGACCATCAAATGATTTCTACAGTGCTCGCAGACCTAATTCACTTCATTGGTGTCTTAGGTCTGCGGGTGCCCTGTGCGGAAAGAGGGCAGGAATCTGACATCCGCTGACATCAGCTGCTCGCCCCCCGCACCATCACTGAAATGTGGGAACGTCCATGAAACGCATGCACAGTCGCATACAATCACTCCCCTGCGCGAGTACCAGAATAAGGTCCATTGCCACAGAACGATCTGTGAAGAGTTGCCTCATTTCTTATTTAAATATTGCACCTAAGAAGGATGTTATGGATTGGTGGCGCATATTTTATGAGATTATAATTTTCATGGGACTGGGTTTTATTAGTCACACTTAAATGCATAACTAGTGGTTTTATTGTGAAATAAACAAGGCTTATATATAAAATCATAAAATATTAATCCTATTATTGAGGAATTCAATGCTGAGGCTTCTGGCGCAGACATGTTTTTAAATCACTCTCTCATGGATCCTAACTCCTGTGCTAATTTATTTAATGGAGAATATGTAGAAGAAATGGCTCTGTGTATTTGCTGAACTAATAGTTTATTTCTCTGTCAATACAGCAAGGATATCAACTATTCTTTCACGTTAATGTGTTGCACAAAGGCAGTTAGCATCCATGTGAGGAACAAGGCCTAACATCAAATTATGACAGTGCTTAAAGTTTTAATGAAAAATTATAAATACCAGTCTCTTCGTGGCTAATGATAATATTTTAACTATGGCATTTCATTAGTAGAATCCGGGATATTTTACACCTAACGTGTTTCTGTATCAAAGTGGAGCATTATGCTATTGTAAATACCTCCAAATACATAGTAGCTTAGGTTAAAAAAAAAAAAAAACATAACCCCAGCATGGTGAAACTATAATTCAGCAAACAGCGTAAGTACCAGTATATGGAATAAATTAACTTCTGTGTAAAAGTACCAATTACTCGGAACAGTCAATTTTGATCAGTGTTCCTAGTTGCGATAATGATGCAATTGTGATCAAATTTGACTCTGCATTGTATATTGTGGCAGACCACAATCAGAACAAACATCATCACAATTCCACTGGAACCAATGCATATCGCCAACTGAGAATTGTTTTTAAATCCATCAAAATTGTTGGTCTCTGTGCGACCTTGCGAATGAACCTGAATAAGGTCCTATGTTACTACAAATGTGATGGGGAATTACAGAGGTGCTGGAGAAAAAGGTAATACACGAGCGATGGGGGATGTGTTACTACAGAGGTGATAATGGATGGGTTACAACACATGTGGTGGAGAATGTGTTACACTTACTACATACAGTAGGTGGTGAAAGGAACATGTTACTAAAGAGATGATGGGGGATTTGTTACTACAGATGTGATAAGGGATAAATTAGTACAGATGCAGGGGTGGATTGGGATTGAAAAGCAGCCTGCGAAAAGTATGGTAGCAGCCCTAATGGAGGGCTGGGTCATTTGAGTGGGTGGGGGTCTGTTGAGGGAGGGGGTTTGAATTACTTCTCATTAGGCTTGTTTTTTAGTTGGACACAATTGCAGCCTTCCTTGTATATTCATTGCATCTGCACTTCTTTGAGCCTGAGTCAGACCCCTCTATACCCACCACTACATTACTGTCCCCTCTATACCTTACTGTCCCCTCTATACAGACCCCAATACTACTGTCCCCTTTATACCCACCACTACATTACTGTCCCCTCTATACCTTACTGTCCCCTCTATACCCACCCCAATACTACTGTCCCCTTTATACCCACCACTACATTACTGTCCCCTCTATATCCACCACTACATCACTGACCCCTCTATACCCACCACTACATCACTGACCCCTCTATACCCACCACTGCATCACTGACCCCTCTATACCCACCACTACATTACTGACCACTCTATACCCACCACTACATTACTGTCCTGTCTATACCCACAGCTACATTACTGACCCCTCTATACCCACCACTACATTACTGTCCTGTCTATACCCACAGCTACATTACTGACCACTCTATACCCACCACTACATTACTGTCCTGTCTATACCCACCACTACATCACTAACTCCTCTATACCCACCACTACACTACTGACCCCTCTATAACATACACTACAGTACTGTCCTGTTTATACCCACCACTACACTACTGACCCCTCTGTACCCACCACTACGTTACTGTCCCCTCTATACCCACCACTACGTTACTGTCCCCTCTATACCCATCACTACATCACTGACCCCTCTATACCCGCCACTACACTACTGACCCCTCTATACCTGCCACTACACTACTGACCCCTCTATACCCGCCACTACACTACTGACCCCTCTATACCCGCCACTACACTACTGACCCCTCTATACCCGCCACTACACTACTGACCCCTCTATACCCGCCACTACACTACTGACCCCTCTATACCCGCCACTACACTACTGACCCCTCTATACACTACACTACATCACTGTCCCCTCTATACTCACCACTACACTACTGACTCCTTTATACTCACCATTATTTATTTATTTACTTACAGTTTCTAATATAGCGCAGCAGATTCCTTTGCACTTTACAATAGTAGACAGTGATAAAACAAACTTGGTAACAACAGACAGACTTGGAGGTAGGAGAGCCCTGCTACAAGCTTACAATCTATAGGCATATAGGAGGGAAACATAAGGACAGGCACCAGTACTAGCATAGCAGTCCCACCAAGTTACAAGTCCAGAAGGGAAGCTAAATAATACATAAGTACCTCAGAGGGTTATGCGTGTAGAACTTAAATATAATAGGCTTGCCTGAAGAGGTGACTTTTCAGGGAACACTTGAAAGTTTGGAGGCTAGTGGAGAGTCTTATTGTGCGTGGAAGGGCATTCCATAGGATGGGAGCAGCCCGATGAAAGTCCTGTAATAGTGAATGGGAGCTAGTGATCCGTGCAGAAGAGAGACACAGATTTTGTGCAGAGCGGAGTGGTCGAGATGGGAGATGTTTTGTGATAAGTAAGGAGATATATGCTGGTGCAGTAGGGTTAATAGCTTTATATGCAAGTAGAAGTGTTTTACTGTATATTGAATAGGGTATGATACAGGCAACCAATAGAGGGACTGGCAGAACGGATCAGCAGACGATGAGCGTCTTGTAAGGAAGATCAGCCTAGCAGCAGCATTTAAAATGGATTGCAGTGGTGAGAGTCTGTTCTTGGGAAGCCCAGTTAGGACACTATTGCAATAATCAATGCACCACTACACTACTGACCCCTCTATACTCACCACTACACTACTGACCCCTCTATACCCTACACTACATCACTGACCCCTATATAGCTACACTACATTACTGCCCCCTCTATACCCACCACTACACTACTGACCCCTCTATACCCGCCACTACACTACTGACCCCTCTATACACTACACTACACTACATCACTGTCCCCTCTATAAACATATTGTATTGTTATTTGTTATGACCTATAGTGTATACAATCAAAGACTAGTATCTGATTGACATGGCAAACAAGTCTTTTTTCTCATTAACAATAGAAGCATACAAAAGCTATTTAAACTTAAATAGCAGTGCAGACATAGGTATTGTTTCCCAAACGCAAGTTGTCTGTAGATAAGTTGATGGACTGGGAGTGGGGAATACACTATATGAATGTGTTATTAGGAAGTGAATTTGTGGCAATTCTGCGCGAATGCATATGTTACCGTATAATATTTTAAACTTCCACAGTCCACCCTTTGATTGTGTAATAAACTATCACTAAAACAACAATCATAACTAATATTAATCACTAACAAAAAATTAATAACATCATTACTAAATAATTTTTTACATTTGTGACCTAAGTATATATATATATATATATATATATATATATATATATATACATATTGCATCATCAGTCTGACATCTTTCAAATAATCGGGGAATGGTATAGGTATGGGGAAAAGGGTGGAACACCCTTTATATGAATTTCGCTGGTCCTAGACCAATAAGTTGGAAGTGAGATCACGTCTAACCTATAAAAGATGTAGGGAAAGGATTGTATTTTTTTAACGGTCTGTTCAAGATGATTAAAAATGTGAACAGATCTATGCTTGACTTCTCGGGGCCCCTCACAAAAACAAAGTGTCTGTCAAAAATAGAGCTGTAATCAAAATCCTGGGAAAGGATAACTCAGTCTTTTGCTTCATTTCCATCTCTGAAAAAGGGGGTATGGAAAAAAAAGAAGTTTTGGGCAACAGTACTTGATCTTTCCGTCTGCCACGCTTAGGTATAATCCAACAGTGATAGGCTGATTTTCAGTTTTACTGGAATAGGTTCTCCAGTGATATCAGGTTTTCTCCACCCCTCATTCACATGAGTTTTCTTCGGGTCAGGAACTTTCTTGCAGTGGGAAGAATGGACCCAAGTCTTTCTCTCTGCAACTTTCAATGATGTTGTGCTATTCAGCAAGACTTGGTTTGGCCCCTTCCACTGTCTATTAGGCAACCTGAGCATGGGAAAATATCAAATCATCACATACTTTAGTCCCCAGGTTCAATTTCATGACAGTTACTGTTTGACACGTCAGGAATTGCCAGTTTCAAACTTCTTTGTTGATTTCTCAATTGCTGGCTCATCCTAACCATATATTTCATAATCAATTCATTGTTGCATTTTAAATCTTATTGGGGGTCTATCATTGCATGGGGCTGTCATCCAAAAATAATTTCAACGGGTGATAGGTTAAGCAGTGACCTGGGAGTTCTGATGCTATATAACACTAGTGGCAGCGCCTCTGGCCACAACAACCCAGTTTCAGCCATCACTTTGCTTAGCTTGTTAGTTTGCACATGTCCTGAAAAACTTCACCTGTAAAATGAGTACCCCTATAACTTTCAATAATTTAAGGGATACCATATCTACACACAAATTTCTGCACAATTTTCTTTGCAGTAAATCCGGCAGTGTTTGTAGCTGCAGGGAATGCCTTTACCAATTTGAAAACACATCAGTGCACACCAAAACATATTCCAAATTTCTACAGAGTGGTGACTGTATAAAAATCAATTTGTATTACCTGAAAGGGTCCATCTCTAGGAGGGATATGGGATGGCCATGTCAGTATTGTCTTGCCAATGTTCTTCCTCAAGCAAGTAAGACATGGTATTGCTTGAGAAGAGAACCCTTGTGCATTCCAGTTGACTCTTACCAAATTTCACATACCTTCCTTGCCCAGATGAGTCAGACCATGTGCCACTTCAGCTAGGCTTGGGAGATATGCCCTGGGGGCCACTAGCTTACCTTGACCATCTCTCCAGAGTCCCGAGGACTCCTGGCCATACCCCTTCACCTTTCAGACAGCCTTCTCCTGCAGGGAACACAAATCTTGCATTTCAACAAAAAGGGATAGAAAAGAAAACAGAGTAGGGGTCAATTACAGTAAAGTAGGTGAAAGTAGACTGGATTTTCATAAGAATGACAGCTGGATTGGGCACTACGGGGTATTGACTCTTGACTATCTTATTTATGCCCCTTAAGTAACAACTATTGGAGGTACATTAGCCATCAATCCAGTTTCCTGTCCATCTTTGGTCCAAAGGGAACCCGGTATTTCTGAGATCATTTTCTCTACCTTTGATGGACATTTTTATAGAGCGGTTGAGTGCTGCATTAATCTTTGAGGGGTGTCTAACATGTCTTGTACCTCCTGTGCATGATTCCAAGGGATATCTAAGAATACACCCTCAGGGGTACAATATATGACACACCGCATTTTACACATCAAATCTCTTCCAAGTAGATTCGTCAGGGCCGATGCAGCCAACAGGAAAGAGTGTTTGGTTTGCAAGGGCCCTATCATAATCTCTGCAGGTCTACTCAAAGTGCACCTTTTCCCATTACTCCCATAGTCTAAATCCTTTTACTCGTGGTCATTAATCCAAATGGAGAAGTTAGTACAGATCTGGCTTCCCCTGTATCCACTAGGAATGGTTATCTGACACCAGTTACACTGACCATGACCTCAGGTTCACCTTTGAGGCCAGTAGTCCCTCCAGTTGCACAATACAGGTGTGGCCTGATCCCTATTGTATGTATCCTGCTCCCCGCAGAGTATTGGCAGCTACTATGTGTGAGGGAATATTCATTGGATGATATCTCTGTGTTTCCCCTCTATGTGGTTGGGAATCCCTTCTACATGTGTTATATCCCCGTCTATGTGTTTGATAACGCGGTGTCTCATATTCTTGTCTAAGGGTCCTATGTCTGTTATGCATTACTACATTCCCATATTTTTTTGTGTAACGTCCCTCTTTCCCACAAGAGAAGCACTTCAATTGGTTTCTCCTATAATCCTTGGAAATTTTGGGGTTCGGTTGTGGGGCCTTACCTTTGAGTGCCTGGATACCTCCATCAACCTTCCCCCCTGCATTTCCTTTACCTTAAAGATATAGGTCTTTCTTCATCTTCTTTGCAATCAACTATACATTTTTGGTGGTCAATGTTAGGGGGTAAGCACGCTCTTAACACAACAATCCGCCAGTCCTTGTTTGTGGGTTAATGGGCATTACCCAGATCGCTGATGAATTTCTGTCAAACGGATACAATTTTCCTGGGAATGGGGAATTTTGTAAAGAATTTTGTAATGATTGACCGCAGCTCAGACCTAGTCCAAACATTGCAACATTCCTCATCAGATTTATTTACACCTTACCTCTCTGTCCTCCTGTCACGGCCTGGACTGTCTGTGTTCCCGGCACTGACCTGGGTGCGCCAGTGGAGGGCGCAGGGAACTGGAAGCGAGGAGGCTTGAGGTAGCTGGAGCTCATGCACGGAGGCTGGAAGGAGATGACCTGCCGGGGACACAGAGGATTGGCTGAGACCTAAAGCAGAGGCGCGGGGTCTAAGCTGACAGTGGTATTCACCAGGGACCCCCGCAAGGGGATATGGACTTCGCTGCAACTGCCGACCAGGTCGCGGCCCTCTGCCCAGGTTCCCCTGTGGCCTTGGCAGGGTTTAAATAACAAGAGTCTTTAAAGGGGTACTAAAACCACCGATGGTGATCGATGGCACTGAATGCTATACAGCAACACGGAGGGTACTTGAGGAATGTGAGATGCGGCCTGGAAGCCGGGGATGACACGAGGGTAGCACAGTGAGACACAGGATACACTGAGGATCACTGGAGCGGCTAGGGAGCCGATACTGGAGATCACTGGGGATCGCTGGAGCGGCTAGGGAGCCGATACTGGAGATCACTGGGGATCGCTGGAGCGGCTAGGGAGCCGATACTGGAGATCACTGGGGATCGCTGGAGCGGCCTGGGAGCCGAGGGGAGACGGGCACGGAACCCACTGCTAACCGGACACTGAGTAAATAACCTGGGCTGCACAAGAAGACAGGATCACACGGCAGATGGAAACACGTGGAGACTTCTGGCAGGAGTGAAATGACCAGGACGCTGAGAGTAACACAGGTGACAGCGGACTCAGGAAACCGGACCTCTGGAGCACATGGGGAGTCTTGACAGGAGCTTAACGCTGGAGAACTCACAGGTAAACTGACGAGTTGTTCAAGACAAGGAGGAGACTGTGAGCTAAGCTTTTATCCCTCCAGGTGATTAGGGAATCAGACGCAGGTGATGGGATTAGCCGCAGCAGCAGCACACAGACCAGGAAGTAAGTTGGAGCTTACCTAGATCATGTGACCCGCAGCTTGATCAGGGAATACACCTGGAGCTCACAGTGACGCTGGGGCGACTTGGAAACAAAAGACATCACGCCAGGGATTGCCGACTGTGCCGGCAGCTGATCTACGGAGGACACTACCCCAGCGTGCCGGTAAGGGGTGCATGCGAGTGGTGCGAGAACCGGGGTTTATGACAGTACCCCCATTTTTAGGGTGGGCACCGAACACCCTTTGGGCTTACTCGGATTGTCTTTATGAAAGGCTGCAATCAAACGGGGAGCATGCACATCTGCAGCATTGATCCAGCTTCTTTCTTCCGGGCCATAGCCCTTCCAATCGATGAGATATTGGATGCTTCCATATCTTCTGTGAGAATCCACCACCTTATCGACCTCGAATTCAACCCCTCGATGGGTATAAACTCTGGGGAGCTCAGGAGTAGCACTTTGGAACCGGTTGAGAACAAGAGGTCGTAATAAGGATATGTGGAAGGAATTTGGGATTTTCAGGTATGGTGGTAGCTTCAGCTTATACGCTACAGGATTGATCCTTTGGATCACAGGAAATGGCCCAATGAATCGTGGGGCGAACTTCATGGACGGGACTCGTAAGCGAAGATTTCGGGTAGAGAGCCATACCTTGTCACCAAGTTTTAACTGAGGAACTGCCCTCCTTTTACGGTCAGCAAAGAATTTATATCTTTTTGAGGCTTTCTTGAGAGAAACATGTACATTTTTCCAAACTTGTGAGAAATGCTTGAGTGTGGAAGATGCGGCAGGCACTTCCAAGGCTGGTAAAGGCTCAAAGATCGGTGGTCGAGGGTGTTGACCGTACACTACGTAGAAAGGAGAGTAGCCAGTAGCTGTGTGGTATCTGAAATTGTGGGCAAATTCTGCCCAAGGCAGCAGACTGACCCAGTTATCTTGTGACGAGGAGACATACAGGCGGAGGAATGCTTCCAGATCTTGGTTAACCCTCTCTGTTTGCCCATTAGACTGCGGGTGGTACGCTGTGGAAAAGTTCAATTTTACCTTCAGGGCAGAACAGAGAGCTCTCCAAAAGTGGGCTACAAATTGCACTCCACGATCGGAGACAATATCTGCAGGGAGTCCATGAATCCGAAAGATATGTTGGATGAAGATCTGAGCGAGCTTGGGAGCAGAGGGCAGACCAGTCAACGGGATGAAATGTGCAATTTTGGAGAACCGGTCTACCACCACCCAGATGGTATTACATTCTTGGGACTTTGGGAGCTCGGAAATAAAGTCCATGGAAATGTGCGTCCAGGGACGCATGGGAGTGGGCAACGGAAGGAGAGCACCGGCAGGGGATTGACGATGGACTTTATGCTGGGCGCAAGTAGGACATGAGGCCACGAAATCCTGGACATCCTTTTTCATGTGAGGCCACCAATATGACCGGCGAAGAATCTCCAGGGTTTTGTGAACGCCTGGGTGACCGGAGAAGGGCGAGGCATGAGCCCAGGATAAGATTTTGGGCTGGAGCTCTGGTAGAACCAGTGTCTTTCCTCGAGGTGGCACAGGCGACACATGGGTGGCGGCAAAAGCCGTAGGACTGATGATGGGACGCTGTTCTTGCAGCACTGTGTCATCTTCCATAGAACGGGATAGTGCATCGGCTTTTGCATTCTGGGACCCAGGACGGTAGAAAATTTTAAAGCTGAATCGTGAAAAGAATAAGGACCAACGAGCTTGACGGGAATTCAGGCACTGGGCTGTCTGGACGTACAGTAAGTTCTTGTGATCTGTGAAGATGGACACGGGAAACTTGGCCCCTTCTAACAGATATCGCCATTCTTCCAGTGCCAGTTTTATTGCCAACAACTCTTGATCACCAATGGAGTAGTTTTTCTCGGCAGGGAGGAATTTCCGAGAGAAAAACCCACAGGGATGCTGTTTGCCATCGTCTGTAACTTGAGAGAGCACAGCTCCAACACCCACATTCGAGGCATCAACTTCCAAGAGGAAGGGTTTGTCTGTATCTGGCTGCCGGAGGATGGGGGCAGATATGAAGGCTTGCTTTAGCAGGTGGAATGCGGACAAGGCTTCTTCGGACCAGACAGCTGGGTTGGCACCTTTTTTGGGTGAGAGCTGTGATGGGAGAAATGAGGGTAGAGAATCCTTTGACAAATTTTCTGTAATAGTTGGCAAAGCCAATAAAACGTTGGACTGCTTTGAGAGAGGTTGGTTGGGACCAACTATTGATGGCTTCAAGTTTTGCGGGATCCATTCGCAACTCTGAGCCAGACACGATATACCCTAGGAAGGGTATCTGGGGAACTTCGAACGTGCACTTAGAGAGTTTAACGTACAATTTATTAGCACGTAAACGGGATAGCACTTCTTTGACTTGAGAACGATGAGACTGGAAATCTGAAGAAAAAAATCAAAATATCGTCGAGGTACACAACAAGATATTTATATAAGACATCTCTGAAAATTTCATTGACGAATTCTTGAAAGACGGCAGGTGCATTACTGAGACCGAAGGGCATCACTAGATACTCGTAATGCCCATCTCTAGTGTTGAAGGCTGTCTTCCATTCGTCGCCTTTGCGAATTCTGATTAGGTTGTACGCCCCTCTGAGGTCAAGCTTGGTAAAAAATTTTGCACCTTTGATACGATCAAATAACTCAGTGATCAAGGGAAGAGGATAACTGTTCTTGATGGTTATCTCATTGAGACCTCTATAATCTATGCATGGGCGTAACCCTCCATCTTTTTTTTTCACAAAAAAGAATCCTGCACCAGCAGGGGAGGTAGAGGGCCGGATAAAACCTTTCTGGAGATTTTCTTGAATATACTCAGACATCGCTTTGGTCTCAGGGATTGACAGAGGATAAGTACGCCCCTTAGGAGGGGACTTCCCAGGGAGGAGATCGATGGGACAATCCCATCGGCGGTGTGGAGGCAGCACATCAGCGGCTTGTTCACTGAAAACATCGCTGAATTCATGATACACTGAGGGAAGACCCGGAAGGCTTTTAACTGCAGAAGATCGAACCGGAGTTACTTCAGTCAAGCAATGTTTCTGGCAATATTCACTCCATTCCACAATTTGGAGAGATCTCCAATCGATACGGGGGTTGTGGAGTTGTAGCCACGGCAACCCTAACACAAGGTCATAAGAGGATTTAGGAATGACCAGGAAATCCATACATTCTTGATGAAGTACCCCTACGTGGAATGAGACAGGAAATGTCCGATGCACAATATCACTTCCGGGAATCCTGCTTCCATCCACTGCCGTCAAGTAGTGAGGTTGGGAAAGAGGCAGAATCGGAATTTTGCACTTTTTTACCAGCTCGGCTGAGATAAAGTTCCCTGCAGCCCCGGAGTCTGCCAGGGCTGAGACTTGCAGGGTACCCACAGGGGACACAAGGGCAACAGGTAGAATCAAGTCAGTGGTGGGAGGAGTTTTACTGAAACAACCTAACCTGACTCCCCCACTGCAGGTTAGGGCTTGGCGTTTCCCGGACGCTCGGGACAGGACCCAATGAAGTGGCCGGGGGCGGCACAGTAAATACATAATTTTTCTTTTTGCCTCCTGGACCGTTCCTCTGTAGATAACCTGGATCTACCTATTTGCATAGGTTCTTCTGTAGCGGTTGTCGCAGGACGGTGCTGAGGCGGAGGCGGAACTCGGGGAACTACTTTCTTTAATCTTTCTAAACCTCGCTCTCTTAGGCGCAGGTCTATTTTGACACACAAGGAAATTAATTCTTCAAGCTGCTCAGGGAGATCTCGGGTGGCTAGTTCATCTTTGATGCGTTCTGAGACGCCCAACCAGAAGGCGGCTGTTAACGCCTCATTGTTCCATTTGAGCTCGGAGGCAAGAGTCTGAAATTGAACCACGAATTGGCCCATGGAACGAGAGCCCTGTTTGAGGCGGAGAATTTCTGTAGAGGCTGATGCAGGCCTTCCTGGCTCATCGAATATCCGTCGGAAGGTAGAGACGAATCTGTCATAATCGGTGAGAATTGGATCAGATCTTTCCCAGAGGGGTGATATCCAATCTAGGGCAGAACCAGTCAGCAAGGAGACAATATATGCTATCTTGGTCCTGGCAGTCGGAAAGTTCTGCGGCAGAAGTTCAAATTGGATGTCACAATGGTTTAGAAAGCCTCTACAACCTTTGGGATTGCCATCATTTTTATTAGGAGTAGGCAGCTGAAGACGAGGAATATATGCTGGAGCATGAGTGGCAGGTTGATTAGATACCGGTGGCGGAGGAGGCCGGAGAGACTGCTGGAGGGAATCCAGATGAGTGGACACATCCTGGAGGTATGTAATCACCTGCTGCTGCGTCGCTTCTTGTGTTTCCATACGCGAGGTGACATCTTGGAGAGCCGCTGGCCCCACACTATGGTCGCGTGCCGAGTCCATCGGTCTTGAACAATCTGTCACGGCCTGGACTGTCTGTGTTCCCGGCACTGACCTGGGTGCGCCAGTGGAGGGCGCAGGGAACTGGAAGCGAGGAGGCTTGAGGTAGCTGGAGCTCATGCACGGAGGCTGGAAGGAGATGACCTGCCGGGGACACAGAGGATTGGCTGAGACCTAAAGCAGAGGCGCGGGGTCTAAGCCGACAGTGGTATTCACCAGGGACCCCCGCAAGGGGATATGGACTTCACTGCAACTGCCGACCAGGTCGCGGCCCTCTGCCCAGGTTCCCCTGTGGCTTTGGCAGGGTTTAAATAACAAGAGTCTTTAAAGGGGTACTAAAACCACCGATGGTGATCGATGGCACTGAATGCTATACAGCAACACGGAGGGTACTTGAGGAATGTGAGATGCGGCCTGGAAGCCGGGGATGACACGAGGGTAGCACAGTGAGACGCAGGAGACACTGAGGATCACTGGAGCGGCTAGGGAGCCGATACTGGAGATCACTGGGGATCGCTGGAGCGGCTAGGGAGCCAATACTGGAGATCACTGGGGATCGCTGGAGCGGCTAGGGAGCCGATACTGGAGATCACTGGGGATCGCTGGAGCGGCCTGGGAGCCGAGGGGAGACGGGCACGGAACCCACTGCTAACCGGACACTGAGTAAATAACCTGGGCTGCACAAGAAGACAGGATCACACGGCAGATGGAAACACGTGGAGACTTCTGGCAGGAGTGAAATGACCAGGACGCTGAGAGTAACACAGGTGACAGCGGACTCAGGAAACCGGACCTCTGGAGCACATGGGGAGTTTTGACAGGAGCTTAACGCTGGAGAACTCACAGGTAAACTGACGAGTTGTTCAAGACAAGGAGGAGACTGTGAGCTAAGCTTTTATCCCTCCAGGTGATTAGGGAATCAGATGCAGGTGATGGGATTAGCCGCAGCAGCAGCACACAGACCAGGAAGTAAGTTGGAGCTTACCTAGATCATGTGACCCGCAGCTTGATCAGGGAATACACCTGGAGCTCACAGTGACGCTGGGGCGACTTGGAAACAAAAGACATCACGCCAGGGATTGCCGACTGTGCCGGCAGCTGATCTACGGAGGACACTACCCCAGCATGCCGGTAAGGGGCGCATGCGAGCGGTGCGAGAACCAGGGTTTATGACACCTCCCATTGGGTACGGCTATTATGTGGACAGGGTGTAACTCTGCAACATCACTACATTCTGCCTCAACTTGGGGGTGGATAGTTTCTTCATAATGGACAGTCCCATACTTACACGTAGCTCTGATCTCGGGCATTTCACCTGCAGAGGCAGCTGTTGCTCTTGATGGTTGTGCTTGGCCAACCCGTGTGTCCTAAATGGTTACTGCCTGAGAGAGCTGAGATCAGGCTTCAGTAGGTTCATCCTCCTCCTCTGAAATATGATCCTTAAAGGATCTTAGAACAGAATATAATTAACAGGGGTTAGTACAGATGGAGCCAGCCTCCCTCTTGCTGGCGAATCACCAGATTGTCTCCGCTGGCGATCCGCCAGTGGCGAGGCGCTCCATCTGACTGAGATGCACGTGCGTCTCACACGCACGCGTGTCTCAGTTTATGGGTGGCGGGGCGACAGGAACCCTGTCCGTCTCTGCTTCAGGAGACTGGGGTTCATTGTTCAGCTCGAATGGTGGGCGATGCTTGAGTCTTGAGATGTTACAGTTGTTTACTTCTGGGTTACCCACCCCAAGACTAGTCAAACCCACCTCATTATCGTACAGTAGTATACACAAATCTAATATTGTTAATAACTTGTCGCTGCAATATGTGACAATATTCTCACAACCACCAGATTACTGCTTAGAAATTAATGAACATTTTGATCCCAAGAATGATGCTCTAATGTGGTCCCATTCCCTTCCAGCGTGTCCAGCTGGATAACTTGGTCACCATGTACTAGAAGTGTATGAGACTTGCTGACCAGATGGCTGAAGACATACATTTGAAATATCACTATTACATATTCTCAATGTTTTATATCAATTTCTTATTTGGATGTCAGCTTCTTAAATCACTCAAAGGTCTATGCAGATAACATTGTTCATTTGATTACACAATCAGGCATTTGCTTATTCTTGGATTTTTATATGGTGTTTTGTATTGTTATTTGTTCTGATCTATAGTGTATACCAGTGCTTCCCAAACTGTGTGCCGTGGCTCCCCGGGGTGCCTCGGAACACTTGCAGGGGTGCCTTGGATTGTTGGTCCAGTGCCATTTGAAATTATTTATGATCAATGTAAAAGGCAAAAACATTGCTGGTGGATTGCCTATATTGAAACATTGTCCCTCACCCATAATTAAACCTATGTATGATATACAAATCAATTTACAGAATAAGAAACTTTTGGCCTAGGGGTGCCATGAAAAAAATTCTGATGTTCTAGGGTGCCGAGGTTTAAAAAAGTTTGGGAACCACTGGTGTATACATTGAAAGACTAGTATCTTATTGATAAGACAACAAGTCTTGTTTGTCAATAACAATAGAAGCATACAAAAGCTATTTAAACTTAAATAGCAGTGCAGACATAGGTATTGTTTCCCAAATGCAAGTTGTCTGCAGATAAATTGTTGGGCTGAGAGTGGGGGATACACTATATGAATGTGTTATTAGGAAGTGATTTTGTGGCGATTCTGTACGAATGCGTAATTTACCGTATTGACTCATACCACGTGCTAATACGCAGGGCATCACGAGCCAATGAACGCTGCATCCGGGTCTGCGCACGCACTGCTGGTACGCAACCGCACAGAGGCCACTCTGATACATGTGGCTATTATATACAGTATTTTCAACTTCCACAATTGACAGCACATGTACACTACCTCTCGGACCCGTCGCTCACGGTCTCTGAACAGACTCACGTACACAGCCTGTATTCCTCACACTGATAGGGGTGACTCCCAACTGCCCCCCCTCACTGCTGGACACTGTTGGCCGTGGGTTGGACATGGAACAGTGACAAAAAATCTTAACTGTCCCACAAGAATCAGGACAGTTAGGAGGTATGTCTACAGGTAGGTTTTAGCCATAACAAGAAGGAATTTGAAACAAAAATGTTTCATTTCATTAATATCGAAATTTGCAGCACCTTTTTACAGTTCAAGGGGCTGGTTTTTGCCGCATGCCATTTTTTTGTTTATTTATTTTTCTACTTTTTTACACAGAGAAGCCTGCAAGGATCTGACTGATCCATGCAGGCTTCAGCCAAATATGCCTGGAAGATTAAGCATATTTTCCAGTTGTATTTTTGACTGATTTACCAGCCGAACTCAGCCCTACAACTGATAGTAAATTAGCACACCATCATAGAAATCATGGCCATATACAGATGTGTTCTATAGATGTGTCTTGATTCATATAGCCGAATTCAGCTGACTTTGCTGTACATAATGTAAATACAGCAAATCAGCCAAATTAGCAAAACCTAATTTACCAGCCATATATCACATCAATTGGCTACAAATATACCTGTATTTGTAGACATTCAATCTTAGTAATTTTTCCCTTATATGTCAAACACATTCAATTCAGTGCCACATTTTTCAACAGTTGAAAATCAGGCATTTTTTTTATTTTTAGCTTAAATTTAAAATCGACAAATTTAATCAAAATGGTAATTTTTCAACTGTCAAAAAATATGTAATGATCAAAAACATGTGGATTAGCAAATTATTTACTGATCAACATGTTTTTGTTGAAATTATGGGCATTTGTGAAATGTTTTAATCATGACTAAAACCTGTGAATAGTAAAGTTAGTTTTTTTCAGCTAGAAAACTGGACTTAAGTATTTACCCTCCTACAGTATGTGCACAACATACAGCAAAGAGACCAGAGAGCATACAGTACATGTGATGGTCACAGAATACATGGACATTCCTTGTGGCCTCCATACTATAAAAACAACATCCTATTGACTACCAAATGTAAAAATTACATTCAAATAGATAAATAACACGACCCCCATAAACTGGTTTACTAGTAAGCCCAGTATCAAATATGCCTGTGATCACATAGCATACAACCCTGTGATTAGATGTATATTGCCTCCAGTTTATTGCATAGTACACCATATATAATGTAGCCTTGTGCCCAGGATATCAAACTCACAACGCACAGTCCCATTCCCACAACATTCAGCTTGGTGCCAGCTCCATTTAATATCTCATTCTGTACAAAAATGAGCCCTTTGCTAGCCCTCTCATTATGGTTATCTTTTCATAAACAGAGATGATAACATCCTGCTTGTATTGCGTGCCAAAAATATAGTATATGTTTGATTGCATGTCTTCTTTTATCGTTCCCAGTACTTATAGGTCTTAATGAATCATGCCTATATTTATTTCAAGCTGTGTAATATAAAGTGTACTGATGCATAATATGGACATGAGAAAACTATGATTTTTGTTCTGTTTCACAAATACTTACCTCCCAACTGTCCCTATATCCACAGGAACGTCCCAGTTTTCGGGGTCGTTCCCGCATCCCACACTGGGCCACCAGTGTACCGCTGCAGGGGGGCAGTTGGGAGTCCCCTCAACCTGAGGAGAATAGATGCAGTGCTGTTGAGGGATGGAAAATTGGGGCATGACCTTGGAAAGCATCATCCTGTGAGGCCACACCCCCTTTTCTGAGGCCATGCCCCCTTTTCGGGCATGCACACAACTGTCCCGTTTCTGACATGACACAAGTTGGGAGGTATGCAAATATTATCTTTAAAAAAAGGGTTGCTTGGCATTTGTGCTATATCAGTAGCAGTCTGTTTGAAACTGTTTTACACAGCATTACACCGAGCGCCTGATTCAGCACATGGCACCCCCCCCCCTCCCCCACTCTGCTGAATCTACCTGGTACCATGAGAGGGGATGTATGTGAACAGATCCCCTTGCATGCGACTGAAGGGGAGAGAAATCATTTGATGGTCGCAGACCATCGAATGATGATCTGCGACAGACTGATGGTCTGCGACAGACTGTGGGCAAAATGTACCTACAGTTGTTTGTTGGAAGTGAATGGGAGATGCATGAGTTAATGTTACCGCATTAGTATGTACTGCAATAAGCTCAAAACATATTGATATTTTCAGCGCGCATTAAAATATTTACACCTCTAAAGTTTTGCACAGTTTATGCTATAATTTGTTATTTTATGTTCGTTCCACTATCTATTTTCTACAGTTTTGTGATTTAGATAAAGACTTTAAGTCCTGGTTTTACTACGTAAACCAATTATTTGAATAGAAATGAAATATAAAACATGATTTAAATGGGTAGCTAAAAGCATAACAACAATCTATAAATTCAGCTTTATTGGTCCCTTGTGTTTTCCATGCACTTGACAGTATTCACAATCATGTTTTTGCTGAATATTACATTTTTAGCGAAATGCATGAAGAGAATGATTTTAAATGAAGCACTAACCTGGACAGTGCAATATAACTAGCTAGCAGACTATGACAAATTCAACTGAAAAGTAAAAACAGTTATGTACCAGGTAAGCAAATGATAAAGCAGCTTGTGGATGCAAAGAAAGCAATTTCACCTTTTGTCATATAATGCTGTAGGTGTTTGTCAGATCGTAATGACTGAGGTACAGTAGTTTACCCAGAATGCCCTTTTATACCTATAAACCCATATATATATTTAGCTAAACCTGATCATTTTGCCTAAAAGGAAATTAAATAGTAATGTTATTTTTATGTACACTATGCAGTCAGTCCTGTAAGTCAAACATATTTAATAGGTAGGGTTTCTATAATATTCCCATTTCAGAACTAGCATATTCCTCAGGAAGCTTTCCTTATGGGGCCTACACACATAGCAATGTAGGGGCATTTTCTAAGTGATCTCACTTGATCACTTAAAAGATGCCCCTAAATCGCTCCATGTGTAGGGGCAATAGCGATAGTGATGTATTTCCCCGCACGTCACTAATGCCCGGCGATAATTGGCGGTTTCAGGGCCAGTGTTCTCACCAGAGACAGATCTCTCAGCAGCACATCGCTATGCATCTAGAATCACTCAGAATGCTTAGCAGCCCATCTCCCCATGTGTAGGCCCCATTAGTCACTGGTAAGCTTGATCCATAATAATAAACTTTTTATGTAAAACTAAACAGGCTTATTTTGCTCAAACATTACACCAACTTACACGGATCACTAGCTCCCATTCACTATTACAGGACTTTCATTGGGCTGCTCCCATCCTATGGTATGCCCTTTCTTGCACAATAAGACTCTCCACTAGCCTCCAAACTTTCAAGTTTTCCCTGAAAAGTCACCTCTTCAGGCAAGCCTATCATATTTAAGTTCTACACGCATAACCCTCTGAGGCACTCTGAGGTATTATATAGCTTCCCTTCTGGACTTGTAACTTGGTGGGACTGCTATGCTATTACTGGTGCCTGTCCTTGTGTTTCCCTCCTATATCCCTATAGATTGTAAGCTTGCAGCAGGGCCCTCTAACCTCCAGGATCCCACAGGGGATGAAAGTTATATACCCATTATAATTCCTGAACAGAGAAACGGTATTATTATGGAATGAAGCAACCTCCATAAAACACCACACTGATTGAATCTGTTATAGGATAACACCCTTTCTCCTTAACAGATATCAGGCACACTTGTAGCTAATGAAAGTGATATTGTATTCACCAGACTATTTTTAGACAGCTAGTGCCACATTATTTGAGTGTGGTGTTTTCTAACTAATAGGACATATATTAACAAACCCTTTGCAAATCTTTCATGCTAATATCAATACACAGTTGTATGATAGTCACTGAACTATAATAAAACACACATACTGTACACAACGGTTAGCTCTATTTTAATTTATTGTCACTTTTTTTGCACTTTTCACTATTATTTTAACATATTTCGCAGCTTTTAAATTGATAAATAATAAAAGGTAAATTTTAAAAATTTTCTTGGGACACCCAATAATTATAAAGAGTGCTGAATAAGCCAAGAGTCAGCTAGGAGTGCCCCTTGTAGGAATTATTTCTTCTTTTTCTTGTCGAATAACTCACCTCTTCAGGCAAGCCTATCATATTTAAGTTCTACACGCATAACCCTCTAAGGCACTTATGTATTATATAGGTTCCCTTCTGGACGTGTAACTTGGGCCCTTATTCTGATCGGTGCGTACTTTTCCGAATTCTTTCGGATGGCGTTTTTTAGCCGTCTGCGCATGCGTGGAGCACGCGACGCGCATGTGCCACGCATGGTCTCCGTACTTGTTCTCATTAATACCGTACAGAAATGTGCACCGCAATCACTCGGGCAATAAGGGTGTGTTATGGGCGTCATGCTGAATGACACAGGGGCGTAGTTTCAAAGTGGGCTAAACTGGGCGGAAACATGGGCGGACACGGGGGAGTACACATATTTTGGTAGGCGTGCATTCGGACAGGACGCCGAATGCACGCGAACAAAAAGGGAAGAAATGTGCGGTGTCCAAAAGGCTACTCTTGCTTTGCGGACACCACTCGGTCATGCGCTAGGCAATCGGAACGCCTAATCAGGACGGACGCACCTCAACCAATGTCACCTGAACCAAATACAATCACATACTTTACCCATTACTTGTTAATTACACGCTTCTCACTGCTACAATTGGAAGCATTGCAGCTTAAAGGGAACATTACATGCTGCACTTGTCACACACTTTTACACTGCAAATAATGCACACAACTTAATATTAATAATACTAATACACATGGCACTTCTGCATGTATCAATTAATACAGACATTTGTGGGGCCAAAATAACATTTATTAAAGAAACTTTTGAAAAAAATTTCAAAAACATCACAAAAAAATGGTACCATAACAGGACTAAAAAGAAATAATATAGAATAAATAGCCACAGCAGAATCATTAGGAACACATCAGGTGGCTTCATAACAAAAGTACAGCACCAACACTTCAAGTACAGCACACAGTAATGGTAGCCGAAACAGGGCAACAGGGGAACCAAACACGACATTTGAACCGCGGCCAAAAGTGGTGACCCTCGGCACGGATTTGGACACAGGATGCTGACACACACAGCTCAATGGAAGATTTGGGAAGACATAACGGTGGAGATTAATGGGGACACAAGTTCATTTGCGGGCACGTTTGCCCCTGGCAGGCTCCTTGCCACGTGCAGCAGCTCTTCGGCCTCGTCCACGGCCAGAGTCAGATGGTGGCTCATGTGGAGCACATGCTGGTGAGGGGGTGGATGTTCTTCCCCCTCTGGCAGCAGGGAGGGATGGTGTTGGTAATGCACCCGAAGCGGGTGACATTAGGGCCCTATTGCTGGTAACTAGCTCCACCATAAGTTCATTATGGCGGAGGAGGAGGTCATTTTGCCGCAGGGCTTGATCAGCCAGCACCTGCAGGCTTACAGCAATAGCTTGCTGGCTGGCACTCATAGCCTGCAGGCTCGCAGCAATACTCTGCTGGCTGGTGGTCAAACCCTGCAGCACCTCCTCGGCCCTACGCACCCGCTCGAATGCCGAGTCTCCCTGCTGCACAATACTATCCAGCACACGGCCCCACATGGACAATTCAGCCACGGACAATCCCGGCTGCTGCTGCACGGGCCTGCTACTGGGGCCAGGTGGCACAGACTCCACAACCTCCTCAAGAGAATCAGGACCAAGCGGTGGGGATGCTGTTGAACGAGAAATTACCAATTACCACACATTCCATGCCAAATTTAAAACATCTACTTATGGCCTGGCAAATAATTACCTTCAAGCGTAGAAGCCATCACTTCCGCTGGGGACTCGCTGTCTATAGTACTCACCCCCCGGACCTCCTCCACTGCAATGCAGCACTGGGCCATCTCTTCCAGGGGGGTGAGCTCCAGCTTTGATGGCATGGGGCCAGCCCCAGAGGTGTGGCTGTGTTCCGACCGCTGGGTCAATTTCTTCTTGAGGTTGCCTTTGAAGTCGTGCCACCTGCAATCAAAGTGTACATATTAATACATGTAACTCCTCATGTTTGCTGTAGCACCCATTGCAATATGAAACATAATACAACATGTGCCTACTGACACCAAACTTACATTATATTCATTTTTCAAACCAACCCTTAGAAGATACAAAAACAGTCACCCTCCAATAACTATCAATTCAATGTCATGGCCAACATGTCTGTGCCTCCAAGCAACGTGAACACCCATTGCCCAACTCCATCTAATATTGAATGTAAACATTACTGGACTTGTACTACTCAAATGTAACACACATGTACTTGCCTCTTCTTAACATGCTCCGTCTGACGAACTTGTGGAGCCACTGCATTAATCTCCGCCGTTATCTCCTCCCAGATCTTCCATCTCCTTGTGTGTGTCAACTTGACCGCTGGGCACTCTATTAAATCACGTGCCCGGGTCACCAGGATGTCAAGCTCCCGCGGTTCATATGCCATGTTTCTTGTGGTTGGTTCCTCTGTTGCCCCACTGCGGCCACTGCCACGGGCACTGCCACTGCCACGGGCACGGCCACCGGTTGCTGTACTTGAAGTGCTGGGCTGGCTACTCTGTTGGGAAGCCACCTGCTGTGTTCCCAATGATTCTGCTGATGCTGAGGATGGGCCAGCTGCTGATTGGCCTGATGTTGATGGGCCATCTGGGTGCTCTGGGTTGAGGGGGACATAGGTGGTGTTGGCCTCCATGCGGAACAAGAGATTCTGCACCACCTGGTCTTCCTCTGACTCTGAGCCAGCCATGTTTGCAACAAGTGTTTGCCTTTCTAGGACAACTTTAAATACTATTTCTGTAATTGGCGTTAATCAGCTGCAACCTGCGTTCCGTACGTCCGCGTCCCGTACGCCAGCGTCAACCGTGCAGCGCATACGGGCCGCACCTTGGTGTTGAAAAATATTTCCAAAAAACCTGGCAAACTCAGTAAGTCTGATTTATTAGCTAAATGCAGATTCCAACACCAATGACCAAATAAAACTGAGGTCACACATGAAATGTATATTTGAATGTACTTATGTACTGTGCACTTGTTTGCTATGTAGTACAACTGACACTATCCATTCCATGTGTCAATCCAGTCCACCACTTAGCCACAAGTAATCAGTGCTAGCATCCAAATCATATGTGAAAGCACTCCAAATTCAGGTTAGATGCTAGCTACTTTTCATTCCACCTCTGTAGTAGGGGCCAGTAGAAGGTAAGTGTACACATGGCAGCATGGCCTAATTTTGGGAAAAGGTCCGCCACTATTTGCTATGTTTCTGCTGCATAGCTTTCATTATAAATTAGCTGTTTAGTACCTTGTTGAGTTAGGTGTAAGTGTCTAGTGATGCAGACTATTTCACCTGTTGCTTATACCCATGTTTGGTGAATGTTATAGATTAGATATAATGTGTTTCCATCTTATTTTACACTGTTTAGGATGGGTGTGCGATGCAATGGGTTAGCCGTCTGTTCGGGCGCATACACGCTGTTAGTGTAAAAATGAACAATAAAGTTAATACCAAATATCACTCTGATCAACCAATGACAGCACATGATTGTTTGATTTGTGCCATTGCTAAGATGGCGGCTTATGGCAGAGCAGCACCTTTTTCGCCAGCAGAGCTGAGGACACTGGTCTCCGTTATGGAGACCAGGCTGGGGCGGGCGGGCCCCTTTATAACGAACCGGCAGAAACGCTCTGCCTATGCGGTGGCCCGCCGCCGTATATACGCACGCACCCAGGTGCGGCGGACCATCGCTCAGCTGGAGCAGCGGTGGTCCGACCTCCGGCGCAGGGAGCCAGAGAGGCTGCAATCAATAAGGGCCAGCATTGCTAGATGTGAGTATTTCAACAGTAAATGTGGATTTGGACATGATTGCTTACCTGACATTAATTAATCCACTAAGGTCACCAGCCTGATCATGAGTTAAACATGGCATACAATATATGAGTGCTACTTCCTGTTTGACACCCTGTAATGGTCATAAAATATGTTATTGGGGAGGATTAATGCTTGTGATGCTTACAATGGGCCAAATGTCACAGCATACCTGCCATGTTACAGGCTGTGTTTTGTAAAGGCCACTGAGGAGCTGTTTGCATGTACAATTATCAGTACTTATAACCTTTGCATTTATAGGTTGATAAGGCTTAATACAAATTACCACTAATTGGCACTTTTTTGATTTTTCCCAAACACAGCACGTGCACGAGCAAGACAGACCCGGGAGGAGGCAGAGGCGTCCCAGGCCCAGGAGGAGGCAGAGGCGTCCCAGGCCCAGGAGGAGGCGGAGCCAGCTATGGGCGAGGAGGAAGAAAATGAAGAAGGGGTGGCGGAGGAAAGGGATGGAGTGGAGGAGGATGTGTGGCCAGTGGAGGCAGAGGTGGTGGCTTTCGACCACGAGGTGGCAGCCGAGGAGGAGGTCGTGCCAGCCAAGGAGGCCCAGGAAGAGGGGGAGGATGAGGAGGCCTGTGAAGTGGAGCAGCCGGCCGAAAGTGGTATGTATACATAAAGAATCGTTATTCGTTTTGACATCCACTATTTGATATGTAGCACTGTTGATTCAAATGTGTTTAAAAATACTATAAAGGCAAACAACAAATTGGGTAGCAACAGACACACTTTGGT
This sequence comes from Crinia signifera, assembly GCF_055691185.1. Taxonomy (NCBI): domain Eukaryota; kingdom Metazoa; phylum Chordata; class Amphibia; order Anura; family Myobatrachidae; genus Crinia; species Crinia signifera. The sequence goes on along the minus strand of NC_139217.1, from coordinate 104,954,082 downwards.
TTTAGATAGGGTGGCCAAACCATCCCTTTCATCCTGGACACATATTAATGACACAGGTTGTGCGGATGGCTTTCAGGTCGAATTGAAGTGCCACTGAACCTGTGTAGTTAATCTCTATCCAGGAAGAAAGTGATGACTTGCTCATGTAAGGGTTACATGTCCCTGCTGGTTGCATACAATCTGTAGCCTCATATAGGTGAGTAGAGTTTACTGGTGAATGATCTTTGTAAACTAGATTCAGTATGGCCTAAATGGAGTATGGACAGGCGTGGCTTATACTGAAGTAACAAGTGGTCATTGCCCCTGGGCCCTCCTCTAGCTAACCACCCCCTGCGGTCTGCATGTATGTTTTGCACCATAATTGTGTGTGGATTTGGACTTAGTAATGCTTTTGAGCATGGGAGTGGGTTAGTGCTGCAGCCTCCCCTAACTGGCATTCTGACAATGATTTCTGGAGCAAACCATCAGCAGGCAAGCCATGCTTGATTGCACAAATGTACTGAGCATTCCTGAGAGTTGTGTAACTCCCCTGCCAGGCTCCATCATATAACAGACACTGAACTTTGTTTGCCGAATTGTGATTGGTGCAGCGCGTGGCATGCTTCTCAGAGCTTAGTCATGGGTGGGTTTGGATTGAGAAGGAGCAGTATGACTGTGAGGTGTTCTACAGAGTAAAGGGTAGAGGGCCAAAATCAGGCTTTCCATGTAGTATGTATGCATGTATGTATAGGTGTATGTCTCATATATATAGTTAGATATGTGTGTATATATATATATATATTTATATATAGAGATATATATATATATATATATATATATATATATATATATATACACACACACCTGTCACAATGCATGTTTAAAATGTAGGTTTGACTATGTTAAATGTATGCATGAATATCATTAGTCATTTTAAAATTTGAATTTCCTCCACAGGTGAGCCTGCCCAAGCAGAGGAGTAGGGATGGGACATCGAAAGAAAACATCGGTCAAATGATGTTTTTCAACATTGGTAGCAAAACATCATTTAGACCTAAACATTGATACTGTGAACCCGATGTTAACCGATGTTAATGGATGTTTCGATATTTTTTCAAATAAACTGGTTACCAAAGCATATTATACACTAATAAGCTTCTGAAATGATAAATAATCCCTCTATTAAGTTTATCTTGTTGGAGGCTTACAGTTTATACACACACAATGGATATATGGTTCATGTTTTGTGGTAAATCAAATTTGTTACTGAAGGAAAAAAACATGAAGCATTAACTATCAAAACTTTATTGCAACAACTCACAATCTGCTATTTTTACCTAGATTTTTAACTGTAGCAACAGGCTAATAACTTATGTTGATCATAGAAAATAACAAAAAACTGTACACACAGTGCAACATAGAACATACTACATTGTTGCTTAGAATAACCATCAGAACAGAGACGCTGGAGCCATTGCAACTGCAAATTAAGGTTTGAAACACGTCTGCATTTGACAAACCGGCCCCCCTCCCCTCCCCCAAATAGAAACTACTGTACCTGTCACTCAGTATCTGCGTCCGCTGTTACTAATAAATCACTGCACATTTGCAGTGTGACTGACATTGCATTTCAAAGAAATAAACTGTGCAAATGTCTGCATCCACAACTGAATCAGGCCCTTTGTAAGGTGCTGTGATATGCTTGCTGCATAATAATAAATCAATTGATAGATTGTAAGCTTGCGAGCAGGGCCCTCATACCTTCGACTGACTGTAAATACCCAGTTTGTTGTATCACTGTCTCCTATTGTAAAGCACAAGTGAATATGCTGCGCTATATAAGAAACGATTAATAAATAAATAAATATGAAGGGAGTTCACCACAATGTCACTACTAGTGACTATCGTATTATACTGTTCATTCTAGCACCCACTATCTTTGAAAACCCATGCAGTTCCTCTTCCCTGCCTGGAGTGTCGCTGTCTGCTGTAGTGCTTCTAGCACAGTGTGGTCTGTATATCAGCACTGATATGCAAACCAGACCTGTGCTAGAAACACCACAGCAGACAGCGACAGTGACTCACTAACAGCACCAGTTGCAGTGAGGCAGGGGTGGGGCTGTCCTATGTGCTGCTGCTGAATGGCTGGCCAGACTGTCTTTCACTGTCAGCTACCACCCACAGCAGCAGCACACAGCCACACACACACATATGAAAGCCCAGCCAGCAATGATACTGTCATGTGTGTTAAGTGTGTTAATGTTTTTTTTTTTATCAGTCGCTTAAGTTTTTAATGAATATAAATCAAGGAGAGAGTGAGCTGGCTGCAAAGCATTAAAAGCAGCACACATTGACACACAAAAGAAAAAACATTGGAAGATTGAGAAAAACATCGGGGGAAAAATCTAGCGATGTTGATGAAACATTGGATCCTCAACATCGCAGGGTTAAACATCGAACATTGGAACCATAAATCCGATGTTACCGATGAAACATCATATGATTACCCATCCCTACAGAGGAGGGTCGCCGTGGGGCTCTCCTTCGTCTACGAGGCCTGATGCGGCAAATGTTAAGCCTCATGGACAGCATCATTGATGCGGAAAATTAATTTTCAGTTTTTTATTCTTGTTTGTGAATAAATATTTATTTAAAGTTCAAAGTTGTCAGTGTTTTTTCCTAACATGCTAAAGTATATGTGTAAGTTGTTTAAAATGTTTAAAATAAGCAAAATGTACATAGTGTATATAGATGTATGTTAGGGTCACATGCTGTAAGGGTTAATGTGTGTCATGAATGAAGTAGGAATGTGGGTTAGTATAGATGAGCATTTAATTGATTGAAATTGATAACAATCCCTTTTTCAGGAGGTTGCCTAATTGCCTAAGTGGGTCATGTGATCGCTGTGTGTACTCAGTACAAAAGTGTTGGATTGTGCGTAAATACTCCACATCGGGGCGTACGGACAGCTTCCCGTACGTTCTGACGCGGTAAGACCGTGCTTGTGCAGGAAGACCGTGCAAGAATCTGTACGTTTCCACCGCACACGCACGGTTTGTATGTCGTCCGTACACAAGCCCTGTTCTTAAAGAGTGAGTCCGTCCGAATGCGGAGGACACGTGGGCGTTTCTACGGACGATGCCCGCACGCCGCCGCACAGCGTGGCGTGCGGACCGCACCGTAAGAATTCGGGAATATCCGCACCGATCAGAATAAGGGCCTTGGTGGCACTGCTATGCTATTACTGGTGCCTGTCCTTGTGTTTCCCTCCTTTATCCCCATAGATTGTAAGCTTGCAGCAGGGCCCTCCTACCTCCAAGTCTGTTTGTTGTTACCCAGTTTGTTTTATCACTGTCTACTATTGTGAAGCACAACGGAATCTGCTGCGCTATATAAGAAACTGTAAATAAATAAATACATCTTTCAGTACACAAACAGTAGCTAGATTGCATATTGTAATTCATGATAAACAATATAGATGTAGTTCCCCATGAAAATAGGTTATCACTAAAATATAAAACTAATAAGGTGATGAAGTCATGCAAAAGGATATGTATGCATAATAATGTGTTCCTCCATATGCTACAATTGTATATGTATCTCCAAATATTTGGGAGGTGCTGATCCACCCAAAAGGCTCCCGATAAGCATCTCGCACCCATTCCATCTCTCTACTTAATTAATGTCATGTGCACAGCATCTACTCACCGCTTTGTCTGGTAACTACAGAAGCAGTTGTGTGGGAACCTCCCAAACACCCTACCACCACCAATACTACTGCTGCTCACAGGTGGGACAGTTTAAGAGTGTCCCAAAAGAATGACTGTCCTGCCAAAATTTGGATGGTTTGAAGGTACACATTTATTTTGCAGTCAGATATTGCCCAAACCTCTTTTATCTGATGCATACTGTACAACATGAATGTATTCTATGTATTCTACCAGGATTTAAGATTATTTATTTATTTATTTACAGTTTCTTATATAGTGCAGCATATTCCGTTGCGCTTTACAATTGGAAACAACAGTGATTAAACAAACTGGGAAGATACAAATCGACATGGAGACAGGAGGGCCCTGCTCGCAAGCTTACAATCTATAGGGATAATAGGAGGGATACATAAGGATAGGATTCCATGGGCATGGCAGTCCCATCAGATTACTAGACGGTCCTAGTGGGGTGCAATTAGATATTAATGCTACTGGAGGTTGTGTGGGGGTCCTGAATATGATAAGCTTGCCTGAAGAGGTGAGTTTTCAGGGAACACTTGAAATGTTGGAGGCTAGAGGAGAGTCTTAGTGTGCGTGGAAGGGCATTCCATAAGGTGGATGCTGTCTGACAAAAATCCTGCAAGTGTAAGTGGGAGTGAGTAATGAGTGTGGATGAGAGACGCAGATCTTGTGTAGAGTGGAGAGGTCGGGTGGGGATATATTTTGAGATAAGCAAAGAGATATAAGTTGGTGTAGTCAGAGTGATGCTTTATATGTAAATAGAAGTATTTTATATTGAATGCAGTAATATACAGGCAACCAATGGAGGGACTGGCAGAGCGGAAGGCAGACGAACATCTAGCCAAGAAGATCAGCCTTGCAGCTGCATTCAAAATGGATTGTAGTGGTGAGAGTCATTATGCATGATATACTGAGTGCATGGATTCGAGTTTTTGCAGTGTCTTGTGTAAGGTACGGACTAATTTTGGATATGTTTTTTTAGATGCATGTAACACGGTTTAGAGACAGATTGAATGTGAGGAATGAAGGACAGTTCAGAGTTGAGGATGACCCCTAGGCAGGGAGCTTGTGGAGTAGGATTAATTGTTGTGTTCTCAACAGTGATAGAGATATCAGGTTGATAACTACTCTTGGCTGGTGGGAATACAATTAATTCAGTTTTGGAAATGTTGAGTTTGAGGTGGCAAGATGACATCCAAGATGAAATGTCAAAAAGACATTCAGAGACACGGAGCAATACTGATGGTGACAATTCCGGGGAGGATAGATATGAGTATCATCAGCGTACAGGTGATATTGAAATCCAAAAGAGTTCATTAGTTTCCCAAGTGAGGAGGTATAGATTGAGAAAAGCAGAGGACCTAAGACTGAACCTTGTGGTACTCCAACGGACAGAGGTAATGAGGAGGAGGTAGAATCAAAGAAACGAACACTGAAAGAGCGATTAGATAGGTAGGAAGAGAACCAAGAAAGGGCTGTGTTCTGAAGACCTAGGGCTTGTAGTGTTTGTATGAGAAGAGAGTGGTCGACAAGGCAGCTGAGAGATCTAGAAGAATAAGAAGTGAGAAATGGCCTTTAGATTTAGCAGTGGTCAGATCATTGACTACTTGAGATACTTGAGATACTGAGTATCTACTAGTTGAGCAGATGTATTATGCCTTAAAAAAACAAATTTGAGGGTGATTAAGAGAGATAAATGATCAGCCAATCAGATCTTCACCAGGGTTGCTGACAATGGGGTGCAGTGGGTACATCTGTCCCGGGCCCCGGCCTCTGGAAGGGCCTGGGCAGCTCATATTGCCCACCGCAACCCCCCCAACTACCTCCGCTGTGCTGCCTACTTCTTTAATGCTAGAACGCTGGCAGCCAATTAAAATGCTGCACCGGCTTTTGAGCCAATCAGAGCTTATGTGCTGTTAGCCAATCAGAGTGGCTCCCGGTACAGGAGCTCTGATTTGCTCACCAGTCGGTGCTGCATTTTAATTGTCCGCCACCGTCCTGCATTGAAGAAGCCTGTGCTTCAGGACCTGCAGCAGGAGTCGGGTGGTAAGTGAAAGGAAGGGGAGGAGATGGGGAAGGCGTACCGAATGAGCCCAGACTGGAAATCAGTCCTGGGCCCCAAAATTCCTAGTGGTAGCCCTGCTCCTTACTGACATTTTTCAAACACAGCCTATAACATGAGAGGTAGGAGCTGATTTGCTTGACTTTATCTCTCTTTATCAACCTCGTATTTATCTCTTTTTAAGGCTTAATACATTTTCCACATTGCTAGCCATGTTTGCCCTCACACATGCCCTGAAAAACACTGTTCAGGTTCAATTTTAGGTCACATAGATCACACCATTCACCATAATTCTGATTATGTTATTTACATCAATCCCAGCCACAATGGAGCTAACAATGTTTATTCCCTTGCACAGAGACACACATACACACTAGAGCAGTGGCAACCAACTCCAGTCCTCGAGAGCTACCAACAGTTCACATTTTCCAGACAACCTAGCTGCTGCACAGGTGCACTCATTACTCACTAACGCATTTTTAAAGATCCACAGTTGGAGCTAATTACTTCACTTGTGATTCTGTGAGGAGATCTGGAAAACATTAACTGTTGGTAGCTCTCAAGGACTGGAGTTGGCTACCCCAGCAGTAGAGGGTAAATGTAATAAGATGGAAGTTCTATTGAAAATACGATGTTGCCCATAGCAACCAATCAGACACTACTTCTCATTTATTAAGCACCTCCTAAAGGTTGATAGATAAAATCTGATTGGTGGTTATGGGCTACATCCCATCTTCAATAGAACTCCCATCTTAGTAATTTTACCCCTAGTTATCAGAAAGTTTTAAAAAGCATCTTCTGATTTATTGCAGATAATAAAAAAACTTGTAAAATTACACTATTGCCTATTAGCCTTCTCTTTATATGCCATATAGGAATAACAAGGCACCCAGTAGGGAGGACACCAAATTTTAAGTTTAAATGCATACCTACAAGAACCCCATAAGTAAAGGTAATATCTAAAGGAGAGTGTTTATCCTCTGACCCAAAAGAAGTTGTTCAAAACTTTCTGATAACTGGTTCAAAGGGATATTTTATTGAACTATACAGACTGAGTTTGTCTATTCTTCTTTCTTATATATGCTACAACACGCTTATAGGGCAAGATATACTAAAGACGCACTGTGGTCGAAAATACTAAAAAATATCTGATTCCAGAGGTTTACCAGCATTTCCTATATGCACAGTATAAAGCTCCCTGAAAGAGATACTTTCTGAGCTTGTTCCAAATAGAAACCTAATTAATTAATTAATTCATAATAGAATAGAAATAGAAAATTATGGTGGGTGTTCAATCCTGGACGATATTTCCGCCAGTGGGAAATATAGTCTGTTTCCGTCAAGATTAGGTTGAATTGACATATGACTTATTCAACGTGATAAACGATTTCAACTGTGATAAACGATTCTCCATTTTCGACAATGCAGATTCAATTTTAAACAAAGTTGAATCTGCATGAGTGGAAATGGCCAGGATTGAATACTGATGGACGATATTTCTGCCTGTTGGAAATATTGGATAACACTGAATACCCGTATGTGATTATTTTAGCATTATTCTCAGAGAGGAATCTTGGTGTCCCCATGGCTTTTGCATAAACTAAGAACGGGTTGGGATCATTTGGTCTACAGCATAAGGGTCGACAGTCATTAGGTCGACACCATTAGGTCGGCATGGAAAAAGGTTGGCATGGGTCTATGTCGACATGGGAAAAGGTCAACATGGTTGTAGGTCGAAAGGTCATTAGTTCGACAGGTCAATTGTTCGACAATGTGTAGGTTGACACTCAAAAGGTCGACATGGGGTTTTTCACTGTTTTTTTACCTGAATGTCAACACAGTCGACATGGACACAGTTTAAAGTGTACTGCATCCCCTCGCATCGCTCGCAATGCTTCGGACACACTAGTTTATTCTCCCACCACACCCTAGTGCAGGCATGTCCAACGTTGGCCCTCCAGATGTTTTGAAACTACACATCCCAGCATGCCTTGCAATAGTTTTAGCATTCTCTATTAGCAAAACTGTGGCAAAGCATGCTGGGATGTGTAGTTTCAAAACATCTGGAGGGCCAACGTTCCACATGCCTGCCCTAGTGGATGGTAAGGCATGAAAAATCACGTCGGCACATGTCGGCTCAAAAAACTGTGAAAAAGTCGACCTTTTGACTGTCGACCTAGGCATTGTCGAACAAAAGACCTGTCAAACTAATGAACCTTTTGACCTACAACCATGTCGACCTAGACCCATGTCGACCGTTTCCCATGTCGACCTAATGGTGTCGACCTAATGACTGTCGACCATCATGCTGTAGACCAAATGACCGCATCCCCTAAGGACAGCTCTTATCGGAAGATTGTGATTTTAATCACAATTGTACATGCATATGATTTTGCTAAAAACCAGTGGTGTAACTATAGAGGGTACAGGGGGTGCAGCTGCTATGGGGCCCGGGGCTTGGGGGGGGGCCCGAGGACCCAGCAGACAATCCCTGGTGTGACCCCACCCCTGGCACTGCTGGACTGGAGATACCTGCGTCCTGGTACTGCATCCTCACTTCCGCTGCTGCACTGACGCCCGTCCCCCGTCCCCTGCACGCTGATCCGGAGCAGGAGACCTCAACATGGGAACGGACCCATCTCCTCAAGCAGCCTCTCAGTACAATACTGGCTGCTTGGGGCTGGCACATCAGTTTCTTCTCCCCCCTCAATCTGTACCACACCACCGCGGAGGGCAGTAGAGTCAGCAGGGACCGATGATGACACAGCAAGCAGCAGCATGTGCTGCCATACCCCGTCACCCCAACCCAGTGTCTGGTTATCTAACTAACAATCCCCTTTATTTAGCACAGTGCCCCACCCCCCATCCCCCCACCCCAGTGTCTGACACCTTGTTCTCCTCCTTCTTTTGCTGGTGGGACGACTGACCCCATCCCACTGCCCTGATCTAACCCACAGTCACGGTTACAGTGCCCCACGCACAGTGTCCCTTCCTTTCCAGACTAGTGATTGCCCCTTCCACCCCCATTTTACTGCCCCTCTTCCCATCCAGGCCAGTGCATTCCAAATATATTACCCCCTTCCCCATCCAGTACAGTGGCCCCATCTGCTCAAAGACCCCCATCACACTCTGCCACCTTTCTTCCCATTCAAACCAACCCACTGCCCCCCATATAGAACCCCATCCAGCCCAGTGTCCCCCTCATATATCTATTCCCCCCAACACACACACACACACACACACACACACACACACACACACACACACACACCACTTTCCTGTCTGTCCTGCCTTCTATTGTCATCCCTCTCTTCTATCCTGACCCTAACATGCCCCCACATCATTCTGGAGGATTGCTGGGGGGGCCCTTTCAAAAATGTTGCTATGGGGCCCACAAAAGTCTAGTTACGCCCCTGCTGAAAACTGATATGCATGGAGGTGAGAGCACATTTAAACTAGGATGCTTGATACATTCCACCCAAAAAGAAAACCAGATAAATGTAACCCTGTGAAATGGTAATAATTCAAATATTTATGTGTGGTCTACAGCTGACGAATATGAGCATATTTTTTTGGTTAACAATCTATCATGAATGAATACATTTACACATAAGGGAAATGAGAAGGATATATAGCAGAAAACGTATGACAGACTACCAACAGAAATTGTGGGGCCCGGGACTGACAAAACAGGCAGCCCCTTCTCAAAACCCTGGCATGCTTGGCAAAATCTCTGCAGTTTGCCGCACTGGCCCACCCTACTCTACATTGCTTCAAGGGAAATGTGAATTTGTTTATGACAAAATACAATTGTTAGCCTCCAGACCTGGGCCCCATTTATGTCTGAGCCTGTGACACCCCCCCCCCCCCCCCCCCCCCCCGATTGCGGCCATGAATGTATGTATACAAAATACTAATGTTATCTCACATTAATAAATTACAAAAATATGAATATGTGCCCGAAAACTACTAAATAAGAACATGCCAATTCCTACCGTATTTTTGCTTAGTACATTTCCCCCTATACTATATGTCTAAATTATGTATTTAAATGACAAATACATTTATTTGCATTTTTATTCATAATATAAATAACATTTTTGTAATTAATGGTAAGTGGAGTGGTGGATTGGAGATATTTATCTGATGGAGCTGCAGTGTAAGACAATATTCAAGTGTAAGTTGGTGAATACTGTGTACTATGCTGTATACATGTCTTTTATCTAATGGATTTTCCCAAGTGTTCCCATAATACTTAATAAAACTTAGGTGGAGGCACTGATGATATTGAATAGTCCCACCCCTTTGACAGCAGCTTAAGGGTGGGTGGTACATTTGTGACAATGGTAGTTGCTCACCTAAAGTCCATTTAAGGGTTAAAAGGGGTTACATAAAGAAAATGGTGACTTACAATACATTGAGGAAAGTATTTATGATTATTGTTCTCACAAATAGAGCACCAACTGTTTACTTATTTTTTTGTTATGTATGATAAAACTCCAGCCAATAATGCAGGCCTTATTTAATCCATTATACTCTATATAATAAATATATATATATACACTGTATATATATCCTGGAGTAGGTCGGCACTCACTTTCAAAGATGCATCTGCCTGGGGTCGCCTTCCAATGGTCTCCTGGAGGAACCACAAATATATTCAGAGCACAGAAGAATGGCACTCACCAGGGCTTCGATAAATTTGCACAATAGGATGTTTTAAAGGATTCAGTATTGAATCCCGGCGGTCGGGATCCCGGCGTTCAGAATCCCGACGCCGGAATCTTGACAGCCGAAATGCCGACAAGGGGGGGGACGTGGATCGCCCCCCCCTTGCGGGCTCGCTGCGCTCGCCACGCAGCGGGCCCGGTGCCTCGCTACACTCGGCACACTAATTTATTCTCCCTCCAGGGGTGTCGTGGACACCCCAGGAGGGAGAATGTGTCGGCATTTCGGCGGTCGGGATTCCGGCGTCGGGATTCTGAACGCCGGGATCCCGACCGCCGGGATTTTAACTGCATCCCGTTTTAAACCATCAACATAAATTTACAGACAGGTCAGGTTGACGTTTTGGCCACAGAACGTGGCCTTACTCATGACCACAACACCTTGGACAGACCAACAGAACCCTAGCCACAGGGCCACCTCTTATTCTCAGTGAAGCACCACCCGCTGCTGACGCAGCCAATCATCACATATAACATGTCATATGCCCATATATGCCAAATAACATCAATCCACCATTTAAGCTAACATTACCTGCAGGACGCAATTAGCCACGAGTTCCGAGTATACTAGCCAAATAGAGTACTTCCGGGATGTGGGTCATCAACCGGATAAGCGTCACTGTGCGTTCCATTAAGCCGCGCTGCTGCGCCAGCTATCAGTGACCAGAATCAAAGCCCCGGCCTCATCTGCTGAGACATCACTTCCGGGATGTGACTCATACCCGGAAACGTGTCCATGCGTTCCACAGGGCTCATAGTGCTATCTTTAGGCTGATGCGCTACACCTGCATTATCCTGTGAGGCGCACCGCCATCTTTAAATTACAATCAACACGATTAACCCCATATTGTCAAATACATAGCAGTCATAGGCGGGTGATTCACCAGAACCAAGAGGGGGCTCCTGTCAACAGACCAATTAAAAACATATACACAAAAAAAAAACACAATACAAAACCAATTAACATTATACATATCTATATCCTCTAGGGACATAAACATCGGTAATCACCATCGATGGCCACAGAATATGTGACCATCGGGCGCACCTTCACATTAAAGACCACATATAATGCTAAAGGACCTCCGGCCGAATACAGCTCGAATACCATAAAGTATTACAGTGTATATATATATAAAAAACACTGTATATATATATATACTGTATATATATATATATATATATATATATATATATATATATATACACATGTATATATATAAGGTCCGTGGATGGTGCGGCACTCAGCGCAGTATATGAAATAAATGTACCAACTACAGTGGTACATTTATTTCATATACTGCGCTGAGTGCCGCACCATCCACGGACCTTGTAACTACAGTTGTGTAGGCACCAGTCCAAGCTACCAGCATCTTTGGGAGTGCCGGACCATTGGATACTATATATATATATATATATATATATATCTCCTATATATTTGGCTACATCTGTCACTCAAAGTGGGTGTCTGTGTCTATAACGCTCTGTTCCTGGACTTTCCTCTTAATGGCCCTTATTCTGGTTGGTGCGGCCAGAGCCGCACACGGGGCTCCGGCCGCACAAACCAATCCCCGCCCACCCTACGGATCGCCACGGCCGTCCGTACACGGACGGCTGGCGATCCGCATAAAAATGGTGGAGGCGTACGCCTCCACCATGGTGGGAGCTGCCCCCTGCATTCGATGGTCGTCGACCATCGAAGGCAGGTCCGCACGCCCCGGCAGCTCCCGCAAGCTGAGACCACACGGACAATCGTCCGTGTGGTAGCTTGTATGGGGGCTGAAAGCTGACATCCGGCGACGTCAGCTTTCCGCCCCCATGAGTTGCGTCATGCCCTCATTACCATGCATACGCCCCGCGTTTGCATGGGAACGCCCATGAAACGCGGGGCGTACACATAGGGAAATGAGGGCATGAAGCCTCTCACGCCCCTATACGCCCCCTTTGCGGCGGACGAAATACGTCTGCGGCGAAGGGGGCTGCACATGCGCAGATTGACCTCTGCGCATGTGCAGAGTAAAAACATCGGCGGTACGGCCGCACGCGGGCCGTACCGCTCGAATCTGAATAAGGGCCAATGTGTGATTGCCTTCATCTGTGCTGAACAATGGCAATCATACATTAAGGGGAAGTCTAGAAACAGAGCATTGTGTCCCTCCTGGAGAGGGTCATGTTGGGAGGTATGTGACAGAGAACCAGCCCAGTGAGCCCACAGACAGTGCCAGACACCCACTGCCTTCCCATGTTGCCCAGCACTGCTACTCCACAGCCACCAGGTGAGCGCCCCCCTCCCGCGATTTGCGGCAAAACCTCCCCCCCCGCGCCCCCCCCCTCCCGCGATTCGCGGCAAAAACACCCGCTCCCCCGCGACCCCCCCTACCGCGATTCGCTGCAAAAAGAACCCCCCCACGACCCCTCCCGCAATTCGCGGCATAACCACCACCCCGCGCCCACCCGCTCCCGCGAATCGCGGCAAACCCTCCCCCGTGACCCCCCCGATTCGCGGAAAAAACACCCCCCCCGCGACCTCCCTCCCGCGATTCGCGGCAAAAAGAACCCCCCCGCGACCCCCCCTTGCACGATTGGCGGCATCCCCCCTGCGACCCCCCTCCCGCGATTCGCGGCAGCCCCCCCCCCCCGCAATTCGCAGCAGCCCCAGGATTAAATGGCACATGCAAAACACTGACATGGCTATGGTCGACAATGAAAAAGGTTGACATGAGTTTTTGAAGATTTATTTTTAATTTTTTTAATTTTTTCATATTCATTGTCATGTGTCGACATGGACACCAATGAAGTGGCACACTTATGTCAACATTTACATGTGTTGACCTTTCTGTGTTGATTTTTTCTTGTGGCGATTCGCGTCACACCTCCCCGCAACCCCCCCTCCCGCGATTCGCGGCACCCCCCGTGACCCCCCACCTCCCGCAATTCGCGGCAACCCCCCACCGGAACCCCTGTGAACCCCGCCCTCCCGCGATTCGCGGCACCCACCCCCGCGACCCCCCCTCCCGCAATTCGCGGCACCCCCCCGTGATTCGCGGCAGCTCCAGAATTAAATTGCACATGGAAAACACTGACATGGCTATGGTCGACAATGAAAAAGGTTGACATGAGTTTTTGAAGGTTTTTTGTCATTTTTTGAATATTTTCATATTCATTCTCATGTGTCGACATGGACACCAATGAAGTGCCACACTTATGTCAACATTTACATGTGTTGACCTTTCTGTGTTGATTTTTTCTTGTGGCGATTTGCGTCACACCCCCCCACCCCCCCCCCCACAACCCCCACTCCCGCGATTCACGGCACACACACACACACCTCCCCCGCGATTCTCGGCACCCCACCCCGTGACCCCCCCTCCCGTGATTCATGGCACACCCCCGCGACCCCCCTCCCATGATTCGCCGCAACCCCCGCCCCGTAACCCCCCCTCCCACGATTCGCGGCACCCACCCCCGCGACCCCCCCTCCCGCAATTCGCGGCACCCCCCCGCGATTCGCGGCAGCTCCAGAATTAAATTGCACATGGAAAACATTGACATGGCTATGGTCGACAATGAAAAAGGTTGACATGAGTTTTTGAAGTTTTTTTTTTCATTTTTTGAATGTTTTCATATTCATTCTCATGTGTCGACATGGACACCAATGAAGTGCCACACTTATGTCAATATTTACATGTGTTGACCTTTCTGTGTTGATTTTTTCTTGTGGTGATTCGCGTCACACCCCCCCCCCGCAACCCCCACTCCCGCGATTCACGGCACACACACACCCCCCCGCGATTCTCGGCACCCCACCCCGTGATCCCCCCTCCCATGATTCACGGCACACCCCCCGCGACCCCCCCTACTATGATTGACGCAACCCCCGCCCCCGTAACCCCCCTCCCGCGATTTGCGGCAACCCACCCCGCGACCCCCCTCCCGTGATTCTCTGCAATCCCTCCCCTCCCGCGATTCGCAGCATCCACCCCCCCACAACCCCCCCTCCTGCAATTCGCGGCACCCCCCGCGACCCCCCCTCCTGCAATTCGCGGCACCCTCCGCGACCCCCCCTCCCGCGATTCGCGGACACCTAAGTTGCAATACAGGGCATCTTTCATACAATTCTAACCATATTTCTCATATACAAACGTTCACAAATTAAGGGGGCGCAGCCCCTTACGAATCACCTAGTATATATATATATATATATATATATATATATATATATATATCAATCCTTAGGATGGCATTCCTGGGAAAAATTATATTTTATATATATATTATATTTTTTGGAATGTGGGAGGAAACTGGAGTACCCGCAGGAAACCCACGCAAGCACGGGGAGAATATACAAACTCCTCACAGTTAGAGCCATGGTGGGGATCAAACCCATGACCTCAGTGCTGTGAGGCAGTAATGCTAACCATTACACCATCCATGCTGCCCTTCCCCTATCATTTAAACCCCCCCATTATTTGTCTCCTAATCTGCCTCTGTTCCCTAGCCTACTCTGTTTAAGCTGTAAAAGTGATTAAGACCTGGGTTAAGGCACTTAGAGGAAAGAGGGAAAGGATAAAGGTTTACTAAATTTGTGTAGCAATACAGGGAAAGAGATGACTCCTGCTACTCATCTAAATAGCAGATATATGGGTCTTTCTTAGTTATAGGATTGAATAACTGATACTTAATGAACAATTTTCTTTGCAGTATCGATGTTGTAAAGCCCCGTACACACGTGGGAGATATATTGCTCAGCAATATATTGCTAGTAGCAATACATTGCTGGGCAATATATTGCCCAGTGTCTCCTTTTCATCAGCGACCAGAGATGGTCACTGATGAAATGGAACCTCTGCCGGCGGTGCCGCAGAGGTAATCAGCTGGTCGCAAGGAGCAAGCTCCTGCACCCAGCGATTAGAATGGGGCTGAAAACAGGAGCGCGCACCCCGCAATTTATCGCCGGGGCACACTCCCATCACTGGCAATATGGTCGCCTGCGACCATATTCCCAGTGATTTCAGCCCCTATCGCCCCCATGTGTACGGGGCTTAAGTCTTTCAACATGCAAAGGGTTGCCTACTTTAATGGAGAACAAAATTGTTTCACAATACCATTTACTAGTGTTCACTGTAAATCATAATTTCTGAGGATTAGCTCCTGAAAATTCTGAGGATTAGCTCCTGAAAATAAGTTATATGGCAGCTCTTGTTGATGTTCACAAATGGAAACAAAGATAATGTGCACAATTGCATAATTGCTGGAACATAGATGGAACTTAATTCAGGTGGCTAAAAATGCTTTATGTTACCAAGAAAACAGCGATTGTTTTTGAAAGAATGTTGTTTTAACATACTTTGACCATAAATCCAGTTGAATAAATTGTTTCTGCTTTGTTTTATTTACAATAACCGTGCAGTGCTTTTAACTTTTCTTTATTTCAGTGACATTACGCGTTTCCATAGTAACTTATGTTTTGTTAAATATATGAACTAGATTGTTATTTAAAATGTCATGTTTGGAAAAAATTTCAAAATGACATTTACAAAGTGCAATGGCAGAATTCACTTTGATTCACATCACTAGCAACAACAATAAATACAGTGCGTGAAGTATATGCATTTTATAAACATGTCTGTCTAAGGAGTCAAATCTTAAAATAAAACCAAACTCAATTCACCTAGTGTTTTTTCTTTAAAGTCAAAGCATTTTGAATTGATTTTGATAAGTACAGTTCAGGATTTTGCTGCTACCCATTCCTTCATATGGAGCATCATTCCCCAGTTGCCTTTCATATTGCCAGCAAAGATCAACTACCACATGCTGTTAAAATAACACACTGTACAACTAAATGCTACTACTTGTGGCTTTGAATTTTTACCATGAAAATTAGTTTTTGTTTAAAAATAATATGACATTTTTCATATATATATATATATATATATATATATATATATATATATATATATAATATATACACTTAACATCGGCACTCACCTTTCCTAGTTTTGGGGTGCCCTATGGCTTGTGACCACATTGTTTAAACAGACATTGTAGGGGCTCTGCACACACTTAATTAACTTATAATAAATAGTGGAGATTTGGTTCATGAATTGATCAATGCATTTAAGCCTGCAGCCCCCTTCAAGGGACCCCAGTTTTCTGCAGGTCCTAACACTATCGCTGAAAATGGCTACAATACACATAGCTATCACATCAATGTTTGATTCCAGGCATGCTATCTGGTCTGAAGCTCACAGCACACTTACCACGTTTTTCCCTAAGAAATCCTGAGAGTGCCGCCTGTCTGCACCCGCTATCTACAAGGTCGTAAGATCCTACTTAGGAGTGTACCGGGTGTTACCAACACATTCAAACAGCGAGTGCCGGGCAAAAATAATCTTTATATATATATATATATATATATATATATATATATATATATATATATATATATATGTAAAACAGAAGTAAAGCAGAGGGCACTCACCGTTTGGATGAAAAAACTTTGGAGTTTATTGGAAGTAAGGCATGTTGTTAACGTTTCGATCCTAACATGGATCTTTGTCAAAACATCAGCAGGAGATACAAAAGTGATCCTTTCACTACAGCCACACCAGCCATAATGGTCATTCAGCAGGGTATATAAGGCACATAAGTCACATGATCATTTGAGTAACCAATCAAAACACTATGAGTCAAAAACGGGCTTTAACAGCCAATATTTTATTCATATGGCCATGTCAGAGACAGTAATCATATGTCCCAGTGACTGGAGTCATATAACGCAAAAGGCACAGCGTAGCAACACTTTAAACATTGTAAAATCGCTATTCCGGGCTCCTTACCGGAAGTACCATGCGTTCCAAAGCTATGGAACGCACAGCCATGACCGGAAGTGACGTTCCGTTAGTATAGCTGACAGAACGTGTCAGCCCAGCTCACATAGCAGTTACGTGCGCACCATATTAATGGAGCGCACACAGGAAGTGGGAACAGCCGGACTAGATCAGTGCCATAAAAAGCGCCGCACCCGGAAGTGTGCGTTCCATCTTAATGGAACTCACTTCCATATCTAAATCAACAAGGTTTAATAATCGAAAGAAAGGGAGAAAAAGGGGAGAAAAAAGAGGACTCAATAAAAGATTTGTTTGTGACCATATGCCCATACAACAACCTGCCCAATGACACTATTTCTTCATCAAAACCATTTTATTAAAACTATTTTAATAATAAGAAGAAGTTATACACACTAATATACACATATACTAAAATAAGAATATAAACCAAGGTTGATTTAGAAAAAGAAAAAAAGACCATGGTCAAAACCAATCTGGTTTTGCCACTAAAGATAGTGTGAGGAAAAAATCATTCTCACTAATAGAACTAGGGGGAACAAAGTTCACCCTATTGATTCTACCAAACCAATTATGGGACCAAAAAAGAAAAAAAATATATTTTCATAGAAAAATGTTCAAAGAATTGTATTCATTCAACCCTTTGGGGGTTACAGTTCCTAGTTCAGCGATCCATTTTGCCTCTCGTTGCTTCAGTAGTCGCTCTCTATCTCCTCCCCTTGATGGTTGTGGAACATGATCGATGAGCATGCATCTTAGACTTGCATTCTTATGCATGAAGTGTAAAGCCACTGGTTTGTCACTCTTCCGTGTGTCAATGGCCTGACGAATAGATTAGCGGTGGTTCGCCATCCGCTCTCTAAAACTTCTTGTTGTTAATCCAACATACATAAGCCCACATGGGCATGTTAGGGTATAGATAACAAACTTGGAAGTACAAGTTAAACGATGTTTGATTTTAATCGGTCTGCCACTGTGTGGATGTGAAAAAGTTGACCCAGGCGTCATGGACCTACACGTGGCACAGTCCGGGCATCTGAAACACCCCTTTCTTCCTTGAGACAACCACGTTGAGGTACCCTTTAATGGTTGAAGCATCGGTCGCATCAATAGCTGCTTCAAATTGGGTCCTCTACGGTACGAATGCATTGGGGGTTTAGTGCTGATTTCATGTAGCTTGGCATCGGAAGTTATTATAGGCCAGTGCTTACGGACAGTTTTTTCCAAATGGTGTAACTGTGTGTTATATGTGGTGGTATATATCATCCGCTTTTCATCAAATGGACGTTTCACATCGGACTTTTCATATCATGCCTTAGCCTTCAAGAGACATCTCTGTATTGTTTCAGGTGAGTACCCACGCTGCTTAAATCGATCCTTCATCTCATCGATCTGATGTTCTGCCAATGCCGGGGAGCTGTTATTCCTCATCACCCGTAGAAATTGGGAAATGGGTAGACTCTCCTTTAAAGTGGCCGGGTGGTGACTTGTGGCATACAACAATGTGTTCCGATCTGTCTCTTTCCGGTAAAGGGTTGAGCATAGTGTATTATTCTCACGAAAAATTGTGACGTCAAGGAAGTTCATCATATTTTTGTCTATGCTGAACGTAAAGCGAATCGGACTGTCCAATTGGTTGAGGTGTTGCACCATATCAAAAAATTCTGTCTCAGTACCCCGCCATAGCAAAAATATATCGTCAATAAAACGGCGGTAGAACATAATCTTATCGCCGAAGATTGGCATCAGGTAAGTGCTTTTATAATGCCCCATGTAAAGGCTGGCATACGCTGGTGCTAAGTTAGAGCCCATGGCGGTCCCTGTCCTTTGACAGGGACCGCCATGGGCTCTTTGTTGTATGCCACATTGTTGTATGCCACAAGTCACCACCCGCCCACTTTAACCCCTTCCCGACGAGGCCTTTTTTGTTAATTTTTTTTTTTCCTCCTCGCGTTCAAATAAGCGTAACTTTTTTAATTTTCCGGCTATATAGACACATGAGGGCTTTTTTTTTGCGGGACAAGTTGTACTTTTTAATGGTACCATTTACTATACCGTATAATATTCTGGGGAATCAGGAAATAATTCAATGTGGGGTAAAAAAGAAAAAAAACACAATTCCACAATTTTGCGCTGGTTACGGTTTTTTTGGAGTTCATAGTTCGTTTAAAATGATGGGTTATCTTTATTCTATGTCGTTACGATTCCGGTGATACCAAACTTATATAGTTTTCATTATGTTTTACCACTAAAAAAAAAAAATAGAAAATTTTACGGTTTTTCTAATTTGCGTCGCGTCGCCATGTTCTGCGGCTTATAACTTTTTTATTTTTCCACCTACGGACCTGGGTGAGGGCTCATTTTTTGCGGGCTGAAGTGTACTTTTTAATTAATACCATTATGGGATATGGGCGACTTTCTGATCTCTTTTAGTTATTTTTTTTTGGGTAGGCGATGCGACCAAAAAACATAATTTTGGCGTTGGGAATTATTTTCCGTTTACGCCTTTAACCGTGCGGGATAACTAATGTTATATTTTAATAGATCGGACTTTTAGGAACGCGGCGATACCAAATATGTTTCTTTTTTTATTTTTTATTTATTTTTATTTGTGAAATGGGGAAAGGGGGGTGATTTGAACTTTTAATATTTTTTTATTTTTTTTTTATTTTTAAACTTATTTTTTTTTTTTTTTACTTTTACTACAAGGCCCCCTAGTGTACTTGACCACTAGGGGGCGCGATCGCCTGTACTAGGTTCAGCCATAGAGCTCTATGGCTGAACATAGTGATTTTCAGCACTTCCTATTACATCCTGCCTCAGGCAGGATGTAATAGGAATGCTGACACGGCCAGCACAGGGGTCTACATTAGACCCCTGGCTGCCATGGCAACTGATCGGCACCCTCCGATCTCGCCGCGGGGGGCCCCGATCGGCGCCGGAGGGGGGCGCCCCCCCTCCGATCAGCTATTTAAGCACTGCGGGCGCTTTGCCCGCGGTGCTTAAAGGGTTAAACGGCCACGATCGGCGAACTCGCCGCTCGTGGCCGTGAGAGCAGGTACCTGGCTGTAATATACAGCCATTACCTGCTCTCTTTCAAGCCAGCTCACTCCGTGAGCTGGCTTGATTCCCCCGCAACCGACATATGACGTAAATGTACGTCATATGTCGGGAAAGGGGTTAAAGGAGAGTCTACCCATTTCCCAATTTCTACGGGTGATGAGGAATAACAGCTCCCCGGCATTGGCAGAACATCAGATCGATGAGATGAAGGATCGATTTAAGCAGCGTGGGTACTCACCTGAAACAATACAGAGATGTCTCTTGAAGGCTAAGGCACGATATGAAAAGTCCGATGTGAAACGTCCATTTGATGAAAAGCGGGTGATATATACCACCACATATAACACACAGTCACACCATTTGGAAAAAACTGTCCGTAAGCACTGGCCTATAATAACTTCCGATGCCAAGCTACATGAAATCAGCACTAAACCCCCAATGCATTCGTACCGTAGAGGACCCAATTTGAAGCAGCTATTGATGCGACCGATGCTTCAACCATTAAAGGGTACCTCAACGTGGTTGTCTCAAGGAAGAAAGGGGTGTTTCAGATGCCCGGACTGTGCCACGTGTAGGTCCATGACGCCTGGGTCAACTTTTTCACATCCACACAGTGGCAGACCGATTAAAATCAAACATCGTTTAACTTGTACTTCCAAGTTTGTTATCTATACCCTAACATGCCCATGTGGGCTTATGTATGTTGGATTAACAACAAGAAGTTTTAGAGAGCGGATGGCGAACCACCGCTACTCTATTCGTCAGGCCATTGACACACAGAAGAGTGACAAACCAGTGGCTTTACACTTCATGCATAAGAATCATTCCGTTTCAAGTCTAAGATGCATGCTCATCGATCATGTTCCACAACCATCGAGGGGAGGAGATAGAGAGCGACTACTGAAGCAACGAGAGGCAAAATGGATCGCTGAACTAGGAACTGTAACCCCCAAAGGGTTGAATGAATACAATTCTTTGAACATTTTTCTATGAAAATAAAAAAAAAATTCTTTTTTGGTCCCATAATTGGTTTGGTAGAATCAATAGGGTGAACTTTGTTCCCCCTAGTTCTATTAGTGAGAATGATTTTTTCCTCACACTATCTTTAGTGGCAAAACCAGATTGGTTTTGACCATGGTCTTTTTTTCTTTTTCTAAATCAACCTTGGTTTATATTCTTATTTTAGTATATGTGTATATTAGTGTGTATAACTTCTTCTTATTATTAAAATAATTTTAATAAAATGGTTTTGATGAAGAAATAGTGTCATTGGGCAGGTTGTTGTATGGGCATATGGTCACAAACAAATCTTTTATTGAGTCCTCTTTTTTCTCCCCTTTTTCTCCCTTTCTTTCGATTATTAAACCTTGTTGATTTAGATATGGAAGTGCGTTCCATTAAGATGGAACACACACTTCCGGGTGCGGCGCTTTTTATGGCACTGATCTAGTCCGACTGTTCCCACTTCCTGTGTGCGCTCCATTAATATGGTGCGCACGTAACTGCTATGTGAGCTGGGCTGACACGTTCTGTCAGCTATACTAACGGAACGTCACTTCCAGTCATGGCTGTGCGTTCCATAGCTTTGGAACGCATGGTACTTCCGGTACGGAGCCCGGAATAGCGATTTTACAATGTTTAAAGTGTTGCTACGCTGTGCCTTTTGCGTTATATGACTCCAGTCACTGGGACATATGATTACTGTCTCTGACATGGCCATATGAATAAAATATTGGCTGTTAAAGCCCGTTTTTGACTCATAGTGTTTTGATTGGTTACTCAAATGATCATGTGACTTATGTGCCTATATATACCCTGCTGAATGACCATTATGGCTGGTGTGGCTGTAGTGAAAGGATCACTTTTGTATCTCCTGCTGATGTTTTGACAAAGATCCATGTTAGGATCGAAACGTTAACAACATGCCTTACTTCCAATAAACTCCAAAGTTTTTTCATCCAAACGGTGAGTGCCCTCTGCTTTACTTCTGTTATCTATTGGATTTTGTCCATTGGAGTGAGCACCACAGCGACGACTAAAGTGTTATTAGGTGCGGACTTTCTGTGGATATATATATATATATATATATATATATATATATATAGAAAAGAATGGAGAAGGTGCGCCTCATGGTGCATTAAACGAGATATAGTTTAATTGAGACAAAACAGTCTCCTGGATAAAGTAAGTCAAGAGACTAGTACCATATAAAATAGCACTGTGGACTGGTTACCACACGGCATATACAAATAGCCACGGCAAAACTGCTCACGGTATCCTCGGGGGGAACGGCCAGATCAATCCACAGATGACGCCGACAAGCTGGCTTGCTTGGACGGCTGACAGAGGACGTCACTCGTTACGAACCCAGGGAGGCCAGAGAACGATCAGCTGGAGGGACTCGTCGTAAGTTTCGTCACTGGGACTTCGTCAGAGGGCGTGGCTACTACGCGCGCCCGTCCAGTCTTTATTGTGCCTTGCCTGTCAATCAAGACAAGCCCGGCTGGGGTCCTCCCCCATAGATGTTAAGCAGAAGGGAGTTGGAGAAAGTGCAAAAAGCTGGATTACAGGTGAACTGACATCCAAGTACTGTCAGCGCTCATAGATAAAGAACTACGGGGACAGAGAGTACTATGTTATGATATATAACAAGCGCCCCTACCGAGATCAATCGTGAGCAGATTTTTACAAACGGGCCTTACATTTAATATACAATTATTAAAAAAATGTTTTATCATGTATAAAAACACATATATTATAAAAAAAATACAATACATAAAATAAGGCAAGGAAACAAAGCCTTGCACATAAACTGTCCCTCGTATATCACCACAATAATCCATTTCATATAATGAGCGATGAACATGAGAAACAAAGAAAACGAATAATATACTTAAAACTGTATTCATGTATGCAAACCTGTCTACATATATACACAAACGCTGTTAGTTAATAAATGCGGTGATCTCGTATCCCTCATTAAGCCCAGCTGGGGCCAACGTGTTCAGTTTAAGGATCCAGGTAGTTTCGCGTCTCAGCAGTAATTTTTCACGGTCGCCACCCCGTTTACTCTGCTGAACTTGCTCAATACCTTTCACAATTAAAGAAGATGGATCACAGTTATGTGCTTCTTTAAAGTGTCTTGAGACACTGTGGTTGAGCACACCGTGCTTTATAATACAAATATGTTCAAGGATGCGGATCTTCAGACACCGCTTGGTTTTACCAATGTATCTGAGTCCGCATCCACACACCAGGAGATAAACTACAAAAGAGGAGTTACAGTTAATAAATTTAGCAATCTTCTGATCTGTACCATCAATACAAGAACCCTTTTTCATATAAGGGCAGATCTTACATCTATTACAGGGAAACGACCCATTAAGAGACAAGAAGGTATTAGTAGACGGACCATCATTAACCGGCTTAAGCTGACTTTTTGATACCATAGACTTGATGGTCTTTGCCCGTCTAAAGACCATTTTTGGTCTATCGGGAATGTGGTCTGCCAACAATGGATCCAGTTTCAATACATTCCAATGTTTTTTTAGAATGGAATTTAATTCTCTTTCATGTGTATTGTACTGGGTAACAAATAAAGTTTCCTGTATTTTGCTAGGAGTGTCGGAGGAGGGGACAGGAGGCTCAGCAGATTCAACTAGTGGTTTTAACAGGCTCTTTCTATCTAGGGTGCGTGATCTTTGTTACGCACCATTTATAATTCTGCTTGGGTACCCTCTCTCCTCGAACCTATCAACATATACTTTTGCTTGGTCTTCAAAGCATTGGGGGTCCGAACAGTTCCTTTTTAACCTAAGGAACTGGGAGTAGGGGATGTTATCCTTCCAAGCCCCCAGATGGCAGCTGGAATAGTCTAGATAACTATTAGCGTCTACTGGCTTGAAAAAAGTGGAAGTTTTTATCTTAGTTTCAAGTGGGAATTCTTCCGCATTGATGGCAAGGTCTAGAAACTCAATTTTCGTTTTATGAAAGGAGGAGGTAAATTTAAGAATGTAGGGGTTATTGTTTAAACCAACGACGAACTCATTAAAGGAACTTGCATCACCATTCCACACTATAATGATATCGTCGATATATCGCTTGAATAAAACTAGATGGTCATCCACATTCCCCATGACGATATTGGTTTCCCAGTCTGCCATATAAATGTTGGCTAGGCTAGGGGCACAAATGGTCCCCATCGCCGTCCCACATATCTGGAGAAACCACTCCCCCAAGAATTCAAAATAATTGAATTTAAGTACAAATTTGAGACATTCACATATAAATTCCCTTTTGGGCGTAGAAATAGTGGGGTCTTTCAATAAACATTGTTCCACTGAGAGAATTCCCAACTAGGGTGGCCAATCCCGGGATCGGGATCGGCAGGATCCCGGGATTTGGCCCCTAAAACGCCGGGATTTTAATCCCGGGATTGGAGTTTCCAATACCGGGATTTCGCAATTAGACTGCAGTCTAATTCCGGGCAGCATCTGAGCACTTGCTTAGACGCTGCCCGGCTTCTCCCATACCCGGCGTGCGGCCTGCGCAGCGTGACGAGGTCAGAGGTCACGCTGCGCAGGGCACAGCCGCACAGCCGCTCAGCCTTCCTCCGGCCCGCCCAGCCATCACGACCGCCTGCCGGTCCGCCCCGCCATCACACCCAGCCATTCTTCACGGCCACCCAGCCGGCAACCCAGCCAGCAGCCCTCCCGCACGCATACCTGGCTCCCGGCCACCCAATCAGCCCGGCCGCCCACTCAGCAACCTCCGCAAATGTAAGTAAATAGTGGGCGGCCAGGGCGTTTTTTATTATGCATGTGGACATCTGTACTTAATGTTAATCAAGTAATCAAAAGCTTCAAACCTGCATCCACCTTGGTTCTAGTAATCGTTTGTTCCTTTTCCAGTAAACTTTAAAATATCTATGCCACAGTCTAACCTCTACACTTGGCTTTATCTCGGAGCCTGAACACTGCCGTTCAATTTTTACACTTGTGTTAGATAGAGATAGGGATGCCAATCCCGGGATCCCGGGAATCCCGGGATTGAGCATTTTTCAATCCCGAATTCCGGGATTGAAAAAATGCCCCGGGATTGGCATCCCTATTCCCAACTCATGTGGGATGCTAGTATACAACGCCTGGACATCAATAGATGCCAGGCTATAACCAGCATTCCATTCGATGGTATCAAGAATTTTCAAGAGGTGAGACGAGTCTCTGATGTATGTTTTTATGAGTGGTACATATTTTTTGATGTAAAAATCCACATATTCCGAGACGCGGGAAGTTAGTGACAATCGGTCGACCTGGTGGGGGTATCACTCCCTTATGGATCTTCGGGAGATGATAAAAGGTGGCTAGGTTTGGGGTCCTGTTGTAAAGTTATTTGTACTCCTCCAAACCTAGCACCTTATCATGAAGACCTTTTTTGAGGATGGAGTCCAACACAACCAAATAATCGGGGGTGGGGTCACAAGATAATCTCATATAAGACTTTACATCATATAATAATTTGTGAGCCTCATTAACATAATCATCTCTGTTAACAATCACCACCCCTCCACCCTTGTCAGCACTTTTAATAACAACTGAATCATCCGACATCAGTGCTTTTAGAGCTAAGTTTTCTTTTTTACTTAAATTACTCCTGTTACTGACTTTAGGATTTAATTTATTAAAGTCTTTTTTGACCAATTCAGTGAATAACTCAATATACGGACCTCGAGACTCTAGTGGATAGAACGTAGACTTTAACTTCAATTTAGAGCCGGTAGTGTCGACACTATTGCTTGCCTCACCATTTTGAGCAGGTTTCTTTAAAAAGTGGCGTTTTAACGTAAGATTGCGGGCAAACAAATTCAAGTCGATCTGTAGGTCGACATTATTCGGACCTTGTGCAGGGGCAAAGGATAGTCCTTTCTGAAGAACTCTAATTTCAACATCTGTCCCAGTTCCTTAGGTTAAAAAGGAACTGTTCGGACCCCCAATGCTTTGAAGACCAAGCAAAAGTATATGTTGATAGGTTCGAGGAGAGAGGGTACCCAAGCAGAATTATAAATGGTGCGTTACAAATATCACGCACCCTAGATAGAAAGAGCCTGTTAAAACCACTAGTTGAATCTGCTGAGCCTCCTGTCCCCTCCTCCGACACTCCTAGCAAAATACAGGAAACTTTATTTGTTACCCAGTACAATACACATGAAAGAGAATTAAATTCCATTCTAAAAAAAACATTGGAATGTATTGAAACTGGATCCATTGTTGGCAGACCACATTCCCGATAGACCAAAAATGGTCTTTAGACAGGCAAGACCATCAAGTCTATGGTATCAAAAAGTCAGCTTAAGCCGGTTAATGATGGTCCGTCTACTAATACCTTCTTGTCTCTTAATGGGTCGTTTCCCTGTAATAGATGTAATATCTGCCCTTATATGAAAAAGGGTTCTTGTATTGATGGTACAGATCAGAAGATTGCTAAATTTATTAACTGTAACTCCTCTTTTGTAGTTTATCTCCTGGTGTGTGGATGCGGACTCAGATACATTGGTAAAACCAAGCGGTGTCTGAAGATCCGCATCCTTGAACATATTCATAATATAAAGCACGGTGTGCTCAACCACAGTGTCTCAAGACACTTTAAAGAAGCACATAACTGTGATCCATCTTCTTTAATTGTGAAAGGTATTGAGCAAGTTCAGCAGAGTAAACGGGGTGGCGACCGTGAAAAATTACTGCTGAGACGCGAAACTACCTGGATCCTAAAACTGAACACGTTGGCCCCAGCAGGGCTTAATGAGGGATACGAGATCAGCGCATTTATTATATAAATATATATATATATATATATATATATAGTTCTTTATCTATGAGCGCTGACAGTACTTGGATGTCAGTTCACCTGTAATCCAGCTTTTTGCACTTTCTCCAACTCCCTTCTGCTTAACATCTATGGGGGAGGACCCCAGCCGGGCTTGTCTTGATTGACAGGCAAGGCACAATAAAGACTGGACGGGCGTGCGTAGTAGCCACGCCCTCTGACGAAGTCCCAGTGACGAAACGCGTCAGGGCGTGGCTTACGACGCGTCCCTCCAGCTGATCGTTCTCCGGCCTCCCTGGGTTCGTAACGAGTGACGTCCTCTGTCAGCCGTCCAAGCAAGCCAGCTTGGCGGCGTCATCTGTGGATTGATCCGGCCGTTCCCCCCGAGGATACCGTGAGCAGTTTTGCCGTGGCTATTTGTATATGCCGTGTGGTAACCAGTCCACAGTGCTATTTTATATGGTACTAGTCTCTTGACTTACTTTATCCAGGAGACTGTTTTGTCTCAATTAAACTATATCTTGTGTAATGCACCATGAGGCGCACCTTCTCCATTCTTTTCTAGATCTTTCCCCCTCGGTGGATTCCAGAGATTGCCTCTGAGAGAAAGGTTGCTGCACCACTGTATCAAGTGGTTGGTGTCTGAACTTTTGATCTGAGATCATTGGACTCTTGTACTGGTCTAAGCTGGATGGTTATAAGAGCATGATTTTATACTCTTTTTACATATATATATATATATATATATATATTTAGGTACTTGTGAGTTATCCGGGCGTCCGATTTTTAAATCGGGTCGGATCGGGACATCGCATCGCATCGCATGCGACCATCGGATGCGATGCGATGCGATGACCCGATTTTTCCATAGGAATCAATGTTAAAATGGACTGAGTCCATTTTAACATGGAATTCAATGGGAAAAAGGGGTCCTTTTCATACCCCTACTATCCAAGTGGGCATGGAGTTGGATATAAACCTGTGGCGAGCGTAGCGAGCCACCGAGCCCGAAGCGTGGCGAGCGTAGCGAGCCCCGCGAGGGGACACGGAATACCGGCCCCTCGCGGGGCTCGCTTCGCTCGCCACGCTTCGGGCTCGGTGGCTCGCTACGCTCGCCACAGGTTTATATCCAACTCCATGCCCACTTGGATAGTAGGGGTATGAAAAGGACCCCTTTTTCCCATTGAATTCCATGTTAAAATGGACTCAGTCCATTTTAACATTGATTCCTATGGAAAAATCGGGTCATCGCATCCGATGGTCGCATGCGATGCGATGCGATGCGATGCGATATCGCATCGCATCGCATCTGATTGTATGCCTTAACTTAAGGCATACAATCAAAAAATCGGACGCCCAGATAACTCACAAGTACCTATATATATATATATATATATATATATATATATATATATATATATATAAAGAGCACTTACCCCCTTCCTTTGCAGGTGAGGATTGAACCGGCACACGAATGTAGAAGTGAAAAAAAGCATTTTAATGTACAAGCATAATTTGCACAGACAGTCAGCTGTAACCTAACAGCTGTTTCAACCACTTCCTAGTGGTTTTCATCATGGAAAATACATATATATGGAAAATATATGAAAAATGTCATATATATATATATATATATATAATGTCATTTATATATGTATATATATATTAGGGCGGAGTGAAAAAACTGAAATTGAGAAATTCAAAATCGGCTAGTTTGGGAAAGTTGTGACTTGACCTGAATAAGAAATGTGCAAAAGCATTTTGATCTGAGTCAACATCTTCTGTTCTGGCAAGAGGCCTGAAGTTTCGCTTTTTAGGTGAAAATGACGAAACCTATGAAGATGCTCCAATCTAGTTATAATTATGTCCGGATGTCTTAGAGTGGTTCATTAATATACTTTAGCATAGTAAAAAAAACAGTACGTGCTTGTCCTAGTGCAAAGTGACTGACTGGCGGGAGAAAAAAATCCCTAATAATTGACCCATTTTCATGGTCACAATTGTGAATATTGTGTGTTTTCTCCTGAACGTGTTTATAATAGAAGAAGCACAAATACTCTAAATGGAATTTCAGTGACACTGTGTGAAATATAACACTGCATAATAGCCCTTAATCAGACCTGATCGCAGTACAAATTTGTTCTCAAAATGGGCAAAACAAATGCTGCATTGCAGGTGGGGCAGATGTAACGTGCTGAGAGAGTTAAATTTGGGTGGGGTGTGTTGAAACTGAAATCTAAATTGCAGTGTAAAAATAATGCAGCAGGTATTTACCCTGCACAGAAACAAAATAACTCACACAAATCTAAAGGTGGCCATACATCTACAGATCGATTGTCAGATCTGGCTGGTTGGAACAAATACCTGGTAATATCTGAATGACAGTTTTTGGCAGTTTTCCAGCATTTCAAAGCAAAGTGCTCTCATCCATTACCAGTATTTTGTTCCAAACAGACAGATCGGACAATAAATCTGTAGATGTATGACCACATTAACTCCCTCTGCACATGTTACATCTGCCCCACCTGCAGCTGCATTACAGCATATAATTATGCCAAAGATAAGCCAATATATTAACAGTTAAATACATTAAAGTGCATTATGCTGTAATAAGTATTGCTGATCAATCCTGCCTAGCAGGGCCGTCTTTTTGTATGGGCGTAATGGTCACTTGCCCAGGGTCCCCAGGCGTATAAGGGCTCTATGTTGATAGCTGAGCATCCCCTTTTTCCAGGGATACCAGAATTTTGAAAATCAGCCCTGGGGAACTGCAGATATCCAACTTCAAAGCAGCAGTCCACATCCGACCTGTTAATTACAATTCCCAGTCATATTTCTCAGGTTCTCTCTGACACTAGCGGCTTGTCTCTATCATGCCCAGAACCAGAGATATCAGCCTTCAAGCAGCCGGTCCCTGCTCCAGCTCCAAACGTCTGGTGTACAGTTTTATATTTTTGTCAATGGATTGCTCTGGCTCCTGATCTCTGATACCCAAGTTCCCAGCACCTCCTGAAAGTTGGGACTCTAGGTTTTTATACTAGGCTAAGAAATCTATTTCCAGATAATGGCGATATCTGTAGTCAAACAAGCTGCCCTTCCACCGGAAAATGACGAATATTAAGCCCACTCCATTATCCAACCGTCCCCTGTGTATAAAACACCTCCTACCTCCCTGGAAGTCATTTACAAGGGACCCTTCATTCAGCTCAGTGCCCCCTTCCACACGTTAGTGTTCTCCCTCCCACCACCTGTGCAGTAAAGGAGTAATTAGCAGACGTTACTGCTCCAGGTCCTACATGTTGAATGGAAGATGGAGCACCCCTTGCCACCCGTGGGACATCAAAGCTGCTGCTGATACCACCCCCCACCCCTAGGAGGGGAGAATGGGTAAGGGCCCCAGTGCATTGCTTTGCCCAGGTGCCCACACTGCTGTTAAGACGGCCCTGCTGCCTAGAAATGAACACAGTGATTGGCATATATGTACTGCTGGACACCACTCATAGAATGATTAACCTGTTATTTTTTGAATCAATGTTCTTGTTTTTTTCCCCCTAAACATTAGATGTATTTGTTTATTTATTTATTTACAGTTTCTTATATAGCTCAGCAGATTCTGTTACGCTTTACAATAGTAGACAGTGATAAAACAAACTGGGTAATGACAGACAGACTTGGGGGCCCTGCTGCAAGCTTACAATTTATTACATCATAATACACTTCAACGTATTTAACAGTTAATATATTGGCTTATCTTTGGCATAATTATATGCTGTAATGCAGCCCAATCATGTTCCCAGTATAGGGGATGCAACACTGTTTTTCTGTCAATAAACAGAAGTGATATGTAAAATGATACATTAGACAGTTTACACTTACTTGTAATACTTATTGTAACAGTTACTGTTTTTCAATAACAGACTGCAACAGTTATTTCTTATTTATATACACAGGATTGTCTATCTTTGTATATGCACTGCAAAGAGAGCAGCATAAATCCAATTTCATGTATTTCAGTGACACTGTGTGAAATATAACACTGCATAATGGCCCTTAGTCAGACCTGATCGCAGTACAAATGGGCAAAAAAATGCTGGACTGCAGGTGGGGCAGATGTAACATGTGCAGAGAGATTTAAGGTGGCCATACATCTACAGATTTATTGTCCGATCTGTCTGGTTGGAACAAAATACTGGTAAAAGATGAGAGCAAATGACAGTTGACCATTTGCTTTGAAATGCTGAAAAACTGTCATTCAGATATTACCAGCTGTTTGTTCCAACCAGCCAGATCTGACAATCGATCTGTAGATGTATGGCCACCTTTAGATTTGTGTGAGTTATTTTGTTTCTGTGCAAGGTAAATACCGGCTGCATTATTTTTACACTGTAATTTAGATTTCAGTTTCAACACACGCCACCCAAATTTAACTCTCTCAGCACGTTACATCTGCCCCACCTGCAATGCAGCATTTGTTTTGCCCATTTTGAGAACAAATTTGTACTGGGATCAGGTCTGATTAAGGGCTATTATGCTGTGTTATATTTCACACAGTGTCACCGAAATTCCATTTAGAGTATTTGTGCTTCTATTATAAACACGTTCAGGAGAAAACACACAATATTCACAATTGTGACCATGAAAATGGGTCAATTATTAGGGATTTTTTCTCCCACCAAAGTCAGTCACTTGGACAAGGACAAGCTCGTACTCTCTTTTACTATGCTAAAGTATATTAATGAACCACTCTAAGACATCCTGACATAATTTTAATTAGATCGGAGCATCTTCATAGTTTTCGTAATTTTCACCAAAAAAGTGAAACTTCAGGCCTCTTGCCAGAACAGAAGATGTTGACTCAGATCAAAACGCTTTTGCGCGTTTCTTATTCAAGTCAAGTCACAACTTTCCCACACTAGCCGATTTTGAATTTCTTAATTTCAGTTTTTTCACTCCGCCCTAATATATATATATATATATATATAGAAAAGGAGAAGCGTATATATATATATATATATATATATATATATATATATATATATATATATATATATATATATATAGACAACAATACCCAGCGCAAAAAAAGTCCTCAGGTTTCAAGAATAATAGTCCAAAAACGTCCCGACAGTGTGTGCAGCTTCTTTCAAAGAGGATCGCCGCATGGATACTTGCAAAAAAAAGGAGAATGACACGCACCAATGAGCAAACGTATAATAAAAATAGTGGTACTTATGTATTATCTGGGCTCCCATGTTAAATGCACCCCATTTTTTCATACCCCTACTATCCAATTACGCATGGAGTTGATTTTATATAGTGTGGCGAGCGCAGCGAGCCACCGTGCCCGAAGCGTGGCGAGGGTACGCGGTGTCATAAGAAAAACGGGAGCCCAGATATTACATAAGTACGAAAATAGTTACTGCTTATTTATGCTCATATACATTGTGGTTTAGGGATAAAAGCTTGCCAGCCAATGTACATCAGGATCACAGCATAATACTCTGGATGGATAAATCGCCCACCGCAAGCCAACCTCAGACCGCTGGAGCGAAATCCAAATGCCAGAGCCGCCTCTGGGATTCAGACAGAGAGTCAACTGGATCACAGTTGGAAGACGAACATCGCTACGTCAGACCAATCAAGCCATGCCCAGCATTTCATCACTGTACCGGACTTCGTCAAGGGGTGTGGTTACCTCAGGTAAGTATCAGGTATATATACCCTTATTCCCTTTAATAAGGGAATTTTTCCTCTTCCAAACGAGTTCTCCAATCTGCAAAGGGTCAGCCTTTGGCATCAGCGTTGTAGTAATCATTTTGCCGCTGCTGAGCCCATCTCATGTTATCTCGCACTGCTTTATAAGCCACCTCCAACCGCCTTTTGTGCTCCTGTACCCAGGGACTTTGGTACTCCTCCGCATCCTCCGCATCGAGATTGTTCACGGGCAACTCCACCTGTAGGTTGGCTGGTATCCTTCCTTCCCTCCCAAACATTAAGTAGAATGGGGTATACCCAGTGGAGCTGTGAGTGGAATTGTTATATAGATACGCCAGTTTCGGTAGCGTTTCTTTCGGACTGAGGTAACGCCCGCAACATTCGAATGACGGTCTGATTCGCCCGCTCACAAAGTCCATTACATTGCGGGTGGTAAGTGGTGGTTCTCAATTTCTTGCAGTTGTAATAGGTACAGAGTTCTTGAAACAAACAGGACTCGAACACTGGCCCTTGGTCGGTAAGAATGCTAACTTTTATTGGTTATATATTTAAAATGCCTTATATCATAGTATGGGGCGGCACATAAACAGCAAAAAATATTGGAGAGATTAAAAATACATACAAGTTACACACAGAATAAGTGATGAGACAGAAGATAAAGAAATAAGTGTTCTAAAATACACAGATGTTGGTTAGGGAGGAAAACTACAATATAGTAGAGATTGGATCTCTATCTAATTATAACTCCTAGTATTGTGTATCCAGGTGTTCTTCAGAGGGAGTTATCACAGGGAGTATGATATTCAATCTTATGGATACGGAGTAAATTTTAATCTCAGTATTGAGAGTGATGTTTGGCTTAATGGCAACTGCCCGATGTTAGTATAAACTGTATAGGATATATATTTCTGGTCGTTGCCACAAATTATTCAGATACACAGTAGCCACTCACTTTAATTCCACACACATCCTGATTGGCCGATTCGGCCACATGACCAAAACACGGCTGAATGATTAGCTGGGTGAAATGAATAAGTAGAGTCAAGGTGAGGCTATCTGGTTGGCCTTGAAAAAGCTTAAATAGCGAAACGCTGCGTTGGTACAGTTAGGTTAGGGAGGACTCCTTGTAGCATAATGTAATGCTGTGATTAGACTAATATAATGATTGATTGTATAACAGGAGATCAGAAGAGATAGGACGGGGAGATAGATATGACACTGTATTGTTGCAATATTGACATAATTGTAATTTTGGTAATTGACCACATGAGGGCAGTCAAAGCTCACAATTGCACTACTCTTGTATAATATTTGCAGCAACAAGAAACATTGATGTTCTAACCCAACTCATTGGCATTAAATAACCAATCACTGTATATGGATACCCTTTGAACTGTTTGGAGTAATAATTATGTGTATTAGTGAGATGTGTGAATAAAATCTAAAGTATCAAATATATTCATTGTAAACTAAGAAATTATACCGCAAGTAGGTAACCAGTGAGAGTGGTATACCTATTATGAATAAACAGACTGACCACATGAGGGCAGTATAACACAACACACTGTATAGGGACAATCTCAGAACTGTGTCTCACCATCAATTGTGGCAATAACCAGGTGTATTATTGGAATATGGTAATAAAAATATAACCCATTAAAATACACTACTATGTGAATATGAAGATAATCTGTGAATTATATCGCAAATAGGGAACCAGTGAGAGTGGAATACCCATTGTGAATATCCCCCAGGAATATATTCACTGTATTAAACATATATCAAATACTGGTTTAAGTGCCACGGTTGAATTTGTGAGAAAGGATCACCCATATACACAGTTTGAGTGATATCTCCAAATAATACCATACATTGTGTGTGGAATTAAAGTGAGTGGCTACTGTGTATCTGAATAATTTGTGGCAACGACCAGAAATATATATCCTATACAGTTTATACTAACATCGGGCAGTTGCCATTAAGCCAAACATCACTCTCAATACTGAGATTAAAATTTACCCCGTATCCATAAGATTAAATATCATACTCCCTGTGATATCTCCCTCCGAAGAACACCTGGATACACAATACTAGGAGTTATAATTAGATAGAGATCCAATCTCTACTATATTGTAGTTTTCCTCCCTAACCAACATCTGTGTATTTTAGAACACTTATTTCTTTATCTTCTGTCTCATCACTTATTCTGTGTGTAACTTGTATGTATTTTTAATCTCTCCAATATTTTTTGCTGTTTATGTGCCGCCCCATACTATGATATAAGGCATTTTAAATATATAACCAATAAAAGTTACGTTTAAACTTTCAGTGCGTTCCCCTATACAGCCTTTTTCTCCTTTGTCAAAATATATCGTATTTCTGTTGGGAACAGCACCCCCCTTGGTATAGATATAAATTTGGGGGTCTCTCTTGCTATATTTCAATAAAAAATCTTAATAAGGTTGTGCGGGTATATACCCAACCCTGTAAGGGGTTAATCCAAACTCGGTAAGAATGCTCTCAGGAAATCCATACGGTCGTACAAACATCTTCCACAGAGTCTCGGCGGTTACCCGTGCGGTAACATCTTTAACGGCCACAGCAATCATAAACTTCGAGAAATGATCGACTATGGTAAGGGAATATTGATGTCTGGAGTTACTAAGCTCCAATTTTACATGATCTATCGTGACTAGCTCTAAAGGTCTCGTAGTGACGATGGAGTGCAGGGGAGCTCGCTGCTGTAGTGTGGGCGGATTTTTCATTGCACAGTTGGGGCATCTAGCACACCATTCCTCAACATCTCATTTCAGGCCGATCCAATAAAATCGTCGCCTTAGCAACGCCTCCGTCCTCTGCACCCCAAAATGTCCTGAATGGTCGTGATATGCCTGTAGGAGATCATGTTGATGACCCCGAGGTACCACAATCTGAACGAGGGGATCATGAGTTTGAGGATTAGTCCCACAACGCACCAACAGTCCTTGCTGTATGCGAAATTTCTGTCATTGCCTGAGCAACTTTATCAGTTCAGGAGTTGCTTGCTCCCGTTCCTCCTTACTGAGAACGTTATCGGCCATCAGAAGTCCCTTTAGTTCTGAAATCGTCGGACTCTCGGCTTGAATGTGTTTCCATTTTTCTATGGGTTCCTGATCAGCTAACCGTTGAGCAGTTTGGCTATTGAGAGGAAGGGCAGACGGCTTATCGGTTCCTTTTACGAATGCTGACTGAAAGGCGGGCATCTCCACCTCTTCCCACTCATCTGCTTCCTCTTCGATTTCCTCCAGGGCTGGTCGTCGGGATAGAGCATCCGCATTATTGTTCGATTTGCCGCTACGATATCTGATGCTGAAATCGAAATTAGACAGTCGGGAAGCCCATCTTTGTTCGATCGCACCCAATTGCGCTGTATTCAGGTGTGCTAAGGGGTTGTTATCTGTGTAAGCTACAAAAGTATGTCCCAGCAAGTAATCTTTAAATCTCTCGGTAATTGCCCATACAAGAGCTAAAAACTCTAGTTTGAAGGCACTATAATTTGAGTCATTGCGTTCGGACTTTTTGCAGACTTCGACTTGCATATGCAACAACTCGCTCGGTGCCTTGCTGTTTTTGGGAGAGGACTGCTCTCAAACCCTGGTGGCTGGCATCAGTATAAAGGATGAACGGATAATCATAGTCCAGGTATGCGAGAACCGGGGCTCAAATTAGTAGCTGTTTAAACGTCTCAAAGGCATTCTGCTGACGTTCAGTCCAATTCACAGGTAAGTGCTTTTTCATGCTGGTCCTAGTAATACCCCGAAGGGGCGGCAATTCGAGCAAAATCTTTAATAAAGCGGCGGTAGTATCCCACAAAACCTAAGAACTTCCGAACTTCGGTCAAAGTAGTCGGGGCTGGCCAATCTTGCACCACTGACGTCTTTTCTGGATCTGGCAGCACACCCTCAGGCCCCACAACATGTCCCAAATATTTGACTTTGGTTTTCAAAAGATGACACTTGGACGGTTTTACTTTGAGGCCGAAGTCGGCTAGCCTCCGGAACACCTCATCCAAGTGTTCCAAGTGGTCATGGTAGGTTTGCGAGTAAATTATAATATCGTCCAGATACAACAGAACAATATGAAAATTTTTATCCCCCAGGCAGTGCTCCATCACGCGTTGGAAGGTGGCCGGGGCGTTAGTCAAGCCAAAGGGCATGCGTTCCCACTCATACAAACCCATTGGGGTTGTGAAAGCCGTCTTTTCTTGGTCGGTGGGGTCTACCTGTACTTGCCAGTAAGCACTGGTAAGGTCTAAAGTGGAGAAATACGTGGCCTGTCTTAGTGCCGTGAGCGACTCTTCAATCCTCGGAAGGGGATATGCGTCCCTGTGAGTGACCTGATTCAAGCGTCTATAATCTACACAGAATCGAAGAATGCCGTCTTTTTTCTTCACTAGGACGATAGGAGAGGCCCACGGGCTATAACTTTTTCGGACAACCCCTGCTGAATCCATTTCCTCCAACATATCTCTCACTGGCTGATACATGCTAGGGGCAAGTGGGCGGTACCGCTGTTTTATCGGATGTGCTTCTCCCGTTAAGATGCGATGTTGAATTTTAGAGACCCGCCCAATATCCAGGGTTTTTTTACTAAAGGTCTCAGCATTCTTCTGTACTATGCGAAGTACGCCTGCTTTCAATTCTTCCGGAGTCTCCTCTTCCCCGATCTTAATGTCCATCCACCATTGATCTTCCTCTTTCTCCATCCCTTCCGCAGAGGAGTCTTTCACAGAACTCACGTCGCTAGGACTATAGACTTCGGTCATGATCGGCACCCATACCATGGTAGCTATGGATTGGTTTCTGTACACCGTGATAGGATGATCATGAGGATTCATAAGGCGCACGGGTACCCATCCGTTTTGTACGGTGACCAACGTTCGAGCGATCATGATATCCTTTCGCACTCGCTGGGGATACGGCTCCACGATGGCATCATAGGGTTTGCCCAGAACCCCACACTTAGTTTTTCCCCACACGATGATTTCGGAGTTGGGTTTTACTTCAATAGGCTTCCGGTCTACTATCTTCACCTTGCCTATATGTCCTTGCCGGTGAATGAGTTGTTGTTGTCCCTGGATTACTTTAATGGTTTTGCAGAGGGCGCTCTGTACCATGGGCGTAGCTCGCGCCCCTTCAAGTTTCAAGGCCGTAATCAATTCTTCTGGACAATACCGCAACACATTCATGCCCACAATAACCGCAGGAACCAGTGGATCATTCACCTCGGTGATTAAACAACCCTGCTTGAGCATTATCGCCTGACCCACATGGAAATCCAGCTCGCAGTAGCCAATACACGAGATATCCTGTCCAATTTCAACCAGGTAGGTGGAGCTTGGAGAGGACTCTTGGAGGTCCAGTGCGGCTGGAACAGTCCCTGTTGGATGGTGGTAACGGGAGAGCCTGTATCCAATAATGCTGGCACCTCCTGACCTTCGATTTTAATGACAACAACCGGGCAATGTCCAATATACTGCGGGGACCATTCTTCATGGGCCGGACCTTGATCATTCAGTTAACCCGAGGATCGGTCTCCGTCCTCGGGGGTCTTGGGTTTAACGCCTCCTCGCTCCTGCAGAAACGTTCGATGTGTCCGCACTGTCCACATCATCGGCAGATGGGGCGTCCTTGCGGATCGAAGCGATCGGTGGACCGCCGTCCTCTACCGGCCGAGCTCTCCCGCCAATCACTCTGTCCTGACCGGCTATTGGAGTGCCGGTTGTTATCACTGGATGGGAAGAGACTTCGTTGAGTCAGTCTTTGCAAGTCTCTTTTTATCTGATTTACGCTCGCAGCCAAATCTTCCACCTGCCCCTTCAACGTGTAGGTCAAGTCTGCTGTGGGGGCCTGTACACCTTGAGCGATGGCTGGCCTCATCTTCATCTCTTCCCCCAGCAGTAGTCCTTCTTTCCCCATACTGGACTCCTCCTGACTTTCCAGGTTTTCCGCAAAAGTCACCGTTTTTGGTTTTCCTGAGCCCATTACTTTTATAGCAATCTCCTTGAACTCAGCAAACGTTTTTTGTCCGTTTTGCAATTTTAAAATTTTCAGCTGAATTTTTATTCCCTCATTATTGGCGCCCTCAATAAATTGGGTTATAAAAGTCTCATCATCCTCCGGTCTTCCCTCCACGTGGCTTTCTCCATTGATATCACGTAGTGCCTCCTGTAATCCCAACGCGAAGTCCCGGAGCGTTTCTCCCGCCTTTTGTTTCCGGCTATAAAAGCGACTCTTGCGCTCTGGTAGCGTACTTGTGTCAAAGGTTGTGGCCAATTTTTGGAAGATCTGTTCGGCCGTCCGCTTCTGTTTTGATGGCCAAGAGGCCACTTCTCTAGCCGCTGCCCCTTTTAGTTGACCCAGCAGGATTTCTATTTGTTGTTCATTTCCTGGTTTATACAACTTAAACATTGACCTGATCCTTTTCCTGAATGCCTTGAACACGCTTCCATCCCCATCTGTTTCTTCCCCCGAATACATGGGAAGCCATGGTGCACCGAAATAATAGGGCAGCGTGATGGGATTCGTGCCCGTGTCCATAGGCTCTGTTTGTGCGCTAGATGACACGCCATTTCCCTGGTTTCCCAGCGCTTCATCTTGTTCGTCCGAGGACATGTTGTAGCTTTATCCGGATCCTGTTCTAACGACGCCAAATGTCACCCTCATCTCGCCCAGGTAAGTATCTTGTACGGATTAGGTGACTTAGGGGTCTTCTTTCTTCCAGGTAATACACGTAAATATAGTTTAACAAGTTCTTTATTACAATATCTTAGTTAGAATAAACATATCAGTGAAATAACAGACACTGCATAACAGGCAAACATATGCCCAATAGTTTAACAACCAACAAACAATTCACTCTTTATTATACCGGAACGTGACTCCAAGACAGCGGACGTGGCCCTCCTGGGTATTCCGTGGTACCACGATCAGGCCACCTTACCTTGGTTGGCACCAGTTCAAAGAACAAACAACGGTTCAATATTGCCAAATCAACTGTACTTATCTTGAGCTCACAATTTCTACTCAGCCTATGACTAGGCTATTATTGCGCAATAATATTGCCCTCATGTGCGTGTATGTCAACTTTCTAATGAACTCTATTTTTCCCTTTTAGGGTACTGTATATCTGATATCTATCACTTCTTACTAACAGGTAAGCATGACTACTACTACAATTCTCTTATTAATAATGAACGCTAAAAGGTATTTAACATTCTTATCAAGTACGGATTTAGTCAGTAATAACTAGGTGTCCTCTCAGTCTCTGGCTGTCTATACTGGTCTCTTTATAAGTCTCACTCTAGCCTTCACTGTGCACAGACTATGTTAGGCTGGTAACCTTGACTATCCTGAGAACAGAGTGAAAAGTTGCCCTTTCTTGAACTGAATTCTCCTGCTGTACTGTCCTGAACCACTGTAGTTGCTGTATCTTCTGTGGGCGTCCCCTGACCGAAGTCAGGTTTAGCCCTCTTCTAATGATGCTGTGTTGGTAGGTAATATTAAGGGGCGTCCCCTGACCGAAGTCGGGTTTAGCCCGGTTCTAATGATGCGACTCCCAGAGGGGTAGGTAAGGCTCCTCTACTAAGCGGTTGGTGCTTGCCCACAACTGCGGCTGGATATGGTACAGTCTGACAGTATCCCCTGTTGAGGAAGCAACTATCACTTCTCAACTACTGAAGCTAGCTGCAACTAGTATCTTTCTGATGCTCAGAGCAGGGCTTTGGACTATAAGTACTGCGTGCTAATTCACACTGTAGTCGAATGGGTGCCTTCCTTACTCTCGTTTTGAATAGCTACAGCAGGATCTCTGACTAGATGTCAGTGTAATACAATACTGCAGGGGGGAGGAGTGGACAGTGTAATATGCTGTCCTGTAGGCTGTACTGGGCGGCTCTGGGGCGGTTTTACTACTCACCACTCCCCTGCACCGTCCGTCTCTTCAGGGCCTGTCAATCTTCCGGGTAAGTGCCGCCTCCCGGATGACGTGCGATCGGGATCTCTGAGCTGGGGAACTAGTCTCAGATGCGGCTGTGCACTCCGGCACACTTCTCTTCAATTTTGATGCACACCGCCTCCCGCTGTCTCTCACGCCCGTCCCGGCAGAAGCACCGCTGTACCGGAGGTTTCAGGGTTCCCGGGTAAGTTCAATCTTCCTTCTCAGCACCGCCATGTACCGCTTCCAGCTGCGTAGCTCTGCTCTGAACCTTTTTCTCCGGACATTTTTGCGCCACAGCCGTTAACGGCTGGGGCTTTTAACCCTTTATCCGCATGCACTCTCAGGGTCTAAGGCACGCTGTAAAAACTTTATGTATACTGGTCCACTGAACAGCAGCCCTCTGCTCTGCGCACGGGAACACTCATAGTTGCTGTCCAAGCACAGTTTATTATCAGGGTTCACAATGCACACTATGGAGTTGACTATTTTGACACAAGGAATCCTATTAACTATTTACAGGTGTACAATACTCTTATTAGGGAATGCCACAATTGTATGAAATGGCGGGGCACGCTATGTAGGGAGACTATGTTCTTAATACTCTGCACATGCTCTAACATACGTATCTTCAATTGTCTCTTAGTCTTCCTTACATAGTGTTTCCCACACTTACAGTACATTCTAAAAAGGTAAACCACATTTGTGGTAGTACAACACATATGGCTTTTGATTTTAAAGGATTTACAATTATCAAAGTTATAGAAATGAACCCTCTCTTTGCTCGCATGTCTACAGATTTTACATTTATTACATGGAAAAAAAAAACATTAGTTTGACATAATCAACCAGATGCATTGTCAGATCTTAAATTACTGGGGGCTAAAATGGCACTAAGGGAACTTGCTTTCTTAAAAACCACTTGCGTTTTTTTCGGTAACGTTATCTTTAACAACGGATCTAATAATAAAATATCCCAGTGCTTACTAAGAATATCTTTTATCTGCTTCCCTTGAGAGTTAAAAGATGTGACAAACGGTACAAAAAATCCATTATCATCCTTGTCCTTGTTCTTATATTGTAATAATTCTGCTCTATTCAGGTTTTTAGCTTTATCTTTACATTTCTTAATTAAATAATTGGGGTAGTGTTTCTCACTGAATCTGTCATCAAATATTTTTGATTGCTCTTCTCCTGATGTAACCTCAAGGGTGCCCTGGACGAACAGCATCCGGCTGCCAATCCACACTCCATGCCACCCCTGCTGAGGAGCGATATATGCCCAGGGATGCCATGCAAGGTAAGCAGAGGATCGGATGGGACAGATCACTTTGAGGATCAGTTCCATTCACCAGATAGCCACCAGCGACATCTTAGCGTCCTTGGTTGCCATAGAAATGCCCCAGCTTGCGAGATGTTGTAGGATGACGTCAGCACGTCGGGGGGAGCCGCGCCTGGACCCGAAAGCGGCAGGGCGACTGTGAGACGCCCACTCCGAGCTTCACAGAAGGAGGAGCAACAGCATGCACGGTACATAGGTATGTGTTGTATTTTATGCACTTGTTGATTTTTTGGTCGTGAGGACAGAGTAAAATCCGAAACGTTACCTGTTTACCTGATATATACTGTATATATATGGAAAACAATTGTAAGCCTTAAATGTTTAATATTCAAGATAACTATGATGTTCTGATATGTCGGACACTTGCAATTAGCAAACCGGAATTCCCAACGTGTTTCGTCCCTTCCTGAGACTTCATTAGGGGTTTGCGGATATTAAAGAGGTAATCCTGACAATTTTCACAGGAAAAAAGTGTTCACAGTGAAAAGAGATAAACAGATGTTACCTACACTTCATAGCCCTATTGTAGAATAAGAATTTTGAAATTATTAACTGTGAACACTTTTTTCCTGTGAGAATTGCCAGGATTAACTCTTTAATATCCGCAGATCCCTGATGAAGTCCCAGGAAGGGACAAAATGCATTGGGCATTCCGTTTTGCTATTTTCAAGTTTATGAAATACCAGAGTGTCAATGTTATCTTGAATATTACCACCTTTACTTAAAAAAATAGAGTTTTAGTAAGCATTTGAACTTTACGGACTTAATTTTTATGCTTGTAATAGAATTAAACATTTAAGGCGGCAACAGCGCACCCCCCCCCCCATCCTAACAGAGCATATTGTACTATATAGTCTAAATTGAATGTCTACATGGTGCCATGCTATTCGATCCTGATTCGATCCCGATTTGGATCGCATAGGGATCAAATAGAAAGTACAATGCACCATGTGTACTGCCCTTAAGCCAATCTTAAAAGCAATTTGCTTACCGGTAACCAGTGAAGGTAGAATAGAATGGGTGTTATGTGGCTGGAGCAAATCTGGTTGGTTAATAGCTTGGCTGCTGCCTTTTGTACCATCTGCAAGCAGTGCAATTATTTTGCAGGGAGACCAAGGTAGATGGAATTGCAGTAGAGGTGTGATAATACAAAAGTATCTATTGCTGTAGGCAGATCTTTTGGGGGTGCTTGATTCTGGCTTTGTTACTTAGATGAAAGAATGAGGGTTTAATTGTGGCTCATACCTGATGTTTAAGTGTCAAGCCATTATCCAGAAGGCCAAGATTGTGTTCAGTGTGTTGTACTTTTAAACCTCCAAGTGTAAGTACTGTTGATAGGCTATGCTGCACTTTTGTCCTGTGATTTATCATCAGGACCTCTGTTTATCAGGGATCATTTGTAACCAGCTGACATTCATTCATTCAGTTAATGTAAATGGGAGAGGAAAGGGTGAGGACTTTGTGAGTGTAAGAAGCTTGGCTCATGATCTGAAGGAGACTGGTAGCCAGTGTAAATATTGTAGGTGAGGGGTGGAAGATGTTAAACATTTATACAGGAACATGAGTCAGATAGGAATATAAAA
The DNA here is from genome assembly GCF_055691185.1 of Crinia signifera. NCBI lineage: Eukaryota > Metazoa > Chordata > Amphibia > Anura > Myobatrachidae > Crinia > Crinia signifera. The sequence continues at coordinate 104,910,236 of NC_139217.1, read as the reverse complement.
GTGAAGTTGTAGTGAGGGAGGCCAGTAGTAAAATCTGGAGACCACCAGTGATGTGGAGGTGGAGGTGGAGGAGACTAGTGTTTGAGGAAAACAGTGAAAACAGGGTGTGTGTGTTTAGTGGGGGGGGGGGGGGGGGGGGGTTGAGGAAAAGGTTGTCCTGGAGTAGTTTTAGGGAAATACAGGCATTTAAATTGGATGTAAGAAAGGATGCTGTTAAAATGCTAATGAAGGTAGAGTATTTGTAAAGACGTGTATACAAATGGCAGTGGTCAACTATTAAGTGGAATAGTAATGTAGAGTAAATACTGTAGCTATGAAAAGTTTATGGGTGCAGAAATTAAATATTAAAATAGACAATTTTAGAAGTGAGAGGATATTTAATCAATCATATAATTAACAATGCAGCATATCCGATGGTGAAAGTAATTTTGTTAACCTAATCATATAATTAACAATGCAACACATGCGATCAGAGAGGCTATTGTTCCAGATACTGTTATAATCCAAATGAGAATGATCCAACAAACACAAACAGCCAGACACTCTTTGGAGAGGTAAAGCAATAAAATGTTAACTATTAACTATTTGGCTTACAATGGACTTATTAGCTGCGCCAAGCATCCAGACACAGACTTTTTACAAAATATACATGGCTTACGCATCATGGGCTTATTTTGGTTCATACACTCCCCTGTGCATTCGTATAGGGGAGAGATGTTTAGGAACTGCGCATGTTTAGGTACTGTGAATTGATTATTTGCAGGCCCATTCACACGCAGCAGTCGCGTGGGGTGGCGGACATGGGTTACACCTATGGGAACGCCAAGCATTTCATGGGCATTACCATGGTAATTTGCCTGTGACGCTGGAGCTGATGGCGGACATCTGACGTTACCGGGGACCATCAAATAATTTCTGCCTCAAACGCAAGTTGCGAATGGATGTTTATTCAAAACATCCATTTGCATGTGTGCAGGGGAAGTCTGCATGCAAATGGTGTGCAGGCAACATTTAATTGACTCGCAAAGCTGTCAATTAGAATGAGGGCACATGCCTACTGACAGTGGAATTTCAAGTTTCTGTGTGTGATCTGGGTAAAAACGAAAAATACATTTGCCTTAAGGTGGCCATACACACGCAGATTTATCTTCAGATCTGGCTGGTTGGAACAAAAAAATGGTTATGGATGAGAGCAAATGACAGTTGACCATTTGCTTGGAAATGCTGGAAAATTGACAAACTGTCACTCATCCATAACCATGTTTTTGTTCCAACCAGCCAGATCTGCAGATAAATCTTACTAGTGTATGGGCACCTTTACACATGCATCTTTATGCTTAATCTGTGATCTTATACCAAAAATAGTAAGTACTGTACCAAGGGCACAATGTGAAAAAGATACATTTAAATTACAAAATTATTAGAATTGTTATCTATGGCAGAGCATTTAGGTTGCACCCTTGCGGTAATTGTGGTACATTTATTATTTAATACAGCAAATCTATATAATAAGTTGAAGAATGTGTGTAAGTGTGTGTGCGTGTCCGTTGCATTGCGGGCACACCGTGGCACTCAGAGATGCAAAATTTGGCAACAAGGTACCTCTGGACCTGGTGGTGTGCATCTCGAAGCCGTTTTTGGGATATTTCGCTTAGAAATTTAAAAAACACCAAGTTTTAATTTGCCTTCATTGATGATCTGGGGAAAAGATTGACGATTGGGGAAACCGTTGTCGAAGGAACAACTCCACACCTGATATCATTGCTGTCATTGAGTATGCATGACACATTCTAACATTATGGTGGAGACTTTAAACAATTAGGAATAACTGAGGATATACATAGACCACACATCACACACACGTACATATTGTACACGCACACACACACAGTACACCACGTATGCACACAACACACATATATATAGGTAGCGCACCTCACACACTTACACATTGGACAGATACACACCACATGCAGTACAACACAAACCCATATACACTACAACACACACCCAAAAACAGTACAACAAACACACAGAACACACACACTTAAACATTGTGCAGATACAGAAACACACAGAACACACACACTTAAGCATTGTCAGGATACGCACAGCACACTACACACACATATATATGTAGCGCACCGCACAGTCAGCAGATACACATAACACAACACACACATATAACACACCACTCACGGGGTACAACACACACCCGCATTCACTACAACACGCACCCAAAAACAGTACAATACAAAGAACACACACAAACATTGCACAGATACACACAGCACACTACACACACACACACATTTATACGTAGCACACTTTACGCACTTACACATTGGGCAGATACACACAACACACACACACATATAACATACCTCTAACAGCGCAACACACACCCAGATTCACCACACACACCCAAAAAACAGTACAACACACAAAACACATACTTAAACACCGCACAGATACACAAAGGCACAACACACACATACACATACTGTATATACATAGCACATCTTACACCCTTACGCATTGGACAGATACAACACAACACAACACAACCACATACACTACAACACACACACAAAAACAATAACACACACAAACACATAAAAAATAATTTGCCGTTTATTTAACAGTCTGTACCGGCTAATAAAAACTGTACCTAATGTACCGGCTTTTCTTTTTTTCCCATATCCATCTGTGCGCACCCCGGCCAGTTGCACTGAGAAATCTTTGTTCTGGCCAATGCAGCCGTTGATCAATACACAGTGGGTACACTGCACTCACCCTGTTAGTCAGTTGGATGTTAGGCACTGCTCTGCCTTAAGGGTTTCCCAGACTCTTTTGGTTCATAGACAATGTTTGGTCGATGGGCATGAGCGCTGCATGTATTTGTTTGAAGTTATGAGTGTAAGAAGTTGAAGAATAAGGCTGAGATGACGATTTTTCACGTTATAGTGTACAATTTACTCAATAAATTGTGAAATAAATATGTGTACATAGAAGTACAATCAAGAAATGAAAGTAGGAATAAAAAATAAATTCTGATTCAAACTGATAATTGTTTGGATGGGGGTGGGTTGTGAAACAAATCTATAGGTGGAGGGGGTATGGATATTGTGGGCATAATTAGTGTTTTATAAACCCACAGGGGGTCCCCAGTTGATGAGAAATTTTTACTTCAGTGTCACCATAGGGGTATTTCCAATTGGGGTTCAGGTGGTCTTTTAGGGATCCCTTTACAATCCCGTTGGTCTCTTCTCCTGGAGCCTACGGTCTCCCTCAGTGATTGAATATCATTAAGGGAGACTGTAGGCTCAAGGAGGAGAGACCTACGGGATTGTAAAGGGTCCCTGAAAGATCACCTGGACCCCAATTGGGAATCCCGCTATGGTGACACTGTGACCGTGACACTGTACTGAAAATCCCATCAATTGAGGACCCCCTGTAGGTGTACCAAACACCAATTATGCCCACAATATCCATACCCACACCCACCTATAGATTTGTTTCGAAACCCACCCCCATCCAAACAATTATCAGTTTGAATCAGAACTTATTTTTTAATCCTACTTTCATTTTTTAATTGTACTTCTATGTACACGTATATATTTTTTCACAATTTATTGAGTAAATTGTACACTTTAACATTGCAAATCTTTATCTCAGTCTTATTTTTCAACTTATTACACTCCAAACCTTATCAATGCACCCATTTATGATTGCGATGGCTGGATCGGTGTATTGGCCCGGTGGCCGCAGGGAAGAATTTGGCCCATTGTACCCGTTCCCAGTGGTGCATTGTGGTGGTGCGGTTAGCGTGCATCAAGTCATGATGTCATGTGACCAGGCCCGCGGACCTGCTCCCACACTCAGTGGCTGCCCCACTGTTTGGTAGAGATGCCCGGTGCATGTGCTTTACAGATCTCCAGACCTCAGAGACTGTTGCAGGCAGGATCGGTGAGGGGAGCGGCAGTGGCAGGGAGCGGTGAATTTTTTATTAATTATGGCGCAGGAAGTAATGCCCACCCCGGGCTCCACGCACTCAGCGCCTGTAATTACACACCCTAGAAACTGTACCATTGAAAGTATAGAAATGGAGGTGTTGCCACGTCCCTTTCTGTTTTTGTACCAATTTCTGACCCTCAGATGTTGGAAGGTATGTCATAGGTGCTAAATCTCAGGAGTGGGTGTGGAATTTATCAACACATACAAGTTATCAACTCAGGAGCGTTGTGTTTCAAACAACAACACCACACCTGATTTCATTGCCTTCATTGAGTATCAATGCAAACACATTCTAACATTATGGTGGAATCTATAACAAATTACAATCTTCGGTCTTTGGCACAGCATACTGTAAGATGACATTTTTCAGCAATTTTGGAAACAAAAAAACCCAAGGTTTTCCCGAGCAACGCCGTGCGGGTCAGCTAGTAATAAATATTTACATTGTCTTTTGTGTAGATACAGAAAACCTGTGTGGTTTCTTCTAGGTCCCCATACACTAGGCCGACTTGTCCAAATGACAAGTCAGACCTAATATTCCTAAGCTCCCCGGGAGGGTTTACTTACAATTTGGCATTTGATGCATGCATTTTTTTGCATGTAATAATTTGCATTTTATTTATCACATGTAACTCCCAGGAAGCTATAGGCGGGGGACAAGAGAATTAAGAAAAACCCATTCAAAATAATGTGTTAGGGATGCCACCAAGGTGTTATAGGTGGCGCTGTTGCACTTAGCCAGCAGTCCTTGAAGTCTTCTGCTGGCTAAGGCTTCACCTCTAACAGCCATGTTCGAAGGGCTAAATTAGGTTCACCCCAACCCCGTTGTCGCCAGGACTTTTGAGGGGACAAGTCTGCTACAGGAGGCTGGGTGAGGCAAACACAGGACTGGAGTCAGACTGGGACACTAAAGGAAGGACCAGACACAGAAGACAAATACAAACTTTAGCACACTACCATGTGCAACTAGCACGGGAACACTGCAGCAGATGGTATACACGAGCACCAAAGCACTGGAGATGGAAAAACCAAGCACTGGGTACTGAACCACAATGGCATTAGAGCAGGGCCGGATTAAGTCATTGGGGGGCCCGGGGCACTTTAGACAGGGGGGGCCTCCCACTTGTCATTACTGGCCGCAAACTGCACAGAAGAATATTACACTGTCAAAACACAAAGTAAAGGCAGTATAAACTTGGTCAATGGGTAACTGCAGGTGGGGGGGGGGGTAATTAATATATATATATATATATCCATACAATAAAGATGGCACTCACCAGGGCTTGATAGTTCATATTCAATTTGCTGCTTTAATTCATCAGCAACATACGTATCACATAGATACGTACATGACCACATCAAAGACAGACCCACAGATCCCTATCTATTGGGTCACCCCTTATACCCGATACCGGCAACACCCACATTAGGATAACAAATCAGCAAATACTACTCCGTACTAACAACCTATAGCAAACAGTAGCTCAATGTAACAGTACAACAAATAAGCCTAACTTACACTCTTAAGACAAGAACGCCATCCATTATGGTGATTTACACCCTCTATTCCGGCGTGCTGTTCACCACTGCCGGAAGCGCATCACTGTGCACTTCAAATTGGGTACTACCACTTTTCCAGCCTGTGCGTTCCACCCCGTGACTATCGCGGGATGCACGGCCATATTGGGGAGCCTAATTTTAGCTGTTCCTAGCTGCCGGAAACACATCATGGTGTGCTTCATTCTTGGCTAATTCCGCTTATCCAGCCAATGCGTTCCACCACACGGCTTTCGTGGAACGCACAGCCATATTGGAGGGCATAATCATAATAATACACTTACCATCCTACGTGGGGTTGCTGGGCGGGGACAACAGGAGTACCTATATCATTAGAACTACACAAAAACAGTAACCATACAAAAAAAAAACATAACATGATGTGCGTGCCATCCCTAGTAGCAACGGCCATCCCTAGTAGCAACGGTACAGCCACCAAAAAACAATACACAAAAAACAATAATAATACACAATAATAATAGTAAAGGGCCTCCGGTATTCTAGGTATATCCACCACATTTCAAAGATCTTATACACAAAAGAAAATCTCTCCTGCAAATGTGTATTTGGTATTGCTGCCACTCTACATCAGTCACAAAAATATACTCAGATGGTTGTACTCATTAAGCCCCTTTGGGGCCACAGAATCAAAGGTGTGAATTCATCGGGACTCATTTTTTAACAACTGTAGATCTCTATCACCTCCTCTTCGCAGTGGAGGGACCCAATCTATAATCATATACTTGAGCATGGTGACCTGGTGACCATTAGCAACAAAATGTGCCACCACAGGTTTATCCAGGGAACCTCTCTCATAGGCTAGCCGTATGTCAGAATAGTGCTGGGCCATTCTCTCACGAAACTACCTCTTCGTCTTCCCCACATATACTAGACTGCAGGGGCACTGTAAGATGTACATGAAAAAGTCCAGCTGACATTGCAGTTTAAACTGTATTTGTATCCTCTTGCCTGTTTGTGGATGTGGAAAACAACTTCCATCCATCATCGACCTGCAAGTGGTGCAGCCGAGACACCTGTAACACTCGTTTTTACAGGTTAGTTAATCTCTATTGGTGTCATCCTTAATGTCATCCGAGTTAGCATTGGTGCGATAAGATTAGAACTCCTCCTTATCCCAAGGAGCGGTTGACCTTTCTTGGCCCTGGTAAGGTCAGGCTCGGTCTTTAAAATGTCCCAATTTTTCTTAATTGACCTATGCACCATATGTAATCTTGTATCACATTTGATGCTATAAAGCATCCTCTCAGGATCAGCTTGTTTTTTTCTCTTACTTTCTCCACACAAAAAAAATTGTGCCCTGGTGAGGCATTTCTCAATGGACCGCTCCTCATATCCTCTTTCACGGAACCTCCGCTTATTTTCATCGATCTGAATTGTCGCATATATACTGTATAATACTACATGAAAAGCCTGTGTTTATTCCTCTGTACCTCACTCTGTAGGAGCTGCCTCTGATTTAAAACCCTCCCATGACAAGGCTGGTACTGCTGCTGTCCTCCATGGGCCTGAGAAGCATATTATGAGCTCCACCAAGCAAAGCTCAGCTCAAGCCTCTCAGCCTCTGGCCTCTTGTGCAAAGTCTCATGGGACTCCCAGTAATGCACTGCACACTTGTGCAGTCAGTATGCCTTGGCTCCTGATGCTCAGTACCATTAATCATTGTCACATTGGCAGATAGGTGAAGCTGCAGCACTACCCCACACCCATGCACAGAACCTTTAGCTACTTCCCCACTCTGCAGATGTGGCATCTCCGGCACAAACCTACAAACCGTATTGGATGCGATATATTGAGGGTGCTAAAAAGCACCCGCGATGTGCTGCTGATGGCTGCACATATGACATATTATTTGCAGCCCGTCTGACCTCCAACTCTGATCTGATCCACACTGGTTGCGCATTGGATCGGTTGTCATACACATGCGATTTGGGCCAATTTCATCTGATTTCTTGGCTCAATCCACATGAATCGTGTGAACTCAGGCCCATATTGCATAGTGTATGGGGGCCTTAATTATCATATATATGCAAGTGTTATCTTGAAAAAGGTGTTTGTTTTTTGAGTTTTATACATGGTAACTGTTTTATATTACCTTAATGTTAAGAGTGGAGAATTAGGAAAGTTAGATGGAAATATATTGCAAAACATCAAGGGTGACATTTATTAGGATGCAAATTTTAGTCACTTTCCAGAATCGCACCCTATCACATTTTCAAAATCGCATTCTTTCTGGAATACGCATATTTAACAGGATGCGAAATCTGGGCAAAAAAGTGCAATAATGTGGGATTTTTAGTCATGAAAATGTGCAATTTTTAGGCATGAAAATTGCGAATTTGAGGAAAAGATGCTTTCAGCCAATCAGGGCTGAGCTATGCATCTCTATGGAGACGCATCAAGCCAACCACGCTAATAACCTCTATAGCCCTGGGACAGCACTATAGAAGCTGTTAGCAGTGCTGGAGGAAGCCGGCTTACCCCGCTGTCAGTGTGGGGTGAGCTGGTTCTGGAGGAGGGAAGGCAGCACTGGACCCTGGTTCGGTAAGTGTATTGGTGTAAAAATGAGGTGTGTGTGTGTAATAAAGTTCTACTCTTCTTTGTGTGTGTGTTTATTTTAACATTCTTTTTACAGGTGGACTACAAGTACCAGCGGGCCCATTAATGCCCCGCATGCTGGCAATTGTAGTTCACCTGTATAAAGCAATGTATGACTGATTTTACACTATCAGGCCGGTGTCCAATGACCAGGGATGCCGGTGACAGCCCCGGGCTTCAGCCCTGGACGGGTGAAGCCTGGGGTGGACTCCTTTATTGGGGGGTCCCCACTTACCCAGGTCCCCCGTCCAACCATGGTGCTCATGGTTCGGCCGGGGGACCTTATGTAAAAAGTGTCCCCTGGCTGTGGCATGACACTGCGGGCTGTTGGAGCCTGGTTTCAAAATATGGGGGACCCCCAGATTTTTTGTCCCCCATATTTTTGGAACCAGGACAGGCTCAATGAGCCCGGGGCTGGTTCTGCTCAGGAGGGGGACCACACGCCATTTTATTTTAAATTTTAACTTTTACACATTGTTTAAGATAGGAACATGCTCTCAATGATCTGTGCGTGGTTCTGAAAATTTGCCTGTCAGAACCTGGTCTGCATGTGTGGCGATTTTAAGTAACATCTACCCGTTTTCGTATCTCATTAAATATGCAATTTGTATACTTTATAACGGGAAAACATCTGGATGCGAGTTTCGGTGTTACTAAAAACCGCACCTTCAGAATGTGTGATTTCTCTGCAAAATATGTGATTCCAGAAAAGCGTAGGATTTCGCCCCTTTTTGCCGGAAAAAAAATCGCCAAAAAAAACGGTTTTCGCATGTCATTAAATGTCACCCAATAATCTTGACCTCCTGCAGAACTGTATTATTTTTTTGTGTGCAATGACTAAAATTTTATATCAAAATAAAGCAATAGTGTTGTCTATAAGACATAACTGAGGGACAGTTCAAGAAAGCAAATTAAGCTGAGTAAAGATTGCTTAACCATAAATTTCTCGTGGGTGGAACTTAAGAATCAATAACTGGCTGTTGATTGGAGTCGCAATAAAATAATTTGCTAAAAACTCATTAACTAAAGAACACATAGCAATGCACATTAAAGATCATATTCATAAAATCTTTTATTCAGAGATAAATTTGTATTGACATATATTGTGAATTATCTTTGCAAATGTTTTGTATATGTAGAAAGCAAGTAAATTATGGAGCAATAAAGTAAAATGCCTTGGATATTTTTCTTCTATCTTGAAAACCCAATGAAGCATTATGAACTAATTGTACATGTTTTACTTTGTTTCTGTAGGAAAGCTAAAAAAAAAGTCTAATTTACATCAGTCTGTAGTGAATTCAAATATCACCATTTAGCTGACTACTCACTATATTTGTTTTAGAGTAATTAATTTAAATTTTAGCTAAATAAAATATTAGAAGAGGGAACAAAGGTTTCGTTTGACTTTATGACCTTACAAATATAACAGAGAGGATCGTGGGAGTATGAATTAATGGATGAGCTAAACTGCACTTACACCAGACAATGAAAAACACATTAATAAAATGAATAGTTCTGACCTCAGAACATTTACCAAAGGAGCTTTTAAGAATTTTTTCATTTATTTTAACAAACTTTAAGAACCATTTATAACAATTTGTGTAACTCACTACTAACATATCTTCACAGATTTAGGGGGCTATTCAATCCCGGGTTCTATTTCACCAGGTGGACATAGCGTCAATGTGGGCTCCATTCTTCCAACTGGTGGAATATATTCCACCATTAGGCAAGTCCCGTCATCTGCAAAAACAGGCACCGATAGTTGGAAACTCGAAAATCCAGCAGCAGTTTCCAACAATACAGATTTGCCTCCACAGGGAGGCAAACCTGTAGCAGACGAGTCCCGGCCGGGATTGAATACCATTGGCTCTTATTTCTGCTCAGCAGAAATAGTGACTGGGATTGAATACCCCCCTTAAACTGGATCACAAACTACCACAAACTACAGTAATTTGGGCTATCAACTCGGGGATTGGTGTGACTTGACACAAGGGCGCAGAGTCTTTATGTGCCAGGGGGTTTCTGCCAGTGACCCCTCCAAGTGGTATTTGGGCTTCTGTGGCACCTGACACGCCGTTCGCGGCCCCCTGGTCAGGTTCCCCTTTTGAGCTGATATTTACTAGGGAAATTGAATTTGTAGAATCACAGTCATCTAGCCAGGTCAAGAACAGAGCGAACAAAACAGGTACCGATGGATAAGGCAAAAGAGGAGTCCAATGTCAGGCTGGGTCATAAACAGGGAAGCACGATTTGCAGTACACTAGAATGAGGCTGAAGAGTGGTCAGGAACAAGCTGAAGTTGATAATGATAGTCTGCATGGTATACAATAAGCACAAGGGATGCTGGAGCGGGATGTGAACCTATACTCTAGCAGGGAATGCCTTTCAGAGACTTACTTAGGTACTTATGTAGTATCTGGGCGTCCGATTTAGAAATCGGATCGCATCGCATCGCATGCGACCAAATCGTATGCGATGCGATGGTCAAGATTTTTCCATAGGATTCAATGTTAAAATGGTCTGAGTCCATTTTAACATAGAATTCAATGGGAAAAAGGGGTCCTTTTCCTTTCCCCACTATCCAAGTGGGCATGGAGTTGGATATAAACCTGTGGCGAGCGTAGCGAGCCACCGAGCCCGAAGCATGGCGAGCGTAGCGAGCCCCGCGAGGGGACACAGAATACTTTTTAAGAAATATGCGTTCGCTCGCCACGCTTCGCTCGCCACGCTTCGGGCTCGGTGGCTCGCTGCGCTCGCCACGCTATATAAAATCAACTCTATGCCCACTTGGATAGTGGGGAAATGAACAGGACCTTCTTAACATTGAATCCTATGCAAAATCGCATCGAATCGCATCGCATCGCATCTGATTGTATGCCTTAAGGTAAGGCATACAATCACAAAATCGGACGCCCAGATACTACATAAGTACCCTTACTTAAATAGGGGAAGGGCTAGTTGCAAATGTCTGATGACATCATCTAATTACATGCTGGCACTTTAAGAATTCCTCTGAATGGCGGCCAAGCCAGAAGCTGGCCACACTGCTTTTTACGTCCCCTTTGCTGCAGGGAGCCACTCACCGCTGCCCAGGGTTCCCCTCAGGGAAGTGCCCGACAGCTCCCCCGACACACCCAATGCCTCCGGACACGGTAAGTACAACCTGCAGTCTGGAAGGCTGTGACACAGACGACCAGCCCTACTGTAATGATGAAAAGGTTTTGGGAAAGTTTCCAGCAACAGCATACATATTAGCGATTATTTTTCAAGGAAACCCATTTTGCGCTAATGATTTTAATTTTCAAGAGCATATTTTCCCTTTGGGGCAATTAGAGTACGATGAGCTCAAAACTGGCTGTATTGCAATTTCATTATGAATTTTTCTGGAATTTAAGACATGTTCCTGGTAAAAGATACAACTAATTTTAAAATCAATATATTGATAAACTACTTATAGTGTTGCAGTTGGAGTCTATAAATGTGTCTAGAACAAAGATACTGTACACCTACAGTATGTTTAAGTTACATATAAAAATGCACAACATTAAGGTTGCAGTTAGAACTGATTCTTGGTAAAATGTAGTGAGGTACCAAAGCACACATATAAAATGTGCGATTTTCAGATAAATTCACACATGTACTGTAATAGGGTACAATTTTTTAGGACAAGCCAGAAATCAATTGTGATTTACAGGTATGATAAGTTTTTAGGGTACTTGTGTAGTTTCACGGCAGTCGGCTACGCTACTTGTCAGCATAGCCAGCACCGAGAAACTACAGGAGGCAGCACTGGGAGCAGAGTGGTGGGTGTTGTGGTTTATACTTACGCTCCTCCTGGCAGCGATCCCCAATCACTCCCAGGCGGCAGCAATGGTCACTCCCCGGTGGTAGCGTTCAGTCCCCCTCCTCCGGCATTCGCGTTGGACGCTGTATGTAGTGCCACTGGCGGCACATCACGTGGTTTCCCTGCTCCCCCAGCGGCACTACGCTAATTGCGTACAGCATCTGCTGCGAATGCCGGAGGAGGGGGACTGAATGCTGCCACTGGTGAGTGACCGTGGATCACAGTAGGATTAAATGGGGATGAGGTGCCCATGGATTACAGCCTGGAGTCAGCGGGGATTGACGGAGGAGGGTAAGTATAGACCTGCCAAAATATATATATAATAATAGCTTGTCTACAATGAAATAGTACTACACAATGAATGTAATAAAGTTTGTATATAAACATTTAAAAATTACACAAACATTACAATAAAAATAAAGGTAAAAAAGTTAAATGTATGCATTTGATTGGCAAGCTCACTCACAGGATTGGATATGCATAAATAATTCAGGTAAGTGCACTTTACCGAAAGAAAGGACTGAATACGGGATTGCTGTTCTTGGTTGGATTCAACACAGATCCTCTCTATGATTACGGAGTTGTAAATGAATCTGTGGAAATGGAATTGTTGTGAACCCAAAACAGCCTGAATAAGGGGCCTCACTCGGAGCAGCACAGGTCCTCTCTATTAGCACGGTGATGACAATTGAATCCACTGGAGGAGTCTGTGTATGGATGGTGTATTTGAGAACCTCAGTTTCCACTATATGGGTCTCGCTGATGGTGCAGTTTGTTGCAGAGACCATGGGTAAACAGGTAGAGACCAATATGTAATATGTTGGTTTAGAGGTGGAGAGTCTCACCTGGGGGTCCTTACCAGAATGGCATCCAAATGGTGGGGGTGGGGAAGATGGCAATAAGTCCCATATAAGTTTCCAGTTCAAGGTAGCGATCCAGTTGGAGATGGAAGTCTGTAGTATATAAAGTCCAAATACCAATCCTGGAGTGAGAAACAAAGGTGTTTCTCACTCCAGAATTGGTATTTGGCCTTAATTCTCTCCACATGTTACATTTGTCGCACCTGCAGTGCAACATCGGTTTGTCCATTTAAGGAAAAAAATGTGCTTTGCGATCCATGCTGAATTAGGCCCCTGATCACAAACAATGCAACCAGTCAGAAACATATACTGGCTGGCTGCCAGAAGATAATCTGCTAGCAGCTGTCAATCACAGAGGGACAACCTGCATCCCAGCACCCATGCCAAAAATTTTCCACTCCCAACCCAGCGGCTGCACAGAGGAGCATCTGCCTGAGAGATGTAAGTTAACCCTCACCTTAGTGCTGCACCTCAGTGCTGATTGCTCCAGCCACTGGTGAAATCAAAGTCACTATGGTTGTGATGGTACCTATGATCCGGTGATTGTGATGTTCCAATAATCATAGTAAAGTCCAACAATTTCTGAGTGTTTTTTTTAGAGGGGAAGTGGTTAAAAGCCCTCTAAAATAATTGTGTGAGTTAAGAACCGTCTTTTATTACCTTTTTTGGCAACGCATTGCAAGTAAAAGATAATTATGCTCAAATGTTTTCCATATTCAAATATACAGATACAATTGTAAAGGTAAAGTAAAGTCCCAGCATGATAGCACCTCATGTATATTGGGTGTGCATTCTAAGACACCCCCCCCCCCCTACAATTGTAAAGGGCAATGGAATCTACTGCGCTATATAAGAAACTGTAAATAATAATATAGCATAGCTGTAATTTAATAATAAATATACAAATATTAATAAAGCTCTGTAAATTAAAAAAAAATCCATATTGCATGTATTGATTTAACTCATAAAACGGCTGAAACAAAAATGAAAGAGGTGCTATTAATGTATAGTAATTATTAAACTAAACTTTCCATTGAATTACACTGTAATTACCAGGGTGTGCTCTGCTTAACTAAGTGCATTGGTCTCCTGCTGTTTTTAAGGCAGCCGGCTTACATACAGTAGTTACAAATATATTCATGAGACTACTCCCACAGCATGGTATATTATATATTAAAGAATTCTGCATTAAGTGGCACTATATCTGACAGGCAGTATTGTGATAAAGATGATCTTTAATTAAGATAAATGAGAGATGCTTAGTCATCGCTTTGGTTTGTTGAAACTTACATTTTAAGATTAATATTCAAAGTAATGAATCTTTTCCATTTCCTTATTGAAAGCATCTAATTTGATTTGAGCTGCATAATTTACCCACCTGTGCTGAGTGCATACACCTACCAAAACACTGGGCCTGAAATTAGATTAAACAAATTCTAATGGTGCATGTTGTGCAGACTCCCTGGACCAAACAATAGCGCTATTTAGCAAATCTATACTAGGGAAATGGTTGTTTGTACTACTGTAGGTAATGCTTACTAGGAAATGTTTAAAAAAGTGGATTTGTCAAAAATATTGACCATAATATCCATAGGAGTAGATTCAATCAGCCCTGACATACTCAATCATGTGCTGCATCCTTCATGTCATACAGTACTTGCCAGTGGCATGCGGTGGGGTGACGCAGAGCCTTTCCTGTCATACTAGCATATATGCCGGAGTTTTGAATTTATTAAATATGTCAAAAATACAAATAAAATTATTATTTTTCTTATTCTAATAATTTTTATAATTTTTATAGTCAAAACTCTAGAGTAAAAAGTCTATGGCAGGTGAGGCAGTGCCTCACCTGGCTACCTTTTCTGCGCATCTCTTATCAAAACTCAGCGAATCTCCAGCAGTGTCTACTGCTGCACATGTGTGTAATGCTGGCATGTGCCCCTGGGCTCATATATTGTGTGCATATCTGGTTCTGGTACTTGCCTCCTTTTATGAAAAAAAAAAACTAAAAAACATTTCAGGGAGATTGTGAGAGCAATATCTATGAGCATGGTGTTACACCTTGGAGCCATAGGGAGCATTGCTGCAAATTATTATTATTATTATTATTATTATTATTATTATTATTATTATTATCATCCAGTTATTTATATAGTGCACACATATTCCACAGCGCTTCACAGAGAATTGTTGAACATTCATATCAGTCCCTGCCCCAGTGGAGTTTACAATCTATTTTCCAATTAAATAACCCATATATTTTTGGATTGTGGGAGAAAACTGGAGCACCCGGAGGAAACCCCTGCACGATGTATTAACCCATTGAGTGCCAACATCTCTGTGAGCGATATTTAAAATATTCGCTAAAAATGCCAGCGTCTCAAATTTAAATAAAAATGTTGTGCAAAAAAAAGATTTTATTTCCTATATAAGGTAAACCTTACAGGTCATTATGATGGAAAAAAAGGCTTGCCTTGCAATTTTCACACCTATTTTGACAAATTCACTTTGCACTCAAATGGTAAACCCAGGTAAAATTATAAGGTGGTAATAAAGTGGAAGGTGATAACACACCAGCCAATCAGCTGTGTTTGAAAAATTACAGTTAGTAGCAGATTGACTGGTGCGTTATCACCATCCGCTTTATCACTACGTTATCACTTTACAAGGCTTAATACATCTGCGATATTGTGCCGTATAACCAATTACTGTAAGTGAAATGGTGCTGATAGTATCCGGATGGAAATGCCGACAATGTCTCTGTAGACAGTTGGTAGATAGACACCATATAGTCAGAATGCATATGGTTGACTTGTTGAAAAGGTATACAGAAGAAAAAGTTGACATTGCTTGGGTTTGACATATAAAGGCCGATATGCATTTTTTACTTTATTTTCTAAATTTGTTAAGCTTCTTTATATTTTGCCATCCACGTGGGAAGGGTACAGAGTGCAGAGTCCAGTGGTTCTGGAGAGAGGCACCTGGCAAAACATTATTTCTACACTGCAATATAGATCCGTATCAGTTTGAAGTACAACCCCACCCAAATCTAGGCACATTACATCTGTCCCACCTGCAGTGCACATGGTTTTGTCCAATATAGAGATAATTTAATTTATCAAGTGAATCAGAATCAGGCACAATGTGTGCAGCCAAGGAGATTGCTAGACTCTTCAGGGAGTAAGGAAGATTGCTGCTTTTTCAGGGAGTCTCCCTGACAATCAGGTAGAGATGGCAAGTATGCCTCACGTTAAGCTCTAGAACAGGCATTCCCAACCTCAGTCCTCAAAGCACACTTTGCAGTGCAGGTTTAGTGATATCCATGCATCTTGCATAAACAGTAACGCTCCTTTATAAAGAATTGAAAATTATATTGGGGAAGGCAATACAGAGGGGCCCCACTGTGTGAGGATCTAGTATCCTTTTTAAAACACGGTCCGTGTCATTATATGTATTGTTTTATGTCAATAGTTTGCAACATTTTTATGAACATAATTAAATAAAGGTTATATTTTATGAAAATTCCTCTTATGTGCACCACATAGTGATACTCTTTGTCTTTCTTCATTAATTGTCTCTATTCTGTGTCCGGTGGTAGCACCCCCTCCTGAAAATATAAACTCACCAGAAAGTATATGAACGTACTATGGTGAATATCAAATAAAAGGGGTCACAATAAATACCAAGTGCATTACTCCCCAGTACGACTGGCACTATTTCTGTTTCTGTAAAAGAGAGAGTTGAGAGAAAGAGAAGGGAAGGGAAAGAGACAGCAGGGGAGAGAGAAGAGGAAGGGGAGAGACAGCAGGGGAGAGAGAGGTCAAAGGAGAGAGAGCATGGGAGAGAGAGGGGGAAGGTGATAGCAAGCTGGGGAGAAAAAAAGGAGAGAGAAAAGGGGATGGGGACAGAGCAAGAAAGAGGAAAGAGACAGAGTGGAGAGAACAAGGAGAGAGTGTGAGGAAGAGTTAGAAGGAGTGAGTGGTGAGGTGTGCCATGTCTCCTGTGTGCAGGGGCTCCTGAAGTGTGCGCCGGGTGTCCTGTGGGGAGTGGAGTGTGGTAAGGAGGGGAAAAAGAGAGTAGAGGCAGTGAATGGGTGTGACAGGCATATTTCCCCCTCTCACCAGCCATCAGGCTCCGGCAATGGTGCTTCTCTTGTGCATTTTTAGCCCGGCCCCTGATCTTCCCTGTGCCAAGTCTCTTGCAGCTGCTGTTCTACTGTGCCCTGGCTCCTGTGAGCTGGGTGTCTGTGCACAGGGTTTCCTGCTAGCAGCTCAGGCATTGCCGGCAGCCACCAATCTCCTGTGCCCTAGGTGTGTGTCATTTGCGCAGGGGCTCCAGCCTCCTGCAAGCAGCTCAGGCAGCCGCTGATAGTGCGCCAGAAGTCCTGTGAGCTGGGCACGGGCTCCTGTGAACTGGGCACAGGCTCCTGTGAGCTGGGCACAGGCTCCTGCAAGCAGTCCGATGATTTCCTGTGTCCAGCGAACAGCATTTTCCCACACTACAGTATGTGAAAAAAAATAAAAGGGTGCAGGGCATAGCCTGCTGAGCCTTCAGGCCCCCCAAAGGCCAAGGCCCCATAGCAGCTGCATCCCCTGCACCCATGGTAATAACGCCACTGGGAACATGTCAAACATTCTCTCACTGCAATAGTTTTAGATCACTGTGCTCCTGATTGCCTATCTTTTTAAATCTGTACAATTTACAGTTTTTTGGAGGGTTTCTAGAAAACCATATGATATATATTAAAAAAATAAATATATATATATATATATATATATATATAATAGAGAGAGAGAGAGCGCAAGGTAAGAACGCACAATGCTTGCTGATTATGAAGACTGTGCTCCATCAAATATTAATAGTGGCAAGCATCCCAGAGGATGGAACCAACCAGCACCAGTCAAATTTAATATGCAAGAAACTTGTTTAATGAAGCATAACTGCTTCCAATATTTAGCAGCAGATACATCTTGTACATGAAAACAACCCCATTAGGCAATGACGGCAGTTTAGGCAGTATACATATCTGGCAATGGTACCATCTGGACGGCCGTTTCGGTGCCCCAGTACTTTTATCAACAGAGAGGCTGATCTCTGTTATATTAAGCTGTGTACACATGCATCAATTTTTGGATATTTTTGATTTGATTATGCTTATAGAAGCAAAATTGAATTCACATCGATTGGTTTTTAGAACACTTTCGATCTGCTTTTGATTTGATGCGGGCTCCCGTTTTCTCAAAATCGAAAAGAAAAATGTGCAGCCAAGGAAATATTGAATTCGATCCAGTAAATCGAATGTGTACAATGTACCATGAATGTAAATCGAATTTGATATTGAATTTGATATCTATTGCAAAGTACAGATCTAATGCCAAATGGAATGGGAAGAGCTAATGCCAGATCTAATAGAAAATCGAATCTAACATCGATTTAAAGCAAATCGAAGCGTGTGTACAGGGCTTATGTAATATTATTCCTGTAGCTCCATATTTATATAAATAGATTTAATATTACCCATATATTATTTAATTCATCCTTAAACTAGACATTTACAGCGTAATTTGTAGACTTTGTTCTATCCAAAGTATCCTCCTGTTTCCAGATTCTCTGCTATTTAAATAATAATCACAGCAGATAGAGATGCACATTTTCTTCATGTGAGATCTTGTTATGCATTCTAATTGGCTTTTCCTGTGCAATGTTTTATGACATATTCATGACATTGTGTGACTTTATTTAATGTATTGTTGCTGAGCACTGACAGGTTTCACTACAGCTATAAATAATGTTCAGACTAATTAGGACCCATCAAAGAACCCATCAAAACAGTGAGACAAATCGTGTATAATGCAGAATACTCTATTTTAAAATAGAGAAAGTATGAATGGAAAATATAGGATTATCCATACAGTATACAGATTTTGAAAGAAGTCTCTAAAATCAAGCATTAAATGGTGCAGTTCAGAGCCGGCCCTAGGCTTAGGCATACTAGGCAATTGCCTAGAGCATCAGCCTATGCCTAGGGGCGGCACTGGGCTGGCACTACCCGCTCAGCAGAGGATGCACTCTGCATCCTGCAGCTGTGCACTTTGTGCTGCTGCCGACTACCTGACATGTAGCGGCATCGGCAGTCTGAAGCCCCTCCATTTGGCAGCTGATGTCTTGTCCCTCCCACCCAGGAACACAGTCAGAAGGGGTTTCCGTACACAGCCTGAATCTCCGTCCACACAGGTTGGCACTGCAACCCCCCAGCTATATTGTGTTCCTGCTCTGGAAGGCTCTTCTCTTCTCCTGCACTGTGCAGTGCCCTCCCCCTGTACATGCTGGTGCACGGGAGCTGACAATCACAACACTAAAATGTTATGCTTTCATTCCCTGGATTTCATCACTGAGATGTAAGTGCTGTGTGTGGGTTTCCAATATATTTTTTACCATGCATGCATTATGTATATATAGCTATGATGTAGTCCTTATGTAGGTGCCAAAGAGGGGTTCAGTGGCCCACCGACGCGTTTCGCTGAGTTATCAGCTTTTTCAAGGTGATGCTACAGTCTGGCCTTGTGGGGTTTATATACCAATACTAATAGGGATACTCCCCAGAATCAATCAGGCAATCCCAATAATTAACCATTGTATTTTGAAAAACAGATTGATATACACATTATTGTGAGCAGAAGACAAACCTAAAGTAATCGTTTTTAAAGGTCTTTAAAAACGAGTGAAATTAAAGAAAATATTACTTACTAAACCTAATGTTTCCGGAGTAGCGGTACTTCCGCTACACTTCCGGAGTCCGGTGCATGAAATGACGTATTTCCAGCTTTTGGAACGCTGTGCAGTACTGGGTCCCGGAATGCATAGTTTCCGGCGGCTGCGGCCAGCGTGTATAGTTTATATATTCGGAAACCATGACAACAGTGTAAGCTGGCCGTTATCCTATAGGCCGGTGCATTTAGACTACTGCTGTATGCATCTCCCGGCATTTTTAGAATATTGGTTATAAATACTGGTAGGATGTGTGTATTATTACTGCAAAATTTATAATGGTTTTTTAATGCATTGCATGGAAGTATTTTCTCTTCAAAAATTTGTATAGCATCACTTTGAAAAAGCTGACTGTAGCATCACCTTGATGTACCTCTTTGGCACCTACTTAAGGACTCCATCATATGCATACTGGCAACTTTTGATATAGCAAAAAATTCACCTTGGCAACCTCACCATTCTACTGAGAGAAGAACTCACTTTGTAAAGGACACCACCATATCGGGAAGCGCCACAAGGTTCTTGAAACTCCTCCAGCGGCTGTTTAAATACACAATTCAACATCTCCGCAAAAATAGTGAGGACCACGGACCCAAGCCCGGAAATAATCCCGAATTAAAGTGGTGAGACCTTCCAGTTTTTCTCCAAAAAACAAACTGTAACGTATTGCCATCATCTGCCAGTAATTGCTCATTCCAAGGAGGACTGATCCAATCATATTAGCCATTAGAGGGTACAAGTTCTTTTATTACAATTTATACTATTTGTATCAATATTGTTTTTATTATTGTATTTTTATGCTATGTGTTTGTGTATATGAAAGTATGCTGTGTGTATGTATGCTGTGAGTTTATGTTTGTTTGTAGGCATGCTGTATATGTAAGCCATGTGTGGGTCTGCTATAGGGGCAGCAGGATGTTCCCAGGATGAGGAATCTCTGCTGGTGGCCCGGTCCCATTGAACCTCGGCCTGGCCAGTTTCACCGCTACCTCCGTCATCCCGGACCCACAGCCCCTCTGGTGACTGGCTGCCCGGCGTATGCTGCTTTACCCCGGCCATCTGCTCCTGGCAGACACTTCCTGACTTCAGCTGCACAGGTGGGCAGTAGAGAGCAAACATGACCTGGCCTCAACACCTGTGCACTGCGCTGGCCAGCCTGAAGAGAGAAGACCCAGCGGCTGCTGTGTGACATCTCATGGGTATACATGTGCGGGGAGCCAGAGCCTACGGCAGCTCAGATCCCAAGTGCAATGGAGTGTGTGTGTTTGTGTGCATGTTTGTGTGTTGTCAGTGTGTATGTTTGTGTGCTTTCAGTGTGTATGTTTGTGTGCCTGTTTGTGTGCTGTCAGTGCAGTGGAGGTGCGTAATTTTTCAAGCATTGTTTTTTCTTGCTGTACTGCAAGAACTCTGCCACCTTGAGGAGCAAGTTGGCATCTTCTCCCCGAAGACAGAACCAACAGCACATCACCACCAGCTACAGGGACTCATTGACATTACCAGGGACCATGATGGGTACGCATGCCTCAGACTACTGCCTCATTCAAGGTGAGTGGAGGTGATGGCTATGCTGCTGGGATGCATCCCTGCACTTTGATCGCAGCAGGGAGGGTGATTAAGATGTGGCTGGCTGTACAGGGAGACATCACCTGTGCCTGCCCCCGGGTAGCAGGGAAGAAAAAGTACAAGAGGCAGGCTGAACTGCAGGGAGGCATCGATTGTGACCATGCTGGGGAGTACAGGAGGCCAGCTGTACTTATGGGGGTAGAGGGAGATGATGCTGGGTCTACTGCTAACCCTAACCCTCCCCTGCTACAATCTCAACCCCAACAATCTCCCTCCCACAGCCTAACCCTCCCCTCGCCTAACCCAAACCCTGCCCTCCCATAGACTAATCCTGACCTCCCCTTCTGCTGCCTAATCCTCCCCTCCCATAGACTAACCCAAACCCTGCCTTCCCACAGTCTATCCCACCCCTACAGCAGCCTAATCCTAACCTCCTGTCCAGCTCCCTCCCTTATCCTAACCCAGGCTTTAGTAGCTTAACCCTAACCCTCCCATCATGCATCCTAACCCTAACATCACCTCCCCTAACCTAGCCCCTAGCCTAATCCTCAACGTCTCCACCGGCAGCCTAATCATATCCCTCCCCTCCTGCAGCTAAACCTTCCTCTCCTGCAGCCTAATCCTATCCCTCCTCTCCCGCAGCCTAACCCTCAGCTCCCCTCCAGCAGCCTAACCCTCCCCTCTCGCAGCCTAACCTTACCATCACCTCCCATAGCCTAATCCTAACTGTCCCTCCGGCAGCCTTACCCTAACCCTCTCATGTTGTTGCTTAACCCCAGCCTCCCTTCCCTAACCTCTACTTAAACCTAATCTCCCCTCCCGCAGCCTAAACCCTAAAATCCCCCCTAAAACTAACCTTCATCAACTTTAGGTTGACACTGTATTCACAGCATGGGTCAGTGATATAGTGTAGCTTCTAGAAGGGTTAGGGATGTAGGGTATAGAAGGATCAGGGATGTAGTGGTGGGTATAAAGGGGTCAGGGATTTAGTGTA
Organism: Crinia signifera; assembly: GCF_055691185.1. Taxonomy (NCBI): domain Eukaryota; kingdom Metazoa; phylum Chordata; class Amphibia; order Anura; family Myobatrachidae; genus Crinia; species Crinia signifera. The sequence continues at coordinate 104,888,014 of NC_139217.1, read as the reverse complement.
GGGTATAGAGGGATCAGGGATGTAGTGGTAGGTATAGAAGGGTCATGGATGTAGTGTAGGTTCTAGAGGGATCATGGATGTAGTGTAGGGTATAGTGGGTGTGGAAGTCAAAAATATTATAGCCACATGTATCAGAGTGGCCTCTGTGCGGTTGCGTACCAGCAGTGCGTGTGCAGACCCGGATGCTGCGTACATTGGCTCATGAAGCCTTGCATATTAGCACATGGTATGAATCAATACGGTAACATACGCATTCACACAGAATTGTCACAAAATTACTTCCTAATAACACATTCATATAGTATATTCCCCACTCCCAGTCCATCAACTTATCTATAGACAACTTGCATTTGAGAAATAATACCAATATCTGCACTGCTATTTAAGTTTAAATAGCTTTTGTATGCTTCTATTGTTAACGACAAACAAGACTCATTTGTGGTGTCAATCAGATACTAGTCTTTGATTGTATACACTATCTTAGACAAATCTAGAAATATGGTAATAGGAGGTCAGCGTGGGGAAAAGGGGGTGTGGTCTCATGGAATGGAGGCGTGACATCACAAAAAAGGGGGTGTGCTATTACACATTATACCACAACACATAATGCTCATTACACATTTTAGCAAACTCCATAATACCCATTACACATAAAGTCACACGCCGTAATGCCAATTACACATAAGTTCATAACGCCCCTTACACATTGTGCCACACATCATGATGCCCATTACATACTATATAACAATGTAATGCCCATTACATATTTGATGCATACAGTAAGTGCAACTTACCTACATGCTCATTGCTAGGGGGTTCTTGCTTGATGCTAGGGGCTTTAAGCTCAGTGCCACGGGGGCTTTATGCTCGTTGCCTAGAGGGATTGGACTGAACCATGGTCACTGCCCACTTCTCTTGGTTCGGCCAGGTATGTCCTGCTGGTGGTGTGGCCGACTCCCATGTCCCCTTGCTGCCTGTGTGCTGCCGCACCTTATGCTGGCCCAGCGACGCCAACAGCGGTCTCTCCGTGCGGGTGCGCCCAGAGGTACAGGTCACTAAGGCCCTTATTTTGATCTGAGCGGTACGGCCCGCGTGCGGCCGTACCGCCGATGTTTACACTCTGCACATGCGCAGAGGTCACTCTGCGCATGTGCAGGGGAATTCGCCGAGTAAAAAATTTAGACGCCGCAAAGGGGGCGTATAGGGGTGTGAGGGGCTTAATAGCCTCATTACCCTATGTATACGCCCAGCGTTTCATGGGCGTTCCCATGCAAACGCGGGGCGTATGCATGGTAATGAGGCTATGACGCCAGTGATGGGGGCGGAAAGCTGACATCGCCGGATGTCAGCTGCCCGCCCCAATACAAGCTTTCACACAGACGATTGTCCGTGTGCTCTAAGCTTGCGTGAGCGGGGGGAGCGTGCGGCCCTGCCTTCGATGGTCATCGACCATCGAATGCAGGGGGCAGCTCCCAACATGGTGGAGGCGTACGCCCCGCCATTTTCATGCGGATCGGCAGCCTTCCGTGTACGGACGGCCGTGCCGATCCGTCTTGTAGGCGGGGATTCGTCTGGTGCGGTCGGAGCCGCATATGCGGCTCGACCGCACCAACCAGAATAAGGGCCAAAGTTTGGGTGGGCTGACTCTCTCATACCGTCCTGCACCGCTCACCTTAGCCCGTCCTGTCGGTTGCTCTTCTACGCTGGACCGCGAGCCAATAAGACCTCAGGGTCCAGGAGCATTTACAGGGCAGCTCTTGGCGGGGATGGCGGGGATGGCTGCCTCAGGTCAGGACATGCTGTGTACTGTGGTGCTGTCCTCACTCACACTATACTTGGCACGCGGGCTTCCCTGACCCTCAGGCAAAGCCACGCTGACACCAACACATGACAGGATGCGCTGATACAGTGCGCGGGGGAGAACAGGGACCGCCTACACAGGGGACAGGAGGCACAGGGGGACAAACAAAGCAGCCTGCGGGCTGCCGCTGAAGCTTCTGCTGCCGAGCCTCTGGGAGACATGTGCACCAATTCAACATATACAGACGGGCAGCATACAGCTCTCTCTGCCCGGCTGTCATTGCTTTAAATTGTGTGCGGGTGGCTGTCTAATGGGTGGTCCAGTGCACCCCCGGACCACCCCCTAGATTTGCCTATGTACACTATAGGTCAGAACAAATAACAATACAATACACCATACAAAAATCCAAGAATAGGCAAATGCCTGATTGTGTAATCAAGTAAACAATGTTTGATCTCGTTTGAATATTTGCTACTACCACCAAGATCTGCACCCTGGAGACCTTGGAGTGAGTTAAGAAGATGACATCCAAATAAGACATTGATATTTAAGACATTGAGAATATGTAATAATGGGGATATTTCAAATATATAAAATATATTTCCTCCTACATATAGACTTCAGCCATCTGGTCAGCAAGTCTCATACACTTCTAATACATGGTGACCAAATTATCCAGCTGGACACGCTGGGAGGAAATGGGGCCGCATTAGAGCATCATTCTTGGGTTCAAAATGTTCATTAATTTATAAGCAGTAATCTAGTGGTTGTGAGAATATTGTCACTTATTGCAGCAACAAGTTATTAACAATATTAGATTTGTGTATATTACTGTATGATAATGTGGTGGGTTTGACTAGTTTTGGGGTGGAGAACCCAGAAATAAACAACTGTAACCTCATCTTAAGATTCAGGCATCGCCCACCATTTGAGCTGACCAATAAACCCCAGTGTACTGGATATGTCCCACCCCCGGACCAATGGAAGAAGAGCATACTTTCCCTATTGTTTTACCTTTTGAACTATTGTATAAAAGAGCAGTGCTCCAGGCCTAAGACACACACCTTCCTCAGGAGGTCATCTTGCTAAGATTGACTGAGGACCAGGCCTGGGAGCGCTTGCGTATTATGTATGTATATTGATTGTGGCTATGTTTCTTTGTACTTGACAGTATATTGCATTGCCCTAAGCAAAAGCTGTGCCGCTGGTTCAACCTACAGCATTAGAAAGCAAGTATTGGTGTCACAGTCCTTCTCTGATAGGGGTTTCCTATATCCTTGTGTGTTGTTGATAATACTCTGTTTTGTGTCTGATAAGTGTCTCCTATATCCGTTGCGTTTGCACGCAGGTTTGCGGCGATTAGCGGCCATAATGGCGAATATACACTGACAACTATAAAGTGTATTTCTTTGCAAATAATTTTAAATCTACACAATCTACAAATGGACTAACTCACACCTACATCATTACAGCCTAGAAAAAGTTTTACTGTATATTCATTTTTAAAAACCTGTATTCTAATAGTATTGGAACTGTGTCTGTAATGTATGTAACATTTATCTGCAAAATCCGTGCTTAAGAACACAGGTTGTTGTTTCTGAAATGTTCACTAGAGGACACTGCAGGAGAATTAGATTGTTTTATATAATATTTCCGTCTTGCTTAGTTCAGACTTAAACAGCAAGAATAGGAAATTAAGTTTGTATCTGTAATATCATTAATCTAATTACAGATCAGTGAGACACATATACAGTACAAGCCATAAATATACCACTAATGCAGTATGCAGGAACATACACATGGGGCAATTTTAAGCCCATTTCTATCCAATCTGACTAGATCGCTTAGAAATGAAGCACGGATCATGCGTTGTGTATGGCCAAGGCGATGGCTATGCACGGTCTCGTATTTAGCTATCGCCCGCAGAGATAGACAGTGCTTGCACTGTGGATCCTGCAAGCACTGTCTATTGGTCAACAGGCCAAATGTTGACACACCATAAAGGTCATCAGGTATTAGTCAACATAGACATAATCGATACAAGCAAAAGGTTGACATGGAAAAGATCGACATGAAAAGAGTTGACATGCGTTTTTCACAGGATTTTTTAGGAAAAAAGGTATTGTATTTTGAGGTTTTGTTTATTAACAAAAGATCGATAGTTATTAGGTCGAACACTATTGGTCGACAGGCCAAATGTTGACACACTATAAAGGTCATCAGGTATTAATCAACATAGACATAATCGATACAAGCAAAAGGTTGACATGGAAAAGGTCGACATGAAAAGAGTTGACATGCGTTTTTCACAGGATTTTTTAGGAAAAAAGGACTTGTTCATACTTTACCATCCCAGTGGACATGAAGTGGGAATATACTAGTTTGCAGAGGGCAGCAATGCACCATGCACAAAGCATGGGGAGAGCAGCAAGCCATGCACGCGGACATGGTACACTAATACAGTGTCCATGTCGACATTTGTTGACATAGACATGTTAAAAAATGAGAAAAAAAAAAAAACTCGTGTCGACCTTTTCCATGTTGACCTTTTGCTTGTGTTGACCTAATGCATGTCAACATTTTTGGTGTTGAATAATTGTCAGTCTTTTTACTGTCGACACATCGAACCAAGCGTTAAATAAGGTACTGAGCCTGGTCCAACCCGGGATTGCAATGTGAAAGGGGTATAATTAACTATTACATGAATGCATAGGACCATTGCACATACTAATTTGAGGAATTATATTTGGGAAAGCACAGTTGAGATTGACGAGGAATGATCCCCAGTAAAAAATTGCTTAAAGTCATAATCAACAAAGACTTATCTACCGTCCCTTCATCACTATTCATTGGTGCTCAATTCTGCTGGTTTAAGCTGAACACTCCTGTAACAAAAGTATGTTCTCTAATGGGGCAAACACACAATGGCCCTTATTCAGATCTGATTGCAGTACAAATTTATTCTCAAAATGGGCAAAACCATGAGTACTGCAGGTGGGTCAGATGTAACATGTGCAGAGAGAGTTAGATTTAGGGGAGTTATTTTGTTTCTGTGCAGGGTAAGTACTGTCTGCATTATTTTTACACTGCAATTTAGATTTGGGTTTCAACACACTCCACCCATATCTAACTCTCTCTATACATGTTACATCTGCCCCACCTGCAGTGCAAATGATTTTGCCCATTTTGAGATCAAATTTGTACTGCGATCAGATCTGAATAAGGGCCAATGTCTAGAAGGGATTGCTTCATTTTAAAATGAGTGTGTGCAGCCTGTAAAGCAGGTATAATGAGCACGTAACAACAGTATAATCTTCCTCATACATAGTGCAATGAAATTCTGTACTTCAGACTTATAAAGAACCCATTATTACAGCTCTCCAGCTGTTGCGGAACTACATAAGCCCTAAGAGCAAAATTGTGGCAGGGTACCATTATGCTGTGTATGCTGGGATATGCAGTTCCACAGCAGTTGGAGCTATGCTAGCCGTCAGATTTAGGGCAGTGACGCAAATTTTGTGGGTACTTGTTTCCTAGCACGGCCACAATCGGGAGTGGTCGCGGCTCTTATTTAGTGCACTTTAAGGGCCGCGATCACCCCCGACGGACGCGATTCTCTTGATTTTTTGTAATCCCGTGTATCGTGTACCATGCTTCAATTACCGCGACACGACCGACGCGATAATTGAAGATTTTCCTGAAATCGGGTGGATTACAAGATATCGGTCCCATCGGGAGCACTAAATGACAGGATTTATTGTCCCCGACGCGACCGACGCGATAATTGAAGAATTCAACGATATCGGGTGTTTTACCATATATCGGTCCCATCGGGAGCACTAAATGTCAGTATTCAATGCCCCCGACGCGACCGACACGATTTTTTTTATTGCAAGCACCCATTTTATGGTTTTACATGGCTGCTTCCAATTGAACCCCACATTTACACCCAGATTTACAAGTTGCACCCTATTTTTAACTACACCTCAACTATCGGTCCCATCGGGAGCACTGAATGTCAGTATTCAATGCCCCTGACGCGAGCGACGAAATGTTTTTTATTGCAAGCACCCATTTTATGGTTTTACATGGCTGCTTCCAATTGAAACCCACATTTACACCCACATTTACAAGTTGCACCCTATTTTTAACTACACCTCAACTATCGGTCCCATCGGGAGCACTGAATGTCATTATTCAATGGCCCCGATGCGAGCGACGCAATATTTTCTATTGCAAGCACCCATCTCATGGTTTCACATGGCTGCTTCAAATTTAAACACACATTTACACCTGAAATAATAAATAACACGACACATGATAATAGATTTAAACACTTTTATTGAAAAGTTTTTTTTTTTTTTAGTTTATTTTTTTAAAACGTATTGAAAACATTTTTATTTTTTTCCTTTATTTTTATTTTACGGAAACATTTTTTAGAACATTACATACAAAAAAAGCAATAAATAAAAATATTATGTTTTTTTTCTTTTTTCTTTTTTGTTTTTTTTTGTCTTTTTTAATTTTTTATTTTTTAACAATATAAATGTCATTTTTGGTATATTTTTTGTCATTTTTTTTTTTTTCTTTTTTAACAATATGAATGTCATTTTTTTTTTTTTGGTTTTTCACAATTTTTTACAGTTGACACACACAAAATACAAACTCAGAAGAAGTTGATCGATCAGTACAAAGAGAATAGATGCCTGGCTATCACAACCAGGCAAATTGAAATGAGGCGTGGGAAGATCACGGCACACTACAAAACAGTGCCCACTAATGCAAACAATCACATGAATCCGAAAGAAGTTACAAATATGCAGAACAGTGGTTAGTGAAGGAGCAAAACTAGTACAGCCATCGCAAAATTCAGGAAGACCGCACTGCAACGTTCACCAACCAAAATTGTAGTACATGACTAAAAACTCATTATTATAGAGTACTCAGAAAGGAAGAGAAACAAGAACATTGCTGCCAAATTATAAATTAAAAGTCAAATTAGCCAAATTAATAATTTGAATAACGCTCTTCGCCTGGGGTGGAGGGCTGCACATTCCGCAATGCGGAGTACACAGCACCAGGCAAAGTCGAGGGATCAGTGGGAGGTGGCATAGGGGGTCCCGGCGCATAGTAAGGGGCAGGCGGAGGAGCAACCGGCGCACTGAACATGGGGGGGTGATGTGGGTGTGGGCGTGGTGGCTGTCTGTGCGCATTGCGGCATGACGTTCCGTTGCAGTCAGCACAGATATCATCCTCTGCTGCCTGCAACATCAGGCCATACAGCACACGCTTAAAGTGGTGTTGTGTTGATCCCTTCCACTTTCGCATTTCTGCGCACACATGATTCGTAAACATTTTGCAATCATCTGGGGGATTGTTTACTGCTTCCTCCTTGTATGGGCAGCAATATTCCTGGCCGGTAGCAGCAGGTCTTGTCGCCCGTCTCCTTCTACGCCTCCTGGGGGGAGCTGATGAGGTGCTCGCCACCACAGGAGGCGCCACCTCCGACAACGACTCACCCTGCTGCGACGACTCAGAGGGAACTACTACGTCAGCACTCTCCTGTGCACTGGATGAAGAGTCTTCATCCGTAGCAGCTCCCTCTGCTTCCCTCCTTCCTTGCTCCTCCACAATAAAGAGCATACGGTCATAGTACCACAACTTTGGCTGGTACACATCTGCAGGGTCAGTTCCTGAAGATCGCGACTGCTGGACCCGATTGTGCTCCTTCACCAGCACTGTCCGCATATTAGTGAACTTCTTTCGGACCCACGTGACGTCTGCATTAGGGACACGTCTCATAGCGTAGGCCGAGATCTTCCCAAAGGCCTCATTCCTCTTTGCCTGGTTGTGAAAATCTATGTGATCTTGTCGCCACAGACATCTATTCTCTTTGTAGAGATCGATCAACTTCTTCATGAGGTTCTTACTGTATCAACCTGACGGGCCATTCTGTAAAAAAAAAAAAACAATTAGGTTTACACTATTAAAATGAACGCACTGCACTGTTATTCATTAACACACTACAAAAAAACCACTAATATTTACCTCAGTCAGTAGCAGGTGTAAAAAAAAAAGAGTTTTAAACTAATTCCCTTAAAGGGCCAAAAAATCACAATCAAACTGAAATAGAATCCGCAAAAAAAACAAAGCTTTTATCTGAGATATTGATAGCATATGATATAATAAATGCAATTTACACCACATTTGACAACAGAAGTAATTATATATTTGTGTCCCTCCACTATCCACACGCACCCAAAGCGTTGCAAGCGCAGTGAGCCCCGCGAGGGGACGCAAATACCTTCACAGGTAAACGCGTCCCTTCGCGGGCTTCACAAGTGTCCACATCACCACGGACACCTGTGAAGCCCGCGAAGGGACTCGCTTACCTGTGAAGGTATCCGCGTCCCCTCGCGGGGCTCGCTGCGCTCGCCACGCTGCGCTCGCCACACTATTATATTCTCAACTCCACGCCGACGTGGATAGTAGGGCATGAAAAGGTCGGAGGACGCGTACCGCCGCCCCTCGCGGGGCTCGCTGCGCTCGCCACGCTTCGGGTTCACGTGGATAGTGGGGGTGGTACACTGTGAAAAAAAGTCATTTTGGGTACATTAACAAATTAATTAGAAGCACAATTTAAGCACAACTTACATTATTCCGTGCAAAAATTGAGAATTCACTAGAAACTTTTCAGGCTTTTATTCAACGATAACCGCAACTGCAATTCCACAAAACAAATAAAAAAAACATCAATAATCAAAATGGAATGACATACAAATCCACCCCCACTATCCACGTGAACCCGAAGCGTGGCGAGCGAAGCGAGCCCCGCGAGGGGCGGCGGTACGCGTCCTCCGACCTTTTCATGCCCTACTATCCACGTCGGCGTGGAGTTGAGAATATAATAGTGTGGCGAGCGCAGCGAGCCACCGAGCCCGAAGCGTGGCGAGCGCAGCGAGCCCCGCGAGGGGACGCGGATACCTTCACAGGTAAGCGCGTCCCCTCGCGGGCTTCACAGGTGTCCGTGGTGATGTGGACACCTATGAAGCCCGCGAAGGGACGCGCTTACCTGTGAAGGTATCCGCGTCCCCTCGCGGGGCTCGCTGTGCTCGCCACGCTTCGGGCTCGGTGGCTCGCTGCGCTCGCCACACTATTATATTCTCAACTCCACGCCGACGTGGATAGTAGGGCATGAAAAGGTCGGAGGACGCGTACCGCCGCCCCTCGCGGGGCTCGCTGCGCTCGCCACGCTTCGGGTTCACGTGGATAGTGGGGGTGGTACACTGTGAAAAAAAGTCATTTTGGGTACATTAACAAATTAATTAGAAGCACAATTTAAGCACTACTTACATTATTCCGTGCAAAAATTGAGAATTCACTAGAAACTTTTCAGGCTTTTATTCAACGATAACCGCAACTGCAATTCCACAAAACAAATAAAAAAAACATCAATAATCAAAATGGAATGACATACAAATCCACCCCCACTATCCACGTGAACCCGAAGCGTGGCGAGCGCAGCGAGCCCCGCGAGGGGCGGCGGTACGCGTCCTCCGACCTTTTCATGCCCTACTATCCACGTCGGCGTGGAGTTGAGAATATAATAGTGTGGCGAGCGCAGCGAGCCACCGAGCCCGAAGCGTGGCGAGCGCAGCGAGCCCCGCGAGGGGACGCGGATACCTTCACAGGTAAGCGCGTCCCCTCGCGGGCTTCACAGGTGTCCGTGGTGATGTGGACACCTATGAAGCCCGCGAAGGGACGCGCTTACCTGTGAAGGTATCCGCGTCCCCTCGCGGGGCTCGCTGCGCTCGCCACGCTTCGGGCTCGGTGGCTCGCTGCGCTCGCCACACTATTATATTCTCAACTCCACGCCGACGTGGATAGTAGGGCATGAAAAGGTCGGAGGACGCGTACCGCCGCCCCTCGCGGGGCTCGCTGCGCTCGCCACGCTTCGGGTTCACGTGGATAGTGGGGGTGGTACACTGTGAAAAAAAGTCATTTTGGGTACATTAACAAATTAATTTGAAGCACAATTTAAGCACAACTTACATTATTCCGTGCAAAAATTGAGAATTCACTAGAAACTTTTCAGGCTTTTATTCAACGATAACCGCAACTGCAATTCCACAAAACAAATAAAAAAAACATCAATAATCAAAATGGAATGACATACAAATCCACCCCCACTATCCACGTGAACCCGAAGCGTGGCGAGCGCAGCGAGCCCCGCGAGGGGCGGCGGTACGCGTCCTCCGACCTTTTCATGCCCTACTATCCACGTCGGCGTGGAGTTGAGAATATAATAGTGTGGCGAGCGCAGCGAGCCACCGAGCCCGAAGCGTGGCGAGCGCAGCGAGCCCCGCGAGGGGACGCGGATACCTTCACAGGTAAGCGCGTCCCCTCGCGGGCTTCACAGGTGTCCGTGGTGATGTGGACACCTATGAAGCCCGCGAAGGGACTCGCTTACCTGTGAAGGTATCCGCGTCCCCTCGCGGGGCTCGCTGCGCTCGCCACGCTTCGGGCTCGGTGGCTCGCTGCGCTCGCACGACAATGCATAAGACCGACCGACGCGATATTTCTTTGTATATTGACGGTGTAGCGCGTAATACGGGGAGTTACTTCGCAATTGATCGGTCGCGTCGGTCGGAGCCATTGTAAAATGCTCCTGACGCGACGGACATGTTAAGAACAGTATTAAGCACTGTATAGTGCTTATACTGATCGGTCGCGTCGGTCGGAGCCATTGTAAAATGCTCCCGACGCGACGGACATGTTAAGAACAGTATTAAGCACTGTATAGTGCTTATACTGATCGATCGCGTCGGTCTGAGCCATTGTAAAACGGCCCCGACGCGACGGACATGTTAAGATCAGTATTAAGCACTATATAGTGCTTAATCAAGTACATGTCACGTCGGTCGGCAGCATTGAGCTGTTAAGCTCACAGTACATTGCGGCCGACGCGATATGCTTTTAAACATGTCAACATGTGTATCATGTCGACATGTCGACTAAACATGTCAACTTAAAGTTGATCATGCTTAGTATGCTTAAAAAAAGTGGTTCTCTGTGTCCAAACCATGGTGAGGGCCCCAAGCCCCAGAAGCCTATGCAAATTATAATGTTAATAACCCACACACGCTTCTTGGGGTTTGCTGCACTTACCACGATTTTGACTTAGTACTCCACTACACTCCAAAAATTATTTGGATAGTGGTGGTGTGACTCCATAGCATTCATCCATCACAAATCATTCACCTGAGACAAGAAACACAAGTGTTTTAAAAGCATTTTTGAAATTTTACTTTTCAAATGAAAATAGAAAAACTGTATATAATTAATGGCAAACAAAACATATCACATGAGCATTAATGGGGGAAACAGAAATGGGGGTAAATCTCAAGAGTCCTTGGGCAATAAAGTCAGGGCAATTAGTATGCGGGCAAAAGGGTTCTCTTGTCCCAGGCTCTTCCGCCACATGAATTCTTCAAGATAACTCTGGAGCATATGCCTGGCGGTGCCCCTGTGGCGTTTATTCCGCCACTTGCATGCCCCCCACATCCTTTCCACATTCTGGGTGTGAACCCCTGTTGTAGGGTCAACAAAGTTATAACGGTGATTGACCTGGGCATGCTCATATCCTGCAGCATTCAGCTGGGCCGTGCTGTACGCTCTCCAGCAATCGGTGTACACATGAGACCCCGGCTCCACAAACTGCAGGATAGCTTGCATGAGGGTGTTGGCGTCCCGAGTGGCAACCTTGGTGGCGAAACACTGCCCTGTTTCTCTGCATATGCCACCAAATACCCATTGCTGAGGCAAAACTCGGCCAACATTGGCCTGCCTTTTGACGAAGAGGGTCTCATCCACCTCAACGATCATGCCGGGACCTCCGATCCGGCGCTGCGGCTGCACCATGAGGTCCAGCAGGCAGGCCTCCCTCATGTACTTATTGTACAGGACAGCCGTCTTCTTAGAGAGGGACAAATTCTTCTCGCAGTAGTCAATGCTGGTATATTCCTGCACCCAGGAAAATATGAAGCGGACCAGCGTTACGAAAGGCAAACGACAGCCAGGAAAGAACAGTCCTGCTCTCAGACTCCTCTTCAAACGGCAGTCCCTCACGTTACAGCGCCACATGGTCTCCTTCAAATTCAGCCGCATCGGATGACCATTGTCGCATGTAGCCTCTGATGGCAGCAGATGATGGCGCTGCAGAAACGCCACTGCCTCCTCCTCACTTGTAGGCAGTGAGAACATATTCACCTCAGCCATCTCAGAGGTCTTGAAATCACCCACAGAGCACTCCACAGCAGACCAATCCACAGCTCAGGACTAACGATCAGCACGGCTCAGGGTCAGGATCAGCAGAAATCAATCGCAGAATAATCAGGATCAGCAATAATCCACTGGAACAGCAGCAATCCGCAGCACAAGGCTCAGGATCAACAGCAAATAGTATTCAAAGCACAAGATCAATCAGGGAGATATCACCAACAAAGGATCAATCAGCCAAGAAATCACCAGCAACTGAATACACGTCTCACTCCTACCGAGACAAACCCACAAAGGCAGTAGGGGAAAAAATAACAGAAGGGGCTGTCAAAGTAAGGGGCTGGACTATCACAGTAAATATTGACATTGATGCTGTAACTGAGCAGATTACAGAGGGAAGATTTCATATTGACATAGAAACACACACTCCAACACATTAAAACATATGTTACTAGGTAGATTTTATAGGGGGTTGGACTATATAGATTAATTGTGCCTATTAAAAAGGGCCTAAACAGCGGGAAAATCGTTGGGCCAATGGGACAGATGAAAATCGTGTGCATCGTGAGCATCGGGGGGTTTTACTTAAACATGCGACGCGACCGACGCGATTTAATAGAAAGATCGTGAGAAAAGAAGTAAATCGGTAGTATCGCGTCGGTCGGGGGTACACAATTGAAAGGGCCCCGACTCAATCAACAAGATGCCGATATGAAAACCGACGCGAAAAAAATACATCGTGAGTACATAAGTATATCGGGGGTATCTTATCGGTCGGGAGCATCGTTATCATACAAAAAAACCACCGATGCGACGCGATGCTCAAGACTGACAAGATTGATATCGGTGTGGCCGTGCTAGGAAACAAGTACCATTTTGTGCTCCCCCCCCCCCCCAAATGTGTACACATTATGGGCCTTATTCTGGTTCACACTCCGTCTGGCAAATTCCTTCTTGGCTGGACAAAACCATGTTTTTATATATATATATATATATATATATATATATATATATATATATTGTCCAGGAATCCGCATGACAACGGCCCTCTGGAGTTGAAATGTGTACCATGCCAATTCATTCCTATGATTAAAAAACAATTTTACCTGCTGTGCTGGTGAGTACCCTCTCTGATTTAAAACCCAGACTTCTTATGCGGTGGAAAAAATGTTGTTTTAATCCGATTAAAACAACATATATTGAAGATAGAACATATTAACACTCCAAAAGTGGCTGAACTGAGAATACCTAGAGTACACTTGTCATGAAGGTGCTATCACTACTATAAATTTTTATAAATTATATTGAAATGAAACATCTAGTACTATGACATTGTAATTTATAAATAGCTTTTAGAGTTTGGCAAACTACTGACACATATATTTCCAATTTTAAGGAGGGGATATTTAAAAGACCCTAAGTTAAGGCTCTCCATAATAATGAATCAAAGTTTAATCATAAAGTAAAAAGTATCATTAAAAATTCACAAATCAAATAGCAAGACAAATGTGAATTAAAATGTGCAAAGAAAATATTTTTAATAATAGCACTTGCAAATAACTTTTCGTGTCTACCACTATATTTATTTGCAACTATTGGAATGATAGCCATACATTTAAATGACCTATTATCAAATTGTAAATCTACACAGTCAATAGCTGATTGGAAGCCTTATCATCAGGACACATCCTTCCTCTCGAGGAAAGGTAATCTATTTTTCTGAAACACTCAAATTCTACTTCACTTGAGCACATGATATAAAGACCTTATTTTGTGCAATTACAGTCTTTATAAAAATATATATTTCTTTTAAAATACATCAGGTATGTTTGGAAAGTCAAATGCCCTTAAGTGTAAATCATTATATTATTTAAGTTGAGAAGATGGGTGCTGCACTGTGTATGCCTGGAATAATAAATAGAGGAAAAAGCAATTCAGATCAATATGGAAGGAAGTAGTCATCTAGAAACAAACACTTTTCATGGACTAAATGTCAGAATTGTCCCTTAACTAGCCATAGCAGAGCTGAACCTAGGATCTTCAACACCTGGGGCAAGACAGTAATTGGGCTCTGCTCTGCCTCCCCTGGCATGCACGTGCTGGTATCACATTCAGCACCTAGGGCATGTGACCACCTAGCTCCCCAAGATGCAGCCCTGCCCTAGTGCCATACTTACAGTAGGTCACACACTAGGCCATAAACCAAACTCATCAATGTACATCTACTGTATTCTCTTATCTTGACATTTCTTCCAACTCGACCTTTTTGCGACAAGATCTACTTCTCTCATCCACACGTATGATTGCAGGACTTTCTTCATGCTGCACATACCCTTGCCCTCCCATGCACAACAATACTCTCCTCCAGTCTCCAATCCTTAAAGCGTTCATTGAAAACTCACCTCTTCGGGATATCAGATCCACATAACCTTTATAAACCTCTCCTATCCAATCACATTCTGACTGTATATTCCCTATCACTTTTCATCCTCCTGACACTTGACCAAAATTGTTGGGTCACTGTATCATACAGCCCACCAAAAATCTTTTCATTCTGGTGGACTCTATTTTGGCACATTTACTTTTAAATGCATAAGGGGCCTGACCTGCCAGGAGCCTCCAAGTTCATGTGCCATGACCCCCAACACGAGATCAGGAGATCACAAGCAGCGAGTGCAGGGGAGCACTGGCAACTGGCACTGGGAAGCAGGAGAGAACCGATGGCCCAGCACCAAGGTGCTGGAGAACACCAGCTGCTGGCGCCGGGGAGCAGGAGAGCAGTGAATGCAGTGGGGATCAGTGAATGGGAGATGCTCCGATCCTCGTGAGAATGAGACCAGCCTCCTCACCCTCTCCTCTTCACCTTTACCTTACTCCCTGTCACAATACCTCCTCTTACCTAACCCCCTCTCACTCTGTTACCTCATCCTGTCTCACCCCTCTCTCTCACTTCTGTCCTCCTCTCTTTTTTTCCACCCACCCCATCTCTTTCCCTTTATTGTTTTCTCTCTCCCCATCCTCTTTTCTCTCTCCTCTTTTTCTATGCCCCATCACATTTATATTTACTAATACAGGTTGAGTATCCAAAATGCTCAGGACCAGGAGATTTTTGAATAATGGATTATTCCATATTTCAGAATATTTTAATATTTCAATTATGTATTTTGAAGTATCTTGTATTTATGCTGTATAAACACAACATCCACCACATGAAATACACACAAAGATATTGTATTTGTTCAAAAAACAAGGTTTCAAAACACAAAACAAAATGTGTGGGTATTTGTTTAGTTTCCCGGTGGCAGCATGGCCGCCCGCTACTTCCGGGTTCGGCGCTCGGAAAACAATCTAAAATAAAGTCCATGCCAACGTCAATAGTCATACCCCCACTATCCACGTTGGCATGGAGTTGATTTTAGATAGCGTGGCGAGCGAAGTGAGTCCCGCAAGGGGACACAGACGCTGTTGCGACTGAGACGCTGCCGCCGTGAAACTAAACAAGTACCCCTGTGTGTACTACAGTATCTCAGATACTGAATTTGAATGCCAATCATTGTCTTGCACACATATATATTGCCAATTACATATAATGTCCTCAGTAGTGCTGTTACAGATGTCCCCAGTAAGGTTTTAGCAAAACAAATGATTTTTTTCACTTTCTGGAATGTATGGTTTTCTGAATAATTCAGATAACGGATATTCGGATAAGGGATACTCAACCTGTACCTTACTGACCTTTCTGCCCAGGTTAAATAGTGTCCTCACCCCTTTTCGTATGCACAGAAAAATCATTCGATGGGCGGCGACCATCAAATGATTTCTCTCTCCTTCGGCCACATGCGAGGGGATGTGTTCTCGTACACATCCCCTTGCAGGCTAGCGAGGGGATGCAGGCGGTGTAGGCAGCGAGGGAAGGGTTCGGCGGGCGTCAGGCAGCACTGACCTATTCGCTAGGCTGCGAGTATATGTAGCCTAGCAAACAGGCCTGAATCGGGCCCTATAAGTGTAGCTTCACTGCCCAATTTGTAATTAAAATGATAGTTTATTTATGTTATGTCAGTGATGTTTTTTTTTATAATATATGGGTCCATTAATAAATGTAAATGTTGTTTTTGGTCATGTAATGTATTTCATTTTTCTTGTTCTGCAAATTCTTACATTGGCTTAATGATTTATGAACCTGTCAAAATGACTCACTTAATACTTTCATTACACTTGATTTTTACATTTGCCCTTGCCAATTATATTAGGCAGTCAGCTATATGCAAATATTGCATGAAACAGATAACAGAGAACACTTTATGTTCTCTGTGTACTTTTGGAAAACTGACCCTAATTGAGGCTTATTCTGTACATAATCATTTATAGGTTCATTGCTACTATCTGTTCATTACCTTATCCAATTATATTGCTGCTTACCTATGTAGATGGTTTCAAGAAAACTATATTTGACTATGTATGATTATCCTACATGTATATTGTAACTTATATGAAAAAAAAAAACACTATTAGAACACAGACATGGTCATCTGAAGATCTATTCTGCACATGCAAATTGCTAACTGTTCTGCTCTAACTGTCCATGCAAATGACTGGATGGACCACAAGGGTCAAACCAGACTAGGAGCCTGGCGCTGTTTGTGGTGAAACAAAGAATGTGTATGAATGTGTATATACAGTATATATATATATATATATATATATATATATATAAATTCGTAGAAAGTTGGCAGTCAAAGCTCTTTATTCCAACATGTTTCGGTCAGAGGCCGTCGTCAGGGAACAACATATCACAGTGAACAGTGCAGATTTATGAACATACTAAGACACACCTTCACCAATCAGGTATTAGAGCTGCCTCCCCATGCTTCACACCACGCACCTGCGGGTTGAGGCCGGCCAGCACGTTCACAGGTGTCCAGTGTTCATCAACATATATTTTTGTAAAACTACATACAAAAATTTAAATACTGTTACTTCACTAGACTTAGTAATCTCGCATCATATTATATTGTTTATTATATTAGCTTGATATTTATTAACCTTTGTTGAAACATATATTTAAACACATTTTACAAGGTCTGGTAGACACTTTAGAACTACACAATAGAACAGGACATGAGGTTCAATTCACTTTTGTCACGAGCAGGTCACTGGTCTGTTTCCTTGATGTGGAGATCAGATTGCTCAATGGGCTGATTGAGACTGGACTGCACGTCAAGGAGACTGACCTCAATTCTGTGTTATTGCATTATAGCTGTCATCCTTTACCCTTACGCTGAGGACTTCCGTACTCGCAGATGCTGCGGGTCAGGCGGATCATCAGTGATCCAAGCGAGACAACCGCAGCACTGGACGTTGCTTATTCTTGCTTATGCTGATGCATGCAAAGTATAAAAACTCACAAAAACTTCATGCAAAATGGATATTGGTGCAGCTGTAGCATGTATGGTAAATCTAAGCTAATGAAGAACAAATGTTGGGTCGGGCTAACAGTCTTTTTAGTGAGGGATGATTAATAGATGTTATAGTTCATAATGTGTATATATCAAGAAACAGATCCTTGTGTGTCAGAATCTGTCATTGGTTTGGATTTGTGGCAGGGACCAAGGTATTTTTACAGCTGTAGGGTGTATGGAGAAAACTGGGAGGAGTGAGCAAGTTCTAATTCGTTAGAATTAGATATATTATTCACAAGCTACAGGTTGAAAGACACAGCAACAGTCTATGTTCACCCGCGGTCTGGTGAATATTATTAGTACAGATGTTGAAGTGTCCAAAGATGTTGGTTTGATATTCTGAGTTACTGTGCTATATATGCCTGAGATTATGTCACCACAGATGAAGCATGATATAAAGAAGCTCTAAGAACTGTAGTATACTGTACCTGGTGATCAGCGGACTGCCTAGGCATTGGTGGTTTCTCAATATACAGTAGTACAAAGTAGTGGATGAAAGAATCCATAAACCAAGACTCAATGATGCAGGCACAGAAGAGTTAGGATGAGCAGGAAAATGATAACCCACACAAAGAGGATACTGTGGCTAGCCCTCATTTAGAATGCAATAGAACAATGTACAAGCTGAAGAAGACAGCAGGAATAGGCTAGGATCTGTAGTGCATGATCACCTCAGGAGCAGGCTGAGTTTGTAGATAATTTCTACAGCAGGAACAGACTGAGACTAGGAGGTAAATCTACTAAGATGGGTGTTTTATGGATGAAATTTTGCCCATAGCAAATATTAAAATTCTATCTATTATCTTCTAGAAGGTGCTAAATAAATAAATAGTAGAATCAGATTGCTTGTTATGGGCAACATCCCATCGTCAATAGAATGCCCATCTTAGAAAATGTAGCCCTACTATTGCACTGTTCACAGAAACAGACTGTGCTTGTAGTGCACTCTTACAACAGAAACCAGCTGGGCTTTGTTGCGCATCTCCACAAAAGAAAAAGCTTAGGCTTTTTAGTGCAGTGAATGGAAAATGCAGCAGCACATGTTGGAACATGTTGAAATGAATGCAGTAACAACTGGTAGCAATTCTGTAGCACCAGACTCTGAAATCTGTGGTGAGGGTGAACAAGCAGGATTATCAGAAGTTGCCCTGGTAACGAAAGAGGGGTCTGGAGACTTAAATAGGGCGCCCTGGCTGCAGATTGGAAGGACAACTTATGTGGTGGAATTCAGGATTAGTATTGGATGAACCACAATAAGCTGTCTCTGGGCAAGATAGCAGCACCCATGTCCCAATCGTGTAGGCTCCATGAAGTAACAAACATGCTGATCTATTCAAGTAATAGACACCACCATCTTGGTCAAGGACATGTGATTTGTTGTAGTGAATTGAAAGCTCAGTTAAATCCTCTTGTTGCAGGTGCCAATGGCAAACATGTAGCGATCAGGCATTAAAAATAGGCCATTTAGGCTTCCTTATCTGTAACGTCATTTTAGTTTATAAATTAAACCAGTTTTTAGAGATGACTTTACATTCAGCTGGCAGTATAACTCTTAGAGCAATTGTGTTCTGTGATCTGTGGGCTTAAACTAGAAGGCCTGAAGTCCAATTAGAAAATGATGAATACACTTGCGCTGTCCCAAGGTGGGCTTGACTTGTCTTTCCAAGATGAAACTCGGCAGACGCTTCTCAAATATAAAAACAGAGATAAGGCAGCAACAGTCAGTGGTTATCCCAATATTCAAACACCTTAGGGGATGTCACCCTCTACAACTGACCTCTCTGCAGGGCCCTATAGGCACGTAAAGGTATCTTTAACTGGAAATGTCCACTCTTTCAATCTTATTAGATTAGGGCTCACCTTAAAGCTGTGCCCTATGGGCCTTGAAAGGTTTCTTTCACAACGATCAGTCGGTAGACATCCCAATCATCAAGATCCGGGGTGATAAAAAAACTTTTATTCAGGTCACAGCAGGTGCAAATTATCCAAGTACCATAAAAGGATAACAATAAAAATTCCTTAAAAAATTCTAAAAAGTCCATACACTGTGGGGATCCAAAGGAACCAGTCCTCCACCTCTCACTCACCCGGGTTAGAGACGAGAGTGGGTGTCCACCAGATGAAAAAAGTTGACAATGGAACCCCAAAAGTGCTCAGACGATATTCCTCCTAACCTTTCAAATCTTGTTTTATATGATGACAAAACCGGATGGTGGTAGAGGTGGTAAGCCGGTATTTCCTCAGCCCCGCCCTGCTCAGCCTCGGGAGCGGACGTGTTTTCTGCTGATGTTTCGGGCTGCCTTGGTCTCTTTACCATCTTGTGGTTTAGGGTTTTCTGGGCGTCTGCGTCTGTAGTTAAAGTTGCGGCGGTACCGGCGTTGAGGTGGTTGTTGACTCTGGGTTCCATCCCCCTGATTTTCTTTGTCTTCTTCATTCCCGTCTTCTCTGGGTTGCCTCTGACGAGCTGGTCCTCTGCGGAATCGTGGTCTGAACCCTCTGTACATGTTCTGTCTTACTGGTCTGCCTTGTTCTCCTACTCCTTGGCTGTCTGCTCCCTCCACCACTTCACCCTGTACTGGGGCATTGGGATATTGTTGCCTGCGTCCATATGGTCTTCTTAAGTAGTACGGTGGATAACGACGCCTCCGGTAAGGCCTTTGTTGATTAGCACCCTCTCCTTCTGGTGCACTCTCAACTTCTTCTGGCTTATCACCACCTTCACTGTTTTGGTAGTTTTGCTGGTAATTACGCGGAGGACCTCTGTGGCGTGGATAGCTCCGATAATAATTGCGATCTGCTGCATATTTGCTGCCTTGGACAGGTACACCATCTGGGCCAGTTACATTAGCTGCCTCTGCACCCTTCTCTCCTTCAACTACATCAAACTCTACTGTCTCCCCATCTCCCACACTGCGAAGATACTTTCTTGGATTGTTCTTCTTGATGGCAGTCTGGTGTACAAACACATCTTCCTTGGTGTCATTCCTGTTTATAAATCCATATCCATTACACCCATTAAACCATTTGACAGTGCCCAAAACCTTGGTTGCGATGACTTTCTTCTCCCCACGGTAGCCACCGGTTCCGGGCCGGACTTGCTCTCCAGGGCGGCTGGCTGCTGCGGCGTTTCAACGTCGCTGCTCATGGTGATTATGGCTGCGTGGTGGTAATGACGACTCTGGTTGCCTTCAGAGGTGGTGACTCGGGCCGGCGGTGGCACGTTTGTTTCCTTCCCCGGGTGTTGATGGTAACTCAGGCCGGCGGTGGGGGGCTGCTGCCTTCAAGCTCCCTGCTGTCCACTCTCCGCTCCCACTACCAATCAAACTGCCTTTAGGAGGAATATCGTCTGAGCACTTTTGGGGTTCCAGTGTCAACTTTTTTCATCTGGTGGACACCCACTCTCGTCTCTAACCCGGGTGAGTGAGAAGTGGAGGACTGGTTCCTTTGGATCCCCACAGTGTATGGACTTTTTAGAATTTTTTAAAGAATTTTTATTGTTATCCTTTTATGGTACTTGGATAATTTGCACCTGCTGTGACCTGAATAAAAGTTTTTTTATCACCTTGGATCTTGATGATTGGGATGTCTCCCAACTGATCGTTGTGAAAGAAACCTTTTAAGGCCCATAGGGCACAGCTTTAAGGTGAGCCCTAATCTAATAAGATTGAAAGAGTGGACATTTCCAGTTAAAGATACCTTTACGTGCCTATAGGGCCCTGCAGAGAGGTCAGTTGTAGAGGGTGACATCCCCTAAGGTGTTTGAATATTGGGATAACCACTGACTGTTGCTGCCTTATCTCTGTTTTTATATTTGAGAAGCGTCTGCCGAGTTTCATCTTGGAAAGACCAGTCAAGCCCACCTTGGGACAGCGCAAGTGTATTCATCATTTTCTAATTGGAGATTGTGTTGTGGGATTGGTAATCCCTGGTGTATATGCTGCTGCAGTCCTGTGGCGCGGATCTCTGAAACAATATTTTTGCATTACAAGGCCTGAAGCACTACGCTTCAAAAGTGATAACATGGAGAGTGATAAACAGCCAACCAATCAGCTCCTACCAGCCCTGTCATGGCCACCACTAGAAATGTTGGGACCCGGGACTGACCTACAGTCCGGGCCCCCAGCGGCACAGTGCCATATCTCCGGAAGCCAGCACCCCGTGCCAGCACCCCACCAGCCTCTACCCCATCCCCATTACGATTACTTACCATCACCCATGTCGCGGCATTGTCCTCTGACTCCTTCATCCTCCACGGTCAGGTCCTGAACGCACACTGCACAGTGTGTCCTAGTCTCGGGTGGGGAAGGCTGTGTCCGTGGGGGGGGGGGGGGGGTGTGCTGTGGGCAGCTGTACCCATGGCACCCACCTGTCGGCAGCCCTGACCCAGGCATTTGAATGGGCACAGGTAAAGCACAAGCAGGAGAGAAGAGGTTGTGTGGATGGACCAGCCTGTAGTTTCCTTTCTTCCATGCTCATTCTCCCAAGGTACTAAACAGCCATGCTATAACCATCATGCTGTAAACTGGCTCCTAGGCATGGGCAGAGGGATAATGCCAGTTAAGGTGCCCATACACAGTGCGTTTTTCGAGTGCGATGTGTGCTCCCACGCACATCACATTGCACAGCTCATAAAGTCTGTGCAGCCCCTGCTTTTAGTACTAGATTGCAGCGTATCTAGTACAAAAAGCACAGTGCTGTAGCACATTGTATGCTTTTTGTACTAGATACAATGCAATCTAGAACTAAAAGCACCAAGTTCATCACACAGTGTATGTGTACCTTAAGGGAGCTTAGTTAATGCTGTAGGATACAGGAAGTGGTTACCCATTTAGTGCTCACCTCTCTCCCCCAGAACCATGGCAATAGAGCTGGGAATAAGCAGCAAGGGTCTTGGAGAATATAATCTGTGATGGCATACCAGTACCACTTCAAAGTTGTGATAGGAGCAGCTGTTTAGGTGTACTGGCAGTCAAGTCAACATGCAGCTAACAGCAGCCAAGCTGTGTGAAAGTTGCATCCAACAACAGTGAGAGAGAGTAGTGGGCACCAATGGGAAGCAGAGCCAGAGTTGGGCATTACTGGCAGACAGCATAAGCTGGCAGCTGTAAAATTTAATGTAGGCAATGCTCCATTAGATTAGCTGGGATCCACAGTCCAGGGCTGATGATAAATCAGAGAGTGGCTTCCTTCTGGATACATGCTCTGTGCTAATCACAGCCTGGTCTGGCAGCCCCAGGGAGAAATCACTATCAATAGCAAGTCACTGCCAGTCACAGTGAAGCCAATGCAGTCATGGACTACGACGGACTCACTAAGGTGGCAGATTTTATTGGATGGCTGCATTTCTGCAGCCCAAATGTAAAATCAACCACTGATATTGATAAAACAATCTACAGTATATATTATAAACATGTTGAAATCATTTTTAAACCATTTCAAAAAATTTCCATCACTGCACTCAAATTGTAAATGGTGTTCCTGAAATGTATCCTATTTAACACAAGTTTTAAAGTATGGCATCTAACTAATGTAGCAGGTTAGTTTCATAAAAAGTCACATTAAGTACATTACCTCCTCCAGGCAGAGAAACTGTAACATTGCAATGAAAGAGTAATGATGATAAATGTCTCTGAAGTTGATATAAATTCAATATGAATGACAAGAATATGTGATTTGCCCACAAGTGCTAATTTAACATTTTGTTATTAAGAGCATTTGACTTCACCTTACTAATAATAATAATGAAGGTGAATACATATATTAGGGCACCAACCTAACGGCAGCCTGACCCAGGTATTCAAATGGGCACAGGTAAAGCGTGCCCCTCCATTTAAGCTCTTATGGCACCCTTAATGGTGATAGCAGTCTGTGAAGGACTAATAAAGAGGAAATAAAATAGCACTGTATATTATCTTTCTAATTGATTATGTACATCTCCAGGAAGACCAAGAACATCTTGTGTAATATGCATTATGTAGTATATCATATTAGCATCTATTACACCTGATGTCAGCATTTTGATCCCAGTGACAGCATTTATTGAGTATTATGCTTTGCATGTCTCAGGCATGCAGAGCATAATCCCTGATAAGCAACACTTCAGACCCACGATAACAAAAGGGTGCGGGTACTCGTGTTATTGGGCGATTGTATCACAGTTTTTGGACAAAGAGTATCATCTTATAAAGGATTGCCCAATACTCAGGCTAAAAACAATATCCCATTTTTTATGTATATGTGTAATGGATATATGTACAATATATCCAATATAATATGTATAAGAACAGACTGTAGTACTGTACTAAAGAGATTGCTGTCTAATTATATGTATTACTAATTATTTTATTAAAAATAGGATGCAAATATAAAGTCTAATATTGTTATTATTATAACCCTGATAAAGGCTTAAAATGGCAATTATGAGGTGAACACCTACAACTCATACATCTATTTACAGTAGTCAGAGTTAACTTCTAACACAATTTACAATTTTTTAATACCTATCACTAATGTATATGTTAAAAAATAGATCATAATTATATAGTGTTCAAACTTACTAATGTATATATGTGTACATTATAGCTAATTATGTACCTCTTATTGTAAAGTTCCTCTGCATGAGGTAATATACTTGTGACATTGAGAGCCATTATATTGTAAGTTCTATGATCTGATGGCATTGTTAGTTAAGAGAAGGCTGTAGAAGCCTAATGTGCCCCCCCCCCCTCAGCTGTCAATCATATGCCTGCGAGGTACAGAGAGAACAAGCAGGAGAGAAGAGATTGTGTGGATGGAGCATCCTGTAGTTTCCTTTCTTCAATGCTCATTCTCCCAAGGTACTAAACAGCCATGATATAACCATCATGCTGTAAACTGGCTGCTAGGCATGGGGGAGGGACAATGCCAGTTAAGGTGCCCATACACAGTGAAAGAGAGTAGTGGGCACCAAAGGGAAGCAGAGCCAGAGTTGGGCATTACTGGCAGACAGCATAAGCTGGCAGCTGTAAAATTAAATGAAGGCAATGCTCCATTAGATTAGCTGGGATCCACAGTCCAGGGCTGATGATAAATCAGAGAGTGGCTTCCTTCTGGATACATGCTCTGTGCTAATCACAGCCTGGTCTGGCAGCCCCAGGGAGAAATCACTATCAATAGGAAGTCACTGCCAGTCACAGTGAAGCCAATGCAATCATGGACTGTGACGGGCTCACTGAGGTGGCAGATTTTATTGGATGGCTGCAGTCCTGCAGCCCAAATGTAAAATCAACCACTGGTTTTCTGTGTTACAAATGGACCATTTAGCTTTACTTCCATTTCTAGGCCAACTGCAGTTAATAAAATAAATAAAAAAAAGACTATTTTGCAAGTAATGAAACTCTACTGGAAAGTTAAGTTGGATTGTACTGTATATTAACCCTTCAGTGTCTAGTCAGGCTCAACAGCCATAGCGCTAGTAGCAGATCCAATGGTGAGCCACTTTAAAATAAGAACATTAAGATCGTTCAACTTCCAATGTAGACCATTTTTGAATAATAAAAAAACAAATTACAATATTTGAATTGCAAAAAAAATACTGCAAATGATTAAATGGACTATAAAAGTATTATTATTATTATTATTATTATTATTATTATTATTATTATTATTATTATTATTATCAGCATTATTGTATATTTAAAGTAACAATGTGTTCTATATTGATAAAATAATCTACAGTATATATTTTTATATCATAAACATTTTGAAATCTTTTTTAAACCATTTTCATTTTTTCCATCACTGCACTCAAATTGTAAATGGTGATCCTGAAATGTATTCTATTTAACACAAGTTTTAAAGTATGGCATCTAACTAATGTAGCAGGTTAGATTCATAAAAAGTCACATTAAGTACATTACCTCCTCCAGGCAGAGAAACTGTAACATTGCAATGAAAGAGTAATGATGATAAATGTCTCTGAAGTTGATATAAATTCAATATGAATGACAAGCATATGGGATTTGCCCACAAGTGCTAATTTAACATTTTGTTATTAATAGCATTTGACTTCACCTTACTAATAATAATAATGAAGGTGAATACATATACTATTGTAAAGCATTTAACAAATAATATGGATTTGTGTCTATATATTAACTGGAGTTTCCCTCAAGAAGGAAATGCAAGAGCGTTTTTATCAAGTTCTTTGGTACTTGTGTATTAGCCGGGCACCCAATTAGCATACGTACGCAGGCGTAGGCTAAGCTATGCTGTCAGCGTAGTCCAACAGCTGCCTAGTGTAGTTAGCGTAGTGACTCCGCGGCAGCCCAATGGCTGCCTAGCATAGTTAGCTTAGTGACTCCACAGCAGTCCGGCTCTGTCCCCTGCATCCATGGCTCTGTCCCCGGGGTCCATGCCAAGCCTAGTGAGCGCCTCTCACACAGCGCCGGTAACCGGCAGATCCCCTGCGCTGGCGGACACTAGTGGAGAGGGGATCATGCGGGCGCCGGTGGAGGGGCGCTCCAGCTGTCTGAGACACAGACTGCATCTCAGTAATTATTAGCACGTGCGCCTCATGCATAAAGAGGGTATGCAGGCGCAAATGCGTCCTATGCACAATAAAGTAAACATTTTCAAACCCCCACCATTCATGCCAGCCCGAAGAGTGGCGAGAGCAGCGAGCCCCACAACGGGACACATTACGCATCCTCCCGACCTGTTCATACCCCCACTATCCACATCGGTGTGGAGTTGATTTTAAAAAGTGTGGCAAGCCACCGAGCCCGAAGCATATTGAGAGCAACAAGCCCCGCGAGGTGACATGGAACACAAGTGAAGTAATCCGCGTCACCTCGCGGGGCTCAGTGGCTCTCTGCGCTCACCACACTTTTTAAAATCAACTCCACGCCGACGCGGATAGTGGGGGGTATGAACAGGTCGGGAGGACACGTAATGCGTCCGCTCGCCATGCTTCAGGCTGGCGTGGATAGTGGGGGTGTTTCAGGAACACATTCACACCTGCCATATCATACATCTGTGACCGTAATGACATTTGTGGGAACACTACGCTGATTCTGACAGGGACGCTCGCGGGAACACTACGCTACTTCTGACTGACTATGCTAACTACGCTGGCTCTGACTGACTATGCTAACTTTGCTGGTCCTGGGAACACTATGCTGATTCTGACAGCGCTGCTACGCTAACTACATACCGGGTGCTTGGCTAATAGACATGTACCAATTCTTTAACAAAGAACCATGCGCCTGATTCTGGTTCACTCGTTCACTCCCAAATCTAACTCTCTGTACACTTGTTGCATCTGCCCTCACTGCAGGGCACATACTGTAGTTTTGTCCATTAGAAAGAGACTTTGATTTTGCAAGTGACCTAGAATCTAGTCCCATGTTTCTATATGAGATAATATAATGTTAAACCTAATGGGTTTATTGTTATGTTGACTGTCAGATTGCAGTCAATATGTATACACTAAACAAATCCAAACATATCTGATCCTATCCTCTGTTCCATTATTTTCTTCTAACCCATCTGTGTCAACCACCATATATCTGCACCTCCCATTTAGAATGTAAGCTCTAATTGCCTTCTCCCTATAAAGTATGTGTTTTTCTTCCTTTCCTTAGATTATATATTACTAAATCTTCACTACAGCTGCCCCTAGCCCTTGGTTTCTGCCACCATGATGCTTATTTCAGTGTCATTTACTTTGTTGAGCACTGAAAAACCCCTGTGGTGCCATATAAACTATGATGAGGATAATAGTAATAGCACTAACAATAATAATATGCAAAGGTGTCCACCCTTAGAGTTTGCAGCTTGATCATCAAATTAATACAGTACTTTCTATTTCTATGTAGTATGGCTTCCGTTTAAGTATGGTCTACTCTTAAACATAGAAACATATAATTTGACGGCAGATAAGAACCACTTGGCCCATCTAGTCTGCCCCTTTTTTAAACATGTTACCTCAAACCATATTTGATCCTTATTTTTTTGTAAGGATATCAATATGCCTATCCCAAGCATGTTTAAATTGTACTACTGTATTTGCCTCTACCACCTCTGATGGGAGGCTATTCCACTTATCTACTACTCTTTCTGTGAAGTAATTCTTCCTCAAATTTCCCCTGAATCTTCCTCCCTCTAGTTTCAGTGCATGTCCTCGTGTTCTGCTGCTCCTCTTCCTGTGAAGAATGTCTCCCACCTGTACCTTGTTAAAACCCTTGATATATTTGAAAGTTTCTATCATGTCCCCCCTTTCCCTTCTCTGCTCTAAAGTATACATATTAAGATCTTTTAGTCTTTCCTGGTACGTTTTGTGATGTAGGCCATGCACCATTTTAGTTGCCCTTCTTTGTACAGTCTCTAATGTATTTATATCCTTCTGCAGATATGGCCTCCAGAACTGAACACGATACTCTAGATGAGGTCGTACCAATGACCTATACAGTGGCATTATTACTTATTTCTTTCTACTGCTGATACCTCTCCCTATGCAACCAAGCATCTGACTTGCCTTCTTCATTGCTTTGTTACATTGCCTACCTGCCTTTAAGTCCCCTGAAATAGTGACACCTAGATCCCTCTCTTCCTCAGTAGTTTCCATTATAGTGCAATTTATACTATATTTAGTCTTTGGATTTTTGCAACACAAGTGCATGATTTTGCATTTTTTGGTATTAAACTGTAGTTGCCATGCTCTTGACCATTCCTCTAATCTACCTAGATCATCAATCATTTGTTTTACCCCTCCTGGTGTGTCTACCCTGTTGCATACCTTTGTGTCATCTGCAAAAAGGCACATTTTACCCTCAATTCCATTTGCAATATCACCAATAAAGATATTTAAAAGCACTGGTCCAAGTACAGATCCCTGGGGTACTCAACTTGTAACCTTTCCCTCCTTTGACTGTACTCTGTTTACTACAACTCTCTGTTTTCTGTCCTGCAACCATGCTCTTATCCATTCAACTATCTTAGAATCCAATCCCAAGCTTTCAAGTTTATTTAACAGTCTGCGATGTGGGACAGTGTCAAAAGCCTTACTAAAGTCTAGATAAGCTACATCTACAGCCCCACCTTGATCTATTACTTTAGTCACCCAGTCAAAAAAGTCAATAAGATTTGTTTGACATGATCTTCCCCCAGTAAACCCATGCTGTTTTGGATCCTGTAAATTGCTGGTTTTGAGATATTCTACAACTCTTTCTTTTAAGAGTGTTTCCATCAATTTCCCTACTACTAATGTAAGGCTCACTGGTCGTATAGTTGCTTACCTCTTCTTTGCTTCCACTTTTGTGCAGTGGGACTACATTCGCTGTTTTCCAGTCCTCTGGGATTACTCCAGTAGCTAGTGACTGGTTGAATAATTCTGTTATTGGTTTTACCAGCTCCCCTTTGAGCTCTTTTAGTATCCTTGGATGTATCCCATCTGGCCCCATTGATTTATCCACTTTCAGTTTTGAGAGTTCTGTGAGGACTTTCTCCTCTGTAAATGTACATGTTTCTCCCTCGATTTTCTGACTATACTTGCAACTTAATTGTGGCCCCTTCCCCTCTCTTTCAGCAGTGAATACTGAGCAGAAATAATTATTAATATTATCTGCTATTACAATGTCCCCCTCAAGAAAACTTCCACTCTCTGTCTTTAGTCTTATTATTCCACTTTTTGTTTTTCTCCTTTCACTTATATACCTAAAAAAAGTTTTCCCCCCCTTTACCCACTGATTGGGCCATTTTATCTTCAGCCTGTGCTTTTGCACATCTGATTACCTTCTTAGCCTCCTTCTGTCTAAAAAGATACACCTCTTTGTCCTCATTCTTCTGCGTCTTCTTAAATTTCTTAAAGGCCAACTTTTTTGCTTTCACAATACTTGCTACTTCTTTTGCTAACCACAATGGCTTCCTTTTTCGTGTGTTTTTCCTAACTCTTTTGACACAAAGTTCTGTTGCTTTTAGAATTGCACTTTTAAATTTTTCCCACTTATCCTGCACTCCTTCCAAGTTCCTCCACTCTGCCAAATAATCCCTTATAGAGTTTCCCATCTCTACAAAATCAGCCTTCCTAAAATCTAACACCTTTGTTTTTGTGTGCGATGAGTCAGTCTCTGTCTTTATTTTGAACCATACTGCTTGATGGTCACTGGATCCCAGGTTTTCACCCACATTTATGTCAGATATTCTGTCACCATTTGTAAGTATTAAGTCTAATATTGCGTCCTTACGAGTGGGCTCCCTCACCAATTGCTGGAGGGATGCTCCTTGCAAGGAATTCAGCATGTCCCTACTTCTGGTGGAACTTGCAGTGCTTGTGCCAGTTGTCCTTTGAGATACCTGTGTCGTGAAAGCTTTATCAGGCCATATCTAATATTCCACTCTAGGGGTGACATATAGTACAATGTGATTTTTTGATACAGTTCCCATTTGCACTAAATCACATGTTTAAAAATCGCATTTTTGGGCCCAAAATTGCAAATGTAGAACTGAATTCACATGCAATTTCTGGTGATTTTTGGTCATGAAAGTATGCAAATTTTGGTAACATTACTTTGTGATATTTTTACACATCTGATTTTCTCATAATGTTTGGTTTTAGGCCCCTCCCCCCTCATGAGCCAAACCAGCCCCACACTCATTGAACTGCTCCTGGTTCCAAAAATATGGGGGACAAAAAGCGTAGGTGTCCCCCACGTTTCTGAAACCAGCGCCGGGCTCTTAGACCAGTCCAAGTTCTAAAAATACAAGGGACAAAAAAAACTGGGGGTCCCCTGTATTTTGGAAACAGCACCAGGCCTTTCCATGAGCACAGTGGCTGTTCAGCCTTGGACGGGATCCATGGGGGAGTTAGAACCCTCCCAATAAAGAGGGGTCCCCCATTCAGGGCTGTCCCTGGCATCACAGGCAGTGGACGCCAGGCTCATGTGTGTAAAAAATAGATAAAAACACATTGCTTTATACAGGAGTACTACAAAACCCAGCATGGGGGGCATTACTTACACTTTAAATGCATTCACCCATACTTACCTGGTCCAGTGCTTTCCTCAATCTCCCACTGCTCACTCAGCAGTGGCAGCCACTGGGGACCCTGTGACAAAAGTGGCATGAGACCACTGGCTGTTGGAGCCTGGTGCTCCAGTTTTTTTGTCCACTGTATTTTTGGAACCAGAACCAGCTAAATGAGTCCAGGGCTGGTTTGGTTTAGGAGGGGTCAACAGTTTTATTTTCTTTTTCACTTTTTTTTGGAGAGAACCCTGTACAAATCTCACTGATCTGTGCATGGTTCTGTCAAATTTACAAGTCTGAACCTAATGTATTTGTTTTGCGATTTTTGGTAAAGTTACCTCCGTCCAGGACTGGGTGGGGGGGTCTGTGGGAGCCAATTGCGGGGCCACACCCCTTGAGCACGCCCCTTGAGAACCCACCGGCAAAAACATAAGTCGACGCCCCTCAAGGGCTCCCATTTTCCAGGGTTGGACTGGCTCACATAGGAAACCCACGGTGGGTCCCACTGCATGAGGGCCCACCCCAATTTTTAGGGATCAGGTTCTAGATTGGGCACTTGAATGATACATTATGCATTAAAAATGACTAAGTGGAGCTGATTGGTAAATTACCACTTACCATTGTATCTTTAAGTTTTGATAATTCTCCCCCTTATACTTCATATTTCTTTTGGCGCTTATCGTGTTTGTTATAACTATTAGTATTCTTAGTGCTTAGTGTCATATTTATTATTAATTGTAGACTGCTCCAAATGTTAAAGATTCCTTAAGTGCAACTCCCAGCAATAATGAATGTTTAATTGCTGATATGTAGAAATTCTGAATCACTGTGACTTGAGCTCACAAAGTAGCCTATAAAAAGTGATCAGTAAGAAATAAAGTTGTTGTATATGCATTCGGTATCCTTCCCAATATAACGCACATGCCAGCATCAGTGCTCTGAACCTCATTTACACTCCATGTTAACTGTAGCATTTATAATAATTGTTTTGCCTATGTATGTTTTTAGTGCTAGAGCATGCACCTGCATTTTCTTTTTCATACTCTGCATTTTATAAAAAGGAAGTTTCCAGGCTAAACTAGTACACTCAAATTATTTCATTTATAGAAAGTAATGTTTGTAAACAGTTCAGATAGGAGCTACAGGAGTTGCAATTGATTACCTACAAAGGTAGATTAGTTTTTACAGTTTAGTACTAACGGTACTGTAAGGAACACTATTATACCACATATGGCACTAATAAGACTGAGTAGACTATGCATGCATATTTTCAAACCTACTGTATGAAATAATATTCCAAAAGGCCCGGACTAAAATGTGGGCAATAAATTTAATCGAACAACAAAAAACAATACATTGTTTTGAAGCACTCAATCTAATATTAATCTAATATTTCTGACTAATACATTTAGTAGATGGTCACTTTAGAAAATACAGATACAGTATAGACACTTCTGGTGGATGCACTGTGCGTTCAATAATATTGAACACATTGCGATGTTTTAATGTGTTTGACACTATTTAGATAGTTATATATGAATTAACTGTATAACATTGTTATAAAGATGTTAGGTATTGCATTATGTAGGACTTTTTAATATTACAATCAAGCAAACAGGCCCAATTATGTATATTCCCCATGGACACACTCCACCCACTAGGTTGGAGGGATGATTAACATTAGTTATAAAAGGACTGAAAGTGAGCATGAAGAGAAACCTTGAGAAAGACTGTAACATTGTGGAACTAGCTACCCCTCTGCACTACATCTTTAATAAATCACTATCGTCAGGTCAAGTTCCAAAAGATTGGAGAATGGCAGAGGTAGTGCCAATATTCAAGAAAGGAAAAAAGGAGGATCCCGCTAATTACAGACCGGTTAGTCTAACATCAATAGTGGGTAAACTATTTGAAGGATTTTTAAGGGATAGTATCCAAGAATATTTAGATCATCACCAAATACTCAGTACAAACCAACATGGGTTCGTAAAAAATCGTTCATGCCAAACTAACCTACTAGGTTTCTATGAGGAGGTTAGCAAAAACCTTGACAATGGAAACGCGGTAGGTGTGATTTTCCTAGATTTTGCCAAGGCCTTTGATACTGTACCACATAAGAGGTTGATTAACAAAATGGAGGACATGGGACTAGGGAATAATATCTGCAGATGGGTAGGGAACTGGCTGTGTAACAGAGAACAGAGAGTGGTTGTGAACAGTGCCATATCAGATACGGCACCAGTACTAAGTGGAGTGCCTCAGGGTTCAGTTTTGGTGCCCATTTTATTTAACATTTTTATTAACGATATTGGGCTAGGGTTACTCAGCAATGTATCCATCTTTGCGGACGATACAAAACTAAGCAAAGTTATTAAATCACCAGAAGATGTTAACATGCTTCAAAAGGATCTTGCTAATCTAGAGGAGTGGGCTAAAAAATGGAAGATGAGGTTCAATGTGGATAAATGTAAAGTTATGCATCTCGGGAGACACAACCTGTGTGCTAGCTATAACCTCAGTGGGAAGGATTTGGGAAATTCAGTACTTGAAAAAGATTTAGGAGTCCAAATAGACAGCAAACTGGGGTGTAGTACACAATGTAATGTAACTACAAAAAAGCCAACAAAATTCTAGCATGTATAAAAACGGGCATGGAAACTAGGGACTCAAAAGTAATTATGCCATTGTATAGAGCATTGGTAAGACCTCACCTCGAATACGGAGTTCAGTTCTGGGCCCCCCATTATATAAAGGACATCAGAGAATTGGAAAAATTTCAAAAAAGAGCAACAAAATTTGTTAGGGGATTGGAGGATTTAAGCTACGAGGAGAGATTAGACAACCTGGGATTATTTACATTGGAGAAAAGACGCTTAAGGGGGGACATGCTTAACATAGTATAAATATATCAAGGGGCAATATAAGGAATTGTCAAACACCCTTTTTTCTACTAGAAAGGAATCTAGGATGTGAGGGCATGAGTAAAGATTAGAAGAAAAAACTTTTTGTTGAGTAAGAAGGAAAAATTTCCTTATGGTCAGAGCAGTGAAACTCTGGAACTCTCTTCCTGGAGAGGTGGTGGTGGCGGATACTATTAAAACATTCAAACTAAGGTTAGACAAACACTTATTGGTTAAAAACATCCAAGGGTATAAATAAGAATTATAAACTGTCAATTAAATAGGGGGAACATACTATACAGCAGGAGATTAGCTACTGCAACAACTAAACCAGGTTGAACTAGATGGACGCAAGTCTTTTTTCAGCCTTACCTACTATGTAACTATGTAACTATGTAACTATGTAAATGCATCAGTGACCCAAGGAATGATTCATCTGAAAATCATCTGGATGCTTATTGGTCAGTAAGACCCTACTGAACTTTGTTTGGACTATATTGAAACTGGTGGACTATCCAGAGACTTTTTATCTATATGATCCTTTCTTGGTGGATTTTTTAACCATATTGAATAAAGAAGTTGTACTCCTTTAACCAATATTCAAAGGGCATCATACGTTATGAAAGTACATACAACCAGAGGAAAACGTAAAAGATACACCAATAAGGCCTGTTTTAACCCATAGAAGGTGATAAGAAAGAATATTGATGTGTAAGTATATCTTAATTGTTTTGCATCAGTTTTACACAGAATTCTCTTTTATCACTGTTACACCAGGTGATGCACGTGAATTAACACAAAACATATTTTTATTCATGTATATACTAACTCTTTATCCATATTCTTTTAAGTGACCATCTACAAAATGTATTCATTGAAATTATTAGATTAAGTGGACGCTACAAAGGTATTTTCCATTTTTTTTGTTCATGTGATATATAGATGTGTTAGGTGACACATTTTAACATATCCTATTGTGGCTTTTCATCTGATGAATTGCCTGAGAGCAGTTGAAACAGCTGTCAGGTCTACAGCTGCTACTGTCTGCAACTATGCTTGTACATTAAGCTGTTTTTTTCTTCTTCACCAACTGCTGTGTGCCGGCTCCATTCCTTCTCCAAGGGGTTTATTCTAGTTCACTCTTTCTGACAAAATCCTTCTTAAATGGACAAAACCATGTGCACTGCAGGGGGGCAGATGTAACATGTGCAGAGAGAATTAGATTTGGGTGAGTTTTTTTGTTTCTGTGCAGGGAAAATACTGACTGCATGATTTTACACTGCAATATAGATCTCACTTTGAAGAAAAACCACACCCAAATCTAATTCTCTCTGCACAAGTTACATCTGCCCCACCCGCAGTGCACATGGTTTTGTCCATCTAAGAAGGATTTTGTCAGAAAGAATGAACTAGAATAACCCCCCAAGTGAGGTTAAGTGCTTTCTATTCATTATCTTATGTGCCTGGCACCAGTGTCAATCTTAAGGATCTTCTTGGAGTGCCAACCTTCAAACACACATGTATATATATATATATATATATATATATATCCGAACAAAGTAGATGGCACTCAGCAGATTTCATGTACACTGCACGGCGGCAGGTAATATAGTAAATGAAGAAGACAAAGCAGGTCTTAGGTGTCAACGTTTCGGGTATTAACCCTTTATCAAGACATGTCTTGATAAAGGGTTAATACCTTATATATATATATATATATATATATATATATATATATATATATATATATAAGTCTATGTTACCGGCACTAGCTGACCAAAGTAGACAGCTGCTTGTGGTGCCCACTATCCCCAGTACACTGGGAAAAATACAAAGTTCTGAACAGCGGCACTCGGAAGACTGGATCAACTGGTATAAATAATACACTGTGCTCAAAGGGGTTGAGTCAACGTTTCGGGAAATTTAATCCCATTATCAAGACATACAACACACATTGGAGTACTTACATATATAGAGGCATAAGTGAAACGACACCCAGTGCACCCATCCCGAATCCTGCTTCCCATCGGAGACCCGATGACGTCACTGGCGCGACCCTGCACCGACGCATCCAGCATCTCCAGGGGGCGTGGACTACACCCTGTGAACCATCACCTAGGTGATGAAAAAAAAAAAAGACATAAAACTGTAAGCGTTACAACTAATGCATAAGAAAATTGCCAGCACTGAGAAACAGCAAAATATTGCCCTCATATAGACGTGGCAAAAATATAAAAGATCAATTTGTCCAAAATGACATCTCAAACTTCAACAGTTCTACTACGACTACAAGACGAAGGAATGGAAACTACAAATGTTTAGTTTGCAATACAGGGGGATGACTCTGTATTCCTCTGTATTTGACAGCCATCACCAAGCTCTTGGACTGGCCCTTGTCTTAAAATATGAGTGAAAAACTTTTAGCCTAGCACTGAACTCCACTAGCCAGAAAGATAATCCCAAAGCCTGTGGACATGCTTCTATTGGCCCTCAAGGCGACTATAGCATTATATCCCCACTAAGTCAGCTATGATTACATAGGGAAGTGGGAACCCCCCAATAAAGCCCCCTCCAAACCTGAGTTATTCTAAGCACCTCTGTGCGATGGGTGCCCAGTTAACATTTTGGAAATAATATTGTATTTTATAGGTGGAACTACAGGTAACAACAAGCATCCCGCACATGCTGGTATTTCGATAACCACAACTACCAGCATGTGAGGCATGCCTCAATAAACGTGGGGTTTGTTTATGCATGCAGGGGAGGAACACATATAATTTTTTCATCTTTATCTCTTTCTAAACGTCTACAGACAAAGGCATGCACATATCTCACTGAGCATGCCTCTGTGCTTCCTTCTGTCAAACTTGCCTGTAAAAAGCTGGTCTATTTATAGTCAAGTTTTTGGTAAGGTTTAATACTCGCACCCTATTGCATTGGCCGAGTGTTAAGCTTTCCATAGGATACATCTCAATGCAAGTTTGTTCTGTGTGAGTTCTGGGGTCAAAGGAAACATTTGAGTTGTATGTTTATTCATTTTATTACATTGTCCAAGTTGTAAGAATGTGCACATTTTACAGACTCATACCCCATTACATTTGGCCTAACATGTTTTTTTTTTTTTTATTGTCTGTGGGGGATAATGTGCTTTTTTATGTAGTGGATATTTTTTTTCTTCTTGGTAATAATGTGTTTTTGCCTCTGTAAGGGGATAATGTGTTTTTGTGTGTGTGTGTGGCGTTTAATGTGTGCATTCATTGTTAATATAACTTAATATTTTTAACCATCCCCCAAAAATACTTTCCTTTATTTGCACACAAATACCATTGGTGAAGCACTGGGATGGACTCTGGGCCTAATGAAGAGTTGTTCGCAAATGCAAAATATTTCTTAAATGGGCAAAACAATGTGCACTGCAGATGGGGCAAATGTAACATGTGCAGAGAGAGTTAGATTTTGGTGGGTTGTTTTATTTCTGTGCAGGCTAAATAGTGGCTGCTTTTCACTGCAATTTAGATTTCAAATTGAACCCACACAAATCTTACTTTCTCTTTACATGTTTCATTTGCCCCACCTACAGTGCACAAGATTTTGCCCATTTGAGAAAAAATTAGCATTTTTCATCAACTCTGAAGTAGACCCTTTAATATGAGCTGATCTTTACAATCAGTGAGAAGGAAAATCACAAGAAACCATGGTGTATAAGGAGCAGCCAGAACCAAGGGCATAACTACCATAGGTGCAAGAGGTGCTCCTGCTATGGGGACCAGAGCTAAAGGGGACACATCTTTACTGTCTAAGTAATATGTTTTACCTACATTTGTCACCATCAGTTGCTAAATAGGGGGCCCTTACAAACCTTTGCTGTGGGGCCTACGGATATCTAGTTACGCCCCTGGCCAGAACTGAAGAAGAGATTATACAATCCGAGACTTATTGTCGAGACTTATTTTTGTATGTACTCTTGGATTTTGTGGATGAAGATGCCATAATTTAATTTATGATGACTTATAAGTCATGTGATGTGTTCCAACTCTTGTATACTTTATGCTCATGAGTAGAATTTGATCTCTGTCTGTGTGAACATATTTTATGTAGTATGATATGTTCATCAAAATCAGACCATTGTCTGCTGCTGTGAATATCATCTGCTTATTGTATTTTGGGGTCTATTTATTAAAAATGTTTATTTAATTTACACACCTTTCTCACAATATTTTAGTCAGGGCCATCTTTTCGTATGGGCTTAATGGGCACTTACCCAAGGGCCCCAGTTGTTTGGCCTGTTTCTCTGTCCTACAAACATGACGGTTTCCTCAGAAGCTTCTGAGGAAACCGTCGTGTTTGTAGGACGGAGAAACTCGTCAAGCCTGTCATACATCCAGCATTGCTCTGCTAACATCATTTTGTACCCAGCTCCAGCCTTACCTCCAAATTTGTTCCCAGGACTACCGCAATATTGGCCGCCTGCTGTGCGTGACCTGTGGCGAACTCTACAGCGTGTTAGATCTCCAGGCCGGCGAGTGAGTTGTCCCCTCCCTCATACAACATCCAGAGGGCATCGGGAGATGGGGGACGGACGGTCTGCTCCCGACGGTGACTCTCAGCACAACTGAGCCGTGCCGGTTGTAGCGGACGACGGAGAAATCCCATCATCAATTACATCTGATCCCGACAGTCTGCTTCCGACGGTGGCTCTTAGCCCAACTGAGCCCCGCCGGTTGTAGCGGACAACAGAGGAAATTCCCCCATCAAATACATCTCCTGTTCGAGACCTCACACAGCCTAGCGGGACTGGTAACTATATCATATGGAAACCGATACTTTGTATTAAAAGGCACTTGAACTTGCATACCATATTAAAGAGCTGTGGCGCAAAAGTCTAATTTATAGACATTCATACAGAGCTGGTTTACATCTAGTGATGGGACCTTACAAATTGTTTTCATTCTATATCCCATCATTAATGCTGGATATCATATTCTATTATTGATTTTAATAATTTACTCATGTATGGTTTTGTGTATTATTAATTGCTTCTTTTTATATTCTTTTTATATATAATAAATTGTTGGATCAACACAGTGCACTCTCTTCATTTTCCTTTTTATACTATTGAAGGCTAAGAAATCTATTTCCAGATAATGGCAATATCTGCAGTCAATCAAGCTGCACTTCCACCGGAAAATGACGAACATTAAGCCCACTCCATTATTCAACCCTCCCCTGCGTATAAAACACCCCCTACCTCCCTGGAAGTCATTTACAAGGGACCCTTCATTCAGCTCAGTGCCCCCTTCTACACGTTAGTGTTCACCCTCCTACCACCTGTGCAGTAAAGGAGTACCTAGCAGAAGTTACTGCTCCAGGTCCTACATGTTGAATGGAAGATAGAGCACCCCCTGCCACCCATGGGACATCAAAGCTGCTGCGGATAGCACCCCCCACCCCTAGGAGGGGAGAATGGGTAAGGGCTCCAGTGCATTGCTTTGCCCAGGGGCCCACACTGCTGTTAAGATGGCCCTGATTTTAGTATCACCTGAATATATTTAAAGCCTTTGGAGCAGTTTTTGTAAAACACTGCTCCAAATCCTATAATTAGCATTTTTATTAGTAAACAGATCGCAATTTCCCATACCTATAATGTAAAAAAAAAAACGAGAGACCTGTAATAAAAACACCAGTGTAGCTGAGTCCCTAAGTAGAGAAAACAGTGCAGGAACCGGGCCAGTGTCATCAACTGTGTGGATCTGAATGACACACAAGCTGATCACCATGTTAAAAAAAAAAAACTTATGCTTCACCTCCCATGGGTCTAGTGATTGCTACTTCTGTGAGCGTTGTTCAGGGGCGGGCTGGGCCGGGGGGCAGGGTGCCACATGCCTACCAGGCCGGTATGACTGTGTTCTTCTGTTCATCTTGCACACACCGCCACAGCCATCACCGCCGCAGCTGCCGGCCGCCTCCGTGTCAAGCAGCTTCCTGGCTGCACAAATGTAAGGCGACGGCCTCTCCAAAAATGGCCGCCGCCTTATAGGAGACAGACACTAGAGGTACTGCTATACCTCTAGTGTCTGTCAGAAGAACAGTGTGGCCAGCGCTACCCGGAAGTGCGGATTCGGGTAGCGCTGGCGCGTTATTTAAATTAATTGGAAAGAACCCCTTGGCGACGAGCATGTACCCTGGCTCCCCCCTATATATAAATCACTCCCCATGGCAAAAAGAATGAAACTCCTGGCAAGAAGCGATATTTCTCTCACAATGAGCATGTAGGTAAGCAGCAATTATATGATATAATATGTAATGTTATTGTAATGTTATTATGTGTAATGGGCATTACGACGGGTGGCATTGTGTTTTATGGGCATTACTTTGTTGGCATTATGTGTAATGGGCATTATGATGTGTGGCATATTTAATTGGCATTATGGTGTGTGGCATTATGTTTAATGGGCATTACGGTATGTGTCATTATGTGTAATGGGCATTACGGTGTTGGCATTATGTGTAATGGGCATTACGGTGTTGGCATTATGTGTAATTCGCATTACGGTATGTGGCATTATATTTAATTGGCATTATGGTGTGGCATTATATTTAATGGGCATTATGTGTAATGGGCATTACAGTGTGTGGCATTTTGTGTAATGGGCATTACGGTATCTGGAATTACGGTGTGTGGCATTATATTTTATGGACATTACGGTGTGTGGCATATTTAATTGGCATTACAGTGTGTGGCATTATATTTAAGTGGTATTATGTGTAATGGGCATTACAGTGTGTGGCATTATGTGTAATGGGCATTACAGTGTGTGGCATTATGTAATTCGCATTACGGTGTGTGCCATTATATTTAATGGGCATTACGGTGTGTGGCATTATGTTTAATGGGCATTATGGTATGTCACATTATGTTTAATGGGCATTACGGTGTTGGCATTATGTGTAATGGCCATTACAGTGTGGCATTATGTTTGATGTGCCATGTGTGTGGCATTATATTTAACTGGCATTACGGTGTGTAGCATTATGTGTAATGGTCATTATGGTGTTGACATTATGCGTAATGGGCATTATGGTGTTGACATTATGTGTAATGGGCATTACGATGTTGGCATTATATTTAATTGGCATTACAGTGATGGCTTTATGTGTAATAGGCATTACGGTGTGTGTGGCATTATGTGTAATGAGCATTACAGTATAAATTTTTGCAACTTGCCTTCAGCGCGCACTGTGACCATTTCTGGTGTATGTGTGTGGCGTCAAGGATTGTTTAATCATTGCTGCATACTAGAGGGGAGGGGGTAGGGTGGTGAAATGATGGCGATGGTGATGGGCCATTTGCTTGTGTTGCCCCCCAGGCTGAAAGTTGCCAGCCAGCGACTGGCGCTGTTGGTTTTTGGGATTCCCTGCTGTTCTGTCACCCAAGGTGCAGTCGGGTGCCACAGAAGGAGGAAGTCACAATCACCGGCACTGCTGCAGGAGCCAACCTTGGGGGTTGGTGACTATTGCCAGTAAATAGATGGTTGTGGTAGGAAGAGATCATTGCAATGGGAAACAGTTGCTGACCGTTAGTGATGAAAAATCGAAAAAGTACCCCAATAGTGCACCAAAGACCCAGTGCTGGGACAGAGCTTTATTACAAGCTCTGTCCCTGCATGCAATAATTTGTACATCTGTGCAATGTTGTCAATATATGCATTGTGGGTTGGGCCGATGTTATCATATCCACATCTGATGAAGAGCGGATGGTGATAAATTGTCTCCTTCCATATTCAGATTAAAAGAATGTTTTCCTATTCTTTACACAAAAAAATCTCTACGATTGTCTTTATTAAATGCAAATAGGTGTTATTTTAACAATCAGTAGACCTTCCTGTATTTCTGAAAATACAGTAATTAAGATCTCAATGACATTAATAGCAACAGTATGTCAAATAAATTGTCCCCAGTGGTTAATTAATACATAATGTATCCTTGACCAACCTGTTAGCTTTTCAAGTACATGTTTAAAGAATATTTAACATTCACCTTTTCACAGATTAGACTTCAAAGATCAATTACATAAGTAATTAATTTGCTAACACAAGTAGCTGGTGTATGTGTCCTACATCTTCTGCTTTCACAGATCATTTTTTTTTTATTGTAGGCTGTTTAAAGCTCTTGAGGCACTAGACCAAGTCCCCAAATAGCTGACAATGGCAGTGATTTATATAGACAAAAGGCTCCTTGGCCTAGATGCTTATTATTTTTGCTTGTGTCTGGTAAATGTATTATGGGAGATTTTGTACAAAAAAATATATTGTTAATGTTTAGATAACAGTTTTAGACAATACCAAATCACAAATGTTTTCATGAAAGTAATACAATTAGATGATGATAAGACATTGAATCAGGTTAAATTCTCAGTTAATGCTAAGTAGATTTGGAAGGCCATATTTTTCCTTCTGTGGGGCCTATCTAATTATACTGGTTTTCATCTACCTGGGAGGAGACGGGGGATGCCATTGGTCCCTGGTGCCTTGCCCCGCCAACAGGTCCACACCGCAAGCCAACTCGCTACATCTATGTAATGTAGCTGACAGGTGCCAGATTGCCTGGCGCATTCATAGTAGTAGCAATGGTACTGCACATGCATAAAACCTATGGACTGCATCCACTGCAGGCTATGGCTGACAATAAGGAAGGGAGTGACACCCTATAGAAAGCCATCTTTTTATCACAGCCAGGATTGGCAATCCCAGAAAGTGGGAACACCTCCCGATGGGTCTGCCTGTAATGCAGGTGACTGGCAGGTAAAACATACAATGGGAAGTCACTGCCATTCACAGTGAAGCCAGTGCAGTCTTATGGACTTCATTTGAAACGAGCTGAGTTAATGGGGATAAAATCTGCCACTGCTGGTTACCAGTTTGGTCTCTGGTTACCATTATTGGGAGGAGCAAATAGAGGTTGCCAGTTGTATGTTTTGTAAATACATTCGTAAAAGAAGTGGGCTATACTTTACTTTCGCTTTTTTCTTTCTCTTCTGAGGATCTTGATAAGAACCATGATGATGTTAATGACTAATGTGTAGCAGGGTTGTCCGTGTCAGTGAGTGTTGCTGAACATGCATGACATGCTCAGCTATGGCAAGTCAGACATTTTGTATAAGCCATAGTAAGGTACAATGTCTTATGACCCCGCCAATGGTGCAGCGATAATGCATGTGTGTACCCACATTAGGGGAATTGCGCCACTGCCACAGCAAGCTTCATTATGATTCTCTTCGGCCATAGCATTGCAGTAAAGATGCAGTAATGACTTCAAAAAAATACACACTCACTATCGTGTCCCACTCTGAATCAGGCCCATTGTGCGTATTATGCTGCAACTTCATGGAGACCTCCTGCATTATCGATATGAGAATAGGCTCATCATTGGAGGACTTGTCTCAGCAATAGTACAGTACCTACTGCCAATTGAGAGAATTGAAGGGGAAAAAAAACCTGCATTTCTTGTCAGGGGTTAGAAACCAGCACACTATTCATCAATATGTATAATAATCATTTTATTGTGTCTTTTTGTATTGTGTATCTTAAGTTTTATGGTTAGC
Source organism: Crinia signifera (assembly GCF_055691185.1). NCBI lineage: Eukaryota > Metazoa > Chordata > Amphibia > Anura > Myobatrachidae > Crinia > Crinia signifera. Next base: position 104,844,973 of record NC_139217.1, on the reverse strand, counting down.
CATGGCATTAAAGTGGTGCTACAAGTGCCTCTGACCAGGGCACAAGGCTAAGAGGACAGCCAACCATGGCGTGGCATCTTCTCTTTGACATGATTACAGGCATTCACAACATTTTAGGAGTGTAAGCAAGTTTGGGCTGGTTGTAGAATTTCTATATATTAGGGTTACCACCTCATCCCTTTAATTCCGGACACATATTAATTACACAGGTTCTTTGGCAGTTTAAAACCAGGTGGGTTCTGTGGCAGTTTAAAACAAGGTGAAATGGAGTCTTGAAGTCAGCCAGCCGCAGAACCTGTGTAATTAATATGTGTCCGGAATTAAAGGGATGAGGTGGTAACCCTACTATATATACAGTATGAAAAGCAGCAATGGTTACACTGTGTACTAATCATCATCACGCTTGGGGTAACTGGATGATTTAGACACCAGGATTATTTTTAAAGAATGTATATGAAAATAGCAGCTACTCAATAAACCCCTTTCATCTTATTAAGCAAAGTTTACACACTATACGATCATATTTGCCAACTTTTGAATAAATATGTTACCAATATTGTAAAAGCAACAACTCCAGTAATTTTATGTTGTCCAGTTGCAAATGAGTCTGCTCCTTAGCCCATATACCTGCTAACAAAAGATGTTTTACTACAGTATTAGCTGCACTATTTTCTAGCATTTTAAATATGTACTTTTTTCCGCCCCCCAGGCTCATGCAATTCATTACAAAACCCCTGTAATGCAGCACATATTTGTTGGCACAGATACCTTGTAGTGCAGCACACAGCACATGTTCTATGTAAAATACAGTCGTACACGTCCAATAAATGTTCCTTGAGGTTACCCTCCTATTTTAGGCACTGTGTATCATTTAATGTGAATATATGAATTTTTTTTTTTTTATAAATAATAAAAATTAAAATAGAAACTCCCTGGTATGATTTCAGCTGCAGACGGGGTGGTGTAACTGTGCGATCACACCTAGTTAGAAGGAAACTGCCCCACACAGATGTGGGTTTACCTTCTATAGAACAGCAAAGAGAGATAAAAATCCCAGTGTCTGCGCTTTTGTCTGTATAGAGTGCAATATGGCTGATTTACCGTTCCACACAATTTTTAATAAATGATTATTTAATGATTTGTAAAAAAAATCTCATTTATAAAACATATAAAAAAATACAATATGTGAGCTTTTTCAAAGAGTATCTTTGAAAAAGCTCACATTGGAGCGAAACTAGTTAGAGGATCCTGGCACCTGTGGAGAGGAGTTACTTTTTCCTGTGAAGTCCACCATTGTTGTCCCATACGCTTGTACTCACTGCCAATTCCGCCAGAGACATCGATTACACAGGCGGCCACTACACGGACACCGAGTTCTTGCTCTGCTGTTACCATCAACTGTGCAGCGGGTGAGAGACGCAGCACAGTACGCCCCACGGACACACTGCACTAGCCAGGGGTGAGACCACCCACTGCTGCGGGTGAGAGACGCAGCACAGTACGCCCCATGGACACACCGCACTAGCCGGAGGTGAGACCACCCACTGCTGCGGGTGAGAGACTCAGCAGTACCGGACTGACATCACACTGCTGGTTTTCAGGTGGTTCTCTTACCCGGCAATTCATCTTGCATTCACCGCAAATTAGCAGGTAGCAGCACTGGGGGCAGTGAACACTTCACGGAATCGTCCCTCAGTCTCCCTGCTTCTTTCCATCTTGCTACAAAATTTTTACTGGAGTCCGTGAGTACCACATATGTGGAAATATTATCCCTGCTAAATAACCAAATATGCTTGGAGACCGAGTAGTTTATTGGCAACCTGGTGGACAATCTATATTCATATATTCACATATGGAATTTGAATAAATCCCGGGGACATTCATTTTTATCTTATATAATTTTTATGCATATATATTTCGTATTATTTATTTCTATATATATTTTTGATCTTTTTTATTTATTTTCATTAATTATGTTATAGCTTGCATATAAACCAACAGAAATAGGTGGCCACCTAAATTATATGAGCATTGTCCATTTATCCATCTAATATTCAATAATATTTTATATTGTGTGAAAATTATTTATTGTATTTTTGATATGTTTTATAAATGAGATTTTTTTTACAAATCATTAAATAATAATTTATTAAAAATTGTATGGAACGGTGACTCAGCCATATTGCACTCTATACAGACAAAAGTGCAGACACTGGGATTTTTATCTCTCTTTGACGTCCAATAAATGATCACACATATGTTGTCATAAATCACAGGTTGATGTAATTCACCCTACACCCTTGTGGGCAGTGGGCACATAACCTTGTAGCCATCAGTGAGCTGAAGAGCAGTGACCATCACATATAGGACAGGACAAATCCTCCTTTTTTTCCCCCCCAAATGCTTCATTCATGGTAAGTGGAGAGTAATGACATCATCATTCTGTTGGACACACTCAGCCAAGACTTGTGGAGATGACTAGACTCTCTAGGGTGTCATGGAGATTATCAACTATTCATGGAGCATTGGGAAGTATCTGATTGCAAACAGTATATATCCTTTTAACTAGGCCTTTATATGGAATACATATGGATGACCACTAGTGAGGATTCCAGACAGAATGCCAACACTGTTATCCCAAAGGAGTGAATGTCAAGTATACAAACCTTCCCCTGCCCCTCTACCCTAACTCTCTCTTTTACAGCCTAACCCTCCCTCTACACAACCTAACATACCTAAAAAGGCTTGTGTACCTACCTACCACGCTGCCTAAACTTATCCCTCCCATCCTGCAGGCTAACCCCACTTCTTAATGCTTAACCCTCCATCCCCACAAGCTAAACTTAACAATCCCCCCATCCGCAGCCTAACCCTAAATCCCCTTCTAGTGACTAAATCTAACCCCCACCCTCTCTAGCCTAATGCTAACCCACCTTTCATACTTAGGATCGGGATACCGAAAATCAGGATACCGTCAATCTGGATTCCGGCGTTGGCATCTTCATCCATGTCGAGGATTTGATGCTGGTCTTCTTGCCATGAATTGGGTTGCCGGCGCAGGTATTAAGACTTCCAGGATCCATCTTCTGGGATCGCCACTGTATCCCTTTCACACATATTGGGTATATTGCCTATAAATTGTAACATTTTCACCCAAGCAAGTAATGCCTAATTGCTTCTTTCATTGCATACAGTACATTATTTACAAGCACATTTTATAAATATGACAAATACAATAGTGTACCTATACTGTGCATTTTACGTCCACAGAAATGATGCATACTGAATCTGTTATATTTACAGCAGAAACCTAAACAGACTAAGAAACTCATTTATCAAAAAGTCAAAAGGCAATGACTTGAACCATTGGTATTTAAAAGCGATATAATTACATTCAAATTTAAAACCTCCGTCAGTATATTTTTTCTTTCAAATTTTGCATAGTTTATGTTTTTGTGGGACATTTAATTAGAGATGCACAATAATTCAGCTCTTTTATTTACAAATTAATTACATAGCATTAATTTTCAGCTCTCAAAATAATTCTGCATGAGTGAATCTAGGTCGGACACTATGGTTAGCTTTTTTTGTGTCATTAATTAAGTGCAAAATGGAAATAGGTATTCAATTACTACAGAGCAGCAGTGTGTATTATTATTTAATATAATTTTATTAAACAATAATGTATTATTTGCAGTGTACTGAAGCCTCTGTAAGAGAGAGTGTGACATTTCTAATCATCTAGCAACTTTTTTAGTAGGACATTTAGATGTGGATGCATTTGCATTCAAACTATACACATAAAATTCTACAAAAATAGCATATTTAAGTTTTAAATTAAACTTGCACTTATCTTAAGATATGTTAAGTATGACGGAACTTTCTTCCTAAAGATAGTCATACATCACGTCAAGAAATGCCTTAAGCATATCATGAAGCAGAAGCAAACCTGTGATGCCATTTATACTACATCATACAGTAAGTATGTTTAATATGAGAGGTAAGAAGAGGCTTTTTCCCATAAAACATTTAGCCCTATGTGTAACAGACCTGTGACAGCCAGCAGCTCCTTATGGTGTGTACACACGGCAAGATTCCCTTGCTATTCGACTTAAGTGCTATGCAATCTTTGCCATCTCTGTACTTTTTACATACAATTCATACAATCTGCAATAGATTTGCACTATATAGTCATTGCTGCCCTGTCTATCTGGGTTTGGACTTGTGCTGTCACAGGAGCACGCATCGGGATCTCAAGGTATAAAACCTGTGCGATCTGCATGCGATTTTTACTATATAGTCAAAATCTAATGTCAAATCTCACCGTGTGTACACAGCATTACTTGTCTGGCGACGGGGTCTGTCTGCATCCAATCTACTTCCTGGCATCTTGCTTTCCCTGTGTTTGATGGTTAAAATCACTAGGAGGGGCAGCTCAAGTCCAGCGGCTGAGGGAGTGGAGCTTAACTCTGGGGCATGGCTTAATTTTGGTACAGCTTTGGCATTGGAAGGAGGAGAACATTCCTCCCCCTGCAACAGCACTGTTAGACGCCGTCCCAGGCGTCGCCGCCATCCTAATCCTTCAGCAGCGTCTGCGCTGCTAGGACGGCGGCCATCTTCCTGGGTCGCGTCACTGGGAGGCTTCGGGGACGTTGCTAGGCAACGCCCCGAACTTCCGCCGCGGCCGTCTCTGCAGGGGGAAGACTCTGCAGGACGGACCGGATGTGACGTCACTCAAGGGGGCGGCAGATTCAAAATATAAGCCGGCGTCTCTCTCAGACAGACGCCGGTTATAGCGTTCTTTCCGCCTGTGTCAGATCGTGTTCCTGGTCCTGGTTTCTGTCGGAAGCCCTCCTGTTGTTCCCCGCCTGTCCTGCCCTGCCTGGTGTTGTCCTGCCTTGCCTGGGATTCAGCTAGTGTGCCCCGCTGTTACACTCTTCACCTTAAGAGATCTGCAAGTGCTTGTGTGGGACTCCGTCATCTTCCCAGATAAGTCAGGGGTTACCCTGTGTTTCTCCTTACGCAGTTTGGCATTCTTTGTTACTGGGCATCTTCCTCAGTATCATTACCATTTCTTTATATAACATCTCACTAGCATTGTTGCCATTTCATTATATAACATCTCATTAGCATTGTTGCCATTTCATTATATAACATCTCATTAGCATTGTTGCCATTTCTTTATATAACATCTCTCTTGCATTGTTGCCAGTCAGTGTCACCTGCTCAGCCTTATTGCTTCCCTGGGGTTCTGGGAGTTCCCCGGTTCAGGGGTTTAGTTAGGTTGTCCCCTTGCTCTCTCCTGGCCTCGGCGGACGTGTTGTCTTTTTCTAAGACCTGCCTGTAGCGGAGTGGGGCGGACCTAATTCGCCCTTCAGCCGAGACGGGCCCAGGTGAAGCCTAGCACCGCACACGTCCGTCGATTCCAGTCAGAGGCAACGGAGTTAGGCTGCCGGGGATACTCCCAGAAACCTTACAAGCACGGAGTACTTTCTATGAGAAGTAATTGCCACTGTTAGGCAGTCCCTGCAGATGGTAGATTTTGCTGCAGTGCTACTATATGTCACATTATGACAGGTGGACCCCGGGCTGCTAGATTCTGTTATAGTGGGACCATCTCAACCTGTCGAATCATTCATAGTTTAACATTAGTAGCAGTGCTAATTAGCAGGAAATAACAGGAACACCTCTCAGTAATGCGACATCAAAAGGAGCCGGATTCCTGAACCTGTCCTGTCCCAAAATGTATTTTCCATAAAATAAGTTGTATTTAGAAGTTTCTTTTGAGTGCATTCTTTACTAAATAATATATATACCTTCTCCTGTGCCTCTTACAATACATACTTCCCCTATCAGCCATATACCTCTCCTTCTCTCCCTCATTCCCTTTATTAGCCATATACCTCTCTTTTCCTTTCATTCTTTGTCTGCCCCATTCATCATCTCCATCCTGCCTGATTGCTGTGGGACCCTTACATATTACAGAAGGGCAAGGGATAGTATAGTGCTGCCAGTTGTGGTGGCAGTGTATGTGAGGCAAAGTGCAGCAGGCATTGACATGAGGGACTTTCTATATGCTTTACATTTTCTGTGGTTTTGCTGTTGCTAGAGGCTTGCTCTGTCTTCACATCAGCCATCTGCCAGGCTTGCTCTGTCTTCACTCTGTTGCTGCTCCAGCTGCAACTCAATGGCAGATCTGCGGGGCATAGAAGGAGGCTGGTGCAGCAGAACAGAGATAGCACCTCCCCAGCATGGTGCCATCCTGAAATCCATACCCTGGGCCCTTCTTAGTACTTTATGTCAGCTCTGGCACAATGCTCGAAGTGGCGGAATGCCATATATTTGTATTCAGCATCAAATTGAGAACTGTCCTAGAGTTGATCTTTTTGAAAAGATACAGTAACTCATTGTAGCTTCATCTTAAACCTCCTAATGGCTCATGTGACTTGTGTGTGTGCCACCTGAACAATAAGTTATCTAAATTCAAAATACAAAGCTATAATTTAGCAGAAAAAATCAGTTATTTATTTCTCTAATAATTCTTCTAAATAAATTAAAACCAGTTACCAATGAAAAACAAAACAATTAAAACTTAAAACAATAACTGTCCTAAGTATCTTTGTGGACAAACAAGAACAGAAACTTATCCAGGAAGATAGTCTGCTGTTATCAGAATGGTGATACAGCCATCATACAAATAACATCTAATGCAACCAAACTAACCGTACATGAAACCAATGTTCTGAAATGTTTTACAATTGAAAAACAACTATTAGCATCTGACCAGAATCAAAATACAAGGAGGGAGGTTGGGAATTGCTTCAGAAAAGAGAGGACTAAGCCTAAAAGGCAATCTATACTAGGGGTGTGCAAGCATTAAAACCACACACAACCCAGAGTACGTGTAGGAAGCCATGGCTTTAACCCACACTCCTGCATCTGGCAGGTAGGGTCCCTAGAAAAGCACCCTACAGTCAAAATCACTTGTTTCAGTGCTGCCAGGATTCCCTTTGGGAGCTCCTGACAAGCACCTCAACCACAGGAACATCTAGTCAGTGCTGTAATTCCTGGGGGTGGCTGGCACAAATGCAGAACAGCCCGGTTACAGCACTGTACTTATATAAACTAACCATAACCACGCCCAATCCTAAAACAGGCTATCAGAAAAGAGCTGACAAAGCAGCACATTCGCCCCTAGCCTTGTGGTTCAACCCCCGCCAGGTATACAGAGGCCTTCTTGGTATCTTAGACTAATTTACTTATAAGCATAAATCCATCCTTTTCCCTATTATTTTTGCTCCAGCTCAACTGAAAAAGCTGAGTATCTCTGTGCTCATTCATATGGTTCGTACAATAATTGAAACAAACAATAATTTATTTATTTTTAAAAAATGTGTTGTTTTTGTTTTGTGTTTTCATTTGATCTCCTTCTGTAACTAGGGGTGTTATTGAACACTTTTCACAAGCATTCAAACACGTATTAATTAAATCAATATAAAAATAAATTGTCCTGTTTTTTTCTACTTACAACTACAGTAAGTGATTGTAGCTTACTGTAAATGAGGTCAGATTGTTCTTATATTTTGCTGTATTGTTTGCCATATGGTAAAGCTATTAGTGAATTATGCTATTTTACGTATTACAAACTGATGGTAAAAGACGCCAAATTGACCACAAAATGAATCAATAACTTTCCATTTGTCTTCATCCATCATAGTGCAATTTATTTATTTATTTATTTATTTATTTATTTACATATGTTAAAAGGGATTAAACACACAGCTTTAATGGTCTGTAAAGATTCCATACTTTATACCATGCAACAAAACTATTAATGCAGTTATCAAAAATTTAACTAAATTAACCATTACTTGCAGTACATCCGTATAGATTATTATATATCATATAGCTGGATATATACATAGAAATTTATAATTAAGCTGCTTCTAGTAAAATCCATTTAAATTTTGTATATTGTGAAAAAATACTACTACAACAGAGCAGTTGGTTAGATACACATGCCTTTATCCGGGTGTCCTTGAAAGAAATATGATAGAGAAAAATGAAAGTCATATTACTTTTATTCTGCAATGTTCTAGATATTGTACCTGCTGCAGCTCTCTAGGGACCCCTTGGAAATGAGAGTCCGGGCTAAAGGATGAAAAGAAGTGACTTTCTATGGAAGTTTGTATCCTTAGGGAAACATGAGAGTTACTCACAGCATAAAATACAAAGAATCTCAAGGAGAAAATAGAAGAAATGACAACAAATGTAGAGAAATTGTGATAAAATAGTCACAATTCTGATCCAATGTATGAGTAAAAATTGAAGAGAATTTTGAATGCTTCTATACCAAGCAAGATATCCACTGTGACATGTTATCTCACTTACTATACTTACTTAACTTAAGTGACTGTCAAGGGTGTATTTAGGCATTTTTATGCCTGAGTCAGCAAGTGAAAGGGCTCCCACTGCTTTCACCAATGGTGCACAGCTCTGACCTGTAATGGGCAATGACTGCAGGCTTGAAAGTTGCACACTATATTCAACTTTCGTTACAAGGAACTATATTCAGCACTGAGCTGCTTTACTCCTCCAAACTTTCTGCCCTAGATTAGAGTTGGAATCCTAACTTTAGTCAGTCAACATATCAAACATGCATAAACCCGCAACTTGATATTTTACAGTTGTAAATGACTTAACCAACTGTATTAAACTTAAAAAAAAAAAAAAATTGGTAGTTGTAATTTATTTATTTATTTACAGTTTCTTATATAGCGCAGCATATTCCATTGCGCTTTATAATATATTATCTTACACTACTTTGTAGCACATTACGGTACAGTATGTGATTGATGTCACTTCAAAGTTTAAGAGGGTCAGGGGAGGAACAGGTACCATCTCCTGGGGTAGATGGTAAGATGTAGCAACTGAAAGAACATAAATCAGTCTAGTACGTTGATGCATGTTTTGATGAATTGGTTTTATTAGAGAATCAAACTGAACCAAACCATCAAAATAAATCCTTGGCATCTGGCTCTTACTAATAAACAGAATAATCTCCTAACTCACTAGAAAACAATAGCAGATGCATACCAGTCAAAGATTGTAGTTTTCAGGTTGTCTCCCACATAAAGCAACTTTGAATTAAAACTGTGCTTTCATTTAAAGCTACAGTAGTCAGCCTATCGTCATTTTCCTATATACGCCCACCTACCCTCACTGCACGGATTCTACAACTACCAAGTGAGACACACAGATTCATCGATACCTACGGTAAGCTACTATTACTTTTTTCAACACATCAGTAACACACACTGACCCTTACCACTCTATTGGAGGTACATGCATCCGGTCCTGACCCAGATGTGAGGGACCCATTCTGTGAACACCTAAGTCCAGCTACATCGTGGGACAGGTTACTATTTACTCATCATCTACAAACCATCTGTTCCTTGATCACCATCCACAAAACTCAGCCAACAGTTATCGCTCCCAGTTCCTATCAGAACACCCAGCCAACAGTTATTGCCATCAGCTCCTCTACTTCTCACAACACCCAGCCAACAGTTATTGCCACCAGTCTTTTATCATCAGCCTTCCTTTTCACCATCAACATAGACGCTGTTGAACTGACTATCATAGACCCCCAAGTGCCAGCACTCCACCCCTAACCATCCGACTTGACCACTTACTAGGGGGACCCGGACTGTCCCCCCTTAGGAGTGCAGGCTGCTAAGGGTCCAGAACCCTCCGAGAGCAGTGTAAACCTCCCTACTTTCCCACATAAAGAACTGCACAGTGTCTCCTTTCCCAAGGCAGAGAACCCTATCTCCCAGTTGGCAGCCTTTTCACAAAACCCCCACAGCTGGAGGAACTGATTAGCCTTCTGTGAGGCTAACAACCCAAAGACCCAAACTGGGTCTAATGGATGGTGAACCCTCCCTCTCTTCAACCATCCAACCCCATATACCGTACATTGGTTCTTATGAAGAGCTCAATGGCTCACAATAGAACTACTGTAGCAACTCCACTGGGGTTTTTAAAATACATACGGGAAATATGCCTGCTTTCCATCACTATACCAGGGACTCTGTAACATCCCACCACGCTGTTTCGTCCCAGGGGCGGGACACTTGTAGCCCTAAACATTATACCCATGACAATGCATCTGCATTGGCTAGTTGTGCTCCGGGTCTATGTTCCACCATAAATACAAAGTCTTGCAAGGCTAAAACCTCCTTGTTACTCTTGCTTTTTTACCTTAATTTACAGACATCAATTTTAAGGGAGCCTGATCAGTTACTAGTTTAAACTGTCTTTCCAAGAGGTAATACCTCAAGGTATCCAATGCCCACTTAATGGCCAAAGACTCTTTTTCAGCATACCTTTTCTCATGCTCATTGAGTTTTCTACTTAAATAAATAATGAGGTGCTCCGGTACTTATATGTTAGTTGGGTGCCCATTAAGCTATTTGCTTAATTTTCCGTGGGGCTCGCTACGCTTGCCACGCTTCGGGCTCGGTGGTTCGCTGCACTTGCCACATTATATAAAATCAACTCCATGCCGACATGGATAGTGGAGGTATGAGTGTATTAACTATAGTGGGCGCTCAACTAACATATAAGTACCAGAATTATCAATACACGTTGTTTCTTCACTTAACCTCGTGAGTGCTGGTCTGTTTCCTGTCCTGTACCCCAGGCTGGGTAAGTGCTATTTATCATTAACTTTTTGGACCCTTCACCACAATATTTCTATGCACTTGAGTGCTGTTTTGCTCTACAATATATATATATATATATATATATATATATATATATATATATATATTATACAGTAACACCTCTGAACACAAATAAAACAGAGCATGTCAGAAATGATGAAAGTGAGATAAATACTTTTTTATGAGGTGGACAGTTAAGATACTTAACTTTGTGTCTTCAAACTGCAATTGTAGAATATTTTTTGTATCTGATTTGCAGTGTATGTAATTATTATACATCTGAGCTTTTTGAGCTTGTGTGTTTAGTTATTCAGTAAGTGAGATAAACTACCGAAGTAAAAGTTGTAAGAATGACTTTGCAAATGTTTCAGAAATAAATGTCAAATTAGTCCCAAGACTAATAGGTGACCTGCAAATTAGTACCTCTGAGAAAAGACGGATGTTAGACATATAAAATTCTAAAGATCCATGACATCTTCACGTCTCTTTGATGTTCATGAAGTGGATTGTTAAAATATCATGACTCGGAGGATATGAGAAAATCTCAGGATAACATTTAAAATAAGTCTATTTATTTGGCGAGACATTGATTAAAATGTTTGGCTCCTTTGGAATTATTTTTGAGGACAAAATTGATAATTTATTATAAATAATTATATTGGGAATTTGGTGTTGTTTTATAAAAATAAACTTTTACATCAAATTCAGTAATTAATTTAAACCTCTGCGCATTATGGTGGACATTCTGGTTGATTTGCAAAGCAGTGTTTTTTCCCTGCTTTGCGAGACAACTATCGAGCCTGCCGCTGCCTGCCGAAAGTCCCCGCAGGCCTGCGAATGGATGTTTTGCATAAAAATCCATTCACAAGCCTTGCATGCAGGGTGGACAGCTGACACCCGGTGATGGATCCCGTTCGCATAGAGATGCCCAGCGGTTTCCTGGGCACACCCAGCGTTTTCATGGGTACGCCCAGGAAACACTACCCGTTCGCATGCGAGCGCCTCAGAGACTATGCAAGTCTCCGAGGGCGCACGCAGAGAAAACCTGCACATGCAAATATTTGCTTATACGCATGCACAGATCTTCTACATCGGTCCCCGTTGCAAATTCGCAATGGGCCAAGTAGATTAGAATGAGCCCTCATACAAAGGTGCTATATAAATAGCATTATTATAATCATCATCAAGTACAGTTAGAGGTACAGTATAAGTATACTAAGGTTGAGCTCAGTTAATATTGTTGAGCTTAATATGCTTCATCTGTATACTATGAAAAAGAATATTTGTACAAATAAATTACTAGGGATTTGGGGCCTAATTCAGACCTAATACCAAAGCTGTTTTTTTTTCACAAACAGACAAAACCATGCTGTTTTGCAGGTGAGGCAAATGTAACATATAACTTTACACTCCCTCCCATCCTCTTTGGTCCATTTATGCATGCCTTCTGATTACTTCACCCCACTCATACCTCCCCACAGATACGTTAATAAAATAATTGGTGTAGAGTTCACAATTTCTACTACCATCACAGTAAAGCTCCAGATTTGTTGGTTCAGAATATGCTTATAAAGTTGCCCAATGAGTTATCAGACACTGTGGTTGGCATTAAATACCAGACACTGATAACCACACCAGGATGATAATGACTGAAAATGATTCAACATTGTTCATGCATGGAGAATCCAGTATTTATAAATAACTCCAGAAACAGGCACTCAATATAGTACTTGACTCTTGATAGCTACTATCCTGCAGGGTATTCTTGTAGTAACTGTGAAGATACGAGTTCTTCAATCACTCAGACACCGAGCAGATGAAACCAAAATATCGGTTTATTTTCCAAAGCACACACAGGTAGACAAACACAGGAACAAGAGGCAAATGTAGCATATAAACGTTATCGGGTAGCAGTCCAAAATGGCAGTCCTTGTAGCAGCAGTTCCAAAGAGTACAACCTCTTAGTCTAGGACAGTCCAAAAAATCTCCCCCCTGGCTTGTGTGCAAGTCATTTTAAAACCTTCTAAATTCCCACGGTACCTGAACTATCAGTGGACTTGCACTGGGTCCGGATTGGTGGATTCAAGAGTCAGGTTTATCCACCCCCCCCCCCCCCCTCAAGCTGCTGCTGCCCCCCTGCTGGGTCAGGCTCCAAACAGTCTACTAGAGTCCAGAAAGGCACAGAGGAGTGTAAATACAAGGAACACCAGCTGATTACGTTGTGTGCTGATCACCCCCTGTGAAGATTGTCCCTCAGCTATCACCCTCCTGTAAATAGCAGGAACAATAGTATGGTAATTGGACATAACATTTTGGTGAAATCATACACTGTTCTTTCATGGGTATTTCCTGTCCAACCATATTTGGGTAACAGCATCTAATACTATGGTACACACAGATATGGGGAATAGAAACATCTGCAGAGAACAAGAGGGCTAAAATGTACATTAATTACTGTGCAGTTCTACAGCCTAATACTATATGATCTGGAAATACACACACATACTGTATATGGGGAACAGACATATCTATAGAGTACGAGAGGGTACAGACTGACTAAAGTGTACATTCATCACTACAAATAATAAAATATCATAATTACAGTCTTACTGTCAGTCTGCTAACCCCACAGTAACAATAGTTCATATGATGTTTTAAAGCACTTATATTCCAAAGGTAACTGTTAGAGATACTGTAGAGGTGGAAAGCTGTAGCTGTCTGGAAACAAGAGATAGCCAGAAGTCTGGAATCCTTCTATGTGCAGTTTTCAATGCACATTTACGAAATGTGCAGTGAATCCTGTTTAGGATTCGCTGCACATTCACAAGGTTCCGGAGGGCTGGAGCATTCGCTGACAGCCCTCCGTGTCACCCTATTCAACTCGTCAGGGGCAGCGGCCCCTGGCGGCGAATTTTAACCCCGGCGGCGAACGCCGCAGGGAGCTGGGGAAAGGCAGCAGGCAAGAAGATGGAAGTCTCATGATTACAAATAGCATGCCCCTTCTTAGAAAAAATTACATGATATTTTTACACCAAATTTCCCCCCCAAAACCCTTTATTTCAAAAGATCACTTTCCTGTTCACCTAAAAAATATGTCGAATGCAAAATAATGGCAAAAATCATGGAGAAAGCAGTTCTCCATCCTAGCATTGAATACACTCTCGGCGAATCCCAGTGAAAACCCCATTGAAATACTCCAGCGACTTGCAGCGAACAAGAAACGGAGAACTGTCCGGCATTCATTGTTGGCAGCCCGATAAAATTAGGCCCATCACCCTGATGACTACCAGCTCATAAATCATAAGTAATAAAATTGCATTTCTATTTTCCACACAAAATTATGTAATATTTGTACTTTTATATATTTAGAGAGACATTGAGGCTTAGGGGTAAATTTACAAAGCTCGAGCGGTATCTGCCATGAACGGCCCGACAATACGAATGGAGAATATGGCAAATTTACAATCCTGCCATAATCTCCAGATACATACTTTCCGATGTCATAGCCGTTCGTATTTGGCTGCCGTATTAACAGCAACCAAATATGTATGAGCCACCAGCATAAAACGGATCTGTCAGATCCATTCAATGCTAGCCTGAGTAAAAAATAGAAAAAATAAATAATTAAAAAACCTGCCATGCAGTTGACCAGCCCGGCAATAATGCTGTGGTCATTGAGCTGGTCCTGGTTGCAGAAATACAGGTTGGGAGGGGGGGGGCAAAAAACTGTGGTCCCCCTGTATTTCTTTAACCAGCATCAGGCTCATGGGCCAGTCATGGTTCCCAAATACGGGGGTCAAGATAAGTAGGGATCACCAGCATGTTGTCATTCTTTGGAATCAGTAGTAGCTTTGAGTCTCTGACACCCACTTCATATCAGGTGCAGGACAAATTCAGAATTATATTACACAGTATATATGTGTGGTGATGTTGTAGCACTGCAGTTTAAGCTGTTTCTATGCCCTCTGCTGTCTATAGTCATAAGTGTTGTTCAAGAACAAAACTATTTAATACAAATAATTTACAGCATATATCTTTTTTTGCTGAATCTATTGTAGCTCTTTTAAATAAATATTACACAATGACTTTGTGACATCTATAATCATGGTTAACATTTTTTTTTCAAAAGTTCTAGTTGCTGACCTTGGTTCGGTAATTCTTTAGTTCAAACACAACCTAAGTTTTGTCTTACAAACTAAACACATTTGACAGTTAATTTATTTGGAAAGGTCAATGTTCTGAACTGTAACATTGTACATTGGCTAGGTATTAAACTAAATAGAGTTATCAACAATTGCTGCTACATTTGTGGCCAATATAAATTATATAAAAATAGTCATAATTAAGATTGATAATATGGATACAAACACTATCCTTATATCCCTTGTTACTATTAATTACTGATGACAACATTTGTGCAGGATCAGGGGGGGAAAAAGTAATGGGGTTCATGACAAAGGGTGTTGTGTCTATGGAATGGATAGCCATAGGTTGATCCTTTTTTTAAAAGATTGTTATTATTAAGTTTTTTAAATTAAATTCTTCAATATTGGTCGTTTGAAATCTCAAGATAAAGATACCTAGATGTGTTTGAAAATCTCCCTGTGAATTGTGAGTTACTGGTACGCATAAAGAAACTGCTATATGTATGCATCCTTGTTTTTTGAGTGAGTGAAAAACATTCGTTTATAAAATTCTCCAAACACTCTATGTATTTGGTGAAGGCTTTCAACACCACTAAAGATACCTTTATGAGTTTCAACACACACTTTTCTGTTCCTTTTGCGCCTTGAAATTCTCTACCCATCATTTTGGGACCCAAAAGATACAGTACCTTTATAGGATTACTGCTGTGATCGTACATGTGCGTACGGTACAAACCTATTTCTACCATCCACTACACACGGAGGTGTTTTTCAAGCTTAAAGATACCTTTATGTATCTGTACACCCATCCCTCTGTGTGAGTGAGGGTACGACATCTGTTTGGGAAATCTTTCTTTGGGTTTTTGTAAATTTAAACAACCTGGGGAGTGATAGAAATCTACCACAAGGTGGCGCTGTTCTACCACAAAGAACAATTTTATACCATATTTTTGTGATATCACTTAATTTTATTAAAAAATATATATTAAACAATTCATATGCATATACAATCAATACACTCAAATGGACAAACAAGACAAACAACACTAAACATATATTGAGCAGAGCGATATGTAAAAGAATGAGGCTTTATATACTTTGAGGCATTTGTAGCATAGCGAGATAGTTACCAGTCCCGTTCAATGGTTTGTGGCATTGATCCTATTGTGGATCATGGAGATCCCAGTCACTTTTCCTATATCTGAGCAGTCCTTTTTAGAATGGTTTAGTTAGATCAGCTCCAGGCAACAAGTGTTCTTTGTAATTAGGGCTCCTTTGTATATGCAATTAGATCTGCTCACCCAGCTTTTGAAGGTGTAGCACACGCTAGTAGATACAGCGTAACGGGATCTTGGCACCGGGCTGTAGCAGGCTTCCAATACGCGTTTCTCCGCCTTGTGTGTATTCGGCGGCTTCCTCAGCTGGATGCCCGACAGCGTCTGTGACCAGTTTATATGCGGTGTCCGTTCGCGGGGTTTGTTCGCCGCGACTTCCGCATTTTGCGCTCCAAGCCTCGTTTTGATGTCCTCTATTTATAGAGAGTGGCGGCCATTTTCCCTGTTTGCGCACCAAGCCTCCTTCTCGACTTCTATATGTAAGGTGCGGTGGCCATTTTTAAATTCATTCAAGCCTCGTTCACAGTTGTGAGTCCACCATTTTTGTTTTATATAGCAAATGTATTTTTAATGTGCCCACCCCAGGGAAATGAATTATGGGGGATATTAATATTGGGCAGAATTTAATAAATGGGCTATGAAAGAAATAAATAATAGTAATTAATTGGAATTGAATACATGAGCCCTGTGTGTATAACTATATTGTGTTTTTAAGATGATGCAGAGCGATATGTATGTCTTTTAAAATCATCATTGAGCGATATGTATTTGGATATAAAGAGGCTATGGACATAGAGATAGATGATACTTCCGGGACTGTATAACGAGGCTTGGATTATAGGTACAATTGAGGCTATATAAAACAAAAATGGTGGACTCACAACTGTGAACGAGGCTTGAATGAATTTAAAAATGGCCACCGCACCTTACATATAGAAGTCGAGAAGGAGGCTTGGTGCGCAAACAGGGAAAATGGCCGCCACTCTCTATAAATAGAGGACATCAAAACGAGGCTTGGAGCGCAAAATGCGAAAGTCGCGGCGAACAAACCCCGCGAACGGACACCGCATATAAACTGGTCACAGACGCTGTCGGGCATCCAGCTGAGGAAGCCGCCGAATACACACAAGGCGGAGAAACGCGTATTGGAAGCCTGCTACAGCCCGGTGCCAAGATCCCGTTACGCTGTATCTACTAGCGTGTGCTACACCTTCAAAAGCTGGGTGAGCAGATCTAATTGCATATACAAAGGAGCCCTAATTACAAAGAACACTTGTTGCCTGGAGCTGATCTAACTAAACCATTCTAAAAAGGACTGCTCAGATATAGGAAAAGTGACTGGGATCTCCATGATCCACAATAGGATCAATGCCACAAACCATTGAACGGGACTGGTAACTATCTCGCTATGCTACAAATGCCTCAAAGTATATAAAGCCTCATTCTTTTACATATCGCTCTGCTCAATATATGTTTAGTGTTGTTTGTCTTGTTTGTCCATTTGAGTGTATTGATTGTATATGCATATGAATTGTTTAATATATATTTTTTAATAAAATTAAGTGATATCACAAAAATATGGTATAAAATTGTTCTTTGTGGTAGAACAGCGCCACCTTGTGGTAGATTTCTATCACTCCCCAGGTTGTTTAAATTTACAAAGGTTCACAATACCTTTGATAGGAGGCTGCAGTTGTACCCAAAGTTAGAAAAAACTTGTTATTATAGATCATTGGATACCCACCTATACTATTTGATTGCTCTAATTTAACCAGCGCTTTTGGGTGGCTTATGGTCACTACCCCCTTCTTTCTTTGGGTTTGATTGGCCCCTCGACTATCTCCTTGTGTATCATACATGCACAGATTTCAACTAATGAATGTCCATCTGTTTTCTTTTCATATTCAACACATATGAGTCATTGGACAGCCATACTATTGAGTGAACCGGAAACCTGCGCCTATTCTACATTGGTTTACTCCTAACTATTTCATCTACAAGAGGCCTCTGGTGAACCTCTTCTTCCATTGTAAGGCTGCAGGATTCTGGCTTTGCACCTTGGGACTATTTCACATTTTTTGTACATTGTTAGAACCTTGCTGTTCCTAGTTAATTGCTCAGCTTCAAAAGGAAATAAAATTAGCCAGCCCGTGCGTATATATCGCCAGGAGACCCCATGTGACAGTGAAGATTCCTGAAGGGGGGGTGGGGGGGACTGTGTGCAGTACAGATTTTAAAAGTGCATGACATACAAGAAATAGGGTTCATTATCCTTGGAATGAGACAGGTCTAATACCTGTCTCCGAAATGTTCCAGTACCCGGAGAGATTTCCACTCCACTCCCATCTTATCGGATTGGTGGGTTTTTATTTCCAAAGTTTTTATTTTTCTCTGAAATTGTCTTTTAGGTGTGACTTTTGAATTTTAACTATATATCTTGTAACCTATGTTTTCTGTAATATAATGTAAGCTTCGTAGTATTTTTACTTAAATTAAAAATCATAATGTAGTTTTGGTGTCTGTTGTTATCCAGCCCAAGCCTCTGACGAATTTGCCAGAGCGCTACCATGTAGTTCGTAATTTGGTGTGTCGGCAGAACCAAAACTGTCGTGGACTAGGTCCAAAAGTACTTCGGTTGGTGGCAAGCGGAACATCGTGGTGAAATAAACACATGCTTGGGGTACTCAGTAATCGTGTCACGTGGCAGGGATTCGCAGATTGGCGTATCTGGAAAAAACCAATAAGCATCCAGCCTTGGAGCGCCCGACTAAAACCGACAATATTAGTTAATCCAAACACCAGGGCCTGGCAAAGCTCTTTATTGCCCTGTCTATAATGAGTGCATGGTATGCGGTGTATGCCCCATTGTACCCATGGGAATATTAGCACCGCTCACCCTGCACCCATATTTTCAATAGTTACCTCCCTGGATTCCTGCATTGGCAGCTGCACAAATCCCCAGGAAATTAGCAAGTGTTTTTACTTGTTCATTTTATGCAAAATAGAACATAGCAGTTAGGAGCTGATTGGTTGTTATTTGTTCTCTGACACAATCTTTAACCAAGGCATATTACATCTCCACCTGTCTCATATACTGTATAACCACCAGGGGTTAAAATGAGGGGGAATGGGGTGGAACTGAGTTCCACCACCTCTAATGGTGAGGTGGAACATTTTAACCTCCACATTGGCCCAGCACAGTAATTCTCACAGAAAAGCATTCTAGTTTGCAGGGGGATGCCAAAAACCATACCACTGGCCTGGTCTAAGTCTAATGGGGGGAGGGGGATAATTAGGTGCAGTAGAGAAATGAGTTCCCCCACCTCTGCATGACCACTTTTTGCCCTGATAACCACCAACCACCACCATCCTCAATACTACCTAAAATGTAAGTTACATTTAGAGAAGAATCTAATCTCTCATCATTCTTTAGATATAAACGTAAACATAAAATAAATGTGTACAAATGATACTTGTTTCAAACCTATAAATTTAAATATAAATTTAAGCTTACAATGTCTTATAAGAACAGACAATTATTGTCTTCCTATAATTCAAAACTTCTCTGACCTTAAATTGCTCAGAATCCTTAATAAAAATTGATCAACTGTCTAAGTTAGATATCTTCAAAATAAACAATCTCTGCAACACTACATTATATCCTTCACGGATGAACAGACTCGACAAGCTTGCAAGCCAACAGAACAGTGGTAAACAAGTTAGAATAAACTGGGGAGTTTGTCAAAGATTTTCTTAAATCTTCCAGTGGAGCAAAAAAGGACTGTCAGCAGAATTTTGACACCTACTGTACAGCGATGAAACAAAAATGGCAAGAGAATATATGTGGAAAGATATAATTGGTCATGTTATCATACTGACAAGTAAATGATAGCTACATATTACTACGATGTACATGACATGGAATCAATTTCCCAATGTCACCTTCATGTGGTGTAATTTATTTATAAGTTACTTCCAACGCTGGGGTAAGATTGCAACAAATTTAACACCAAATACCAAAAAAATATGTGTTATTAAGCATTATGCCTATGTACACAGGAGTCAGGATGATGCGGGGGGGGGGGGGGTTGAGAAATATCCTCCAATGTTGAAAAACTGGTATATATTTTTCCAGAAAACTTCACGTCTCTGTACATAGCTGATTGTAATCACTGAGCTTAATGCAAGTCATCAATCTGATTTTGTAAAGATCTTGGAGACCACCACATGTAATGACCAGGGAGTCGCATTGCCACCCTGTTACAGGCCAACTTTTGTGAAAATTGTGAAATACGTAGTTGTCACATGCACAGTGATCACATGCCAGTGGTCTTTGCCAGGGAACCCCACAGCGTGCTTTGGACTTAGCTGCGTCCGGCGTGCAGGTCAAGGCCCTCTGTCTGGGTCAATTGGTATCAAACAAAAAGTGACAGAACTGGGTTGGAGTTGCAGATCAGAATTGAATTGGACTGGCTGGCCTAGATACAAAAAACTAAACCAGACTGTCCAGACTGGATACAACAGAGCTTAACAGGACTGGCCAGACTGGCTAAATAGAACTTAACCAGACTGAATGGGCCAGATTGCACTTGACCAGACATGATCGACTTGACCTGACAGAAATTAACTGGACTGGACTAGACCACACTGGATTTGGACTTAAAAAAGACTCGACTGGATCAGACATGGACTTAACTGGATTGAACTTCAATGGATTTGGACTTAACTCGACTTGACTTTACTGGACTGGACCTAACAGTAATGGACTGGATCAGACTTGGATTTAAACGGTCTAGACTGGATCAGACTGGACCCAACTAGGAATTAACCAGACTGTACTTGACCAGAATTAACTTAACCAGAATGGCCTGGATCAGACTTGGACTTGGCTGGACAGATTTAACTGGACTGCTGGTAGAGTTTAGACCAAAGGCATGTTCCAGGAGCACAGTCACATCACGGGAATAAGAGTTCACTGTACTGTGAGCATCCAATGCTAGCTGTGGCTAAATTAGCACACCTCTCAGGATGAATATGCACCAGCAGCTGCCTAAGCAGACAGGAACTCATACACCCAAATTTTAAACACTGACTTATTAGACCGGCGAAGCACCGCAACATGACAAATGGATAGTAAGTAGTAATGTCAGTGTAGTTGCAATGTGAGTTGATCCTTAGACTCCCTGCTCTCATGATGGAGCTCTGCCGGACCCCCGCTGGTACATACCAGCCTGTGCCATTGTATATGTGCATTTTTCAGCATTGGCAGACATGCTGAGTGAAGTTTCTTAAACAATTATTTAACTCCACGGTCTAATTGGTTACCGTCATTTAGACTTCCATAGTCCTGATAAAGTTCAGCCAAAAACGTAATTCTGGTCAAACTACACCACCATGCCAGATTTGGTGGAGCTAGATAAAAACAAAACTCTGCCTGTACATTAAGGACAAAAAGACACAAACATGCACTCTCTTATTATATAAGGTAAAGATTAAGCTAAATACTGTGGTGGTGGTGGTGGTGGTGTACAGTACAGTCACACTTTTTCATGACACATATGATAAACTTTTTCAACCTGAACAGCTAATTTTTCAAAGTTGGCAGGTTGCTTAATATAGATTAGATTTACAATACAATTTTCTGATGATGAACCAATCTATGCTATGTTTTGGCAGCAGACATTGACTGGGGCTCAATGCCTAGTTACATACATTTGCAGTTGTAGGACTAATGGTGTGTACACGGACAGAACAATTTGATATCGGTGGCCATGTCCTGGCATCAGCTGGAAGAGAGGGAGGGAATGCAGCATGGCCTATGTTCTGAGATAGTAGAAATAGTATGTGCTGTACGGTCTATTTCTACTTTTAATTCCAATGTTGCAGGGCTGTACATCGGGTGCGGCAAAACATGGTGCGAATTGCACTCTTTCTATCGATTTTGACTATATAAAATTGATAACCCAAATCGCACAATCTGTACACAGCTTAACACAATCATTTATTTTGTGTTTTCAATAATTTTATTGTTATTATTACTGCATCATATTTACTGGAATGCATTTGCATCAGTAAAACAAACACCAGAAATTGTTAGTACAGGTTGAGTATCCCTTATACAAAATGCTCGGGACCAGAAGAATTTCAGGATATTTTTATATTTCAATGATGTATCTTGAGGTATCTTGCATTTGTAATGTACAAACACATCAAGCACATGAAATACACACAAATATATTGTATTTGTACATAAAACAAGGTTTTAAAACATGAAACTAATTTTGTATACAATCTCATATACTCAATTTGAATGCCAAGCAATCATTGTCTTGCATATACTGTATTTAGTGAGAGTTACATATAATTTCCCCAGTAGTACTGTAAATCCCCGTACACACGGGGGAGATATATATTGCTCAGTTTCTCCTTTTCATCAGCGACCAGAGATGGTCGCTGATGAAAGAAAACCTCTACCGGCGGTGCCGCAGAGGTAATCAGCTGGTCGCAGGAGCAAGCTCCTGCGACCAGCGATTAGAATGGGGCTGAAAACGGGAGAGCGCATATCGCCAGCGGCAATATTCCCAGCGATTTCAGCCCCTATCGCCCCCGTGTGTACACAGCTTTACAGATGTTCCCAATTGTGCTTTTAGCAAAAAAAAAAAAAAAAAAAACTTTCTGCAATGTATGGTTTTTGGAGCAATTTGGATAACGGATATTTGGATAAGGGATACTCAAACTGTATTAGTAAGGAAAACCAAACAAAATAACTGTGGACATTGTTTACAATGTGGCACCTTTACTAATATTGTAGGAGACTGAGGCAAACAATGGAAAGTATAAATAAGTTATAAGAATCTTAAATTGTGTTTCTTTACAGTTCACTTGGAAGTGCTTTATGTTTAGTTTTATATTACATTGACACATTGTATCTTTTATATAGGACAATACATTTTATGGCGCTCTTTATAGAATGTTCCCTATGTTTATTTATAGTTTATATATAAATGGTGCCAAAAGATAAAACAACTGCTGGATTTTGCGGCATTTGGAATTTAAAATACTCACTTTGAATTGTATTTCATTTTACTTGTAGGTTTATAAAAATGCCAAGGCAATTTCATATCTTAAATTAAAAAAAAAATGCTGAAATAAGTAATGGCTCATTAGCATGAACGGTAGCAGTGTGTCCTCTCCCAAAGGAGTACAAATGACTGAGCAACACATTGGCATGTACTATACTAGTAAAACGGACTTTTGCTAATAAATTAAATAAAATTAATTACCCAACAAAAACTGTGTGGAACATAGTGCTATAAGTCAATTACAGGACTGGTGATTACAACTGACACCAGACTTCCTTGCTGTAGTTTAAGAAGTTAAATATACAATTGTAGCATTACTGCCAGGTGCTGTGCCAGTGATAAGTGGTGCACGTCAATTGCATTTCGTAAGATAATTAATTAAAAATAATCAAGCAGATTTCTACTTTAGGAATCATTCACTCAGTGAAATCACAGACAGTACTTACAAGCCTTTGGCACTTTGTAGTTAAGAGTTTTTGTATGCTTGAATTTTTTTTTTTTTGTGGTTTTTGAAAAGCTCCTAAATGTAAGTTACTATAAATTTGGGAAAATTTATATCTTTGCATATTCTTACAGGGTGCCCATAGCATTTAAGACTAAATTATACAGTAGTTGTAAAGTGGATACTTTTAGTATTATTTTGCAGCTGTCTTTAATTACATAGAAAAACACCTGTTTTCAAAGTTCAGTGTTGCCAATGTAACAAAACAATTCAATTGAACAATTTCTTTATTGTTTATGTTACACCTGTTTGGACTTAACAGCAGAGCTACAAAAAAAATGTATAAAAGGAAGTGTATGGATGTGCATGTGTGCATGTATGTATGTATGTTTGTATGTATGTATGTATGTATGTATGGTGGAGGCAGT
This sequence comes from Crinia signifera, assembly GCF_055691185.1. Classification (NCBI taxonomy): domain Eukaryota; kingdom Metazoa; phylum Chordata; class Amphibia; order Anura; family Myobatrachidae; genus Crinia; species Crinia signifera. Next base: position 104,821,034 of record NC_139217.1, on the reverse strand, counting down.
GTGTGTGTGTGTATGTATGTATGTATGTATGTATGTATGCATGCATGCATGTGAGGGGGTGTTCGTGTACAGATGGAGCGCCGCTCGCTCTTGCAGGGGACGGCGGAAGGTTCGCCAGCCGTCATCCCTCGCCAGCCGCCGTAAGGAGACGCACGCACACGAGATGCGCATGCGTCGCCTTACAACGGGGCTCCCCCCGGGTCTCCGCCTCCTCGACTAGGGTTGCCCCGGGTCCACGCCGCCTTGCCGCCCCCCTAACCCTGTCCGTCTCCCTGAAGCGGAGACAGACAGGGTTCCCATCCCCCCTACGACGAGAAACTGAGACGCGCGTGCGTCAGATGGGGCACCTCTCCACCGGCGATCGCCAGCGGCCAGATTCTGGTGCTGGTGGAGCAATAGTGTATGTATACACTCCTTCTGTATGTATAGTGTGTGTGTGTATATATATATATATATATATATATATAGTTCTGTGCAAAGACCGCACTCACACTTAATTTGTTAGATAACACGGGGTGCCTAGACAAAGAGTGCATGCGGTAAGCATGCATTCAATTATAGTCCAGGGGGTATCCACTTCCGTTAAGTTGTGGATTTGTCAGGTACTCGCCTATTAATAATTCCAGAAAGAGAGGTATAATAAAATCCAAATGGTGGTTTATTTTCTTTTTCAAGCAGATATTAATCACTCCATTAGATATAGGTTATGCCCCGACGTTTCGGTCCAACATTGACCTTTTTCAAGGAGCCTATAATATACAGTGCAGAAAACCTTTAAATAATTTCATATACATAAAAAAAATGCATAAGAAAAAAATGCATGATACATAGAAAAAATATACACATAATAAGCCAGAAATAATCTTACTTAATCAGCAAAGGTTCAGTGTAATCATCGGCGTGAAGGAGAAAAACTCCAATGGTGACTGGAGCTGCTGCTGAATTTGAACTGCCCGGGCCCGGCTATTTATCCCTCTAATCACCAATCAGTGATCAGCGTGTAGACGCCGCATCCACGCTCTAGCAGGATTACTTTCCGGCGTCACCGGAAGTTCGGGACCCGGAAGTCACTGCCGCTGGCACGCATAGATGGAACGCACGGCTTCCTGTACTTAGCTGGAGCCGTGCGTGTGCTTTAAAGTGATCTGGCACCCGTACTAATAGTTCCGGGTGCACATAGATCATAACAAAAATGTGCGGGCTGTCATAGGTTAATAAAAACGCGAATTGGGTGAAAAATAGGAGATAAAGGTCTAAATCGGTTTAATCATATAAATACATATATAAATATCAGTATAAGATAATGGGTACTCTTTACTTAGAAGGGCGCCCATCTCGGCCATCTCGGGCATTGAATGCACTAAAAAATCAGGTGCGATGGGACAGACGAGATGCCCGAGATTTCCCATAGGGAATAATGTTAAATGTCTCAATTGACCCGATTTTCCTGTTCAATGCCTCAATTGACCCAATTTTTCCATAGGAAACAATGTTAAATGGGCCACAGAGGCCAAATAGGCACCCTGAAGTGAATAATGGCCACCCGAATTGTTAACGCCACCCCACGTTCAACGTCAACCCGAAGCGTGGCGAGCGCAGCGAGCCGGCGAGGGGCGGCGGTACGCGTCCTACGACCTTTTCATACCCCCACTATCCACGTCGGCGTGGAGTTGAGAATAGAAAGTGTGGCGAGCGCAGCGAGCCCCGCGAGGGGACGCGGATACCTTCACAGGTATCCGCGTCCCCTCGCGGGATTCACAGCTGTCCGCGTACCCTCGCGGGGCTCGCTGCGCTCGCCACGCTTCGGGCTCGGTGGCTCGCTGCGCTCGCCACACTTTCTATTCTCAACTCCACGCCGACGTGGATAGTGGGGGTATGAAAAGGTCGTAGGACGTGTACCGCCGCCGCTCGCCACGCATCGGGTTGATGTTGATCGTGGGGTGGCGTTAACAATTCGGGTGGCCATTATACACTTCAGGGTGCCTATTTGGCCTCTGTGGCCCATTTAACATTGTTTCCTATGGAAAAATCGGGTCAATTGAGGCATTGAACAGGAAAATTGGGTCAATTGAGACATTTAACATTGTTCCCTATGGGAAATCTCGGGCATCTCGTCGGTTGATCGCACCCGATTTTTTAGTGCATTCAATGCCCGAGATGCCCGAGATTTTTTACTAACGATGCCCACGATCAAAATCGTGGGCGCCCTTCTAAGTAAAGAGTACCAGATAATGTTATAGAGGGAAAGCCGGGGGCGGTAATATTCGCCAGTTTTTAGAAAAATATATTTTTTTTTTATTTTATTTGGGAGATATACTCTTCATGTACAAAGATATTGAAGTGAAAATACATTATAGTTTAATCTATACTGGCTAAATGCTGTAGATCTCTAATAGGGCGTGGAGACTGGGAAACCAAGGAACAGAATAATCACATTTGACCACACTTCAAGTAATATTCAAAAGAGCATCAGAAAACACTGGCCCATTGTAGCTTCTGACAGTGCACTGAAACTCCAAAGATACGGACCGCCTATGATGGCGTATAAGAAAGGGCCAAATCTTAAAGAACTCCTCATGCGGCCGATGCTAACACCTGAGGTAGAACAAAACACCACCTGGTTACACTCCAGAAGACCTGGTTGTTTTCGGTGCACTGGCTGCACGACTTGCAATAGTCTTATCCCAGGAACAACCGTCCCCCATCCTCACTCTGGCAAGGCAATTAAAATAAAACATAGATTGCATTGCCAGATGGACTATGTTATATATCTGTTAAACTACCCATGCGGACTCGCCTATGTGGGGATGACGTCCCGCAAATTCCGAGAACGTATGGCGAATCACCGGAATTCGGTGAGAGCGGCCTTGGAATCAGGTAAAGCGGATCTACCTATACCGCGTCACTTTTTACGAGCTGGTCATCAAATCTCAACCCTCCGATGCCGCCTGATTGATTGGATCCCCCCACCTCCTAGGGGTGGTGATCGAGGTCTTCTACTCAGGAAAAGAGAAAGCAGATGGATCCACCAATTGGGGACACTGGCCCCACGTGGCCTAAATGAGAACAATCCGTATAACATCTTCTTAAAATGAGACAGACGACAGCGATTTAGGAAAAAGAAAGAAAAAAGAGAAAAAACAACACTTGTTTTGAAAACTATAATTTTTTTTGAATAGCATCTTTTTTTGTGTGCACAGTCTTCATCCTGGTTTTTCTCCCTTTTTCTCCCTTTTTTTCCCCTTTTTTCCACTTGTCCCCCCTCCTATTTTTGGAGCGCTCTGCCCTCTAGAACTTGTTTTGAATCTTCCTCTTTGCGCTATGCCACCACTAACTCTTTCTCTCTCATATATGCGCATATATGTTCTATTTGAGGTGTATAGATGCTTGTATATTCTGCTGTTTTTATGCATATTTTTTGTAAAAATATTTTTGTCCTTTTTTGTATACTGATGTTGTTCAATGATAACTCATGGGACCAATGGACTCTGATGAATTCGAATAGTCCGATCTATACTCACCCTAGATGGACTCAGGTCCTGTTCAGAGATCCTTCTATCATAAATTAAATTAAATTAAATCAAATTAATAATAAAAAAACAAAAAAGAGAGAAACATACCCATACATGCGCATATGACGAGTCCGGAAAACCCGACTGTTCGGATTTATTTCACTGTGTTGTGAATAGACCTAAAAAAATTTTTTTACTACCCAAAAAGTTTTTTGACTACCCAAAAAGTTTTTTGACTACCCAAAATAGACAAAATGTCAAATAAAAATAATAATAATAAAATAAATAAAAATAATAAAAATTTATGAATAAAGAATATAAATAAAAACATAATAGCATAATAAAAATAATTTTATTTCTTATCACTTAGATATGAAGGGAGAGTGATGAGCACATTTGCCGTTCATCTCTTCCTAACAATAATTATTCTATAATTATTCTGTTCCTTGGTTTCCCAGTCTCCACGCCCTATTAGAGATCTACAGCATTTAGCCAGTATAGATTAAACTATAATGTATTTTCACTTCAATATCTTTGTACATGAAGAGTATATCTCCCAAATAAAATAAAAAAAATATATATTTTTCTAAAAACTGGCGAATATTACCGCCCCGGCTTTCCCTCTATAACATTATCTTATACTGATATTTATATATGTATTTATATGATTAAACCGATTTAGACCTTTATCTCCTATTTTTCACCCAATCCGCGTTTTTATTAACCTATGACAGCCCGCACATTTTTGTTATGATCTATGTGCACCCGGAACTATTAGTACGGGTGCCAGATCACTTTAAAGCACACGCACGGCTCCAGCTAAGTACAGGAAGCCATGCGTTCCATCTATGCGTGCCAGCGGCAGTGACTTCCGGGTCCCGAACGTCCGGTGACGCCGGAAAGTAACGCTGCTAGAGCGTGGATGCGGCGTCTACACGCTGATCACTGATTGGTGATTAGAGGGATAAATAGCCGGGCCCGGGCAGTTCAAATTCAGCAGCAGCTCCAGTCACCATTGGAGTTTTTCTCCTTCACGCCGATGATTACACTGAACCTTTGCTGATTAAGTAAGATTATTTCTGGCTTATTATGTGTATATTTTTTCTATGTATCATGCATTTTTTTCTTATGCAATTTTTTTATGTATATGAAATTATTTAAAGGTTTTCTGCACTGTATATTATAGGCTCCTTGAAAAAGGTCCATGTTGGACCGAAACGTCGGGGCATAACCTATATCTAATGGAGTGATTAATATCTGCTTGAAAAAGAAAATAAACCACCATTTGGATTTTATTATACCTCTCTTTCTGGAATTATTAATAGGCGAGTGCCTGACAAATCCACAACTTAACGGAAGTGGATACCCCCTGGACTATATATATATATATATATATATATATATATATATATATATATATCTCCTGGTATGCCGGGGCAGCTGTAGGTTGTGTGAGGAAGGGACTCCAGTCTCGAAAACATTCACTACCTAAATACAGAATTTTTGGGGATTTATTTATCACACAGTCTCTGAGATAGGCAGTGTATGGATGTATCAGGGAGGCAGTGTATGTATGTATATATGTGAGAGTGAGTGAATGTATGCATATAGTATATGAGTCATGCAGTGCATACATGTATGAGGGAGGCAGAGTATGTAAAATAAGTATATAGTGTAAGAGGGAGGAAGTGTATATATGTATGTATGCATACATGAAAGAGGCAATGTATGTATGTACGTACATACAGATAGTGGTAGATGCTCAAATTAGTTCAGTAATACTTTTCAGGTGCATGCAAGGGAGGGGTTAATACTTAGTAAGTAACAAGACATTGGTTCCCCCGTCACACTGAATAGTATTAGTAGCCAATCTTGAACACTACATGATAATATAATTCAGAGATATTGGTTACATATACCTGCGCAGGTGTATGACATGCCCCCAAGACGTGTCAAGGATTCTCTGTATATTAGGGGTCCCTAACGCTATATCTAGGTGCAGGGTGTGGCACCCCAAAAACTATCATAAGCTAGGAGGCCCAGCGCGGCATGCCAGTGAGATACTAAGTGTTAATAATTAGTGATAGGAGGCCGAAGCTATACATAGAGAGAGATAAATGAAATGTAATTAAAATAAGAGAGAGATAGTGTTAGTGAGGGAAAAGTGTTAATAGAATGTAAGGGCATACCGCATTAGAGCCACCCAGCCCAACCTGTCCAGGGGCACCTCACCCCACACCACTGTTACCCTAAATTGGGTCTACAATTAGCCAGCAAGGAGTAGGGTGGCCAACTCATCCCTTTAATCCGGGACACATATTAATTACACAGGTTCTGTGGCTGGCTTTCACCTGGTTTTAAACTGCCACACCTCAAGACTCCATTTCACCTGGTTTTAAACTGCCACAGAACCTGTGTAATTAATATGTGTCCCGCATTAAAGGGATGAGTTGGTCACCCTAGCAAGGAGCCACATGATAATGGCTCTTTACTTGGTATATCTGAACTAAGAGCTACCTACCTTGGAGCAACCCCAGACTACTCCAAGGGACCCCCAATATACAGAGAAACCTTAACGCGGCTTGGGGGCATGTCATACACCTGCGCAGGTATATGTAACCAATATCTCTGAATTCTATTATCATGTAGTGTTCAAGATTGGCTACTAATACTATTCAGTGTGCTGGAGGAACCAATGTCTTGTTACTCACTAAGTATTAACCCCTCCCTTGCATGCACCTAAAAAGTATTACTGAACTAATTTTAGCATCTACCAATATCTGTATGTATGTTGTGAGAGGCAGAGAGGAGCTTGTATTAGGCGGAGATGCAGGTCCTGATATGCCACATGGAGTAGTCTGGGCTGCTCCAAGGTAGGTAGCTCTTAGTTCAGATATACCAAGTAAGGAGCCATTATCATGTGGCTTCTTGCTGGCTAATTGTAGACCCAATTTAGGGTAACAGTGGTGTGGGGTGCGGTGCCCCTGGACTGGTTGGGCTGGGTGGCTTTAGTGCTGTATGCCCTTACATTCTATTAACACTTTTCCCTCTCTAACACTATCTCTCTCTTATTTTAATTACATTTCATTTATCTCTCTCTATGTATAGCTTCGGCTTCCTATCAATAATTATTAACACTTAGTATCTCACTGGCATGCCGCACTGGGCCTCCTAGCTTATGATAGTTTTTGGGGTGCCACACCCTGCACCTAGATATAGCGTTAGGGACCCCCCAATATACAGAGAAGCCTTGACGCGGCTTGGGGGCATGTCATACACCTGCGCAGGTATATGTAACCAATATCTCTGAATTCTATTATCATGTAGTGTTCAAGATTGGCTACTAATACTATTCAGTGTGCTGGAGGAACCAATGTTACTCACTATGTATGTACGTACATACATATGTATGTACGTACATACGTCGTACATATGTACAAGAGAGGCAGCTTATGTATGTATATATGAGAGAGGCAGTGTATGGATGTATGCATGTATGTATGTGTGAGGAGGCAGTGAATGTATGTACAGTTAAGTATGTATAAATTAGAGAGCCAGTGTATGGATATATGGATGTATGAGGCAGTGTTTGTATGCAAAGTGTATATAAGATAGGTAGTGTATGGATATATTTATGTATGCATGTATGTATGTATGAGAGAGACAGTGCATGTATGTATGTATGTACAGATGGAGCCGGGCTCCCTCTTGCTGGCGAATCGCCAGAACGTCACCACTGGCGATCCGCCAGCAGCCCGGCGTCCATCTGACGCGCGTGCATCTCATGCGCACCTCAGATTCCGGGCAGCAGGGCGACGGGAACCCTGTCCGTCTACGCTTCAGGGAGATGGACAGGGTTAGGGGGGGGGTGGTGCGGGGAGGCGGTGGGGACCCCGTGTGACCACCGACAAGCCGGCAGGGACCCAGGGGAAGCCGTTGGAAGTGCGTGCGCATCCCCTTTCGCAGATACAGATGGCGGGTGGCGGGGGATGGCGGGTGGCGTCACCATCGCCATCCCCTGCAAAGAAGAGGCCAGCTCCATCTGTATGAGAGAGGCAGTTTATGTATATATGAGAGAGGCAATGTATGTATGTATGTATGTATGTATGTATGTATGAGGGAGGCAGTGAGAGTAAATGTATGTGTATATTAGAGAGCCATTGTATGGCTGTATGGATGTACAGTATGAGGCAGTGTATGAATGTATATATGTAAGCATGAGTGACAGAATAATATAGAAAGAGTAGAGGCAGAGGAGCTTTTGGATAGAAGAGGGCCATGAGCAGACTCCGGCTGGGCCTCCTCTGCTGGTGCAGTAGACTCTGGCATTGTGTAATAATCTACTGTGCATACACCAGGCTCAGGGGACATAGACCCTGCAATGCTTTCCTTTGTACATCTACATTGAGCATGCATGAGTCACCAGAGTATGGTCGTGGCTGACATTTTTTGTGGTGATATTTACAGCTTTGCACCCAGTGCTTGGCCAACGAAGTGGTGAGTACTGAGTCATTCTATGAAAAATATTCAAAACACATGCTCAAAAAAATATATATTTCACCTTATCTGTTTACTCAAAATGTAACGTTTGTTAGCATGAAATTACCCTACTATTACATGGGTGTGTCATGCATGTGCCCCCTCGGACCCAGGAGCCTATGTGCACCACAAACCTTAAACCCATTATAGGTACACAAGTGGATCGCTGAGTGTTTGGCAGAAATAAAAGGAGATATTATGTTTAGAATGAAGGAGACACGTAGAAGGGAGAGAGTTGTGAAGAATTAAAAGAGAGACCAGAGAAAGACGGAGATATAAAGAAATGCAAATATGAGACAGATAAGATAAAAATGTAGTTCTAACCTTCGGTGTTGGGTGGAGTCACAGTGAGTGATCCACATAGTCCTGGTGACCTGCATCCTCCACTCCTGCCCCTGCCAGCCACTGCTCAGCAGGGTTAGAGGTATCGGTGAAAAAAAAAGTTTTCATGGTGCAGTGGGTTTCTTGCTGGTCCAGCTATTAAAATGACAGGCAATACTAACCGCACATCTTGTGCAGCACATCCTATCAACTTGGGAACCTAAGTTGGGTGTCCCTTAAAAAGTTTGGTACTCTTTACTTAGTACGGCGCCCGTCGCGGGCATCGCGGGAACATTTATGTATGGCCGCGACGCGACCGACGCGATGCCCGCGATTTCCCATTGAAATCAATGTAAAACATGAAAATCGTGTCGGTCGCGTCGCGGCCGGCCATAAACGTACCCACGATGCCCGCGACGCGATGCTCCCGATTTCCCATAGGAAGCAATGTTAAAAGCCGCGATGGACCCGATTTTAGTGTTAAATGCCTCAATCCACCCGATTTGGCCATAGGAATCAATGTTAAATGGGCTACAGAGCCCATTAACCCTTAAATGTCCCCCCAAATTTTTAACGCCACCCCATGATCCACGCCAACCCGAAGCGTGGCGAGCGCAGCGAGCCCGCGAGGGGCGGCGGTACGCGTCCTCCGACCTTTTCATGCCCTACTATCCACGTCGGCGTGGTGTGAGAATAGAATAGTGTGGCGAGCGCAGCGAGCCACCGAGCCCGAAGCGTGGCGAGCGCAGCGAGCCCCGCGAGGGGACGCGGATACCTTCACAGTTATACGCGTCCCCTCGCGGGCTTCACAGGTGTCCGTGGCGACCCGGACACCTGTGAAGCCCGCGAGGGGACGCGTCTACCTGTGAAGGTATCCGCGTCCCCTCGCGGGGCTCGCTGCGCTCGCCACGCTTCGGGCTCGGTGGCTCGCTGCGCTCGCCACACTATTCTATTCTCACACCACGCCGACGTGGATAGTAGGGCATGAAAAGGTCGGGGGACGCGTACCGCCGCCCCTCGCGGGCTCGCTGCGCTCGCCACGCTTCGGGTTGGCGTGGATCGTGGGGTGGCGTCAAAAATTGGGGGGGACATTTAAGGGTTAATTGGGCCTAATTCAGGGTTAATATGGCCAAATCGGGTCAATTGAGCCATTTAACAGTGAAATCGCGGTCAATCAGCTTTTTTAACATTGTTCCCTATGGGAAAATCGCGGTGATCGCGGTCATCGCGGGCATCGCGACCATCCAATTTTACCCGCGATGACCGCGATCACCGCGATTTTTACCCGCGATGACCACGATTTTGATCGTTGGCGCCCTTCTAGGTAAAGAGTACCAAAAGTTTTTCCCCATAGGAAATAAAAATAAAATACATTGACCTTCACATGAAAACAAATACACATTGGTCCTCACATAAAAAAAAAGAATCACATTGGGTCCCCCTCCCAAGAACACAAAAATAAAAGAGTTACAAATACCCTCACGTGATTACTATATGAGTCAATGCTTAGCTGCCATTATGTTCTCCTAGGAAGCTAGTGGGCACAGTATAACAGCAAGACATCTGACCAGCTCGTCACCTGGCTCCTTGTATCTAATTCATGTCCTTTGCAGTCTACAAACAGATCCTTAAGCAAGCCCTTGAACTAGGATACTGGGACTGACATTGTTAGCAGTGGTGAATCTATAATGGGGCAATGTACACACTGCATCCATTCTTCTAATACTTACCTTCCGGCGACTGCTTGAGAGCTGCTGAGAGTGCGGAAAAATGGCACAGTGGCCATTTTTCTGGTGGTTTGCCCATGCACAGTGGAGTCTGAGTGCTCAAGGTCTTTGATTCCACAGCGCAGAGCTGCAGTTGGCAGCAGCAGCACTGCCAAAATGGCTGGAAAAATGGCCACCGCAACAATTTTCCAGAGATTTTCAAATGCACAGTAGGGTCTGAGTGCTCCAGTGCTCAGACACTACTTCTCCCAGCAGAGAGGAGGGGGCCCAGCCAGCGGAGGCAGCACACGGGCCTCCTCCTCTCTTAAGACGTCCATGATTGTGAGAGTAATAACAGCCAATGATTATTAGTGGATGAAAAGAGGAGGAGGGGCCAGATCCAGACACAATTACATCAGAAAGAGGTGGTCTCATATGCCCAAGGTACAGATACATAACTGCTGCAGGAAGAGGCCATTGAATAACAGTTGAACTAGTGGTGGGGGCTGTGACCTAGTATGTACTATATAATCTCTAGAAATGGTGGCACACTTGAGACCAGCGCAAATTCTTTTCAGTGTTTGAAATAAATAAAAAATCATAGGCAGCACATTTAATTTCTATCAATGTAATTCTCTTGATAACCAAAAGAGTTTTTCATACTTGCAGCCACTAGTTGGTGGATGGTAGAGCAATTCAAGTGTTGCTCTGTTTTTCTGTCATTTTGATGGTCTGGGAACTATACATAATGAGAAGAAGAAGAAGAAGAAGAAGGAAGAGGAAGAAGAAGAAGAAGGAAGAGGAAGAAGAAGAAGAAGAAGAAGAAAAAGAAGAAGAAGGAGGAAGAGGAAGAAGAAGAAGAAGAAGAAGAAGAAGAAGAAGGAAGAAGAAGAAGGAAGAGGAAGAAGGAAGAGGAAGAAGGAAGAAGAACAATTGTATTGGTTCATTATGAAAATATATTTTTTTTTTGTTATTCATGCCATATTTGGGATCAGATTTATTTATAACAAAGTCTGATTTTTTGTTAACATTTTAACCAACCTTTTCTAACCCAGCTTATAGTGAAATTAATGTGATTACTGGATATACATCTAAAATGGATTAAAAAAAATCCTGCATGCTGCACATTTTTTCTGAATAAACTATTTTTCTGCTGCAAGGACAGATGTGAGACATCAAAGAACATAATTGAAGTTGATGAATGTTTTTAACAAAATGAAGACAGGTACTAAGATGTTCAAAATGCCCAGCCAAATTATGTTATAAATCATGTTTTAGAGGGGGGCATGGGGTTAATCTGTTTGATTCACTGTACATGGTTAGAGAAATACATTACACTGCTTCCTAGTAAGCAGTCTATTTCTCTGGCCTTGAGGAAAAATGTTCAGGAAAGAACGATGCCATGAATTTTAAACATAACTATTGATCTTCAGAGACTTTAATCTGTTTTGTTTTTCAAATTGCTAATAACTGGAAATGGTCTGGTTTTTAATATTACTTTATACATATACTGGTTATTAACAGAGTAGATTATATTAAACATAATTGTGTATGTGCACAAATAGGTACGTACTGAATAAATGTACATAAGTCAATGTTCAGATCAAATTGAGTCAAAAATTAAGTGTTTTTATTTACTTTACCATTTACTACCAGTTTAGTTAATAGTTTTTTTTTCCTAAATAAATTCCTGACAAGAATAAATTACTGAAATCAAAGAAATGTATGCCCTGAAAGAAGTATCCAAAGAAATTTAAAATAAAATCACAGAAATTGATGTAAGACATGCTCAAATGCCCATGTTTTGATTCCGGTTCTATTGTATTTTATCATTGGGTATTGATTTCGTTTTTAGCACTGAGTTTCAAATTTGGTTTTTAGTTTGGTTTAAAATCGATAAACATTCAATAATAATTTTAATCTGAATTCCACATGACGTCAGCGCCTGCCCTGAACTTGGCGATCTGTGGCCATAATAAAACTCAGTCTAGACTTACTTTTGTTGGTGTGAAAAATCATTCGATGGTGAGCGACCAATGAATGATTTTTCACACATGCGGCCACTTGCAAGAGAGGGGATTCAGTCAGATGGAGGGCTTAGTGTTTGGCGGGGCGGCAGGGGAAATTTACTAGTTTGCTAGGCTGAGAACATCCGCAGCCTAGTGAACAGGTTTGAATTAGGCAATATGTCCCGTATGGCATTACCCAAAAGAGCTTGGTGCTGGTGCTGAAAATACGGGGGACTCCTATGCAATTTTCCCCTGTATTACCAGCATTATGACCGCTTTAAGATCCTGATGCTGGGTTTATTAAAATATGGGGGAACTGCCTCACCCTTTTCCCCCATATTTTCTTAACCTTTTGCAGTCCAATTTTTTTTTTGCAATTCACAGTCCAGTTTAAATGTTTAAATTCATTTTAATTAAAAAATGGACTACATTGAAAGTTGAACGATGTTAATGTTCTTATTTTAAAGTGGCTCACCATTGGATCTGCTAATTGCGCTAGAGCTGTTGAGCCTGACTAGATATTGGACCTGAAAGGGTTAACCAGGACCTGCTCCCACAGCCCTGTTCTGGTTATGCTCTAACAGGCATGACCCCATGTAAATTAACACTTTGGTACTTATGTATTATCTGGACTCCCATGTTAAATGCACACCATTTTTTCATACCCCTACTATCCAACTACGCATGGAGTTGATTTTATATAGTGTGGCGAGCACAGAGAGCCACCGTGCCCGAAGCGTGGTGAGCACAGTGAGCCCCGCGAGGGGACGCGGTCTCATAAAAAAACGGGAGTCCAGATATTACATAAGTACCAACACTTAATTCAAACACAAAAGTGCAGGCTTCACAGCAAACACTCTGCTTGTATCGCAGCTAAATTTGCAACTACCAACACAAAACACCACAATACCTATAGCCATCCTGCCCAATGTGAGTCATAGTAAATTTCCTATGCTAATGAAATCTGGAAATGCACACAGACTTCTGGGTCAAGAGGGTGCAATGCTCAATGCTCACTATGCATCCAGAACAGCATGGTTGCAGGAAGAATTAAGTCCACTCTAGACCCATGGCACCACCAGGGGTTAAAATGTCACTGATTAAAATACTGGGTAGCTCTATTTTATTGCTGTGATTTTCAGTTATGCTATGCTGCATATCTCCAACATTAAGAACAACACAAATTTGTTAAGGTGCATGTTTAGACCGTGATGTAACAAATAGCGACATTCCATGCATTGAGTGAAAACAAACTTTAGTAGCAAAAAGTGACACCAACATTTCGGGGCACAATACGCCCCTTTTCAAGGTGTACAAGCAAGTGACAATTCCTTTATTGTCTTTAAATTCTACTTTGTCCTCCAGAATGAGGGAGGACAGAGAATGGAATGTCTCTGTGTGGCGCACCAAAAAAGAATGAAGTAATAAAAATGTACTTTTGTTTGATATTCATTAAGAAAAGCGAAATAAAAAGACACAAAATACACATAAAGACATGGACATGTAATTAAAATGGGATATTGCTATCCCTACAACGTGGGAACCCGATGTCACGTGTACCTTAATTAAAGATTGTAACTTTTATGATCAGATAAGGGCGTTTGATTGCAGTTTATTATTTGTATATATGTTGGTGGATACACATCTTAAGATTTCAATTCACTGTGGATTGATTATTCATGGGCTCTGTGAAGCTGTGGCAGTAAGCAGCTAAAGAGTACAGCATGCATATGCCTGTATATGTTTATACTGGCTATTGACTTCCTCACGTTACAATTAAACCGGTAAGTATTACAGTGTATGCAGCTTTTACTGTCTCCCAACCACTGCACTGCCGCCGATAGACGGGACCTGGAGCAGACTGTGGTCTGTCTCTCAGTGTGCCGTCTGCGGGGAGAGTGCTGTGGGGATAAGCCGCTTATACACAGAGGTGGTTAGTGAGGAATGCACATCGGGCGGGAGGTACCGTTGTGTGCTAGCCTTGATAGCGTCTACACCGAGGTCGCGGTCACAGACGTCTTGTGCCGCGCCTCTGAGCCAACAGCTACAGAAAGTCAGCGTATCACTACTGCAGTGCGCCCTATCTATACAGATCAAAATGCATTCATGGGGAAGGGGACATGGGGGTACACACGAGGTAAAACTCAAGTTACAGGCAAACGAAAAGCAGCAGAAAATTTTCTTATTTTGTTCATTTTTAAATGGCTCCACCTCCAAAAATATCCAACCTATGATGTTGAAATTTTTGGTAAATTAGTTTCTTGTCAGACCTAACAAGCACAGCCAATGGAATTGAACTTGATTATGGTCATGAAAATGGCTTTGTTGATTGTGGAATGACTCAAACATAGAAATCTATGGTAAACCTTAGCTTACAAAAAATCATTTAGAAATTCTATATGGGCCAAATGTACCCGATCTGTAATGTCTGTTAAATTACATTCTGTGTTTATTGTTAAATAAAACCCATGCTAGCATTATGAATACCAATGTAAAATCAATAACATCCTTACCTTTATGTGCAAAATATGTTATTTTTTACACTATTTTTCACCCTTTAATTTAGAATGTATGTAAACTACAAACATCTAAGGACATATACCCAATCCATTTAATGTTTTACCTGCAACCATTATTCAAAATGCCACAAAATAAATAATCTTTTAAAAGAGTAACAAAGTAAAATATATTTTAACTAAATTATGTATACACTTTGGTCATTAAGCAGAGCAGAACAAGGTACAAAAGCCTCCAAACATGATGGAAAGTTATCACAGCATATTTTATGTTAATATTTGCTTTAAGGGCCCCAATGAAGTACACCAGCGGTGCCAATGGTAGTTCTGTCCTTATGGACCTGGGGCCAGGGCAACTAATGAAATTGCACGGATCACCTGACCCAACAGTTAGAGGACCATATATGGGCTTGGAGTTTGAAATTAAGACATCACTAGTGAACTCCCAAAGAACCTCTGGTGTCGCGACATGTGACATGCGATGGCAGGGGGAGGGACATGATCTGGAGGGACTGTCATTGTCCGCATCAACATTTATTGGCTTCAGTAACCAGGTGCCAAGCGAAGCAGAACAAGGCAGTGTGTCATAAGCATGGTGAGAAAAACAAGCTCAGGAGGTTTCAAGTCTACCTCCAAAAGACCTAAGGTCATTTTTATTTATAACATTGTTCCTACATTGAACGATATATTTCTTTGCAAACAAAATTAGAAAATGCCCGGACTGACCTGGGTTATTGAGCTCAGTATGAAGACATGTCACAGCCACCCCCTTCATGCTAGGGCTAAAGCAGCAGCAACTTGACTCCACCTCCACCATATTTACTGACCACTACCCCCCCTCCAGTTATAAAATATAAAATAATATAAATTATAATGGAAATAGGGCCCTCATGCAAGTGAGCATGCGGTGAGCCACATATTTTATTACTATCACTGTCCTACCATTAAGACTAGTCACACCTTTCAGTAAAAGGAAACGTGTAAAAGTATCATTTATTTTGTCACTTGGCTGTTCAGCACTGTGGGGCACATTGGGGGTTATTCTGATCAGAGCGGCCAAACGTGCGTACGTTCACAATTACCGCACGCTAGCCATACGCGGCCGTTAGGGTTAAGTCCACCCACAAATCAGCCGCTTACGTACGGGCAGAAATACCGTAGAAGGGGAGTGGTGTACAAATGAGCGTACGGCAACGTACGCGGACGGGCCAGCCCTTGCACTCCGACAACAGGCGTACAACTGAGCGTACGGCGCCGTCTACGGCCGTCTTTCCTCCGTCTCCCCACCGCCTTCTTGCGGCGATCTGAGCGTACGCCAGTTTGCACGGACGGGTCCCTATTGTTTTCAATGGAAAACTCAGCTTATGTCACCGCTCGTGAGAGTGAGCGTACGTCCGTGCACGCTGGCATACCCTTCACATATATGGACCTGCAAATCTTGCCTCTCAACTACTAATCTGACAATTGATTAATTAATCTATTTGTTATTCAATTATTGTTTTCTATTAACTCAATTGTCTACCTTAATAAAGACCTAATAAAACTACATTTTAACCCACATTACATGTATATTTGTTATGTTCTAATGTGGCATTTTAATCACTATCTATGTGTCCCCATATTGCTGTTACTTTTAAATCAAGTTATGTTGGTGTTTCTGTATATGTACTAAATTATGTACGTAATTACTTTGTCCAAAATGTGTAACATGTATACCTACCCTGATGTTATGTGTGATGTTTTAATCGAACAACATTAAACATTCATGCATTTTCACTATGTGTTATTTTACTCAAAAGCACACACATTCACACATCAATCATTACCCCTCACCTCAAATTACAAGTATAACGTACAGTACACATCTGTATGTACCTACCCTTACAAGCCCTCTAACATATTTATTAGTAAAAACACAGGCAATTTCTAACAGAATCGAAACTTTTATTTCTAACAAACATAATAAGGGGGGGGGGGATAAAAATAAATTAAATGAGGGCCTCCAGTTGGCCAAAAATAATACATAAATAGAGGAGGGTCAGGAACATTTCCCTCATAATTCTGGCGACCTCCTCCTGGTGCTGTTCAGTGTCTGTAGTAAAGGGATAAAAAAAAAAAAAATATATAACATACACAAATGTTTGTTGTATTTGTACATAATAAAAAGTTCAGAGTTATGTGTGAAGGCCACATACATTTAGAAACTACATTGAAGATGGGTCTGCTGTAAACACAGTACTACAAAATAATATGTTAACACGCACATACTGTACATAGTAAATAACATTAATTCAATTACTCCTTCATCAATGAATGTATGCTGTATCCCAATTGGTACTTTGTTTTTGGGG
Organism: Crinia signifera; assembly: GCF_055691185.1. NCBI lineage: Eukaryota > Metazoa > Chordata > Amphibia > Anura > Myobatrachidae > Crinia > Crinia signifera. Next base: position 104,804,080 of record NC_139217.1, on the reverse strand, counting down.
GACTGTCCTCTAACCTCACAATTAGCCTGTGCTATTTAAGGGTTATGACATTGTTGTGGCTTAAGCACTCCTTACTATTTTAAATTTAGGACATTGCTGTACAAATTATAGGCCTACAGCTATACAGTAAAAAACAGGGTTTTTAGTGTGGCGCCCCTCAAGTGGGAACGATATTTGTATTATTCAAAAAGGAGAGACCATACCGTCTCCTCGTGGTGTAAAGTTCACAATGTTCAGTTGAAAAACCGGACCATATAAAAGAGAAGATACAAAACACAGAATATAGTCTCAGTCTCTGTGATGTCACACTTTTTCAAGAAGATGTTGGGAGATATATGGGGTTCTTCTATATACCCGGGTGTCTTCTTTAATTGTTTAAGGAACACCTCGTGTGGTCAAAAAGAAGGCACGCTCACATGTATGCTTACATATGCATCTTGGGTAGTAAACCTATCAAGGTATCTTTTCTTGAAGCACCACAAATTCTCCTGTATGTGTCAGGCGATCTTGCTTCCAAAACTCAATCAGGGGTGTAGTTTAATCCAAACATGAAAAAGAGATAATTTTTCAGAGATGGATTTAGTAGATGTTTATGCCCACATATCTATTTTAGTAATAGATCAGGGAAGTGGATGAATGGGGTCCTTTCTAAAACCCAAAAGTGTTGTCCTCATTTGATTTAGGGGACACCTCGTGCAGGCAGTACGTTTCTTAGCTTACATGTGTGCTTACATATGCAAAACAAAGAGAACACCTATCACGGTATCTTTTTATGATGTCACATTCATTCTCATTCAACTCCAGAAAGTGTGCTTACGTGTATGCTCACTTTAAAACAACAGTGGATCCTCTCATTAAGGTATCTTTCGTATCTCAAATAGAGGGGATGTCCATCCAATATAATATCCAAAAGACAAATCTTTTATTCTCAAAACACAGCAGAAAAATTGTATGTACAAGTCTGTAAAAACTGATCTTTAAAAGAGCCTCCTTTTCTCCTCACTTTATCACTGGGAGTAAGATGGAATAAAGCCCGGGGTGACTCACCAGATCAAAGTTGAGGTGTCCAGGAGGGCAAAAAGTTGTACAGCAAATGGCCAGGAGGTACCGCACCAACGCGTTTCGACCCGTTGGTCTTTTTCAAGGTGGTACCTCTAACCTCCATTAGGCCTTTTTTATACACATCTAAAAGGAAACTCCTCCCCTTCCTCTCCCTCGCAATAGGTTGATTATAAATTTCATCAAAGATGATTAAAACATGCATGGTACATGATTTATATGACAAACATCCATTAAAATCAAATAGAAGACAATTAAAACATATTACTGTGAGTATTGCTGGAGATGGGATCGCAAACAAAAACGCCAACAGGGAATCCTGGAGACCGCCCCGGGCGCTGTATGAGCTATTTACACGGCGCTGCTGAGGTTACATACATTATATTACATACAGATTCCTTATTCCCAGCATGGTCAGTCACTCGTATATAAGAGAGGAGTTCCCGACGTCTATGACCCGCACGTGGAACGCAAGTTCCTTCCGGCGGTGCGTCATAATGTAGTCTGTTCTAGACAGACTTCTTCCGGAAGTCGCGTTCCCGCTGGGACAATGGAACGCACGGCTTCCGGTGTTGTACTCTCATGCTTCCCTCGGTAATACAGGTGTATGTTTTTGGGTCCGCTCACAGGATTCGCATTGTGCAAACCTCTTTTATCTCCCTTTGTTTGTATACTAGAGATTTCTGGAGCGCAGAACCCGGAAGTAGGTTCCGTTTTGGAACACAAAACGTAGATAGGTGCATATATATATATTTTTCCGATTTTCACAGTAAAGATGTGCTAATAAAAACAGATCCCAAGGATGTAATAAAAATGAAAATAAAAATAAAAATGAAAAATGGTAAAAACTGGATTTCTTGAATATCAACTGTATTAAATCTATTCACTTTTTTCTATTGTTATAATTTTAATAAAATATCAACTGGGTTAAATCTATTCAATTTATTCTATTGTTATAATTTTAATAAAACTCCATAGAGTCACAGGAACCATTTCATTTCGAAGTCGCCGTTTAGGCCTTTTGGGGCCAGAGTACCCAGATTGTATATAGTTTTCATTTCGGATTGGGCAAGTGCGATATCACTTCCCCTCTGTCTCCAATTGCCGGTGACTTTCTTTATCCCTATGACCGATTTAATTTCTTCCAAAGAGCAATTGTGTATCTTCTTGAAATGTTCAGACAAATGGTGGCCTTCCAGACCTTTTTTAATATTCCTAACATGCTCTGACCAACGTTCCCTTAGACTCCTGCTGGTCTTCCCTACATATTGTAGGCCACAACTGCATTCTATTATGTAGATACAATTTTTTGTATTGCATGTTATGAACTCTTTGATATCATGTCTGGTTTTGTTCGAGCTGGAATGATATTCTGTCACTTTTTTTGCAGTTTTTTTATGCGATTTGCACATTTGACAGGTGCCGCACCGGTGGAAGCCCTTAGTTGTTATTCTTCCTGTCATGGTTTCTTCCTGAATGGCACTTCTAACCACTTTGGACCTTAGGTTGTCCGCTTTTCTATAGATGAACCTGGGCCTCTCCCCTATATGGTCTTTTAGCACTGGATCTCTGGTGAGGATATGCCAGTGTTTTTTCATGATTTTCTCCATTTCTTTATGTTGGTTGTTGAACTTAGTTATAAAAGGTATCTTGGAGGTGTTGTTCTTTTTTTCCTTTTTCTTTTCCTTATACACCAACAACGTTCCTCTTTCTTTTTCCTTCAAAAGGTCTATAGTCCCATCGATTTTTTCTTCTTCATATCCTTTCTCTACAAAAAGTTCTTTCATCCGGGTTGCTTGTTCTTCAAACACTGTCTTCTCTGAACAGTTCCTTCTGATCCTTGTTAACTGGCCTGATGGTATATTACTCAGCCATTTTGGATGATGATTGCTCTGAGTTGATATGTAGTTGTTATTGTCGGTGGGTTTTGAGTAATTCTTTGTTTCCATACAACCATTTTTAATGTATATACATAAATCTAAGAAATGTATTTCTTCTTTGCTCTTCGTGAAGGTCAATTTGATGTTGTAGGGGTTTTCATTCAGGGCTGCACAGAAAACATCCAAAATCTCTTCGTCCCCTTCCCATATGAAGAAGACGTCATCAATGAATCTTCTCCATATTATTATGTTTGCTAGGGTACAGCTATGGGCACTAAATTTGCCCCCTCCTACGCCAACATGTTTATGGGGTGGTGGGAGGAGTTAGCAGTTTGGACAGGCAACCCATTCCTAGCAAACATAATAATATGGAGAAGATTCATTGATGACGTCTTCTTCATATGGGAAGGGGACGAAGAGATTTTGGATGTTTTCTGTGCAGCCCTGAATGAAAACCCCTACAACATCAAATTGACCTTCACGAAGAGCAAAGAAGAAATACATTTCTTAGATTTATGTATATACATTAAAAATGGTTGTATGGAAACAAAGAATTACTCAAAACCCACCGACAATAACAACTACATATCAACTCAGAGCAATCATCATCCAAAATGGCTGAGTAATATACCATCAGGCCAGTTAACAAGGATCAGAAGGAACTGTTCAGAGAAGACAGTGTTTGAAGAACAAGCAACCCGGATGAAAGAACTTTTTGTAGAGAAAGGATATGAAGAAGAAAAAATCGATGGGACTATAGACCTTTTGAAGGAAAAAGAAAGAGGAACGTTGTTGGTGTATAAGGAAAAGAAAAAGGAAAAAAAGAACAACACCTCCAAGATACCTTTTATAACTAAGTTCAACAACCAACATAAAGAAATGGAGAAAATCATGAAAAAACACTGGCATATCCTCACCAGAGATCCAGTGCTAAAAGACCATATAGGGGAGAGGCCCAGGTTCATCTATAGAAAAGCGGACAACCTAAGGTCCAAAGTGGTTAGAAGTGCCATTCAGGAAGAAACCATGACAGGAAGAATAACAACTAAGGGCTTCCACCGGTGCGGCACCTGTCAAATGTGCAAATCGCATAAAAAAACTGCAAAAAAAGTGACAGAATATCATTCCAGCTCGAACAAAACCAGACATGATATCAAAGAGTTCATAACATGCAATACAAAAAATTGTATCTACATAATAGAATGCAGTTGTGGCCTACAATATGTAGGGAAGACCAGCAGGAGTCTAAGGGAACGTTGGTCAGAGCATGTTAGGAATATTAAAAAAGGTCTGGAAGGCCACCATTTGTCTGAACATTTCAAGAAGATACACAATTGCTCTTTGGAAGAAATTAAATCGGTCATAGGGATAAAGAAAGTCACCGGCAATTGGAGACAGAGGGGAAGTGATATCGCACTTGCCCAATCCGAAATGAAAACTATATACAATCTGGGTACTCTGGCCCCAAAAGGCCTAAACGGCGACTTCGAAATGAAATGGTTCCTGTGACTCTATGGAGTTTTATTAAAATTATAACAATAGAATAAATTGAATAGATTTAACCCAGTTGATATTTTATTAAAATTATAACAATAGAAAAAAGTGAATAGATTTAACCCAGTTGATATTCAAGAAATCCAGTTTTTACCATTTTTCATTTTTATTTTTATTTTCATTTTTATTACATCCTTGGGATCTGTTTTTATTAGCACATCTTTACTGTGAAAATCGGAAAAATATATATATATGCACCTATCTACGTTTTGTGTTCCAAAACGGAACCTACTTCCGGGTTCTGCGCTCCAGAAATCTCTAGTATACAAACAAAGGGAGATAAAAGAGGTTTGCACAATGCGAATCCTGTGAGCGGACCCAAAAACATACACCTGTATTACCGAGGGAAGCATGAGAGTACAACACCGGAAGCCGTGCGTTCCATTGTCCCAGCGGGAACGCGACTTCCGGAAGAAGTCTGTCTAGAACAGACTACATTATGACGCACCTCCGGAAGGAACTTGCGTTCCACGTGCGGGTCATAGACGTCGGGAACTCCTCTCTTATATACGAGTGACTGACCATGCTGGGAATAAGGAATCTGTATGTAATATAATGTATGTAACCTCAGCAGCGCCGTGTAAATAGCTCATACAGCGCCCGGGGCGGTCTCCAGGATTCCCTGTTGGCGTTTTTGTTTGCGATCCCATCTCCAGCAATACTCACAGTAATATGTTTTAATTGTCTTCTATTTGATTTTAATGGATGTTTGTCATATAAATCATGTACCATGCATGTTTTAATCATTTTTGATGAAATTTATAATCAACCTATTGCGAGGGAGAGGAAGGGGAGGAGTTTCCTTTTAGATGTGTATAAAAAAGGCCTAATGGAGGTTAGAGGTACCACCTTGAAAAAGACCAACGGGTCGAAACGCGTTGGTGCGGTACCTCCTGGCCATTTGCTGTACAACTTTTTGCCCTCCTGGACACCTCAACTTTGATCTGGTGAGTCACCCCGGGCTTTATTCCATCTTACTCCCAGTGATAAAGTGAGGAGAAAAGGAGGCTCTTTTAAAGATCAGTTTTTACAGACTTGTACATACAATTTTTCTGCTGTGTTTTGAGAATAAAAGATTTGTCTTTTGGATATTATATTGGATGGACATCCCCTCTATTTGAGATACGAAAGATACCTTGATGAGAGGATCCACTGTTGTTTTAAAGTGAGCATACACGTAAGCACACTTTCTGGAGTTGAATGAGAATGAATGTGACATCATAAAAAGATACCGTGATAGGTGTTCTCTTTGTTTTGCATATGTAAGCACACATGTAAGCTAAGAAACGTACTGCCTGCACGAGGTGTCCCCTAAATCAAATGAGGACAACACTTTTGGGTTTTAGAAAGGACCCCATTCATCCACTTCCCTGATCTATTACTAAAATAGATATGTGGGCATAAACATCTACTAAATCCATCTCTGAAAAATTATCTCTTTTTCATGTTTGGATTAAACTACACCCCTGATTGAGTTTTGGAAGCAAGATCGCCTGACACATACAGGAGAATTTGTGGTGCTTCAAGAAAAGATACCTTGATAGGTTTACTACCCAAGATGCATATGTAAGCATACATGTGAGCGTGCCTTCTTTTTGACCACACGAGGTGTTCCTTAAACAATTAAAGAAGACACCCGGGTATATAGAAGAACCCCATATATCTCCCAACATCTTCTTGAAAAAGTGTGACATCACAGAGACTGAGACTATATTCTGTGTTTTGTATCTTCTCTTTTATATGGTCCGGTTTTTCAACTGAACATTGTGAACTTTACACCACGAGGAGACGGTATGGTCTCTCCTTTTTGAATAATACAAATATCGTTCCCACTTGAGGGGCGCCACACTAAAAACCCTGTTTTTTACTGTATATCTTATGTTACCAGGTTGATAATACCTGGTTTTAGTGTATTGGCTGACCCTACTCAGCGCCTAAACAGTATATTGCGTGTCTATTGAGGCCTACAGCTATGTTTGTAAAGCATGCATCCGCATGGCCTCACACACTATTACCAAAACAATCTCTACATTTAAGTTGCACCAGTGGCAGATTAAGCCTTTGGGGGGCCCGGGGTACTTTAGAGCGGGGGGCCCCCTTGCACTTGTCATTACTGGCCGCACACTGCATGGGCGAATATTATACTGTCAAAACATAGAGTAAAGGCAGAATAAACTTGGTCAATGGTTACCTGCAGGGGATATATATATATATATATATATATATATATAGACAGGGGGTTGGCGGCACTCGGAATAATAATAGACACCATATATATATATATATACACACACCACATGAAAAGCCTGTGTTTGTCCCTCTGCCCCTTACTCTGGAGGAGACCTCACAGTCCTAGTGCTGCCTCTGATTAAAAACCCTCCTATGACTAAGCTGCTGCTGCTGTTCTCCATGGACCTGAGAAGTATGTAATGAGCTCCACCAATCAGAGCTCAGCACAAACTTCTCAGCCTCTGTCCTCTGGTGCAAAGTGTCATGGGACTTAGTCAACTCCCAGAAATGCACTGCACACTTGTGCAATCAGTGTGCCTTGCCTCCCGATGCTCAGCACCATAAATCATTGTCACATTGGCAGATAGGTGAAGCTGCAGCACTACCCCACCCATGCACAAAACATTTAGCTAAAAAAAAAAAACATAACTTAAACATTGTCTTTTTAAAAAAAAAAATGACAACCACAGGGGGCCCCTAGCTAGAGGGGGTCCCAGGGGCACTGACCCCTTGCGCCTCCATTATAATCTGGCCCTGTGTTGCACATCATGCTGGGAACTGGAGTTACCCAACACCTGGAGCCACATAACTACCACACCACTAATGTCGGATATCTCATTGGATGTACTGTTATGTCAATTATTCAAGGGGTGAGGCATGGCCACACTCAAAAAAACCACCAAGGGGACCCTTGTTCCTGGAGAAGGACAGGACACACCTCATGGTCGCCCTGCAGTGATATGTTGCAACTAATGTTGATGTTGGATACACATATGTGGTTGTTGTGATTGTTTATGTGTAGAAATGTGTAGGTCAACATTAGACACATTATTTACTTACGGCTACTTGAGCCATCCTGGGCGCCGCTGGTTGGCTGTGGAGTGGTTGGGGAAGGCAGGAGCAAGGAGGATGGTCCTGGTGTTTGGACCGAGGTACTGGGTGTTACTGGGGAGTGGAGAGGTTTGGGGGTGGGTGGTGGAGAGGTGTAGGGGGGTTGGAAATGGGGTGGGGAGGGGGGGGGGTGGGGGTTGTGGAGGGGGTGGGGGTTGTGGAGGGGGTGGGGGATGGGGAAATTGTGTGGGTGAAAACTGCACCCTGGGTCTCCTCTTCTTCCTCCTCCTCTTCTTCCTTCTCCTCTTCTTCCTCCTCCTCCTCTTCCTCCTCCTCCTCTTCCTCCTCCTCTTTCTTCTCCTCCTCCTCCTCCTCTTCCTCCTCCTCCTCTTCCTCTTCCTCTTCTTCCTCCTCCTCTTCCTCCTCCTCCTCGGCTGCCTGGTCCCGGGCTGCCTGCTCCCGGGCTTCAATGCGTGCCCTTGCCCGTGCTGAAATGTTCATGTTGATGGCATAGAAATCGAAGATTGGGTTTCATAAAAAAGGGGGAAAGAAAAATTCACATTAGTCATGCTCATAACCTTCAAAATTATCATTGCTGTGAAATTTCAGACATTTATCATGCAAACTATTTGATATCCTACACCCAAAAACTGATCAACTACTTAAACCCCCCCTATACACCCCCATATACACCCATATACACCCCCTATACACCCATATACACCCCCATATACACCCATATACACCCCCATATACACCCATATACACCCCCTATACACCCATATACACCCCCATATACACCCACATACTCAGGGACACATTTATAAAAAGTACAGAAAACATTTGCAAAATAACGCAGGCATACTAGTAAATAAAAACTTACATCGGGCAATATGGCGGCGAAGTGTGCTGAGCAACACTGGCTGCCGCCGGCGCAGGTCCGACCAGCGCCGCTCCAGTTGAGCCAGGCTCCTGTCCACGCCGGTCCTGGCGAAAATTAGCCGGCGGGCAGCATTGTATGCCCGCCGCTTTTCCATATTGGATACATAAGGGCCCCTGGGCCCCAGGCGGCGGTCCATGACCTCAACCAAGGTCAATAGCTCCTGGGTAGAAAACGCCCTAGCCCTGGTTGAAGTCATGGTGGCAATGGCGCAGTTATTAATTGCAGGTACATATATCACTTTTGGTGCTTGCTGATTGGTGTAAAAAATTGTTTGTTTGGTATTAACTTTATTAATCCTTCTTACATTAACAAACTGGATGCGAATAGAAACTTACGCGGACCGTTCCGATATACACACACCACAACCAACAGCATGCATTCAATGAAGAGAGAAGTACTGTATTTACAGTGTGCGGAAAATAATACACGCACCCCGTCTACTCCTAACTACGCTGCTTAAAGGGGGCTCAATACACCGATTGCCATGAAGAGAAGTACTGTATATATAGTATGCGGAAATTAATACACGCAACCGTCTACTTATAACTACGCTGCTTAAAGGGGGCACGATACAGCGATATGCATGGGGAGGAGTACTGTATATACAGTAGGCGGAAAATAATACACGCAACCCTCTACTTATAACTACGCTGCCTAAAGGGCCACAATGCAACATGTTGCTGTATGACAATTTCATACACATTACATATGTAAGGAAAGCATTATAACGTGATGTTTTGAAATGTGACTCACAAAGCATACACGAACTCCAACAGATACCAGCTGACAACACTCATCATTGGAATGACAGGTGCACACATTTCACGATGTAGCCCACAATGCTCCACAACCTGTGTATATACATATACGGATGATTGATCAGGTGCATTGAGACCTGCGTAATTTAAGCGGCAATTATCGGCGGGAAATATCGGCGTAAATTTGCATCTACCTTGCGGGAAAAAATATACGCCCCCTTGTTCGTGGCGGGAGATTAACATATAAATATTCAGTCAGATGCAGCCCACAATTGCTGCAAACATGTCTGACTCTGATTCAGCAGCAGAGGACGCTCTGCAGAGAGCACAAGCCGAATCCCTGCTTCAAGCATTACAGAAGAGGGAAGAGGAGCGGAGAAGGAGGGCCCAAGAGAGGAGTCGCCTGCAAGATCAAGCGGGCCCCTCAGTAACAGGCCCTGGTGAACCTCCACCAGCTCCACAAGGGCCAAGCAACCAGCCAGAACAAGAGGTTGCATCTCTCCAAACAGGTGTGACCCAGCAGGTGCATGGTGAGAGAGCTGGGGCCACCAGAAAACGTGCTGCAACATCTAGGGTGATGACTGAGCAGGATACCACCACCAGAAGGAGAAACCCTGCATTTGTAGAGGCCGAAATGCGAATTCTCGTGCCCAGGGCACGCGAATGGATTGAATTGGCAACCAGGAAGCCAGGTGCCAGTGCAAGGAGAAACCTTTGGGACAAGATCACAGAGGAAGTGAACCAGGTGTCACCAGTGGTCAGAACTTGGGACGCGGTGAAGAAAAGGTTAGTGTGTTTGGCAGGGCAATTTTTCAGCAGTCTCCAGCAGGAACTGAGGCCCTTATTGTAGTTCACTCTTTCTGGCCAAATATTTCTTAGATGGACAAAACCATGTGCACTGCAGGTGAGGCAGGTGTTACTTGTGCAGAGATAATCAGATTTGGGTGGGGTTTTACACCTGCCTCACCTGCAGTGCACATGGTTTTGTCCATCAAAGAATTATTTGGCCACACATGGCAAAAAAACATAAGATCACCCACACTAGGAAATGTCACGTAGCTAGGGGTACCACCTAGTCCCTTTAATTCCGGACACATATTAATTACACAGGTTCTGTGGCTGGCTGACTTCAAGACTCCACTTCACCTAATTTTAAACTGCCACAGAACCTGTGTAAGTAACATGTGTCCGGAATTAAAGGGACTAGGTGGTAACCCTACACGTAGCACAGTGGTGCACATATCTCATGGTGATATTTGTATTTTTAAACTTGTAGGTGGACTGACTTCAAAAGTGGCCTGAAGAGGAAGATGACTGACCGGTACAACCACAGCATGTCCACCGGGAGCGGTCCTATGCCTGACCATTTGGAGTTTACCCCCCTGGAGCTGGACTCCTGTGACGTCATCGATGTGGGGGAGATCAGGGGGATCTCCAATATGGACAGTGAGCTCCCGGTGGAGGTCTTTGCTGCTGCTTTTGATGGTAAGTCACAGTAATGCATTGTATTTAGAAAGATATTTTTTATTGCGTATGTGATGGTGACATTGTTTTCAATTCTTATCCTAGCAGAAGCAGAAAGTCAGGATGTACCGGCAGCATCTTCCTCTGCAGAGCCACAGGTGGAGCAGGTGGTCGAGGCTCCAGCAAGACGTCGCCCCCAGCCACAGGAGACATTGAGTGAGAGCCTGTTGGTGATGCTGGACAGGATCGAGCAGCAAGGGGTGGATGCTGGGATCCGTCAGCAGCAGGTGGCGGATTTTCTGGCGGAGTGGAAGACCACAAACCAGCTGCAGGTTGAGGCGTTGAACCGCATTAATGAAACTCTGGCGGCTGGCATGCTAAGCATTGGCCAACACCTCAGCCGCCAGAATGAACTTATTGCGGAGCAGCTGTCCACCGCCAGGTCCCTAAGGGACAATCCCCCATCTGCTGCCCCACCCCAAGCTGCTCCCCAACCTTCCACCTCGGCTGACCCTCCTGTGGCGACTAGGGGAAGACGCCGAAAGCCAGCTGACCCAAAGGCCCCTGTCCCCAAGGCCCCATCTAAAAGGGGCAAAAAAGGGCCCAAATGAGACCTGGTTCACTTCCTCTGTGGTTGGAGGCCAAAGGTTTAAATTGCACTGGACATCCGCTTCCTGAGTTGCCCATCGATCCATTTGCGTGCCATGGGCATGAAAGTTCGTATTTTGACCTCTACAAATGCAGGATATTTTTTTTTGGTGGTGTGTATCTTGCTTAGTATTCACCCTGGTTGTTGCAGTACGTATTCTGGTGTCCCCATTTCTTTCACCATTGCATTTGCAGGGTAACACATGTTTGGAGATATGCAACCTCTTGTTCTGGCTGTTTTATTATTTGTGTGTCTATTTTATTTGTTTTTCTGATTTGTCACATTAAAGTGTCAAGCTGTGATGCTGAACAGCAAATAAATTTATTTTACAAATTAAATCAAAATTGTGGTATGTGTAATTTCTTGTGTGAAACAAATACTAGATTTATGTGTACTTACTGACCAGGGTATTTTTGAACATTTGTTGAAGTGTGGTGGAAGTTTCCCATGTGTAACCCTCTCCATGGCCATTCCCATGTTCCTATCCAACTTTTCCCTGCTAATTAGTTTGTGTCAGCACATGTGCAGAGCAACTTAATAGGTGAGAAAGCAGTTTGTGTGCAGGTGAGGTAGCTCCTACAGTAGTAGGTAAAAGCAGGTCCAGAACAATGCTTTCCTCATGGAGTGGGTGAGGCAGACAAACAAGGGTGAAAAGGTACATTTGTGTAGGAATGCATATGTGTCCTCCCTCAAAAAAGATGTGTGAATGGGCCAAACATGATTAATTAGCTTGTGAACAAACATGCATAACTTTTAAAATATATATAATTTTACAGTGTCATAAGCAGATGTAGGAATCCTTTGTTAGAGAGATGAGAGTGCAATAATGTGATTGGTGGCATCTTACATCCAGAGTGTAGTGAAATCCAAATCATAGCAGATGAGATAGTGGTACAGGTCATAATTTTGGGTACTATACAAAGATTGTGTGGAAAATAGTGGTCATGGGCTTCAAACATTGCTGAAACATCCTTTGTAGGTGTTAGATGTGGTTTATGTTATTGTATCCTAAATACAAAACCTATGTTAGTATTAGAGTGAACACGTTTACACATGTCGACTTGTGTAGATTGAGTGTGCTACTGCGTAAAGTCTATGAAAGCAGGTAGTGAATGTGTCTGTTTAGTAAATACCTACCTTAGCGTATAAAAAGATTCTTACCTTAAATTAAACAAACCTTTAAATGTGGAGAAGTATAGAAACATAAGCTTCCAATGTGTTTGCGTGCTGCATGTGTGGCTTGCAGGCAGTGAAATCATGGTTTGTAGTTAATAGACTGCAGCATTGCTTATTACATTCAGGTGTATGTGTTTGACTAGTAATCAGCGTTAATTAGCCAACTCAGGCGCACGCTGGCATGCGGTATCTGTAGGGGTGGTTTTAGCTGGCGGTTGGCGGCCGCCTGTTTGGTGTCCGAAACGAACGGTGCCTTAGTCTATCGTGCGGTAGTAGCACCGCTCATTTTGGGTGCACACCCACGTGTACGCCCATACTTACGCCCATTTTCCCTCATTATTTCGGCCGCTCCCATCAACACGCCCCTATGCCGCCCCATTACCCGTACACTCGCGTACAGGTTTTTTCGCACGTTGAGAGCCCGGCCGTAGGCGTTGTGGAGTGTTCGCGCCGGCGCATTAGCGTATCTGCACATGCGCAGATCGTAAAAAACCCCGGGACGTACGCGTACGGCCCGGACGCTCCAAGCAGAATAAGGCCCATTGTTACTATAGATACAATGTTATCATTGATCCATTCATAGAAATAAAATGTTGCCCTAAATAATCCCACTCTCACACAGTATGGATTTCTGCATTCAGAAACAGCTACATTGTATGAAATGATGATAAACGCAGGATATAAATGCATGCCAAATATATTTTGACTTCATGTGCTTTTATGGTCTGTATGAGATGATCATAAAAACAGCTTGTGTTCTGTGAAAGGCATTGTAATTGCAGCAGTTATGTTTGTTTATGTGTTACATTACAGTTTTTATTTTACTGCTTTGATGATTATCCAAGAATGCTTTAATTCTTTGTTGCATGTGTTATGATTGGACTGTTTTCCCCACTGTATTTTGTATAAAATTGTTTGGTCTGCTGCTATGAAATATATTATGAATGTAGAATTGAATAAGCCTTTCCTTTACCTTTCAATTCAAGCTATATCATCAACAAAATATAAACATTATCAAAAGTCATTTCTGAGAATGTAGACCAGGGGTGCTCAATATCTTTTGCTCTGGGACCCCGTCAGACAATAAAAATGATTACAGGACCCCAGCAAGTTACTACTGAATGGCCACCACATGTGTGATCAGTGAAGTGAAGTGAACGCTATTGTGATAGGGTGGCAGTGGGTAATGGGGGGATGGAAAAGAGTGACAGGGGGATGGAAGTGGGACGTGGGAAGGAATGGGTGTTTACTTAGTTGTTACTGAGTTATACCCTGCCCCCCCCACAGACACATAAGCCACATAATCAGCAACATAGAGTCATGGCCCCATGCTGAGGTGGTCGGGACCCACGTTGGGGTCAGAACCGCTGATGTAGACTAATAAAGAAAATATTTTCCAGGATACACATCTGGTTTTCCCACACTATGTTTATATGTAACTGGTACATTTGATCCCCTGGCGGATCATCGAATCTTAATCATGCAGATTACAAGCAAAACAAATAACATGATATAACATACACATGCTATTATAATGGCATGTTCCAAATGCATTTTCCCTATATCTCAGAACACTAAAAAGAATAGCTCAGGATGAAGAAGTTTAAGCTGATTTTCCATTATAACTTTTACTATTACTATTATGAACATTATAGGGTTCATTAAAGTTGGACACAATTTATGAAAAACATAGCTGTGTGTGTATATTAAAGTTGAAAGTTGTTCTTTGGTAAATACATATTGATAAAAAATGTACCCCTACTCATCAAAAAAGTGCTACTTAAACTAGTGCCAGTAGCAAAAGCTGGTATGAGGAGGATAAAACATATGTGGTCTACATCCAGATACACCTTTTACAGTATGTGCACATAAAGACTAAAAAAGAGGGAATTTTAAGCTACTGTATGAAGGTGGGCTTCCATCCAATTCTACATTGGTGCTATTTGAGCCAATGCAAATGAGCCAGAATGCCTATATGGGCCAATATATGGGCCAATATATGGGCCAATATGATCCAATTGATCATCTTCTCTTTGAAAGAGCCCATGTACAGGGTACGAAACATATCAAAGGGATACACACTAATATACTACACTTATAGACTGTCCCTACTTGTAACAAAGGACCAGATGTCATAGGCTGCGGGCACACTAGCCATGCTAGCAAAGCTGAGCATGGCTACATTTTTTTTATTATTATTATTATTATTATTATTATTATTATTATTATTTATTCAGTGTACTTCCTATTGTTTTTGCTCCTTTATGATTATGATTATATACATTTATTTATTTATTTACAGTTTCTTATATAGCGCAGCAGATTCCGTTGCGCTTTACAATAGTAGACAACAACAGACAGACTTGGAGGTTAGAGGGCCCTGCTGCAAGCTTACAATCTATAGCAGGAGAGGCCAACCTGTGGCTCTCCAGATGTTGTGAAAATACAAATCCCAGCATGCCTTGCTACAGTTTTAACACTCCCTTATAGCAAAACTATGGCAAGGTATGATGGGATTTGTAGTTTGACAACATCTGGAGAGCCACAGGTTGGCCAGGCCTGATCTATAGGGATATAGGAGGGAAACACAAGGACAGACATCAGTAATAGCATAGCAGTCCCACCAAGTTACAAGTCCAGAACTACATATCTATTATTATTATTATTATTATTATTATTATTATTATTATTATTATTATTATTAATACAGTATATTCAGTGTACTTCCTATTGTTTTTGTTCCTTTATGATTATATACATGTATTTGAGGCTCATACATGAAAAATAAGAGTAAGTTAGCTGGAAAAATAGGTTGGGTGGAGAATATGTATATGTTTTGTCAACATATTACATTTCAATGATATTATTGGTACTTGTTACCTAGCACGGCGCCTGTCATAGGTGATCGCATACCTTAACTTAAGGTATGTGATTGACGCGACCGACGCGATTTCAGGGCTGTATTTAGCCTTTTCCCCAACAATTAAAAAATCGCATCCATCGCATGCCTTAAGTTAAGGCATGCAATGCGACCGATGCGATGGACGCGATTTTACATAGGGAACAATGTTAAATGGGTCAATGGACCTGATTTTTCATTGTATACCCACCCTTATGGGTATTTTACATGTGAAATGCACCCTATTGTTAACGCCACCCCACAATGAACGCCAACCCAAAGCGTGGCGAGCGCAGCGAGCCCGCAAGGGGCGGCGGTACGCGTCCTCTGACCTTTTCATACCCCCACTATCCACGTCGGCGTGGAGTTGATTTTATATAGTGTGGCGAGCGCAGCAAGCCACCGAGCCCAAAGCGTGGCGAGCGCAGTGAGCCCCGCGCGGCGACGCGTAATACCTGTGAAGCAAAGCGCGTCCCCTCGCGGGGCCCGCTGCGCTCGCCACGCTTCGGGCTCGGTGGCTCGCTGTGCTCGCCACACTATATAGAGTCAACTTCACGCTGACGTGGATAGTGGGGGTATGAAAAGGTCGGAGGACGTGTACTGCCGCCCCTCGCGGGCTCGCTACGCTCGCCACGCTTTGGGTTGGCGTTCATCGTGGGGTGGCGTTAACAATGGGGGGGGGCATTTTACCCATCAGGGTGGGTATACAATGAAAATTGGGGTCTGGGGGGCATTTAACATTGGGCCCAATGTAAAATCGGGTCTCAGGGACCATTTTACATTGGTTCCAATGTAAAAATCGCATCGATCGCATCACATGCAATTTGCATGCGATGCAATCAACGAGATTTTTTAGGACCCGATGGATACAATTAAAATCGCATTTTATTAAACTCTTTTTTGCAGCTGCAGAATTTTAGTTTTACACCTAGGCCCTTATTCTGGTTGACTTACTCGGGCACAAATTTGCACCCTTGCGAGTCATCCAGAACCTGCCCAGCAAATGCATTTGCACACTGGGTTCGTTCGTTCGGCATGCGAATGGATGTTTTACATAAACAACCATTCACATACCAGGGGGACATCCTCCATCTTTCGATGTTCGAATGATGGGAAAGGCACACGCATATGTACGTGTGGTCCAGACCACTCGTACATATGAAAAAAAAAATTCAGTGATATGGGCAGGCAGCTGACATCCGGTTATGTCAGCTGCCTGCCCCCCCGCACAAGTGCATCATGACCGCATTACCATATGTACGCCCAGCGTTTTCTTGGGAAAGCTCCTGGAATGCTGGGCGTATGCTTATGCTAATGCCCCTGGCCAGCACCCCACACCCCTCTCCATCCTCCGCTTGCAAGGCAGGGAGCGTGCAATCGGCGAACAGATTAAGTGCCAAGCTCACACACTCCCAGCGTATGCACATGCTCAGAAATGCAGCTGCGCATACGCAAAACATAGGTCCCGGTTCGCGCTCAACCGAAAAAATATAAATAAGGGCTATAATATCGCTGTCTGAGATGCATCGGTGTCTCACCTACACAGGTCTACTGAGCAAGCATAGAGCAAAATCTCTCTATAGTCTTAATACTCAATATACCTTATGGCAGCCATACACCAGCGGCTATTAGGTTTTAAACAGGGATGTGCTTACCCTGTAATTTTGCTTAAAGTAAAACAAAGAATATACCTAGTAATTTCTTTATATTATTTTAGCAATTTGTAATTTTTAAATGAGTTTGGGAGGCAAGTGTGTGGGGACGAAGCAGGGGGCAGGGCCAAGCCATGGGCTGAAAAAAGCCCATTAAAAACAACATAGCAGCACTAGAAATGATTGGATAGCAGATCCAGCTGTTGTCCAGTCATAGCAGCCCCTTTCAATTAAGCTTCTAGAACTTTTGCATTCTTCCAGCTATCCCCTCCCCTGTCACCTGTATCCCGGCTCCCTGTCCACGTCCCCTGGCTTCTTGTCACCTGTGTGCTGTGCCAAGGCTCCCCCTCTTGCCTGGTGAGGGGGTGGAAAGGGTGCGGTGGCTGTGATAGTGCCTCTCTGTACTCAGCCACCATCGCATGTCACTGGCTTTAAACATACTTAATATCTGTGGTTCCACAACCATTTTTTTGCTGATGTATGGTGCTATTAGTTCTATATACTTTTCTTCTGAAAAACATTATTATTACTTTGTATTTATTTTTCATGCAAAGAATATATTATAAACATGTATTGGGCAGGCAAAGCATCTTCAGCAGTAGGAATACAAAGTACTGTAGTATTGAGTGTCTTTTTTCTCTTATATACATATACAATATACAGTGTACAGTGTACACACAATATATGTGTTGTTTCAGACATCAATGGGTGGAGTACTGTTTTTTTTTTCATTACTTTTATTGTTGGTTCATTCATAGTTATAAATGTGAACATTTCACCATTCAAAACAATTTAGATTTTGTTTTTGCTTCAGTCCTAATGGCAGAACGAAATGCACACTCTGATAGTACCGTGCTGGCAATTCCAGTTTTATTCCCTGGAGGTCTTACCTAATGATTTTTGCACACACTATGCGCTAACAACATGGGAGCTGACCGCTAAGATGACCTTTGACCTACATTACTTGTATTGAAATGGTTCTTGTCATTTCTTTGAAAGTGTGTGTGTGCTGGAGAGCTAACAGTCCTGGCACTTTCATTTATTGCAGTCATTTTCCGTTATCGTCTGTGAAGGTATGTTTTCTTGCACTGTTTATTTATTATGTTTTTGGATCATGGTCATCTATGATAAATGTGTTGGGGCTGAAACATTTTTCTTTATGTTTCTGTTGGATTTTTTTATGTTGTGCCTGCGTGAATGCACATTGCAATGTAATCTTTATCATCTGCACCTGCTATGAACATGCTTTGTAAATACTGTTTGCGGAATATTAATCATCCTCTGGGACATTGCCTCCGACAAGGACATTTCTAAAAATCACACTATGTAATAAGGCATAATATCTTATTATTTTGTGTCTTAAGTCATTTCATTTCAGTGGAAAAACACACAGGGTTCTGTTGAAAATATAGGGCCTGATTCTGCTTGGCTTGCTAAGCAGTGAAAATCACTGCTTTCTGAGTGCTGAAATTCCACCCCAACGAATGCCCACCCCTGCCACCGAATACCATCAGTACCATGCAAGTGGGAACGTGTTCGCTAACACATCCCTTCGCATGCCTCCACTAGCAGGAGATATCATCATTGGTCGCTGACCATCAAATGATTTCTCCTGCCTTCGGAAATAAAAGTTATGGGCCCCATACATCAGCAATCACAATTTATGGATTTTCAGATATTGGGATATTTTGGGCAGATAAATGGATTTTATAATCTATCTGACTTTGCCCACACATTACAGATTTATTTCAGTGATCGGCAGATTTTTCCATCTAAAGATTGCATCTTCATATCTGGAAATTGCCCCAATCGATTGTCATTTCAGCTGTTCATAATGTAAATAGATGAAGAAAACGAATTGGGAATGCCCACACATATAAAAAAGATCTGCAGATAATACCAGATTATTAAACATGTTTAAAAACCTGATTAAGCAATCAATTGGCGATTTTGATTGGGATTGCCAAAAGGGGGAGCCCACACATCTAAAATTAATTGTGGCAATCATCTCCATATCTGAAAATTGTCACAATTAATTGCTGATGTATGGGGCCCTTTAGTCTCAACTGACTTTTATTTCCCTCAGTGTCTGCCGAAGATGGGGCAGGCGCTGATGTCCTGTTATGTCAGCCACACACTCCCGGCATGCATTGACTCACGCGTTCCCGTGGGAATGCACAGCATTTTCATGGGGATGCCCATAAAACCCTGGACATTCCCGTGGACAAACAACCTTTCACCCCTGTATGCCCCCGCCCATTCTTTCTTGCAACAAACCTTGCAGCAAGTGTGTAACTCGCCAAAGCTGTTCGTTGCCTGGGTCTGCATATGCACAACTATGCATTTGCACATGCGCACACCCACCACTATTGGATTCTGATCGGTGTTGAATCACCCCCATAATGCAGGGTTTTCCAGTAGTTAGACACCATTACCACTATTTAGTGGTATAATGTGTGCACTTTAGTAGTTTTGTGTTGTTGTGACACAGTCCACTGATCTTAACAGAAGCGTACACAACAGTCAAGAGCCTTCATAAGACACTGAGATATTTTTCCTCAATAGTACCATAAATGATGAGTGTCAGCAGGGCTTAAAGTGGTCATGCAGAGGTGGGGGAACTCATTCCTCTATGCCACATAATTACTCCCCCCTCCCCTCCCCCCATTAGGCAGAGACAGGGCAAGTTAGTGGGTTTCTGGCATCCCCTGCAAACTAGAATACTTTACTGTGAGAATTACTGGACAGGGCCAATGTGGAGGTTAAAATGTTCCACGTCTCCATTAGAGGTGCTGGAACTCAGGCCTTATTCTAGTTGATTCGGACAGGAACCGAGTGTTCTTAGCCCCACCTACCGTACGGATCGCTCACACCATCCGAATGTGGTAAGATGCAGAGGGTACGGACCGCAAGTGGATGTTTCATGTAAAAACCTCCTTCATCTGTGGGAACCTCCCCCATCCTCCGATGGTCACCAACCATCGAATGATGGACCGAGCGGTCAGGCAGCACCGAGTGCTCCAGACCACTGGGACATTTTCCCCTATGAAAGCAGGGATATGGGCGGGCAGCTGACATCCGGCTATGTCAGTTGTCCACCACCCACACATGCGGCACGGCCGCATTGCCATAAGTATGCCCACCATTTTCATAGGAACACCCATGAAACGCAGGGAGTAAGCATATGGTAATGAGCCCAAACAGCCCTTCACACCCCTCTCCACCCCCTGCTCGGATGGTTCCATACGATCGTGTTCTGCATGGACCTCACTCCATGTTTGGACTTGGGAGGCGTTCACACATGCACAGATACGCCTCTGCACATGCGCAAATACCAAACATCGGCCGTCCGACCACAGAATAAGGGCCTCAGTGCCAACCCTTTCCCCCTCGCTTTAACCCCTGAGTGTCAGACTTCTGTTGTGGCTTCTCTCAATAGGGCAGATGTATCAAGCCTTAACAAGAGATAAATGCAAGAGTGATAAACGTCCAGCCAATAACTTCCTAACTGCCACGTTACAGGCTGTGTTTGAAAAAAGTCAGTAACGAACTGATTGGCTGGACGTTTATCTCTCTTTATCACCCTTGCTTTTCTCTCTTGTTAAGGCTTAATACATCTGCCCCATGTTCTTTTTCTAAGGAAAAGCTTCTACATCAGGTAAATTTATTCTATTTATTCATTAAAATCAATACAACATGGGGCTCGCATGAATATGTAAAACCAGCAAATATACTGTAGACCCTAGAGAGTACTCGCCATCATTTCCCCAGGGCTGGGATTCTGGAGTAGATGTGCTCCCTGGTGCCCTTTCAGTAACAAGACGACTCATGGAGACAAGCATTGTGACTACAGAATAAATGTGTATGCAATCAGTATACATTGACACCTCTTCCAATGCTCAGTCTGATACAGCAAGCATCAATAGCATGGCGGAGTATTACTTCAAAGTACAAATTAGCATCTGACATATAGGAGGCCTAGAAGGCTACGGTACTTCCAAAGAATGGGAAAAAAACTGATGGTCATCGTCACGGACCCACCGGTCGCTTCTTCAGATATGTCAATCTGAGCAGCTCCGGCCATGACTGGGGTTCACTTTGGACACACGGACACACTATGAGGTACATTGCCACAAGCAAAGCCTTATTTAGCACTTTCAAAATTGCACAAGGTACACCTTGCTCGCACCTGACCACACAATACAGTATAAAAATGGTAACGTTCTTCTTTGGCTTACAGGTCCTAAGAACACAAAATCAGAACTGTAAATATATATGATTTATTCCTAGAAATACTACAGAGCTTTGGATACAAATGGTTACAAGGTGGTTACAAAGATATTAAAAGGACACACAAGAGAAATACAACCCAGAAATAAAAGGGAATTAAAAAATGACAGAATTGTATCTTACACCCAAGAACTCATTCTGTAGTGGGGGGATTTCCACCTGAATCAAATGGGTCGCTTCCAGCCAGCTTGCTGTTCCCCCAAAAAGTAACACTGAGATATTGACAAGAGAAGCAGATATACCTGCAGGCTCCCTTATCCCTCCCACCCTTGGGATTTTGACCATTTCCTTGCCGGTCACTAGGGAATGTCTCTGGATGAATGAAGAATTGGTCCACTGCTTTGAAGTGGTTTGGTACACATTCCATACATGATAAGAAATCTTTACTGGAGGAGGGAAACAATCTCTGACCTCTCTTCTGGACCATGGTTTATGAGGGGTCTCAGATCTTATCTTACAATTTAACTTCAGAGGATTTCTACAGATGGTCAATCTGAGGAAATACAAACTCAACCTCCCTTTAGGTCACTTTAATACAAGACATGCCCTGATCTCCTACATAATAATAGCAGACATGTTTTTACAAACAATACCAGAAATACATTGATTTCACACCTATTAATAACAGGAGGCATGCTTTATTCGATCCATCACCTGATCGGATCGCGACAGTCATAGTAATGAACTACAAATTCTATTATAAATAATACAGCCTATACATAACTGTCCTGGGGACCTTGGCCACAAATAAAAATTATATTAATACAAATCAAATTTCTGGCCCCATGAAGACATTTCCATTTGGTTATCACCACTAAACTTCTTTATAATGATTGCGAATAATGGTGCTGACAGTATGAATACATGTAAACTGTTATGGAAAATACAGACATCTATTGAATATTTAAGCCAATCAATACTATTACAATGAGTCTGTATTTTATATTCAAACTAAATTGACTTAGATATTCAAGATTAAGTCACTGTCAAGTATTTCTTAAATTATAATATTATGTAGTATTATTGATAATTTGTTATTCTCCTCACATGTATGCAATATAATTATATATTATAAAATATTAACATTAAAATCACAGGATAAATGGCTGTTACATTCACTCTCATTATTCACTGTATGTTAATTTCTGTAATAAAATGCAAAACAATTTTTTCCTAAGGACTCATCTATATAGAAAAATATGTTTTATAGAAACTAATCATAACGAAGGGCCTTACTTTGGTTCACGCTTTCTGACAAAATACTTCTTAGATGGACAAAACCATGTGCACTGCAGGGGGGCAGATGTAACATGTGCAGAGGGAATTAGATTTTGGTGAGTAATTTTGTTTCTGTGCAGGGAAAATACTGGCTGCTTTATTTTTACACTTCAATATAGATCTCACTTTGAAGTAAAACCCCACCCAAATCTAACTCTCTCTGCACATTTTGCATCTGCCCCCCTGCAGTGCACATGGTTTTGTCCATCTAAGAAGGATTTTGTCAGAAAGAGTGAACCAAAATAAGGCCCGAAGTAACATCTTTTATTAGACCCATCAACATCAAACAGTATATAACACAGGGAAACGGCTGTTAGTTCGACGCAACTAAGGTCTACATACTTTTGGTCGACCACTGAAGGCTGTCAGACCTTAGGTTAACACAGACAAAAGGTCGACATAGCTAAGGTCAATAGGGTTATAGGGTTGACATATGCTGTAGATCGACACTGGGAAGGTTGACAGTCAAAAGGTCAACATGGGTTTTTTACTTTTTGTTTTTTGAGGTGATGTGCTGACAGGCAGTAATTTATGCCCTATTTTATCCGTGGCGGAAGAACAGACTAGTGTGAGTAGCATAGCGAAGCACCATTGCCGAAGCATGGCGAGCTAAGCGAGCCATGTGAGGGGACACGGTGCACCGATACGGTGTCTATGTCGACTGTGTTGACATTCAGAACAAAAAAATTGAAATACGCATGTTGACCTTTTGCCTTTTGACCTTCCCAATGTCAACCTAATACATGTGAGGACCTTATGACCCTGTCAACCATGTCAACCTTTTGTCTGTCGACCTATAGTGGTTGACCCAACTGGCACTGATTTAGGGGGGGGGGCGAATGGGGTGATCAGGGCTAGGAGGAGGATTACTGCTGCTGCTAGTGGCTGCAGAAGGGGAGAAGAAGCTGCTGCTAGTCTCTCCCCTCACTCTCAGGGCTGCCACCCTCCCCTCCCCCGCTAACAGCCGGCTACTGCTCCATCCTGCTGCCAGCGTATGATGCCAAATCCCAGTTCTGATCTGCCGCACAATCTGGGTATTTGTGGGTAAGTGGTGGATTTGGACAGGGGGCAGATAGCCATGTGGGTTATCTATCTTCCAGGGGAAGGTGTGGGCTCCCTGCCATGCACAGCAGGATGGGGCCGGTACATGGGAGACAATGTGGTGAAAATGGGAGGAGCCAAAAAGTGGGAGGGGTAATGAGTAGAGGGTATTTTGAAACCGCCCCCCCTAGATGTACAGTCCCCACCCCTGCGACCCAATGTATGTCGACCTTCATTTGGTTGACCTAATGATCCATACCCATTACACTTGACTGGAATACATAATCTAGGCATTGCATCTAGTAACTAGCAGCATGTGGAACCTTGCAGGACTACAGCAGTAGAAGACCACACCAGCTTCCACTGGTATCCGGACTATTGTTAGACAGCACTTACATCGACAGCCATTACATAGACACCATTAGTTCGACAGCTCAATAGGTCGACATGGTTTTAGGTCGACATACCATTAGGTCGACATGTCATTAGGTCGACAGCTCATTAGGTCGACAGCTCATTAGGTCGACATGTTTTTAGGTCGACACTGCCATTAGGTCGACAGTGTCTATGTCGACAGTCAAAAGGTCGACATGGGTTTTTTCACTGTTTTTTGAGCCGACATGTGCCGACAGGCGGTATTTCATGCCCTACTATCCACTAGGGCGTGGTGGGAGAATAAAATAGTGTGCCGAGCGCAGCGAGGCACCGTGCCCGAAGCATCGCGAGTGAAGCGAGCGATGCGAGGGGCTGCGGTACACTTCAAACTGTGTCCATGTCGACTGTGTCGACATTTCGGCCAAAAAACAGTGAAAAAACCCATGTCGACCTTTTGACTCTCGACATAGACACTGTCGACCTAATGGCAGTGTCAACCTAAAAACATGTCGACCTAATGAGCTGTCGACCTAATGAGCTGTCGACCTGATGAGCTGTCGACCTAATGACATGTCGACCTAATGGTATGTCGACCTAAAACCATGTTGACCTATTAAGCTGTCCAACTAATGGTGTCTATGTAATGGCTGTCGATGTAAGTGCTGTCTAATATCCGTCCCAGACCCCTTCCACTAGAGCAAATATACCTTATTAGCAGATGAACAGCAAGACTATATAGCGGTAAACACAAAATAAGTCATGGCGTGAATGTTATCCTATTTGATGGGTGCAGTGCAGTTAAGCTGGGTACACACAGAGATGTATCTGTCCAATCTATCTAGTGAGAACAAATATCTGGTAATGTATGGGAGCACATGAAAAGCAAACATTTGCTCCGAAACACTGGAAAACAGACAGTGGTCATTCAAAAAATGTAATTAACTTGTTAAATAAAAGGGATTTAATCAAACAATTGTTTTTGACCATGTTACAGAACTTGAGAGCAAATGGTTAATTGTCATATGCTGCCACACATTACCATGTTTTGTTCCCATCAGACAGATTGGACAGATAAATCTGTAGGTGTGTATTCAGTTTTACTCACTGTTTATAACAAACAGAAGATTAAAACAGAGCAAGAGAGATTTATAACCCTACAGGGAATAAATTACCTGATTACCTCATTTGCTGATTGCTGCAGACTTTGCCCCTTTACACATGACTCCACAGAGACTAAGAAGGACTAATTGATCTAAAAATGATATTCACTCATTTCTTCAGAAACTGAATGTATACTAAAGAAAGAGATACAGGTTTATGTAATACTGTGTGTGATGCAGTGTGATTTTGGCAATTATGACTGCAGATTTAAATTATTGCTGGTTTAAATCCGCTGCAGAGATCACAGAAATGGCAGAAATCCCACTGCTTCACACAACATACATCTATTACATAAGAGCCATACTGGGGTAATCAACTAGCTTCACAGGGAAAGATATTAAATTTAATTAAATAAAAATAGCCTTTACCCACGCAGAGAAATTGGGAATCAAGTGTGTAATCATTTTTTTCCCCTGGTAATTTTTGTAAACTTTACATTGCTGCTCCATGACGTTTAGCCAGCCTGCAGGGACTTGCACTCAAAGTATGTAATGCTAATCAAATAAGTCCGGTGCCAGCAATTTGCCATGGGGTGAACCCCGTAGTTATTAAATAACCCCTTACAGTTTAATTATGCCTCTACTTTAACACTTAGAAATCCAAAATTATGCTTCTAATTTCTAATTGGAAACAATTTGAATATAGTATTACTGTACATTCTCCGCAGTTCTCCTGTAACTAATTAGAAAAACTGAAAACCAATTCCAAAGCATACTTGTGAATTAAATTTTACAAAACTTTAATAATTCAATGAATGTACAGATGCAAGAAGTGCACCATCAACATCTGGAATACTCTGTGTTTTGCCAGATTGACTATGACCTAATAATCCAAATCTCTCCTCATTACACCAATTCCTTAGCCAAACTTTGACGTTTCTGATGCACTGAGCTCTATCTTCCCCTCTGTGCACTGGCAATACTTCTTAAAAAGTTACAGTGCTTGCCACTGTTTTAGAGCACTTCCTAACTACCTAAATTCTTCTTTTACGGCCATCACTGTGTGTGAAGTGTCTTAGGCCCTATGTGAGTTTCTGCCTTTTAGAGCCCACAGCAGTCCAGGCATAGTGGGGCAGATGTATTAAGCCTTAACAAGAGATAAATTCAAGTGTGATAAGGAGAGATAAACGTCCAGCCAATCAGCTAAATACTGACTTTTTTCAAAAACACACTGAAACATGGCAGTTGGCAGGTGATTGGCTGGACGTTTACCTCTCCTTATCACCCTTGCATTTATCTTTTGTTAAGGCTTAATACATCTGTCCCAATGTCTTCTAGGGGCTCTCTGAAGCAGTGGTGGCCCCAAGGACACAGACAGACATCCTACATCAGGCATTCCCAACCACGGTCCTCAAGGCAAACCAACAGCGCAGGTTTTGTAGATATCCAGGATTGAGCACAGGTGACTTAATTAGTATCTGAGTGATTCTGATTAATCCATCTGTGCTGAAGCCTGGATATCACTAAAACCTGCACTGTTGGTGTGCCTTGAGGACCGTGGTTGGGAATGCTTGTACTACATACTTCAGCATGCAGTTTAGCTAACTCCTCCTGCAGCAGGGTCAGCCAATGTGTGACCGTAACTGGATTCTTGTAGAAATATTATTCAGGGCTGGATTAAGGGGGGAGTGGCACAGAGGCCAGTACCCATGGCCCCCCTCTATCTAGGGGCCCCCTGTGGTTGGCATGTATTTAAAAAAAATATATATATATATTTTTAGCTAAAGATTTTGTGCATGGGAGTGGGGTAGTGCTGCAGCTTCACTTATCTGCCATTGTGACAAAGATTAATGGTGCTAAGCATCTAGAGCCATCTAACTGTTGGCGGCACTCACAGATAAAAATAAACCAGACACGCGACAGTGTTGACTTTCTCAATGTTTCAAATGTATTTAGCACAATTTTCATCAGGAGTAGAACAAAAAAACAGACACTTACCCAACCTATATAGACAGACAGTGAAGCGGTCCACGATCTCCCCTCCTGCTTCCGGAAGCCGGTGTGGTGACATCACAGCAACGCCTTCCCCAGCCAGGGAACGGGGGATTGTGCGGTTGCTATGACAACAAAAATAACAATAGGAATAGTGTAATCTAAAACAAGAAAGATCTGTTTGCTAAGCTAAAGTACTGAGCTATTGGTATGAACAATAATCTGTAATAAGTATGCATTAAATAAAAGACAGGTAACTTACCCAAATAGGCAAACAGGGACCGGCACTCCCAATAACTGGCTGAATAATGGTTGGTGCCATCACAGCGGGGCAGCAGTACATAGGTAACGAATGTCCCCCTCCAGGATGAGGTGTCTACTCCCGTTTATTAGCCTGATGCTGTATATTGACTCCACACTAGCTCCTTGAGAAAGGTCCTTATGATACGGACCTAAACGTCGGGGCATTAGTTTTGGATTACAAATAAATTGTCTATTGTGCTGAGTTTGACCCTTTGGATTTCCTTTGAACTATGTACTTGACAACACACTTTGGATAAGTGTTGATTGTGGAGAGTGCCCCACATCTCCAATCTACGGACTGGGGAACACAACCTCTATATATATATATATATATATATATATATATATATATATATATATATATATATATATATATATATATACAAACAGGAAA
The DNA here is from genome assembly GCF_055691185.1 of Crinia signifera. Lineage (NCBI taxonomy): Eukaryota > Metazoa > Chordata > Amphibia > Anura > Myobatrachidae > Crinia > Crinia signifera. Next base: position 104,776,213 of record NC_139217.1, on the reverse strand, counting down.
CGGAGGCACTCAAGACAAACAAATGAAGACTCAGAACTCAGCCTGTTTTGTCAATGTTTCAATGGTCTGCTGCCATTTTCATCAGGACACAAATACATATAAAAGCACTCACCCTTTTATGTGCTCAGCCATCACCACAAGTCCATGTGCGCCGTGCGGGCGTCCTCCCGCCGCTGCTCTCACTGATGACGTCACCACGTGCACCCGTCACCATAGAAACAAACAATAAACTGTCGGGAATAACAACGTTATAAATAGGCATATATGTACACATATGGAACATGAAACCAGCAGCATGAGTATATATTACAATAACAATATGAGGCAATACTACAAGAAGCAATTTAAGCCTAAAGTTTCATTTAGTCCGTTAGGACTAAGTGTATCAAGGGTAAAGATCCACTTCGCTTCCCTCTGCAGGAGCAACCTGGATCTATTACCGCCCCTTGCCAAAGGAGGAATGTGGTCAATTATTTTGATTCTGATGGCAGTAGGTGAATGGCCCATGGTCGCGTAGTGTCGCGCCACGGGTTGTTCACTAGTGCCTTTCAGAATAGCTGCCCGAATGGCCTGTCGATGCTGGGCCATTCTAACCTTGAATTGGCAATCGGTTTTACCAATATAATATTTATCGCAGGGGCAAACTAAAACATAAACCACAAATTGTGATGAACAGGTTAAACGATGTTTGATTTTAAACTCCTGGTTGGTACGTGGGTGTTTAATGGATTCACCTGTCCACATATAACTGCATGTGACGCAGCCCGTGCATTTGACACAACCCTTCTTGGGTACACCCAAAAAGGTGCTAGATGGACTACTGTCAAAGTTGGTGACATCACTGTGAACCAACCAATCACGCAAATTGCGCCCCCTGGAATAGCTGATGACCAATTTTTTTGTTGGATAAAGATTTTAAATCTTTATCGGTCATAATAATGGGCCAAAAATCTTTTATGGCTTTCCTGGAAGCAGTGCTAGCAGTATTGTACTGTGTGGGCCAGAATAATCGATTATCATGACTTTTTTTGGGTTTTCGTTTTAATGTAGTAGCTCTGGGGATGGCTAGAACACGTTCTTTAGTCTCCAAAAGCATCCTGCGATCATATCCACGATCCAGGAACTTGCTGATCATGAGATCAAGTTGGTTATTGAGGTCACATTCCTCACTGCAAATCCTGCGTACACGCAACATCTGCGAGTAAGGTAGACCTTTGACCACCGTAGGAGGATGAAAACTTGTAGGTGTAAGCAGCATATTCCTATCAGTGGGCTTAACAAAGAGAGTCGTGTTCAATAAGTCATCAACCAGGGAAATTCTAACATCCAAAAAGTCTATGACACTATCAGAGATGGTAGCTGTAAGCTTAATCGGACTAAAGCTGTTATTCTGACGATCAATTATTTCAGTGAGTGACGCTGCAGTGCCACTCCATAGTAATATCATATCGTCGATATAACGAGCATAATAAAAAACATTCTTACTGATGGTGGGATCTGAAAAAAATATCTCCCTTTCGATTTCCATCATATAGGCATTGGCGTACGATGGGGCCACAGAAGACCCCATCGCACAGCCAGATACCTGTAGGAAATATTCACCATCAAAATAAAAATAATTTTTACTCAGCACCATCTCTAATAGGTCACAAAAGAAATTAACATCAGGGCCACAATATGCAGAATCACTGCAAATCAGATGACGTGTAGCTGCAATCCCTTCTGAATGCGGGATGCTAGTATACAATGCATTGACATCAATGCTACACAGTAAGCAACCAGATGGGACCACAGAAAGATTTTTCAATGCAAGCAATAAGGCCGTAGTATCTTGTAAGGAATATTGGGATCTCTGAACCACCGGCTGAAGATACACATCAAGATATGCAGAGACCGGCTGGAAAATCGACCCCCTGGCAGAGATGATGGGTCTACCAGGGGGATCCTCCAGCCTCTTGTGTATCTTTGGCAGGGTGTATAATAGAGGCTTCTTAGGAAACTCACAGGTAAGAATATTTTTAACCTTATTGCCAATGATACCCATCTCAACCGCTGAGACAATATATCTATCTAATTCCTTCTTAAAAGGAATGGTGGGATCTGATCGAAGAGGCTGATAGGTAGAGCTGTCTGCTAGCTGCCGTCTGATTTCAGATTTATATGCGGACAGATCTTGCACCACGATCGCACCGCCTTTGTCGGCGGCACGAATAACTATGTCACGCCTGGCACCTAGAGCTTTTAAAGCAGCCATTTGAGCTTTATTCAGGTTAGGACGAATGCAATTAGATGCAGAGTCCAGATCGATGGTAGAATTGTCAATCAGTCTCACGAATGATTTAATCGATGGACTATTCGATGGAGGGTCAAACGACGATCTAGGAGCCAATTTCTGTAATTCCGTAGGTAGAATGTCAATAGATTGAGCAGGAGTACGAGATCCAAAAAATTCCTGTAATTTCAGCTGCCGCTGAAGTTTAAACGTCTCAGTTTTCCAGAGGAAGGAGTCATGGTAAGTGGTGGGTACAAAATTTAACCCTTTGTGTAACACCTCACATTCCACTTGAGACAACGGGGTAGAAGAGAGGTTAAACACTACCTCTTGCCTCTCGGAGGTTTGCCTCCCTTGGAGCCGCTTCCACTGGCCTCCTCTACGGCAGGGTCCCCTTCTCCTGCCCGTTGGGCCCTGGTCCGTACGGCTAAAGGGATAAATTTACCTCGTTGCATTCTCTTCCCGCGTTGTTCGCGGTCACTTGCAGAATTAGCGGTATCATTAGATGAATCCGATTGAAAGTCACGCTGGAATCTTCTTCTATTTTTGAAACGGTTGCTATGTTGGGTATTGCCTGTTAGCCAACCATACACATTGTGAGATTCGTAATCGGTTTTCACTTTAAGATACTTCTCTTTTTTATATTTAAGTACATCACGCTTATAGGTGTCATCGGGGCATTAGTTTTGGATTACAAATAAATTGTCTATTGTGCTGAGTTTGACCCTTTGGATTTCCTTTGAACTATGTACTTGACAACACACTTTGGATAAGTGTTGATTGTGGAGAGTGCCCCACATCTCCAATCTACGGACTGGGGAACACAACCTCTATATATATATATATATATATATATATATATATATATATATATATATATATACACAGAAGCAGAAAAACCGGCACTCCCCACTTGTACTTGCCAAACTTACTCCGGTGCCTTCCTAGGATGTAAACACCCAATAGATATAGTGTACAGTAGCTTAAAGCAGAGGCGTCACTCTGAGATTTTCAAAATCAGATAAAGGCTTTATTCACCAACAGGCAATCCGACAATTGTTTAGAGCGTTAAGCTCATCCTCAGGGACGCTGAGGACGAGCGTAACGCTCGAAACAATTGTCGGATTGCCTGTTGGTAATAAAGCCTTTATCTGATTTTGAAAATCTCTGAGTGACGCCTCTGCTTTGAGCTACACTATATATATATATATATATATATAGTATATATATATATATATATATATATATATATATATATATAGCAACAAAACAAGTGTATTGGAAATACAACAATGTGTCACATCAGATAGCCAGACATTTCGATGCAATGCGCCCCTTCTTCAAGGTTGTTCACACCTTGAAGAAGGGGCGCATTGCCTCGAAACGTCAGGCTATCTCATGTGACTCCTCGTTGTAGTTTCAATACACTTGTTTTGTTGTTAAATTCGTGAGTGCCGCCCTTTCTGTTCTAAAGCTACCTATTAGACCCCTTGGAAGGCACCACGGTCCATCGACAACCAAGCACGAGTGCCGACGAATCTCCGCATATATATATATATACATATATATATATATACACACAAATTGTGGGGCTCTGCACTCATTAAATGAACTAATATTAATAAATAGTGAAGATTAGTTCATGAATTGATCAATGCATTTAAGCCTGCAGCCCCCTTCATGGGACCCCACATTTCTGCAGGTCCTAACACTATTGCTCAAAATGATTACAATAAACATAGCTATCACAATGTTTGATTCCAGGCATGCTATCTGGTCTAAGGCTCTTATTCAGATCTGATCTCAATACAAGTTTGTTCTCAAAATGGGCAAAACCATTTGCAGTACAGGTGGGGTAGATGTAACATGGGACGGGATTAATCACGAAACGGCATTGACTGTTTTAACACATTAAAGTATCACCTTTTTGCATGAGACCTGGAGTGACGCTCATCTGTTCCTGCACTATATATATATATATATATATATATATATATATATATATATATATATATCTATATAGATATATATATATACACACCAGATTTCAGATTACACACTAAAGATAGGACAGTTGCAAGTACCCACTGTTAATGGTAAAGACTTTGAAGTCCAGTATATTTAAATATAAGAGACCAATTGTTAGTGTAGGACTCACGTTGAAATGGGGTTACTAGGCTTTGGGTTATTCATGAATTCATGAACTAAAACCCCAATATAATTTTTTTTTTAGTATATGTATATTATGGTGAGTGTTGAGAACCTTGTATTTGTATTTACTAGAGCATGTGGTCACAGGCCACTGCACACCAACCTGGGAATGGAGAGAGCTGTTTGCACACCATTCATAGGAACGGTGAGTGCGGTGGTATCCTGTATCTATATATGTGGTTTAATTTTTAATTAACCTTTCTGTGAACATAGCATTCTCATGCACCCCAGATAAGCTCATTTATCTGAAACCTGTGACAGCTGCCCTTTATTACTAATTTGGGAGTTTGGTTTATGGATTGTCTCACTTTTAAAAGCCATAAGGTAGTTGGCAGTTGAGCTCTAACCCAGAAAAAAAAACACTTTTTAGCTATGAGGTGTCAGCAGTTGCCAGGATCTTAAGAGACCGATTGTTAGTGTAGGACTTGCAGTGACATGGGGTCTCTTGGCGATAAGCCACCACCACTAGGCAGCTCTAGGCATTTGCCTAGGGCGCCGGCACCTGGAGGGCGGCAGTTCGCCCCTCACCCCCAGCGAACTGTGTAAAAAACTTGCGGCCCCGGCGTCCCTGCAGTGTATAAAGCTGGCTACGGCCGGCGGGGTCCCTGTAGTGAATAGAAAATAACTAGCGCTATGCGCGCGGCGGCACGGGAAGCGCTATTTATTTTCTATTCACTGCAGGGACCCCGCCGGCCGCAGCCAGCTTTATACACATGACGGCGCCGCAGGTACCCCTGCGATACGGACACCCCTGACCGCTCCAGCAGCACTGCAGGGACGTCGGGGCCGCAAGTTTTTTACACAGGTATCACATTTGATCAAATGCATGAAATAATATTAACTTTATATTTGTAAGACTAATTGAATAAATTACGTTTGTACTGTTAATATAAATTTTGTTTAATGACATAGCTTGGCATTTTTTGAAAAAAGACAAATGGGCAAATATATTTTCTGTTCCATCCAAGTGAAGCTAACACTAAACTCTCATTAACTTCTTTATGATACTATTTATAATATTATGCACTAGCCAATGATTAAAGCAAAATACTTCATTGCTTAAAAAGTGTAAAAGCTAAAAGCATCTTTCTCCCATATTACAAGCGCTAATCGTGTTAATCTTTTTTTCTCATCATTATTTCATGCATTTCCAGTCTTGTTAAGAGCTTCTTATATTTTATTTTCCTTTTTATAGTAAAAAATAAATAAAATAATAAAACTGAAATGAAGTAGTGTAATCTGTACATGGGCATGCAAGCGTACTATTACGGATTTTCGGGAAAGTGGGCATTAGGAAAAGAAATCAAAATACAAATCAGTACCTAGCACTTGAAGTGGATACATCCTCTTTATTCAAATGTAACAGTTTTCATGGCTCCCTGTGGTGTGATATTTTAGAACGTATCATTTTATACAGCATTAGTATCAAAATTGAATCATGTAGAAATGTTTTCCTTAAATTTAGTTTGAGTTCTTTCTCAGTTTGATAGTCACCTATTTACATATTTTTATTGTAATGCATAAAATTATTAATACAAATTCAGCTCATTTTTATTCTCTCTTATTAGCATAGAGAAGTGGTAATTGAGATATTTGGTCATGTTCTGTGTGAGGAAAAAGTGTCTTTTTATTTGGATATTAACTGCTCATTAGTATGATAAACAGATAAATAGATGCAGCTGTTTGTTTCAATGACTCAGACTAGCCAGATAAAAAAATATTATATCACATAGATGCTTTATTTTCTCTCTCTAAAAAAAGGAACTCTTGAATTTATGTTTCCCTATCATTCCAATTCCATTTGATAATTGAAAATTGTTTTGTTATAGACAGCTATGTTGGTGTCAATGCTTATGACCAGACAGCTAGCTTGATTGTGAGTCACGTCGAATGTGGCCACATTAAATATGCAAATGTGTTGCAAAGGGATATTATAATCTGTATGCCCTAGTGCAGTGTTTTCAACCGCTGTGCCATGGCACACTAGCATGCCTTGAGCAGTTCTCAAGTGTGCCCCCAGATCTAGACATGCCCAGACCAGTTTATAGCCACCACCAGTTCAACTGTTATTTACTGGTCTCTTGTTTTCATGTAAATGGCCAATGTATTTTATTGTTGTTACCTGTGGGGACCCGTGGGATTGTGTTTTATATGGAGGCCAATATTTTTTTTTTTTTTTTTCTGTGGGGGCCGATGTGTTTTGCCCTTTGGGGATCTCATGGTTTGTCTTGGCAATTTTGAAATCTTATTTAGTGTGCCACTAGGTAAAAAGATTGAAAATCACTGTCCTAGTGTGTACACATTAGGGTATATATTGTCGTTGTTATAAGTATTCAAACAAAAATGAAGTCCAACTCCTGACACTGTACCCAGACAAACAGCAACTGACCACAGACAGGTCACCAACCTACTGTATATGACCATATAACAAAGATACAGAAGTCTTAGATGTGCTACTGTATATTAGTTTTAAACAAAATGATAATGTCCAATTATTCCACAAACTGACAAGAGAGTTTCCAAATATCTTCTGTGGATGTTATACGCAGGAGAGGGGGGGGGGGGGTGGACATTATCTTTTTGTTGGAATCCAAAAAAGCGTATAATGTTCATTAGTATTTATATCTACCCAATACAGGTGCAAGAGATATGACTGAAATAGTCAGTACCTCGCCATTTGCAAGACAAAAAACAGGGTGTACAGTAACTCTGGTTATATTCCCAGGACAACCAGCCCCCCAGTGGCCACCAATAACACATATTTCATGTATGGAGAGAAATGGCACAGATGTGTCTAGGGATACTGTATGTTTATGTTTGCTATGATGTACAAGCTAAAACTCAATAGATGCAACCAACATATGTGTGACTCAGGATTATTCCATTATTCTTATTGTGTTAGGCACAAAGCTCCTCAGTAGTCATGTGATGCAAGTTTTACTATGAGCTTTCCAAAGCATCTCTACTCAGAACAATATGGGACTCAGTGGCGTGCGGTGGGGTGAGGCGGGTGAGGCAGGTGAGGCGCAGCCTTTCCTGTCATACTAGCGCATATGCCGGCATTTTGAATTGATAAAGTATGTCAAAAATACAAATAATTTATAAAAAAAAATCTTTTTTTTATAGTCAAAACGCTGGACTAAAAAGTCCATGGCAGGTGAGGCAGTGCCTCACCTGGCTACCTTTTCTGCACATCTCTTATCAAAACTCAGTGAATCTCCAGCAGTACACACCGCTGCACATGTGTATAATGCTGGTATGTACCCCATGGCTCATATATTGTGTGCATATCTGGCTCTGGTATTTGCCAGGGACTCTTGAACCATTTACCTCACCGCACGTCCGGGACTTATGCAGGTTGGCCAAAAATCAGGAGTTTGTTGCTCCCTAACACATGCACAAATAGAAAATGCATACTGTATATTGGTTCATATGCAGAATAGTATGCATCTTGCCAATGTGTCCATCCTCTAAGTTTGGTATTAGTCTAGAATAAACCATAATAACCCAACCTGCTATCTCCATGATTCCCTGTAGGTTATCTGGGACACTTCTCTGCAACTTCAGAATGTGCTTGATCAGCCATCTGGGACTTTGTATACTTATGTTTACAAGCTATCCAGAAATTGTTCAGTCATTGCTACCCACTGTTGAGTCTGCTTAAATAAGTTATCCAGGACTTAGCGCTGCTTCTTTAGTGCTTTTTTAATCTACATCCAGGACTTTGTCATATCACTACGCATATTCTGCGTAGTAAAATCGCATTGCATGCAATTTTGCGGTGCTATGCGATGCGATGTGATTTTCCTTAGTTAATTTTTAGTGCACCCCTGCCTGCGGATCGCATCGTATCACACGCCATTTGCGATGCGATTTTTCATTGTATAAGCACCCATGCAATGATATGTAATGGTACTTCATTTTTTAAAGCACCCATGCACACCCCTGCTATCCACATGACCCCGAAGCACGGCGAGCGCACAAGGTTACGTGTCTTCCCCACCTTTTCATACACCCAATATCCACATTGGCGTGGAGTTGATTTTATAGAGCGTGGCAAGCGCAGTGAGCCACCGAGCCCGAAGCGCTTCTGGCTCGCCACACTTTATAAAGTCAACTCCACGCCGACGTGGATAGTGGAGGTATGAAAAGGTTCGGAGGATGAGTAAATGCGTCCCCTCATGGAACTCGTAGCTCTCGCCACACTTCGGGGTGACGTGGATAGTGGGGGTGTGCATGGGTGCTTTTAAAATTAAGTACCATCACATCTCGTCGCATGGGTGCTTATACAAGGAGAAATCGCATCACACCGCAAATTGCATGCGATACGATCCGCGGGCAGGGTGCACTAATAATTAGCTAAGGAAAATCGCACTGCACCGCAAAATTGCATGCAAAACGTATGTAAATTGGGCACCCTGCAAATACACAAGTACCATTTCCTCTCCTCCTTCTCCTTCTTTCTCTTCCCTCATACAGTTTCAGCTACTTATACTCAATATTACGTATCTGGACTTGTTACCCAATTGTTTATCTACTGTTGTAATTAACCCTGTATGAAAATAAATGTAGTTTTTCACTTAAAATATAGTTCTGTTTCCTATGAGTATGTTCATACAGGGAAACTCCATGTGAGGGTCTGTCTCAGACTTGAAGGCATGACTGTTAATTTGCATTAGCCAATGTTCAGTTAAGCCACTTCCCCACTCCAGTGAAATCCCGCCTTGAGAATCAATGTGCGCATAGCGGATGTATACACATACATTCGCAGCCACGCAAAAATGTCCAAAAGCCATCAGATGTTACAAACACTCCCCTAAAAAACTCCCACCCAGCATTTCCCGGACACTCACAGCCTTTTCCTTGACACACCTGCGTTTTTCCTAGCACCACTAAATGGCCAGTTTCCACCCCCCACACGCCGACCTCATGTCAATCACCTTGGGAACGGTGTGCGTTTAGAAAAAGTTGCAAGAGTTCATTGCAGGGCGGTCTCATGTATGTGTTCTAAGAAACTGTAAGCATGCACAGTGTATCCATTAACGTCCGCTGTGCTTTTAGGTCTGAATCAGGTTCATAGGGCCTTATTCTGGTTGACTCGGTTGGGTGCGTAATTGGACGGGTGGCCGATGGTTTGCGTATACGCATGCGCAAAGTCTCTTCTGCGCATGTCTGTACAAAGATACCTATATTCGATGTTCACTGACCATCGGAGGATGGGGGTGGATCCCACAGGCCAGCGAGTGTATGTTCACATGAAACATCCATTCACTGGCCAATCGCTCGGCGCCTGAGTGTATTCGGTGAGTGAATGGGCGGTGCAAGCGATCCGTATGCTAGACGGGGTTTGAAACGTTCGCTGCCCATCCGAATAGGTATTTGACCGAGTCAACCAAAATAAGGCCCAAAGTCTTCATTGTTAGTGCACACTACCAACTATCAGACACTAGATGGAATCTATACAAAGCCAAACGGGTGTACAGATACCTAAATCCAGGTCTGCATAGCCCACAATGTATTAATGCTCTTCTTAGATATAATAATGTTCTATAAAAAGCCAGTTACATTTTTTCAGGTGTAAGTGCAGGGTGTAAGTGTAGTTCTAATTTCTAAAAAAAAAAATCAAACAGCACATTTCAATGGTTAATTAAAGGGATTTATTTTAAAGAAACACAATTTTTTTTAATTGACTGCGGCTTTAATGTTCTACCTCTGACTAATGTACAAATGTTAATTAGTCTGTTCAATTACTACTGTAACTATTTGTAAAGAAAACTCCACTTTAAACTTTTCTAGCTTGTTTTCACCCTCTGTGCACAATCACTTTTTATTGTCTTCTTTTGTACTTTACATTAACTTTGCATTGAGAATACAGATAATTATTTCTGCATGAGTAAAAGCTGTAGGGCAGATAACTGTACTGGATGCAGCTAGCAAGATGTTTTACAGGAAACTCATTTTGTACATTCAGGTAAAACTAATTAGAAAGAAGAATGGTAATATTCTGTTGCGGAGGTTATATAAAATCTCAATGTGAGAAAAATGTATCTCAAGATTTGGCCAAATATAAAGCAAAATTTTTACAGCTTTGTTTTAGCAATGGGCATATTTTTAAATACTAATAACTGAATTGAGTACATAATGAATAGGGAGAATTGTAGGTCTTATACTGGCTTCTACATTACATGTTCACTTCTGAAAGCTATTTCTGTTCACAATAAAAAAAGTAAAGCCGAACAAAGTTTTCTATTCAGTGTTTCTGATTAGGAATCAATATGTTATTATTAGCAGTTATTTTTTATAAACAGTCCTGATTCAGAACTGATCGCTGCTGTGCGAATTTGTACAGCGGATGACTGCTCATGCGCCTGGGCCGCAATGCCGGGGGTGCGACGCCGTCCAGCAATGAAATCCTGCTACTTATATTAATCGCTAGCCATTCCCACAGGGTTGGATTAACAATGGGCCTGATGGAGCTACAGCTCCAGGCCCACTCTACAAATAGGCCAAATTTTGTATCTGAGGGCCGGGGCTTTCCAATGAGCCTGGCCCTGTGTCGCTAGCCCCCCCCCCCCCCGGAACCGGAGATACCACCAGGCAAAGCTGGAACATTTTCCCCATAGGATAATATGGGACCCACTAATTCCGACCCCCGCCCGGTTTCCCCTCCGGCATCACAGAAGTTTGAGGTTGATCTCCGTCTAACCCAAATCGCTGGGCCTTCAATCTAATACCAGGTTCACATGGATTCATTGGTTCGAGAGAGATTGCGGGTAAACCTTTTTTCATTTCTGAAATGTAATTTCATGGCTGTTAATGTTGTTTGAGGGCAGATTTCTTTGGAACCAAACAGCCAAGTTTCACAGAACCAAAATCATTGGAAGCTCACTCAAAAGTTCTTCAATATTATACTGGTCTTATGTAAATGGGCCAGTTGGTTCCAACGCTATAGCAGGTGTGTTTAAGGGGGGGTGGTTTTCTTTTTCTTTTCTCACACCAGAAAATGCAGGGACTAGGCTATTGTAAAAGGGGTCAACCCAGGAATGTCCCTGCTTGATCCTGGGACCATATTCCCAGGTAAGTCCCTGCATTTTCTGGTGTGAAGGGTATTATATCAAATCAAAATATTATATCAAATATATCAAATAGCCGTGACTTGCAGTGCTCTGAATACAGAAGGGAAGCCCCCTGCTCTCTGTACAGCTGTCAATGGCTGTAATTTCTGCCCGTCGGCTGTCCCCCAGTTACCGCGAGCATGTATTCCCCCTTGGCAATGAGCATGCAATCCCACATGGCAACGAGCATGGAACCTTTGGCAATAAGCATGGAACCCCTGACAATGAGCATGTAGGTAAGCAGCACTTATGTAGCATCATTTTTAATAGGCATTATGGTGTTTGGCACAATACATAATGGACATTATGGTGTGTGGCTTAACATGTAATGGGCATTATGGTGTACATTTTTAATGCGCACCCTAGGTGCATTGTCCCTGTTTATTAAACATATTGTGGAATATTGCTTAATCTGTTTGCAATAGTGTGTATTTTGGCTCAATCCATGTGGCAAAATGGGAATTTTGCCTTAATCTGTGTAGCATAACGTGAATTTTGACTCAATCCGTGTGTCATAGCGTGAATTTTGGCTCAGTCGGTGTGAATTTTGGCTCATTTCATGTGGCATAATGTGTACGAGGCAAGTACAGTATAAGGGGGTTACAGTTGTGTTGCATGGTTTTATATAAGGGGTATATGGTGTGGTAAATTTAGGTGACCACATAAAAGGTGCTGAAATGTTGTCTACCAAGTTTTGGCTTTCAGCATTTATTTTATGACTGGAGTGCCACCTCACCCTGCTAGTATCCTGCGGGTGCACCTTTGGAGGGCACCTGCAAATATATCTGCCTGCATTTTTTCCTATGCAAACCCCCTGCCTTTTCCATGCATATATAATTAGTTTAAAGTATTTACACAAATAGAGACACACTTATGAGCAGACCACCCAAACAGAACACTGGTCATGCCTTCTAAATTATTAGGTGCTGGCCACAACCCCTTTTATTGCGCATAATAGGCCCTTTATATTTTTCAGCTCCAGGCCCATTGATACCTTAATCTGGCTCTGCATTCCCATGACTAACAGGAGGTTGGTGTTTGGGGGCGGCAATTGCCCATGTCATGGGAGTGCCAGAAAAAAATGCAGGAAATGCCTATGGAAAATGCAGGCTTGCTCAAGTGTTTTAAGGGAGAGGGTCTGACATCTGCTTTGGCCATCGCAGCCATCTAGTCCAGGTCTAATCAGAGCCAACACATTGGGAAATAGATTCAATGGGGAGTGCATTTGCAAATATTTGCACAGCTGTGAATAGGTTTGCAAGCCGTGCACATCTATTCGCAAGGTGGGATTTCACTCTGGCAGGGTGGCATTTAGGGTGGCAAAGACTTTAAACTTTTCATTATGTTTGTGTTTTCACATTCTATATGAGTTTCCAATTCGCGTCAGAATGACCTCAAACAGACCAACCCTATTTGTGGATAGGGCTCATGTGTGCTTTTTGCTTCCTCTCCGTCTTGATCTTACTGTCCCTTTAAAAAAACAAAGCACACATTATGGGAACATTCCCAGTCAGGTGGCCCACCTAGGGGCTCTATGTCTATCGAAGAACAGTAAAGAAATATTGTCCCTTTACAATATTTCTTTACTGTTCTTCGATAGACATAGAGCCCCTAGGTGGGCCACCTGACTGGTAATGTTCCCATAATGTGTGCTTTGTTTTCTTCTCCGCTTCAATTCTTGCTATCCCTTTATATTTCTCAAGTCATATCCAAACGGCTCGTAACACAGCCCATTAACACCCTAACAGGGGCCTAGTGTGCTTTTTGCTTCTTCTCCGACTTCTCTTACTGTCCCTTAAAACTTTTCATTATGTTTGTGTTTTCACATTCTATATGAGTTTCCAATTCGCGTCAGAATGACCTCAAACAGACCAACCCTATTTGTGGATAGGGCTCATGTGTGCTTTTTGCTTCCGCTCCGTCTTGATCTTACTGTCCCTTTAAAAAAACTTTCTTCGTTTAGCCTTGGTAGTCAAGGTCTACTTTTTTCTATGATGCGTTCAAAATTTGTCACGACTCAGAGACCCTAAGGGCATTCCGAATCCTGTCCGTATATACCAGCAACAGGTCACTTACAGGCCATTGCTAATGTGAATAGTCAACACAGAGTCGACACGCAGAAATGACGACATTAGATGTAACTGTTGTCTCTCTGACCTATAGGACAACACATATAGGACAACGCATCAACATTGATAGTATTCCCCTAGTGGGGATCCCAGTTAGTAGTGACTGATATACCTGCTTTTCATTTTATACTTTATCTTGTTCACATACACATAGAATTTCCCGTTCACACACTCTCTATCCATCCGATAGATGGTCAAACGTTGCGTTTCTGCGCATCTTAAACACACGTTTTTAACCTTGTCATTATATTGTAATTATGGTATATGTGTACTGAGCACTGTGATCTATTTACTTTGTATGTATTTTTTGCTAGGCATCAGCTAACAGCACGTGAGTGAGCAGCCTGAGGCACATCCGAGGTAGACGCTGCAGAGGGGTTGCTATAGCAACCAGCTGGCTTGCGCTCCAGGGAGCGCTCCACAGACAGGAAACTGATCAGTCCCTTACACCCGGCTACTCTAATACGCGCACTTCCGGTTCCCCGGCTCCCACCCGCTGACTGCACGCTGTGACTGGCTCACTGACACTCTTCATGTTATTTAAGGTAAGCACTTCACTATGTTTGTTTGATTTCCACTTGCACCTTGACAAAGGGGTGACCAAGACCCCGAAACGTTGGTCCTATTTTGCTGCCAATTATACACTTGAAAAAAATCCCATTTGAGTGCCGCCTCTTCCATCTTTATATATATATATATATATATATATATATATATATCGGTCCTTAATCTAGATCGTACTATGCTGCTTAAATCAAAACCTGCCCATGACAAACAATTAGTTGAACAAAAAAGTTCTTTGGGTGAACCGTTTTAATGTCCAATCAACTAAATTAAATGCAGCAACCAAGCATCGTTGGCCCACAGTGTCGTCAGAGGACTAGAACATACTTCACTTATGCCCTGTTATTCACGTGGAAAAAACCTTAGAAGCTGGCTAGTCAAGACAGATATGTCTAAACTTAAGAAATCAAATCCACCAAGTCAATTACATTTAAGTAAAACTTTCCTGCCCCCAATGATGAGGGCAGGTTGCTTCCGATGCGGTTGTGTCACCTGTCAATTTTAATTGCCTGGTGACAGTTTTAATCACCCTCATGCAGGTAAAAAAAATTGCCATTAGATATCAGTTTAGCATTCCACAAGGGGATCGCAGGGTCTTTTTAGTACTAGGATGTTTATTAAATCTGTGCCCATTAGATACAGTATTGCAACTGTTTTTGATCTTCTCTCTTGCATCTTCTGCAGGCTGCGCTTTTTCTCACAAGAGGCCAGATGTACTAAGCTTGAAAAGTGATAAAATGTAGAGTGATAAACCACCAGCCAATCAGCTCGTAACTGCCATATCAAAGGCTGTATTTGAAAATTGACAGGTAGGAGCTGATTGGTTGGAGGTTTATCACTCTCCATTTTATCACTTTTCCAAGCTTAGTAGCCCATTGTGGGGCAGATGTATGATGTGTCGATATGGGGGAGAAGGGTATCAGCGCACGTTATGTGCACTGATACCGCTTCTCCCCCATGTATGAAGCGGACGGGATGTGGTAATGGACAGGGGCGCTATGCGCCCCTGTCCATATCGGCGCTGCTATCAAAATGATAGCAGGCCGAATGTATGAACGGTCAGCATCGCTGACCGTTCCGCACGAAGCCGGGTTTGGCTTCGCCAGCATCAGGCTGGCGAGGCCCTATCTAAACAGCAGAGACAGCGCTGTCCCTGCTGTTAGGTCTGGGCTGCGCTGGGGATCTCGCGTGAACAGTGAGGTCCCGCGCATGCCCAGTGCGGCCGGCCGAGGGACAGGAGATAGCGCATCAGTATTAACTGATGCGCTATCTCCAGAAAGGGACATCGCCGGAGGGGGGAGTTAACGCTCCCCCGCTTCGGCAGACAAGATGTTAATACATCTTGTTGATGTCCCTTTCTGCTTCACCTAGCTATTGAGGCGAAGCAGGAAGTATCATAGCGGCGCTTATCGCGCCGCTATGATACATCTGCCCCTGTAAGTCTTATAAATGTTCTGACTTTGCTCTTTAGTATTATTTGTCAACAGGTTTTTGCAATACATTCCTATACCCCTGCATGAATCTTTTTGTGATCGTTATAGTTCGTTAACTGTTTCCCATACTATGTACACACGGTTGGATTGCTATGAATATAGCTATTGAGAGATAAAAATCCCAGTGTCTGCGCTTCTGACAAAAGCGCAGACACTGGGATTTTTATCTCTCTTTGCTGTTCTATAGAAGGTAAACCCACATCTGTGTGGGGTAGTTTCCTTCTAACTAGGGGCCTTATTTTGGTTCATTCTTTCTGACAAAATCCTTCTTAGATGGGCAAAACCATGTGCACTGCAGGTGGGGCAGATGTAACATGTGCAGAGAGAATTAGATTTGGGTGGGGTTTTACTTCAAAGTGAGATCTATATTGCAGTGTAAAAATAAAGCAGTCAGTATTTTCCCTGCACAGAAACAAAATTACTCACCCAAATCTAATTCTCTCTGCATGTTACATCTGCCCCCCCTGCAGTGCACATGGTTTTGTCCATCTAAGAAGGATTTTGTCAGAAAGAATGAACCAAAATAAGGCCCTAGGTGTGATCGCACAGTTACACCACACCGTCTGCAGCTGAAATCATACCAGGGAGTTTCTATTTTCATTTTTATTATTTAATAAAAAAATAAATATAAAAAAAAGAAAAAATGTCATATATTCACATTAAATGATACACAGCGCCTAAAATAGGAGGGTAACCTCAAGGAAGTTATGAATATAGCTATTACTAGCTCATTCTAGCCATAATAGTCCTAATGTTTTTTATGGATATCCAGCATATATATAGATCATATAGTCACTTTGAGGGAACATGGTTGCAGCTTCCAGTTAGTACCATTGATATATACAGTACCATCTTGTTAATGGTGTAGAGATGTGAAGAAGTTGCTGTGGTGGATAGAGTCATTTAGCTACTATTTGCCTGAGACATAGAGATATCCACAGGGATATTCCGCAGTGACCTCCCAATTTTTAGTACAATTAATATCCAGCTCAGCCATTTTTAATAATCTCCTCTTGTTATACACTAATTCCCCCATGTAGGCACCATTAAGCATCTGAGAAGAGAGATGGTATACATACAGAATTTGTATCCGTGCAAACTGCCTATAGGAATTCGTATTAGCGGCCGTATATATATGGCCGCTAATACGAATCAATATGACTGAATACGACATCTGTGATTACAAAGCATTCGTATTTGACTGCTTTGTAAATTTCCCTCTGGAATACGAATTTGCATACGGCTAAAACAGCCGTATGCAGTCGTATTCATTCGTATTAAGAATACGAATACGAACAATTATATTCGTATTCTTAGTAAATTTCCCCCAGTATGTCATGGAATTTTTGTATTAGCATAAATGTTTGAATATTTTTACATTTCTTAATTAAGATTTAGGTTTATTTAGCATGTTCTAAGTACATGGCCAACCGTAATAGTCAAATAATTTCAAGTAAAATGTTTTTGATTTCCATTTAAATGGGATGGTATTTTAAAGTAAAATATGAAGAATCTTTGGAGATGCTTTTATTAGTAATAGTTCTTAGATTTAATTTTTAAGCGCACCTCAAACTTGTTAGTGGAAATATAGGGATCTTCAGAATTATCCGTAAATGTATATTCGTGAAAAGTGAAAACCCAGGCAAATATTACTCCCATCACTGTTTTGATGTGGTACAGTACTTATCATTTATATATATGTCTAGTGTCTGTGTGGCTTAGAAACACTGTCATCTGTTGGCAGCAAGTGAAACTACATCTACTAGCTTTGGAAGCATTTGCTTTGAGTGGGCTTACTACTACCATGATATGGTAGTTGAAGTCTGTCTTGTTTTATTACAGGCTATTGCTGTGTACACATGGGGCCAATTTTGTGTAATATTGCGGGCAATATGGTCGATTTCCACCGCCGGGTTCCCCCGGCAGTTTCTTTTTCATCAGCGACCATCTCTGGTCGCTGATGCAAACTGGACACTGAGCGATATATCGAGAGCGATATATCGCTCAGTGACATATCCCTCCGTGTGTACGGGGCTTCAGAAACTTAGGTAGTATAGATGCTGCACAAGTCTGACCTGCACCTTGCTAACTATAATCTATTCTCACATTATTACATTCTTGCCTCCAAGAATACATATATCGCCACAGTTTTTATAATAATAGTAATAATCCACACTCCCCCAAACCTATCTGTCTTTCTAATTAATCCCCATAAACTGGAAAAGAGGTATGTTCTTTGAAATCATCATGCAGCTGCCATGCCAAAGTGATCTACAATAACATCTGTTCCAATGCACTCCATAAATTGGGCCAATATGATTGGACGACAGTTATTTGATAATTCTAACAAAGTAGTAATGTTATTTAACACATTTTACCATCATGTTTAAATTGTACTGATGAAATGGTTACAATTCTGTAAATAACATTACTACTGCATAATCATTATCTCGGCAAATTATGCAGTCAGCATTTTGGCTGTCTACAGTTGTTGAATATTTAACTATATGACTTGCTAATGAAGTTACTGCACTAAATATAATGTAATCATAAATCATGAGAAAGCTTTTGTCCTGCTATTGTTTATCATTTATTTTTGTTATACAATTATTTTTAAATGTTACTCAGTGTGGGAGGGATGTGTCAAACCTTGGAGAGAGATACAATTGAGTAAAGTAGATGCTCAAAACAACCAATCAGCATCTGTCTTTTCAAATACTGTTCCGGTAATTTTCCTTTCTTTCGCGACTGGGCTGCTGTACAGTATATACAAATATGCCTATAAAACATGCCTGAAGTAATTTTTCTGCTGCTTTCATTCATTGTAATTGCTTTAATTAGTCAGTTTTGTCATTAATTACTTATATACATATTTATGTAAATAGAAAAAAATTGAGCTAAATTATGGTGTAGAGACTGTGAAATTATTAAGAGTAATGGATATCTTGAGATGTGAAGAATATCTAGCCAAATTCATTGTGTTCTGTTCAGAAAATAGAAGCCAACAAGGGATATGAATTTTCAAATAGAAATACATTATATTCAAAATCATCACAATGCAAGGAAGATTTTCATATCATTTCGTAAAAAAGTCCAGATAATCACATAGGCAGCATCCATTTCATGGTTAGTAAAACTTTTTTAATTTAAAATGATACAGGGCGTTGCCATTGAAAACTTGCAAAATAAATGAACAGTTACTGAAAAAGCCAATTGTACAAAGTCTGCAGTATTTGTGTTTTTAATATTGAAAACCTTCAAATTACTATAGAAGACATTGTGGCTTTTACCCTTTTAGTCGGAAGGCATAATATGAATTTGAAGCATATAATGACATAGTTGCTTTGTCTGCTACTATGCAACTATCCTCCAAAGAAATAGTAGCATATACAAGGAATATCAAATACTTATATAAGCACGTGTCCGCTTATGTGTGTATAAAGATACAGTATACATGAGATATTGTGTGGATCCCCTTGTTTTTTTCGTTCTTATTCATCGTAGTGTTTTTGATTTGACAAAACCACCTTCAGGTATTTTGGCACAGATTCAGATTTTGGTTCAATAAAAAATTGATAAAAACAAATTGATAATCATAAAAATCAATATAGATCAATGTAATAAATCCTGTCATAGCAGGGAGGTATAGTTAAGAGTGAAAACAACACCGGGTTTTAAATTTCTGTATTGTGAAGTTGGATACAGAGCATAGAACGTAAGGTCAATCAGTTAGGCTACTTGCCATATGTGACAGTTTTCTTTGTATATGTGTAATATGGTGCTCTATTCATACTTCATATGTATTTTATACTTGAATTTAATGCGTAAACCTTATCATAGGTCTTTTTTACATTTTGTTAGTTATAATTAATTTAAATTTTTTGCATTTAATAACATGTCTCTTTTTATTAATAACTGATTATGAAGGACTTTCAGATTTATTATGTATACAATTTCTTTGTCCATATTTGTATGCATAATTCATATTAAAGCCTATTAAATGCAGTTTATGTTATACTGATGTCCAACAATTGATAGTAACCTGGGGTGAATGTAATAGGGTGAGAGATTCAGAATGTGAGAGATTTGGTAAGAAATCTCCAGTTTTTTTAAAGCAGCAATCATTTACACTGCAAAACCAGTTTGATTTTGCAGTGTAAATGATTGACGCTTTAAAAACTGGAGATTTCTTACCAAAACTCTCACTTTCTTAATCTCTCACCCTATTACATTGCACCCCATGTTTCTATATGAGCATTATTTGCATATCTCCAGAGGGTTGGTGGTAAAACAGCAGTAGAAGGAGCAGTAGAACTCTCTCCTGTACTCATCTTCATTGTTCTGCTGCTGGCCCAACTTGGCCAGCAGCACCATCTTCTGGTCTTTTCCACAGCCACCAAAGCTCATTGCACAATGTCTTCTATTGACCACTGCAGATAAACTCAAGGATCCACTTGGCAGAGTACAACATCAGTTGGCATGAGTGCATTAAACTATGATGCATCTGCTTGACTGGCATCAAGTTTAGATATCATACACTGCCTATTGGTCCTTAGTTTGCTATTAGAACCACATTAAAAACGAAGAATCCATGCGCAGAGAACTACTCCCCAAACAAGGAATGTGTTCCACATGTTTTTTCTCCTGCCCTTTCCATTCTTTACCATAAAAGAAAAAAAAACACCAGGGACAATTTACGCTGATCAACTAAACATTTTTTTTGCTTATAACATCCAATAGATTTTATTCCTCTGTTTTTTGGATGGAGACCATACAGCATAATTTATAAGTACTGTACATAAAAGTACCCAATATATTTATCATTTCCATACTTCACTTAATTCATTTTTCATTGTACTAAATATAAAAAGTTGACTTTTGTGATTTTAACCTTTAGAAACAAAAAGAAAGAAATTTTTTTTAATATATAATAAACTAATTGTATTAAAAGCAAAAATTTTCATGCTGAACCCCTAAAAAAGTACAAACCAAGGCTCACAAATTAAACATTGTTAATTTCATAACATACAGTACATAGATTTATTTCAGATGAATTTAACGTAAACAGACCCACTGGGCACTTATCATTTGTTCTGAGGTGGAAAAGAGGAGTGGCCCATCACCTGCCTGGGATGTATTGTACCGCTTCTATTTGAGCGCCACTGAAGGGAGAACATCCGGGTGTATTTCCATACACTTTCGTATATTTTTGAAGGTCCTTGAATTTAGCAGATTCCAGTAAAGATCTCAGTGTACAGTCTTTCAAAAATAATTTGGCAGAATACTCATGCTTTATAAATACCATTCCCAATATGGTATTACAGTAGTTTAAGAATTTAGAAAAATCTTTAATTCACAGTTTCCAAGTAAGTTTCCAAGTAAATGCCATGTTTCATGAAAAGAGTGAAGATGAATAATCAAGCTGCTTGCTTCAGTCAACCTCTAGTGTAAAAAGGAATAGGTTCCTTCCCTCTTGGGTCCAAATCGGAATTTGCTGATTGATCACAGAACAAGGAGTAAAGTCCCATTGTCAATTCCCAGTAGCAGGTCACAAGTAAAGCAGAGGAAATATCTTTAGAACAGTATGATTTTTTTTAATATGAAGAACTTCAGATGCTGCTGAACGGCAGGTGTTTTAATTATCCAGCTTGCTCAGTATAAGTATAAAACAGAGATCTAAAGTAGTTTTCCATGGGAAAGTAAAATATATTACTCATGGAGAAGTATCAAAGAGCAGACCAACAAGAGTCTGTAGAAAGAGATGAACCACATTGTAAAACTATAGAAAGGCAGGCGTAATGCTTTGAATTTCTTTAAGCAAATAGCAAAACCAAGTAGAAATTACAATATACTGTAAGATATAATACAGTGGTTCCCAAGCCTGGTCCTCAACTACCCCCAACAGTGCACGTTTTCCAGGTCACCTGGGAGGTGCACAGATTATTCAGACACATTTTAAAAGATTCACAGGTGAAGCTAATTATTTTGCCTGTGATTCTGCGTGGAGACCTGGAAAATGTGCACTGTTGGGGGTACTTGAGAAAGAGGGTTGGGAACCACTGATATAATAACTTAATGCAATTTCCCAATATACATGTGGCCTTTTCAGGGGTTTAGAATGTCTGAAAAATTGGATATTTAAATAAAAAATATGAAATTAAAGCAGTGTTAGTCAATTCCATTTACTATCATTCTTGCATTAACCAAAATGTGCATCAATATATATTACATGAAAGATCATAAAACCATCTAATATAATACTGAACACAAACTGTTATATGGTGACATCTACTTTCAGATGAATATATAAGATTTTATGTTGCTAGAAATTTTTAAAAGATCGACACAAGGAAAAAGGTTGACATGAACATGGTTGACAATGAAAAGGGTGTCATGATTTTTTCAAGTTTTTGGTGTCTATGTCGACATATGTCAATATAGTCACGCATCCCCTAGTACCATAGTACTTCTGTATTCCCCACGCATGACTCACTACATTCATCATGCTTCAGGCATGGTGCCAAGCGTATTACAATTTTACTCGATGCCCTCTTGGATGCTATGAACCAAGTAGATAAAAAAAATATGGAAAAAATGTGTCGACCTTTTCAGTATTGACCATGTTCATGTTGATCTTTAGCTTATTTTGACCTTCTATTATTGTTGACCTAGGGTATGTCAGCCATTATTAGCTGTCGATTAATTCACTGTGGACCATCAGTGGTCGACCTAGTCATTATTGACCTAGACATTGTAAGCCATCAAAGAAACATTTTATTCAAAGGCATCAAGTAGTAATATATAATTTATCTATTGACAACCATTCTCTACTTGAGACATGTGTACTTTCAAAATGTTATATTGGACATATAAGAAGACCATATTACATTCATTGGAAATAGTGCAGTACATACAGTATGGTGTTTCTTTAATAAAATATTCTAATTACGTATGACAGATTAGTACAATGTGATTCTCATCTTTTTTCACTTTCAGAAGATTCTATTTTATAATACAAAGGAAAGAAAAAGCACTTAAATCTTTAAGTGACAATTCTAGCCTATAATTTGCTCATCTCTCAAAATGCTTTGAGAAATTGATTTGTGACATTTCTGTGGTGTTCCAGGAATCTAATCAAAATTTCCTGAGACATTAGACTTAATCAAAGTTTGTTGAGGTAACTTTGTTTTTTATGTTTTATTATTTTTCACCTTATATATACAGTATGTCCATAACATTTTTGAAGGTCCAAACTTCCAAACAGATGGTTTTAACATTGAGATTGTCTAAGGGTCCCCAGCAATGCTGAATAACATTCCCATGGTGAAGTTTATTTCTTACTTACTGTAAATTCAGCTTTTCAAAAGCCAATTGTGTGAATTTGTAAGATCCTTTCTGATACAGTACATACAGTTTACAGTTAGTAAAAATTCTGATGATTATATACATACATTTGTATGTATGTAGAAGAGCTGGTAAAACCAATAACAGAATTATTTAGCTACTGGAGTAATCCCAGAGGACTGGAAATCAGCGAATGTAGTCCCACTGCACAAAAGTGGAAGCAAGGAAGAGGTAAGCAACTATCGACCAGTGAGCCTTATATCAGTAGTAGGGAAATTGATGGAAACACTCTTATAACAAAGAGTTGTAGAATATCTCAAAACCAGCAATTTACAGGATCCAAAACAGCATGGGTTTGCTGGGGGAAGATCATGTCAAACAAATCTTATTGACTTTTATGACTGGGTGACTAAAGTAATAGATCAAGGTGAGGCTGTAGATGTAGCTTATCTAGACTTTAGTAAAGCTTTTGACACTGTCCCACATCGCAGACTGTTAAATAAACTTGAAAGCTTGGGATTGGATTCTAAGATAGTTGAATGGATAAAATAGTGGTTGCAGGACAGAAAACAAAGAGTTGTAGTAAACGGAGTACAGTCAAAGGAGGGCAAGGTTACAAGTGGAGTACCCTAGGGATCTGTACTTGGACCGGTGCTTTTTAATGTCTTTATTGGTGATATTGCAAATGGAATTGAGGGTAAAATGTGCCTTTTTGCAGATGACACAAAGGTATGCAACAGGGTAGACACACCAGGAGGGGTAAAACAAATGATTGAGGATCTAGGTAGATTCGAGAAATGGTCAAGAGAATGGCAACTACAGTTTAATGCCAAAAAATGCAAAATCATGCACTTGGGTCTCAGAAATCCAAAAACTCAATATAGTATAAATGGCACTATAATGGAAACTACTAAGGAAGAGAGGGATCGAGGTGTCACTATTCCAGGGGACTTAAAAGCAGGTAGGCAATGTAACAAAGCAATGAAGAAGGCAAGTCAGATGCTTGGTTGCATAGGGAGAGGTATCAGCAGCAGAAAGAAATAAGTAATAATGCCACTGTATAGGTCATTGGTACGACCTCACCTAGAGTATTGTGTTCAGTTCTGGAGGCCGTATCTCCAGAAGGATATAAATACATTAGAGACTGTACAAAGAAGAGCAACTAAAATGGTGCATGGCCTACATCACAAAACGTACCAGGAAAGACTAAAAGATCTTAATATGTATACTTTAGAGCAGAGAAGGGAAAGGGGGGACATGATATAAACTTTCAAATATATTTAACAAGGTACAGGTGGGAGACATTCTTCACAGGAAGAGGAGCAACAGAACACGAGGACATGCACTGAAACTAGAGGGAGGAAGATTCAGGGGAAATGTGAGGAAGAATTTTTTCACATAAAGAGTAGTAGATAAGTGGAATAGCCTACCATCAGAGGTGGTCGACGCAAATACAGTAGTACAATTTAAACATGCTTGGGATAAGCATATTGATATCCTTACAAAAAAATAAGGATCAAATATGGTTTGAGGTAACATGTTTAAAAAAAGGGGCAGACTAGATGGGCCAATTGGTTCTTTTCTGCCGTCAAATTCTATGTTTCTATGTTTCTATACTTGACATGTGAGAGTTTGTTATGATATTCTGGGATTTCTCTGCAGTTGTTAGAAGAATAATACTAACATTTTAACAATAACTTAATATAGATCACAGATGACATACTGTAGTGGTGCCTCAAAAATATTATTGTAATTATCATTTATTTATATAGCGCCTCAAGGGTTCCACCGCACCTGACAATACAAAAATGAGCAAATATAACAATTAACAAATTACAGTAAAAGACAATTTAGAACAAGTACATGGCAAATAGGGATAGTTGTATAAGGGGACAGGACACTGAAACAATCATCAGGGTGGCAGAGATATACATATTATAAGAAAAGCACATAAGGACAGAGGGCCCTGATTGTGAGAGCCTACATTCTAAGTGGGAAGGTTAGACAAACATGGCTGACACAGAAGGCGTAGAAGTAAATATAAACAGAAGGATAGGGTGAGAGATGATTGGGTTTTATGTGGGACCATGGGAAGATGGACATTTTAAGTCTAAGAAAGTGCTGAATCATCCAAGAATAGACAGCAGAGAGTCAGTTGGGAATATGAGTGTGGATAGAGGGAGAGAGATCAGAAAAGGAGCAGTACATCTGAGTATTATCAGCATTCATGTGATATTGGAATTTAAGTGAGTGGACAAGCTCACCCAGGCCCTTATTCTGAATCGTGCGGTACGGCCCGCGTGCGGCCGTACCGCCGATGTTTTCAGTCTGCACATGCGCAGAGGTCAATCTGCGCATGTGCAGCCCAATTCGCCGCAGACGTAGTTCGTCCGCCGCAAAGGGGGCGTATAGGGGCGTGAGGGGCTTCATACCCTCATTTCCCTATGCATACGCCCCGCGTTTCATGGGCGTTCCCATGCAAACGCTGGGCGTATGCATGCTAATGAGGGTATGACGCCAGTGATGGGGGCGGAAAGCTGACGTCGCCGGATGTCAGTTCTCCGGCCCCATACAAGCTATCACACGGACGATTGTCCGTGTGGTCTCAGCTTGCGGGACCTGGTGGGGCGTGCGGCCCTGCCTTCGATGGTCGACGACCATCGAATGCAGGGGGCAGCTCCCACCATGGTGGAGGCGTACGCCCCACCATTTTCTTGCGGATCGCCAGCCGTCCGTGTACGGACGGCCGTGGCGATCCGTATCGTGGGCGGGGATTGGTTTGTGCGGCCGGAGCACCGTGTGCGGCTCCGGCCGCACGATTCAGAATAAGGGCCCCAGAGAGGTCATATAGAGAGAGAGAAGAGAACTAAGATCAGAAACTTGGATACACCAACTGTCAGTGGAAGTGTAGGAGAGGTGGAGGCAATAGAGGTACAGCTGTGCATTTTCAAAACTGACAGTACAAATACAAGCGCAATAATGGTGATAGTCAAAGTTTTTGCAGATGTAAAAAATGTGTTATTAAGGCTGTATATCCAGATTAAACAGCCAGGAGTTGTATGTTGTAAAGATAAAGTGAACTCACTCAAAGGAGTCCTTTGGATTTCAGAGTTGTGGTTGATTTCTGTTCTTCTGATTCCAAGGAAGTATTCCTTTTAAAAGAGAATGTCCTTTACACTACCTTGGTTAATAAGATGACGATAAATAACTGAGTTATAATAATTTTTTGAAAGGGACTTGGATTAGGCAGAGCATCACCTGTCATACCCATAATACTCCTGAGATTTTATATACAATTATAAGAATAATTAAAAGAAGATAGTTCTAACTTAGAAAATATATATTTTGTAATTGTAATTATTTTTATAGTTAACGCTCACCAGATTTGTGGAGATTCCTGGAGCGAAAGACAATAGGTGAGCTCAGACTCTCTTCTGTATAATTATACACTGCGGCACAGAGAGCTAATAAAGGCATGCCATTGAGTGTGGGGGGGCATGTCCTGAGCACTGATTGCAACTAGATGTGTCATGTGACCAGGAAGATCACTGTAGTGTATAGAAACATTGACCAAAAGTCAATAAGTAGCCCATACCTTAAAATACCTTTACATTATTATTTAAACGAAAACCCTTAACTAAAATAATTGAGACGACACCAAATAACTCACGCTGACAAGAAATAACCACACTGACACCGAGAGTTAAATTTAAAAAGGTCAGAGGAATGTTTATTGAAGACCTTGTAACTAAACTAGAAGAATTTGGGTTTGAATTTGGATTTCAGTCCCTAACTTTTAAACTAAAGGTTGGAGGATGGCAAAGACTAAGCCGCTACCAACACGCCAGCCCAGTCAACTTGATAAACGTAAAAAACTGCAGGAGGGGTTCACCACCGCCTCCTAATGGCACAACCTGCATCGTGAGGGTCTCACCACCCCCTAACCTGGCTGAGCCCTTAGCGGACGGTCCCGCAGGGGAACGCCCCCTGTCCACCCGCACGGGAAGGACCACCCGCCGTCCTACGAAGGGGATGGTGCCCCACGATGACCGCTTGTGCCCCCCTTTGACCGCTGGCTGGTAGCGACTTCCCGCCATGCTGGCTGGAAAGCCACAAAATAGAGCTCTTTGCAGAACCGCTCCTGCAAAGCACCAAAATTACTCACAGGGATAAACCATCCCTCTAGTGAGCCCGTTCATTGGGAGGGAGGGAGGGCTTCAAAATGGCAAAAAGAAGGATGAGGTCACATGATCATCTGGCCTATATAACCTTTGCCTGGCTACTCCCCTTAAACCCCTGATTGGTCAATGCCTGCATCACCAGCTTGTATCCAGGCAGAAACCAGCCTAAGCTTTTTTCTATCTTGCTGAACTTTCTATGAACCTAAGTCAGGGCTCTTATATGGATTTCTGGCTTATGCAGCCCTTACCCACTCTAAGTAGCCCATACCTTAAAATACCTTTACATTATTATTTAAACGAAAACCCTTAACTAAAATAATTGAGACGACACCAAATAACTCACGCTGACAAGAAATAACCACACTGACACCGAGAGTTAAATTTAAAAAGGTCAGAGGAATGTTTATTGAAGACCTTGTAACTAAACTAGAAGAATTTGGGTTTGAATTTGGATTTCAGTCCCTAACTTTTAAACTAAAGGTTGGAGGATGGCAAAGACTATGCCGCTACCAACACGCCAGCCCAGTCAACTTGATAAACGTAAAAAACTGCAGGAGGGGTTCACCACCGCCTCCTAATGGCACAACCTGCATCGTGAGGGTCTCACCACCCCCTAACCTGGCTGAGCCCTTAGCGGACGGTCCCGCAGGGGAACGCCCCCTGTCCACCCGCACGGGAAGGACCACCCGCCGTCCTACGAAGGCGATGGTGCCCCACGATGACCGCTTGTGCCCCCCTTTGACCGCTGGCTGGTAGCGACTTCCCGCCACCACAAGGTTGACTAACCGCAGCCGCCATCCCCAATAAAACTTAGAAAAACCTCAAAAAACCTAAACCACTATTCAAGCCCACAACCGGTAGATGTCCTCCAGAAACATGCAGTTTCCCGCAAGGGAAAGATGCACCCCATCCTCTCTATAGTACCTAACATTATCTAGCACCAATGAGGGATGCCTTACCACACTACCCCCCATAGCTCTAACAAAGACTCCTATGGCAGAGTTCACCTTCTTCCTTGCCTTTTCAATGGCTGAGGTCCGAACAGCACCCCGCCAATGAAACCGAGGGATAATCTCAGACCAGACTATCCTTACCTCAGGCCAATGTGCCCTAACGGCCACCAAATCGGACTTAATACTTAAAATCAAGTCGATTCCCTTGACCACACCCATGTCGTTGCCGCCCAAGTGGATGACCAGCCACTGGGGACGCCCCCAACTCCTCTCATGCCTGAAAAGCTCGTTCAAGAACTCGCCCCAGCGCATGCCTCTCACACCTATCCACCTGACCGTCCTGTCTCCTAAATAATCATGCGACCTCCTTCCCATTGGGTGCCTCCCTGCCCAATAAATAAAGGAATGGCCAATGAGCCATATTTCCCCCGAGGATTCCATTGCAACTGAAAAAAGAAGAATCCCTACCGTCAGTAACATATCAATATTACAAAACTTAAATAATCAACCCATGTGAAGGAGAAAACTTAAAAAACCTCCCGTGGACCTTGGTTTGCCAATTGAATTAAGGCCCCCTCGGAGGAAAAAGTAAAAACAACCTTCACACCCACGATTTCTGAACGCTGTCGTTCAAAAACCGGGAGTAAACTTCGTTTTAGGGTTGGCGCAACAGGCGCAACTACAATTTATCTAATCTAACATAACTCTTATACGAATCAGACTTCCACCGGCCTAGCGCCTGGATCGCCCCTGGGGACAACCCAGCTGCCGCAGCCTGTGTAGCTGACCCAATCCGAAAGGAATGGGTACCATACTCTTGAGGCGGGAGCCCCAACACACTCAAACAGCGCTTTAACACAGCTGCAAACTGAAATTTAGAAAGCGCGGACTTATCAACGTGCAATAAAAACTGCCCCCCAACCCCTATTGGTCGGATCCCCAAGTAAGACTGAACCAGCTGAACTGGGCAAATCTCCGCGTCATTGTGCGCTTGCAAGATAACCCACTTACCTCTCCCAACCTGATCCGTCTTGGATCTAGCTATCTTGCAGCACACGCTATCGCTGCGAAGTTGCACCTCGCTGCTAAGCAACCCAGACTTACCATCCGTCTTACTCTTGGCAACCAGCTCGCTGACCCTAAAAGCCCCAAAAAATGCCAAAACAAACGCAGTGCGAAAAAGCAGTATCTCGTATTCGGACTCGCCAACTTCCGCTAAAACCCTAACTAGATCCTTTAATAATGCTAAGTCAATGGGCCTCCTTGAATCCTTCCCCGCCGGAAAAGCCTTAGCCCACCCTTTCATAGCCTTTTTTAGGACAAAAGACCGAGTGGGGTCTTCCTGCCCCCGTATCCGCGAATGGAAAGCAATGCCCGCAAGGGCAGCGGACATGGCCCCTTTTGCCCTCCCTGCCTTGAAGTGTTCCCAGGCAAAAACACATAACCTATCCTCCAAGGACTCACCTTCCTGACCATACCTGCTCAGAAAAGCCTGCCAATCCCTCCAAGCCGCATCATAAGCCTTCTGCGTGGAAGGCGCCAGTGCATTTCTGGCCAATCCCACTATACCGGCTCGATAATCTGCCAGATATAAGGTGGGCAAGGTAAGCCTACATCCGATGCTTCCGGCACCAACTCTCTAAACTTGTCCCACTGAAAACGGGACAGGGCATCCGCTATCTTGTTATCTATGCCCGGGACGTGACAAGCCGAGAAAACCACATTAAAACGCAGACACTGCAAGACCAAATGCCTAAGTAACCGCAAGGCCAGAGGGCATGAAGTCCTTTGATTGTTAATGGTGTGGACGACACCCATGTTGTCACATCTGAAAACAACCTGCTTGTCCGCCAACTCCCGGGCCCACAACTCTAAGGCTACCACTATTGGGAACAATTCCAGCAGCAGTAAATTCCTGGTGAAACCCCTATCCACCCATGATTCCGGCCACCCCTCGGCACACCATTCAACCCCAAAGAAAGCACCAAAACCTACACTGCCCGATGCATCGGTGAAAAGCTGCAACGCACTATTAAAACAAGGAGGGGACGGCCACAACACCACCCTGTTAAATGACTGCAAAAAGGAAGACCAAGTCCGCAGATCGTCCTTGATCTCCTTAGACAGGTACACCGAATGGTGCTGCCTGGCGACCCCTGCCGTCGCCCGCTCCAACTTCCTACTGAAAGCTCGACCCATTGGGATAATCCTGCATGCAAAGTTAAAGCACCCCAGCAAAGACTGAATTTGCTTTAGCCTCACCTTCCTTTTTCCCAGACAATCCTGAATGAGGCCCAACCATTTATGCACCTTGCTAGCTGGCAAACGACAACAACCCTCCCTTGTATCAATCTCGATCCCAAGGTAACACAGACAGTGCATGGGTCCCTCCGTCTTACCCTCTGCAATGGGGACCCCCAGAGCTCCTAAAACCTGCTCCGTAACTTTCAACAGGTTCCCACAAACTGGGCTACCCTCTGGACCCACAAAGAGGAAATCGTCAAGGTAGTGCGCAATACCCTGACAACCTGAAGCTCTCTGGATGCACCAATGTAGAAAACAGCTAAACTTTTCAAAATACGCGCAAGATATTGAGCAGCCCATAGGCAGACACCTATCAACAAAAAACTCCCCCTTTAATTTAAAACCCAGAAACCGCAATAATTCCGGGTGAATCGGGAGTAACCTGAAAGCAGACTCAATATCCACCTTTGCCATTAATGCATTCTGCCCACACCCTTGAACCAAACCAAGCGCCTCCTCAAACAGCTGGTACCTAACCTTGCAGAGCTCCTCAGGTATGGCATCATTAACCGAGGCCCCATGCGGGTGCGAAAGATGCTGAATTAATCTAAACTTCCCAGGAGTGCTTTTTGGAACCACCCCCACTGGGGAAATACATAAATCCTGCAAAGGAGGGGAACTAAAAGGGCCACACATGCGTCCCAGCCTAATCTCAGCATCAACTTTCTCCCTAACAATATGTGGGAAATCCCTTGCAGATTTCAAATTTCTAGCCACCACCACATGAACTGAACCCGTAACGGGCAACCGAAACCCTGAACTGAAACCCTCCCATAAAAAACGAGACCCCTCGACATCAGGGTACCCCCTGAGCCACTTAATAAGCTCGGAAACCACAACCGGCGAATACGCCTTACTTGTGACTTCCCCCGGCATCCCCCGTGTCAGCAGACTTTCCAGCTGGGGCTGCGGAGCAGTCCTTTGCTGCATGGTTGCCACCACAGACTCTGCATGAGTGACGAAAACGACAATTCGCCCCTCTGGCGCACTTGCCGTCATTGAACGCGAAGCACTTGCCCTTTCCTACTACCTTAGAGGCTGGGGATGCCACCACTACTGCTTTCTTAGCCACCCCCTCCCCTGGTGGTTTGGTCTGCTGTGTGACCTCTAACCAAACTTCCACGTCCTTGAACCCCATGGGCAAAACTGCATTCCCATCCTGCTTACGGCGAAACTTTTCGTCGTAATCCCTCCAAGAGTAGCCTTTTGTTTTTAGGTACATTTCATGTACCAAAAACAAGTACTTAACCACATTGGGATACTCAGCAGGCCTGGTTTCGGCGTAACAGGCCGCAAAAACCAAGAAACCTCTCAACCACTGATGGAAATTCCGAAAAGCATTCTCCCCTATGCCATCAGCCTTCTTTGCCTTATCAAAGGCCTGTCTCATGTCCTCCGTAAGGGTGAACATGTCAACGTATTTCCCTTTTCTGATCTTCTCCCTCATCCTCTTACGGAGACCCCTAGTCACTGCTGTATTAGCGCAATGCACCATTTCGGTAAACAAAGGGGGGTCCGCAGGAGGTGGCGCAGAACTCGCGACCTTATCCTTACTCGTTGCCTTCGCTACGTGACGCGCAATAAGCCTGGCCAGCTTACGCGGGCGCCGCGGGGAATCCGACCCCCCGCTAGTACTATCGCTAACAGAGGAATCACATGAAGAATCAGGAACCGTACACTCACCGGCACCCGATGTCCCCGGAACTTCGTCAGCCGCAACGGCCGACCTGGAAACTGCTGATGTTGACTCCGTTGCCATCCTTGACTCTTCTCTGACGTCCCGACTTCTCCTTCTGGTCACCCCCGATGGTGCTAGAATGCTTGAATCCTGTGAACACACAGCTGGGGGGGGGGAGAGATAACAACAAACCGCCCCTACCTCCTGTCCCCACCGGCGAAGCCAATGGAGGGGGAGGTGGGACTGACACGGTGGCACTGGGTGGGGGACCCCTTGCCATTGGTGGGACCCCTGCTGGAGAAAATACACTCTGCGTCCCTGTAACCCCACCCCCAACCTGGGGTAATTGCCCACCCTGGCATCCTGGGGATGTCCAGGTACCTGGAGGGGCGAAACCCTGATCCCACCCATGCCCGACGGAGCTATGAGGGCTGTAAGCCTGGGCCCCCGTGGACCACAGGAGTGGCTGGCTGGTGGGAACACCCTGAAAGCCCGAGGAAAAATGTGGCCCGGCACCTGGGACCGCCTGGTGTCTCCAAGGCGGGATTTGGGGCCACGACCCATAACCCCCCCCCCCAAAGGAGCCTGGAAATACGGGGAACCCGTGGGGGCCCACTGCCCTTGGAAACCCCCGGCAGGGGCAACCTGGGCAGATACTCCCGAATGAGCCCCTTGCCATGAAGGCGTGGACAGTCCTCCCCCCCAAGATGCTATGGGCTGCACCCCTATGTGAGGGCCCTGCAACTGTAACGATGTTGCCACTGTACTCCTGGAATAGACCATCTGACCCATAGCCCCAGCCCCGATGGGCATCCCTGTTGAAAAAACTACTGGGTTCCATAGTGAATGAACCCCTACCCCCCTCCCAGCACTACCCATGGGATTTACCCCTAATGCTGTGTGTGGCAGGCTCATCCCCCCCAGACCAGCATTCCCTCCAGCCCTCATATCTACATTACCTACGCCTGCAGCAGCTGCTGCTGCAGCCTCTAATGATCCCCTTCCGTTAGTTTCCCTTCCCATCCCCATGAAAACACTGGGGTTCTCCTGCCCGCTTCCCCTCCCCCCACTGCCTGCTTCAAACCCAACATCTATTCTCCCACCAGCAGTAACATCACTGAGGCCTCTCCCCGCAAGGGAAGACACCTCCACATTAACCCCATTATCCGTGGCCGCAGGCCGCGCGCCTTCTGACGACGCGACCTGGTTTGCTGGGACGGGAGCAGCCAGGCTCCCCGGCTCCGGCCTTGATGACGCTAACATCGCGTCAGCCGGCGCCGGGGCCTGCTGTCTTCCCGAAGTCGCGCCTGCTGCCTGTATCGCCGCCGCGAGCCCCGCGCCAGCCGGCGCCAGGGCCCGCGGCATGCCCGGGGCCTCCTGTCCAAACGGAGCCCCGTCAGCGATACGCGCCGTCGACGCCACGGGTCCCGAGCCATCCGGCGCCAAAGCCCGTGGCATCCCCACACGCCCGCCCTCCGTCTGACTCGCCGCAGCGGGCCTCGCGCCAGCCGGCGCTAAGGCCCGCGTCATCACCACCGACCCGTCCGCCGCCTGGGTGTCCGAAGGAAACTCAGGCGCCGGTTCGGAGGCCTCCAGCGTCGCGTCCCTAACGGACGCGACCTGAGGTAAACGAGGGGCGCTGACACCCGCCGAGGGACCCGGAGACGTCCGGACCTCGGCGGGCACATTCACAAACGGCTCCCCCACGATGGGAACCGCATACCCGATCCCCGGTGCAGCGCTGGCCACGCTCACCGGGCAGTCCTGACTAACAGGTGGCAGCATAAACCCCGACGCCAGGCTCACCGCAGGTGAGCCTGTCTGCGAAGAGGCCTCCTGCACCCCAACCACCCTCACCCGTGGCCGGCGGTACCCCGCCGCAGATAACGGCCGGGCCGCATCCACAAGGCGGCGGGGAGGGGGTGCAGAATGCCTTGGACGGGGCATTATAGATAAATAATTGTAGTAGCAGATAAAAATATCCTTACCTCAGATCCGCGCAGGAGCACCAGCACTTCAAAATGGCAAAAAGAAGGATGAGGTCACATGATCATCTGGCCTATATAACCTTTGCCTGGCTACTCCCCTTAAACCCCTGATTGGTCAATGCCTGCATCACCAGCTTGTATCCAGGCAGAAACCAGCCTAAGCTTTTTTCTATCTTGCTGAACTTTCTATGAACCTAAGTCAGGGCTCTTATATGGATTTCTGGCTTATGCAGCCCTTACCCACTCTAAGGGTAATTTCAATAAACTAAGCCATTATTGTTGGACAAAAAAGTAAGGACAACAATCAACAATAAAAAAAGAGCATTTCAATTTTATAAGGATAACGCGAATGATAAGGCATTCAGCAAATACAAAGAATTCAACAAAATTTGTAAAGGGGTAATCAAAGTAGCTAAAAGGGAAAATTAAGAGCGCATAGCCACTGAAAGCAAAACCAATCCCAAGGATTTTTTCAAGTACACCAATAGTAAACGATTAATTAAAGAGAACATATGTCCATTGACCAATATCAATGGTAAAAGTTTTACAGAGGATAAAGGAAAAGCAGAACTATTAAATGAGTTCTTCTCATCAGTGTTGACTAGGGAAGAACAGACAATTGAGCATACAGGTACCAGAAATGGGACAAACAAGCCAGATCTTAATATTGCTTCACGACAGATGAGATAATATTGCGGCTCAGCAAAATCAAAACAAATAAATCACCAGGCCCAGATGGAATTCACCCTAGGGAATTAAGGGAGGAATTAGCAACCCCTCTGTATTACATATTTGAGAACTCTTTTTCATCTGTTAAGGTTCCGAAAGACTGGAGAATAGCAGAGGTTGTACCAATATACAAAAAAGGAAAAAGGGATGACCCAGCTAATTACAGACCTGTGAGCTTAACATCAATAGTGGGTAAATTATTTGAAGGAATTTTAAGGGATGGTTTCCAGAATTATTCAGAACTTCATAGTTTACTTAGCATTAACCAGCATGGGTTCGTGAAAAATCGATCATGCCAAACAAACTTACTAGGCTTCTATGAGGATGTCAGCAAAAACCTTGATAATGGAAACACTGTAAACGTGGTCATCCTAGGTTTTGCTAAAGCTTTCGATACAGTGCCACACAAGAGGTTGATAAATAAATTGGAGGACCTGGGATTAGGGGGTAAGGATCTGTAAATGGGTATGGAACTGGCTGTGTAATAGACAGCAGAGAGTGGTTGTGAACAGTGCAGTATCAAATATGACACCAGGACTAAGTGGTGTGCCACAGGGGTCAGTACTAGGGCCCACTTTATTTAACATATTTATTAATGATATTGGGCTGAGATTACTCAGCAACATTTCCATCTTTGCTGATGATACAAAACTTAGTAGAGTAATTAGATCAACCGAGGATGTCTTTGCTCTTCAGAATGATCTAAATAAACTAGATGAGTGGGCAAAAAAATGGAAGATGAGGTTCAATGTGGATAAATGAAAGGTTATGCACCTTGGGAGAAATAACCAGTGTGCTAGGTTTAATCTAAGCATGGATGCATTGGGTAATTCAGTACTGGAAAATGATCTACAGTAGGAGTCCAAATAGATAACAAACTGGGGTGTAGTGCTCAATGTCACATAGCAACAAAAACGCAAAGATAATTTTAGCATGTATAAAAAGGGGCATGGAAACTAGGGACTCAAAAGTAATTATGCCACTGTACAAAGCATTGGTTAGACCACACCTTGAAAATGGAGTACAATTCTGGGCCTCATACTATAAAAAGGACATCATAGAATTGGGAAAAACAAGAGCAACAAAGCTAATTAAGGGAATGGAGAATGTAAACTATGAGGACAGATTGAACAAATTAGGACTATTTACACTAGAGAAGAGACGTTTAAGGGGGGACATGATCAACATGTACAAATATATCAGGGGCGAATATAAGGAACTGTCAAGCACCCTTTTTACTGCAAGGAATGACTCTCGGTCACGTGGGCACGAGTTTAGATTGGAATAAAGAAGATTTCATTCCCTTAGAAGAAAAAAATTCTTTACAGTCAGGGTGGCTAAACTATGGAACTCTTCCTGGTGAGGTGGTGTCGGCTGACACAATAAATACATTTAAAATAAGGTTGGACAAACATTTATTGGTTAAAAACATCCAGCGTACCAATAAGAATCATAATCTGTCTTTAAAAAAAATATCTGAATTCACTACATACAACAAGAGATAAGCTATTAAAACCAAGGTTGAACTTGATGTACGCAAGTCTTTATTCAGCCTTATCTACTATGTAACTATGTAGATTCTAGATCCAAGTGGCCTCAAAGACCTTCTTGTGACCCACCTTTTCCTCATAAGGGGGGTGGATCCATCACTTCCAGAGAGGTTAAGATTAGACACCAGGAAAAGAATAGGGTTAGGTTGTGGGACTAGGATCTAGCACTCCTAGGGAGTTTAGAGCTAGGCACTCAGGAAAGGTTAGATTTAGGCTGTGGAACTATAACCCAGTGCTTCTGGGGAATGCTGGGCATCAGTGAGCAATTAGGATTAGGCTGCAGGGTTAGGGTCTAGCAATTCTGATGATGTTAGATTTAGGCACAAGGGAGAGGTTAGGGTTAGGCTGTGGGATTAGGATCCAGCACTCCTGTGGAAATTAGCATTCTCAATCTCTCATCCTATTAAATTTCACCCTGAGAATTGTATTGAATCTAGCACATTTTAAAATAACTTCTTTATGGGTTTTATTGAAAAGTATACTGAAGGGAAAAGATACTTTTTTACTGTTTACACAAAATAATGCAACATGGTAGACACACCGGGAGGGTGAAAAAAAATGATTGATGATCTAGGCAGACTAGATGAATGGGTACTTGTGAGTTATCCGGGCGTCCGATTTTTAAATCGGGTCGGATCGGGACATCGCATCGCATCGCATGCGACCATCGGATGCGATGCGATGCGATGCGATGCGATGCGATGCGATGACCCGATTTTTCCATAGGAATCAATGTTAAAATGGACTGAGTCCATTTTAACATGGAATTCAATGGGAAAAAAGGTCCTTTTCATACCCCTACTATCCAAGTGGGCATGGAGTTGGATATAAACCTGTGGCGAGCGTAGCGAGCCACCGAGCCCGAAGCGTGGCGAGCGTAGCGAGCCCCGCGAGGGGACACGGAATACCGTCCCCTCGCGGGGCTCGCTTCGCTCGCCACGCTTCGGGCTCGGTGGCTCGCTACGCTCGCCACAGGTTTATATCCAACTCCATGCCCACTTGGATAGTAGGGGTATGAAAAGGACCCCTTTTTCCATAGGAATCATTTTAACATTGATTCCTATGGAAAAATCGGGTCATCGCATCCGATGATCGCATGCGATGCGATGCGATATCGCATCGCATCGCATCTGATTGTATGCCTTAACTTAAGGCATACAATCAAAAAATCGGACGCCCGGATAACTCACAAGTACCGATGAATGTGCAAAAACTTGGCAACTACAGTTTAACACTAAATAAAAATTTAAAAAAATCATGCACTTAAATCTCAAAATCCAAAGGCTAAATATAGTATAATGGATACTATAATTTAAACTATAGAGGAGGAAAGTGTTTTAGGAGTCACTATTTCAAGTGACTTAAAGGCAGGGAAGCAATGTAACATAACAATCAGGAAAGTACTGTATGTTAGTCAGATGCTTGGTTGCATAGCATGAGGAATCAGTAGCAGGGAGCAAGTATCATTAATGCCACTGTAAAGCGCCTTGAGTCCTGTTGGAGAAAGTGCGCTATATAAATTAAACTTACTTACTAAAGAGGATTGGTTCTAGTGTGGCCAGAAAAAAATGCTTAATCCCGGGAGGCAGATGTAGCAGATGTAGCAGGACATGGTGGCAGGCAGCAATAGCAGGGCACAGTGGCTAAACTCCATCATCCACTCTGTCCTCCTCCTTTCCCTCAGTTCTTTTCACTATTCATCCTCATAGAGGAGTAGAGTGATAAGCTAAATACCACAGTTCTTATATTTTTGTTTCTCTCCCCAAGCCCTTATTTTTCACTACCACCCCAGCCCATATCTCTTGTTACAACCCCCAAGTCCTTATCTATTTTCTTCAACCCCCAAATCCTTCTATCGTTCTTGCCCTGTTCCCCATCCTGCTGAGTACTGACCTCCCCTTGTGTGCTCCTTTCTCCACGCACAGCTGCCTGGGCTTGCATCTGTAGCAGATACTATCTGCAGCTTGTGCGTGGTGTGGGTAGGGAGGTATGGCTGGTGTCTGGTTGCATAGCATGACCTTTGATTTTATGCTGCACACAGCCACACACAGCATCTGATTCATTTATTGCATGTGATCAGTGTTGCCTAGCATTAAGATCACATGTGCAGATTACCCAAAACCTAGGATTCAAATCCTAGGATTCAAATCCTTATAATTTGAGGCCAAAATCCCAAGATGCCACAAATCCTGATCCCAGGATTGGCCACCCTAATTGGTATGGCACCATCTGAAATAGTCTGTTCAGTTCCACACACTATGGAGTTTATTTACTAATATGGGTGTTCTATTTCAGATGAGATGTTGCTACGGGCCCCAATCAGATTGTTTCTAAATAAGAATTAGATTCTGATTGTTTGTCCCATAGCAACATCACGTCTGAAATAGAACTCTATTCTTAGTAAATATATGCACATATATCTCCACATGACTATAAGTACAAAAGAGATCATACAAAGAAGAGCAAGTAAAATAATGCACGGTCTACATCACCAAACTTACCCTTAAATTCTAAATATATTAACTTGCATAGCTTTGAGTAAAGAAGAGAAATCGAGAGCATGATAGAAACTTTCAATTGTATCAAGGGGTTTAAACAATGTACAGGAGCAAGATATTCCTGAAAGGAAGAGAAGAAT
Source organism: Crinia signifera (assembly GCF_055691185.1). Classification (NCBI taxonomy): domain Eukaryota; kingdom Metazoa; phylum Chordata; class Amphibia; order Anura; family Myobatrachidae; genus Crinia; species Crinia signifera. Next base: position 104,737,064 of record NC_139217.1, on the reverse strand, counting down.
TAGAACATGGGGACATGCAGTGACACTGGGAGGTGGTATGTTCATGGGAAATTTTAGAAAATTTACTTCACAGAATAGGTAGCGGATAGATAGAATAGCCTCCATTCAAAGCTGGTAGAAGCTAAAACAGTAGAGCAATATAAACATAATTGGGATAGGTACAGTATATGAGCACCCTTACAAAAACTAAGGATTAAAAATGGTTATGACTTCACGGTTCACAAAAAGGGGCCGACTAGATGGGCTAAGTGGTTCTTATCTGCCATCAAATTCGGTTTCTTTGACAGACATTTTGAAAATCTGTGTGATATTTCATTGCAAACCAAAGTGAGGTTTAGAATGTTCCTTTTATTTGCATTTCAACGCTATAGTTCCGTAACATAAAAATACGTACACAAAACATTTACATTCTCATGTAAAAATGTTAGCAAATTTCCAAAAATTGACATACAGTTTCCTGAGGGTACTGTGCCAAATAGAAAAAAAAATTACCATTGTTAGTTTATAGCATATAGGGAAGAAAAACGTATAATGTACTAGGACTATAATGTAACTGCTCTGCAGTTCACTTGACATACTAAAGTCATCCAATGAAGAATATGCAAACTGGAAAACTTTGCAAAATTGGTATACAGAATATATATAGTTTCTCATATCATATTATCAGCAAGGTGAACTCAGTTCACCAAGTATTTTTATTTCCAGCACCTTATGGTAAATAGTAACCATACAGTTGTTTAGTGTTGATTAGTGATAGCAGATTGCGCTGACTTAATGCTTTGCTTTAGGCAGACCAGCTGCTTTTGTTTTGCAATTTATAATTAATCCCATTAACTTGAAGTAACACTTAAAAAGAATAACACTTATTTCATGTAGGCAAAAATATGTGAGAATTAAACATAAAATTGAATGAAACTTATGAAACTAAATTGTCGTGCTTGAAAAGTGTGTAGAGTAACTCAGTCTCAAACTTTTCCATCAATACCAGAGATTTTTTTCAAATATAGGAAGTCCACCTAAAGTGGTATCCTATTACACGTGGTTATGTTTTACACGTAAAAACAGGCTTTTTAAGCCCAAAAGCTATCTAGTTATAACCCTTTTTTTGCCATTTGTAAATGACCCATGGTGTGATAATACATGGGATCCAGGATACATTCTTGGTCTGATGTGTTATCGGCCAAAAAATGGGAATCTTGGGGCTGATTACCAGGGATCCTGCTTCAAAGCAGATTACGGGGCTTGCTGGACAACACTTCGGTAATTTACCATAGATAATAGGATTCCGCCGTTATGGAAGGATTTACTAAAGCTTCTAAAAAGTGAAAAAGGTCATGATGCCCACAGCAGCTTCTATAATGATAGAATGCAATAGTGAAATGATAGACAGAATCTGATTGGTTGCCATGGGCAACATCACCTTTTCATTTTTAGAAGCTTTGGTAAATGTTCCCCTTAGTAGTACATTATGCTTAATTATTCTACTCGACATTGTTTTCAGAATTTTAAAAGGTAGTAAATTGGATACTTCATTACACTTATATCTGAATCATTTTATACATGGCTGAAGCATATACACGCTATTCATTATGTCTACATGAATGAACTGTTGACAAACTGTCCATGGTGCTCTTCTGTTTAAACTTAAATTCTCCAGGCAGCAGTAATGGCTCCAGCATATATTTCTGGTGACAAGCAACATGTGCAGCAGTTCCAGTGGTGATACCTCAACAACAGCAGCCTATCCCTAACCTCCACTTAGCTCCACTTACCCCACAGTCTAACCCTTTCTTCCCAGTGGCTCTTTCTACAGATGGTACCTTTTGACATGTTAGGCAATGTCAAAATTGAGGTGTCAACAATATGTATGCTAACATAATATCAACCATGTGACCAGATACCTATATTTATTCATGTTCAGTAGTTCATTATACATCTAAGAAAAAAACACCTGTAAACTTGAAGAATACCTCTTTGTATAATCATCGGTTCCTTTGGCTAAATTTTTTGGTGGCCAATGTCTAAAGATTGAAAAGCTAGGACTAGTGTTTTCTATTCACCAACTACTTCAGACAGTTCATCAAAGGATATTCATCTACAGTATAGAGCTACAATCACTGTCCTCAGTCATAAGGCAGTCTAACGTTTGGCCCCAGAGTGCATTCAGACTATTAGTTACTTGATAAATTAATTTCTCTTGTCTTCCACCCTCAATAGGCCAGACTTATATTGTCCTTTGTTTTGGGAAGAGCATGAATTGTCCTTCACTAGCAAATTCCATACGTGCAGGGTTTTTTCATGTTCTCTCCAGCTGAGAAAATATATGTGATTGTGAGGAAAAGTTGAAAGATATCAAACTCACTCTTTGGGTATTCCCTCATTTGTTGGAAAAAGTCATTATTGTTTACAGTGAACATGAAAACTTACTCCATTAGTCTTCCTAATGTCTTCAGAAAAGATGGACACTTTTCCTGTTCAATCTGGTCATCAACTTTCTTCCTTGAACAAATAATGGAAACAGCTCTCTGGCTTTGCCAGTGAAAAAAAGGTTTCTGAGCCTAGAAATATTCTAGGTCCTGATTCTAAGATTCTGTCACCAATAATGGCTTCTCAAAACCATTGCTCACTGCATCCACTTTTGCCAACTTGTTCCGATCATCATAGACATATTTTGTCTTTATGGTTGTCCGTGAGAAATTGTGTCAGATCAACCCCTTCAGGTTTTGGAATGTACTGTGTAAGACTGATGTTTTTATACTCAGTACTTCCACTGCATACTATAATCAGTCCAATAGCAATACTGAGAGCCAACCATGATTAGAAAAGTTTTTGAGATTGCACATTTACTCAACTTACAATGACGGAGTCTCTCTTCTGAATTTGTTTGCAACAACCAGAATTTTCAGCCATGAGTTAGTTTTTTATGAAACCTATACCTACAGTAAATGACTTTTATTTTATCTTTCTTCACTACCCAGGAAGTTTCCACTGTTAACCTATTTCTCTGTTATTTGGCCACAGGTGAAAATTTATCTCTTCAAAGCTTTCAGTCACTAAACAAATATTAGCTGATAAAAAAAGATGGATGTTCTGCTTAGGAAACAAAGTTTATTTGTCAAGTTGTCATTAAGTGGTCCATCATGTGGTACAGTAACATGAAACAAGGTCAATAAAATTCTGAATACCCAAGAATTGGTTGAAGTTGTACCCTCTCGTTCCTTATTGTAAGTGCATTGATCTTGAAGAGTGCTCTTTGTATATATTGTTTTATTATATTTGATTATGCCAGTCCTGACACCTGCTTGCTCTGACTTATTTTTTAATTTCTCTAAACAATACATGTCTGACCTTGTTACCTTAAGCATAGCATGTTTTTCTTGTAACTGTAGCTTTTATCTTAGCTAAATTTGGTGATTATTCTGCCTGCTGGTACAATACAGTGGAATTATTTAAAATCAGAATCCACTTTATTGGCCAGGTACAGTATACTTGCATATACCAAGAATTAGAGTTGGATTGCTGTGCAACAGGCAGTTAGGTAACAGCTAAACAGTGACAGTACAGATATACATAACACATACAGGTATATGCTAGATGTACCCCAGGGACGGTATGGACATGTACAGGGGAGACACTGAGAACATATATTTGTGTGGCAGCACAGTGCCTAGGCAGTCATCTGTGGCACAACTGGGTGTTGCAGCAGCCTCGTAGGTAACAATATGAGCAGAGTACAGATATAAATTGCTGTTCAATGTACAAGACAGGGGTGACACGGGGTACATATGGCTGAGTGCACAGTTCATAGTCAGCCACTTGCGGCGCCTTCTTGATCAAAGCAGAAGAGGGGCTCAACAGGCCATCTTCCCTACAGCACACAAGAAGATGGATACTAGGCTGTAGAGGGGGAGCAGTGTGTCATGGCCCTGGCTGGAGCAGCAGCTGGGGTGGGGAGAGCCAGCATGCAGGAAGATGTGGGGGGGGGGGTGGTAGTCATAAAGAGTCAGTGAGGCTGCGAGGCCGGGAGTCAGTTCTCTGGGCCAAAGTGGGGGGGGGGCACAGCATCCTGCCACTGCGGTGGCCTCGTCCTGCACTGGAGGCTGCAGCCACATCATCACCAGGGGCCACAGCTGCGTCCTGCACCGGGGGTCGTGTCTGGAGGTCTCTTCCGTATTCCTGATGTCGCTGCTTCCCGCTCTCTCTGGAGCTCCTTTTCGCCCCTTCTCCTTCTTCTCTGGGGGGCAGGGGATGGGGGTTCCAGGGGGATGGCAGTCGGGAGCTCCACAAGTGTGCGACCATCCTGTCCACCCAGCAGAAGGTGAGCAGCCTTATGCCCACTACCATGGATGATGTCCCCAGTCCCTGGTCTGCCTTCTCATTTCTGGAGCTAGCCAGTGCCGAAACTTGTCTTCTGACTTGATCGTTTTGAATTCACTTGAATTTAGCAACTTCTGGTATATTTTAAACTGCCAGTACCAAAACAAGCAACTAAGTGTGCTGCCCCCAAACAAGTGCCAACCCTAGGCATGTGCCTTATGAGACTAGTGTGAAATTCGCCATACAGTTTGGGCTCTGGTTGAAGTCAAGCCCATTACCCCAGCAAATGTGAACTTACAAAGCTAACCAATGTTCCCATGATGGGTGCTGTGCCAATAATCCCAGTAGCAGCAGCTTACCTGGCAATGCAGCATCACCTTGTTTAGACAAACTGCCAGAAAGAAGATTTTCTAATGCAGCTATTGCTAATGTTCATAGCAGGTTTCTGGCAAGTAGTAAAAAAAAATATGTTTTTTTAAGTAGTAATTTTTTTTTTTTAATTTTAGCAATCATAAATCAAAAACAATCAAACTGAAAACATGTTTTGGAGTTTTTGGGGTTATTTTTTTTTAAACATTTTTATTTTATTTTTCACAAATTAATGCAACATTTTTACATTTAATGGTATGCAGTATATAGTAACCAGAAGTAAAATGGTAACAGGAATTGTAAAATGCTTGGTATTTTACATTACATAACCCTGACCATATCATGTAAAATGGTAATGGAATCTGGAGAATGTCTAGATAAAGATGTTATTCAGATGGTTTTGAAGTAGTAAAACCTTCTTTACAAAACATGTGGGACTTAGGTGCATTTAGATGTTGATAACAGTAATTTACTTGTCAGAATGCGTTGTTTATGGTTTTATCTGAAGTGTATGAGATGTACTCAGAAATGTTTCTCTTCTCATTATAGCACATGTGCCACTAAAACAGTTTTATGCTGTACATATAAAAAAGATTAAACCTTTTATTTGGAAAAAAAATCAGTTATTACAGGTATTCATATTGAAATACCGACTCAGTACTTCCATTCTAATAATGCCTCTAAATATATTTGGAGACTTTTGCTGAGATATCGTTAGTTTAAATACATGAAGCTACCTGATTGGACTGCTGCTCAAGAGCAAGATGCATCAAAAGTGATAAAACGGCAACTGATAAACAGCCAGCCAATCAGCTCCTACCTGCCATGCCACAGACTGTGTTTGAAAAATGTCAGGAAGGAGCTGATTGGTTGGTTGTTTTTCATTTTCCATTTTATCACTTTTGAAGCTTAGTGCATCTGGCCATATATATTCAGGCATTACATCCATATTGTAATATCTTCAGAAATTTGCTACCAGCTGTCTGGAAAGCACTTCTGCTGACTTAACCAAAACAATAATATGACATTTAAGGGGTATGGAGGCTGGGCGATTTTGACTAACTGATTCTGCTTAGTCAAAATTGGGATGTCGATGCCAGACATAAGCCAGCAGCCAAGGTGTGTAACTGGGCATTTGTAGGCCCCATAGCAAAGTTTTTAAGGGCCCCCTATTCCACAACTGATGGTAATAAATGTATATAGCACATACAACATAGACTCTAAAGACTGGCCCCCTTCAGCTCTGGGCCCCATAGCAGCTGCACCTCTTGCACCAATGGTACTTACGCCCTTGCAGTGGCCATCTCCAGCAGCAGCCCGCATATACAGCTGAATAGACAGTGCAGCATCTAGTCAAAATATTATTGCCTGCAGTGTCTATTCGGCCAGGCGATAGTGACACTGCGGGGCCGTGCATCGCTTTTGCCTGCAGGCAAACCTTCAAAGCAATTTTGATGATGTGTTCAAAATCGCTTAGAAGAATCTCCCCGTGTGTACATGGCTTACGAACAAAGTTATAATGAGTACAATATAACTGTGAGGACTATTATTTAACTGTGTATGGACTGCAGTATCTATGTGCTATTGGAGGTGCTGCTGTGACATTGGACATTCTGTCCTCTCATGTAGGAGCTAACCTGGTTTACCAATCACCTGTGCCACAGCTAGATAACCATGCTTCTTACCAGGCACTTTTCTGGCCATTAATGCTTCCTGGTCTCTTTGACTACGGTCCTGGTCCTGTCTGTAGTTCATATTTTCTGGATTTACCAAGTGATGTTACTTGTCATGTTTACTGCAGTAGCAAGGGATTGTGCTTCATGTAATGTTTGATTTACAGTGCTTGGAACCTTTCATTGTCTGCTATTTATTTAGTTTTATAGATCCCTGCCCCTGCTTACAGTCTGCCCATAGTTAGGGAACTCTGATTCTCTTCAATCTACTGTCCATTCAGTGGCGTAACTATAAATTTTGCTCCCCCCTGCCAAAAAGTTTGTGGCTCCTCTCCAGCGTGTTTCCCCAGCGTGTGACGTGATGACGTCACATGCATAACGGAGAAGCTGAAGCAGGAGAGAGAGGAAGAGAGACCAGCAGACACTGCTGCTTCCCTTGGCTCCAACGCATCCCAGGCTGCCCTAGCATGCCCATCCGCCCGCCCAACCTTTACACAGTAGCCAATAGCTGGCTCTGTTTACAGTCAATTGAATCAGTGGGGGAATCTGTCATCTCTGCCATGGCCCCACCCGCGCTGTGGCTGACTTGCCTCCAGTGCTCAGTGGGCATGTCAGTGGGTCGAGAGGGTGCTGGCGTCCACACAGACCCTGCTGCTGCTTGCTCCCCCAAGCAGCTGCTGGGGCTGCCTTACAGTAGTTACGCCACTGTGTCCATTGTATTTAGTTAATTCTGGTATACTGTATCTTAGTAAGTTCAAATCCATCTTCTTCGGTATGTCTGCTTTATGGAATACCTGTCTTGTCAAGTGTTTGTCAATATCAACCAAAAGGTATGTAGATAAGTTGCAGAAGGATGGAATACTGATTCACTGAATCCCCACAACCAAGTGCAGATGGACAATATAACGACATATAACACTAACAATCAAAACAGCGACAACTTCAAAGTACAGGTTGAGTATCCCGTATCCGAGTATCCGTTATCAGAATTATTCCGAAAACCATACATTCCAGAAAGTGAAAAAAAAATATTTTTTTTGCTAAAAACTCACTGTGGACATTTGTAACAGCACTACTGGTGACATGATATGTAACTGGCACTATATATGTGCAAGAAAATGATTGCTTGGCATTCAAATTCAATATACACACATTTTGTTTCATGTTTTGAAACCTTGTTTTTTGAACAAATAAAGTATATTTATGTGCATTTTATGTGGTAATAAAATATATTTGTGTGTATTTTATGTGGTAATAAAATATATTTGTGTGTATTTTATGTGTTTATACAGCATACATGCAAGATACTTCAAAATACATAATTTAAATATTAAAATATTCCGAAATACGGAATAATCCGTTATCCAAAATTCTCCTGGTCCTGAGCATTTTGGATACGGGATACTCAACCTGTACCAACAGGAAGAAAATACAATCACAATGCCAACAGCCAAAATAATGACACAAATAATACATAATTAGTTTTTCATGTTTTAAAAAAAAAGACTTGCTCATACTTTACCATCCCAGTGGGCATAGAGGGAGAATATAATAATGAGGCACCATGCCCGAAGCATGGCAAGTATAGGAAACTATGCAAGGGGATGGGAACACTAATACAGTGTCCATGTCAACATTATTCTGTGTTTCCCTGATAAGACCTACCCCGATAATAAGCTCTACTCTTACTTCCACAGGGCGGTCCAATATAAGCCCTACCCCGAAAATAAGCCCTAGCTAATTCCCCATTTTACCCAGCCCCTGCACTACACTACAATGCTCCCAGTTCCACCCACCCCGCGCATGAAATGGATGTCGTTGCTTTAACAGTGGCATCCGATCACAGCTGCTGCATCTTAATGTCTCACAGTAAGCGTGCACCCTCCCCTCGTTTTTTGAGAATGACACTGGTGTGCATGCCAGCATCATTAACAGCAGCGCCGTGGAGGAGAGTACACTACAAGAGGAAAGCGAAGACACAAAAATGGTAAGTAAAGTACTGCATTGTAAAGCAGGACTGAGGGGCATGATGAGGATAAACGCAGAAATGATGGGCATGATTGGGATAAACGCAGGACTTCGGGGCATGATGTGGATAAAAGCAGGACTTCGGGGCATGATGTGGATGAACGCATTACTGAGGGGCATGATGTGGATAAAAGCAGGACTGAGGGGCATGACAAGGATAAACGCAGGACTGAGGGGCATGATGGGGACATGCGAGCATCTCACACACACGCGCGTTCCAGTTTTCTGGCGGTGGGGTATGGGAACCCTGTCCGTCTCCACTTTAGGAAGATGGGCAGTGTTAGGAGGGAGGGTGCTGGGAGGTGGTGGGAACCAACGGAAGCTCCATTGGAAGGGGATACATGAGCATCTCGTGCGTGCACGTCCCCTACAGTGTGGTTGGCAGTTGGCGATCCGACTGCCAGACCCCTGCTGAATGAGGTCAGCTCCATCTGTAAATACAGCTTTACCTTATTTGTAAACACTAAGGGAGATAGATGCCTTGGAGATAGATAAACTACCAACCAATCAGTTCCTTACTATCATATTATTGGCTGTGTTTGAAAGCTGATTGGTTGGTAGTTTCTCTATCTCCACTTTATCACCATTCAAGGCTTAGTACACATGTCGTTAAATACGTAAAAAGCAATTAACTTTATTTCCCTCTGCTGTGCAGTGTGTGTTTCTACATTCTAGCACACTGAATTTTATAAAAACAGAAATGTCTTACTGGACTGATTGCTTAAAATGTCAGACAACTTTCTCTAGACGGAGACTTGTACATTCGCCAATGTTGTATCAGCTGGCAATGATGGATCTGTTCTGCTGTTTGTTCTGCTTATTCTGTCTTGTGGGATTAGTACAGTGTTGTCCTTGCATTGACTTTTCCCATACTGCACAAATCAGGAAACAATGGATCATAGTAATACATTAAACTGACAATACAATGTTTAGTGAATGTTTAATGGTTCTGCTGTCATTAGTTTTACCTTCTGATTAAGTTGTACCATTCCGTCTGGTTTATGCCACAAACAAGTCTTGGAGGCTGCTATGCTTTTACTTGGCCAACTGTACATCATTGAGTTATTGCATAGAAAATATATAAAAATATTTATTTTCAAAGTATAAACCTACAGTATATTGTTTTGTATGGCATGAAATATAATTTTGTCTTTCTTCTATTTCATTGTCAATGGTAAAAGAGCCATGGAATTTATCAAAAGCATTAAAAAGAAAATCAATTTGTATAAAACAGGAATGGGTAATAGTACTGGGGCACTGCGCATAACATTATTATTATTATTATTATTATTTATTTATTTTTGCAAATTAATTTTTGTACTATTGTTACATTTTTAAGGGGCGGTATACCCTAACTAAATCATATTATTTCTTGCAGTTACAATTTGATCCTACTTGCCAATCCCTCCTCTTTTAGTGGCTAATTGTTCATATGATGGATCTATGGGTCTGATTCATATTTGTAGGGCATTGAACAGCTGCAAGGAAGCATTCAAATTAACATCTTGTTAAAATTCTAATTGAGCAGGAGGAGCCTGTAGGATGCATCCAGTTGCTTTTAACGAGCATCCAAATGCTGCATCTAAGGACCCAGCTACGGTCAATATTTGAGATGGTTACAGGAAGTGGTACTGTAGCTCCAGAGGTGGGGTTGCAGCACAGTTCAAAATTCAAATAGGGGAGTCACACAACTGCCACCCTAATTGTTGCCAAACATCACTAGACCGTACTCATTGGCAGTTGGTGTGGCTCCCCTAATTTGAATTTTGGACTGCACTAAAGCCCCACCTCTGGAGCTCCCACAGGTAACTGGCCAGCCTGCATAAACTAAAGCTTACTCTGGCTGGCTGTAGGATATGGAAAATGGGGGCCAGGAAGTATGCATCCGGCAATGCAGAGACTGGACCCATTACACCTTCAAATTGGGGCAGCATGTGCCTGTTTTAAAAAAAATAGTGCTGGGTAATGCCCCTGCTCTGCCCCCCAAAGTGGCAACATGTCAATCATGCTGTGGTTGACAGGGGGCTGTGAGTAACATCACAAGACCCTTCTGCCCTTGCACAGAATGGGTATTGTGCCTGCACAGAGCCCAAAAGATGATATTTTATGCAAACTATCGGGCGCAAATAACACAAATGGTGAGTTTTAACATAGTACTGTTGATATTGATATACTAATAATAACTATTGTGGCACTTGGCATGAGATCATGGATTGCATGAATTTCTGCATGCAGATGGACAGATTTCCATAATTGGCAGAATGGAAACCAGCAATAGCATAATCTGCCCTCTTTAATTGCATGCAAATACAGCCACTTTGCGACTAAGTAAGCTGCCCCTTATTGTCTGATTCAGATTTGAGATCAAAGTGAAAAAAGAGCACATTTGGTTATTAAATATTAATACTATTATTATTTTCATCCTTTATTTACTTGGCGCCACAAGGGTTCCACAGCACCATCAAAGTATATAAGCGAATGGGCAAAACAAGGAAACAGTGACTAACCGCACAGTACATAACAAGACTCTGATGAACAATACATGGTTTATAATCACTGTTGCATCAGTGGACAAGACACTGAAATAAGCATCAAGGTGGTAGAAACTAAGGGTTAGGTGTCGCCATAAGGAGTATGTACTGTAGTAAAAGATAGAAATGGCGGAAAAAAGCACATGAGGTTAGAGGGTCCTGCTCATGAAAAGTTACATTCTATAGGGCAAGGGCAAGAAGACAGAGGGTGACACAGATGGTGTAGACCAGGCATGACCAAACTATGGTCCTCTAGCAGTTGTGAAACTACAAGTCCCATCATGCCTTGCCACAGTATAGCTAATAGGGAATGCTAAAACTATGACAAGGCATACTGGGATGTGTAGTTTTACAAAAGCTGGAGGGCCACAGTTTGGACATGCCTGGTGTAGACAGTGAGCATAGAACCTAAGTTTAGGTTGAGATACATCTGGGTTTGATGAAGATGTTGGCCTTGAGATCCCATTTGAAGTTTTGTAGAGAGTTGGAAAGACTGATGGGGAGAAATAGAACATTCCAGATATAGGGAGTGGTGTGTACAAAATTTTGGAGGTAGAAGATGGAGGAAGTAATCAGTAGGCAGGAGAGGCTGCATGCATTTATGGAATGAGGAGGATGAGTGACAGTGTAAACAGAGATAAGGTCATTGAAGTAAATAGGAGAGGAAGGGTTGTGGGCTTTGTAAGTGTGTGAGAAGACTGCATTGTATTCGGAAGGGAAAGTGGAGCAAGTTTAGAGATTTTAATAGAGGGGAGGCAGATGTAGTACATTTGCAGAGGAAAATGACCCAAGCAGCAGCATTGAGGATATATTAGGTAGATGGGAGATGGTTGTCAGGGAGACCAGATATCAACAGATTACAGTAGTCCAATCTGGAGATAAACTGTGAATATATGAGAGTTTTAGCCGCATCCAGGGTGACAGAGGGTCTGGTCCTGGAAATAGTTTTGTGATGGAAGCAGCAGAATTGTGAGAGGCTCTGAATTATGGTTTGAAGGAGAGGGAGGAGTCAAGAATAACTCCATGACAGCATCTACTGGGATTAGAGGATATAAAAAAATAGCAGGAGATGAGGACATGCAGGAAGGTGGGTACGTGATTGGTTCAGTATTTGTGATTTTAAGGTTAAATAAGCACTGGAACATCCAAGAAGAGATAGCAGAGAAACAATTGGAGGTACACATGAGTAGAGAAATGAAGTGAGGGGAGGAATTGTAAATATCATCAGCATAGAGATGATACTGGAAGACAAAACAACTAATGAACTCCCCTTAAGAGGATGTACAGTAAAAGAAGAGGAAACGTACAAGAATAGAACCATGTGGGGCTCCTACTGTTAATGGAAGTGGGGGGGGGAATGGAGTAATGAGAGGAAACTGGGAATGAATGGTGAGATAGATATAAGGGGTATGGGTCATAGGGTCAACAGTACAAAGGTCAAAATGCATTGGGTTGACTACTATAGGTCGACAAGAGGTTAGGTTTTCAGGAATGTTAGGTTGACACAAGCATTAGGTTGGTATGGACAAGGTCAACATGTCGTTTTTCACTTTTTTTTATCCCGAATGTTGACATAGTCGGCATGACACTAAAAAAGTGTACCAAGTCTCCTCACATGACTCGGGCGCTCCCCATGCTTTGGGCTTGGTCTTACTCTCCCACCACCACCTTGTGGATGATAGGGCATGAAATTTGCCTGTCGGCACATGTTGGCTTAGAAATTTTTTTAAAACCCCATGTCAACCCTTTGACTGTCGACCAAACCCCATGTTAACCTTCGGACATGTCGACCTATAGTCGATCCAATGCATGTGAATTTTAGTGCTGTCAAGCTAATGAATGTATACCAGTTAGAAGATTATGCAGAAGAGTGCATTATCTCACAGACCAAGTGAAGTGAAGAGTTTGAAGGAGGACAGGGTGGTCCACAGTGTCAAATCAGCAAAGCGGTCAGGTAGAATAAGCAGAGAGTAGTGACTCGATTTACCAGGATAGAGGTCATTCCAGAAGGGGGCCAGTTATATTCTGTATGCAGGCTAAATACTGCCTGCTTTTCTATTTAATCTACAATACTGGACCACTTTGTTTTCACAGTTAATTCAAAATACAGATCGGACACACCCATTCCAACTCAAAATCTCTCTGCACATTTAAATCTGACTCTCCCCAGTGTATCATGGTTTTGCAAAAGTGTAAATTTCCTCCTTTTTCAACATAACCTTAAATAAGTACTAATAAAAACCATAGGCTGATAAAAATGGCTATAAAAATGAAAATGCAGTTGATTTCTCTAAAATAATTTTGCTGAAAAGAGGAGAGAGCAACATCTCAAAATAAGAATGTGATAAGCCAGTCAGAGTCAGTGTGCAGCAGATGGTAATAGAGAAATCTGTTATAATTATTTGGACAGAGGAATAGCAGATGAGGTTAATGCAGAAAAATATATTTTATGGGATGTTAAAAATCGTTCGGCTTATTATATAAATGACTTGTCAGATACCAGCTTGAATATTGTATGTCATACAATTTTAGCAACCAGTGTATGTAGAAAGATATAGTAGAAACTGGCAGGATTCACAGCATACTTGCCAATTTATGAAAACTAGTTTCATGGAGATTATAGTTGGTAGTAGAATTTTGCGCAGAGCCCCATTGAGGGGGCATGTCATGCTCCACCCAAAGGGTGTGTCTAGTTCCATATATGGAGAAATTGTGAAAAGAGATTGTGAACATGGCACCTAGAAGCGTGGGTGTGTACTGCTACATCTGAGAGGAATCTTTCAAAATTACTTATATCCAAATGTAGATGAGTCCCAAGCAGTTAGTAAGAGCTAATATACTTGGTAAAGAAAAGTAACTGATACGTATCAGGGATTGTTCATCTATTGTGTTTTACACATGGTTTCATATAAATGGCCCAAGACATGCTTGTAGCTATAGGGATCATTGTGTATTATCACCAATGCTTGGAAATGGCGCTGATAATTCAATGTAAATATCTCTCATTCCATTTTTCCCCAAAAATGAAATTGTAATGTGGGCTAGGTGAAATTAGAGATATTTCTAGAATAATGAGGGAGAGAGGGAGATTGCTGCTATTTCAGGGAGTCTCCTGCCAAATGCAGGAGGGTCGGTAACTAGAATTCACAGGCTATCAGCTTCTAAAAATACAAAGGCGCAGATGTACAGTATTAATCTCCCCTTAACGTGAGAAATCTAACGTTTCCTACCTCTCCTGGCATAATGCTCACGAGCAGGGACAGATTTCACCCTAATGTATGAAGTTAGTGAGTAACGTCAATCGTTAACTCACCTCTTGTCTTTAATGGGCTTTGTTTACGATCATAGTTTATCGTCTTCTTATTTACTGTGCATGTCTGCTTGTCTTTTTTTTCTGTTTTTCTTCCCCCCCCCCCCCCGTCTTCTCTTCCACCTCCCTCTACCTCCCTCCCATCCCCCCTTCCCCCTTCCGATGCCGCAAGATATCCCCGCTGATAGCACTAGTTATTTCACAATCAGTGTAGGGACCCTGCCGAGTTAATACACTACGCCGCAGGGTCCCCCAGAGAGCGGCGGCATGGCGGGAGAGTTGAAAGAAATCCCTTTCAAAAGACCAGGTGTCCACTGATTGGCTAAGCTCTCAGCCAATCAGCGACAGCACAGTCTTTTGAAAAGGATGGTTTCTATTCTCCCGCCGCTACCAATACTCGGATGCGGTACGCACAGCGAGCGGGAGAATAGAAACCATCTTTTTCAAAAGACTGTGCTGCCACTGATTGGCTGGGAGCTTAGCCAATCAGTGGACCCCCAGTCTTTTGAAAAGGATTTCTTTCAACTCTCTTGCCATGCTGCCGCTCTCTGGGGGACCCTGCGGCGCAGTATATTTTTTTGGACCATGCTCAAATAACCCTACCCCCTCCTCCGATCCCGCCAGTCCTGCTTCTACTGACAGCATGCTGGCAGCACCTCCTTCCCTGCACCTCTTCCCCTATTTCATCTACTTTATTTTGCTCATGTTTTCTAGGTTTTTTTTATTTCCCCCCCTACCATCCCACCAGCATGCCACCGCCTGCCCTGCTCCAGTCCCCCTTTCTAATTTTTTTTCTTCGTTGGGTCCCTTCTGCTTTCATACAGCTCTCCGGGCACGCAATGTAGGCAGGCGCATATATTTAATTATTTAAAGTGCTCTGTAGGGACCCGCTGATTTAATACACTGCACCGCAGGGTCCCCAAGAGAGCGGGGACACGGCAGGAGAGTTGTCAGAAATCATATTTAAAAGACCGGGCATGCTGTCTTTTAAATAGCGGGGACACGGCGGGAGAGTTGTGAAAAATCATATTCAAAAGACCGGGCGGCCAATGATTAGCTGAGCTCTCAGCCAATCACTGGCCGTCGGTCTTTTGAATATGTCCGCCATAAAATGTCCGCCTACCACCCCAAATGTCAATCACCTTGCCCATGGCAAGTGATTGAAAAGTAGCAGACTTTTATGGCTGGACAGCCTCGCATGTGCGTACTACGGGCCGTACCCATGCACAGTCTATCGATATCAGCCTATTAATTTGCAGCCATGAGATCAGGTCTAAATTAGGCCCAGTATTTGATTAAATGATTATGGATATGGCTCTATTAGTAAACAAATGTATATTAGTGATACAACATATATGCTGACAACTCGAGAAATTTTTGGGGAAGCGTTTAAGGCAGTATTGAGGGGACACATAATCAGTTACGTATCAAAGAAATAGAAAGAGGCTAAGGCTGAGTATGCTGCTCTTCAATCAGCTATGTCCATTGCCTTTCAGGCTTACACATCTAACCCATCTAATGATACATTGACGACTTATAAACAAGATAGGCCACTGTTGGAGAATTATTTGGCAAAACAAGCAAAATGTTCTATTGATTTTACTAAAACCATAAATGGGGAAATAAAGCAGATAAACCGCTAGCTGCAATTTCTAGACCCTCTAGGCAACAGCATACCATTACTCTGGGGCTATTTTAACTAAGTCCTCTGAGATTGTACAGCAATTTTTATACTTATTTTGAAACCTTTTTTAGTTTCTCACCTATAGACTCTGATCTACAACAACTTTTCACGGATAGTGTATTGCCACCTATTAACTTAGAATAGCAGGCTGGGCTTTCCGGTAGGATTACCATGGAAGAATTGAACCAGGTCCTCTCTCACTTACCCCTTGGTAAAACTCCAGACCCAGACAGCTTATCAGGTGAATATTACAGCATGCTCCAGTCTCATGTAGCCCCAACTTTGTTAGCATTGTTCCAGGCAATACATGAAAAAGGTTCCCTTTCACCTCTGTTTAATGAAGCCTTTATTACTCTTTTACCCAAACCTGATAGATATCCTAGTTTATTGTCATCATATAGGCTCATTAGTCTTTTAAATGCAGACTACAAAAATTAACTAAAATCATGGCGCTGCGGCTCCAATCCATCTTTCTGATATCCTCACGGATCTGTTAAGGCAGTGCAGATGGCATTGGCGGCAGTGATATCATCACACATTTCTCCAACTAGTCAAA
The DNA here is from genome assembly GCF_055691185.1 of Crinia signifera. Classification (NCBI taxonomy): domain Eukaryota; kingdom Metazoa; phylum Chordata; class Amphibia; order Anura; family Myobatrachidae; genus Crinia; species Crinia signifera. The sequence goes on along the minus strand of NC_139217.1, from coordinate 104,720,596 downwards.
GTATGCTGTTAGGTTTAGATGCCAATAAGGCATTTGACATGGTGCTCTGGCCCCATTTATTTACTGTTTTGGAAATATGAGGGTTTGATCCAGCTTTTATTAAAATTGTCACCTCTATATATTGTAAACCCTCGGCCTCATTATTAATAAATGGATCCAGAGGTCCTCATTTTTATTTAGAGAATGGTACCCATCAGGGATGCCCTTTATCCCCACTGCTGTTTAATATTGCCCATGACCCACTCCTCTGCACACTTTAAAAGTGGTCACAAGATAAAGTTTCTGCTTTTGCTGATGACATCCTTCGCTATATCTCTTACCTGGAAAGCTCTTTACGCGATATTCTTGATAAAATAACTGTATTTGGTTCTATATCCAGATTTAGTAATAATATGGATAAATCCAAGGATACAGTATTGTACTATATGGTGCCACCACATGCCCACCATGTGGTGTAATCTGTACTTTTAATGTTTGGTTTAAAAAAATTAACTTGCATTTTTTAAACTAAATTATCTGCATGTATATACATTTAAGTAAGTGGTTAATATACAGTACATTGTTCCTCCTTCCTGATTAAGTCACTCTATTGCCATATATATTATTGTAAGCATATTTCTGAATCCTATTGTGGTTTGTCACTCAAATAGATACTCAACATTCTCCTTTTTTTGACTCAAGATATATTAAATGATGTATTCAAGAGTGATAATTGGAGAGCTTGACCACATTAACTTATAAGCTTCTAGCTATCATATATCTTGTAGACATATGCATGTTTGTATAGTTGAAAATACGGTACTTGTTTCCTAGCACGGTGCCCATCGCATCGCAGACCATAAGGCATACGATGGTATGCGATGCAATGCGATGTTACCCAATGGCAGCCGATGTTATACAATTTTAAATTGTATACCATCGCATTGTATGCCATTGTATGCCATATACAATGGTATACGATTTAAAATTGTATAAGCACCCTAATGGGTGTTTTCAATGTAAAATGTGCCCCCTATAAGATAATTAATTGTATAAGCACCGTAATGGGTGCTTAGTATGTTAAAAGCACCCCCAACGCCACCCCCACTATCAACGCCAACCCGAAGCGCGGCGAGCGCAGCGAGCCCGCGAGGGGCAATGGTACGCGTCCTCCGACCTTTTCATACCCCCACTATCCACGTCGGCACGGAGTTGATTTTATATAGTGTGGCGAGCGCAGTGAGCCACCGAGCCCGAAGCGTGGCGAGGGGATGAGGAATACATGTAAAGTAATACGTGTCCGCTCGCCACGCTTCGGGCTCAGTGGCTCGCTGCGCTCGCCACACTATATAAATTCAACTCCACGCCGACGTGGATAGTGGGGGTATGAAAAGGTCAGAGGACACGTACCGCCGCCGGTTGGCGTTGATAGTGGGGGTGGCGTGGGGGGTGCATTTAACATTGTAAGCACCTATTAGGGGCCAAAATCGCACTGTGTGTATGCCCTTTTAGAGCAGCTCCAACAAGATAATCAGAGCATGAACAAAGAAATGCATAATCAAGGAATCACAGATTGTGTGATATTTCAGAAAAATCAGATGAGTGCTCTATGTCTGGGGGGGGGGGGGGGATTAATTGGTCTTTGTCTAAGGGGAAAGTGCTAGGAGGAATGATGAAAGTGTTAGTGAGTGGTCCATGATTGGGGGAGGGATGCTTTTATCACACACCCTTCACCCAGAGCCTGATCACCTATGACTACAATAAGGATATCACTAATTCATTTTAGCATCATAATACAACAATTTTAGCACTGTTAGCATCAGAAATTTTTATTTGTAATGGAAAATTACTATAATATACGTTGCAATATTATCACATTATCTTAAAAAAGTATATAGTAAAGTACTTGTATATAGTTACACTGATCTCTAGCCACCAGTGGTCACACCGATGACAGTTTTTAATGTGCAACATTTTAGAGAATATATATATCAGAATATGTGATACACTAAAAGCCTAAACTCACACTTCTCACATCCTTAAAAATGCTGCACAGTATCCTTAAACTACCCCCAGAATTTAATATATTTATACAAATACAAGAACATCTTGTTTTGAATCACCTGGGTGATGATGTTATACACATTTGCAGACAATTCATACCATACACATCTTTAAACAGTAAACCATTTGCTTGAGGATACAAAACCTAATATTTGTTTTTCAGAAGCTACTGGAGGTGAGCTCAATTATCATTGAATTAATTTATCTCCTGTAGAGATAGGTTTATGAGCTGGCTCAATTTAGGAACAAAGAAAATGTAAATGACATTTTTATTGTATGCATTAGTTACAAATGGTTTACTTTTCTTTTCAAATATATTTTTTCCCTTATTTTATCACCATACAATTCCGAAGATTTCATGTAGTTGAATTTGAAAATACACTGATAGCATAAGGTCCAATATTGATTGGTATGCAGTTATACAGTGGACAATATTAATGTTGACATATAGGGCCTTATTCTGGTTGGTGCGTACTTTCCCGTATACTTTCGGATGGCGTTTTTTAGCCGTCTCCGCATGCGTGGGGAACGCTATGCGCATGTGCCACGCATAGTCTCCGTACTTGTACTCACTAATACCGTACAGAAATGTGCACCGTAAACACTCGGGAAATATGGGCGTATTATGGGCGTCATTCGGAATGACACAGGGGCGTAGTTTCAAAGTGGGCTAAACTGGGCGGAAACATGGGCGGACACGGGGGAGTGCACTTATTTTGGTGGGCGTGCATTCAGACCGCACACCGAATGCACGCGAACAAAAAGGCAAGAAATATGCGGTGTCCATAAGCAAGTATTGCTTTGCGGACACCACTCGGTCCCAACCAATGTCAGCTGAACACAATACAATCACCTACTTTACTCATTACTTGTTAATTACACGCTTCTCACTGCTTCAATTGGAACCATTGCAGCTTAAATGGAACATTACTAAACACACACATATATGCTGCACTTTGCACACACTTTTACACTGCAAATAATGAACACAACTTAATATTACTAATACAAATACACATGTCACTTCTACATGTATCAATTAAACCACACATTTGGGGGACAAAAATAACATTTATTAAATGAACTTATAAAATAAATTAGAAACCGTCACAAAATAAAAGGTAGCATACCAGCAATAAAAGTAAATAATATATAATAAATACATGTATTATAGACATACATAGCCACACCAGAATCATTAGGAACACATCAGGTGGCTTCACAACAAAAGTATAGCACCAACACTTCAAGTACAGCACACAGTAATGCTAGCCAAAACGGGGCAACAGGGGAACCAAACATGACATTTGAACCGAGGGCAAATGTGGGGACCCTCGGCACGGAATTGGACACAGGATGCTGACACACACAGCTCAATGAAAGATTTGGGAAGACATAAGGGTGGAGATTAATGCGGACACAAGTTCATTTGCGGGCACGTTTGCCCCTGGCAGGCTCCTTGCCACATGCAGCAGCTCTTCGCCCACGGCCACGGTCAGATGGTGGGTCAGGTGGAGCACATGCTGGGGAGGGGGTGGATGGTCTTCCCCCTCTGGCAGCAGGTAAGTGCTGATGGTGGTAATGCACCAGAAACGGGTGACATTAGGACCCTATTGCTGGCAACTAACTCCACCATAAGATCATTATGGCGGAGGAGGAGTTCATTTTGCCGCAGGGCTTGATCAGCCAGCACCTGCAGGCTAGCAGCAATAGCTTGCTGGCTGGCACTCATAGCCTGCAGGCTCTCAGCGATACTCTGCTGGCTGCTGGTCAAACCCTGCAACACCTCCTCGGCCCTACGCACCCGCTCTGATGCCGACTCTCCCTGCTGCTGAATATTGACAAGCACATGCCCCTACGTGGCCAATTCAGCCGCGGACATTGGCGGCTGCTGCTGCACGGGCCTGCTACTGGGGCCAGGTGGCACAGACTCCTCAACCTCCTCAAAAGATGCTTGACCAAGCGGTGGGGATGCTGGTGAAAGAGAAAATTCCAATTACCACACATTCCCTCCAATTACCACACATTCCATTCCATGGATGGTCTTCCCCCTCTGGCAGCAGGGAGTGCTGATGGTGGTAATGCACCAGAAATGGGTGACATTAGGACCCTATTGCTGGCAACTAGCTCCACCATAAGATCATTATGGCGGAGGAGGAGTTCATTTTGCCGCAGGGCTTGATCAGCCAGCACCTGCAGGCTAGCAGCAATAGCTTGCTGGCTGGCACTCATAGCCTGCAGGCTCTCAGCGATACTCTGCTGGTCAAACCCTGCAACACCTCCTCGGCCCTACGCAACCGCTCTGATGCCGACTCTCCCTGCTGCTGAATATTGACAAGCACATGCCCCCACGTGGCCAATTCAGCCGCGACATTGGCGGCTGCTGCTGCACGGGCCTGCTACTGGGGCCAGGTGGCACAGACTCCTCAACCTCCTCAAGAGATGCTTGACCAAGCGGTGGGGATGCTGGTGAAAGAGAAAATTCCAATTACCACACATTCCATGCAAAATTCGAAACATCTACTTATGGCATGGCAAATAATTACCTTCAAGCCAAGAAGCCATGACTTCCGCTGGGGACTCGCTGTCCATGGTGCTCACCCCCCGGACCTCCTCCACTGCAATGCAGCACTCGGCCATCTCCTCCAGGGGGGTGAGCTTCAGCTTTGAAGGCATGGGGCCAGCCCCAGAGGTGTGGCTGTGTTCCCACCGCTGGGTCAATTTCTTTTTGAGGTTCGTTTTGAAGTCGTGCCACCTGCAATCAAAGTGTACATATTAATACATGTCACTCCTCATGTTTGCTCTAGCACCCATTGCAATCTGAAACATAATACAACATGTGCCTCCTGACACCAAACTTAGATTATAATAATTTTGAAAAACAACCCTTACAATCACACTCAGCCTACAATAACTATCAATTCAATGACATGGCAAACATGTCTGTGGCTTCAAGCAACGTCACCGCCCATTGACCAACTCCATCTAATATCTAATGTAAACATTACTGGACTTGTACTGCTCAAATGTAACACACATGAACTTGCCTCTTCTTAACGTGCTCCGCCTCACGAACTTGTGGAGCCACCGTATTAATCTCCGCCGTTATGTCCTCCCAGATCTTCCATCTCCTTGTGTGTGTCAACTTTTCCTGTGGGCACTCGATCAAATCCCGTGCCCGGGTCACCAGGATGGCAAGCTCCTGCGGTTCGTATGCCATGTTTCTGGTGGTTGGTTCCTCTGTTGCCCGATTGCGGCCATGGCCACGACCACTGGCACCGCCACTGCCACTGGCACCGCCACTGCCACGGCCACGGCCACCGGTTGCTGTACTTAAAGTGCTGGCCAGGCTACTCTGTTGGGAAGCCACCTGCTGTGTTCCCAATGATTCTGCTGATGCTGAGGATGGGCCAGCTGCCGATTGGCCTGATGTCGATGGCCCATCTGGCTGCTCTTCCCCCAATGGCTGTTCAGGGTTGATGGGGACATAGGTGGTGCTGGAGTCCATCTGAGCAAATAGGTCCTGCAACTCCTGCTCTTCCTCAGATAGAGATGCAGACATGTGTGCAACAACATTGCATTTGCCAAACACACCTTTATATACTATTTCTGTAATCGGCGTACATCAGCGACACCCTGCGTTCCGTACGGCCGCGTTCCGTACGGCAGCGTCAACCGTGCGGCGCATAGGCCACGCCCCTTGCTGCGGGAAAAATTTTCAAAAAAACCTGGCAGACTGAGTAAGTCTGATTTAGTAGGTAAATGCAGATTAGTACACCAATCACCAAATAAAACTGAGGTCAGACATGAAATGTATATGTGAATGTACATCTGTACTGTGCACTTGTTTGGTATGTAGTACAAATGACAATACCCATTCCATATGTAAATCCAGTCCACCACTTAGGCACAAGTAATCAGTGCTAGCATCCAAATCACATGTGAAAGCTCTCCAAATTCAGCCTTGATGCTAGCTTCTTTTCATTCCACCTCTCTAGTATGGGCCTGTAGAAGGTAAGTGTACACATGGCAGCATGGCCTAATATTGGTAAAAGGTCTGGCACTATTTGCTATGTTTCTGCTGCATAGCTTTCATTATAAAATAGCTGTTTAGTACCGTGTTGAGTTAGGTGTAAGTGGCTAGTGATGCAGACTATTTCAACTGTTGCTTATAGCCATGTTTGGTCAATGTTATAGATTATATATAATGGGTTCCCATCCTATTTTACACTGTCTGTTTAGGAGATAGTAAGTAATGGCATGGTCTGCTAAACTATGCAAAGGTACAGCAAGTGTGGGTTTGCGATGCAATGGGTTAGCCGTCTGTTCTGGCGCATACACGCTGTTACTGTAAAAATGAACAATAAAGTTAATACCAAATATCACTCTGATCAACCAATGACAGGACATGATCTCTTGATTTGTGCCATTGCTAAGATGGCGGCCTATGGCAGAGCAGCCCCTTTTTCCCCTGCAGAGTTAAGGACACTGGTCGCCGTTATGGAGACTAGGCTGGGCCGTGCAGGGCCCTTCATAACCAACCGGCAGAAGCGTAATGCCTATGCGGTTGCCCGCCGGCGCATATACGCCCACACGCAGGTGCGGCGCACCATCGCACAGCTGGAGCGGCGGTGGTCAGACTTGAGACGTCGCCAGCCGGATTTGCTCCAGCAAATCAGGGCCAGCATAGCGAGATGTGAGTGTTTATACATTAAATGGCCATTTGTACATGATTGCTTACATGACCTTATTTAAGCCAATAAGGTAACCAGCCTGATCATGAGTTAAACATGGCATACACTATATGTGTGCTACTTCCTGTTTGACACCCTGTAATGGTGATAAAATATGTCATTGTGTAGGATTAATGTTTGTGATGCTTACAATGGCCCAAATGTCACAGCATAACTGCCCCAGTTACAGCCTGTGTTTTGTAAAAGCCACTAAGGAGCTGATTGGCTGTACATTTATCAGTACTTATAACCTTTTGATTTATAGCTTGATAAGGCTTAATACAAATGACCCCTAATTGGCACTTTTTTGTTTTTTCCACAAACAGCACGGGAACGAGCAAGACAGGCCCGAGAGGAGTCAGAGGCGTCCCAGGCCCAGGAGGAGGCGGAGCCAGCTATGGCCGAGGAGGGTGAAAGTGAAGAAGGGGTGGCGGAGGAAGTGGAGGCAGAGGAAAGGGAGGAAGTGGAGGAGGAGGTGTGGGCAGTGGAGGCGGAGGTGGTGCCATTGGAGGACGAGGTGGCAGCCAAGGAGGAGGTGGTGGCAGCCGAGGAGGGCCAGGAAGAGGGGGAGGATGAGGAGGCCTGTGAGGTGGAGCAGGCGGCTGAAAGTGGTATGTATACATAAAGAATCATCATTCCTTTTGTCATCTACTATTTGATATGTAGCACTGGTGATTCAATTGTGTTTGAAAATACTATAAAGTCAAACAACAAATTGGGTAGCAACAGACACACTTTGGGGTTAGATAGGGTGGCCAAACCATCCCTTTCATCCTGGTCACATATTAATGACACAGGTTGTGAGGATGGCTTTCAGGTCGATTTTAAGTGCCACTGAACCTGTGTAGTTAACCTGTATCCTGGAAGAAAGGGATGACTTGCTCATGTAAGGGTTACATGTCCCTGCTGCAAGCATACAATCTGTAGCCTCATATAGGTGAGTAGAGTTTACTGGTGATTGATCTTTCTAAACTAGATTCAGTATGGCATAAATGGAGTATGGACAGGCGTGGCTTAGACTGGAGTAACAAGTGGTCAGTGCCCCTGGGCCCTCCTGTAGCTAACCACCCCCTGCGGTCTGCATGTATGTTTGGCACCATAATTGTTTGTTGATTTTGTGTTTGTAATGATTTTGTGCATGGGAGTGGGTTAGTGCTGCAGCTTCACCTAACTGGCATTATGACAATGATTTCTGGAGCAGACCATCAGCAGGCAAGCCATGCTTGATTGCACAAATGTATTGAGCATTCCTGAGAGTTGACTAAGTCCCCTGCCACGCTTCATCATATAACAGACACTGAACTTTGTTTGCAGAATTGGGATTGGTGCAGCGCGTGACATGCTTCTCAGAGCTTAGTCATGGGTGGGTTTGGATTGAGAAGGAGCACTATGACTGTGAGGTGTTCTACAGAGTAAAGGGTAGAGGGGAAAAAACAGGCTTTCCATGTAGTATGTATGCATGTATGTATAGCTGTATGTGTCATATATATAGTTATATATGTGTCTATATATATATACACACACACCTGTCACGGTGCATGTTTAACATTTAGGTATGACTATGTTAAATGTATGCATGAATATCATTATTAATTTTTCCATTTTTATTTGGTCCACAGATGAGCCAGCTCAAGCACAAGAGGGTCTCCGTGGGGCCCTCTTCCGAATTCGAACCCACATGCGCCAGGTCATGGCGGAATTGGACCGCCTACTGGATGGGGCAAATTAATTTAATTATTTTTTCTATAATTTATATGTTTTGTAAAGGTAATAAATAGTTAATTACAGTTCGAAGTTGTCCGTGTTTTTTTTTACAATGGAAAAGTATATGTGTAACTTGTTTATAATCTTTTAAATAAGCAAACTGTACATACTGTATATAGATTATGTTATGTTCACATGCTGTAAGGGTTAATGTGTGTAATGAATATAGTAGTAATGTGTTTCAGTATATATTAGGATTTAATTGATTCAAATAGACAACAATCCCTTTTTAATGAGGTTGCCTAATTGCATAAGTGGGTCATGTGTTCGCTGTGTGTGCTCAGAAAAATAGTGTTGTATTTGAGCGTAAATACTCCGCATCGGTGCGTACGGCCAGGTTCCCGTATGTTCTAACGCGGTAAGACCGTGCTTACGCTGTAAGACCGTGCAGAATCTGTGCGTGCCCACCGCACACGCAAGGTTTGTATGTCGTCCGTACACACGCCCTGTTCTTAAAGAGTGAGTCCGTCCGAATGCGGAGGACCCGTGGGCGTTTCTACGGACGATGTCCGCACGCAACCGCACAGCGTTGCGTGCGGACAGCACCGTAGGAATTCGGGAAAGTACGCCCCGACCACAATAACCTCCATAGTTTGACAGTTATGATGTTGAAGCCTGAAGAGCAATTCTGCACTGACTACACTATGCTCATATGAGGAAGAATTAAATCCTTCCCCAAAATGGTCGCTTTGTAACTGCTCCACCTACAGTATGACCTCCAGGACCTAGAAGCCATTGTTGATGCCAGGAACATGTAAGATACTGCTAGAACACCAGGTACAGTCTGTTGATATTCTGTCATGTTGACATTTCAATAACAAGGTAAGTAAAGCCTTATGACTATAAAGGGAATATGTTTTGCACTCAAATTTACATCCATTCCACTGGTGTTAATGCTCAAGTCTAATGCTGCACGTAAAGTGAAACATTATCCAGCCTTATTACCAGTAAAAGTCTGGTGATCAAGCACTTACTGTATATGGTGAGGATAGAAAGTAAGTTATATTCCAGTCCCTATGCCATGCTTTTGGACTACAGATCAGTTATGAGCTCACTGGCATCTAATTGACTAATAGGCTGATTAGGCTCCTGCCTATGGCGCCAGGACTTGGGGGGTTATCACTCTCCACTTTATCATTTTTTTAAGATTGCTGCATCTTGCCCCTCTATCTGATACAAATATCTTCTCTTGTCAATAAATACATGTTTGTTTATAATTGATATTTAGCCGGAATCGGTACATCTGTCAGAATGAACTTAGGTCTACAGTCATTAGGTCGACCTTACTAGGTCAACTGGCAGGAAGGTCGACATGACTTAATGTCGACATGGGCCAAGGTCGACATGACTTAAGGTCGAATTTGCATAAAGGTCGACATGAGGAAGGTCGACTGGTCATAAGGTCGACATGGGTTTTTCACTGTTTTTTTATCCGAATGTCGACACAGTCGACATGGACACAGTTGGCAATGAAAATCGGACCCTCGCATCGCTCGCTTCGCTCGCAATGCTTCGGGCACGGTGGTTCGCTTCGCTCGCCACAGCTTTAATAACCTCCTCCACGCCCTAGTGGATGGTAGGGCATGAAATACTGCCTGTCGGCACATGTCGGCTCAAAAAACAGTGAAAAACCCCATGTCGATCTTATGACCAGTCGACCTTCCTCATGTCGACCTTTATGCAAATTCGACCTTAAGTCATGTCGACATTGGCCCATGTCGACCTTAAGTCAGGTCGACCTTCCTGCCACTTGACCTAGTGGGGTCGACCTAATAACTGTAGCCCTAAGTTCATTCTAATAGATGACCGTATCCCATTTAGCCATATCAAATTGATAAAGCAATATAAATGAACTACTATAGAATACCTAATACTGGATGTAACCTAAAACTTCTAATTTTAAGTTAATTATGTACTACAACCAAACATATAAAAGTGGTCATCAACCTAGAAAGCCAAATAAATGGATGTAAAGTACTTAAATGAACATGCACAAATTCACTCTCAACCAAATTGTCTCATCTTATTTATATCATTGTGTTCTGTTATTTTTTATAAGATATATTACCACTGTGCCCACTTTTCTTTCTCCTACAATTAGACATGACTTACTATATATCAGACTTAATATATATCAATCCCATATCATTTCCTAAAGTTATAGATCATTATTCAACTAATTTAAATATGTATTTATTTAGTCTACATGATGGAACCAATTTCAACTTCCCATCATTTTGCTGTAGACCAGGCATGTCCAAACTGTGGCCCTCCAGCTGAAACTACACATATCAGCATGCCTTGCCATAGTTTTAGCATTCCCGAATAGCAAAACTGTGGCAAGACATGATGGGGCTTGTAGTTTCACAACAGCTGGAGTCAAACAGCAGCGTGAAATCCAATGTTTCAAAAAAATTTATTTCTTTCGTCATCAGGGTACAAAGAAAAGCTGACATCAGCAGAGGCAACACGGGAAGCAGGGACATGTCCCTGCACCTTTCACACCAGCCAGTAGTCCGGGAAGGACCCGGGAGTAACCCTGGTACCTAGCCGGGTTGGATTGCCGGCAAATTAGCCCGAGATTTTGTCCCGGGAACCTTTCACACCAGCGCTAGTACCGGGTTGTTCCCGGGTTAGGCTGGTGTGAATGGGGTATAACATAAAAGCTCACCTTATAAATCCTCCAACACCCGTGCTCCTGCCAACAATAGATTTTCAGCAGGTAACCTGATTGTGTATTACAATGTATTACATAAATTGAAACGTTGTTTAGTGGCTCCGTCTCCAGCTATTGTTTATTGGCCCGAGTGCCGCACCTTTGCCTCTCTCTCTCTCTCTCTCTCTCTACACACCGGAGTATTCTAACATCTAACTAAGCATATTTTGATATTAAAAAGTATATTATTATTGTTTTTCCTCTCTTAAAAATAATAGGCAGTATCATTTTCTACATTTTACTGTCTAATAATTGTAATACAGTATTAGGCATTACATTTACTTTACTTTGAGTGTTCATAATAGTAAAATATATTATAATTTCATTGTGGAGTAACGAAGAATACACAATGGCACAGTCTGGAACATGCACACATTTGCTTTCATGGTATGTTTTATTTATTGATATATTTATTTATTCATTTACTTATTTTATTTTGTGCACAAAATGGTCTCATTCTCTGCAGATTAATTACCAATCTCACAGTTATTTGGATTTTCTGTGTTTGATCAGTCTTTTTAATGCATTCCAGTGAACAGTGCCAAAGTTTATTATTGTTTGGATCTCTTCCACTATATCAGGAGACATTGATGACAAATACATTTAGTCTCACTTGGCCTGAGGGAAATTGTAGTCCAATATTATCTTTTTTTTTATTATAAACAGCAATCTGTCATAGCATTTGTCTCTATTACTATAGTGTAATAAGCACACTGCAATGGTTCCAAATATCTGGTAATAAATATGTTGGTTGTAGTTAGTGCCTTCTTAAGTGGCAGCTAATGACTGAGTGGAGGTTTACCAAGTAGGATGTGTCTCATTTACTGGTGTAGTGCCAACTCCTGTAAATCACATCTTTTTGAATCACGGCACCCTACAGTATCAGCATATTTTTATGGCACCCCTAGGCCAAGAGTTTGTTACTGAGAATTTCAGAAAAAAAATATTAAATTAAATAAATTGGGATTAAATTTTATCCTTAGGTCCAGTTATGTGGTGAAGAACATGATTCACTTCTGTTTACCCACATATTTTATAACTGGAAGCCACAAGCACTGATTTTTGGTCATTGACCAAAAATAATTAGAATTGGTTCTAGACCAGCGACCTGAGGCACCCCTGCAAGTGTTCCGAGGCACCCCAGGGAACCTACTGTAGGCTCACAGTTTAAGAACCACTGACATAGGGGTTGATGTAGAAAAAGCATGACAAAAATGAGCAGCTTTGCACTTTGACAAGCTAAGAGGTGCAAATACATTTAGTATTTAATTATTCAATGCTCTTCATTCTCCATTTTTTTTCAGCGAACAGGGCTGATTTTTGGCGAAATGGAGAATTATTTCACCAAAAATTATGTTCGCTGTATTCAACGCTCTCTGTTCGCCAAAAGTGAAACGCCGGCCTGTTTGCCATTTTTTTAGTCGCCGCTACTTTTCTATGGGAAATTTAGCATAGTTCACCAAGACAGAATGGGGCTATATTGATATATAGTATTTCAGGTGTGTGCAGGTAGTGTTTTTACCGAGCCCTATACCTGTATCCGCAGACATACATTATTTAACACACAGGAGGGCCTTTTGCTACCAGTCATGGCCGTATGAAAAAAATCTCAAAGGATAGCTGTCCCAGAAAGAGGAGGACTTCCAGGATTAGGACCTGGAAGTCCTTCTGCACATGCGTCAAGTGACAAATGCGCTGTTGGTAGCTGGGAGTGATCTGACTTGGATGGATGGATCATTCTCAGTGGGCGATGTGATGTGATTTCTCCTTAACCATGCTTGACATTGTTAAATTCCCCCCCCCCCCCCCCCCAGGAGAACCTATTAGCAGTGTTAAATTACCACTGCATCATGTTCCTGCTTTGTGCAGTTTCCCTCCACTGTAAATGATCCCAGTGGATTGCATGATTTGAAGAACCAACAGACATTTTAGCATATTTACAGTGTTTTTAGAAACTGAATTGACTGTACATGCTGTGTTCGTTATTGTTATTAAACAGTTACCACTTTAGGTTATATTGCTAATCTGCTGCAGAGAGTCTCAGGGGCAGCACGGATATGCCTTGCTGAGTCAGACAGTATGCCTTCAGCATACACAGCATAACAACTAAGCTGCCAGAACTTGGCAAGTAACCCATAGAGGAAGAATTACTTCCCTTATGTTGCTCACCATACACAGATTTATATGTTCAACTAACAATTAACAAGTTCAAGCTTGAGCATTACTTATGGCATTGAGCAGGTACAATAAATAGTTAACAAGCAGAGGCGGATTCAGGGGTCTTAGGCAAAACCTTACTGTGTCTCACTCCATATTTTCTCATAGCCTTCTCATTACCCCTTTCATAGCTCTCTCTCCAGTACCCTCCATGTCTCACACCTCACTGGCCCCACGGCTCACACTTTTCTCCTAATACCTTACTTGTCCCACCATCGCACTTAACGGCCCACATAACTGCTCCCCCACCCATCACATTGCTTCCATCAACCCCCCCCCCACACACACACACACACTGTCACACATATGATCACAAAGCACACATACAAACACTGCACAGTCTCAGAAACTGTGCACACACACACACACACACACTATGTGGCAGGGTGAACTAAATTTGTTTATTAACCCCTTCAGTGCTGGGTTTTTCTGGGGCATGACACACCTGCCAGGGTATTTTTGTTTTTGCCCCAGAAATACTCACTACTCAAGGGGCTGCCACTGCTCTTCTGTGGTACTTCACCTCAGAGGTGAGGAGTATTTATCTATCTGTCTGCCCCCCGAATCAGTTTTGCTCCGTATTTCATTCCTTTCTGTCTGCCCGTCTGATCCGGTGCTGCTTGCCTTCTGCCCCTGTTTGTTTATCCTCCTGAACTGTTACAGCTTCAGAATCCAGTCCTATTTGTCTGATCATCAACCCCCTGCTCAGCAGGTCGGGACCCACTTTGAGGTCAGGACCCACAGTTTGAGAACCGTTGCTGTATAACAATAGCAGACTCCACACTATTGTACTGTTGACAATTTCTTACTGTAAATAAACAGAAAAGTCATAACAGCAAATCGAATGGCAAGCAAAACGCATTCGATTTGGACTATATAGTCTTGCCTGCACAGTCGATTTTTCTATTCGATGTCGATGCAGCCGGGCCAAACATCAGGATCAAATCAACATCGAATGTGGCTGAAAACTGTTCAATATCCATTCAATTTTGATTCAATTTTGCTTATATAAGAAAAATCTAATTATGGACCAAATCGAACCATGTGTATGGGGCTTTAAAATTAAGCCTTTAGTTAAATTGCATTTTGAGATTGCATTATTATAAAGTACTGCATCTCTGTGAATTGCTCTATTTATAAGCAAACTGTGAGTATTGTATATGCTGAAGTTTAACTGCTGAATATGCATTGTACTTCACATGAAAATGTTTTTGTTGGTGGCTTTGGATGCACATTGTTAGCTTTTAAGCTAATCTTATACATAAGCTTTCAGGGTTTAAACCACATTTATAATAGCTATCACAAAAATAACACAACCTCAGCTTTGCAGTATAATATAGGAGTTAAAGTTTTATGGTGGATTATGTTTTGTGTTATATGTTTCCCTGAACACTGGGAAATGATTTTACCACCTTCAGTGACAGATGCTGAGTTTCTTTGTGGTCCCATATCACATGTACACAACCCACACATCACATAAAACTACCTGACACCTTTATTTTCTGGGGACTACACATGAACACTCTTTAGTGTTCTAAAATTCCATTCATAAAAAAATTACAATAAACAAAATGTGGCTTTGTTGTCTATAATACAATTTTGTTCAATTACATTACCAAACTGATTCAATGTAATTTTGTTTCACAAATTGACAATCTCATTTTTTTAAATGGTATGGCCAATTGGGTACTTGTTTCCTAGCACGGCCACACCGATTAAGATCGGGGTGGTCGTGCTGAAAAAAATCGGTCGATCGCATCGCATGCGATTTGGTCGCATGCGATGCGATCGGCCGATCCGACCGATTTTTGACCCGATTTTTTCATTAAATCCAATGTAAATTGGGTCCCTGGGACCCAATTTTACATTGGATTTAATGAAAAAAATTCCAAACCCCCCCAAATTGAAGCGCGTACACAGCGCCCCACGATAGACGGCAACCCGAAGCGTGGCGAGCGCAGCGAGCCCGCGAGGGGCGGCGGTACGCGTCCTCCGACCTTTTCATGCCCTACTATCCACTAGGGCGTGGAGTGAGAATAGAATAGTGTGGCGAGCGCAGCGAGCCACCGAGCCCGAAGCGTGGCGAGCGCAGCGAGCCCCGCGAGGGGACGCGGATACCTTCACAGGTAATCGCGTCCCTTCGCGGCCTTCACAGGTGTCGGCGTCGCCACGGACACCTGTGAAGCCCGCGAAGGGACGCGTTTACCTGTGAAGGTATCCGCGTCCCCTCGCGGGGCTCGCTGCGCTCGCCACGCTTCGGGCTCGGTGGCTCGCTGCGCTCGCCACACTATTCTATTCTCACTCCACGCCCTAGTGGATAGTAGGGCATGAAAAGGTCGGAGGACGCGTACCGCCGCCCCTCGCGGGCTCGCTGCGCTCGCCACGCTTCGGGTTGCCGTCTATCGTGGGGCGACGACGGGGACATTTTTAATGTGAAATGGGTCATATTGACCCATTTCACATTTTTTAACATTTTTACACCATTTCAATGTTAAAAAATTTTTTAACATTGAATCCTATGTAAAAATCGGGTGCATCGCGTCGCATCGCGTCGGGACCAATGTTAATGGTCCCGACCGACGCGATGCCCCCGATATTTTACCGTTCCCGACAAGATTTCAATGTTAAAATTTTTTTTAACATTGAAGTCAATGCAAATATCGGGGGCATCGCGTCGGTCGCGTCGGGACCAATGTTAATGGTCCCGACCGACGCGATGCCCCCGATTTTTGTTTCCTAGCCGGCAAAATGGACCTGATTTCAAAAGAAATCGGGTCCATCGGGCTAATCGTGTCCCTTAATTAAGGGACACGATTAGTTACGATTGTGGCCGTGCTAGGAAACAAGTACCGCCAATTGTTTTATCCATTTTAACTATATTATGCTTTACCATCAGACCATCTTTCTCTATTTCCCTTATAACAAGAGTCAGTTCTACTCACATGTCTGACTCTTGGGGCGAAATGTAATGGGAGGCGGGGTTTTTTTTTTGCGATTTTTCCCGCAAAATATGCCGTTTTCGGGCATTTCCCGAAAATCGCATATTTTATAGGGTGCGATTTGCGGGAAAAATCACATATTTTAAAGGTGCGATTTTTAGTTAGACTAAAAATCGCATCCAGATGTTTTCCCATTAAAAAGGATAGAAGTCGCATATTTAATGGGTTGCGATTTTTAGTAAAGCTTACTAAAAATCGCAAAAAAAATAGACCAGGTTCTGCCTGGCGATTTTATCAGAAACATGCACAGATCATTGAGATCTGTGCATGGTTCTGTTGTAAAAAAATAGTTAAAACAAAAAAAAAGAAAAAAAACGGCGTGCGGTCCCCCCTCCTAAGCATAACCAGCCCCGGGTTCAAAAAGCCGGTGCTGGTATAATAAAATCAAAGGAACAATCAAGTTGGGGTTCCCTGGATTTTATAAAACCAGCACCAGGCTCAAGGTCCGGCGCTGGTTCCCAAAATACGGGGGACAAAATGACCAGGGGTCCCCCGTATTTTAAGAACCAGCACCAGACCCAACCAGCCAGCAGGGTAATGCCACAGCCGGGGGACACTTATTATATAAGGTCCCGCAGCCAAAGCATTAACCCCCTGGCTGGTCAGCATGGGCAGGGGTCCTGAGGAAGTGGGGACCCCCCCAAAGAAGGGGTCCCCCCCTCCAGGACTTACCAGCCCATGCTGAAAGTCCGGGGCTGTACCCGATGCCCCTGGGCGGTGGGCATCGGGCTGATGTAAAGTGTAAAAAAAAGAATATAAACTATTGTTTTCTACTGTAGAACTATGAGTCCCAGCAAGCCTACCCTGCATGCTGGGACTTGGAGAACCACAAGTCCCAGCATGCTGGGCACTAAAGGGCCCGCTGGGTCTTGTAGTTCTACAGTACAAAAAATAGTTAAATAAAACACACTGACACCCTGAAAAATAAAAGTTTAATATATACATAACACACACATACTGATACTTACCTACCTTGAGCCCGTAGGTCGGTCCCTGGATCCTGGGTCCAGGCTCCGGGGCTCCAGGGCAGAAGAGTCCGGTTCCAGGGCCTTGGTCCTGGTTCCGGGGCTGGTCCGGGCTCCGGGGCTCCAGGGCAGAAGAGTCCGGTTCCGGGGCTGGTCCGGGCTCCGGGGCTCCAGGGCTGAAGAGTCCGGTTCCGGGGCCTTGGTCCTGGTTCCGGGGCTGGTCCGGGGTTCCGGGGCTCCTGGGCTGAAGAATCCGGGGTCCAGGATCCGAAGTAGTCCACAGGGGTACCTGAGGAAGGAAATCCTACTCACCTGGTCCCCGGCGACGACCCCGGCATCTTCAGCTCCAGACGCGCTGCTCCCGGCTGCTGTGGTACCCGCTCACGGACTGGAGAGGCGCAGAGATTTTCATCTTCCGCGCCTCTCCTCAGAATGATTTCATTGGCCGCCTAGCGGCTAATCAGGAGCCGAGAATGTCGGATCCTGGACCCCGGATTCTTCAGCCCAGGAGCTCCGGAACCCCGGACCAGCCCCGGAACCAGGACCAAGGCCCCGGAACCGGACTCTTCTGCCCTGGAGCCCCGGAGCCCAGACCCAGGATCCAGGGACCGACCTACGGGCTCAAGGTAGGTAAGTATCAGTATGTGTGTGTTATGTATGTATTAAACTTTTATTTTTCAGGGTGTCAGTGTGTTTTATTTAACTATTTTTTGTACTGTAGAACTACAAGACCCAGCGGGCCCTTTAATGCCCCGCATGCTGGGACTTGTGGTTCTCCAAGTCCCAGCATGCGGGGTAGGCTTGCTGGGACTCATAGTTCTACAGTAGAAAACAATAGTTTATATTCTTTTTTTTACACTTTACATCAGCCCGATGCCCACCGCCCAGGGGCATCCGGGACAGCCCCGGACTTTCAGCATGGGCTGGTAAGTCCTGGAGGGGGGGTCCCCACTTCCCCAGGACCCCTGCCCATGCTGACCAGCCAGGGGGTTAATGCTTTGGCCGCGGGACCTTATATAATAAGTGTCCCCCGGCTGTGGCATTACCCTGCTGGCTAGTTGGGTCTGGTGCTGGTTCTTAAAATACGGGGGACCCATAGTCATTTTGTCCCCCGTATTTTGGGAACCAGCGCCGGACCTTGAGCCTGGTGCTGGTTTTATAAAATCCAGGGAACCCCAACTTGATTGTTCCTTTGATTTTATTATACCAGCCCCGGCTTTTTGAGCCCGGGGCTGGTTATGCTTAGGAGGGGGACCGCACGCCATTTTTTTTTCTTTCTTTTTTTAACAACACAGCGCACTGTACTGAAAATGTGCCGATTTTCAGGACTGAAAATCGCACATTTTCAGGACTAAAAAAGCGCCCGAAATCGCACCATATCGCACTTTTTTGCCGCAAATTCGCATCTCATTACATATGCAAATTTGCGGCAAAAATTGCGATTTTTTTTTTAAAGGTGCGATTTGGTGCGATTTTTTTCTTACGAAAAAAATCGCACCCTATTACATTTCGCCCCTGATCACAAATCTTGGCAGATGTCTTATGCTGCCCATATACTTGTGAGATATTGTATACAATCATTCGATCAATTCTGGCCGATAAATCGAATGATTGTATGCATTTTTAAGGGACTTTTCGATGCGATGCGCGGGCACGCCGCCGAATGTCACGTCGACAGATATAATATGTGCTGCACATAATATCTATCGAATTGTAGGAGCAGTCACATGTGGTTTTTAACCACATGCGATCGCTCGCATACAATCTGGGGGTGGGGGGTGGAGGGGACGCATTCAGCGGTATGTGGTTTGGGGAGAGGGGGCCCTAGGGACCGCTGGCGGTATACCTACGTTTCGTATAAAGGGGGTGGCGGAGTAGTGTAGCGCTAGCAGTAGCGCTTGCAGGCGGCCGGAGTCAGTGGTGGCGGGAGAATTGTTTAAAATACTGGGCTGCCCTCTGATTAGTTGAGAGAGCTCAGCCAATCACAGGGCAGCCCAGTGTTTTAAACAAATCTTCTGCAACCACCGACTCCCGCCGCCCGCAAGCGCTACTGCTAGCATACACTACTACGCCACCTTCTGCCCGCCCTCTTCCAGCACCTGATGTGCCATCGGAAGATGGCATTCGACATTGGGTGCTGACTTTTGCACCCAAAAATGTGATCTGATTCGATGGACATCGTACTTCGATGTTGCATCGAATCCCATTGCATAAGTGTATGGGCAGCATTATGGTTGTCTGAAGTTCCCCAGCCAGCCTTACCTTTCTATTGTATGTCCTGATTCCCATATACTATCTATTTCTATCAACTTTTTTCTTCTTGAATTTCCTCAAGTATTAAGGAGGGTTTGAAGCCCAGGATATCAGGGATGAAGAGAGAGAAAAATATGAGGGGGGGGACTGAGGGAGCATCAGGGAGACAAAGATAAGGTGTCAGAGTCAGTGGTGAGAAGCTAGAGAGTTTCAGGGAGAACAAGGAAGAAAGAGTGATAATGAGGGAGAGAGAATGAGAGGAATCGTGAGAGACACTTTCAGGGAAGTAAGAGATAATAAGATAGGGAGACAGTATCTTGGAGAGTGAGACAGTGTTGGAGAGACAGGCAGTGTGACGGAGAAAGAGAAAGTGTTAGAAAAAGAGTAAGGGAGAGAGAAAGTGTCATGGAGACAGAAAGAAAGAGAAAGCATTTTAGAGAGAAAGAGGGAAGGGGAACAAGCAGGAGAGATACTACCTGATTACAACACAGAAGGGGGGGCATAGACAGTCAAATGGATGAATTGGTGGGGAGGCATGGCTGGATAGTTAAACAAAGCACTATGGGGGTTATTCTGGTTTACTCCTTCTGGCAAATTTCTTCTTAGATGGACAAAACCATGTGCACTGGAGGTGGGGTAGATGTAACATGTGCAGATATAGATAGATTTGGGTGGGGGTTTTACTTCAAAGTGAGATCTATATTGCAGTGTAAAAATAAAGCAGTCAGTATTTTCCCTGCACAGAAACAAAATATCTCACCCAAATCTAATTATCTCTGCACATTTTACATCTGCCCCCCTGCAGTGCACATGGTTTTGTCTATCTAAGAAGGAATTTGCCAGAAGGAGTAAACCAGAATAACCCCTTATATGTGGGGCATACACTTGAAGCCACACAGACACAAACTATTGGAACAATAAAGCAACATGTGGGGCATACACTGGTAGATGGACAGACAGAGCAGCATGTGAAGGCATAGACGAGCATACAGACAGACAGATGGACAGACAGAGCACCATGTGAGGGCATAGACGAGCATACAGACAGACAGATGGACAGAGTAACATATGGGAGCATAGGCAGGCAGACTTGCCTACTGACAAAACTAATGGACAAAAGGTGACAGGGAGAGAGTGATGGAGACAAGTTTTAGGTGATGCCAAGGATAAAGTGGCAGGGAGAGGCTGATGAGGACAAGTAGTGGGTGACACCAGGGTGAGCATGACAGGGATAGAGTAATTGAGACAAGTAGTGGGTGATGCCAGGGAGCATGCAATGAAGACAAATAATTGCAGAGAATGATAGGGCAAGTAACAGGTGAGGCAAAAGGGTGACAAGGATGGGGTGATGAAGACAAGTAATGGGTGATGCCAGGAAGAGGGTTTGAGAGAAAAGTAGTAGGTGATGCAAGAGAGAAGGAGACAGGGAGAGGGTTATGGTGACAAGTAATGGGTGAAGTCAGGAAGAGGGTGACAGGGAGCAGGTGGTGGTGAGGGAGGCGGTGGGTGATACCAGGGAGAGGGTGACAGAGAGCCAATGAATGACACTAGGAAGATGGTGACACAAAGAGTGTGATGGAGGGAAGTGACAAGTAGCAGATGACAAATACATAACATTAAAATATATTTACCAGGGTCTAGAACTGCAGCGCTTCTCCTTGAGCTATAAGGTGAGTGACAGTTACTTGATCTCCAGCTCTGGCAAAAAATCACAGTCTCAGCCTGGCACAGAACAACTGCAGGAAGTGGTTCCACACTTGTCACACATGTTACAAAGCATTACTTATTATGTAGGAAGTTGTCTGATGCTTGTGAAATGTAAAAAAATATGTGAGCATTGGTTATTTGGAGCACATGGTGGGAAATGCAAATGGAGCATGCACTACTTTTCTTAGACAACTGAGAGCCTGATTCAGACCTGCTCGCTGGCTGCGTATATTCAGAGACTAGTGATCATGTTAACGCCATCCTGGTGAATTGCCCCCGCACGAACCCCTTCGCTACGTTGCACGTGGATGTGTATGCTTACACATCCACTCGCATTTAGCTGCACAGAGGATAAATCATTGATGGTTTCTCACCATTGAATGATTTTTCGCTGTTCGCAACCAAAAGTAAGCCAAGACTTACTTTTCAACTGAACAGTTTTCTGCAAATTCGGGGCGGGTGCTGACATCATGTGATATCATACCCCACCCCAAGCAGGCAGGGGTAGGACCGCATTCGCTGGGGTCTGCCCAGTGTTTGCACACCAACTCTTTTTGTGGGCATGCCCATGAAATGTCAGGTGTCCACCCTGGAACACCCCCTGCCTGTCAATCACGCAGGAAGTGCCCCGGCAATGAAAATTTTGCCTAAGGCAGTGGTCTGCACATGTTCATTAGCACCTATGCACATGCGAAGACCCCTAGACAGGACCGAATTCGCTGCTCAACGAGGAGGACTGAATCGGCCCCTGAGAACTGGAGATGGGGATTCTGGTAGGTGTTTTTTCCCCATTTTTTGAATCCCATTAATCTTATCATATAGTCAAGAAACACAAAGCGTTAGCCATCAATTCATTACTCTTAAAAAAGTTATCAAAACCTGAATTCTATTAATAAAAGTTTTGGTCATGTGGTTATGTATTTCATGTTAGACACATGAAGATACATAATGAAAATGTATTTTATTCTATTAATTTCACTGGCAAGGCACCAGCTAATTTAATAGTATGAATAAGCATTCCCTGGTGTAGAGTACAATTTTCATTCAGAATTAATTTTCAGTGGGTGAACTGAAACGGTGACTAGATACCACTACAGATAGGGGTCATGTACATAGACAGTGTAGCCTGGCTCAGGTAATGGGTGTCCTAATGGAAGGGGGCATGACCACTTTCCTTCCCAAAACATATAACTAATAGTATTTATGGCAGTGGGTACCAATGTTCACCCAAGCCAAGAGCATCCGCTAGCCCAGCTCCTAGGCAGGAAATACTTTTCTTGCGGTCGCTGCAGCCAAGGCTGGGAAGGTAAAATGGACAGATAAGGTTGGGTGGAGCAAGCGGTGTGCTGAGCCCCCAGGGTCCCTCTATAAGTCCCGGTAATTTGTGCCTGCTCAGCCCCTGCTCAGCCCCTGCTCAGCCCCTCTGGCCAAGTAAAAATGGTCAACCACAACTACTCTTACAGTTTCTATTTGCCAGCAACTAAGATGTGTTATCTAGTAGAGTTTATCCATGTCCTATAAATCTATCTGTATGACTATACATTTTTCCATATGGAAGTGTTTAATTTTTAATGGATTTTAACACTAATCCAACATCAATCTCCAACATTTAAACCTCTTACTGCTAAATAAGTGTTTTATATTGACTCACATCACTTACATCTCACTCAAAGAGTGGAGTCCCATGAGAGCTTGTAGTACAGCAGGAAACAGCATGGGATAGCAGCTGTTCAATATTTTCACAGGATTTTATATTATTTTTCAGTTGGCAGGAAAAATGATGCCTCAAAATGCTGTATATTATTCAAGCAGTTTTCAGCAGCTGTTTAATTGAGTGACAGACGTAGGAGAAATTACATAGTTTCCTATCATCACTTTATCTGTAGAAGCATTTTCTTGCTGCTGGCCGTAAATGCTGCAAACAGCTTTCTACCAGCTGTCCGAGCAGAACATCAACTTATCAGCCTTAAGGGTGGAGTCACATGGTACTTACAGAAGTTTAAACGCCAGCATTTTGCCAGCTAGAAAAGTGCTAGCCTTCATACTGTAGCACTCAATCACCCCTCTACTAACAAGTTTAAGTAAATATCCTACCCTTATGGATGGAAAACCATTGCTGTGCATTTGGTGCATTGGAATCAAATATAGTACCATATTTTGTAATCTACCGCCACTGTTTTTATTTATTTTAAATTTAGACACTTTATATTTGTTTTTGCTTTTATTAGTACTGATATTTAACAATATTTTATATATATAATACTAATACACAAATTCAGTTTTCGGCTTAAGGTCAGCCCATTTTTTTTGCTACTTGGTTCAAAAGACAATTCAAATAAATGTTTTAAATGTGGATTTTTTTTGCTTTGTTTGTTCAACTGAATACAAAATCTGTTTCAATTTATGTCCAGTTATAGAATAATTGTTACATTTTTTTCAATCACAAAGTGCTATATAACTTTGCTTAAAATCCATTTTATCTGTATTTTCTTATGCTCACATGTTCAGAAAAGATTGTGGTTTGGTGCCACCATGAAGCTGTACTGTGCAACTGCAGTTGCAGCTCTGTTCCTACGTTCCAGTCTGTTTGCCTTTCAGTCGTGTAATATTACAAAGCTAATGTCAATTAACTAAGCTTTTAAGCTCTGTGTGCCATCTGACATAATGTAATGTCTACATAACCTTGAATAATTACTGAAGGTTAAATGAATGAAAAGCTAAAAAAAATGGGGTTAGGTGTCAAAACCATCTTCTTCTACTGAACTATATATGAAATTAAAGGTTATGTTTCATCTGCTGTTTGCTAGTTAATTGAAGTGAAATGTTTATTTGTTTCATTTGCAATTAGTTAAAACTTAGCTGATCACACACACACACATTCTTTTTTGCTTGTTTTCAGGAGAACGACAATAACATAAATATACAGTAAATGTAAAATACTTGCATCACAATAAAACAACTTTTCATGTGATTTCTTTGAATGAAATACACAACATTACAAATGACAAATTAGAAGCATTTAAGTTGCATGAGTGTGTAGGCACATAAATATGGAATTGTTCCAAATAGTTTGATTATTGATTAATTTGATGATTAAGATTTCATGGCATTGAATAAATTATTACCCACTAACTTATTAATGTATTTTAACAATTTAATAAAAAAATATGGTGAGCTACAATGATCAGAAAGGATTTGAGTCTACAAAATTTCTAAGTGTTCTCAAAAATCATTATTTTCCAATTATATGAAAAAAAAAGTTGTTATTTTGTATTGGGTAATGATTTGTTTGTGGTTCCTTATACAGGTTGAGTATACCGTATCCAAAATGCTCGGGACCAGGAGAATTTTGGATAACGAATTATTCCGTATTTCGGAATATTTTAATATTTCAATGATGTATTTTTAAGTATCTTGCATGTATGCTGTATAAACACATCAAACACATGAAATGCACACAAATATATTTTATTTGTTCAAAAAACAAGGATTTTAAAACATGAAACAAAATTTGTGTACTATCTCAGATATTGAATTTGAATGCCAAGCAATAATTTTCTTGTACACATATAGTGCCAATCATAGGTGCCGATTTATGTTTTTGCTGGTGTGTGCTCGAGCCAAAAATATAGAGGAGTGGCTTCATGGGGAAGGGGTGTGGCCACAAAATAATACCAATTTATATTATGAAGCACAGTTTTCTCCAATATTCAAATTACGGCAACAGAGTTTCACATATATAAATGCTCCCACAGTGCAGGTACATAAATGCCCCCACAGTGCAGGTACTCCGTGGACAGAATACATACTTTTTCCCAGGTGGCGGGTCCGGTGATGCGGGTGCTGCAGCCGCAAATTAGCAAGTTAATATGGTGGCCCAGCAGCGGGACTGGGGCCCGTGGGTGCTCATCAATTTCCATGAGTGCTCCGGCCCTTGAGCACCCACAGAATCAGCAACTATGGTTTTTAGACACAGTCGGAATTCGCATGTGATGTAGTGTGATTTTTAGTAAGCAAAAGTGTGATTTTTAGACTTGCGGTTTTTAGTAATTATAATTTTTTTAAACATGGAGGTCTTCAGAATTTAGTTACTTTAAAAAAATGGCAAGGGGTCCCACGCATGGGCAAAACCAGCCCCAGGCTCATTGACCTGGGTCCAAAAATATGAGGGGCAAAAAGCATAGGGGTCCCCCGTATTTCTGAAAACAGCCCCAGACACTTGGACCGGTCCTGGTTCCAAAAATATGGGGACAAAAAACTGAGTCCTCCGTATTTTGGAACCAGCACCGGTCTCCAACAGCCAGCGGTGTCATGCCACAGCCGGAGGGGCACTTTTACCTAAGATCCTCTAGCCATCACATGTGCACTGTGGCTGGTCAGCCCTGGACGGGGTACCTGGGGGAGTGGGGACCCCCCTCAATAAAAGGGTCCCCCCAGGCTGTCACCAGCTGATGTGTGCAACAATTATAAAAAGCACATTTCTTTTTACATGAGAACTACAAGACCCAGTATGGAGGTCATTAATGTGCCTGCTAGGACTCATAGTTCACCTATAAAAATAATGTGTAAAGAAAGAAATAGACTCCCAGATAGGTATAACTTCAATAACACCCATTTTACACCAGGATTTCTCATACACATACTTACCTGCTCTGTCCAGCGATTTCTGCTGCTCGTTAGCTTCTGACAGCCGCTATACTGCTGCGGACAGGGAGTCCCGGTGACATCATTACTGTCAAAATGGCCAGAAAAGAGATCTTTCATGTGAAACTCGACAGTGTATTCTTGTTCTTCGAAATGAAAGCTATTCCATGCCAGAAATTAACAACCAACTGCATATTTGCTACAATGGAGTGCATTACTTAAGAGAACAGCACAAACAGGTTCTAACCAGAGTAGAAAGAGATGTGGAAGGTCCTGGTGCACAACTAAACAAGAAGACAAGTACATTAGAGTCTTTAGTTTCAGAAATAGACATCTCACAGGTCCTCCACTGGCAGCTTCATTAAATGGTACCCTCAAAAAAGCCAGTGTCAACGTCTACAGTGAAGAGGCAACTCTGTGATGCTGGCCTTTTGGGCAGTGTGGCAAAGAAAAAGCCATACCTGAGACTGGCCAATAAAAGGAAAACATTAATATGGGCAAAAGAACACAGACTTTGACATAGGAAGAATGGAACAAGTGCTATGGACAGATGAAGTTTGAGGTGTTTGGATCACACTGAAGAACATTTGTGAGATGCAGAACAAGTTGAAAAGATGCTGGAAGAGTGCCTGGCGCAATCTGTCGAGCATGGCGGAGGTATTGTAATGTGATAGTCTGGGGCTGCTTTGGTGCTGGTAAAGTGTGAAGATTTGCACAAGGTTAAAAGGATTTTGAATAAGGAAGGCCAGTGGCGGATTCAGGGGGGGGGCACCTGGGCACGTGCCCCCCCTGTCATTCATTTTGTAGATGAGGACCAGAGCTTTCCAACGAGCCCAGCCCCATGTCTCTAGCCCCCCGGGAACCGGAGATATCGCCTGGCAAAGCTGTAACATTGTTTCCCCATAGGATAATATGGGACCCGTCAATTCCGACCCCCACCCAGTTCCGACGGCTGCCAGTTCCCCCCCTGGCATCACAGGAGCTTGTGGTTGAAGTCATTCAATTCC
This sequence comes from Crinia signifera, assembly GCF_055691185.1. Taxonomy (NCBI): domain Eukaryota; kingdom Metazoa; phylum Chordata; class Amphibia; order Anura; family Myobatrachidae; genus Crinia; species Crinia signifera. The sequence goes on along the minus strand of NC_139217.1, from coordinate 104,693,548 downwards.
AAATCGCTGGGCCTTCAATATGATACCAGGATGGTCCATATCGGTCAATCAGTTCCAGAGATATAGCATGTAAATCGATTTTTTTTTTTTTGGAAATGTAATTTCATGGCTGTTCATGTTCTTTGAGGGCAGATTACTCTGGAACCAAACGTTCCAGTTTCACTGGACCAAAATCAAAGCCCACTCAAAAGTTCTTCAATATGAGACTTGTCTCATGTAAATGGGTCAGTTAGTTCCGAAGATATAGCCGGTTAAATGAGATAACTGGTTAAAGGGGGGGGAGGGGTGGTTTTCTCTCCCCCTCACACCAGAAAATGCAGGGACTAGGCTGGTGTAAAAGGGGCCGACCCGGGAACGCATTTTCTGGTGTGAAATGGGTATTATTTCAAATAGCTGAGACCTGCAGTGCTCGGAATACAGCCAGGCTCTGCCACTGTCAGTGGCTATCACTTCTGCCTGGCGGCGGCTGTCCCCCATTTACCACGAGCATGTATTCCCCATTGGCAATGAGCATGCAATCCCACATGGCAACGAGCATGGAACCTCTGGCAATGAGCATGGAACCCTTGGCAATGAGCATGTAGATAAGCAGCACTTACTGTATGTAGCATAATTTTTAATAGGCATTATGGTGTTTGGCATAATACATAATGGACATCATGCCGTGTAACTTAACATGCAATTGACATTATGGTGTAAATGTTTAATGCACGCCTTTGGTGGACAATGTCCCTGTTTATGAAGCGTATTGTGAATTTTGTCTTAATCTGTGTGGCATTATGTGAATTCTGGCTCAATCCATGTGGCATTATGTGAATTTTGTCTCAATCCGTGTGTCATTATGTGAATTTTGGCTCAATCCGTGTGGCATTATGTGAATTTTGGCTCAATCCATGTGGCATTATGTGAATTTTGGCTCAATCCATATGGCATCTTATGAATTTGGCTCAATCCGTGTGGCATTATGTGAATTTTGACACAATCCATGTGGCATTATGTGAATTTTGGCTCAATCCATTTGGCATTATGTGAATTTTGTCTCAATCCATTTGGCATTATGTGAATTTTGTCTCAATCCGTGTGTTATTATGTAAAGTTTGGCTCAATCCGTGTGGCATTATGTGAATTTTGACACAATCCATTTGGCATTGTTTGAATTTTGGCTCAATCCATGTGGCATTATGTGTAAGGGGCAAGTATAATGGGGTCTAGTATTTTGTTGCATAATGTGTAGAAGTTGTATATGGTGTTGTACACTACACTCAAGGACATGCCCCCTGTTGAATGGCACACCCCCTTTTCCAGAGCGCGCCTTCGGCGCGCGCACAACTTCATCCTTCACTTTTGTTGCCATGGTGGGCCTGTGCACTTTAAATGCCAGGACCTATTTTTAATCCCATTGCCACCCTCTCTCTGCCGCTCTCTTAGCATGTACACTGGCACCACTAACACTGGCCCTCCTCCACCTAAACCCTCTTTTATCATGGTGCCCCCCCTGTCATTTTATCCTGGATCCGCCCCTGAGGAAGGCTATCACTACATTTTCAAATGCCATACCCTGTGGACAGCGCTTGATTGGAGACAATTTCCTCTTGCAACAGGACAATGACCCAAAAGCACACCTCCAAATTATACAAGAAATATTTAAGGAAGAAGCAGGCAGCTGGTATTCGGTCTGTAATGGAGTGGGCAGTGCAGTCCCCAGATCTCAACCCCATTGAGCTGTTGTGGGTGAAGCTTGACCATATAGCACGCAATAAATGCCCATCAAGCCAATCAAACTTGTGTGAGGTGCTTCAGGAAGTGTGAGGTGAAATTTATTCATATTACCTTAACAAATTAACAGCTAGAATGCCACAGGTCTGCAATGCTGTAATTACTGCAAAGGGTGCATTCTTTGACGAAAGCAAAGATTGAAAGACAAAATTATTATTTCAAATAAAAATCATTACTTGTAACCTTGCCAATGTCTTGACTGTATGGTATATTAATTTTTCAACGCGCATGTAAAACAACATTTTCTGGGTGACCCAAACTATTGAACGGTAATATGTATGTATATACACGCAACTCTCTGTATCAGTCAACTTCACAATTACTGGACTTCCTCCTTCAACCCTTACTCCCTCTAAAAAAATCCTTTTTGAAGGACACAACAAGTTTTTTAAATCTTTTACTTGCCATTGATGAGGTACCTGTTAACACCATGATGGTGTGTCTTGATGTGTGCAGTTTGTACACATCAATCACCCATGAAGGAGGCCTTTCAGCTATGAGAAGTTTTATTGATCAACATATGAGTAGTGATTTGTTTAACCATGATTTGTTTTTGTGTCTGCTACATTTAACGTTAAACCGTAACTACTTCCTATTTGATGGCAGCTATTACCTGCAACTTCGCGGCTGTGCCATGGGGTCAGCGGTGGCTCCGGCATATGCCAATGTTTTTATGTTTCAGCATGAAGAAACCCTATTTTTGAATGATCCTAATGTCAGTCAACATTTAGTTGCGTATACGCGCTATATTGACGACATTTATGGTCTGGGGGCATGGAACGGCTCAATACATTGATCTCATCAATTAATGAACAAGAGTCCACCATTAAATTTACGTTCACGTGTAGTGAAACTGTTGCCCATTTCCTAGATGTGACAGTGTTGATCCAAGATGGTAAGATCTCGACGGATGCTTACTTTAAAGATGTGGACAGGAATACTTTCCTGATGTCCACGAGCCATCACCCACCATCTTTAAAACAGAGCCTACCCCTGTCACAGATGATGAGGATTGCCAGACTTATGAGCAATAGAATGGATCTACCAGCGAGGCTTGATACCCTCATTGCCAAGTTTTTGGTAAGAGGATATAATGAGGCTGTATTACTGGAACAAAAGGCTAAAGTACTGGCTATGCCTAGGACCCAACTTTTGAAACAGAATACTAAAAAGAAACAAGATACACTCCCCTGGTCTAGTATGTATACTGTTGCTAGCCCTGTAATTGGCCAAGCAACACGAGCATTATGGCCTATTGTTAGGTCTGACGCTGATCTTCCAGGCCTCCAAAATACTCGGCCGATTGCGGCCTTTAAACGCGGACGTAATCTGCGAGACAGATTGGTTCGCACAGATATTTCAGGAGTGGGTATTCCAAGGGCCCCTAATACTACATTCAAGCCACCAGGTTGTCATAGCTGCCTCAAGTGTACTACCTGTAGTCATTTAATTAAATCCACATACCCAGAAACAATTTGACATCAGGTCAGTGTTGACATGCAGGTCGACACATGTTGTGTATGTGATAGTATGTCCCTGCGGGCTATACTATGTGGGCCAGACGTCGCGATCTTTTCGTGAACGAATGGGCCTCCATAGGTCAGCCATCGGTCAGGCCTTGGGTGGTAAGGATGTCGACCAGCCGGTCGCCCGCCACTTTAAGGCCAAAGGGCACACATTGGCAGCACTGAAATACTTCATGATCGATCAAGTGAAAGAATCAATGCGTGGAGGTGATAGGGTTAAAGCTTTGCTTCAACTTGAAGCAAGGTGGATTTTAAAACTTGATACCATACACCCTAATGGTCTAAATGAAAAATTAAATTGGAACTGTCTGATTTGATATTTATCCTCTTCTTGATTAGATATTATGATATATAATTATTTTGTATTTGATTGTATATGCACTGTCTATGTTTTATTGTCTGTGTTTGTTTTATACTGTATTTAAGATGTATATCCTTTTCTTGCCAGGACCTGTATGATTGATCTATGTTCCTGGAGGAACGGAACTGACGGGCAACCGGAAGTAGGTAGGGACGCTCATGTTGCCTGGCAACTGGAATCCCTGCTAGACTTTGGTGCGCGGTCGGACGATCGTGGCCCCCTGAAGCAGGATCTCTATGGGTCTGGTAAGTAAAGTGACACAGTTCTAAACCATCCTGTGCCCCAATGCACTTGCTTATGTACCCTTCGGCTGTTAGCAGTGAAGTTGCGGCTTTCGGTATGACGCGCTGTGCGGTTGCTTAGCAACCAGTACTAGCGTCTATCCAGAAGTGCGTGTGCTTCCTGCTTCGCGGCCGGCGGGGGTCATAGCTTGCACAGCGTGGCGCTGGTGGCGGGAACCTGTGGCAGTATAAAGGTATGTCCTGCACTGTATGTTATTTGCTGTAGGTGTTTGACCTGACGAAGGGGCTAATACCCCGAAAGCTTGTCCTAATGCTTTGAATACACCTTTTTGCTTTCACCATCCTGCCTCCTGAGTGCCGTTTATCTTGGACATATATATATATATATATATATATATATATATATATACACACACAAGTATAACCCTCTCACTGTGGGCTTCTGTCAGCATAAAGAGGGACTGATCGACAAATATCACTAATATGACATGACACAGCATAAACCATGCTCTAACCTATGATAGGCTGCCAGTCCACAACCAAATCAACAAATTGATGTGTTAAAAAAAATCCACTACTATTTTAAAGGGCACAGGACTTACAGAACAAACGATTTAACAGGGAGAGTCCATTTTTCTTCCTTTATCTACCGAGATCTCTGTTCAGTGTCTACTGCAAGCTTGTGCCACAATATTGAGCATTCAAATCACATTCCACTGAGGGCCAGATGTACTAAGCTTGAAAAGAGAACCAGCCAATCCTACCTGCCATGCCACGAACTGTAGGGAGGAGCTGATTGGCTGGTTGTTTATCACTCTCCATTTTATCACTTTTCAAGTACATCTTGCCCACTGTCAGGTCAGCTAGACACCAACATTGCTAGAGAGAGAGGCCAACTGACAGCACTCTGACTGCTCCAATCCCTGCACACAAGGTACCATGACCAGTTGCCGTGAGTTACCTAGGCATTGGGGCAGTATGGATGGTGTAATGGTTAGCATTACTGCCTCACAGCACTGAGGTCATGGGTTCAATACCCACCATGGCCCTAACTGTGCAGAGTTTGTATATTCTCCCCGTACTTGCGTGGGATTCCTCTGGGTACTCCAGTTTCCTCCCACAATCCCAAAATATACTGGTAGGTTAATTGGCTCCCAAAAAATTAACCCTAGAATGTCTGTGTGTGCATGTACATGTGGTAGGGATTATAGATGGTAAGCTCCACTGGGCAGGGACGGATGTGAATGGTCAAATATTCTCTGTAAAGTGCTGCGGAATCTGTGTGCGCTATATAAGAAACTGCTAATAAATAAATAAAATTGCCCACAATCACCATTGCAATACAGCATTTGTCATCATAAGCCCTATTCAGTACCTAAACTGGCTAACAAGTCCACGTTACAGTATAACAACAGCGGCAAAAAACACAACATGATTCAAACACTAACATTGGATGCTTATTAATATTTGCCTGTTTACTGGTGCTTACCGTTGAGGTCCGGTCTTATTCTACCTGGTAGATACTATTTTAATTGCAAAACTGTTAAGTGCTGTATCAACAAAATAACATTTTCTTAATTTACAATTAATTTGAAGGGAAACTGTAGCATGAGCAGAAGTATTTTTACTATAATTATATATATATATATATATATATATATATATATATATATATATATATATAGATCGGGCAGGGATCCGGCACTCCCAACAAACAATTCAACAACCGCGGTGCCTTCCTAAGAAATGTAGCCTTGGAAGTAACGTGCACAACGGGGCGGCACTCAAACGGGTTTCTCTCACGGAATAAATGCAGACCGACAACTGCTTAGGTCTGACGTTTCGGTAGTTTAATACCTTTTTCAAAGACACAGATACATGTAAAAACACTTACTTTTATAGAAGCAATCACCAGTGGCAAGTCCCGGCGTCTCCACGCCCGAGCCCGCGCCGGCGCACGCATCTGATGTCACTGGATGATGTCCTCAGTACAGGCAGCTGCACGGCTTGGGCCGTTGCTATGGTGACCACCGGAGACCTGTAATAATAAATAGAAACAGTGTGAAAAAACGTGAGACACTTTAAGCAGACAATGCATGTATACATTGGGCAGGCTCGTGGAAAAAGATGAAAAACAAAACAAACACTATTATTAAAGATTAAATAGAATGATTCCTACATCACATCGCTGTATATGCTGCCAAACAAAAAATGGAATTAATGAGCTGAGCAAAGTTGGGGAGGGGGTGAGAAGGGAGACATAAAGATGAAAATCAATACAAGGTCGACATGATTAATGCCATGTTGACCACAATGTCGACCCTCTAGCTGAAGGCTACAAGAAGCAATTTAGAGATGAATATTCATTAAGCCCAGCAGGGGCAACAGCATTGAGTTTAAAGATCCATTTTGCCTCAAGCTGTAGAAGCTTCTTGTCGCGATCCCCTCCTCTCACACTCGCTGGAACCTGGTCTATCATCTTATATTTGAGAGTCGGCAGTGGGTGTCGACAGTCTCTAAAATGTTTGGCCACTGGTTGTTCAGAAGGAGCACCGTCCAATGCACTTTTGATCGAGTGGCGGTGCATGGCCATACGCTCCTTGAAGGTTCTGCTGGTTTTACCAACATAGATGAGTCCACAGGGACAGCGTATCATATAGACCACAAATCTACTGGAGCATGTCAACACTTTGTTAATCTTATAGCGATGACCCGTATAGGGGTGGGTAAAGGAGTCACCTTGTTCAAGGTACCCACATGTCACGCATCCCGTGCACTTGTAATTGCCAGGCTTCTTGGTGAGGAAGTGTGTCTTCTTAGTGCCTCCCAGATTTGTTACATCAGTTTTAACTAATTTGTCACGTAAATTTGTTCCTCTCTTGTAGCAGGGCATCAAACTGCAAACACTGTGAAAAACATCTGGCCGCTGGTATGTCATGACCCTGAACTACCAGCGCTTAAAGAAATGGGGGTGATGCCCTGCTACAAGAGAGGAACAAATTTACGTGACAAATTAGTTAAAACTGATGTAACAAATCTGGGAGGCACTAAGAAGACACACTTCCTCACCAAGAAGCCTCTGACGAAGTCTTAGTGAAGAAACGCGTCAGGGCGTGGCTAACTACGTTCTCTGTGTACTGTATTTAACCCTTTGCATGCCCATGTTGCTGTGAGAGATCCTCAAAATATCCACAACAAGTGGAACGTCACTCACAGCAACTGTTCTTTTTTGGATGCAATATTTAAGTTCAACTATTTGACTTGGCTGTATTTGTATTTATTTATACTAAAAGAACAGTCGCTGTGAGGATCGCTCAAAATACTAGTATTTTAAGTACCTTCTATTACCTGAGTCTGAGTAATTAGTACCCCGTCTCTCTCTCTCTCTATCTCTCTCTCTGCACCATTGATTCTAGCATCTCTATATATTTTTTCACCCCAGACTATCAACCTGGTTATATAATTTGCTATGGCTTATTCAGCCCTATGCATCTATTGGTGGCCAGGCCCGCCATCAGGAATTATGGGGCCCGGGACTCATTTCCAGTCTGGGCCCCCCTCCTCATTTTACTTACCGTAACCCAGCTCCTGCTCCCCCATCTCCTCTTCCACTGAGCTACATATCAGAGGTCCCGGAGCGCAAGCTTCTTCAATTCAGCATGCCTGTGGCCAATTAAAATGCAGCACCGGCTGGTGAGCCAAACAGAGCTTGCTTACCGGCAGCCGCTTTATTTGGCTACCGGTACGCGAGCTCTGATTGGCTCAAAGGACGGTGCAGCATTTTAATTGTCCGCCTATGTCCTGGGTTGAATAAGCCGCCCGGGCCCTGGGACAGTAGGACAACTGTTGGTGACTGTCACATATATTATTGTTAGTACAGGTAGAGTATCCCTTATCCAAATATCTGTTATCCAAATTATTTAGATAACCATAGTCTCCAAAATGTACTTTCATTTTTTATTTTTTGCTAAAAACCTATTGGTTACATCTGTAACTGGCACTACTGAGGAAATAACATGTAACTGGCACTAAATATGTGCAAGGATGTGATTGCTTGGCATTCATATGCAGTGTCTGAGATTGTACACAAACTTTGTTTCATGTTTTAAAACCTTGTTCCATGCACAAATAATATATATTTCTGTGTATTTCGTGTGTTTGATGTGCTTATACAACATAAATGCCTCAGGTACCTCAATATACCTCAAGATACCACATTCAAATATAAAAATATTCCAAAAAACGGAATAATCTGTTATCCAAAATTCTTCTGGTCCCCAGCATTGTGGATAGAATAAAGACAAATTAGTTGTATAATGTAGTTACACATTCGAACACTTACTGTATCTAATAATATGGAATATTATTTATTATGTATATAGTGTATGTATGTATGTATTTATGTATGTATGTATGTATGTACAGTATGTATGTATTGTCAGCTAAATGATTGCCATTTGTAGAAAATGACTACAGGTACCAAAATAAAAGCGGAAAAAAACATATTGTTGCTTAGGTATGTAATATGTTTATTACCATTAAATTGTTGGATTGCACACAGGAGAATGGTAGACAGAGTGTGAATGGTATATTTACCATTAAAGTATTGCAGGGATGATTTATACCACTCCCGACACACTAGTATGGATTTTCTGCAGCATTAGACATCAGATGTACACTTGAGTCTGATTTATTGTATTAAGCACAGTAAACCCTAAAACGATTCAATGTATGTTTTCACTTCCATTTATCCACTCTGTAGTATTTAAAAGCAGTTTGGTGCTCTACATTATCCATCACATCTTCCTCATGCTGCCATACCTGACACTGCAGCTGTCCAATATTACATAAAAGGACTTATGAAAATTTAATGTAACCTTTTATCAAGACATCTAAGGAAACCCTGCTTTGTTTTTTTATAGTGCTGCTAACAGTTGTGAATTACATTAACTTGTTAGCGCAAGGATAGATGAATCTTGTGTAAATAAGGGATGTATTCTGGTGATGTAGCATATGCGGAATTGACAGTTCATGTAAATGGACTAATGGTAGGGAGTAATGAAGCAAAGATTATTCCAAGACAGCAGGCTTTGTATGCGGAAAAGTGAGGCTGGGGCATTTTTAGCAATGTCCTTAAAGCATATCTGTTATGGCTAAACAAGCTTTGCTCAGGATCTGCCATTGACAGCTGTCATCGTGGTGAACAGGTAGCAAATAGGTCAGAGCGGTTCTGGAATGAGTTGATTTCGTTCTATAGGCACTGCAACAGGTGTCACTGACTATAGAACGGGTCGGACAGACTAGTTGTACACAAAAGAAACCAAAATAGAATTTTAAGACAGTAAATGCACCTTTTAGAATTCACCTATAATATGCTAGTAGTGGATTGGAAAGTGTGGCAATTGGTATCTAAACTGAGAGAGATAAATGTAGAGAGATAAAGTACCAGCCAATCAGCTCCTAACTATAGACCTGATTAAGAGTTAATCGCAAAAGCAAAATCTTTTGCAAATGGGCAAAACCATGTGCACTGCTGGTGGGGCAGAGAGACATTAGCAGAGAGAATTACCATGTGCAGAGAAAGTTACATTTGGTTGGGGTGTTAAAACTGAAATTTAACTTGCAGTGTAAACATAAAGCAGTCAGAATTTTCCCTGCACAGAAACAATATAACTCAGCCAAATCTAACTCTAACTGTACATGTTACATTTGCCTCACCTGCAGATTTGATGGGGAGACTCTTGATGTCCCTCACCCAACTCCTTATTTATTTCTCTTTCTACCATTGTGCAGTGGATGGTAGAGACAAACACAGTATTTATCACATTATCTAAATAATCTTTAAAAAAAAAAAGTATTTGATCATTATTGTAGGGAAAATTCAACTATACACCATATAACTTTCCAAGAATGATGCTAACTACATTTGTGAGCTAGAATTTTTTTTTATCTCAGGCATAACTGCTGATGTTCTAGAAAATAATTATACCATGTTTTATATTTAGCGGGATAAAAGATTATAGTCATTAAACACCATTTTAGCTTTGAATGACAAACATATTATTTGATATATTACAATTCATCCTAAGCCCACTTCTACTTGAGCAATGACATTTTTATAGTTCATCCATCTTTTAATTCATTTAATTAAGTTTAGAACACTACAATTCTGGTCAGATACATCAATATCAGATTCTGCCTCAAAGGCCAAGATGTGTCAAATATCACAACCTTTTATCACTCCTGAATTTAGCAAAGTATCCCCAGAAATGTATGTAAGCTGTGTAACATCAATACATTGATGCTCTACTTTATTAGCGGTAGTGAGTAGTATTGCTCCATTTATGGTAAACTAAATATTAACATACTAAATGCATTTATTTACCTCCTCCTAAGGCCACATATTTGTTATGAGAACATCCTTTCTATTCAGTCAGCAATATGATAACCCAATAACAGCCTAACTACACATGTAAGGCTAGGGCTATACATAGCGGGGCAGTGGGTGCTGTTCAACATCACCGGCTTCACTGCAAGTAGCCTGCACACAGGATCCTATGTGGCCACCCACACATTAGTGGTTGGGCCACAGCCACTGGGTCCTAATGCAGCATACTCTGGTAGCACCAGAGTGATGTGATGGCCGGATTTACAATATATGTGTTCACACAGTGCGGCTGTACTGCACTGTGTAACACTAGAAATCCAGTAGTAGTGGTCGGATCCAATTCTGTAGTATGCCGCCCACAATTCTGTGTGTGACCCACACAGCCTCCTTGCGGCCAAGCGGGTCCCACTAAATGGGACCCACTTGGCTGCTATGTGTGGCCCCAGCCTAAGTTTAAACAGAACCCATGGAAACCGGCAATGTTTTCTCTTTACATCCTATAACAGAAAATTGTGCTGCCCTGACTAGCAATGTGGTAAAGGGATACAACATTTTTAACGTTAATTCTACTGGTTACACCAAGTCAACAGAAAACTTTTATTGTTAAGGAGATACAGTATTTTCGATACTGGTTTGAACGTATACCAATGATAGTAGAATTATGGACATTGTTACTAGATGTTATGATTAATACTGTACACCATTTGGAAAATAGATGGAAACTTAGTATATTATGTAGCTTTTATTGAATTAAATATCAGTTGTGAAGGGACTACAACAATTTGAATTTTGTGCTGTCCTGACAGTCAACAAAACCGACAGCTGCTGCCATTCATTCATGAAGTGGAAAAGCAAAGGTTCATAAAGTGTACAGATTTAAAATAGATTACACCAGCTGTGTTGGATTAAATAGACATAAATTTCAGACATAATGGGGGGAATTTACTAAAGGAAATTTGTAAAAAAATAGTTGTATTTGTATCCAGAAATACACTTATTTTTGACATTTACTATCCCGAAAATACGGCAATTCGTATTCGTATTGATAGCACATCAATACGAATACGAATTGCCGTATTTTCGGGATAGTAAATGTCAAAAATAAGTGTATTTCTGGATACAAATACACCTATTTTTTTACAAATTTCCTTTAGTAAATTTCCCCCAATATCTCAAACATATAGAGAAGAAGCCCGACTCTCAAAGAGCATGCATTAATATTCTTGTTGTGACGCTATAAAATATCTAATAAAAAGCCCAAATGACTAAAAAAATGTACTATATAGGATATAATAAAAAAAATACCTGTAATCTATTTCTGAGAGCCCTGTTTTCTCCCTGGCAGAAGTTGGATATTTTGATGAACAGAGTGGATTCCATCTAGTCCTTTGGTGGGTGAAGGGTAAAACTACCAGCCTCTAATCTACTGTATGTCATGAGGTGGATTTATAATCTTCCAGCGTTCTCCCCAATACCATGCCATTGGTGATAGATGTACCTAGGCTACCTGTGACATGTCGGATGTTGTGATATTAAACCCCAGCATGCCCAGCTGGTATAATCAATAAGTCAATTAAAACACCCACACTATAAAAATCGAATTTATTTTGTACTAAATCATGTTCCCAGTGGGAATGTTATATATTTATATTTTAAGGAATTTATCTAAAAACAGCAAATAAAACACCACAACAGTTATGTAAACTGCCTGATGACGAACCAATAAAGGTTCAAAACGTTGCACTAAGAGCGTGTCTTTTGAGCTTTGTTTCTGTCCGTGGAGTGCCGGTCAAAACAAGTTCCTTGTATACCCCATTTACAGACAGGGCACCCCGGCAATTGGCTCTGGAGAGGAGAGTGCCTGCTGCTCGGATGTATATATACAGGTAGCTTGGAATAACGAAAACAAAGCGCACAAAGAGCCAAGTATAAATAGATATTTACTGATAATAAATGCTCACATACATTAAAGTTTCATAAAAACAGCTTGCCAGCATAAGTGATGGGACCAAATCTAGATATAGCATGTTCATAGATAGAAATCGTAAGCTCTTATATCCACGTCCTGCAAGATCAGCTGAAGATGAACAGCCGCTATCCCAGTCTATGGTGTCACCAAATCCTCTCCATATATGCCACACAGAGCAGGTAGAGGGTATATAAAGCAGTGGTACTCCAGAGACTGTTCAACTTGTAGGAAAATGTAATGCCAATGAGTGATAGTCATCTCTGTTTCGAGGTCGCACACGCCCAGCTTTCAAGGTGAGAGAACCTCTCTCACCTTGAAAACAGGGCATGTGTGACCCCAAAATGTTTAGATTCAGATACACCCCCCCCCCCCTCTCTCTTTCTATACTGTTTATATGAGACATCATGCATTTGGTGAGCAGAGATGGCTTGACAGAAGACATTGGTGAATTTGTCAAATACGTCATTGTAAACCTGGATAAAATACACAAAGCCATGTTTTTATTAATAGATGATCCGATGCCAGACGTGTGTTGGGACAATAGTTTAATGTGTGTGTTCAGTCTACATGTACAGTATATCTTAATTGTGCATAATATTAGACAATGTTTATAAGCTTGTGATGCTCAATTTTCCCAGTAGGCAGCAGACAGCATGCTTCAGCAGCTGAATAAGGAGTTCATGCAAATGTCACAGTGCAATTCAACCAATATTGCACCTGGGACAATTACAGAAAAATGTATCACTGTAAAAAAAATATATATATATTAAGTAATGCGGTTAGTAAATATATGTTTACATACAATGGGATATACAGTAAAAAAAATGCTTAGATAGCACAGTTACTACTTATCTCTTGAGTAAACTGAAGAACGTATAAAATGAAGATTGTAAAAAAATGGCCTTTCTGATCACATTGTATGGATGTGTATAGTAAGTGCTAATCATCCTGTTTTCATTTATCTTTTGTTGAGCATATAGCAAGGAGCCAGCGACTGTATGGGCAGAAGTAACAGTGCATTCCCTAGCTCTGGGTAGATGAATGCAGTTTTCCCATGGTATTTGGTATTGTGGACATTTCTCCTATGTTACACCAGCTCTGTCTATAATGAGAAGGCCAGCCTATTGTAGTTTGTATTACACACTCTTTTGAGCAGACAGCGCCCTCCATGCCTCACTGGGATCCAGATGACAGGAGGCGAAGCGCTGTTAGCTGACTTCTTTCCAAACTCCTTCACTTTTAAGTACATCCAAGAAGGAACATATCGATTGCATGGATATTATACCCATATTAGTTAAAGGGCACTCATACAAAGCATATGTGGCTGCAGTTTTTAAGTTTTATTTTACGGGGGTATTTATCAAGCTTGCAGAGAGATAAAATTTTGAGTGATAAAGTAGTAACCAATTATTTACATGCTGCTGGTTGTGACTTAAAATACTAATAGCTGATTGGTTGGTATTTTATCTCTCCTACATTTATTTCTTGCCACGCTTTGATAAATACCCCCCCCCCCCCAAATGTTTTATAACTGTATACATGTAATATTTATTATTTAGGTTTAACAAATATACAAAACTTGAAGTAATTCTCTCAAGTATAGAATACATGTTGAACATATAATCTTCCATGTTGAACATCTGTTCATAGGCAGCATGGATTGCACAGTGGTTGCTGTTAGCAATACCGCTTCACATTACTGAGGTCATGAGTTCAAATCTGATTTACAGTCCATGTGTGGAGTTTGTATGTTCTCCATGATAGACGGTAAGCTTCATAGGGGCAGTTACTGATGTACTATATGTAAATACTATGATCTGTCTGGGAACAATAGTCCTGATGGTTAACCCACCCTAATGGATCTGGCACTATATAACAATAGTCCTAAACAATATTCCTGATGGTTACCCCACCCTAATGGATCTGGCACTATATAACAATAGTCCTGAACAATAGTCCTGATGGTTACCCCACCCTAATGGATCTGGCACTATATAACAATAGTCCTGAACAATAGTCCTGATGGTTACCCAACCCTAATGGATCTGGCACTATATAACAATAGTCCTGAACAATAGTCCTGATGGTTACCCCACCCTAATGGATCTGGCACTATATAACAATAGTCCTGAACAATAGTCCTGATGGTTACCCCACCCTAATGGATCTGGCACTATGGGCCTTATTTTGGTTCATTCTTTCTGACAAAATCCTTCTTAGATGGACAAAACCATGTGCAATGCAGGGGGGCAGATGTAACATGTGCAGAGAGAATTAGATTTGGGTGAGTTATTTTGTTTCTGTGCAGGGTAAATACTGACTGCTTTATTTTTACACTGCAATATAGATCTCACTTTGAAGTAAAACCCCACCCAAATCTAATTCTCTCTGCACAAGTAACACCTGCCCCCCTGCAGTGCACATGGTTTTGCCCATCTAAGAAGGATTTTGTCAGAAAGAATGAACCAAAATAAGGCCCTATATAACAATAGTCCTGAACAATAGTCCTGATGGTTACCCCACCCTAATGGATCTGGCACTACTGTATATAAATCATTGTTTGTTTTTGTTACCAAGGATAAATGTTTGCACCTATGCAATTATTTTTTTACTGTAATCACTGACACAAGTTTAATAGCAGCCCTTTATGTCACTGCTATATCTATGTGTATTACCTGCAAAATGAGGATATGTGCTTACACTGAACAGTAATCCACAGACAGATCTATTCCGCACCATTTTAGTCTTATCGATGCAGATCATTCTGGACTCCGTGTTTATGCTAAATATACTGTATGTTCTATGTGAATGATTACTGTTGACTATTCCTGTTTATAACAACCAATATTAATATTACTGTTCGCTCTGTGGATCCATGTGAAGTACCAATATAACACTAGTGAACAAATAAGCTATTCATTCTTGAACATGAGAGGCCCTTGATGGAAAACCAGAGTCCTAGAAGTCACACAAAGCTAAGGCTACACTATTCATTTATAGGATACCAAGGGGAAGGCTACACTAGTCATTTATAGGATTCATGCAACTAATTCTACATGGTCACACAGCAGAACAATGTTTGGTTTGTCTAACCTCCAAACCTTTTATTTTACAGTAGATGATACAGCTGTTCCAGAATATATTTAAGGTGTGGTATTTGTAAAATGTAAATTATTGTTTAAATATATATATATATATACTGTAAATATTTCAAAGTAGTAAGATATTTCGAATTTGTTCTTATGATACATTCTCATCTTTACTCTTTTTCTGTTTATGGCCAGAACTTCTCTAAATTTCATGGTCAGTAAGCGTGGCACATGCAGGGCAGTCAAGAGGAGGGGAGCCGGTACTTTTTTACCCGGGTCTACTGGAGAGGCCTGGGCCCACTCTCCCCTCCCCCTTCGTAGGAAGCCAGACAGTGGGGAGAGAGATGACAGGTTGCAGCTGCAGCACAGCCTCTTTCCCCTGCTCAGCACACACTGCTCAGTGCCGTATACATACCCCATCCAGAGGCCACACCCCTAACTGGTAGTCACACCCCTCCTACATTTACCAGGGCAGACAAGCTATTGACCCCCCTGGGCACATGCATTGTATAGTAGATGTTCTCAAATTAGGTCTTGAAGGCACCCCAACAGTCCATGTGTTTTGAAACCTCTGTGCTACAGGATTAACTGTACAGGTGCAGTAGAGTATAAAATACATTCTGTTGTACAGTGCACACCAGTAACCATGCCCTAACATATCCCATCTACACCCACCCATTTATAAAATACTGTATTACATCAAAGTATTCCTAACTTGATTTACTCAGATACCAAATTGTCACCTGCTACTGCATTGATTTTTTTTTCATTTAGAGAGGCATTCAGAGGATCTCTCTTCATTGGCCCATAGCATTGTATGTGTAGCCCGTTCTGCCCACAGGCTGTCCTCAGAAAAAAATATTGATAGCAATAGCTTTCACTTTGCTTCTCACACTTTACCAGGGCAAAGCTTTCTTATATCTACTGTCTCTCCCCAGTAATGGTACTATAGGTGCAAGCAAAAATATTAATGTCTGCATTGCAAATTGGATCCAAAATAACACATAACACCAGTTTTAAAAATAATTGTGACAAATATATTATCATTAATTTTTTCTGAAAGGTAATAATCAATCTTTGACTATTTTGGTATGATATGGAGAGGACAAGTTCCACTCAAATCATAAAATACCACTTTTCCACTAGCAGAAATAACCCACTAATTTCAACAGGGATGCGCATATAACCGGTTTTCTGCTAGTGGAAATGCTCACATGTCAAATAACCTGGTTTGGATTATCACCCAGATACAAGGGCAGTGGAAAGGCTCCCTACCCGGGCTATTTGACTGGGAATGTATAAATCTGCAATGATTGGCGCTGCTAGGGGCTGGTGAATTATGTCATCAGTCAGAGCCCCGCAGACAGCGCACATGGTAGGGAGGACAGTGTTCTGTGCACATGTGCTGCATGTCTGACCTCCGGACTTTCCTCTGCTACACCACAGGTGGCTCCAGCAGCCACCTTCCACTCAGCCTACAGCATCAGTGTCACAATCCTGCCAGAACTCAGTGTGTTTGTCCTGTCTTACCTGCCTGTCAGTCTTGTTTCTCAGCCTGCTGCAGCAAGATCTGAGTATTTGCTTGTAACGAGCACCTGGGTGATTCTGATTCAGCCATTAACTCTGTGGTTACCACTTGAAAGATACAAGTTCCCTGTTGGCCTCATCCAGAGACTGTTCCAGGTGTGGCCATTCCCAATCACCCGGATGGCCAATCAGTGCTGCTCTGAGGGGTTATCCTCCCAGCCCTGCATAGACACTTTGCTTTTGCATTGTTGTCAATAACTTGGAAGGAAGCTTCAGCTTGTGTTCCTGCTTAAGCTCTGTGGTATTCCAGTTACCCAGCATTTGTATCCTGCTTCCAAGCATTCCTACACCTGTGAGCTTCCAAGACCCTGCACCAGCATTCCTACACCTGTGTGCTTCCAAGACCCTGCTCAAGCATTCCTACACCTGTGAGCTTCCAAGACCCTGCTCCAGCATTCCTACACCTGTGTGCTTCCAAGACCCTGCACCAGTGTTCCTACACCTGTGTGCCTTCAAGACCCTGCACCAGTGTTCACCTGTTCCTGCATTACAAGTACCTGCACCAGTGTTACCCTGTACCTATATCCAGTACCTGCTTCCTGTCCCAGCACCTGTGTTCCCGAGTCGCCTGCACCTGTGTTCCCGAGTCGCCTGCACCTGTGCTTCCAGTTACCTGCACCTGTGCTTCCAAGTTATCTGCACCTGTGTTCATCTGTGCCAGTGTTCATCCGTACCTGTGCTTCTGAGTTACCTGTGCTTCTGAGTTACCTGTGCTTCTGAGTTACCTGTGCTTCTGAGTTACCTGTGCTTCTGAGTTACCTGTGCTTCTGAGTTACCTGTGCTTCTGAGTTACCTGTGCTTCTGAGTTACCTGTGCTTCTGAGTTACCTGTGCTTCCGAGTTACCTGCACCTGTGCTTCCGAGTTTCCTGCACCTGTGCTTCCGAGTTTCCTGCACCTGTGCTTCTGAGTTTCCTGCACCTGTGTTCATCTGCACCAGTGTTCATCCGTTCCTGCATTTCGAGTTACCTGCACCTGTGCTTCCGAGTTACCTGCACCTGTGCTTCTGAGTTACCTGCACCTGTGCTTCCGAGTTACCTGCACCTGTGACCACTTGCACCCGCACGCTCCAGCATCTGCACCTGTCTCTGCGTGCCTCAGTACCTGCACCCGCAACCACCTTCACCACTGCCTACAGTGCTTCCGGCACCTGCTCTCCAGTGGTCCAACTCCGTGCTTCCGGCACCTGCTCTCCAGTGGTCCAACTCCGTGCTTCCGGCACCTGCACTCTAGTGGCCCTACTCTGTGCTTTCCAGCTCCTGTGCTCCCGTGCCTCTACTACGTGCCTCCAAGTAACTTATCAGTTCCCAGCTTTCCAAAGACTTTTACAGACTTTCAAATGTCCCCTGTACCAGTTCATTATATGCAATAAACATTACCCATTTGTATCCACTTGCCTCCGTCCTGTTTCCATTGGGTTGTCAGCTAGCCACCAAGGTCACTCCCGGGTCCCAAATCCCCAGTCGTGACAGTCAGAGGCTGCCCTAGTGCACACTGCTGTTCAGCCTGCAGCACAACATCAATATGGCTGCCGGCAATTGGTCTGAAGCTGAAGCCAAGGAGCTGCTGCTCATTGGCGCAGAGGATAAAATCAAGCGCCAGGTGACTGGTACTGTAAAAGACAAGGTTGTGTACCAGAATATCTCCCAGATGCTGGCACCTAGGGGAATACACCACTCTCACCAGCAAGTGCTTAACAAAACACGTAAAAACACTGAAGAGTGCAGCTCCATCCATGCTGCAGTGCATTTGGCAGCACAGCTCTGAGTAGCCCTGTGTCACTGTCATCCTTGTCGGCCAACCAGATCGATAGTAGCCAGGAGCCACATGACACGCAGTCCTCCATAGCAATGTCACCATGCTGCCCAACTTCTCTGCTCCTGATTTCCGATGATGGTGGTGAAGAATGCAGTGGACTCAATATGTCTCTCTTGTCCAACACCGCACAGTCCATGGTGGAGGTGGTGTCTGAGGCAACAACGGAGCTGCCAACCCGAAGACAAACACCACAACTGCGGTCAAATAGTAAGTAATAAAATCTAAAATACAACAAACACTTTTCCCAGTAATCCAAATGGTATATGTTGCAGAGTGCCACTAGTGTGTAGGTGGGATAGGGCCACAAGCACATGTATGCAAACACCTCTGCTATTTTTATCTTTTTTTATTAATAGTGTTTTTTGTTTGTGCCACTTGCTGTGTACAATGTGCCACCAAGGAAGAAAAAAACAAAGCCATCCCGAACAAGCAGCAAAAGCTTTCTCGTCCATAGGACATGCAGGACAGACAATTGACCTTCCTGGAACGGATATTTGCTTGTGGGTATACGCCTCATCCGCATTATCCACTTTAGCCGGCACATGCTCCACAGGCCCCAGCATACCCAGCACACCAGGAGTATGGATATGGCCAATTCAGTAGAAGACCAACTCCCTACACCCCTAGCACTTCGTCTGAGCACCAGCCACAGCAATAGCATCCACAATATAGAGGACCCAGTACCCACGCCCCAGCACAGCTACTACTTTTGTCCCCACCACTGGTGCTAGCTACGATCCAAGCACTTCGACTACCTACGCCTCCTCCACTTGTGCTAGCTATGCCCCAAGCACTACTACTAACACTTCCACTAGCTATGCCTCCAGCACTGCTACCAGTGCCCCACTAAACCCAGATGCCATGGAGTATAGCGGGCCAAACACCCCTAGCTGTGACAACTCCCCTACGACACTGCCGCCAAACCTAGACTGGACTGAATTTACGGTATACCATAATTTGTCATAAGAAATACCAGTTTTTTTCTTTAGTGTCCAATTTATTATTGCATTGCTTCACTAATGTTTTCATAATTGATGTTTGCTCTTTAGGGTGTATGCAAGTGGTTCCAAATGGTGTCCACAGGGCTGCCGAACAGACCAGGTAGGATAGGTAGCTGATATATCTTAATCACCTGTGGTCCGGTGTAATAGTGTCCGAATTCATCATCCGTGCAGTATGCCGGACGGAGTTTTCAAGGAATGGGGCAGCCATTTACAAGTTCAAACCAGGACTTGTACATGACTGCCCTTTTCCCAATACTTCCTCTTTGGCCTGCATCCCACATGGCTGCTGAACTCTGATGCTGCTATTACATCTGGCCCCTGGTCTGTTCAGCCGCCTTATGGACACAGTTTGGTTAATTCTACACCTTGCACTTTTTACAATTGTATGGGCACTTGTTCAGTGCACTTTGAACATGTTTACGTGCACTTTCTTTAAGTTTATGTAAACCAAAAGCTCAAGTACTGTATACGGCAATCAGTTTACCAAAAAGATTCATCTGTCTTGTGTGAAGACACTTTTGAAAGTTTTCAGATTGAATTTTTGGGAGTAAAATAAAAAAAAAAATAAGTGTGGTGTCTTCCACAATATGGTAATGTTTTTTTTTTAATGGTGGCCCTTTTGTGTAATGGTGACATGGTGGCCCTATTTTGTGACCTTCCTCTTGGTAAAGCCCTTAAAAAGGTATTTTCTTATGTAAACTATAGGCAAAAACAGGCCTTATCCAGGTTAAGTGTAAACAGTAAAGGGGTTATAATTATTTAAATAAAATAATTGTAGAGAGCGCACTGAATATTTATTTAAAATCAATTGATAAAAAAGCTTTTATCACAACAATTATTTAATAAAAAATACAGAAATAAAATTATTGATAAACCACTAGGGCATCCACTGATACCCCACACAATGTTATTGCTGTAAGTGAATGTCCAATGCTCTTACCCACTGAGGGAGATGTAATGTCCAATTGCGGGGAGCTGATGTACAGATGACAGGTGTATTTCCAGAAAAAGAAAGAAGTCCGTCCAGTAAATTTATGGGCAGTGGTGATGTTGGGTTAATGCGGGGGGGAAAGGATGGGTTGCATAATGGAGGTAACTTGCAAACTCACTTGTTAGCGTAGATGACCTGTGCGACGACCGGCAGATGATTGGGATTAGCCAGGAGCACATACACTTTGAACAGCCGTGCGGCTTGGTGCTGTAGTTGGACACTGTCTCTTCTACCACCGTGACGCTCTTGGGGAGAGCCAACGGCGGGAGTGACGGGGTACCTGCCGCACTCTGTGGTGGAGTCTGTTGCAAGCTACACCTCTCGGGGGTCCCGCTGGTGATGCTGATCGGTCTGGGTTCGCTGCAGGTCGACCTTCCGCCTGCTGGTGACCGGCCCGAGGGAAACAGGTGGAAAGCTGGTGGTAGAACAGGTGGTGGGTACAGGTGGGTGCCGGTTGGTACTCCCGGTCTTAACGCGTTTCTCTGTCGTGGGATCAGACGGTTTCCTTTTTTTTCATTTAATTATTTAATTAACCATTTGCGCCTGATATATATTTCTTAAGTGTAAACAGGGCTGATCTGGCAATTTACCAGGGTAGCACTGCAGTGGAAATGTGTTTTAAACCCATGTCCAAAACGGCATCGTCCCGGGTACAAATTACCGGGTCTGACTCAGGTTGCTAGTGGAAAAGGGGTAAAAGCCACCTTTCACTTCACAGTTAAAACCTGGGTTATTGCCAGGTTGCTGCCTGGTTGCACCAGGTTGAGATGCAGTGTGAAATCATCAAACCTAATAACCCGGATCTAGCAACCTGGCAATTTCACCCGGGATATAAGAAGGGTTAAAACCAGATTGCCCTCTGTATAATGGGTGACCTGGATTTAGTGTGAAAGTGCCGAACCCTGGTCTGAGCCGGGATCAAGATCCGACCTGGCATTGTTATGTGAAAGCAGTATTAATGTGTTAAGAAATATGCTGAGTTATTGGTCAGTACAGATGGTGTAATGGTTGTCTCAAAGCACAGAGGTCATGGGTTCAATTACCACCACAACTGGAACTTGTGTGGAGTTTGTATATACTTCTCATGTGTGTGTGTGTAGGTTTCCTCCAGGTTCTCCAGTTTATCCACAACTCAAAAATATACTGACAGGTTAACCGACTCCTGTTTAGAGCAAACTAAGGGATAATTCAGATAAAATGCACATTTTTCTCAAATGGATAAAACCATTTGCACTGCAGGTGGGGCAGATGTAACATGTGCAGAAAGCTTTAGATTTGGGTGAGCTATTTTGTTTCTGTGCAGGGTAAATACTGGCTGCTTTATTTTTACACTGCAATTTAGATCTCTGTTTCATCACACCTCACCCAAATCTAACTCTCACTGCCCATGTTACATCTGCCCCACCTGCGGTGCAGCTTTGTTTTGTCCTTTTGAAAACAAATGTGCTTTGTGATCAAGTCTAAAATAGGTCCTAGCTGAGCCAAGAGGTTGTTATCTGCCATCAAATTCTGTGTTTCTATAAAAGTGTCAGTCATGCCAACATTGAGTCGACAATGGAGATCCTGTATAAAAATTAGTGTGACCTATATTAAACTGCCAAATGGTAACTAATGGCATTGTTACAGCCAGCTAGGACCCAGGGGAGCTGGAAAATAATGTATGCACAATAAGTTTTTTGTTAAATCATATAACTTCTCCTAAGACTATCGGGTCTATTATTATTTTACCTGTACTAAAAGATTTTTTGTTAAATCATATAACTTCTCCTAAGACTATCGGGTCTATTATTATTTTACCTGTACTAAAAGATTACTATGTCCTGTATAGTTTAATGCGTCCCATATAATAATGCTAACACTGCTGCTCACTGGTATGGACCAAGTCAAGTGCTGTACACCCCGGCAGCCTCTAGGTGGTGCCCAATGGAGGAATTGAAGCGTTGCTCAGTTCAGGTGTGCACAGCCACAGGTGCTGACATTACTGTTATGTTGTTCTGTCATTTTGACAGACTGGTAACCAGTAATAAATAAACCTGTAATGTTTTTTTTTCTTTGGTTGGATTTCTTACTTTCAGGTATGTTAATGTGATAAGATAATTGCCACATGTGTAACTTTTCCTCAGTGTGGCCAACCAATTTAGGGGGTGATTCATCATGGCTCAGTAAGCAGCGTAAATTAGCTGCTTACCGAGCAGTTAAACGCTGCTCACCGGCCTTGTGAACGCCCGACGCACTCGTCCTCCAAATGTCCTCATTTGCATACAAATCGATGTGCTCACTGACACATCCATTCAGATGCGGCCGTACGGGCGAAAAATCCTTCGATGGTCACCAACCACTGAATGATTTTTCACTGGCTCGCAGATAAAAGTCAATATGATCTGACTTTTATCTGGGCCGGAGGTTGCCCGCTGATGTCATGTGATGTCAGCCACCCACCCAGTGCAAGCTTCACCTGTGTTCGTATGGGGATGCCCAGCATATTCTTGGTGCACACACCATTGTTGTGCACACACCCCTGTCCGCCCAATATGCCCCCTCCTTGCCAACTGTGATAGTCATTGAAGGTGTTTACACAGCGGCCTTGCATATGCGTATAATCGGTAATACGCATCGCTAATACGTATGCGCAGATCTGCGAATGCGCTGGAGACCAGGTGATGCTGAATCACCCCCTTCGTGTAGTGTGAGAGATAATAAGAATGCAACTTGTACGGCACTATTACATTGAAATCATTCTAAAATATCTACAATGTAAACTCCTCATTCTGCTTGTTTTCAGTAAATTTGTTCAATAAGGATTCTTGAATTAGGGCTACAGTACATTGCTCAGAACAGTAAGAAGACACATACAGGGCAGTACTTTTACATCCCTCCAATGTACTTAAAAGCACAAAAGAACCGAGTGCAATAATACTGCACCTCCAGTGACCTACTGATACAGTAGTTCTGTGCCAAACTGGATTTCTTGCAGAAAATCAATCTATTGCTGGTAGCCTTATATAATATGTGTGATATAATATGTGTGATATAATATGTGTGATATTATGTGTGATATAATATGTGTGATATAATATGTGTGATATACGTGTGATAGAATATGTGTGATATAATGTGTGATATAAGTGTGATATACGTGTGATATACAGTAATATGTGTGATATATCTGTGATATAATATGTGTGATATAATATGTGTGATAGAATATGTGTGATATATCTGTGATATAATATGTGTGATATAAAATGTGTGATATAATATAGTGGGCGGGATTCTCTAATACCCCCCGCAGCACATCGCCGGCACTCGCAGTTTTAATAATCGCATATGCAGGAACATATGCGATTATTAACGCCAAAGCGAAGGCCGGCGATGTGCTGCGGGTCCCCCCTCCCTCTCTGAGCCCTCACACGGCTGTGTGAGGGCTCGTTTTCCTCCTCCCCGCACCCGGAAGCAGTGCAGGGAGGACAAGATCACTGGTCCGGGCAGCACAGCAGGAGGCTGCCCGGACACAGGTAAGGGGGGTGCGTCGGGAATAGGCGGGGGCGCGCGGGGCGGCGGGGGATGTGAAGGAAAGCCCATAGGCTTCCATGGGGTTACGCCATATATAGCGGGGGATGTGAAGGGAAGCCCATAGGCTTCGATGGGGTTACGCCATATAGAACTAGTGTAATCCCCCGCATCGAAGCCCCGGCGGTGTGGCTTTGCTGCATATGGAAATGCGGTAAAAACCCTGAAAACAGGGTTTTTACAACATTTTTAGTTTAGTGAATCTCACCCAATATGTTTGATATATGTGTGATATAATATGTGTGATATATGTGTGATATATAATGTGTGATATATGTGTGATACAGTATATGTGTGATATAATATGTGTGATATAATATGTGTGATATATGTGTGATATAATGGGCGGGATTCACTAATAATCCCCGGTGCACATCGCCGGCATTTGCATAGTTAATAATCGCATATGCAGTAACATATGCGATTATTAACGCAAAAGAGATGCCCGGCAATGTGCACCGGGTTCCCCTTCCCTGCCGGAACCCTTACACAGCTGTAAGGGCTCCGGTTCCTCCTCCCTGCACTCAGAAGTGGTTCAGGCAGGAGGAAATCACTGGTCCGGGCAGCACAGCAGGAGGCTGCCCGGACACAGGTGAGGGGGGTGTGGCGCAGATCGACGGGGGGCGCGCGGGGCGGCGGGGGGCGCGAAGGGAAGCCCATAGGCTTCCATGGGGTTACGCCAAATAGGAACTGGCGTAACCCCACGCAGCGAAGCCCCAGCAATGGGGCTTTGCTGCATATGAAAATGCGGTAAAAAACCCGAAAACAGGGGTTTTACGGCATTTTCAGCTTGCTGAATCTCACCCATTATGTGTGATATATGTGTGATCAGTGCCAGATTAAGCCTTCGGGGGGCCCGGGGCACTTTAGACAGGGGGGCCCCCTTGCACTTGTCATTACTGGCTGCAAACTGCATGGGGGAATATTACACTGTCAAAACACAGAGTGAAGGCAGAATAAACTTGGTCAATGGGTAACTTCAGGGGATATACATCATACATACATACCACATGAAAAGCCTGTGTTTGTTCCTCTGCACCTTACTCTGTAGGAGACATCACAGTCCCAGTGCTGCCTCTGATTAACCCCCCCCCCCCCCCATGACTAGGCTGCTGCTGCTGCTGCTGTTATCCATGGGCCTGAGAAGCATGTAATGAGCTCCACCAATCAGAGCTCAGCACAAACGTCTCAGTCTCTGCCCTCTGGTGCAAAGTGTCATGGGACTTAGGCCCTTATTTAGATCTGATCGCAGTACAAATTTGTTCTCAAAATGGGCAAAACCATGTGCACTGCAGGTGGGGCAGATGTAACATGTATAGAGAGAGTTAGATTTGTGTGAGTTATTTTGTTTCTGTGCAGGGTAAATACTGGCTGCATTATTTTTACACTGCAATTTAGAGTTCAATTTCAGCACACCTCACCCAAATTAAACTGTCTCTGCACATGTTACATCTGCCCCACCTGCAGTGTACATGGTTTTGGCCATTTTGAGAACAAATTTGTACTGCGATCGGATCTGAATAAGGGCCTTAGTCAACTCCCAGTAATGCACTGCACACTTGGCTCCCAATGCTCAGCACCATTAATCATTGTCACATTGGCAGATAGGTGAAGCTGCAGCACTACCCCACTCCCATGCACAAAACCCATACCTCCCAACTTCTCAGTAGAAGAAATAGGGACACTCGCGGGCGTATGCAAATGAGGGTGCGGCTTATGCTAATTAGCCGCGTCCTCATTTTCATATGAGAATAGACGCTGTGCGCATGCGCACAGCGTCTATTCTACTAGATTGGGGGGTCTCCCAACTGCCACCCCCCGCAGCGGGACAATGCCTGCCGCGGGTGGGACAGCGGGACAGGACCCGAAAATCGGGACTGTCCCTCTAAAATCGTGACAGTTGGGAGGTATGAAAACCTTTAGCTAAAAAAAAAAATACATGCCAACCACAGGGGGCCCCTAGCTAGAGGGGGGCCCAGGAGCACTGACCCCTTGTGCCCCCATTATAATCCGGCTCTGTGTGTGATATAATATGTGTGATACAGTATATGTGTGATATAATATGTGTGATATAATATGTGTGATATAATATGTGTGATATAATATGTGTGATATAATATGTGTGATATAATATGTGTGATATAATATGTGTGATATAATATGTGTGATATAATATGTGTGATATAATATGTGTGATATAATATGTGTGATATAATGTGTGATATAATATGTGTGATATAATATGTGTGATATAATATGTGTGATATAATATGTGTGATACAGTATATGTGTGATACAGTATATGTGTGATACAGTATATGTGTGATATAATATGTGTGATATATGTGTGATACAGTATATGTGTGATCAGTGGCGTAAGTTCGTCCCAGTTGCCCGGAGGCAAGATAAATATTGGTGCCCCCCCCACACACACACACACTGCACCTTACATGCAGTAAATATATATATATATATATAATGTACGTTATGTATATTATGTTTAAAAATAAAGAAACTGTGACTTCTATGGTCCTGCTGGGAGCCACAGAATTGATATCAATGGCTTTCAATTAACTGATTCAAACTTGCAGGGTAGGAGAGGTGCCCCTTTGGGAGCAGGAGCCCGGCGGCAGATGACTCCATTGCCTCCCAGAGTTCTGCCTCTGTGTGTGATATAATATGTGTGATATATGTGTGATATAATATGTGTGATATATGTGTAATACAGTATATGTGTGATATATGTGTGATATAATATGTGTAATATAATGTGTGATATAATGTGTGATATAATGTGTGATATAATATGTGTGATATAATATGTGCCATATAATATGTCATATACTGTGTGTGCAGATATTTCTGCCTACATATAATAATGGAGCATCTTTAATTACACATTACAGTGACACTGATTCATTGAGAACACCGATAAGAATGTAAATGGCATCTATCTATCTATCTATTTATACTGTATCTCTCCCTAATACACAGATTTACATACATATAATGTGTGTGTGTGTTTGTGTATATGTATGTATATACAATATATATATATATATATATATATATATATATATATATATATATATATATATATATATATATATATATATATATATATATATACAGCATATGCTAGACATGGCACATGTCGGTGCCCAGGCACATTTGCATCCTCCCCGGCAGTGAGGGTACAGCAGGCAGCTGCCTGAGTAGTTACAGTGATAGCAGCTCCCGTTACCCACTCCCCCTCCTCCACTCCTACATCAGCCTCCGTGTCAGCATCAGCACCAGCAGCGGCTCAGGGAGAACGTACAGTATCTGCTGCTTGCATAGAGCCGTGGACAAGGGACAAGCAGCTCCCAGCACTGAGCTCCGCTCACCCGGCCGCTCACACCGCTGCTGAAGTTGGGGACAGCAGCCTGAAAGTTGGAGTCCTTCGCGGGCGGAGCAGCCAGAGGGCTCCTGACATTCTCCCATCGCCTAGGCTTGCTCCGGAGGAAATGATCTGTGCTGCTGCTGCTGCTGGTTACAGGGACGGTGCAGTGTGACAGCAGCTAGATCCTCCCTGCACCACCTTCCCCTCCTCATCATCATCACCCTCCTCCCCTCCAGCTCTCTCCAGCTCCCGGCTTGTTTATAGAGCAGAGTGGGACTGGGAGGGATTGCAACCAACGCTTTAGAGCACATCCACGTGTTTTTTACACCAGTGGGGTCTGGAGTATCTATCCAAGAGAGAGGTTGCTGTGGGAGCAGCACACCTGGCTGTCTGTGCAGAACACACCGCTAGGAATACCAGGGAAGTATTATATCAATCCTGCTGGAAGCATCACAGAGGCATGACCAGCAGCAGGTATTTTGGTGATGGGTCAGGAGAATGCACAGCATCATGGTAAAGGGTGGCATTAAACTGGTATGGAGTGACAATGTGTGATGTACACCAGGGTCTGGATCTCTACCTGAAGACCAGCAACTCATTCTTCAGCCACTTGCACCCACCTGTGCATACCCTCACTCCGGACTATTGCAAAAGTTTCAGCAATGAACTGCATCTCCAATAGGAATGATTATACGTCCCCACTGTTCATCTCCGCCAGCTAACACCGTAATACTACAGGAGGCGTTTTTCAATGAAGCATCAGTTATCCCTTTGGATTGACGCTAGTATCTGCTCTATGTGTGTCCTTATAACACTACTGGGGATCTACAGTTGTGGAAATCACTTCAGTAACAGTGGCAGCAGTGAGGTGTTAGCTGTACCTTAGATTGCAGGTGTCAGAATCACCTAAAAGTGCTGTGAAAGTTTGGAGACTCTCACAGCATCACCCACACTCTAGGGCTCTCTGTGGATTATTCACTTCCCAGCACTACCTGCACCCTCTCACCTATTGTTGCACCCTTACCCCTATTGTTGCACCCTTACCCCTACTGTTGCACCCACACACCTACTGTTGCACCCTCACGCTTACTGTCATGAAGAGGAAACAGAAAAGGTTTATTCAGATGGCTTTGCTGTTCACAGTGGCATTGATATTCCTACCCAATATTGGTCTTTGGTCTCTGTACAAGGAAAAACAGCTCCTGAAATCCACTGATGGAGGAGATCAGGTAAGACACATGGAAGTTACTGTACTTTCTCTGCTGGACTAATACACTGTATAGATTGTCTAACCTCCCATTAGTCACTTGAAACGAGCTATTTAAAATAATTGACTTTCACTGCAATTGATGGGATTACTTGGTAGGCTTGATATATGATGAAAACGTTAATCTGCTAGTCTGCTGGGATAGAGAAACCTTTATTGCATTTATTTTTTATGCAAATTAGAGGCAATCTATAACTTAAGAAAAAGAACATAGACATAGCAACTTTTCATCTCCTGTGGTATACTTTGCTTTCTATATAAGTATTTACAATTCCTATTACATTGATTAAATATTGTATTGAGATAGAGCTTGATTGGGGAATTATACAAGTCAATTATCTTTAAAGATGTCAACAAAAGATCATTTGGTATTGTTCTTGCTGCTGACTTATTGTACGTCATGAAGTATGTCAAGCATACGTTTACGGAATGCATAATTGTATTTAAGTATTTTAGTCAACCCAAGATATTCAATACTCAAGTGCATGGATATTGTTTCTATATTTGAAACCTTGAAACTGTAAATATTTAGCATTATTGCATTGTCTGTGTCTAGTTTGTAATATGTATATGTACTGTCACTGCACAGAACTGCATAGACTAATGGACACAATTGGGTATTTTTAGCTGCTTTGTAAACTTAGTGCCAAGTTCTTTTTCTGCAGAAAAGTTACAGGCAGAGGGGTTTTGGCAGAAGATATATCAGTGATGAGCAGCCAGTTTTTCCCCTTTTGTAGTGTAATTGATTGAAATAGGCATAATAATTGGGAATTCTCATTTGTTCTGCATGTTATGCTTCTGACAGTGCTTGGCTAATATGCTTCATTACTACCTATATTCATTTTTCATTTGTACATACTGGGGCAGATGTATTAAGCCTTAACAAGAGATAAATGCAAGGGTGATAAAGAGAGATTAACATCCAGCCAATCAGCTCCTTACTGACTTTTTTCAAACACAGCCTGTAACATGGCAGTTAGCAGGTGATTGGCTGGGCATTTATCTCTCCTTATCCCACTTGCATTTATCTCTTGTTAAGGCTTAATACATCTGCCCCATTATTCCTTCAACTTATAAAATGATAATATAGTACTCCATCTCCTTATTAAATAGTCATGGAATCTGCTTAAATAAAGGTCCCAGATACAGTCCTGATAAATACTGATAGACATTGTTTAATTATTTAAAAGACCCAGGAACCGATTTGAAGGAGCTTGATGACAATAATGAACTAAATACAACAGGGTGTCTATGTACTAAGGTTCGGACAGTGATAAAGTGAATGGAGATAAAGGACCAGCCAATTAGCTTCTAGCAGTCATTTGTCAAACACAGTCTGTAACATGTCAGTGAGGAGCTGATTGGCTTGTACTTTATCTCTGTCCACTGTCTTTCTTGAAGTGTAAGTTTATAGACCCCATTGTTTTTAAAATACTATATTTTAAAATACACATAAAAACTTATGTATCTAATTGTTGTAGAATCTTTGAGCTCTGATGTCATTTATAATCAGAGTTCTGATGTCATTACAGCTGTGCTCATTTAGCAAACTTGTTTATTATAAAGAAACATGCTCTCCATGCAAGGTCTAATTGAAAGTATTAGTTACTTTGTGCGGTTGAACGGAACTCCTTGGTGACTTTCAACATGCTTGGTACATTATCCTATATATCTTAGGCTGCAACTTTATTTATAATGTGTATATAGATTGCAATATTCATAGACATAGATATATGGTCTTATATATAAATGATATTGTGTATAGAATGCAATATTCACAGACATAGATGTATGGTCTTATATAGAAATTATATTGTGTATAGAATGCAATATTCACAGACATAGATGTATGGTCTTTATATGTAAATTGTCAAAAAGTATATTAGATCTCAAGTGCTGGTGCTCTAAGTTCTGTCAATTCGCAATATGAATGTGTTTATGGCTATTATGCCAGATGTTATTGCTATATTTTACTTGGGTAGCAGTTGCTGTTGGGTATTGGTTTGATTTGTAACAATTTGTAAATATGAGACAATGGGTGAACTGTAAAAGGGTAAGAGAATCAGAAAGTGAGAGATTTGGTAAGAAATCTCCAGGGTTTTTTTTTTAAAGCGGCAATCATTTACACTGAAATAACCCGTTTGATTTTGAAGTGTAAATAATTGCCGCTTTAAAAAACTGGAGATTTCTTACCAAATCTCTCACTTTCTGCATCTCTCACCTGATTACATTCCCCCAATGTGTATATTCTGAGAGTAACTAAGTAAAGACATGACCCAAGTTCATGACCCCATAACTTCACTGTTATTAGGGTTATGATAGTGCTGTCCCGTAACGTCAGCATGATCTATTGTACAATGTATGGTACAGTCTCTTTTAGCCTATTTACAGGTTTGAGACAATTGCTCTCATACTGTTTAAGATCAGCAAATAGCCTTAATAAAGTAGTAATCAGTGCTTGTAATGTATCCCTTGCGTGGATATAAAATCAATCTAGATTTATTTATGCTTTGAAATTTGTTTATATTGCATATGATGTTATAAAAACGTTAAGCTTTTCTGCTCTGAAACTGAGGGGTAGATTTATGACCTGGCAATAAGGGGCATATGCGCTATCCCCGTGCGTTGAAGTAGGGGTTAGCGCCTCCCCTTATCTATGAAACCCGCGATGCGGGGGATTAGTGTGCGGTGGTATGGGGGTGGAGGGCTAACGTGTATTTGTTAATTGCTCCAAAGCTCCAGGCTCATACCCTATTTATGAATCTTCCCGCTGGCCAGGCGCTCCTCTATTTATATCGCCATAATTTTCTGCCGCTGCGGGTCTGTTTGTGATGTTTGGGGCCGCTTGTTGGTCTCTGGCATCTTCAAATTAAAATTGCGCATGCGCCGTGTATACAGCACCCCCTGCGAACATTTCCCGGTGCATGCGCAGTTTTAATTTGAAGATGCCGGAGACCAACAAGCGGCACCAAACATGGAAAACTGCGCATGTGCCGGTGACACATCGCGTGTCAGGGAAACCGGCGCATGCGTAGAACACACAGCCGGGGAGGAGCGCACATCCATTATGGGAGACAGCGTATCCTCGTCGGGTGGGGATAACGCACTCCCATAACAAAAATGTATGGTATGATACATTTGGCCTAAATGCAGGGCAGCTTCACCACGATAAAGTGGTGAAGCGAAACTGCATCAATAAAGAATGTTATACACCTGTTGATAAATCTACCCCTGAGTACATGTATCCAGTGGTCAGAAGTCTTAAAGGGTTTAATCAGTAACCATCCACTTCAACTGTGCCAATACCAGACCCATAACCAGTTGTAAGTGTTTTTGAATTACAAAAATATTGTGATGGATCCAAACCTTCCTTGGGATAAATAATTATCCCACAGAATGCCTTTATATAAGCTAGTACAATGGTAAACACAAAATCAAGGGTACTGTGGGTACTGACAGATTATGCACATAAAAAGGGATGTGCACTATTGAGTATGCTTTTGGTAGAGTGTTCCGGTGTAGATGTTTGAAGCACTGAAAATAATGGACAAGTGAACCGGAGGAGAAGTTACCCATGGCAACCAATCAGCTCATAACTATCATTTTATAGAATGCTACCCTAACCACTGTCGCACTTCTTCACTCTTGTTCTCTGCTTCACACATTTCCCCCTTAGTCTGTTTCAGTAAATGAGAAATGCTCTTGTCTTATTGAATGTATGTGCAGATGTTGGAGAAAGCTGTGCTGATTTGCTGGACATATGTTACAAGAGATGGTACTCAATGTTTGACAATCTAAGTTTCAATTATCCACCATGAACAGCCGTGGACTAGAATTTGCTAAACATCTCTATTGGGGATTGTGAGAGCAGCGTACAATGTCTAGGAACTTAACTTCACATTATTAGACCTTCGAGCAAATGTTTTATTAATTGTTACAAATCTAAACAATTAACTTGATCAAATGAAGTTGAACCGACTGACTTGCCAAAGGTACCTGTACTATACATACTGTTCCTCCAAAGTAGCTAGAATCTCAGGGTTGTCTTTGTTATGGAGTCATACCTAAGAAATACTTAGAGGTTAGTTTTAATATATTGTAGTTCTGAACAAACCAAATTAACTAAATACTATGCAAAAGTTCTATTTAATTTCTCAAGCAAAAAAGCAAATGTTTAATTCAGCTTTGGATATACCGTAGAAAATAGTGTACAGCGTCTATAGGACTCTATGCAATGCACAACTGATATGGGGCCCAGAGTTGAGAGGGGCCCACCTTCCCTGTCAAAGTTAAAAGTGTGATATACATTTTTCTCTATCGCTAGATACATACAGTATGGGGTTTTTATTAACTTTTTCCTTGTGGTTAATATATCTAGTTAATCCCTTTTACCTGCTTGCAATGCGCTATAAAACAAACTGGAGAGCATTATAATGGTACATAATATGAAACAGGGACATTGTATGCCTTAATGTGAATTGGGGGTGCTATGTTGCATAATGTTTACTGGCAGCCCTACATTGAGTTATACTTGGGCACAACTGTGGTTCATAAACGGAACTTGGGTACAGTTATGGGGAAAGGGTAAATAACTGCTGCATAGAGTTGGCACTCTAGAAGCTTTTGAACAAGGGCCTCTTCAAAATGTTGCGGTAGGGTCCACAAAGTTCTGTTCATACCCCTGGAAATACTGTATATATGTATGTATGTACTGTATGTACAATTACATTTATGGGAATATATATTTTTTTTTATTTAAGGGTTGCAAATACATTTATTGTTTTACATGCAAAGTACATACTGGCTATTTATGTATGTAGACCAGGAATGCTTTATTTTTACTCTGCAACTTATTGGGTATACACACGGGGTGATTGGAAGCATTTTTCTAAGCGATCTGATTAGATAAAGCATGGATCGCTCTGTGTGTATGCCCCCTAGTTATCAGCAGAGATAGACAGTGCATACAATATCTATCCTGCTTAGATCATTTAGCACACATCGCAAGTGCATCGTATTGTGTGCAGCGATGTGTGCTGAGCGATCTGTGCTTAAGCATTCCGCTCAGCATGGAACTGCAGTCACCCAGTGTGTATGGGGCTTAAGATTTGCATTAGGACATGTCTCTCTCAAAACAACTCTCTCTGCCCAACATGCAGTGCAACATGCATTGTCCGGGAGCAGTTACTGTACTTGTATTTGCTTTCCTCTATTTCAGAATCAGCCACTAAGTGTGAATAACATTGCTACAGCTGATATAATTACATGTAAACTAGACATTGATCCAGAATCTAGATAAAACGCTTCCTGCAAGATTGTCCTTGTTTATGTATTTATTTCAATCCATTATTGTGGTCTATTATTCTACAGTAGTTCAATATTGTTATATTTACAAAACAAAGTTGATGAGTTGTCATATCAGTAGAGCACACAAACACACTCATTATGTCAAACTTTTAAATAATGGAATATTTAGCTACTGTAATCTCATTGCATCAACTAGTGACGTTATTTGAGTTGTTAATAAAGATTTTTTGGTACTTGTGTAGTTTCACGACGGCAGCATGGCCGTGCGTGTGAGTCCCCTTGCGGGGTTCGCTTCGCTTGCCCACGCTGCGGGCTCGGTGGCACGCTGCGCTCGCCAAAAATCAACTCTATGCCGACGTGGATAGTAGGGGTATGAACTATCTACGTTGGCATAGAGTTAATTTCCTTTCTTTTAGATTTGTTTGGTGAGCGCCGCACGCGGAAGTTCACAGCGGCCATGCTACCGCCGTGAAACTAAACAAGTACCGATTTTTTAAAAGCCAATACGGTACTTTTGGACTTGAATCATCAACCACATGGTGCCGGGTGTGGTATAACACACCGATAGCCAGAATACGACAGTCATTAGCCCGAGGTCGGAATCCCGACTGCCAGGACTCAGACACTGGGGTGAGCGCAATGAAGCCACAGGCTTGCTGCACTTGCCACGCTGGGGGCACAGTGGCTTGCTGCACGTGCCACCTATTCTATTCTCTCTCTAAGGGGGTCGGGATTTCGATGTTGGTGTAATGACTTTCGGGATTCTGACTGCTGGTCAGTCATCCTGCACCTGTGTTGCCGCAATACATTTTATATTTCTTTATCATCAGAGCATTTACTTTTCACCCATCTATGTCATATAAAGGACCACATCTTATATACATATGTCTAGTGTCCGTGTGTCACCAAAATACTGCCATCTGCTGGACATGAGTGAATCTACATCTCTCTCTCTCTCTCACACTTACAGAACCAGGCAATCCCACACACAGAAACACAAAGGCAATCACATGACAGCAGACTAGCTTTTGAAGCTTTACCTTCGAGCAGGCTTTGCTAGTTACAGTATATGATTCTAAAGTATTATATAACTGAATCAAATAAAACAGAGAGTAGACAAGGGCACAGAGGTCATCCAGAGGGACGTGCAAGAGGCTTTTATGGCTGCTATCCCCAGAAATGTGTTACTGGTATCAGCTGCGTATAGAGTTAAATAATGCATATGGTATATAATTATGATTATTAGTATGCTTTTACCTAATACTATACGGTACATAAAAATCAAGGTTGATGGTTATATTACTGTACGTCCTTCATTAGAAAGAAGAGCTTACATTAGTATTTCTTCTAGGATGTAAAGATGTTACTTACTTTTATAGGTAGCTCCAAAAGATTATAAAACACTTTTGGCCAGATGCACTAAGCTTCAAAAGTGATAAAGTGGAGAGTGTTTAACAACCAACCAATCAGCTCCAAACTTCCAAGTCACAGACTGTGTGTTTGAAAAATGTGAGGCAGCAGCTGGTTGGTTGTTTATTACTCTCGATTTTTTCACTTTTGAAGCTTAGTACATCTGGCCCTTTAACTTTTTTCCATATCCAGATACAATTCTACTATTAATACAGTAAGTGGATATAAGGCCACAGCCTATAATGTAGACAATATGCTAATGAACATCGTAGCGGTTCTTGTCCTGTTGTCCATTACAAGAAAAAAGGCCCTTATTCCGATCCGATTGCAGTACAAATTTGTTCTCAAAATGGACAAAACCATGTGTACTGCAGGTGGGGCAGATGTAAAAAAGTGCAGAGAGAGTTAGATTTGGGTGAGTTATTTTATTTCTGTGCAGAGTAAATACTGGCTGCATTATTTTTACACTGCAATTTAGATTTCAGTTTCAACACACCCCACCCAAATTTAAATCTCTCTGCACATGTTACATTTGCCCCACCTGCAGTGCACACGGTTTTGCTCATTTTGAGAACAAATTTGTACTGCAATCAGATCAAAATAAGGCCCAAAGTCCATTGTACATGCTTATCTGTGTTCTATACAGCTCTACCAATGGCTTGCCTTATGATATCGCTATATAAAGTATGTACTGTAAATACAACTTGATCCGCAGTCAAATATTTAGATAAAGGTTGGTCCTCTCCACTACAATAGGCAACAAAATGGAAAATATTCTACATATAGTGGGTAATTATTTGAAATGTAAATTTTGTCATGTTTTGCCACATTTCTGTCATGTTTTGCCATGGTTCCCCCTTGTCGGCATTGCAGTGTTCAGGATTCCGGCATCGGTATTTAAATCGTAGGGATTCCGACCGCTGGGATTTCATGCTGATCCCCTTATGACAAACAATTCAATCCTCGGGTCTGAGCAGTCATCCTTGAAATCATCATACCGGCATATATACTGTACAAAAAATGTTTACAGCAAATTTTAACAGAAACCTGCATAATAATTTGTCAAGAACTACACCACAAGTTAGAGGTTACAAAACTTTACACAATGTTAAAGTTAGTAATATACGGAGAGTATTGGATTTTTGTTTTAGTTCTATTCCTTTCTTACTGACGGTTACAATTTTTACTTTTTATGTACTGACAGCTGGCAACCATGGTGCGAGCTCCTTGGGATTTTTGGATATAGCATCTTTTTATCTTCCTGA
Organism: Crinia signifera; assembly: GCF_055691185.1. Lineage (NCBI taxonomy): Eukaryota > Metazoa > Chordata > Amphibia > Anura > Myobatrachidae > Crinia > Crinia signifera. The sequence continues at coordinate 104,656,598 of NC_139217.1, read as the reverse complement.
ATCAAAAGCAATTGCAGTCGTGACTGAGCAGGCGCTATAGCAGGGATGCGCTGATCTACACGGCTCTGAGTAAAATCGATACCTCTGTATAATTTTCGTAAAGAGAATCAGGGGACTGACTTTGATATTTACTTTTTGCACAGTTATTTTCCTTTCATATCTGTACTGTTATCTGAGAAGGCCAAACAATGGTGTTCACCAACCTCTACAGATTCTGATCAAATCTAAGTAACTTTTCACGTATTACATGACCTTTTGATTATATGGCCATTCAATGGCTAAAACATGATATTGCATTTTCCTTACAATGACTTGTTCCATGCCATTTTGTTACTGATTAAACATTTGACCATACAGTATGTACCAGTTAGGGAATGACTGTTTTTTGTGTGTACAGTGATAACAGTTCAGATCGATGACAAGGACAGATTGGTAACATTCATCAGCAGTATACTATACAAAAGCGGCTTAATAATTAGACCTCAGGGAGCAATAAAAGCTCAAAATCATTGGTCCAGGTTAGTATTGCAATTCCAGATTAGGCTGTTTTCCAGTCTATTAACACTATTGTTCTAAATTACAATGATAAATCTGTTGAGGAGATTTTGATCCTTCTTCAAGTCATTTATTTCCATAAGTAATCAGTATTATCTCCAAATGGTCCAGATTAGAATTTTGGACCTAGAGGTAAATTTGTTGCATATTCTTATTTTTATTTTTTTAAGAAAAAACTTACTGATACTTAAACACTCTAAACATAAACTTCAACGACATTATAGCTATAATAAACACAAAAAAATTGTAACTTTACAAAAAATCTATTGCATTTGTATTTTCATCAAACTTTTAGCATCGAAGCACAAAGGTCAGTCCACATAGAAGTCCACAACTAACATTGAATAGAATGCCTTTCCATACCTCCCAACTTCTTTGTTGAAGAAATAGGGACACGCCCGAAAGGGGGCGGGGCGTATGCAAATGAGGGGGCGGCTTATGCTAATTAGCCGTGACCTCATTTTCATACGAGAATAGACGCTGTGCGCATGCGCACAGCGTCTATTCTATTAGATTGGGGGGGGGGGGCATCTCCCAACTGCCACCCCCCGCAGCGTGACAATGCCTGCCGCGGGTGGGACAGCGGGACAGGACCCGAAAATCGGGACTGTCCCGCTGTAATCGTGACAGTTGGGAGGTATGCTTTCAAATGGGGCTGGAAAAAATGATTAACTCCTGTAAATATTGCAAAGACCCATTCTGGGCAAAGAAGCAACATACAATATGTATTTATGTTTGATCAAACATGTTCCTGTGCTTCCACGAATGGACATTTCAGTTGACTTTGTAACAGTGACTAGTATTCAAATTGACTTCAATTCTTTTCAGATCCATTTTTACTGTTTAGTTGCAATTCTCTTCCAATTCTTATTTCATAGCAGTTGTTTTACATTTGTTTTAAATTGGCTTCAATCTTAAATGATTGCAATAACCCTTAGAAGGCTTAGATGTTTGTGTGATATGAATACAATTGTCTGATGCCAGTCTATTATTCTTTACTGCACAAAGAAATGTTACACACACCTGTATACACGTGCAGGGCTGTGTACAGTTTACAGTACTGTAGTTTTGTGACTGTGGTCTTCATTTCCACAGCAGATGGCACTATATCCTACATTGTAACATCAGCTGCAGAGAGAGAGAGAGAGAGAGAGAGAGACTTGCATTAGGACTGTTGCTTATATTCCCAGTGTTAGTTATATTTGTGTCTTTCACATTAATTTTTTTTTGCCTTTTATTGATTACCCACAATCCCAGGACCTTTTAGCCACATATTCTGTTATATTGAATCTATAGTTCTAAGTGATTTGTTGGTTCATAATCATTTTTCAGAGGATCACATTCTCCTCTCAATTTTTCTTCTTACTCTGAGGATTTTGTCATTAAGTTTCATTTAGTTCCAGAGCTTACAGTGTACTTGAAGGACTCTGTTGGCCACCTGTTCAGTGTAAAACAGAAATGATATCATTTTCTTGTGATGAGACAGTGAGTTCCATGCATTTGTTAATGCACCGCTCAGTAATTGCTACCTGACTTAACAGCATTTAGCGCAGTAGTGCTTAGCTGCTGTGATTAATCATGTATGCTATGTTCCAGGGAACCTCTTTATTGACCCTTTTACTCTCCCTTATCAAAATCATTTGTTAAGGAAAATCCTGAATACATGCTGACTCTTATTCAATTTAGTTAAAATCTCTTACTTTACACCAGTCATACGTAAAACTATTGTAGATTATGTCATGGTGGAAATACAAATCAGACAAAACAAAATGACTTTGTACTGTACTGTGATATAAAAATAATAATAATAACACAGTGGGATTTTGTCCCACAAAATCAGGATCAGAATTCACAGTGAGATTAAAAGAGATAAACCTTGAAGTTAAATAGCATGTGCATCATGACGGCGATGGGTCTGACCTGTCGGGGACAGAGGTGTAGCCAAATCCTCAAAACTGGTTGGCCATTGGACAATTATGGGAAACTGGTCTCGATTATGGGAAACTGGTGTCAATTCTACCAAGTTTTCATTGCTTTCAAATACCTTAGTGTGTAAGGGGATGCAGTAAATATGCCAGCGATTGGGATTCTGGCTGTTGAAATACAGATAGAGCCATCGTCATCTCGCCCTTTAATAGGATGAATTGAGCCAGAGCTGTCCCACTTAATCCTATGCTAATCCCCTACTGTATTGTTCTATGTATTGTAATGCAGCTGAGAACAATAGGCCTTGGTGAGCCATGGCTCACCAAGGCTATCCAGAGAAAGCTATTTGAAGAAGGCTCCATCTGTACCATCCCCAGAATAGAAACCATGGAACACAACACTGACGCCGTAACCCCGACATCAGCGGAGATGCTGATGCTGGTATCCCGACTACTGGCATATTGATCGTAAGTATGCGGGGTGTCATAGCCTTAAGCTGGGGAGTAGTGGTGGTGGTAGGTTTAAGCACTGGATGATGACAATTTAGGGTTGGTGAGAGAAGCTGTGGGGGATGCTGGGATAGACACTTAAAAGGGTAAGTTAGGGTTAGGAACTAAGAGGGAATGTTAAAGTTAGGCACTAATGTGGAGAGTTAGGGTCAGTGGCGGCTCCTACTTTATAGTAGGAAGGGGGTTGCCGCTGGCCACAATGCTGGGAAACCCACTCCCTGCCGCTGCCACTACTGCTTCTGCTCCTGGGTGATCCCGCTACAGCCGATGCTGTAGTGGGATCCCTGCCTCCACTGTGGGCCCAGCAACTGGATGATGAAGAGTACTGGAACATGAACAGTATCAACCTCTGTACTGCGCATGTGCTGGCCCCCAGCTTCTATGGTCTGCTTTGGCAGCAGCCCATAGATACAAAATAATGGTCCTGGCATCTGTACACTGCAGATGCCAGGGACCGGTGCATGTGCAGTATCGGCCTCATTACTGCACATATGCAGACCCTGTATTTTATCGATGCCCATAGAGGCATCCCAGAGGGAGAAAACACCTCCCAGTGGGACTGCCTTGTGTGACTGGCAGGTAAGACTTCCAATAGGAAGTCACTACCAGTCACAGTGAAGCCAGTGCAATCTCACAGACTGCATCTGGCTTCACTACCTGGGGGTGCTGCAGTCCTGCAGCCCATAGGTAAAAAATACCCCTGTTTAGAGTTAAGGATAGGCTACAGGCAGAAAGGATGGGGGGGGGGGGGGGGGGAATCGTAAGAGAGTTCAAGTATAATTACCCAGTCCCTATCATGATTGTGTTCAACAGGATGCCGCTGTCAATCTTCTGACATCCCGACCACTGGTCACATATACTGAGCCCCGTGTATGTGTGTGTACATGTGGTAGGGAACTTAGATTTTTATCCCCTCTGGGGCAGGGACTGATGTGAATGGCCAAATAGTATTTGTAAAGTGCTATGGAATATGCAGTATATTAATATCTGGTAATAATAAATATTACCCACGAACATGGAAGCCTGCTCTAGCTACATATTCAGTATAAATCACTCCGTTATTTCATTTATATAATTTAGCACAATGATACATATTTGCAATGTATACTGTAAATCCGCATTGCAGGGACATTTTCATCAGGGATAATGTAAATAATTAACAGCTTACCTTACATACTAAGCAACACCAAAGGTGTTCACAACAATTTTTGACAACTTGTTATACTCAGGTTAGTAACTGAAAAATGGGGGTTTATAGTAGGTCAATATTGACAAAAGGTCAAGATGGCAATGGTTGACACATGAAAAGGTCATGAGTTTTCAAATTTTTTTCAGTAAATTGTGCCAAGAACAGCTCTAGTAGAGCAAGGCACCTTGCCCTACTTCGCTCACCTTGGGGTTTATTCTAGTTCATTCTTTCTGACAAAATCCTTCTTAGATGGACAAAACCATGTGCACTGCAGGGGGGCAGATGTAACATGTGCAGATAGAATTAGATTTGGGTGAGTTATTTTGTTTCTGTGCAGGGAAAATACTGACTGCTTTATTTTACACTGCAATATAGATCTCACTTTGAAGAAAAACCCCACCCAAATCTAATTCTCTCTGCACAAGTTACATCTGCCCCACCCGCAGTGCACATGGTTTTGTCCATCTAAGAAGGATTTTGTCAGAAAGAATGAACTAGAATAACCCCCCATGTGAGGGTACACACTACACCAATTAGGGATCCACATGCTTATGTATTTTTATGTGTCAACTTTTTCCATTTGTCAATGTCAGCCTTGTGCATTTTGACATTTCTAATACACCCTATAATAAAAACATTGCTGAAAAATTATATGTAAATGAAAGGCTATAAGAAAACAAAAGATAAAAAGCATTCAACCTGTATCTCTAAATAATTATTTAGTACATCATTACTAAGCAGAACCATATTATAACCTGTCTACTCATTAGTGGTACTATCAGAGAGCAGGCACACCTGCAGGATGAAAAAGCTGACACCACAGAGTGCCCGAAGGACACTAAAGATGGTTCTGCAAGCCAGTATTTAATTGGCCCTTTCTGGCACCCTGTAAGCCAAATGCAGGTGCAACAACGAATCAATTTAAAACATAATTAAACTAGGGTAAAAAGAAGGTACTAATAAGCCAAATGCAATATTTAAAATGATGTTGATGAATGATTTACAGACATACTGTATATTACTTAGAAAATTGACTATACAGAATCTGTCAAAGTAGCACTGTTCCACATTTATATATCAATCTGTAATGCTGGAAGTAAGCACACATGCATTTTAAATTCAGCAGCTTGTCAAGCTTCAACATAAAGCTGACAAGAGATTAGTAATAAAAAAGAAGTGCTGAATTAATCGAATCTATAGAATACCTGAAGATAAACTGCCCTGAGAAGGATACATTCAAACGGGGTCCGACTGGCCAATAGGAGCTATCTAAGCCTGTGTGGTGGTTGGCCACACCCTTATCACTTCATTCTCCCTTCATGCCCCAACCCAACACTCCATACACAGAACTGCAGCTGTGTCCTTTTATTCTTTGGCTCAACTAGCACCAAAAGCCCTCCTAAGCGTGCCAAGTCCTGTGCGACTCGGCTACACTGAACGTTTTTGTCGCTCATAATGGGTCTCTTATTTACAACTAGAAGCGTTGAAAGACATTGCTAGTGTACACTGCTGAGGTTTGTGTACATCTGTTTACAGCAGGATCTGAATTGGTGCAAAAATAGCTCTGATGTGAGCACCTGTGTCTTTTCCTTATGCCATGTACCATATATGACTTTGTACATGTGTAAAACAATTTCGCGTCCCATCATCTTGCATTTGCTGTAAGGGTTTTTGTAGCATCTGTGATGTGACTAAGATTCACACTTAAAGAAAAATATGGTACTGTACTCATCACAGAGCATCTCAGGCATGGCAGGTGCCTTGCAAAGTATGTGATAAAGACACTCAGGAGTACATTTATTAAGATGAGAAATCTATTGAAGATGGGATGTTGCCCAAAGCAACCAATCCAAAAATAGTGCAAAATTTGCTGTATTATAAAATAAGTTGCCTATTATTTAAACGTCACCCTGTTCCCAAACACATAATCACCCAGAAGGAGATATATCAGAGCTTGGAGAGAGTTAAAGGGGAGAGAGCTAAAGTAGCAGATACTGTATACCATGTCTAGGGGAGAGGTAGCGTGGAGAGAGAAAAAAAATACCAAGAGATCGTCTCCAGTCATTTCTCAAACACAGAATGTAACATGGCAGTTAGGAGCTGATTGGGTGGTACTTTATTCCAGTCCACTTAATCATTTTCCAAGACTTCGTACATTTCCCCCTAAGTATGAACCAGTCAGCTTGTAAATGTTATTTTTTAAACACAGCCTGAAAGGGCAGGTAGATGCTGATTGGTTGGTACTTTTTATCTCTCCACTTTATACCTTATGAAGCTATGATAAATCCCCCCCCCCATCACCTCCCAAACTCTTTCCAGCCTTTAACAAGTGTTACAACATAATTACTTTACACCCCTTCCACACCGGACATCAAATTACCTTGTGAAGCAGTTTTATCTGGTAATTTGTTTAGTGTGAAAGGGTCAACCGGGGTCTTAAATCCCTGGTTGCCAACCCTGCTCTTTACCATGGTCGGAGACCCTGGATTTGCAACCTGGGTTGACTTTTCAGACTGAAGCAATAGTTGTGTAATTCAGCAAATTGGCAAGTCGCAGGTCTGAAAGTGGTATAACCCTATAATCTAAAGAATAAGGATAAACAGACGGAGCCACTGTCATCCAGGCAGGGGCTGGTGAAATTTTCGCCAGCCGCCAGCTCCCACCATGGGGCGATGCACACGCACCCCGTGGCAACGGAGCTTCCCCCGGGTCCCCATCGCCACCTCCCCTGCTGCCACCGCCGGTCCCCATCGCCACCCTACCTCTGTAAAGTACAGTAATATTTAGATTTTTTTCTGGCTACTGTGAACATTGGGCCTGATTCGGATTCATTCATTAACCATATGCACTGAAGGTGGGGCTGATGTAACATGTGCAGAGAGAGTTAGATTTAGGTCAGGTGTGTACTTCTAACTGATCGTTATATTGCAGAGCAAAAAATATAGCAGCCACTATTTTCCCTGCACAGAAACAAAATAACTCACCCAAATTTTACATCTGCCCCACATGGTTTTGCCATTAGCAAACCAAATGTACTTTGTGCTTTGCGAATTAACCTGAATCAGGCCCATTGCAATGATCTGGTGGATTACGTGTTTTTCTATACCTGCCCATATCAAGGCAGTTCATTTAACATTGACCAAACACACTATAAAATGATTACATAAAAGTGTTTATTAAGTAATTTATCATTGTTAATTATAATTCAAATGAAAAAGTAATTAAATATCGTTTAGACTTTTTTTTCTCCAAAGAACAAAATCTTTGGTTGCTAATGAGCTGTCTGATATTTCACTGTAGTTAGATAATAAATAAATGGTCACTAAATGTGAGACATATTATGACAATGACACTGCCACCAAATGACCTAAAGACAAATATTTACAGTGATACAGTTCAAAAGTGTTTCACTTAATTTATTGTTTATACAAGTCTGACGCTACAGAAATGAATATATGGCAATGACAAGTTACTTCAGTTCAATGCTATGTCTATTGCATAACTGTTATCAATGAAAGCAAAAATACAAACAGGCAGGAGTGGATCGGCAATAGTAACTAACCAGAAGATCTGCAGAGGGTGACAGACTGGTAGTGTGGGTGTGTTAAGGGGTAGAGGGTGCTTTGCTGGTGTTGGTGTGTTAGGGGATAGAGGGAACCTTTGGCCCTCCAGCTGTTGTTGAACTACAAATCTCAGCATGCCCTGCAACAGTTTTAGTATTTCTAAATAGCAAAAATATAGCAGGGCATGCTGGGATGTGCAACAACAGCTGTAGGGCCAAAGGCTCCCCATGCATGGGGTAGAAGGTGGCAGGCTGTGATGTGGGTGTGTAAGGGGGACACTTTTTGGAATATTTTCTAGGACCACTTCCACTTGGATTCCCAATGCACCCAAGCAAAGGAGATGGCTCGCCGGGTGCCCCCATACTTACCTGTCCAGCGACTAAGGTTCCTCTGCTGTTTCAATAGGCGGCTGAGGGACTCCGATGGGTAGCGGGTGGCTATGAAGTCTCCCCGTGGGTGCGGTGCATCCGCTGTCGGCTCCAGGTATGGGCCCCACCATCTTGCCTCCGGGAAGGAGGGCAACTTCTGGGTCTCTTCTGAGTGCTACTTCTGGGTCTCTTCTGACCTCTGCTGGCGGCTGGGGCCAATTGCAGCCCTGCAGGAGGTATAAGACGCCAGGACCTGGAGCTTCCTGTCGCTGGTGCAATTTCCCAGAGTCCTTAGAGTATGCTCCCAACAGGTTCACTCCAGTCTTAAGTTCTTAGTTCCTGCCACGTCTCCATCTGCTGGTCCTGATCCTCAGTTTCAGTTTATGCCAAGTGGCCCGTCTTCAGTTTACGTTTCTACGCCAAGTGAGCTACTTTCAGTTTTCGTTATCTCACCAGTTGGTCTACTTCAATTTACGTTATACGGCAAGTGTGCCGCCCCAGTGTCACCAAGTCACGTTTTCACACCAAGTTTGCATCGCTACAGTTAAATCCACAGTAACTTCAGCCACCCAGGATATCTAAGGTACTTCCTTTGGAGGGCCGTGACCTGCCGAGCAGACGCCGCAAAGTTCAAATCCCCTTGCGGGGGTCCCTGGTGAAAACCGCTGCCCGGTTAAACTCCGTGCCTCCATGTGGAAGTTGAGCCAACACCTTAGGGGTTCCGTCTATGAGAAGACAATACATTCACCCAACTATATTTACTCCAGCCATCCCGCCAGTACCAGATCAACCATCCGGAACAGATCCACAAGCTCAGTCCATGACAAAAACAGGTTATGTTTGTTCCAATATTTGACATCTTGCTGTTTATATCAATATATTTTTGTTTAAATGTGAAATTATCAGTATTATTAAATGTTCAATTTCTTTGGGGAACTGGGCTCATTTATGAATTAAAGGCAACAGCATATTGTTAATCCAAATACAGTATGTGTACATTCTGAGATGGATACCTAGGTGAGAGATAATGAAATACAAAAATCCATACTCAAAAATAGTCTTTTCAACCTATTGCATAGGCAGAAGAAATCACATACATCCAGCTACCTTTATAATACATCACTGATAATCTTACTTTTTGCCGGTACCCAATCAATCCCCCCCCCCCCCCCCCCCCCCCCCCGAAATTTCTGCTGCAAAAAAACAGGGCATTTTTCTATTCTTTTATTTGCACTTTTTTTTTCATATCCAATTACAACCCTAAGTATTTTTGGGGATTTGATTGACATCTGGGAATAAGCTGATGCACTAGCATATCTATAATGGTGCAAGGTGTATGGTGACACTGTAATCATACTCACCTCTACGTTGATCAGGTGCTGCAAAAGTCACTGGGAAAATTGCAGCTGAAGCCATTTTACGGTGATTCACACATATGCAATAAATGTGTCCCTGAGAATGTGGCACGAGTGCCATGTTCTCAGAGACCTGCACATGTACAGTAGACTCTGCCAAAATTCCAGAGTCTACTGCACTGCCGGAGATAAGGAGGCTGTCTCTGTGCTGGCAGTTACTATGAAAAACTGGATACCCCTTTGTGTAAAAATGGGTAATGTAGGGGTCTCTCATCCTCCACCCCTATACTTATCCCAGCCATGAGCCATTGGTGGGAATGTACTGTAGACATGTACAGTACAAATGTACATATTTTACAGACAGAAAACAGGACTTAGCGGTGTCCCAAAAAATTGTTTCATACTACTGTATATGTTTTTAGTGAAAAACAGTACATCATCTGGTTTTTGTAACATTGTTGTTGTTTAATTATCAATGATACTAGAGAAAATGATGACTATACATTGTTCTCAGAAGTATTTGTCAAAACACTTTTGGCTTTTAATAATATAAAAGGGCTGCTGTCCATGGTCCTGTACATGTATGCATTGCTTAAGTAATCTCATTATTATTATTTATTTACAGTTTCTTATATAGCGCAGTATATTCCTTTGCGCTTTACAATTGGAAGCAACAGTGATTAAACAAACTGGGTAGAAACAAACCAACCTATACTGACATAATTTAATGATTCAATATACCATAAGGCTCTATAGTAGGTCCAGATGGTGAACTTTACATTTCTGTCAAACATTACTCAAGGGGTATGAATTTTATGGAAGCAGCACAGTATAACTTTGTAAGAGGGTTGGGAGGTCCTGACTTCATCCCCATTATCAGTAATGCAACTAGATTCAGTTCTGCTTGACATTAATGGTAACGTGTTTTAGGCTTAATTTAATATGGCTTTCTGCTGTAATAATAAGAAATAACAGATGTGTATGTAACAATGTTTGTACAGTCACCCACACTTCCTTCTCATATTGTATGTGCGTACAGTATTATCTTAATTTGAAAAAAGTATTTAATGTATTCTAGTTAATAAGAAATCCACTGATTGCTAGATTTACCGCAGATACTGCAGTAATGGCAAAAATGTTCATACCCAAATTTTTACTCTCAAATAAACTTTAGATGTAAAATTTGCTATAGAATACAAAGCCTATATTTACTTATATAATACCATCTGAAATCCAAGCCAGGGCTCACTGCATCTGTGATCTACATCAACATAGAGAGTATGTGCATAAGAGAACATCTCAGTAACTATGATCTATGACACACCCTTTCAATTAAGACATCCCACATGTACCTACAGTACTATGGGGCCTGTGGTTTTGACATGAATATTAAAGAATGTCTCATGACATTATTTCTGATGTACCCTTATGCATAAATAAAATGTTGTACATGTAACCCATATGACGTGTGTGTGTGTGGGGGGGGGGGGGTACATAGCAATTACACTTATGTCTGGCAGTATTTTGAGTTTTCTTTAATTACGTCATAGCAAATACAGTACAGACATTTACCATAAAGAACCTTAGTCAGAAATACATCAACTGATTACATTATTATGCTGTATTCATACTGTAGGTCAATAAAAGATAAACTCTCAAATACAGAAATCCTCTTCGCTTTACATTACATGTGCAGAAAACCAATGTAACATTTTTTGAATATATGTAAAAGGTTCCAAATTCCGGGGACAAGATATAGCTGCTAACCAACCAGGTTTTACCTTAAAACAAATTGGTGCCTTATGTTCAGTGCCCAGGAGATACACAGCAACCCTGGGGGCTAGAGGACATGTGGATAACCATGGAAATCTGGCAGTGGCAATACATTCACATGTTTATTACAAATAGTATGCTTCATTATGGTCTGATCCTAGCAGAGGGTACTCCACCTCTTCCATGGTAGGCCTGGGCCCCTATCCAGGCCCCCAGTCTAGTCTGGGCCAGGGTTATCAGTACTCTCTATACACCTGCTTTTAGTCAATGGCTATTATTATTATTCTTTATTTATATGGTGCCACCAGGCGCTGGTCAATTACACAGTAAATAAACAATTAGGCAAAACAAGAACATAGTGAACTCTTGACAGTTTTATCTTTTAATCTCGCTAGTTTAATAACATGTATCCCTTTGCGTGTACAGTTGTATAGGTTGTTCAATTCAGCCAATGGCATCTGGTGAGTTAATAGAGTAGATGCAAGTAGATGCAAGAGATGTGCCATATTTAGAATACATAGTAGCTCTTGTTATTCCTCTTAGGAGACATAAAATATGCAGCATTCTGAGCTGTGGTGTAAGAATACAAAATGATTATAAGAATTATTTCCACCCATGAGCCTTTATTTAAATACATTTTTGGTACTTGTTTCCTAGCACGGCGCCCGTCGGGTTGATCGCATGCCTTAAGTTTAAGGTACTTTAGGCATTAGATCGACGCGATGGACCCGATTTTCTGTCAATCACCAGTTTATTTGCCAGTAAAAGAGAAAATCGCGTTGATCGCGTCCATCTTGGCCCATTATAATGGGCCGCGATGCGACCAATGCGATCAACGCGATTTTCCCATAGAGAATAATGTTAAATGATTTTTAAAGTTAAAATTGCATTGATCGCGTCAGTCGCGGGCCATTATAACGCGAGGGGCGGCGGTACGCGTCCTCCGACCTTTTCATACCCCCACTATCCACGTCGGTGTGGAGTTGATTTTATATAGTGTGGCGATCGCAGCGAGCGTATACCTGTGAAAATCTAACTATCTCTGCATATTTTACATCTGCCCCCCCTGCAGTGCACATGGTTTTGTCCATCTAAGAAGGAATTTGCCAGAAGGAGTGAACCAGAAAACCCCCTTAGTTCTGATGTTCCTTATATCTATTATTCCATTTTTATTAGATATTTGTAGGATCTATAACATAGAGATTTAATAGGAAGAGAGAATCAGAAAGTGAGAGATTTGGTGAGAATTTTTTTTTTAAAGCAGCAATCATTTATACTGCTAAACCAGTTTGATTTTGTAGTGTAAATGATTGCCGCTTTTAAAACAAATGGAGATTTCTCACCAAAATCTCTCACTATCTGAATCTCTAATCCTATTAAATCTCACCCTTAGTACTTTAAAATCTGTGTCTCAAAATATGGTAAAAAATATTTACCTGACTTGGGAGTGCCTGATATTTTTTCGGTACTTATGTAATATCTGGGCTCCCGTTTTTCTTATAAGACCGCGTCCCCTCGCGGGGCTCGCTGCGCTCGCCACGCTTCGGGCATGGTGGCTCGCTGCGCTCGCCACACTATATAAAATCAACTCCATGTGTAGTTGGATAGTAGGGGTATGAAAAAATGGGGTGCATTTAACATGGGAGCCCAGATAATACATAAGTACCATTTTTTCATATCACAAGCAACCTTGATAGCAAGGCTATCTGTTGGCAATTCGACCAGTTAAAAAAATGAACAGAATAAAACAAGAGGCACAATTGTCATTTAGCCAACACAGGGCAAATTAGCATAATAAAATAATCCTGTAGAAATGCAATAGAAAATACACACATTGGGCTACCTACAAGCATAATAATTTATTGCCATATAGTAAAACTAAGCAAATAGCTTAGTGGGCGCCCAACTAACATATAAGTACCATATATTTTATTTGTGCATGAAACAAGGGCCCTTATTCAGATCTGATTGCAGAACAAGTTTGTTCTCAAAATGGGCAAAACCATGTGCAATGCGGTGGGGCAGACATAACATGTATAGAGAGAGTTAGATTTGTTTGAGTTATTTTGTTTCTGTGCAGGGTAAATACTGGCTGCATTATTTTTACACTGCATTGTCACACCCCACCTAAATGTAACTCTCTCTGCACATGTTACATCTGCCCCACCTGCAGTACACATGGTTTTGCCTGTTTTGAGAACACATTTGTACTGCGATCAGATCTGAATAAGGGCCTAGGTGTCAAAACATGAAACAAAGGTTGTGTCCTATCTCAGGCACTGAATGTGAATGCCAATAATTTTCTTGCACATATTTAGTGCCAGGTACAGATGTCCCCAGTAGTGCTTTTACCAAAAAAAAAATGCATTCTGGAAACTATGGATAAGGAATAATTTTGATAAGGGATATTTGGATAATGGATACTCACCCGTAATACTATGGTCTCTGTAGCTGGCCCTGACCGGATTCTCTCTGCCTCTGTAATGCTATATATCTCTATTTTAATGTATTTCAAAGCAATCCAACAGTATAACTGTATGCATCAGAATCCAACACAGTTGACTCAGCGGCAGCTCAATTTATAAAATGAAAGTGAGTACTAGGTAACGTATAGCACAGCCTGTATCACTTTATGTGCAAATATCTTCTACTGCATTGCGTGATAGGCAATATGTTCTGAATAATCTCACTCATCTAGCACAGTAATGATGCGGGACAACAACTGAGCAGAATACAGGTGTGTGGTCACAGTTTCTTTTTCTCCAAACAGACTGATATTACAGATTGACATAAATACAGGGTCTGTTTTGAAGTAATAGAATTCCTGTGAACACCCCCTGGTTCATGTGCGCTGCCAAACACTTTATTCACCTCTTCCCCCAGATTTGTATTTGAATGGTGACAGTTATGCAGGACAGTATTTTACTGAAACGCCATAGGCTAAACTATTTCCGATTGATTACATACTGTACAGTATATTTGATGTGCTCCCCCAATGCTTATTTTACTTATTTCCAGTTATATTAAGAAAGATAATTTATTACGAATATAATCTTTGTTATTTAGCTTTCTGCAGATAGATAATTATTATTATTATTATTATTGCTATTTACTACCAGTTATTTATATAGCGCATACACAGTGGCGTAACTATAAATTTTGCTCCCCCCTGCCAAAAAGTTTGTGAGGCAGGTGAGGCACAGCCTTTCCTGTCATACTAAAGTATACGCTGGAGTTTTGAGTTTATAAAGTATGTCAAAAATACAAATAATATATTTAAAAATCTTATTTTTATTATTCTAATAATCTGTATAGTCAAAACTCTGGAGTAAAACATCTATGGCAGGTGAGGCAGTGCCTCACCTGGCTACCTTTTCCGCACATCTCTTTTTAATACTCAGCGAATCTGCAGAAGTACATACTGCTGCACTTGTGTATAATGCCCACATGCACCCTATGGCTCATAAATTTTGAGCAAATCTGGCTCTGATACTTGCCAGGGACACCTCAGCCATTTACCTCACCGCACGTCCATGGCTTTGCCAATGAACGCCCTAGTATTTATTTATTTACAGTTTCTTATATAGCACAGCAGATTCCGTTACAGTTTTGTATAGAGCGCAGCAGATTCCGTTACAGTTTCTTATATAGCACAGCAGATTCCGTTACAGTTTCGTATATAGCGCAGCAGATTCGATTACAGTGTCTTATATAGCAAAGCAGATTCCGTTACAGTTTCTTATATAGCGCAGCAGATTCCGTTGCGCTTTACAATTGTAGACAGAGATAAAACAAACTGGGTAACAACAGACAGACTTGGAGGTAGGAGGGTCCTGCTGTAAGCTCACAATCTATAGGAACATGGGAGGAAAACACAAGGACAGGCACCAGTAATAGCATAGTGGCGAATATGCACAAGCCTCCACAGGAAATACATTGGGCTAAGGCTAGACACAGCTGTGTATTCAGTTGCACAAGTGTCACAGCACATGTGTGCCCGGATAGTATGTCTGTAGATGCTGGATTATACAGTACATACACTTTAGGTATTTCTGCTAAACTTTTTATATGTTTTTGAAAGTCTTTTTTTGCATTAATTCTTTGGATATAAAGGGTATTTTGGAACTGTATATAACAAATCTACATGCTCTCCATAGAACAAAAGGAGCAGTCTATTCACATAGAGATACTTAGCCCCCAGCCCCTCACACACATATGCCACACACATATTTTTTCCCTACACTCACATACAAACACAGTCCATAAACACATATATAATTAAGAAAAAAACAGCCCCCACATACTGTAAACACATACACAAATTAGTGCCAAAGCCACACTGGAACATATAATTATTTCTCCAAATCAAGGCACTTGCCTGTTTCTAAGTGGGTGGAGCTGGCAGGAGGCTGAGTGGATGCTGGCCAGGAGGAGACAGACGAGTGCTGGGAGACAGGAGAGGAGGGGTTGGGAGACAGGAGAGGAGGGGCCAGTCGGTAGATAAGCTCAGCTCATTGTTGGCTGGTCCCAGGGGACAGGCTGGCTCAAGTACAGACAGCAGCTGAGTAGATGTAGAGATCAGGAACTGTGAGTGTGTAAATCTGACCTGACTGCTTCAGCCCTGATATAGAATATCCAAAGGGAAATATGAAGGCTGCGCTGGTAATTTAAAAATACAATATCCAATACACCATGGAGGGGAGCACATGTATAGCAAAAGGATGGAAACTGTTTCAAAAGAGGTAATCAAATACAAATTATTTTACATGAAAAATATATATAAAATACTAGTTGATTGAGGTGGCCACCTATAAGATCAAATATATAATATATTAGCACATAATATAATGCTAATTAACATGTGCACATTTTAGGAACAAATGACAAAGTAAATAACTTTGAATTCACGGGTCGTATATTGCTTTAAAGTTGGGTATATAAACTGCAGGTCTGGCATATATGGACAATTTGCCGCTTTAGATAATTATGATGTTGCCAGGCCACAATGAACAGTTTTTTTGTGCAATGACAGTTGTTACTTTGTAATAAAGTCTTTTGGACAATAAATGTGTCAGATCACGGTATGCACATACATCACCTGTGCTGCCGTGCGGTGGAGTCCTGTGCATGTGGAGTGTCCTGCCTGGAGGAGACTGACGGAGGAGCCTCGATGTTGTTGCCAGTACGCGTGTCTCTCACTCACGCTGCCGGTGATGCTGGGTCCTGTGAAGCGGTACCGTGGCTCTCACCCACGGGTGCTTGTACCTGCTCCTGTTGGCATTCTCCACAAGTCACAATGGGCGGTGGATGGGGGGCTGTCGGATGGAACAATCAACACAGGGTGATGATGGCAGATGTGGCAGTCGGCAGCTGGTGTCCAATACTTTGCTGGCATGCAAGTGGTAAGCTGGTAGGCTGGGTAGCTGGTAGCTTCTAACGTGTTTCGCCCTCCAAAAGGGCTTTTTCAAAGAAAAAGAAAGTAGATGTAGACATCAGGAACTGTGAGTGTGTGACTCTGACCTGACTGCTTCAGCCCTGAACCTCTGCACCTGAGGACACGCTGGGCAGAGGTTCAGAGCTGCTGGTAAAGCACTCCCAGCCGCAAGTTATGAGCAGGTGCAGCATGCCTGTACTGTACTGTACTGACCCAGGTGGCAGATGACACTCTGCCCCCTGGCAAGCCCAGCACTGGCTGCAGCTCAGCCTGCTTCCCCTCCATCACAGCATTGAGCCTGCCCCCACCCTTCCATCCTGCACACAGTAGCCAATAGGCTCTGTGTACAGCTTCAGGGGTATTGTCTGTGTAACACTCACTGTCAATTGATCCCCCGGCGGCCAGCAGCAGCGCAACTTCATGCCATGCACGGGCAGCCTAATGTGTCAGTGCGCAGTCTGTGTCCCAGCGCCCACCACAGACCCCGCTGGCATTCCCTCCTCCAAGCAGCCGTGGGGTCTGCCTGACGGTAGCTACAACGCTGTGCATACATATTCTGCAGCGATTTTCAGAGAAAATTTGAACATTCACATCAGTCCCTGCCCCAGTGGAGCTTACTATCTATATTCAATATCACATGTACACGCAAACACATAGACATTCTAGGGTTAATTTTGTTAGGAGCCAGATAGATAGATAGATAGATAGATAGATAGATAGATAGATAGATAGATAGATAGATTCAACAACAAAGAGTAAAGTGAAGCTTGAGCTAGGGACTACTTCTTTGGATTCATATAATAATGAAATATCGGGATACAAATAATGTTATTATTCATGCACAGAAAAAATATATGATGACTGAATGTCATAAAAATCAAAAAAGACAAGGACAGGGATAAACAATATGAACTTTTGCAATATTAGACTCTCAAAATAGACAGAAGGCAAAGGCTGTTCAGAAGGCTCAAGGTTAAGCAAGCAAGTCACCAAAGCACGACATGCTAAACGAACATGATGTGTACTCAGGACAAGAAGTGCTGCAAGTAACTGACCTTTCTTTTACCTCTCTGAACTACAAAAGGCATTCAGCCAGGACCACATTTGCATAATCATGAACTACCGTTATATAGAGTGCAGACGTGTTGGCATTTCCACTTGACTATTACAAACTCAAATATTTTCGATTTAACTGGTAAGAGAAAATGACATAGGGCCCTGATGCAGAAATGACCATGAAGTCAGAATTTGCTCAGCTGAGTGATTTTTCCCTTGTACTTCATCAGAGTCACACTACGCAGACATGGCAATTGAGTAGCAAATGCAGACAAAGTAAGGAATAATTAGCAAAGTGAGTTTCAGGTAGTGAGCATTTGTGGGAGGTAATGGGTGGAAGGCTACAAGAATACATGCATGTCATGACTATTTCGGGAGCATGTCTGACCTGTCACTGCGTCTTCTTATTGATAAGACTTATCTTGACATTTTGAGAAACCATAGGGTTGTTCAGAGGCTTATTGGTGCGACTGAAGTGTGGCCAATGTTACACCAGATCCTCTGGGTCTTAGAGTCCGATTCAGACATTGCTGCTATGCAGCGGCCGATTATCAACACTTGCTAGCAAAGAAATCCTGCTACTTTTGTCCTTCACTAGCCATTCTAAAGGTGACTGACAGGAAGCTGGCATCTAGGGGTGGTAACCGACCCTTTAGAGGAAGTGCTGCTGATATTATCTAATATTTTCTCTTATATATTTCTTATATATTTCAGGGCTCGACAAATTATGGGAACCAGGTCACCATGGCAACCAGATTCTGCTCCTTGGCATCCAGATTCTGCTCCCTGGCATCCAGATATGCCAGGAAGCAGATCATGCTGGGCAGAGTGGGGTACTTGTGTTAACAGCCGGGCATAGGGATGGACATCCCACCCCGCTCTATCAGAGCAGGTCCCTGGTTTGGCTATTTCAAAACTTGAGGTGGCTTGTGAGCCAATTGGAGCTCAAGGTTCATCAGCCAATCAGGAGCAGCATTGTTAGCTCCTGATTAGTTGCCCGACCGCAAGCTCAGATTAGCTTGCAAGTCACCCTATAGTTTTTGAAATAGCCATGCTACGGACCTGCTCTGATACAGCTGGAGCTGGGTGGTTTTCCACCGTTCTGCCTGGCTGTTGCCGTTACCATGTATGGTAATGGTGGGGAGGGGGAGGGAGGGAAGAGGAGGGGGGGTAACCCCTGTGGAAATGAGCATGTATCCCTGGCAATGAACATGTACCCCTTGAAAAGAGCATGCAATCCCTGGAAAAACATGCATCCCCTGGTAAAAAAAAGCATGCAACCCCTGGCATCAATCATAAAATCCCTGGCATTGAGCAATAAACCACTGGGAAACAAGCAAGAAACGAGAAACAAAACTATTTGTAATGCGAGTTAGTTCAGGACAGGGTTAGCAATGGTTTTCTCTTTGGGTGTCAGGCAAAGTGTCATATTAAGGTCCACATGGGCCTGAAGCTGATTTTGATGAGGGTTAATTGAATGCTGCCACATTGGTTGTGACCAGCACAGCAGAGGCATGGCTAGAAATGTGAGGTTGGGGGGAGCTGACCAGTATTGTATCACGTAGTGTCCTCATCAGTGCATATTATGCAATCAGTGTGGTGCCCTGTAAAAGGAAGAGTGCACATTTTTCCATCTACATATGCAATGATCTGGGGCTCAGGCTTTTTTTTGGTTATGCAAGCACTGCTCTGTGGGAAGGAGGCGGAAGAGAAAGGGAGGAGCACAACAATTGGTCTCTGGGTCTTGTGAATGTTTGCATTATGCATTATCCTTAGCTGAGCACACTCATTTATGAGTAGTTCAGAGTTGTACACAATGCTCCATTTGAAGCTGAAGGGACTTAAGTAAGTGGATGGTAATTTGACACAACTGTAGGCAATGCAATAAAGTACTGACCAATCTTCTCCAAACTACCATGTTACAGGTGCAGAGGCAGATGTATTAAGCCCAGTGAAGTGATACTTTAACAACATTCAATCAGCTCCCAGTTGCCATTTTTCAAATCCAGCCTGTAACTTGAGAGTTAGGGGTTAATTGGCTAATAAAGTACCAATCAGTTTATCACTTCACCAAGCTAAAATAAATCTGTCCCTGTGTTTGAAAGATTCCAGGAGGTGACGACTAATCCTCAGTGATAGGAGCCGGATGTTGCACTCGACGCCTGTCATAGTGAAGGAGCGGGTACTGCAATAACAGCAGTCTCCAGGGGCAGCCTGTATTTTCCGGCCCCCTGATGTGTCAAAAATTACCCTGCACCCCCTTTCAGCAGTGTGAGCAGAATACATTGTCCTGCACTTTGTCTCTCTCCACGGCTTAGTTCATAGACCCAAAGTACCAGCCAATCGGCTCTGACTGCCAGACTGTGTTTGAAAAATAACATGAGCTATTGTAGTTGGTTTGTATTTTATCTCCATCCAATATATCTCTATACCAGACTCAGTGGCGTAAGTTCGTCCCAGTAGCCCGTAGGCAAGATATACGGTACTTGTGTATTTTGGCGGCGCCCACGATGAGGATCGCGTCCATCGCGTGTGAAAAATCGGGTCCATCGCGTCCATCACGTCGCGTCGTGTGCATTAACATGGCACACGACGCGACCGACGCGATGGACCCGATTTCTCCATAGGCTTCAATGTTAAAATATTTTAACATTGAAATCGTGTCGGTCGCGTCGGTCTTGTGCCATTATAATGGCACAAGATAAGATGGACTTGATAAAGTCCATTTTACATGGAATAAAATGGGAAATGGGCCAATATGGCCCATTTTTCATTGTATATGTCCCCGTCATGTCCAAATATAACTGCCCCCCCCATTGTGAGCGGCACCCCAGTATTGACGTCAACCCAAAGCGTGGCGAGCGCAGGCGGTGCGCGTCCTCCGACCTTTTCATACCCCTACTATCCACGTCGGCGTGGAGTTGAGAATAGAATAGTGTGGCGAGCGCAGCGAGCCACCGAGCCCGAAGCGTGGCGAGCGCACGCGGATACCTTCACAGGTAAACGCGTCCCTTCGCGGACTTCACAGGTGTCCGCGTGGCCACGGACACCTGTGAAGCCCGCGTGGGGACGCGGATACCTGTGAAGGTATCCGCGTCCCCTCGCGGGGCTCGCTGCGCTCGCCACGCTTCGGGCTCGGTGGCTCGCTGCGCTCGCCACACTATTCTATTCTCAACTCCACGCCGACGTGGATAGTAGGGGTATGAAAAGGTCGTAGGACGCGTACCGCCGCCCCTCGCGGGCTCGCTACGCTCGCCACGCTTCGGGTTGGCGTCAATACTGGGGTGTCGCTGACAATGGGGGGCATTTATATTTGGACATGACGGGGCCATATACAATGAGAAATGGGCCATATTGGCCCATTTCCCATTGTTTTCTATGTTAGATGGATTTTAACAACTACATTTGATCTTGTGCCAATATAATGGCACAAGTCCGACGCGACCGACAGTATTTCAATGTTAAAAATATTTTAACATTGAAGCCTATGGAGAAATCGTGTCGGTCGCGTCGGTCGCGTCGTGTGCCTTAACTTTAAGGCACAGGACGCGACGCGATGGACCCGATTTCTCCATCGGGTTCAATGTTAAAAATATTTTAACATTGAAGCCTATGGAGAAATCGGGTCCATCGCGTCGCGTCCTGTGCCTTAAAGTTAAGGCACACGATGCCCACGACGGGCGCCGCCAAAATACACAAGTACCAGATATACATTGGTGCCCCCCAAGTAGCTCAATTAGTAAGGTGTTTGTCTCAAGTAAGACAGGTCATGGGTTCTAATACAGGGTGTGACGCATGCAAAAATGATGTTAGGAGGGGGAGTCAGCAGAGCCGGCCCTAGCCTAAATGATGCCCTAGGCAAGATTTTGGCTGGTGCCCCCTAGCACTGTCACTAGTTCTGCCTCTGACCCTGCTCCCCTTTACCAGCACCATCAACCCTCATCATAGCAGTCATCATTTTGGTGCTCCTACCCGCTATATTTTAAATAGAAACAGTGCACACATTTGGTGCGCAGCCCAAACAGGGAAGGGGCATGGCCACACAATTTTGCCCCCAATTCAAATTATGCCACACAGTAGTGCAACTTTATTTACATTATATAATTCGATGGTGTCCCTTATTCACGTTACATCACACTGTAGTACCACTTTACCTTATATACATTACTCCTCACATTATACCCTTAGAAAAAAATTCTGAGAAAATATTGTATTTTAACCACCTCCATGGCCACACTGCAACCCAGCACAAAGCAGTGTGTGCTGGGCAGAGGAGAAGAGCTGCAGCTGCTGCTGTTACTTAAGGGAAGGGGGCCCGGGGCCACCACTGGGCCCTCCCATCAGACTTTGGCCTGGGTAATTTGTACCCCCTACCCCTTTCTCTCAGCACCCCTGATAATACCACACAGTAATGCCCCTTACACATGACACACATTATTAATGTCCTTATAACCATAATGCCCCATACACATTATGCCAACCTTTATTAATGCCCTTCATACACATAATGACACACAATGCCCCTTACACATATGTTGCACATTATTAATGCCCTTATACACATGACACACATAATGCCCATTACACATATGTTGCACATTATTAATGCCCTTATACACATGACACACATAATGCCTGTTACACATATGTCGCACATTATTAATGCATTTATACATGACACACATAATGCCCCTTACACATATGCCGAACACTATTGCACAACCAACCCACCCGCAGTCAGCACTCGCACAGCCGCTAACACTGTGACCTCTGCTTCTGCTTGGATACAGATGTTTCCTCATACATCTTGTCTCAACAGGCCATGCAGCTCCTGGCCAGTTCTGCTAACGTTGGGGGCCTTTTTTGCTGAAAATTCGTCTTCTTTGCATTGTTATGACGAGCACACACAAGGAGCTTCCGATGATTAAAATGATATGTGGCATGCCTATATTCTGTGTGCGACTGTGGCTGTACCTGCATACGGAATGCTATGTTACAGTGATTTCCATGAATACACTATTTCATATGCAGATACAGCCTCACTCACACACAGAATATAGGCATGCTGCATATCATTTTAATCAGCAGAATCTGCTGATGCCCCTAAGCATTCCAAATGCCCTAGGCAATTGCCTAGTTTGCCTATGCCTAAGGCCGGCCCTGGGAGTCAGCCACAGAAGCAATAACAATGGCTTTCAATTAACTGATTCAAACTCACAGGGGAGGAGAGGTGTCCCCTTGGGAGCAGGAGCCCAGCTGTAGGTGACTCCATTGCCTCCCAGAGTTATGCCTCTGACATACTGTAAGTCAATAGACCCCTTAATCTATTAACTCCACTTGATTTTCCATTTATGTTTTGTTTATATTAAAAATTATGTTAAATATTTCTTCTCTGCACAGTCCTCTGTCAGTGTTGCACTGTTCACTAATTTTACATTATTAGAAATGAGTAGCAGTGACCCATCTACTGTAGATATACTGTACAGTATCCTGCAGCATGTTCAGTAAGTAGTTACAAGTGCTGAGTAACAGTATTCCAGCAGCATTTATTGAAAAAGTTACAGGTAGTTACTGTAAAGGAACCGCAAACACTGACAGTGGTAAAATATGTGAATTTATCTGAGTTAAAGTCTTTCGAGCAACAGAACAGTGAATTACATAGTTACATAGTAGGTGAGGCTGAATAAAGACTTGTGTCCATCTAGTTCAACCTATGTTTATAGTAGCTTATCCCTTGTTGTATAGTATGTTCTGACATTTTTAAGACAGATTATGTTACGTATTCGTACCCATTGATGTTTTAACCAATAAATGTTTATCCAACCTTATTTTAAACGTATTTATAGTGTCTGCCGACACCACTTCTCCAGGAAGAGAGTTCCAAAGTTTGACTGTTATGACTGTAAAGACATTTTTTCTTCTAGATGAACAATTTTTTTTTTCTTCTAATCTAGATTCTAGATTCCTTTCTAGTAGAAAAAAGGGTGTTGAAGGTATCACGTAGAGAAAATGTGTGGATCCATATAATAAGCAAAATACAGAATTACACATGCATTATAAAGGGAAAGGCTTGATCAAATATACAGTACATAAATATATGGGCGATGGCTAAATAAAGACCACAGGGATGATCTGATGTTAGAATTTCTGAGGTTTTGGGATAGAGAGATTCAAAAAATATTTCTACACCCTCTATAGAAGAGTGGGGAGTGGTGATTTGTTTAACAATGTCAGAGTAGAAGAGTAATACAGGGTGTACTATATCATACAGTACACACTGTACTGGCTCCGTGTGCTTTTTATGCATCGTTAACAGGGCAAAACAGTTTTTAAACATTAACCAGTATATATTCATTCTGCTGGTAATGCAAATGTTTATTGCTTTAAATGATGCAAAATACCAGTAACATAAATTTGCTTTCCTGCAGTTTATGTATTCAGTGCATGTAATTAAATTTATACCCCAATGTAATCACGGTTTATTATAGGATTCAGCTGTATAGAAGAAGATAATGTAAATGTATGTGTTTCCATGACCCTTATTGTGCAAAAGAATTGTGCCAGCAAGAGCATGTTTACTGAGATTTGCTAAAGTAAAATATATCCTTCATGTAATAGATTGTAATTACATGATAATGAAGAAAAACAACAATTGGCTGTAGACTGTAGAATGAAAATGTACAGGGCTACAGGCGTATTCTTTACTAAATTGAGTTTGCATTTTCCTTACATACTGTATAAGGTTTAAAAAAAGTTTTTCAAAATGTAGCCCCCCCCCAGTAGCGTTCCCAGGATTAGTTTCCGAGTACCCAGAAACCCCCCCTGATGAAGCAAATACATTTTTTTACTGCTCAAGAATCGCAGCCATAGCTCCGCCCACTTTCCAGATTAGGCTCTGCCCACTTGTGGCATTTTGGCGCGAAACGAGGGCTGTATAATGATGGGAGAGCTGGGGCACAGGAAGGAGCACCTTATAAGACTTTATAAGGACTGAGACTGGCAATTCAGACCGACTAGGGTAGAAGCACTTCGCAACAGTACCATTATATATATATATATATATATATATATATATATATATATATATATATATATATATATATATATATATATATATATATATATATATATATATATATATATATATATATATATATATATATAAATATACATGGAGATGAGGACCGGCACTTGGTACAACCAAACAATGTGAAAAACTTGTATTTTTTCTTCTAATCTAAACTCGTGCCCTCGCCTCCTAGATTCCTTTCTAGTAGAAAAAAGGGTGTTTGACAGTTCCTTATATTGGCCCCTAATATATTTATACATATTGAGCATACCCCCTTAAACGTCTTTTCTCTAGTGTAAATAGTCCCAAATTGTTTAATCTTTCTTCATTGCTTAAATTCTCCATTCCCCTAATAAGCTTTGTTGTTCTTCTTTGGATTTTTTCTAATTCTATGATGCACCATGTGGAATATAGTGGGAATGGTAGAGACAATGGGTTTTACTGTCAAACCCAATGTAATATAAATTAAGTCTTCTGCTACAGAGGGAAGCAAAAAGGAAAAACGTTCATGTGCATGGAAAATGCATCTTAGTGAATGTTGGTTGTTGACCTATAAAATTACAAAAAAGAATCTAATGCATATCTGTGTAACCCTATGGTAACACATCATGTCTACCAGCATTACAACGGCAAAGTCATTGTATGGGATCTAATTTGAAAGCTATGAGATGTCCCGAAATGGTCGCACTATGCCTGCGTTTCACTGATTCCCCTTTGTTACTGCCAACAAACACTCACCGTCAGTCGCTTTGCAAATAAATCCTACCAGTCTCCTGTGACAGTTGGTGATACACATTGCTCCTGCCAGGTGACCTGAAAAACGTTACCAGTGTGGGGTCCTGATGACCAAGTTTGAGAACCACTGCTTTACCATACAGGTATATACACATTATTAACAAATGTGTTGAATTAATAAATCTGGACTAGACTCACATAGAACCTATGCCATGATGCCTTCTATCCAGAAACAAATGTACCCTTAGCTCCAGTATTATACAGAAGTAAGCATAATATTCAGTATTTCTATGGCATTACTGCAGTCTGTTCTTTATTGCACACCCTGCAACAGTTCACTTATCAAACATTTACAGACTGCCTAACAGTTTCTTTACTGGATATAACAAAATATTCTTTTTGTTCCTTATGTCAAACATTTCTATCCAAACATGTATAGAGAGGGAAGGAGACAATGCAGAGTGCACAAGATGAGTAGAACTTAGGAGGATTCTGTTTTCATGTCACTATAATGGATCTAAAATTCAGTATACATAATGTTCTGTGTGCAATTTATCAGGCTGTGGGAAACCATAACATTTAGGTAGAATTCAGGCCAGACTTGCTTGTATCTACTGAATCATTATGTCCTTGTGATAGTCTGGAAAAGACATGTGAAATGTTCTTACGTACTTTAGTTTGTGTGTCTTACCAAGTATAACCCTATACTTGGGCAAGATGCATCAGGCATCACATTTGTCTTGCATTTTTCTTGCAATGCATCCAGCCACTATTCAAAAGCAAAATGGTATTTACTAATGCCGTACGCTTAAAGAAAATATCAAAAGACAGTTCTTACGGTAAGAGATGTCTTTTGTGATGATGCGACTTCCAGGTCAATGACCAAGAGCATAGGTGCCGATTTATGTTTTTGCTAGTGGGTGCTCAAGCTAAAAATATAGGGGAGTGGCTTCATGGGAAAGGGTGTGGTCACAAAATAATACTGATTTATATTATGCAGCACAGTTGTCTCCAATATTCAAATTATGGCAACAGTGCCAAATACATAAATGCCCACACAGTGCAGGTACAAAAATCCCCCCCACAGTGCCAAATACATAAATGCCCCCACAGTGCAGGTACATAAATGCCCGAACAGAGCGGGTAGATAAATGCACACACAGTTCCTGTGCCAGCGACAAGAGAGGGGGAGTGCAGTGGGACATGGGCGGGTGGGCCGCTGCTGAGCGGGTGGGTGCTCATCAATTTCCATGGGTGCTCGGGCCCTCAAGCACTGACAGAATCGGCACCTATGACCAAGAGTCATATCTATGCACATGCGTCTAATGACACACGTGCCACAGCGGGTGCTGCGTGGGATACGATTTGATCCCTCTAATAGGAGAAATGCAATAGAAGCCCATTGGTTCATATAGGACAACACCATCTAAAGACGGTGTTGCCTACTGCATCCAAGCAATGTAAACTATTGCATTCCGGGTTTGGTGCATATACGGTAAGCCCCCAAACCTCTGAAAACAGCATTTTTCAGAGGTTTGGTTGCATTTTTCAATTTGATGCATCCAGCCCTGTTTGAATAAAATAACTCATAATCTGCCCTTTCTTTTAGTTTGGTTTTATGTAGTTCATTACTGTATGTCTCACTTTTTATTGGTTCACTGAAAAATAGCAGAATAATTATGGCTTTAATGGTAATGTACAGAGGCTATTAACTGAACAGATATACAATTTAAAATGTAAAAATCAATATTTATTCCATAAAAACATCTCACATTTTACAAAAACACAAATTGTAACACAGTAGCTTTTATGTTAATCTAGTGGGGAAAATGGTCACCATTTTGCTATTTTGATTGGTTTTGATTGTTTGATTATATGGATGGAGCCGGGCTTATCTAGGCAGGAGCTGGTGAAATTTTTGCCAGCCCCCGCCAACTGCCAGCTCCCGCCAGGGGGCGCGTGCGCATGAGACGCTCGCACGCCCCATGGCAATGGAGCTCCCCCTGGGTTCCCGCCGCCTCCCCCACTGCTGGTCCCCCTCACCGCCCGACCCCCCCCCCCAACCTTGCCCGTCTCCCTGAAGCGGAGATGGGCAGGATGCCGCTTCCCTTCCCACCGAAGGATTGGGACGCATGTGCGTCCCAGTTCACTGTAGTCCCTGTCTGCCGGCGCTCGCCAGAGGGAAGGTTATGGCGGGCTCTACACCTGTATGTATGATTGTATTTATAACCATATTTATAACCATATTGGCCCAATAGTTACCAAATCACGAGCAGAGTTTCAGCTGGGATGATTTGTACTTTTATCTTCAGTAATAGAACAATGTTTGTGATGTATAATTCTGTAATACCTATAAGCACCGTGATCTGGTGAAAGAAAAGGCTCTAACAGAGGGCTTAGTATTTAATGCTATATAAAAGAATTTGATTCCTGGGCAGACATTCATATTATAAGGGAGCGAATATAAGAAGTCCAGTACAGTAAAGATAGTAGTCTTCAGACCATGTACGGAATGTAAAGGAATCAAAAAAGTAATAGATGTTAAAAGAAAACATTACCATGGCATTGAGGGTTGTGTAAGGAGCAGAAAATGTTAACCTTCATAATGTGACATTCCAAAAAATTCTGCAGTACAGAGCCTATAACATAAGCAATTGTGGGAAATTGCTAAACACTAAGCGTTTTAATACAACGGTGCTGCAACAATAGTTGCAAATAAACCTCAGTTTGTTATAGAATATAGTCTGTGGGTGGTCAGGCCAGTTTTAACACTTGTTCTCTGTTTTTGATAATTGGACCATCAGTTTTCATAAGCTATATCTGCGAATCAACCTGTCTCATTTATGTTAAGCCAGGGCTTTAACAGATTTGAAAACCAGTGGGAAAGCTTATGACACAGTAGGTAATAACCTATCCACTGATATTCACTCAAATAAGAAAGTTGTTTAAAAGCTTATTCAATAATCCCAATTTTATTCCAAAAAAATATAGTAAACTTTCAGAGCAGGAAAGTACTGCATAAGTGTTATATGAAAACAGCAAGACTTTTTAAAGTAGTAAAAGTCAGCTCAGGGTTAAGAGCTTTATCCCACTGCAATTGTCTCCAGGGAGTCCACTCATGGGGCTTAGTTATACCTTTTTGAATCCTTAACAATAGAAAACTTTAGAAGACGTATATAATCACATTTAAATGTGTATAGTTGCAGTTTATGAAGACAACAATTAGGGGCATATTCAATAACGTTATAGTGTAGAAAATTGACCTAAAACAATCATTGTTATTAACATAAATGAAAGAACCCGGGGTCCATCCATTTTCAACCACAGACACTTCTCCTGTAGGTTTCTCAGATAATATCTGCCCTTAGTAGCCTATTGGAAACTCTTATCACAACCATTTCTTTGGAGAGGGATGTACAATAATTATAACATGAGTAATTAATACATGCACTAATGGGCAGCACGGATGGTGTAATGGTTAGCATGGGTTCGATTTCCACCATGGCCATAACTGTGTGAGTTTGTATATTCTCCTTGTTCTTGCGTGGGTTTACTCTGGGTACTCCAGTTTTCTCCCATTATCCAATGTTTCTAAATCATCAGCCACTTGAGTGGAGGGATGCCAGTCTCCAATATATAGACAGAAAACACAAAAATCAAGTTGCGCTTAAAATGCAAACACACATCAGTAATAAAAAATAAATACATTTTTTTAAAGCAGTACAAAAGGATAAAATACAGAAACCACCCAGGGGTATCAGAATATCATAATAATATAATATAGGAAATTCGCAAAAAAAAAATAAAACATAAAAACAATCACTGATGTATTTCCATTTCTTAGTGATTTTCCCCACTTAGACAGGCACTCAGAAATAATTAAATTCCCTCATTGTGTATGTTTTACATATAATTTGGTGTAATTAGTACTTTTTAACTTTAGTTTTTGATATTTGTAGGATATTTATTGGTTACACTTTTTCCTTCTATGTATTCACAGTACTCCAGTATAACTTGTTTTTTTTTGCAAGCTTGGGAAGAACATCATCTGTTTACCGCATGTTTATGATCATTAAAAATGACAATGTCTGAGATGTTGGCACTCACAGCAAGCTGGAAAACATCCCACTCATCCATGTCTCTATATATCCCCCTCCTCCTGCTATAACTATAAATTCTTACCTGATCCAGACACTGCACACACAAAAAGCCCCACATGCCAGTAGCGCACCACTGTATAGATGTTGTGGTTACAGGCACATGTATGCCTGTAATGTATGCATTAGCTTGTCTCTGTAAATACACAAAGTGGGTGTTGGTGCAGGTCAGGCCCTATTGTGTACAGATGCTCCTGATCAGGAGCTTCTGTAGCCTATTGCAGGGGTCCTTAAACTATTTTGCTGTGATACCCCATTAGACAATAAATATAATTATGGGACCCAGAGCCGGCCCTAGGCAAAGGCAAGCTAGGCAAATGCCTAGGGAATTTGAAATGCCTGGGGGCATCCATGCCTGCCTAGGGCCAGTTTATTTATTATTTATTAACAGTTTCTTATATAGCGCAGCATATTCCGTTGCGCTTTACATAGACAGTGATACAACAAAACAGGGTATTTACAGACAGTCAAAATGTAGGAGGGCCCTGCTCGCAAGCTTACAATCTACAGTTCCAGCTTTGAACTGGCTACCACGATCAGAGCTCTCAGCTCCAATCAAGTAGCTCAGCCAGAGTCGGGAGCCGGCAGCAGCAGGAGCTGCCCAGAGTGTCAGCGGCAGCGGGAAGCTTTTATCATGGCCACTGGAGCAGGTGACGCTGTCCTTTCCAAAAACCTGCCTTTGTGATTGGTCTGAGTCACTAGCTGACATGTGGGTGTCTATGTCAGTAAACATTCTATTATAACAGTCAGTGACGGACTGGCAAGAATGATAGAATGTTTACTGACATAGACACCCACACGTCAGCTAGTAGTAGTACGTTTATTTATAAGGCGCCGCAAAGTGTCTGCAGCGCCGTACATAGCAAACAAAAAAACAAATTACAAGGTAAGATACAGGGTGTGTTGAAAAATACAGTATTAATAGGGGTATAGCTGGTAGAAGTAAAATCAGCATCAGTTCAGAAGTAGGTGTCAAAATTGTCGAGGAGACTGAAGATGAAGTAGAGGAAGGGAAGAACAGGACAGGAGCATAGGTGAGGTAAAGAGGTAGGGTGAGTACGTGAGGAAGGAGGACCCTACTCACAAGAGTTAACATACTAAAAATAGGTGGGTGGACGAACGAAAAACAATAGGATAAGTAGGAACGGAGGGGAACGGAGGCAGGATAGGAGATAGCAGTTAGTGACTCAGACTAATCACAATGGCAGGTTTTTGGAAAGGGCAGCGTCACCCACTCCAGATACAAAGCACAGCCTATAAAAGACCTTGCAGATGGGGTGGGTCAGGTGGAGGAAAATAACAGACCCAGAAAGGAAAGGGGAAACTGTAGTTTTCAATTTATCAGACTATGAGCCTACTGAGAGTGAATTGTCTGTGTTATCCAAAGGCCTTTCTTTTGTGAGAACGTTTAAACAGTAACCCTTTGATCTAGAGATAGAACTATTTCGTTTCCAAAGACTCCTTAAATTAAAGGATTATTTTGTTAAACATCCACCTATAGATCATAGAGAAGTCCCATTCAAACCCAAAAGTAGCTTCGATCCACCCAGTCTTAATCCATCTACAGATATGGCCAAGTACATCGTGGCTGCATTGCGCATAAAGTGCGCTATGCAAATCGCGCATGGATCGCGCCTGCTCCTTGCGCTATAGTCCCGTTATAGATGGCGTTATAAATGTAACGTAATCTTGTAAATGTAACCTGCAATTACACTCATTGACCACCAGATGTCACTTTTCCCAAACAGTACAGAGCGTGTGTAAAAATCTCTTCTACAAAACAGTGGCCTACATACATGACCATACGTCACTGCGGCTGCGAATAAAATACAAAAACTCTGTCCGTAAAGTAAGGACAACATCC
The DNA here is from genome assembly GCF_055691185.1 of Crinia signifera. NCBI lineage: Eukaryota > Metazoa > Chordata > Amphibia > Anura > Myobatrachidae > Crinia > Crinia signifera. The sequence continues at coordinate 104,625,045 of NC_139217.1, read as the reverse complement.
GTAGTGTAAAGTATGATACTGTAGGTCCACAAATAATGTTTTAAGTAGTCATCCAGCAATAGCAAAGGTTAGCATGGCTTTTATACCAATTACATAAATGACCGTACGTAGCTGCTTCTGCGAATAAAATAAAATAACTCTGTGTGTAAAGTAAGGACAAAATCTGTAGTGTAAAGTCGTGGCAGCCACTGTTTTGTAGAAGAGATTTTTACGCATGCGCTGTACTGTTTGGGAAAAATTGTTGCGAAAAAAAACGTTCTCTGTAGCGCCGTAGTCTTAACGTGGAGCATTAGTCACCCAGTGGTTAAACTATGTATTACATGGCGTGGTACATAACGCAGGACATAACGCAATCTGCAACTCGCGAGTCAGAGCCCTCAAAAGCGCATTGTAAACCACGATGTACTTGGCCATATCTGTATAGAGACATTTTTTTAGATTGGTAAAACGTGATACCTTGTCTTTTATGAAATATCAAAAGATATCACATTCTAACCTAACTCAGGTTCAAAATAAGGCAATACAATCTTTGAAAGCCAATTCCTCAATAACCATACGACCTGCTGATAAAGGTGGTGGTATTGTGTTGATTAATCGAACTGACTACATTAATGAAATCAAGAGACAGTTATCAGATACCACTTGTTATAAACCCCCTTAACTATGACCCTACCTACAATTATAAAAAGGCATTTGATGCTGTAATTAAACTGGGGTTGGGTAATGATTGTATCAATGAACCAACAGCCTCATTTTTGACAAAGGTACACCCAAGGGTACCCATTATTTATATACTACCTAAAATACATAAGACTTTGGTCCATCCTCCAGGTAGACCCATTGTGTCCTTCTGGTTACGACCAGTTGTCCAGAATACCACATATTATTTGAAAGACACTACTGACTTCATTGTAAAACTTAAACAGTTGGGTAAATTACTTGTATCCTCGTTGTTAGTAACACTTGATGTGTCAAGTTTATATACTAACATCAAGCATGAGGAAGGCCTGGAAGCCGTCAGAAGTCTTGTGTCCGCCAGCCCACATTATAAAGGTCCCAACATTATTTGTTGTTACTGTTGATGGAAACAGTATTGAACAAAAAATATTTTTGGTACTTATGTAATATCTGGGCTCTCGTTTTTCTTATGAGACCGTGTCCGCTCGCCACGCTTCGGGCACGGTGGCTCGCTGCGCTCGCCACACTCTATAAAATCATCTCCATGCGTAGTTGGATAGTAGGGGTATGAAAAAATGGGGTGTATTAAACATGGGAGCCCAGATAATACATAAGTACCTTATTTTTTATTTGAGAGTTCATTTTTTTTACAGTTACAAGGGACTGCCATGGGGTCCAATATGGCCCCGGCATATGCAAATTTATATATGCATATGTACGAAAATCACAATATTATGGGTAACATCCTTTTTTCATCTTATATTCATTTTTACGTTAGATACATTGATGATTTATTTTTAATTTGGACTGGTGGCACAGAACTTCTCACTAAGTTCATTGACCATTTGAACTCCCTTGCATCCTCCATCAGGTTCACTATGGCCTATAGTGAATTGATCATAAACTTTCTTGATGTTTGTGTAAATATACAAGATTCTATGATATTGACATGTCTGTATAGAAAGCCGACAGACAAAAACACCTTACTTGTGGCAGACAGGTTTCACCCCATGCCATTGAAGAAAGGCTTACAGTACCATTATCACAGCTAATGAGAGTAGTATGGATCACCTCTACTCCGAGGGAGACCTTTAAACCCTTCAAGAGATGGGCAATAGATTTAAGGATAGAGGTTACTCCAGTTCAGAGATTAACGAGGCATTAGCACACTGTGGGGATTTGACTCAGAACCAGCTTTTGATGCGAACTGCCAAAAGTGACAAAGATGACAGACTGACTTTTGTTTCCACGTATTCTATTGCATCTAAAAAAATCAGGGATACCATTTTGAGGCATTGGCACATTATCCAATCCGATGAAGCTATAGGACACTTGTGTCAAGAAAAACCCAGATTCTGCTATAAAAAAAGCAGGAATCTTAGAGACATAGTAGCACGATCCGATTTGGTTGTACATAGGGCCTCAAACTGGCTTACCCCGAAGAATGGTTCATTTAAATGTTTAAAATGCGTTGATTGTCAATATAGGATGGTAGGATCTCATTTTGTATATCCAGTGACTGCAAAATCATATGAAATTAAATTAAATTTAAATTGTGACAGTCGCTATGTGATATATGCAATTGTTTGTCCATACCGGAAAGTCTATATTGGCAAAACGATACGCACTCTGAAGGAAAGAATCGGGATGCACCGCTCCTCCATAAAAAAAGCGTTGCTACTGATTTATTCCAATACAACCCCCCATGGATAAACACTTGGATATACCCTTAAAGACTTTTGTTTTCTACCAATAGATCATATTCCACCACTGAGAAGAGGTGGAGATCGATTGCGAAAGCTGTTGCTACAGAAAGAGTGCTTTTGGATCAATCAGCTTGCCTCAATGTCACCACAAGAACTTAATGAAGAATTCTCTCTCAACTGTTTTTTGTGATTTGCAGTTCTTCTTTTAATGCCCTGTGAGTTTATTGTATCTAATTAGACTTGCTCTATATTGCTGTTAGAGTTTCGTAGAGGTAGATATTACTCAAAATTATGTTACCACATGTCAGTTGTTTATTTGTTCATTTGGTCTATATGTTGTCACCGATATTAGTCCTGCAAAGCCAGGCTGTATTGGTGTACACATCGGACTCTATTGGTGCAAGTCAGGGAGCTGGCTTATGCTCCTGTTGGTGACAGTTATTGCATATGTTCCGCCCCTAGACTCTGTCAGTGGTTGCCGGGGAGATGGACACTTTGGCCAGCTATTTGCTGTACCATGCGTCGCGTCATTTCCGGCACCACAGACTCTCTGTGCAGTTAGCAGTTGCCGGGGTGATGGATGCGTTCACCGGCATCTGTCGTGTCACACGTCACGTGACTCCCGATGACGCGGACGGCTGGGCCTGTTGTTAGCAGTAACTGGGGTGATGGACGCTTTGGTCTGCGGCTGCAGTGCTACGCGTCGCGTCACTTCCGGTGGCGCTGACATCCAGCACCTTGTAGCTCACTAAAGTGCTGTACACGTACCGGCGGAGGCCAAATCAAGTGCACACTTCCAGTTTAGATTTTAAAACTGACATGTTTTTACACAGGTGAGCCCGTTTATTCACTCTTTAATTAAGGATGGCAGCTATATAAACTAGGTCTGTTTGGTCCTTCAGTCATGCTCCTGATGATGGATATACACCTTCCGAAACGGCTGTAGAGTATGACTGAACATGACCTATCCATGTAGGGGTTCCATGTTTGAGTGTCTTCCTATGCTATATCTGCTGAGTATATGGATTCACTGATGCCAGTTTGTGATTACCACTGCAACCTTTGGATGATTTTTTCATGTTTTCTATATAAAATACTTTTTTGCAAATTTGGATGTGCTGACCTCTAATTACCAGACTCTAATCCACTTTATGTGGTATTGGCACTCTCGGGATACTATGGATTGGTGTGCGGATGATCTAATGTTCTATATATATATATATATATATATAGAAATAGGATGGGTTTCCCAGAATGCGCCTTTCCTAGAATACAGGATAATGATTCGATATATCCAACACTAGACAGATCTATAGTGACAATACAGAAATAATTTTCCTTTTACAATACAAAATCTTAATTAAAAAATCTTTTTTATTGAAAGATGTCTTCTCAGTGACGATTTGAGCCCAACGCGTTTCGTAAATGAATTGACTTCATCAGGGGCATTTTGACAGCAGAACAATACACACTGTAAATTGTAACAGAACTGTGTCAAAAATATAATACATGCAGTATATGCACATAATTATTAAAACATGGTTAAAAAATGAATAAATAAATACAAGACATGATGAGGAGGGAGGACAAGATCTGAAGAGAGGGATGATGGAGACGTCACCATACCAAAAATACACTTAATCTTTATTAAGAGAAGTAATTGATAGATGGTAATCGAGAGGTATATGAAAAACCCGTGAAAGACCTGGACTTTTCTGTGAAATAGCCAATCACCAAATTTAAGACCTGCAAGGTCATCATACCCAGTATATACTCCTTAAATGGGATACAGGTAGCGGTCTGTTCTCATATATTGGAAGTGGTCTTGACAATAAGATCTGAGATAAAAGACAATAATCCATGCCATGCTAAGGGCCTGCTGTTGTATTGGAAAATTGTACATTGTGTCAATTGTTAAAATTACTATATGTATTGTGTATGCTATATAAGCCGAAGTGTTGGCTTTTTATTGAATAAATTTTATAACTGAGGAAAAAAAGTTGTGTACCTTCACCTCTAAAGCGCACTCTGTTCCCTTTTTGTATCTCTATCTGTCTTGAGTCCCGGCTAACAGGGGACTTTCAGAGTTGCAGCTACTCACTACTAGGGCGCGGACAGTTAGGTACTTTCCATTTTCTTATATATATATATATATATATATATATAGCAGGGGACGGGGCTCGGCACTCCAAACGGCTTTGAATAATTCCAGGCAGACACAGAAGTAAAGTACAACGTTTCAATGCCGTTTAATGTGGCATTTTCGTCAGGTGAAACGGCATTGAAAACGGCATTGAAACGTTGTACTTTACTTCTGTGTCTGCCTGGAATTATTCAAAGCAGTTTGGAGTGCCGAGCCCCGTCCCCTGCTGTATTACTTCCATTTGCCCGGGCACCCGACGCAGCATTATCTAGTAGAGGAGAGCCGGATCCCCCCGCTGATCTATATATATATATATATATATACGTGTCCAGATGCCCGGCACAGCCTCCTTTCAATCAATGTCCTGGGTGCCGGCACTATAAGAGCATGTGTAGTCCCGGTGTTGGCGCGGCACTCCAAAGATACATCTTGACGTTGGGTAAAAGACTTTTACTTTATTAGCAGCAACGTTTCAATGCCGTTTAATGTGGCATTTTCGTCAGGTGAAACGGCATTGAAAACGGCATTGAAACGTTGTACTTTACTTCTGTGTCTGCCTGGAATTATTCAAAGCAGTTTGGAGTGCCGAGCCCCGTCCCCTGCTGTATTACTTCCATTTGCCCGGGCACCCGACGCAGCATTATCTAGTAGAGGAGAGCCGGATCCCCCCGCTGATCTATATATATATATATATATATATACGTGTCCAGATGCCCGGCACAGCCTCCTTTCAATCAATGTCCTGGGTGCCGGCACTATAAGAGCATGTGTAGTCCCGGTGTTGGCGCGGCACTCCAAAGATACATCTTGACGTTGGGTAAAAGACTTTTACTTTATTAGCAGCAACGTTTCGATGCTACGCAGGCATCGTTTTCAAGCTGAATATCAAACATATAACAAATACACATACCTTATATAAGCACCCAATGTCTCAGCGCCGGCCGGGCCAGGAGGCGCCGTCCATATGGCGCAGGTCTGTGACGTCAGCGGCGTCCGCCGTTCTGACGATCAGGCCTCTGATTGGCGGTGCACCCATCACCATAGCAATGTAAACAGCAACAAACAACGTACAACACTGACACATACATAAGCAGCAGCAAGGAGCAGATACATGGGTACAATCAAGAATATGGCTATTAAGCAACATAGTAGTATAAATCCATGTACGTAATACAGGAGGAATCAGCATATAGACAATGACTATAGCAATGTAGAGATACCTGTATGCTCATTAAGGCCATATGGAGCAACAGTGCCTAATCTAATGATCCACCTAGCCTCACACCTCAGGAGGGCTGCTCCCCTATCGCCCCCCCTCAAGGTCTGAGGTATGTGGTTGATCATTCTGTATCTGATGGAAATCGCACTGTGTTTACAGGCCACAAAGTGCCGTGCAACGGGCTGATCGCTGGTACCCACAGACAATGCCTTCTTAATGGCAGATCTGTGGGCAGCCATGCGCTCCTTAAAGGGGCGGATTAAGTTCCGAAACGCCGTCAGATAATAAAGGCTTGTTTTACTTCACCTAAGAAGACTGACGAGTGCCGCCTTTTTTGCACACCTATATATATATATATATATATATATATATATAATTTTCCTTAAGGAGGCACTCTTTGGATAGAGCTTTAAAGCGGGTAAGCGATATAGTTCATTCAATTCCGGGTGCCTTCCATAAAAGTAGCGGGTGAGCGGTACTCTGTGTATAGCCAGTGGGACGGCGGCACTCCAAAGAAAAAACACCAGAGACAGGCTTAGGTAAACCGACGTTTCAAGACCGTCAGGTCTTTTTATCAAGGTGCAAAAGAGATGCACCTTGATAAAAAGACCTGACGGTCTTGAAACGTCGGTTTACCTAAACCTGTCTCTGGTGTTTTTTCTTTGGAGTGCCGCCGTCCCACTGGCTATATATATATATATATATATATAGATATATATAGATATATATAGATATATATACATATATAGATATATATATCTATATATATATATATAGATATATCTATATATATATATAGATATATATATAGTAAACTGTTGCGACCCGGCACTTCCTAACTGGGTACAACCACCTCTGTGCCTCCTGGTTCAGTGGATACAGCAGGATACAAAGCATACAGCTGTAGGAATTGCTGCGTGGTTCTGCTGTGTGGATGGCATTGGACAAAACCTGTTGCTCTGAACTCCTGACGACGGTCCCTTGAGGACAGAAATGTTAAACGTTGAGTATCATAAATTTTTTGAATCCACGGCTGTTTTTATCTTGACAAAAATTCTGGAGAGTGCTTCCTGTTTCTCTCTCTCTCTCTCTCTCTATCTATACATGTATGCATGTATGTATGTATATATATATATATATATATATATATATGTCCCACACACATGCAGCATAATATGGCTAGGAATGGACAAAGAGCTCACACATTGCCATCTGGAATACAGAAATACAATAAACACAAACCTTAAATGCACAAAACACACTCAGTGCATGCTGTATAAAACGGGGCAATATAAAGCCATCAGCAAACAACACAAAACTGAATACTAGATAGGACTATAAGAATAGATGCTGATGGCTTTATACTTCCCCGTTTTATTATGTATTAGTGTGATATTGTTTATACAGTATATCATGGATGCTAGGTGCCTGTTTGAGCGCTATGTGATGATGTCTCCAAATTTCCGGTGAGGCAGGAGGTTCCAGGACCAGACATGCAGCGTGCATTGGGGGTGTTTTGTGTATTTAAATATGACAATGTATTACTAGCATTGACAAGCTGAATTAGTGATATAGAGTGGAGTATCTTCTTTGCTAGTACTGTTGTGCCGCATATGTGTGGAGTATATGACCGTACCTTTCAATATTTGCAGGCACCGAGTGAAGTTGTGAAGTAATGCAGATGTATTGAAGTTCTGGCTCTTACAGATCATATTATATATGGGGTTGGGTGCAATGGGTCAGGGGTGGAACTAAAGTAGGGCCGGGGGTAGGAGGCACCTGCCAAACCTTTGCTTAGGTCATCAAATTGGCTAGGGCTGGCTCTGATGGGACCCCAGCAAGTTATTGCAGATGCACATCACATGTGTGGTCAGCAGCCAGCACAAAGGAGGCACAATATGATGCGAGGAGTCTCACTGGCTGAGATTAGAAAAGTCATCAGCCTGATGGTCAACAACATGGAGTCGCGACCCCATGCTGAGAAGGTAGGGACCCACTCTGAAATCAGGACCCAGAGTCTGAGAACCTCTGGCCTATTGTGTATAGATGCTCCTGATCAGTTGGATGATGAGCACATAAATTATAGTCAAATGCTGGAAATTGTAAATACAAAATTATTATGCAACTTTTTCTATTCCAATCGAACACAGACGTAATAGTTTAGACCAGGACACTTGGAACCAAAATCTGTGTAATAATGGCTTTTAAATAGATTGTGTCATATTTTGATGTTGATGGTTTCCCATTACTGACTTTCTGGCTGCAACTTAAAATTGTAAAATACAATGAATCATTTACCAGCACTAGTGCAATTACTCATTCTGAGCCAAGAATAACTTCTTGTCTGACACAAACAGTACCAACACTGCACATTATATTATTACATGTGAAAATTTACAAGAATCGTGCCTTGCCAACATAATTTTGAGCTGCAGACAGATTGCGAGAAGAACCTACAAAACGATGAGATAAAAAAACCAGCAGCAGAACAAGAATGAATTAACATTTATAGGTTGAAACATTCTTTTGTCTCTCAGCCACAGCTGTCTTTTCACTTGGCCAAATGAAACCTTTATGACTGTTCTTAAAATACCAGAGCTATTTTTTGTATGTTTTATATATTTTTCTGCTTTCGTGTTGGTAAATAGGGATATGCATAGCCAATTTCTGCTACAGCAGACACGACTGAATTGTTAATATAAGTATGTACAGTCAATGGAAATTGAGAGGAGTCGAAGTAATGAAAAGAGTGAGAAGATGAGAATTTCCTGTGCCATGCTTGTCTTTGTACTGCAAGAAGGTAGGTGATTGAGGAGTTTGTTATAGCAGGTCAAAACTATCTAGGTCAACCCCAAAAGGACAACATGCACAATGTCGACACTTGAAAAAAGGTTGACATGCAAAAGATCGACTCCTGAAAAGGTCAACATGAATTTTTCACTTTTTTATGTCAATGTGCACTTGGACCCCCAATTAGTGTACCTGCCTTCCTTGCATGGATCACTTCGCTCACCATGCTTCAGGCCAGGTGACTTCTCTGCTATCGCTGCCCATGACACACTTTACCATTCCCATTCGGAGCTCATGTGGATGGTATGAAAAAGTCCCAAAATTGAAAAAAAATATTAAAACTCATGAAGACCTTTTCATGTGTCAACCATTGCCATATTGACCTATTGCTTGTGTTGACCTTTTCACAATGCCAGACAGATTTGTTGACCATATGTCATCAAATTTTTGACCGCTGACCTAGACATTACTTTTCAGCCATCTGGATAGAGTGATTGAAGGTTCATGTTTGGATGGAATTGTACAGACACAAGGAAGTGGCTAGGCAATTCAGTGTAACTAAAATGCAAATGCATGCAGCAGCAGGCATATGTAGGCGATAGAAACATCCTGAATGCATTTACAAGATGTAAATGCTGGATCTCCTTGAAACACCAACTTGACTATTGGTTGCCTGCTGTTAGCAAGCTTCCAGGCAGCAGTCAGCCTACATAAGCTGAAGTTTTTTCAGACTGGATGTTGGATCTAGGAACAAGTCCGCATCTCCATTTATCAGTCTTAAATCTCTGATAACTGTGTTGGAAAAATATATTACTGTACTCTTATTCAGATCCTTGTGGGAACATCAATTCCTTCAATGTGTCCTCAATAAAGTACGTAGTAGTTTCTCATAGCATAAAACCATATAATTTATTAATTAAAACATACACATAAATAAAAACAGTAAAAAGAGTTTCATAGTACCGTAAAGGACCTTATACAAAGGCAAAGTAATCAGCAGGAAAGGTGGATTTAGTACCCTAGTCTCCAACTTCCCTAGTCTGGAAGATACGGTAGGATAATATTTTACAGTACAAGGTCCACTACTTTCAGTGAGTCTCTTCACATCCACCAATGTGTTTCAACCTTTAAAGTCAGGATTTGTGATCTTAGTCCCCAGTTTCGGATATGTATAGTAAATTCAATTAAACCGCCCACTTTCTCTTCCTCCAGTGGGTGGGTTGCCTAACAGTTCATAGCACCATAACCAGGCAGTTTTTGAGGTATCCCCGGAAGCATAGGGGCCCCAGAGAGGCTTAAAGCAATTCAAATCAAAAATTGAATTGTTGCTTATGGCAGTCCCTACAGTACTGGCCAGCATTGTCTGGTATCCCTCCAGTAATGACATCATTACTTTCAATTGTAAAATAAGCAGCAATTGCACCACTTCTCTAAATATAAAGATATTGTTACAGAATAAATTATAAACAGTATATGCTTATAAATGATCTATTCTGTGTAACTATTTATTAGACAAACATTCAGACAGATACATATTGATATTTTTTCTTTTCATATCAGTTAACCCCAGTTTTTTATATTTTAGTGCACAAAAGCAACTGATTACCTGAATATATCTACAGTGCCTTTCATTATGCACATTCCCAGCTGTTGTTATATCCTCTTGAATGTGACAAATTGTCTCCGCATTTATCTGAGTTATTTATTTTTGAGCGTTGTCATTGTTTTTCGCACTTGCTTATATCCCAAGCAGTGACATTAATAATATAAAATTTACGGTTGTCTTTACCTGTTAGTGCATCTATATTCGGGGCCATGGACTAATCAGAACACAAAACAGGATTCCAGTGTGACATACTGTAAAGGCAGTATCCCATGTGTACCCTACATTCTCTAGCAGACTAGCAGAGGTACAGTAACTGTAAATCTCGGCATTTGTAGTAGTAAAGCCAGACTGATGATGAAGCCTTTTCAAACCTGCATACATCTTTCCCTGTATGCACATGTCGCTACTTAAAAGATACTGCAGGATGTATGGTTTACATCTGCACAAAGTGAAAAATGAAGGGTCTTCAGGAGCTTTAGTACAAATCTGGCTTTACAGCTAAAGGCGAGAACAGGCGTATGAGCTACTGTAGAGATGCAGAGTTGTACTTTAACTGACAAGTGATGCAAATAATATATGTCATTCACTAAATAAAAAAGAAACAGAAATTTGCTGATAAAGGCAGTGTTGGGTAAAATTTATAGATTTTAAGTGAAAATAGGTTCTAAAAGCTAAATTTTACTTGGATGTGGTTAGGAAAAGCATAGGGGCAAGAACAGCAGTTATTGCTTTAATTATTCCCAGACCTCAGAGATCAAGGAACCCATATCATAGATGCTTGTGCTACTGAATCACAGGGAGCTCAGGCGTTATGTGTAACGTGCCTTGTAGAACATGGAGGATAGATGTACATGGACACATCTGTACTTGTCAATTAACATAAAGATCATTGTCAGACTGTGGAATTGCCATGCTTAGGGATGTGGCAGGCTGCCACTGAGGCTTGGTTAATCATTAGTTTATGGCCTGAGCCCCTTCATGGTTAGAGCATGTATTGTATTGGAGCATGTATTGTATCTGGTGGCTGCTGGCAGAGGGCGAACCTGCGAAGGTGGATGTGCGAGTGTCTCACACCCTCACATGTCCATTGCTGAGAGTGGGGCACTGGCATGGGCTGGCGATCTGCGTGCCAGGAGCCACCAAGATGAGAGTGGCTTTTGCATCATGATTATGTACCAGATTAATAACAGTAATGCACTGTAGAGAATTCCCCATAGTCCTGTGCAGTATAATGTAATGTATGTACATACCTCACAACTTTATAAATATGTAAATCAGGACCTGGTGCGCTGGTCCGTAAACATGGTGAAGCCAAGGATGTGTGGGCATGGCCTCTGGTACAGGGGCGTGTCCTGGTGCTGCAAACCCCATGTGAAACATTTTCGGGGGCGGGCCAGCTCTCATCTTGTGACTGGGCATCCCCTGGTTCCTTCCATGCCTTCCCTAATTGCTGCCCACAGGAAGGACAGTGGGACAGTCTCCAAATAGCGGGACTTTATCGAGCTAATTGGAACAGTTGGGAGGTATGTATGTATAATGTATAATTCAAGTGCACAGTCTGTACCTGATCCCTAGGGAAAGAGGAGGGCTGCCAGGCAGTGAAACCACTGGTGGTTCCCCTGTACAACTGTATGCCAGTCCAGCCCTGATAAAGATCTTAGTGTCAAATGCATAGAGCCACTTTAATGTTAAAAGTACACATTTTATCTTAGAAGCTACGGTACAAGCCTTGTTCATGATCAGCTGGCTGCTTGCAAATAATATTACTCCTTATTGTTCTATACTAGCAGAATCAGTCAAGGGTCCATTATTTTAACAGCAAGATGTGAATGATTACTTTAAAAATAAATGATACTTGCACTGAATCTAGATAGAAGGTTCATTAAAACTCCTGTTCAAGAGCACTCATCATTCTCTCTCTATTGGTTTTGACATTGCCGGAGAGATTGTTATATATTATGTTTATTTTTAGAGTCCATCCCTTTGCCTAAACTTATTCTCATACTGTACATTAAAAAATAAAAACAGTATCCTTTTTAACACTTAAATATCTTAGCAAATGTTCAGTTTTTAGAGAAATACTAGTAAATTCAGAACTTTTTGAATAATTAATCTACAGTTTATTTTGTAAATTAAAATTACTGGGTTTTATTATTACTGCATTGACTCCTCCCAGAGGCAATGGCGATATCGGCTTCTGGGCACCAGCTACCATAGGGGCACTGAAGAGCAGGGCCAACCTGAGGACCAAGGCAGTTACCGCCGTAATCCTTGACAGATCAAGTGTCTGGCAATTCTGGTGGAACTGCTAGTTCTATTTTCAGTCCGAGCAGGGTTTACAGTTGAGTTAATTATGTGTAAAGGGACAAGGTTTGCTTCTGGTTGCCCACATATGACATGAATGCCAACCACAAGTACTGGTTTGCCTTTTACATTGACCATAAATAATTTGAATTGGTCCTGAATTCATTAAACTAAAGCACCCCTGTACGTTCCCAGGGGTTCCCCATGTCACAGCACACAGGCCCTTATTCTGATCGGTGCGGATATTCCCGCATTCTTACGGAGCGGTCCGCACGCCACGGTGTTCTGCCGCGTGCGGGCATCGTCCGTAGAAACGCCCACGTGTCCTCCGCATTCGGACGGACTCACTCTTTAAGAACAGGGCGTGTTTACGGACGACATACAAACCATGCGTGTGCGGGAGAAACACTCCGATTCTGCACGGTATTACAGAGTATTACAGAGTATGCTCTGGAATACCGCATCCGAACGGGAGCCAAGCGGTGCTACCGCCCGTAAGCGGTGTATTTACGCCAAACAACCCACTATTATGTCAATTCTGCAATACATCACATGACCCACTTATTCAATTACCTATCCTCATAAAAAAATGCTTATTTGGAATTGGAATCAATTAGATTCCAATATATCCTTACAAGCATGCCTAACACATGCATTGCACACATTAACCCTTACAGCAATTGAAGTGCAATGGTTTGTATTAGACCCTGTGTAAAATATTATAAACAATCTACACATATACTGTTTAATGTGCAAAGAAAACCAACAACTTTGAACTTGCATAAATTATTTATTACCAGGAACAATTAACAATTAAATATAAAAAAACCAAAGAAAAAATTATAGAAGTAAATCGCGCAGGTCCTGCAGATCGGCTAATAATAGCCGTAAATGGTGTTCCGCACGCAGGAGGGCCCCACGAACCCCCTCATCTGCCGGTGTTGTGGCATCTGTGGGCATGTCAAAGGGGCAAAAATTAGTCATGATATTCATGCATACATTTCACATACTGCTACATACATTGCAGAAATGCTAGGTGACATGTGTGTGTATATATATATATATATATATATATATATATATATATATGTAGAGAGATAGAGACACACATAGATAAATAGATATGACACATACATATATACATACATGCAAACTTATTTACTACATACTGTGTTTTTTTCCCTCTACCCTTTACTCTGCAGAAGACATAACAGTCATAGTGTTTCTTCTCAGTCACAACCCACCCATGACTAACCAATGACAAGCATGTCATGGCCTCCGTCAATAAGAACTTGTCACAATCTCCTCAGTCTAAGTTCAGTGATGGTTCGTGGCATGGGAGTTATGCAAATGTCAGGAATGCACAGTACACATCCTCAAAATCATAATTCAGTCTAAACCAACCTACAATTCTGTGAGGCCAAAAAAACAATCTGAACTACAGGGGGTGTTTAGGTAGAGGAGGCTCCTGGGACACTGGCAACTTGTGACTCCATTCCAAGGTAGGCCGGGCCATACTCCATTTATAGCATAAATCCTATAGTTTATAAATAACATTCACCAAAAATATAGATTCCACTATTTGATGGGTCATAATCAACGCTTGCAGCAGGTGAATTTAATCCACAAATGATCCACTCATCCCTTTACTCCAGGATCCTGTTTAACTGCAACGGTTATGTGGCAGTCAAAATGGAGCTCCAAGCCATCCCACAAACCTGTGTAATTCAGAGGTGTCCTGGATGAAAGGGATGCCTTGGACACCCCATCTAACCCGTACCTGTATCTGTAGCTACCCACTTTGGGGTCTGTATTAATAGTATTGTACCAAAATTTTTAATCACCAGTGCTACATAACAAATACCAGTCCAACTACTTCATGAATGATGCATTATGTAAACATACCGATCTGATGGGACTCCGGGGCCTCACACGCCTCCTCCCCCTCGGATTCGGACACCTCTGGGGCAACCGTGGCCTCCTCAGCCACCTCCTCCGCCAGCTCCTCCGCCACCATCACCTCCTCCACCTCCTCCGCCACAACCACCTCCTCCACCACCACCACCTCCTCCACCACCTCCTCCACCACCACCACCTCCTCCACCTCCTCCTCCGCCACCAACACCTCCTCCACCTCCTCCTCTGCCACCAACTCCTCTTCCACCTCCTCCACCACCTCCTCCACCTCCTCCACCATCTCCTCCACCATCTCCTCCACCTCCTCCACTTGCTCCTCCACCATTTCCTCCTCCTCCTCCACTTGCTCCTCCTCCACCCTCGCCGCCACCTCCTCATCACGCTCTTGCGCCTGCTCCTCCGCCAGGGCTGCCTCGGCCTGCTCCCGTGCCTGTCGTGCTTGGGCTCGTGCTGTGTGGTAGAAAACAAAATCATGGTCAATGTCGGGTCATTGGGGCACATGTAGTAATCCATAACAAGACATACATGGAAGGGTGATAATGTTGGCAAACGATGCTTGAAAGTAGCTCCTTACTGTTAATGGACTCCAAAATGTGACATTTAAGTTATTATGTGATTGTTAGTAATTTGTTCAATCATTACAACCCTGGCATTTATCAATGTTGAACACATATTAGATCTGGCACATTGTATGCATCTGAATCATGAATGCTATGTCATTACATATAAAAGCCACATGACTGCATGTTAACCAGGAAGAAGCACACATAACAGTCTATGGACTTTTAAACCCATGGACACCCACTTATCATGAGACACATTTTATTGTTTATAGATGGTATGATGTAAGTGCGAAATTTCATAGCTAAAATACTCACAATCAGCTATCTCGCCCCTAATTTGCTGGAGAAGCTGGGGCTGGCGCCTGCGGAGGTCCGACCACCGCCTCTCGAGCTGGCCGATGCTCCTCCGCACCCGGGTGCGGGCGTAAATCCGGCGCCCTGCCGCAGCATAGGCCCGCCGCTTCTGCCCATTACTGATAAAGGGCCCCGCACGGCCCAGCCTTGTCTCCATGACGGAGACCAGAGCCCTCAGTTCCGCAGGCAAAAAAGGCTCTGCCCTGCGTGTCTCCGCCATGTTAACAATGGCATCAATCAACCAATCAGGTGGTGGCATTGGTTTATCACAGTTATTTGTGTTAATAACTTTATTGTTCATCTTTACATGAACAGCGTCTCTGCGCCAACACAAATGGTGACAAATTCGCATGCCTTAAATACAGTAGTGCTGATGTATGGGAATGAACAAATCTGATATATATATAAAACACAGTGTGTATGCACTTAGCTTAATGGATATCATATCTACAAGGACCATGGAAGAGCTTACCTTAGACCCTGACAAGTCCAGATCTGGAGAAAAATGATTCTAGCAGCAACTCACTATTTATAGGCCTCTCACATGTGTGGTCTATAACAGTAGTGATGAGTATTGCATGACTTGTGGCCTGGATTTTCTAAGGGATTGGGCTACTTTTAGCTTGCAATCAAACTCCACAATACCACAGTAGTCATGAACCAAATGTCATGTCATGCTAGCAAATAGCATGTGTATTGTGCGATAGTCACAGGTGTATCAGAAGATTCTATGCCATGGTAGAATTGGTGACCAGTATTTCATGTCGAAGTTTCGCCAGGTTTTACACAATGGAATTTCCACCACCGTATGCGGCGCGAAAAAACAGCGACGTACGCTCGCGCACGGAACGCAGCTGCCGCTGATGTCCGCCAAACAGGATACACAAACAGTATATAAAGGTGTATTAGAATGTGACAATGTTGTTGCTAACATGTCTGGATCACAACCAGAGGTGGACCAGGAGCTGCAGCAACTATTTGACCAGATGGACTCCAGCACCTCCTATGTGCCACTGCACATGCAGCCAGTGGGAAATGAGGAGGCTGCTGGCCCTTCTACAGCAGGGCAACCTGCACCTGACCATTCTACAGCAGGGCAACCTGTACCTGGCCCTTCTGCAGCAGGGCAACCTGCAGCTGCCTCATATGCACCATCAGCAGAATCATTTGGAACACAACCGGGGACTTCACAAGATAGTACCATGGCCAGCACTTCAAGTACAGCGCCACGTGCCATTGGGCGTGGCCATGGCCGTGGCAAGGGGAAAAAGAGGGCAACAGAGGAACCAACTTCCCGAAATAAGGCATATGAAGCACAGGAGCTTGCCATCCTGGTTCCCCGAGCACGTGATTGGATTGAGTGTCCATCGGAGAGGCTGACACACACACGCAGATGGAAGATTTGGGAAGACATAACGGCAGAGATTAATGAAGTTGCGCCACAAGTTCGTGAGACGGAGCACGTCAAAAAGAGGCAAGTTGTTTTGTGATACATGTGCCCAGTAATAGACAAGTAATGATTGAATTCATGCTTAGATGGATTTTGCAAATGGCCGGTGAGGTTGTTACGATACACAGACATTATTGACATGTTATTTAGTTGAGAGTTAGAGTAGGGTGATTGTGAATGTGTCTTGTAACGGTTGATATCATAGTTGCATGTAATGTTATCTTTTTGACATTAAGCACATGTCGTAATATGTAGCACAGAGCAATGGCTGCAACATCAAACATCTGGAGTGACATGTATTAATATGTCAACTTACATTGCAGGTGGCAGGACTTCAAAACCAACCTGAAGAGGAAGATGACCAAGCGGTGGGAACACAGCCAGAGATCTGGGGCCGGGCCCATGCCATCAGGGCTAGAGCTCACCCCCCTGGAGTTGATGGCCGAGAGCTGTATATCAGTTGAGGAGATCAGGGGGGTGAGCACGATGGATAGCGAGGCCCCAGCTGAAGTGTTTGCGTCTTTTATTGAAGGTAAATATTTGTCATGCCATAAGCTTGTGCAAGTAATTATCTTAGAATGTGTCCTAATTGTGTTTATCATTTTCCACAGACACCCCACTGCTTGGTGACGACTCTGCTCAGGAGGTGGAGGAGTCCGTGCCACCTGGCCCCAGTGGTAGGCCTGTGCAGCAGCAGCCATCGGCCCAAGCCGATTTGGCCGCCTTGGCCCACATGCTTGGGGACATAAACCAGCAGGGAGAGTTGGCATCAGAACGGATGCGTAGGACCGAGGAGATCATAGCGAGCTTGGTCAGCACCCAGCAGGCCATCGCTGGGAGCATGCAGGCCATGGCTGAGGCGCATCAGGCCATGGCTGCAAGTGCTCAGGTGCTGGCCGAGCAAGCCACCCGCCAAAATGATCTCCTCCTCCACCATAATGAGCTTATGGTGGAGCTAGTTAACAGCAACAGGGTCCTAATGTCATCCGTTTCTGGTGCATTACCACCAGCAACACTCCCTGCTGGCAGGAGGGGTAGACCAGCCAACCCCTCACCAGCATCTGCTCCACCTGCCCCAGCATCTGGCCGTGGCCGAAGAGCTGCTGCACAGGCCAAGGAGCCTACCAAGGCCAAACGTGGTCGCAAATGAACTTGTGGCTGCATTAATCTCCACCGTTATGTCATCCCAACTCTTCCATTGTGCTGTGTGTGTCAGCTTCTTATGTCCAATCACGTGCTGAGGGTAACCAGATGAGCCCTTGCTTCAAATGTCCTTTTTGGTTCCCCTGTTGCCCTCTTTTGCCTGCCATTACTGTCAGCTGTACTTGAAGTGATGTTGCTAAGTCCCCGGTTGTGTTCCAAATGATTCTGCTGATGGTGCATATGAGCCAGCTGCAGGTTGCCCTGCTGCAGAAGGGCCAGGTTGCCCTGCTGTCGAATGGTCAGGTGCAGGTTGCCCTGCTGTAGAAGGGCCAGCAGCCTCCTCATTTCCCACTGGCTGCATGTGCAGTGGCACATAGGAGGTGCTGGAGTCCATCTGTGTGCAATTATATTTGTTTTGTATTATAATTTATTTTGGTACATTCCTGCCATGGTTTGTTTTTTTTGGTATTTTTATTTTTTTGTCATTGCATCACAGTGGCATTGACTGTGAAATGTATATAAATAAATTTCTTTACTTTACAACAATTGTGTGGTTTAATTAGTACATGTCGCATACACATGTGTATTGCTAGTATTAATATTCAGTCATGTCCATTGTTAGCAGGTTTAAAGTGTGTCAGAAGTACAGCATATGTGGGTGATTAGTAAGGTTTCCTTGAAGCAGCAATGGTTTCAATTAAAGCACTGACAAGCGTCCTATTAGTGAGTAATGAGTAAAGGAGTCGATTTTATTGGGTTCAGGTGTTAATGCTTGTAGTCATTAGGCGGTCCGTTCGCCTCCCGCAGGAACGAGTGGTGTCCGCAAAGCAATAGTGGCCTTTTGGACACCGCACATTTCTTCCCTTTTTGTTCGCGTGCATTCGGAGTGGTATCCGAATGCACGCCCCCCAACATAAGTGTACTCCCCCGTGTCCGCCCATGTTTCCGCCCCGTTTTGCCCACTTTGAAACTACGCCCATGTGTCATTCCGCATGACGCCCATAATACGCCCATATTTCCCGAATGATTGCGGTGACCAGTTTTGTACGGGATTTGCCCGAACAGGTACGGAGTCAAGGCGTGGCACATGCGCGTAGCGTTCTCCACGCATGCGCAGACGCCGTAAAGACGCGATCCGAAAGTATGCGGTAAAGTACGCGTCAATCAGAATAAGGGCCACAGTTTGGGAACCATGGATATAGATAATGGTTGAGGGCCAACATAAAAATACCAGTGTTGCACACATTTGTTATATACATTCAAATAAAAAATGTTGTGTAAAATAAATTATATTTCCTATATAAGGTTAACATTTCAGGTCAAGATGATGAATTAAAAGTGTTTGCTTGGCAATTTTCATATCTATTTTGACAAATTCATGCCGTTATGTCTTCCCAAATCTTCCATTGAGCTGTGTGTGTCAGCATCCTGTGTCAAATTCCGTGCCGAGGGTCACCACATTTGCCCGCGGTTCAAATGTCATGTTTGGTTCCCCTGTTGCCCTGTTTGGCCTAGCATTACTGTGTGCTGTACTTGAAGTGTTGGTGCTCTACTTTTGTTGTGAAGCCACCTGATGTGTTCCTAATGATTCTGCTGTGGCTATTTATTATATATTATTTACTTTTAGTCCTGTTATGGTACCATTTATTTTGTGATGGTTTTGAAAATATTTTCTACGTTGATTTAATAAATGTTATTTTTGCCCCCCAAATGTCTGGATTAATTGATACATGCAGAAGTGACATGTGTATTAGTATTATTAATATGAAGTTGTGTTCATTATTTGCAGTGTAAAAGTGTGTGAAAACTGCAGCATGGCGTGTGTTTAGTAATGGTCCATTTAAGGTGCATTGGTTTCAATTGAAGCAGTGAGAAGCGTGTATTTTACAAGTAATGAGTAAATTAGGTGATTGTATTGTGTTCAGCTGACATTGGTTGAGGTGCGTCCGTCCTGATTAGGCGTTCCGATTGCCTAGCGCATGACCGAGTGGTGTCCGCTAAGCAATACTAGCCTTTTGGACATCGCACGTCTCTTCCATTTTTGTTCGCGTGCATTCGGTGTGCTATCCGAATGCACGCCTACCAAAATAAGTGTACTCCCCCGTGTCCGCCCATGTTTCCGTCCAGTTTAGCCCACTTTTAAACTACGCCCCTGTGTCATTCCGCATGACGCCCATAACACGCCCATATTGGCCGAGTGATTGCGGTGCACATTTCTGTGCGGTATTAGTGAGAACAAGTACGGAGACCATGCGTGGCACATGGGCATGGCGTTCCCCACGCATGCGCAGACGGCTAAAAAACGCGATCCGAAAGAATTCGGGAAAGTACGCACCGATCAGAATAAGGGCCAGAGTGACAGATCTTGCTAAATATATAAGAGATAAAGAAACTGTAGAGAACAATGAAAAGTTAACATACACTTTATCTATTGGAGAGCGAAAAGAGTACATTAAGTTTAAATGTTCTATATGCAAACTATATCACAATGAACTATATAAAAAAATATATATTTTTATTGAATTTCATAAGTTATACATATTAGGTACAATAAAAAAATGACAATGAGAACCAAATATTTAAGTGTTAATCCTGGATAACATTATGCTTCTCGTGAAAGCAGATATAACACGTACAACCTATTAAAGAACGAAATCAAAAGAGGGTAAGAGAGGAAGAGGGTAAGAGGGGAGGGGGGAGGTGAAAGACAAGACAAAATTTCACAGACAACAAAACTTCAACTTTCAATTATTTAGGCTATTGGGTTCTATAATTAGACCAAAACGAGTCTTAGTAAATTACTAAAAACCTATGCGTGAACAATAATTATTCTAGAATATCAGGAGCATTATGTATACTAGTTATTTTAAATTAACAGAAGCATTATGTATATACTAAAATTTAAAGTAAAGTAAAAACTTCTCCTATGAACTATATGATTTCATTATATGATACATATTTATTTATACTCATATTACAGATATTTTCTTTACATATGTTTATATACTGTATATTACATATGACACTTAACTTTTAAGCTAATGGGCCGGAAGCATATCATGACATTGTTTTATGTGTTGCCAAACTGAAGAGCTTTTCTTTGCATTTGTTAATTAAAATATGCTGATTGGTCATGGAATTTCTTCAGCTAGTCTAAGTCCAAAAAGCCTGAAGGAATTGCTTCTTCCTGTCAGTGCAAAGTGCCATCTAAGCCACAACATACACTCTGTAATAACATGGAATACATTAGTATTGGGAGCAGCAGAAAGAATCATTAAAAGCAATTCATTATTCAGCTTTGTTTAAATATTAAAATATTTCATAATTTAAAAGTGCTTTTACTTAAAAATGATGATTAATTTTTAAATGATACATTCTTGAAAACATTATTTTATAATTTATTGTGTTTAACATTTACATATATACAGAATTACATGAAGTAGATGTCATTGAAGTTAAACCTGTTAAATTTGGATAAAACTATGTTAAAAATCACAACCAATTATGGCAAAATACAAAACATATGGTAGCAAGACTGCAAAGCACACTTGGGGTTTTGTTCTCTAAAAGGGAAGGACCCAAATATTGTTGTAATATACAGTATGCATTTGTTGGAACAAAAATAGACCAATGGGTATTACGATGTGGCATTATGTGTAATAGCCATTACGGTGTTTGGTGTTATGTGTAATGGGCATTACGATGTGTGGCATTATGCGTAATGGATACTATGGTGTGTGGCATTATGTTTAATTGGCATTACAGTGTGTGGCATTATGGTGTGTGGCATTATGTTTAAAGGGCATCAGGGTGTGTGGGATTATGTTTAAATTGTATTATGGTGTCTGGCATTGTGTTTAAAGGGAATTACATGTGTGGCATTATTTGTAATGGGCATTACAGGCAAGCCTATCATATTTAAGTTCTACACACATAACCCTCTGAGGCACTTATGTATTATATAGCTTCCCTTCTGGACTTGTAACTTGTTGGGACTGCTATGCTATTACTGATGCCTGTCCTTGTGTTTCCCTCCTATATACCTAATAAATTGTAAGCTTGCAGCAGGGCCCTCTAACCTCCAAGTCTGTCTGTTACCCAGTTTGTTTATCACTGTCTACTATTGTAAAGCGCAACGGAATCTGCTGCGCTATATAAGAAACTGCAAATAAATAATAAATAAATAAATTACAGTGTGTGGCATTATGTGTAATGGGCATTAGAGTGGGTGGCATTATGCGTAATGGGCATTATGGTGTGTGGCATTATGTTTAATTGGCATTACGGTGTGTGTCATCATGGTGTGTGGCATTATGTTTAAAGGGCTCCTGCGGCAGCCTGCTTGTGCAATCCCATGAATCATTCAGCCGTCTGATGGTGTAGGATATGAGCTGATACTGTGTCCTAGGATGCATTTCAGAACAGTGATGTAGCAGTTATAGCACCTCAACCACACCTGAATCCGGCCCAATAACTATACAAATCAAACTTAAAACACATGGCTGCTTATTATATGAAACTTTATACAATACAATACAGCACTGATTGTTTAATTTCCCATATAGTGCACATGATTCGTCATTGCAGTAATTTGGTTAAAACAACAGAGGTAGACCCAACTAATATAAGCCCCAAATGTTTATGATTAACCAACTTCTTCCTACAACTAACTGGATTAATTTCATAACTGTTTTTTTCTGACTTTTATTTTCATTCATTGATCAATTATACTCTGGGCAGGAAACACCCACACATACTCATTAAGTCATCTGTTTTATTTATTGCTGTATAAATGTGTCCTTGAGTTTTGTTGACCATTGATTATCACTTAACATGTTGTAGGTACAATGAATTATGAGCAAAGGCTGTTTACTTTCCTAATTAATTTTGAAGAAACCTACTTTTGCCAACCCATCACAAAGTACGTTTTTGTATTGTACGTATTAAATAGTTTGTTGTGCATAAGGCTGTTGGGTTTAATTGTTTGGCTGAATATCCAATGGTCTTTTTCTCCAAATTATTCTGAATATTAAGAGCATTAATTCTTATAATAAAGAAAAAAAATCCTGGCATAAACAAGAAAAAAATGTCTTTAAAGTTTACAAAGAAATCTGTACATTATATTATTATCAATACCTAATAATTGCCCTACAGTAATTACAAAACACTTAATTTGCCCTTAATTTGTGTAAACTGTGTAATAGAATGTTTTATTTAAGTAAGCTTATGATTTGCATGCATGGTATTTCATGTATTTCATGTCACTGATTCTGAGTTAAATTAATTATTGCCCATATTTCAGTTCGGCCATGACAGTTGACGAACTTCTCTATGTGAATGTAGGACTCTGCCCATGTGTACTGAAAATCTGTGTGACTGCATGTGGAAGTTTATCCTACTCACTGTCTGTTGCTACTGTAAAAAGTAGTCTCTGGACCTGTGCTCACTGCATGCTGGGTGCAAAAGATTCAACTAGCACAGGCTTCCTACCTGCATGTGCGTGCTACAGTATGCAAAAGGAAGTAAGTATCTTACATTTTCTGAATGATTAGCTTATTAACTATATTAACATTTTCTAGAACCGAATATTAAAATATAAATTTTCGAAGTAGGAATAATATTTTCCTCATGTCCTACTTTATAATCATGCCTCAGTCTGTAGATATAGTAGGACCAGTTTAAACATATGTATATTATTTGCCAACTATACCTTGGAAAAATATTTCCTTTCCAATTAGAATTTTGTCTGCTTTTTACATATGCCAAAACATTATTTTATGTCGATGTTGTCAACATGGCAATACTTGCTTAGTAAATTAAATGTTCATCCCTCTAATTCACTACACCTCCCCCTGCTGGGCAATAACAGTTTTCAGGATTGATTTTTAGGAGGTGGGAAGCTCTGGAACTTCTCACAATTAGGCATTTTTCAAACGTGTCACCTAGACATCCCTTAACGTTTAACAAGGCATTAGTCAATATGATTTCCTACAACCTATGATTTGGCATTTCTTTAGGCACCACATTATACAGGATAAAGAACTGTCTTTCTTATCTCGCATTGACTGGGGAAATCAATTGGGCATTGTCTTTTTATCTGAAGGCTTTAACTACAGAGCTATTACATACTTCTATCATACTTTTAGAATCCCCTATTTAACTCAATCTTTTGCAACAGGTATTACTAAATGCCAGCCATGTATTCCAAATCTTACAGAAGCTACTATTTACTTACTGTCTTTCCTTACAAAGATGTGTTTTTTAGACTGTTTTATAGATTTTTTTTAGGTGCTGTCAATTCATAGGCTTGGCCAGTACACTAACATGTCCAAAATGCATCCATAGAGATGTATTGTAAACCATTGTTTGAGGGATTGTAATGTTATTAAAAACATTTATATTGAAATTAAACATGTTTCATTAAATTGTCTAATCAATTACCTTCCTCTAAAACCTGAATGAGCGATATTAGTATATCTGCCGGGAACCACAAGTATCTCTAAGGCCTGTTAAAAGCTATTACCTATCCTCTCATCAGTAGCCAAGAAATGTTCTCTGCAACAGTGGATTCATCCTGCTCCCCCTTCATTAACCATGTTCAAAGAAAAACAATTTTACGTCTTGATAGAATCTTCGCTTTATAAAGACATTTTTTTTTCATTTGGGAAAGCTTTATTAACATTTTAACTTCAGATCTCAAAAAAACCAATACATCACTGTTCTAAGGTTACACAATGATATGAAAATAAATGACATTTTCAAGAGTAGGGTGGTGCTGGTTCATGACCTTCCCCCTCTTCCTCCACCCCTCTCTTTCTCTTTCTTTCTGTACTTTGTTTTTCATCTTTCCACTTGTATTCTCCTTAATAAAGCCTACTTCAAAATTTGCTTATTAAATGGAAGGTAAATAGAAAAAATAAGTATAGTATTCTTTCATTTAATGTCATATATTAAACACAATTAGCCATCTAACGCAATTCAGATGACCCTACATTCACTGATAGTGACATTATTAAAGCTGAACGTTTTCAGCTTTATGTCTCTGCTTATTCCACTGTTGTAGCACCTCTGAATTGTATGTGTATGACAATTATTCTGTATGTTTTTATTTAAACCAGTGTTTTTTTTTAAATTGGGAGTGCAAATCTTCCTAATTATCATAAAGAGCCATCAAGTTTAAATGTCAATCAACTGTGTTGAAGGCTGCTTTTTTCCCTCCTTATAATACAGAATAATGTATATCCTGAATAAATGTTTGTTTATTTAACTAAATTATATAATCTTTCATTTTAATATCTATTAATTTATGGAGCATTTTTTTTTTTGCTTGATGAACAGAATGTTTATAGTAGAATCTTTTTATTTTTTTGTTTGATAAAGGTTTGGAGAAGAAACTAAACCCAATGGTTATGGCTACAGTAGATAGAAGTGTATACTATTAAACGTACTATACTCTGAACAAATTGTTGAATATTGCAGAGGACAATATATTATATATGTTATACATAGCTTAATGGTTCTATGGCCATGCTATATGTAAATATAGAAATTTTATTTGACTAATGTTATTTTTTTGTTAAACCCCTATTTGTCACACTTGTTCCCTATGATGTAACACATTTTCTTTGCACTAGTCCAGTGGTTCCCAACCTGGGGTACTAGTACCCCTGGGGGTACTCTGCAGACCAGTTGGGGGTACTTGAAAATAGGATTGGTAATGGCGGAAGATGAAAAAAAGTATTTTGATGGCAGAAGAAGAAGAAGACCCATTGCTATGGAGAAGAACCATGTTGTGTCACTTATGATTCTGTCTTTAGCGTCATCAGCATCTCATTGTGCTTTTGCCTGACCAGCAATTCAATGGGAGCTACCCCTGCTGCCCTCAGACATCAGCAATCATTTGCCCTGCACTGACACGGGTGGAAGAAGCAGCAGCATTAATCCTACAGGTGTAAGGATACGTATACCGCTCACTTCCACTCCACTCATAAGTAGTGTCTATATTTTAAATTGAGAGGAGGGGGTACTCATCAATGAAAAGCCTAATCAAGGGGTATAGGAGAGAAAAAAGGTTGGGAACCACTGCACTAGACTATGCCTTAGATATATTATTGTGAAACATTTTTTTCATAATTGAATCCAAATGAAACTTTGCAAATAATTTAAAATTAATCATGAGTAGAGAGCGCAAAGGATTGCACTTTTCCTGAAAGTTAAGATCTAAATGTAAACAAACTAGCACCAAAATAAGATACTGTATAAATAAAGTCCCTTAACAAGCAAATTGTTATTATTGTTATGCAATTGTTCATTAATATTTACATTTATTTTATTTATTTATTTTTTATATTCGCGGCATATTAAGTTGCACTTTACAATTTGGAACACCATAATAAAAAAGACTGAGTACTAACAGACAGAGAGGTCTGAGGATCCTGCCCAAGCTTAAAGTACAATCTGTAGGGAAATAGAAATTTGATACATGAGATTAGGTGCTGCATGTTGCAAACTAATCCAGACAAGTAGCAATAATGAAAAGTGCTTAGTGGGCTGTATGATACAATCACAAGTCAAAGTTTGTGTGGAATAAATTTACAAAATCTAAAAACAAAAATAGGTGATTTTGCCCATAGCAACCAATCAGATCCTGTCTATCATTTCTATATTGCGTCCTAGACAAAGATAAAAATAATCTGATTAGTTGCTACGGAGAACATCACTTTTTTAATTTTTAGAAGCTTTAGTATATTTACCCCACAGGGCTTTTTTTATTATGTATAAACGTTATGAGGAGGTAAGCTTGGAAAAAAAAAAAAAAATATATATATATATATATATATATATATCATCAGCAAGACGAAAGCACTCAGATATTCCTAAGCAAAGTGAACTGCCCAGGTGCTGAAAAGGTCGGAGGACATCCGATACGTAGTACAGCGATGTGAGACAGCACTCTCGGGACTTGTCAAAGTACACAAATAAGGCAAGGACACGGAGGTCTCTTTTAGCTTAAAGAGACCTCCGTGTCCTTGCCTTATTTGTGTACTTTGACAAGTCCCGAGAGTGCTGTCTCACATCGCTGTACTATATATATATATATACCGTATATACTCGAGTATAAGTCGACCCGAATATAAGCCGAGGCACCTAATTTTAAAACAAAAAACCTGCGAAAACGTATTGACTCAAGTGGGACCCTCACTCGAGTATAAGCCGAGGGGGGCTTTTTCAGCATAAAAACTGTTCTGAAAAAGTAGGCTTATACTCGAGTATATATGGCATATATATATATATGACACCCCCTGACAAAGTCTTATGCCGTGACGAAACGTGTTGGGCGCGACTTGTTTGGTATGACATGGTGACATCACCTGCATCCACAGGAGTATCCAGCAGCTCTACACCTGGCTTTGATCGTGGCGGTGAGAGCATCCGGTCTGTAGTCTCTAGTCAGCGGCTGAGCGGTGTTCGCTCTTTCCTTCCACTGAGTGCCCGGCTCAGATAAATATATATATATATATTCTAAAAAGAGTAGAAACTGTGTTTTATATTGGGTCACTTGAAATTTGGATACATTTTTGCACATAGTTTTATTATAAACATATATAGGAACATTATATTTTGAATCATATTTTTTTATTTTATTTTGAAAATCCTGATTGCTTTAAAGCTTTTCTACTATTCTCCTTCAAAATATAAATTAATAAATCACCATCTCTATAATAAAATATTAATAATGTTTTTTTCAACAATTTTTTTTAACACTTTGCATTTATGACTATACGGTAGTTATTAATGCATTTGTAGGGCAAATGTGCCAGCTATGTCCCTAAGGCATTTTCCATATTGCCATTATTTATTTATAAATGCAGATATCTTTGTTTTCACTGACGTCTCTACGGAGAACTTGTGTTTTCTCTTTCTTCAACAGCCAGAAATGGAAGAATCTGTTGAAAATCTGTCTTCTGAAGTTCCTTTCATAGGAACGGCTGGTTTCCATACACCTCCTAGGACACTTCTATGGGAAGGCTGTAGTTTAAAGTATTTTTTTTAAGCCTTCACTGTCTCTGAGAATTAATCTTGAGATATGTATATTCAGTATGTGAACTGCTTATTATAATACGTAGACTGCAGAAACTTTTATTATTTTTTTCTGAATAGTGTAACTTTTTAATTGTATTACTTTTATTACTTTATTTCAATATGTTGTACACAAACCATATTTCCAATAACATCCATCAACCATTTGAACATTAGAAATTTAGGGGAATATTCTCATCAGTAGTGTCAGGCTGATTTTCAAAATGACTATTCGGTGTAACAGTACTCAAAGATTTAATCATTGGATCTTCTCTCCTTTATGAAATGGCATTTATGAAACAAAATGATGTGTGCCCTATTACTGAAAGTGGCCATTAAAAGTATAATTTTAAGAAAAATCTACAAATTGTCTTGACAACTACTCTGTTCTGATAATTGCCAGAATTCTGTGCAGTTTTTAATATATATGTTCAGAGGGGTATCTAATTAGGGACTTACACCAATTTGCTACTTTCACACTGACATTCTTATAAGCAAAACATAAAAATAATTTTTGGCCAGGACATTTTATATTCATTAAAGAATAAGAAATAAAATAGAAAAAAAATAATGCTATTAACTCCATAGGGTGAGCAAAATGGAATAAATGCTATGCATACCAGACTTCTTGAATTCAATTTATTTAGAGGAGAAACAAATGTATGGACTTAAGGTTACAGTAGGTACCAATGATCTCATTTAGCAAGTTGAGGGAACTGGTTTTGATCCGGCAATCACACTTCAAAAATAATTCCTACTCTGCACTCTTGGTGGACTCTTGATGAAGCAGACAATTATCATCATATGCTGCGAAATGCGTTAGCCCACACCCATTTCCGACATCTGAGACCATACAAGTGTCTGCAATAGATCTGCAGCTAAGGAGACACAGCGTGCAACTCTATACTGCACAGTGAAGCTGCTCAAGGAACAAGGTGATATACTCCATGCCAAACATCAGGTCTTTGAAAGCTGGGACCAAAATGGGATAGATGCAGTGCAGTTGGAAAAATGGGGAAAGGGGGAGGGGATGGGGGCCAGGTGCACAGGACTGATTTGCTAGCAGGTAAGAAGGTTAAACTCCAGTCAACATGTGAGTGAGTAAATTATGTTATAATCTCGTTGTGGAGGTGCTCCCGGGGAGTATGGTAAGTACAATTGGAAACGGGTTGATATTCAAGGGAGAATATCAGGAAAGAAACTCCCGGGTGGGGCACTGCCTTCTATAATATAAACGTATCAGTCTAAAATATCAACTTTATTAATACTAAAATTGATCCTGTTATTGGATCAAGAGACGAACATGAGACGAGGACATACAGATAACATGAATAGAAAAAATTGAGAAAAGATCGTGAAAATATGATATCTGGGTCTGAAAATGGGCTAAATGCCTCTGTTCAATATGGCTGTAATATCAGCGTATTCCTGTAAAGGATTATTTCAGACTAAGCACGTCTTCAATTAACCATATTGGTTATCATAAGCACATATCTAATAAATGCGTAACAAATGGCACACTGTCTGGCAGTACAACTTATTGTTATCTTAATTACTTTCTTATGGTTGAAAACTGTGTATAATCTCACTCTAATTGGACTGCAAGATCCAAGAGAAATTGAGAATTGTGGTGAAGTACCTGGGTTGAAAATGCTCGCCTAGTGGCTGGGCCTGCGTTATGTCCCACACCATGTAATACATAGTTTAACCACTGGGTGACAAATGTTCCATGTTAAGACTACGGTGCTGAATACAATGATGTTGCAGTTGACATTGATCTGTGAGAAGCTGGCCAATCAACATTCTTCACTTTATAAAAGAAAAAAAAATCTGTCTTCTACAAAACGAAATGTCAGGCTGCCACGCAACTTCCCACTACAGATTTTGTCCAACTTCCCACTTCAGATTTTGTCCTTACTTTAGAGAAAAAGTACTTACAGTACTTTAGAGAAAGAGTACTTGGATTAAATTAAAGCAGATCTGTTTGGTTATACATTTTGTTGGTACAGATTGCTATATGGAATCCATGCTAACCTTTACTAATGCTGGAAACTTTCACATGGTATATTATTTACGGAGGTGTCCATCATTATGCTGTACTGCGCCATGAAAACAGCGCAATCTACTGGGCATGTCTCATACTTGACTATACAGTATATTGTACACCAATGGAGCAGCTGAGATCACAGGTTTCTGTGGCCTAGCGGTTAAAGACACAGTTACTGTATACTGTTAGCAGCAATACTGGTTCGATCCACAGTGTGGTACAGTTTTTTTTTTTAAACGTACTATTTTTTTTTTTCATTTTTTTAATCAATAAAGTAATTTGGTGCTTTGCAAATTCCTTTTGCACAAAAAAATTAACAATGGCAGGCTGCAATTTACATGATACAGTTATTGTCGTTACATACTGTAAGTTACAAAGAACGTTTTTATTTTCGCAAGAGTAAATTTTCCACTTCAGGTAAAAGTCCTTAATTTAGGGAAAGAGTACTTACTTTACAGAAAGAGTTCTTGGATTAAATTCGCAGGAGGAGATATGATCAGATATACATGTCATTGGTACAGATTGCTACTGTATAAATATGGAATCCATGCTAACCTTTACTTTTTTTTTTAAATGCACTATTTTTTTTTTTTTTAAATCAATAAAGTAATTTGGTGCTTTGCAAATTCCTTTTGCACAAAAAAAAATAACAATGGCAGGCTGCAATGTACATGATACAGTTATTGTCATTACATACTGTAAGATACAGAGAACGTTTTTTTTTCTCGCAAGAGTAAATTTTCCACTTCAGGTAAAAGTCCTTAATTTAGGGAAAGAGTACTTACTTTAAGGAAAGAGTTCTTGGATTAAATTTGCAGGAGGAGATATCAGTTATACAATTTGTTGGTACAGATTGCTACTGCATAAATATGGAATCCATGCTAACCTTTACTAATGCTGGAAACTTTCACATGGTATATTATTTACGGAGGTGTCTATCATTATGCTGTACTGCGCCATGAAAACAGCGCAATCTACTGGGCATGTCTCATACTTGACTATACAGTATATTGTACACCAATGGAGCAGCTGAGATCACAGGTTTCTATGGCCTAGCGGTTAAAGACACAGTTACTGTATACTTGTAGCAGCAATACTGGTTCGAGCCAAAGTGGGGTACAATTTTTTTTTTTTTTTTAAACGTACTACTTTTTTTTTTAATTTTTTAATCAATAAATTTATTTGGTGCTTTGCAAATTCCTTTTGCCTTTTGCACAAAAAAATTAACAATGGCAGGTGGCCATGTACGTGATACAGTTATTGGCATTACATACTGTGTTGCAAAGAATGGGGTTTTTTTCACACAAGTAAATTTCCCACTTCAGTTAAAGGTCCTAACTTTAGGGAAAGAGTACATTCTTTAGGGAAAGAGTACTTTAATTAAATTCCACACAAGTAGATCTGTTCGATTATGCATGTCATTGGTACAGATTGAGTTTGAAAGTCAATGCATGCTTCTGCACCTTCCCCCATGATCACTCATTAGCATTAATTCCCATTGAGCCCACTGTTTACTGTATACAGTATGTCTGTAGCAAAACACCTCCCCCAGCCACTCTGTGCATGGTCACATTAGTGCCATGCAATCCATGCAATGCGATCTCAGTAGTTTATGAATAGAGTACTGATAGACGTTTCAGTTACCGTAGCTATGGAATAAGCTTAAGCTATGGAAATAGCGCAGTCAGTCAAAACTTGCGTAAGTTCTCCCGGGCACCAGGGCCGGTGCTAGGGTGTCCTTCGCCCTCATGCAAACCATAAATTTTGCGCCCTTTCACATTGCCAATGCAACAAGCTGCAGCCCGATTGTAGTAGCGTATGCAGCATGCAATCCTATGGAGGATCTCGGGTGCATGTACATGTTTGCATACACCATCTCAGTGCTGTGTCCGCAAAATGTTGCAGGCACTAAAGGTGCCCATACACGCTATGAGAATCGCATACGTTATGGGCTAGATAGCATCGCACGGCATGCATGCAATGTGTGTGCGATGCGATCCGAAAGCAGTACAAAAAGTGTGTGCAGCACATACTTTTTGTACTGTGCGATGCGATGCCACATCATTGTACTGGCTGCCGGTCTTGCAGGGCAAGTCAGTACTTAAGGAGTGAGCTGTGCGGCGATTGGATAGCCGTTTGACAGCAAGGTGGAGCCGCACAGTACAGGTTGCAGGATCCCAAAAGATGGCGGCCGCCAGCGGAGGCGACAAAAACCAGCCGGTGGTGAGTGTGCGCAGCTGTGCAGTTGCCGGCGTTTCCAGACAGAGGCCTAACCAGGCACAGACACACATGGCGGCTCATGTCTCACGCCACCTATGTCCTGTATGGCACCGGAGCACTTAGCACCACTGTCACCACGTGGTGACAGTGCGGGAACATGCACCCCACCAGTACAAGGAACAGGAGTGGAGGTGAGCGCCAGGGTAGGCGACACGCTGATACAGGACCCAGGGCTAGGCACAGCACAGGGGAACTGGGTAGCAGCCATGGTGATCGTGACATCATCATTGTTATCTGGACATTCATCCTTATTATTTAATATTATTTTGCCTGTCTTTTCCTCAAAGAAGTATTTGAGTCCCTGTATGACATCTTTTATTAAACCCGCTCGTTTTAACCCTACTGCTGCTGCCTCGTCTCCAGTCCCTGAACACCACACAACCCCATAAGAACCATTAACCGTGACAGTTTGCACTGACCCGATGGAGTCGGGTGAAAATCTTTGGCAGGGATCTTTGGCAGATGTATTGCAAGGCATCATGGTCCGCCTGGAAAAGTTTGAGTCCTCACAGTGGCAAGTGGCGCAATTCCTACAAACGCTGACTTCTCCACCAGCTGCTCCTCCAGTTGCTGCAGCAACATCATAAGCTCCTTCAGGAAGTTCCTCTGCCACGCTGCCAGCCGGGTCTATTATTCCTCCTCATCTGCATCTGCCAACCCCCAGCAAATATGATGGGTCTCCTAAAGGATGTCGCGGGTTCTTGAATCAGTGTGATGTGCACTTCACTCTCCAATCATCCAAATTCAAAACTGCCAAGGCACGAGTGGCCTACATCGTCTCACTCCTCTCTGGTCCAGCCCTGGATTGGGTTTCGCCTCTGTGGGAACGAGCAGATGCTCTGCTGAATAATTATGACGATTTTATCACTTCCTTCCAGCGAATCTTTGACGAACCAAGTCGAGTATCATCTGCAGCTACAGAGATTCTGAGAATTCGTCAAGATAGCAGACCAGTGAGTCAATATGTTGTGCAATTCCAGACGCTATCATCTGAGTTAGGATGGAATGAAGAGGCACTCGTCCCTGCTTTCTGGAATGGCCTAGCCGGTCGCCTCAAGGATGGATTGGCCACCCGTGATACACCCTCCACCCTGACATATCTAATCTTCTTGTGCAATAAAGTTGATCTGCGGATTCAAGAGCTACAACTGGAGAGAGCTCGTTCTGATCGCTTTGTCCTCGTCCCTCCCCTGCTGTTACTCCTGTAAAAAGTGGATTGTCTACTACTTCTGCCACATAAGAACCAATGCACATAAACTGGTCTCACATTTCCCTCGAAGAAAAGAACCGACAACGTCGAGACAATCTTTGTATGTACTGTGCCTCTTCCTCCCATCTCCTGGCCTCTTGTCCACTCCGTCCGGGAAACGACCGCTTCTAATCCCCATGAGGGAGGTTACCGTAGATTAGGAGTGTTATTGCCATCTCCCTCTACCATAGACTCTGCTAGACTCAGGCACAGCGGGAAACTTCATTTCGGCCGATATCGCTGCACAGCTCTCCATACCCCTCCAGCCATTAGAGCAGCCTTTGGTCCTGACAGCCGTTGACGGTAGCCACATCTCCAGTGGTCAAATTACCTCTCAGACTGTACCAGTACATCTTCAAGTTGGAGCGCTGCACCAAGAAAGGTTAGAGTTTTTGGTCCTTCCACAGTCCTCTCACGCTGTAGTTCTGGGAATGCCGTTGCTTACCTTGCACAACCCCTATGTTGAGTGGCTAACTATGGAGATTAAGGCCTGGAGTAAAGACTGCTTTTCTTCTTGTTTATCTCGAGTCATACCCATCCTTCTGAGTGAGTCACAAGCATCCTCTTCCAAACTCCCTGCCTCCGCCATATTACTATCGCCACTTCATCTGAAATTTCTCCACCATAGCAGCACCTCTGACTGCACTCACCCGAAAGGGGGCCAATCCTGCCCAATGGCCGCCCGAGGCCTCCGAGGCCTTTTGATAACTAAAACAGGCCTTTATAACCGCCCCAATCCTTCTTCAGCCAGATGTGAATAGGCCCTTCATCCTGGAGGTCGATGCCTCTTCAGAAGGAGTAGGGGCAGTCCTTTCGCAAAAAGGAGAGGATTCAGAGCTTCACCCTTGTGCATATTTCTCCAAGAAATTTCTTCCGGCAGAAAAGAATTACCCCATTGGAGCTGCTAGCAGTTAAGTTAGCCTTTGAGGCGTGGTGGTACCTGTTGGAGGGGGCTCATCACCAGATTACAGTCTTTTCAGATTCTTTCTTACGTCATGTCCAGTGTCTCACTTCTCGACAAGCCCGCTGGGCTATGTTCTTTGCACGATTTAACTTCCAAATCAAGTATCGTCCAGGGGTTTTAAACAACAAGGCTGACACTTTATCTTGTTCCTTCGATGCCAGTTCAGACTCTGAACCTCTAAAGCAGCCCATCCTGAACCGAGTAGTCTTCGCTCATGTCACTCCTCATCCTACACCTCCTTCAGGCAAGTTCTTTGTGCCACCCAATTTACGCAAAAAGCCTCCCGTTTTGCTGGACATTCCTGTATTCAAAAGACTTTGCAAATTCTCCTGCATTCATATTGGTGGCCGACCATTCGGCAGAATGTACCAAACTTTGTGTCATCATGCGTCAAGTGTGCTCAGCACAAGACCTCTCGAAATCCTCCGGCTGGAGCTCTGCTACCACTATCCATCCCAACGGAACCGTGGACGCATCTCTCGATGGACTTTATATCCGAACTACAGCCATCTGGCGGGTATACTGTCATCTGGGTGATAGTCAATAGATTTTCAAAGATGGCCCACTTTGTGCCCCTAAAGTCCCTGCCTTCTGCTCCTGTGCTTGCTTAACTCTTCATATCGTCCATCTTCAAGCTTCATGGTCTGCCAAAAGAAATTATATCCGACCGGGGTCTTCAGTTTGTCGCCAAATTCTGGAGAGCTCTATGTGCTGCTCTTCAAGTAAAACTGAAATTCTCCACCGCCTTCCATCCTTAGACTAACGGGCAAACCGAACGTGTCAACCAAGATCTAGAGACATTCATTTGACTCTTCATGTCCTCCTCTCAGGATGAATGGAAGGATCTTTTACCTTGGGCAGAATATGCACACAATAACTCCTACCATTCCTCTTCAGGTACCACACCTTTCTTTACAGTTTATGGCAAGCATCCACGGTCCCCTGACTTCACAAGTCTGCCGTCCCCAGAGGTTCCCGCAGCTGCTTCTTCTCTTCGTGGTTTTGCAAAAATATGGGCTGAGGTCCATAAAGCTCTTCTTCAAGCTTCTTCCAGATATAAAAGGGCAGCTGACAAGAAAAGAAAGGCGGTTCCACCATTAAAGGTAGGGGATCGAGTATGGCTGTCCACCCGCAATCTTCGTCTTCGTGTACCCTCCATGAAATTTGCCCCACACTTTATTGGGCCATTTCCCATCACTCAAGTAATCAATCCGGTGGCTTACAGATTGCAACTTCCATCTTCCATGAAGATATCCAATTCCTTCCACGTATCTCTTCTTAAACCTTTAAAATTGAGCATCATCCAAAGGAAAGTACCCAGACCCTCAAAAGTCAATACAGAGAAAGATGCAGAGTTTGAAGTCAAACGAATCATAGACTCTCGTTATCGCAACTCCCGGCATCAATTTCTGGTGGAGTGGGCTGTTTTCGGACCAGAGGAGAATTCTTGGGTAGATAAGGCTGATTTACACGCTCCAAATCACGTTAAAGGCTTTTTTCTGAAGAATTCCCATAAGAAGCACAAGCATCCTGAGGTTACCCGAAAAGAGGGGGGTACTGTCACACGCCGACACGGTGGTACACGGCGGGTACTGTACTCACCCGCCCGTGTCCGCCGCCGGCTGGCGTGTGTAGGCCACCATGTCAGGTGAGGCGGCAGGCAGAGGTCTGGCAGTGTTTGAAGGCAACATGGGAATCTGCAGCATGGTCCCGCTCTAAGGCTATAGATCCCGGGAGGCCAGCGCCGCCATCTTGCTTGAGGGCAAACAGGGGATTGGGCCAGGTCAGGTATTCTCACCTGTTTCACTGTGACAGCCAATGGCAGCCGCCCTCTTTGCATAAAGGGGATCTGCCTTGGTAGCTCAGTGTCAGTGCAAAAAGTCTTCTGTGCCATGCACTTCGTCTCCAGCATCCTCAGGTCAGCCATTCCTCATAATTCTTTCAGTCACCGGATCCACTATTGTTGCCATCTTCCCACTTCTTTATCAGGACATTTCTCATCATTGTTATCTGGACATTCCTCCTCATTGTTATCTGGATATTCCTCCTCATTGTTATCTGGATATTCCTCATCATTTTTATCTGGACATTCATCCTAGTTATTTATTATTATTTTGCCTGTCTTTTCCTCAAAGAAGTATTTGAGTCCCTGTATGAAATCTTTTATTAAACCCGCTCGTTTTAACCCTACTGCTGCTGCCTCGTCTCCAGTCCCTGATCACCACACGACCCCATCAGAACCTTTAACCGTGACAGCTGGAGATGAGGGTCCATATATTGATGCAAGAAAAGCTTTGGATGCTGCAGTCTGCTGTAACAGCCAGGAAGAAAAAAACTCCTGTGAACAGCACTAGACATCTGCAAATGCTGTGGGCCTTTTTTGGAGGTTTATTTGCAACTACAGTAATTGTATGCTGATTTTTAAATAAATAAGTTAAAATTAATTTTTTTATTATTGAATGTAGATTATTTTAACACTTTTCATGCATATTTTAAGTATTTTTCATGCATATTTGCATGCATATGTCAAGCTTTTTATGTGGCATATAATCCTGTCTCTACTAATAAGTGATAATGGGGGAAGGTGCAGAAGCATGGTGCAGAAGCATGCATTGACTTTCAAACTGTACCACAGGGCAGCAGGTGCCTACTGTAGCATGGAAACAATACAGTACCATGTGAATAGCGCATACTAAATACAATATCTTTATTAAGTTAAAACTCTTCAGAAAATGACACTGCTTTGTCTGCAATTGCAATCCCGGATTGAGTACACAATGTAGGGACAAACACACAATAGGGTGAACATAGTCATTTTGCAACATTGATAGTAGTTCTTCACTTACTCATGTGACTATGCACAAAGGAGCTGGGGGAGGTGTTTTGCTACAGACATACTGTTTACAGTAAACAGTGAGCTCAATGGGAATGATCGTGGGGGAAGGTGCAGAAGCATGCATTGACTTTCAAACTCAATCTGTACCAACGACATGCATAACCAAAAAGATGTGGAATTTAATCCAAGTACTCTTTAGATAAAAAACGTACTCTTTCCCTAAAGTACATACTCTTTCCCTAAAGTACGTACTCTTTCCCTAAAGTTAGGACTTTTACCTGAAGTGGGACATTTACTTGTGCGAAAAACCCCATTCTTTGCAACCACAGTATGTAACGACAATAACTGTATCATGTACATGGCCACCTGCCATTGTTAATTTTTTTGTGCAAAAGGCAAAAGGAATTTGCAAAACACCAAATTACTTTATTGATTAAAAAATGAAAAAAAAAAAGTAGTACGTTTAAAAAAAAAACCTGTACCACACTGTGGATCGAACCAGTATTGCTGCTAGCAGTATACAGTAACTGTGTCTTTAACCGCTAGGCCACAGAAACCTGTGATCTCAGCTGCTCCATTGGTGTACAATATACTGTATAGTCAAGTATGAGACATGCCCAGTAGATTGCGCTGTTTTCATGGCGCAGTACAGCATAATGATAGACACCTCCGTAAATAATATACCATGTGAAAGTTTCCAGCATTAGTAAAGGTTAGCATGGATTCCATATTTATGCAGTAGCAATCTGTACCAACAACATGTATAACTGATATCTCCTCCTGCAATTTTAATCCAAGAACTTTCCTTAAAGTAAGTACTCTTTCCCTAAATTAAGGACTTTTACCTGAAGTGGAAAATTTACTCTTGCGAAAAAAAAAACGTTCTCTGTATCTTACAGTATGTAACGACAATAACTGTATCATGTACATTGCAGCCTGCCATTGTTATTTTTTTTTGTGCAAAAGGAATTTGCAAAGCACCAAATTACATTATTGATTTAAAAAAAAAAAATAGTGCATTTAAAAAAAAAAGTAAAGGTTAGCATGGATTCCATATTTATACAGTAGCAATCTGTACCAATGACATGTATATCTGATCATATCTCCTCCTGCGAATTTAATCCAAGAACTCTTTCTGTAAAGTAAGTACTCTTTCCCTAAATTAAGGACTTTTACCTGAAGTGGAAAATTTACTCTTGCGAGAAAAAAAAACGTTCTCTGTATCTTACAGTATGTAATGACAATAACTGTATCATTTACATTGCAGCCTGCCATTGTTATTTTTTTTTTGTGCAAAAGGAATTTGCAAAGCACCAAATTACTTTATTGATTTAAAAAAAAAAATAGTGCATTTAAAAAAAAAGTAAAGGTTAGCATGGATTCCATATTTATACAGTAGCAATCTGTACCAATGACATGTATATCTGATCATATCTCCTCCTGCGAATTTAATCCAAGAACTCTTTCTGTAAAGTAAGTACTCTTTCCCTAAATTAAGGATTTTTACATGAAGTGGAAAATTTACTCTTGCGAAAATAAAAACGTTCTTTGTAACTTACAGTATGTAATGACAATAACTGTATCATGTAAATTGCAGCCTGCCATTGTTAATTTTTTTGTGCAAAAGGAATTTGCAAAGCACCAAATTACTTTATTGATTTAAAAAAAAAATAAAAAAAAATAATGCATTTAAAAAAAAAAGTAAAGGTTAGCATGGATTCCATATTTATACAGTAGCAATCTGTACCAATGACATGTATATCTGATCATATCTCCTCCTGCGAATTTAATCCAAGAACTCTTTCTGTAAAGTAAGTACTCTTTCCCTAAATTAAGGACTTTTACCTGAAGTGGAAAATTTACTCTTGCGAGAAAAAAAAACGTTCTCTGTATCTTACAGTATGTAATGACAATAACTGTATCATTTACATTGCAGCCTGCCATTGTTATTTTTTTTTGTGCAAAAGGAATTTGCAAAGCACCAAATTACTTTATTGATTTAAAAAAAAAAAAAAAAAAATAGTGCATTTAAAAAAAAAGTAAAGGTTAGCATGGATTCCATATTTATACAGTAGCAATCTGTACCAATGACATGTATATCTGATCATATCTCCTCCTGCGAATTTAATCCAAGAACTCTTTCTGTAAAGTAAGTACTCTTTCCCTAAATTAAGGATTTTTACCTGAAGTGGAAAATTTTCTCTTGCGAAAATAAAAATGTTCTTTGTAACTTACAGTATGTAACGACAATAACTGTATCATGTAAATTGCAGCCTGCCATTGTTAATTTTTTTGTGCAAAAGGAATTTGCAAAACACCAAATTACTTTATTGATTAAAAAATGAAAAAAAAAAAGTAGTACGTTTAAAAAAAAAACTGTACCACACTGTGGATCGAACCAGTATTGCTGCTAGCAGTATACAGTAACTGTGTCTTTAACCGCTAGGCCACAGAAACCTGTGATCTCAGCTGCTCCATTGGTGTACAATATACTGTATAGTCAAGTATGAGACATGCCCAGTAGATTGCGCTGTTTTCATGGCGCAGTACAGCACAATGATAGACACCTAAAATAATGTTTTAAGTAGTCATCCAGCAATAGCAAAGGTTAGCATGGCTTCTGTACCAATTACATAAATGACCGTACGTAGCTGCTTCTGCGAGTAAATACAAACACTCTGTCCGTAAAGTAAGGACAAAATCCGTAGTGAAAAGTCGTGGTGGCCACTGTTTTGTAGAAGAGATTTTTACGCATGCGCTGTACTGTTTGGGAAAAGTGACATCTGGTGGTCAATGAGTGTAAGTGCAGGTTACATTTACAAGATTACGTTACGTTCTAACGCGATCTATAACGGGACTATAGCGCAAGGAGCAGGCGCGATCCATGCGCGATTTGCATGGCGCACTTTATGCGCAACGCAGCCACGATGTACTTGGGCATAACTGGTCTTAGAATGAATCTTACCTAAAATTAAAACAACCTTTACATGTAGAGAAGTGTAGAAAGATATGCTTCCAATGTGTTTGAGGGCTGTGTGTGGCTTGCAGGTAGTAAAATCATGGTTTTCACTTAATAGGCTGCAGCATTGCTTATTATATTAAGGTGTAGTAATCAGCGTTAATTAGCAGACCCAGGCATCCGCTGTCATACGGTATCTCTAGGGGTGGTCTGGAGCTATCTTTGGCGTCCGCCTGTTTTTGGGCCAAAATGCACGGTGCGTTCGCCGATCGATCGGTTGTAGCACCGTACATTTTTGGTGCACACCCCCGTGTACTCCCATGTTTACGCCCAGTTTTCCACATTATTTCGGCCGCTCCCCTAAAAATACCCGCATGCCGCCCATTTTCGCACTGAGAGACCCATCCAAGAGCAGTGTGAGGTCGCCGCACCTGCGCATTGTGAAAGCTATGCATGCGCAGATGAAAAAAAAAACCCGATCCGCCCGTATACGGTCCCACCGTACCAAGCAGAATAAACCTTTATATGTGTAATGCCGTGTTCATACTGCTCATGTGAAATATCCGGCTTTTACCCAGCATTTTAATACCGGGGAATGCAGCAATGGACCCCCATTCTCACTGCTAAGGCAAAATCCTGGGTGAAGCAGTTCTACCCGGTAATTAGCTTTTTTTTCTGTGTGAATGGCAACCATGTCTGTATACCCGGGTCTCAAACTTGGGTAAAAAGCAGGGTTGGAGACGTGGGAATTTTGACACGGATTGACCCGTTCACACTGAAAAAAAACCTGTGTTAAAAGACAAATTACCGGGTTGACAAGCTAGACCCAGGAATTTGCCAAGCAGTGAGAATGGGGTATGTGTCTGAATACACCGAAACATCAATAAAGATGGTACATTATATCAGGATGGGACACTTACTAATGCATTATTACATTGTTTAGTTGTGCAGTACACTTTATTTTGTAATGTACTGTAGAAACCCCTTTAACCTTTTTTGGTACTTGTGTATTATCACGGCGCCCAATTTGACTACGTACGCCGGCGTAGTGAGATCATATTCATCAAAGCATACCCTTCCACTGCATGAACCAGCTGGTTCTCCGACCCCTTGCCTGTTTACATCCTGCTATCTAACCACCACCCACTTGCTTGCACCTCTTGTAATCTGTCTGTCTCCCCTTCCTACTAGATTGTAAGCTCCTCCGAGCAGGGTCCTCTTCCCTCCTGTTGTCAAAGCCCACTTCTCTTCACATTTCTCTCACAGCTCTCCTATACTCCAACACTCAGTAACCATCTTCGTCTGCATACTCATCTCCATCATTGGCCTCAAGCCTCTGGTTGTATGTTGATTGAGTCCTCACTACTTACATTTAAGCTGTAATGTGTATTGATCTGTGGCGCTCTTTATTTGTACTGTATTTTTGTTATTTATTCAATGTTATGCCAAGCTTTGTCTCCCTGTATTGTTCCTTTGTACGGCGCTGCGAAACACTTGTGGAGCCTTATAAATAAAATTATAATAATAATAATCATATTGCATTGCATCACATCACATGCAATCGCATGTGTGGTGAGGGAAGCGAGCCACCGAGTCCGAAGCGTGGTGAGCGGCCACGGAAATCAAGCCCAAAGCGTGGCGAGCTCTGCGAGGGGACGCAGAATACAGGTCTAGTAATCCGTGTCCACTTGCCACTCTTTGGGCTAGTTTTTTGCGGCCCTTTACGGGGCTCGCTACACTCACCGCGCTTCGGTCTCGGTGGCTCGCTGCACTCGCCACACTTTATAACATCAAATCCATTCCGACGTAGATAGTGGGGGTATGAAAAGGTCGGAAGGACGCGTTACACTTCCCCTCGCGGGGCTCGCAGTGATAGGCATGCTTCAGGGCGACATGGATGGCGGAGGTGGGCTAAATCTCATTGCATGCGATTTGCGTGTGATGCGATCTGCGGCCAGGGGTGCAGTGAAAATTAACTAGTACCATTACATCGCACCGCATGCAAATTGCATGCGATGCGATGCGATCTCACTACGCTGAATAGGGCACTAAGCTATTTGCTTAGTGGGTGCCGTGATAATACACAAGTACCCCTTTTTACCCCCTTGTCTTTTTAAATGGGCTTTATTTAAAAAAAAATATTGCGTAGACTGAATTGTGATGATGGTGGCCATTTAAAAACCAATGTCTTTTTTTTTTCATTTATCTTTTAGGAGACCAATGTCTTTTTAAATGTGTGAAAATACTGTACTGTGAGTATAAAATTAGAAGGAAATACAATGTTTGGTTGATTGAGCTGCAATTCCATATGTGCTAAAAATGAAATTTTTTCCTTATTATTCACGATATATTTCTTGTTAGGCAATCCTTTTTGTAAGAAAATATATATTTTCTCATGAAAACACACAGGTTTAGTGAAATCTGTTTCTGCTGATGCAGCCCTGGTTTTGCATGATTTTTTTTTCGCCAGACAAAAAATAATTGGATAGCCACCATATTTTTTAAGGGGTGCTTAAGGCAATACATCGGAATCATAGAGGTTAGTTCTAAGGGTCTAGTGCCAACCTGATTGCAAATCAAAATTTTTTTCTTAAATGTACAAATCCATGTACACTGCAGGTATGGCAAAAGTAACATGAGCAGAGAAATTTAGATTTGGGTAGGGTGTGATCCAACTGAAATAAAAAATAATGCAGCCAGTTTT
This sequence comes from Crinia signifera, assembly GCF_055691185.1. Classification (NCBI taxonomy): domain Eukaryota; kingdom Metazoa; phylum Chordata; class Amphibia; order Anura; family Myobatrachidae; genus Crinia; species Crinia signifera. The sequence goes on along the minus strand of NC_139217.1, from coordinate 104,582,053 downwards.
AAACCCTGCACAAAAACAAAATAACTCCACCAAATCTAAATCTCTCTGCACATGATACATTTGCACTGCCCTGCAGTGCAGCATCGTTTTGCCCATTGGAGAAAAAAAGGTGCTGAATTAGGATACAGTTGTACAATTCCAAGATAGTACTAATCCTAGTGCTACCAACTCTATTCTAGCTGAATGCAAAAATCCACATGTAAGTACTGTGTTGTAAAAGACATCTAAAACTGGTGAGTTACTATGGTTCAACCATTTGAATTATTCTGGATTGCAATATGCTCATTGCAGTCTTGCTGTGAAAAACTTTCAAAGAAGAAATGGAAAGGGTTTTTTAGAGTACTATATTTCATCTGAAAAATACAACCTGTTAGTGTAATAAAAGTTATCACCAGCCATAACCTTTTTGCAGTTAGAAAAACAAAGATAAGTGAACTCTAATGCGTTGTATTTTTGTCATTGAGTCTTTGCTTTTATTACGTACAGTGCAGAAAGTGACTATTTTTATAGTTATTTGTGGTACTGTAAGATACTGGTGTTGGAAACAGTAACACACGGAGAAAGGCCTGTCCTTTCAACTTAATAATTTTGCTTTAAAGATAAGAGTATGTTTTATTGGGTTGGGATCATTTGGTCTATTGCATTATGGTAGAAAGTCATTAGGTAGAATCCATTAGGTCGACATGCTAAAAGGTCGACATGATTCTAGGTCGACATGGGAAAAGGTCGACATGATTCTAGGTCGAAAGGTCATTAGTTCGACAGGTCATTAGTTCGACAAGGTCATTAGTTCGACATTGTCTATGTCGACATTCACAAGGTCGACATGGGGTTTTTCACTGTTTTTTTACCTGAATGTCAACACAGTCGACATGGACACAGTTTAAAGTGCACTGCATCCCCTCGCATCGCTCGCTGCGCTCGCTATGCGTCGGGCACGGTGCCTCGCTACGCTCGGCACACTATTTTATTCTCCCACCACGCCCTAGTGGATGGTAGGGCATGAAATACCGCCTGTCGGCACATGTTGGCTCAAAAAACAGTGAAAAACTCCATGTCGACCTTGTGAAAGTCGACATAGACAATGTCGAACTAATGACCTTTTCGAACTAATGACCTGTCGAACTAATGACCTTTCGACCTAGAATCATGTCGACCTTTTCCCATGTCGACCTAGAGTCATGTCGACCTTTTAGCATGTCGACCTAATGGATTCGACCTAATGACTGTCTACCATAATGCAGTAGACCAAATGACCGCATCCCGTTTTATTTGCTGCTATACATTGCAACACGTAAGAAGATAGTTTTTGTGTTGCCATTAAATTACCAATTATTATAGGTATGTTCATTTTATTATGTGATAGTTTTTATTCCTCTCCTTGAAATTTTAAGGTTTCTGTTATATTTATTTTTTATTCATCTACATTTCATATATGAATTGCACTCATCCACTTTTGGATATATGTTTTTTTTAATGCAGGAATAGAAATTGGTGTATTATATATAAAAAACATTATATCATTTGGAACATCTCTCCTGCAATAGATTGTATTTAAATTATTGCATTTTTTCCCTAACATTGTTTCTGGCACCTCCTCGTTAATATATTAATTAAAAGAGATCATAATAATGGGATTGACCCTAAATTGGACACTTCTGTGGCCACTTTTCTCTACGGCCATGGCATTGTACTTACATTCATATACAGTACTAATCACCAATCAGCCTAAATAAGTCACCAATCTGTGTACCTGACAGCGGTAACCTATGCCCACTGTTCTACACAGGGCCAGACTTACACTTACAAGACATGCCATTGGGCAACCCAAATCTCTAGGCTGGGGTAATACCAGTAGTCTGTTAGATGTCCACTATTCCTTGAGAAAGGACACTCAGGGAGAAATTTACTAAGATGTGTATTCTACTTCACATGTGATGTTGCTATTGGCAACCAATCAGCATCTACTTCTTATTTATTTAGCACCCTCTAGAAGATAGAAGACAGGATCTGATTGGTTGCCCATAGCAACATCACATGTGAAGTAGAATACACATCTTAGTAAATTTACCACATTGTGTCATTTTGAATGGCCCTTTCTCTGATAGTCTTGGTAAATGTTGGAGCTGGCACATGCCCAATGTAGCCTTGATGAGGTTGCAATCTCAATCATAGTACCAATCTACCCCAGACATGGTGGTGAGCAAAAGCTCAGTGTTAGAAACATGTTGTTGGTGAGGGCATTAAAATGGCTGTCTCCTGCTGATTCCATATAACATCTTGGAACATTTACACCTCTGGATTCATTCCAAGTGAGCTCTAATGAGGAAGGTTGTTTATTAGTAGGTACTATACTAGCAAAACTGTTTTTTATCTTTGGATTTTTTATGATTGTCATGTTTTTACTTGGATATTGTTCTGTGCAATAACCTTTTTTGGGATTACTGTGGAAATTTTTGCTTGGGATGTTTGCTGTGGACCCCTAAAATACACCTTTGTAGGTACATAGGGACCTTAAGGTGAGTGTTGGTCCTTCTATATATTTGGTGTCTGGTGACAGGAAAGTTCCACCTACCTACCCATCCCATGGTGTTACAAATAAAGAAACCTTTATATGAATGTTGTTCAATTATGTGAGGTGTATCCCATTAGAACATGGGTATATCCCATTAGAACATCAGATTGGTATAACCTACTAATTTGAATAATTTTTTCCTTGTAAGCACCTTGGGTGTAAAGGAGAGGATCGTTAAGAAGATCCTGTTTCTGATGAGACAGTGATGAGGGGGAACCCTTATTGCTTGTTGTGATGTGTAATAAGGGTTGGTACCTATAAGTGGTCTCTAGCCGCAGTCTATGGCGCAGGAGGTTTTTGTATTTTTTTTGTACCCAATCAGATCCCATCTATTATCTTATAGAAAGTACTAAAAAAATAAGAAGTTTAATCAGATTGGTTGCTATGGTCAACATCCCATCGTCAATAGGACTTCCATCTTAGTAAACGCACACACCATGTTTTGTGATTCTGACTTATGGACAGAGAGCTCATAAACGAGAGATACAGTACATTTATTTTCACAGACATTTTCAACTTTCGAATTACCATTAAGGGCCTTATTCTAGTTCACTCTTTCTGACAAATTCCTTCTTAGATGGACAAAACCATGTGCACTGCAGGTGGGGCAGATGTTACTTGTGCAGAGAGAATTAGATTTGGGTGGGGTTTTACTTCAAAGTGAGATCTATATTGCAGTGTAAAAATAAAGCAGCCAGTATTTACCCTGCACAGAAACAAAATACCTCACCCAAATCTAATTCTCTCTGCACATTTTACATCTGCCCCTTGCAGTGCACATGGTTTTGTCCATCTAAGAAGGATTTTGTCAGAAAGAGTGAACAAGAATAAGGCCCTAAGTGTAGAAAAATATGGCCTGGTAAGCGAGATAAGAATGAGGCCAGTTAGTGTAGTATAACATAACTAATTATCATGTGTATAAATCAGTGGTTCCCAAACTGTGTGCCGTGGCTCCCTGGGGCGCCTCCGGACATATGCAGGGGTGCCCTGGGTTGGTGGTTAAGGACCAACTAAAATTATTTATGGTTAATTATTTATGAGCAAAACCAGTGCTGGTGGTTGCCAATAATAAGATGTGTACAAACAAAAGCAAATCCTGCCCTTTACCACATATCTGACCCTAAGAATCACATATAAACCCAATCTAATTAATTTTTGGGGGGCCTAGGGGTGTCGTGAAAAAATTCTGATACTTTAGGGTGCCGTGATTCAAAAAAGATTGGGAACCCCTGGTATAAATCCTGATTTGTGTGCAGATGACACAAATGATTGAACTGGGAGGTGGGACGGGGAGTGAAATGTTCTTCAGAAGTGAAAATCAAAAGCAAACCACTTTTGATTGGTGCAGACAGGTGCTATCTTTATTTGCTTCTGGATTTTCTTGCATTTCATTATTATTTTAATATTTTATGAATAAGAATTTGAGATATGTACCATCTGTATTGTTATTATGAATAATGATAATAATTATTATAACTATAACAATAATTCAATATACAGTACAATTGTAGTGCTCATTATAGCACCCGCTATCTTTGAAAACCCATGCAGTTCCTCTTCCCTGCCTGGGGTGTCACTGTCTGCTGTAGTGCTTCTAGCACAGTGTGGTCTGTATATCAGCACTGATATGCAAACCAGACCTGTGCTAGAAACACCACAACAGATATTGACACCCCAGGTAAGGAAAAGGAACTGTATGGGTTTTCAAAGATAGCGGGTGCTAGAATGAACACTACAGTTGTAAGTGCATGTGACATATGAAATATGTAAACGTGGCACATATGCTGACTGGTGCAGACAAACATATTTTTTACAGTAGTTTACAATCTTTAATTGAATGTCTGATTTGTTGTACAATTGTGTTCTACTCAGTATCAGCTCCCTTGTCTGTGTATATGGTAATATCTTCAAGGTGGAACAATAAATTATACTTTTGCCTTCTCAATATTAAGTTTCTAAATTGTAGATTCCATATACACTGTACTGTAGTTAAAATGTCTAGAGGATAATGACTTCAATTAAACACATTGGGGTAAAGTTACTAAGATGAGAGTTCTATTTCATATGGGTTGTTGCTACGGGCAACCAATCAGAATCGTATTTATTCTTATCATTTAGCACCCTCTAGAAGATAGAAGACAGGATCTGATTGGTTGCCCATAGCAACATCCCATGTGAAATAGAACTCCCATCTTAGTAAATTTACCCCATTGTGTCATTTTGAATGGCCATTTCTCTGATAGTCTTGGTAAATGTTGGAGCTGGCACATGCCCAATGCAGCCTTGACGGGCAGTGGCGTATCTAGCTTTTGGGCGCCCCCCGCCGTTAAAGGGAGGGCGCCCACCCAAGCACCCCGCCGCACCACCCACCCACGCACCCCGCCGCACCAACGCCTGCCTGCCGCACCAACCCTCGCCCGCCCCGCCGCCCATGCAATCCCCCCAGTCTTACCTGGCTACGCTCAGTACGCGCTGGTCCCGGCTCCCTTCTTCTGCTATGAGGACCACCAGAAAATGTCTGCCCCCATGCAGCAGACAGTTTCAGAGAACTATCTGCTACATGGGGGCGGACATTTTGTTGTGGTCCTCATAGCAGAAGAAGGGAGCCGGGACCAGCGCGTACTGAAGACTGACAGGTAACACTGTGGGGGATGGCGGCGGGGTGTAACTATAGCACTGCAGCCCCCGGTGATCGCACATGCACAGCGCCCCCCCCCCCCCCCCCACGGTCGCGGGGGCTGTGGTGCTATAGTTACGCCCCTGTTGATGGGGGTGCAAGCTTAATCATAGTACCAATCTACCCCGGACATGGGGGTGAGCAAAAGCTCATCTCACACATTAAATGAAAGCATTTCTCATATCACTGCCATTTTAGTTAGTAAAACTCTTCTGTGCCAAATAACACTAAAACTTTATGTCAGACTGTTACTAAGTGGAGAGTATCCAGTACATATGCATTGTCTGCAGGGACATTTGGTAGCTGCATAACATAAAAGAAGAATAAGTAGTTCCTGTCGACTTTCCAATCTTCAGTTTGTGGACAATTCTAGTTCCGTTTTCCGATTTATTCCTGCTTAGATAAACATTGTATCTGACAGAATTGTAGTGTGCTATATATTGAACATTTAATGACCCATCTAATAGAGTTGTTTTGATTTTACTCTAGGCTATAATTCTAAATATTTATTGCCAATGAAACTCTTTAGACACATCGTGGTGAACATTTGTCTGATTTAAAGGAGACATTTTATTACTTTCAAAGCAAATGCAGGGTGCAATTACATCTATCAATTAATGTTTGTTCTGCTTCGTAGCACGTTTGCATAGTAAGACATCACAAAGAAAGGAAATATACACTACATGTTGTAAAATATTTATTTCCGATATAATGTAATTGTTTTCTTTTATAGTAATGTTTGCTACAGTATATCAGCCTTTATTCTTTAGTATTTGGTTGTTCTGCAGTTGAAAAATATAATCTATTTAATAAAAAGTTAAATATCATAAATCATTATTCAAATATTGTATACTGAGAACATACCTACTTTATAATTACCTAATCAAATTATTTATAAGGGACATAAATTGACTTTTGAATGTAAGTCTATTTCTACTATCTAGGAATGAGGGCCATGCTGTTTTGCAAAACTTCCCAAAGTACATTGTTACTAATTTTATATAACGAGTACTGTATTTTTGTAACATGCTCCATCGACAAGGCATGTCACACTCTGATTCTAGTTTTAAGAAGTAGGCAAGTACGCATACAATGGATCTGCAAAATATGATGCTGCCGCAAGGATTTGCTCAGAAACCTCCTAATAGCATCTCTGAATCACTGCTTGCATACAAAAACCTACCATTGGTTCCACATTGGTCTCACCCTCGATCATCTGAGCAACCCTTTTGTTGCTCAGTGGCTGTTGGCTGTAAGCCACTGGAGCCTTTAACAACTGCAAATGAAGTCACAGACTCAGACATACCTATAAAATAGTTGTGCTAAACCTGTGTTTTTTTAATCCCCTTACCCTGTTACGTCTCTCAAATGATCACTACCTGTCACTCCTTTTGTTTGCAGATAAAACCTTGCTGCATCCGCCATTGATAAACAACCATTGCACGTGTGCAGTGCAACTGTGATGCATGCGCATACCTCCCAACATTGCCCTGGATAAAAGAGGGTTTTTGGGAGGGCGTGGGCAATTGATACAGATTGTCACATTCCCACAAGACCACACCCCTGTTTTCACCACTGAGTAGGCATGGCTAGTGGCTCTCTGAGCTGTTGGCTATGTCTCCAGCCCCCTCAGGCTGCAGCATAGACTAATAGTCTATGCTGCAGCCTGAGGGGCTGGGGAGATAATGACAAGGGGGTGACAGGGGGGACTCCCAACTGCCCCCGCCCACCATGGGACACTACCGGTCCTGGGCAGGACGCGGGAATGTCCCCAAAAAGGGACGTTCCCTCAAAAAGCAGGACAGTTGGGAGGTATGCATGCATAGTACAAGAAAACTTTCATAACTGTGCAAACATCGGCAAAGTGTCCATCCCTGAATCAGGACCAGAGTATTTATATTCCTCAGACACTGTCCTGCTTTGTAACTACAATATAATCCTGCTGGGATTATCTTTCACACAAGCAGTGAAAACATTTCTCCTCTTTTGCAATGCAGTAATATAATCTTTATCTATTTACAAAAGTGAAATGTTTTTCAGGCTGTGAGATACAGAAAAGTTTATAGAACTTCAGCAATTAAACTCAATTGTCTGCCTTGTGCTGATTTATTTTCTATAAAACGTGAAATGGCATCAACACATAGACAATTATACACAAGTAATGTTGACTCTACAGCTCACTGCGACCTATGGTATTCTTCCTTCTCCCATGCAAAATGATCTATGACCATAGCACACATGTACTCATTCTGTTAACAGTGCAATCTGGTATTTTATTTTCTATCGTTTCCTAATAATTTCATAGGATGTGACATTTACTGTTATGATAATATTGTTTGCAAATCTCATATTGGAAATCTAAATATTTTATGATGCATAAAATAAAATTGTAATGCCATATTTCACATTTAGCATGGAATATGTGTTAATTAACAATGGCTCCATTTTTATTACAAAAATAATTGTGGCAAATGTCTATATTTTACTGTGCTATACAACTGTAAGCAAGATATTTACATATATACGAGTTTTATTTACACTGAAGTTTCTCTGTTTAATGTACAGCACTATATCAAGGAGCAATGGATGTAATAATAGTAATTATACATAGCAAAATAAGTGTGATTACTATCATCTAAGAAAGTCAAGTTGCTTATTTTGCTACATCTGTGATTTGTACAGAATAAGCAATCGGTTTTTAATCTCTTTAGTCATGCATGTCATTAGTTCTACGTGACTGCTGTGTTCATTAGCTGTTTTATTGTATTTGGTGTATTGTACTATGCAATTAGTGTTAGATGCCTGCAAAGTAGGATTTAATATATATCACTTGCTGAAATTGAATAAAACCTCACTTATCATGGATTGATCAGAGCTGTAAGGTGCAGATCTGAACTGCGCTGTCATAGAAGTGTAGTTTTCTTTTATTCTTAGAGACTGCAGTACCCATTTTGTTGTTATGTTGTCTTTTTATTTCTAAAGAGCTATTTTTATCTCTTTAAAGTAATTCAAGTGTTATTGGCAGAACAAGTAATGGGTGCTTGGCAGACCAGAATTCCACTGGATTTTTGCCATTTGTATTAATAATATGCTGTTCGTTAGTTAAAAAAAAAAAAATGACAGTTTTTAAAATAAAAAAAACTTTCATTTATTTTAGATTATGTATCATTTTGCTTAATCAAAATGAGACATTTTTGTTCTTAAAGTGAATGGACTTAGAATGGTTCTAGAGTAGACTCTCCATGTAGTACAGGTTGAGTATCCCTTATCCAAATATCCGTTATCCAAGTTACACCATAAACCATAGTCTCCAAAATGTACTTTTATTTTCTATTTTTTGATGAAAACCTACTGGGTACATCTGTAACTGGCACTACTGGGGAAATAACATTTAACTGGCACTAAATATGGGCAATGACATGATTGCTTGGCATTCAAATTCTGTGTCTGAGATAATACACAAACTATTTTTATGTTTTATAACCTTTTTTCATGCCCAACTAAAATATATTTTTGTGTATTTCATGTGTTTGATGTGCTTATACAACATATATGCAAGATACCTCATGATACATCATTCAAATGTAAAATTATTCCAAAACACATAATAATTTGTTATCCAAAATTCTTCTGGTACCGAGCATTTTGGATAAGGGACACTCAAGCTGTATATGCAATATACTGTTAGAACCCTAACACACTGGCATTTGTGTTAAACACTGCAGAAGCAGATTTGTCATATATGAAAATACTTATAAATGTTATGCATTTTTGTATATATCCAAAGCACTACTTACTATACTATAAACCATCCTTTGAAATTAATTGACCATATATTTACATGAATGGAGTTAAAGAGCATTGGCAACATCAATAAAGATACAATTACTCTGCATTAATATATGATCAATGCAAAAGGTCCCTCAGAATGCACACATTCTCTTGCCATGCTTCGGGCTAGATGCTTTGCTACTTTTTGACTCACTGTTATACTCTCCTTCTATGCTGACATGGATGATGAAGCAAGGACAAGCCGTTTTAAAAAATAAATCATGAAAATCATGTCGAACTTGACATGACTTTTTTCATGTTTATATTTTGACCCTGTCGACCTTTTGAGGTAGACCCAGTGCCAGATTAAGCCTTCGGGGGGCCCGGGGCACTTTAGACAGGGGGGCCCCCTTGCACTTGTCATTACTGGCCGCAAACTGCATGGGGGAATATTACACTGTCAAAACACAGAGTAAAGGCAATATAAACTTGGTCAATGGGTAACTTCAGGGGATATATATATATATATATATATATATACATACACATACATACATACTGTACATACATACCATATGAAAAGCCTGTGTTTGTCCCTCTGCACCTTACTCTGTAGGAGACCTCACAGTCCCAGTGCTGCCTCTGATTAAATACCCTCCCATGACTAGGCTGCTGCTGCTGTTATCCATGGGCCTGAAAAGAATGTAATGAGCTCCACCAATCAGAGCTCAGCACAAACGTCTCAGTCTCTGCCCTCTGGTGCAAAGTGTCATGGGACTTAGTCAACTCCCAGCAATGCACTGCACACTTGGCTGCCAATGCTCAGCACCATTAATCATTGTCACATTGGCAGATTGAAGCTGCAGCACTAGCCCACTCCCATGCACAAAACCTTTAGCTAAATTTTTTTTTTAATACATGCCAACCACAGGGGGCCCCTAGCTAGAGGGGGGCCCAGGGGCACTGACCCCTTGTACCCCCATTAAAATCAGGCCCTGGGTAGACCTATTGTCTGTCTATATAGACACTGTACTTCTTTCAACCGGATCCAATTTAAATCTATGGTACAGTTACTATGGAGCAATTGAGATATTTCTAATGTGTGGGGTATTTTTTTTTGCTCTGCATATTTGTCTTGGATTACAGTTTAACAAAATGTCCAATAGAGTACAGTACCCAATGAACAAGATCTACATATGCAAATGAAAGAGAAAACTTAATGTGATAATGCGCTGGGGTTACGAGCTTATTGTGGTTCACATTTAAAAACAAAAATTATATGAATTTAAATAAATGCACCAATAAAATGAATAAATGATCGTTAGCCTCAGCTATTTCCCACTAAAACAGGAGTACAATTGGTATAGGGACCTTCTGCTACAATTAATATGATGTTTATTTAACTGTTGGCTGGTTCTAAATATTGCCCATGTCATAGTGAAAACTAGTCTCAAATGAGAGACCAAACATATATACTTTTTATGTACTCACCACCCAGTGGCATAACTATAATTTTTGCCCCCCCCCCCCCCTGCCAAAATGATTGCCCCCCTCCCCCCAGGCATAATGGAGAAGATGAAGCAGGAGAGAGGAAGAGAGACCAGCAGACACTGCTGCTTCCCTTGGCTCCATCACATCCCAGGCCACCCTAGAATGCCCATCCTCGCCCATCCTGTACACAGTAGGCAATAGCCGGCTTTGTGTACAGTCAATTGAATCAGTGGGGGATTTGTTGTCTCTGACTCGCCTCCGGTGCTCAACCAGTGGGCAGCAGCATGTCAGTGCGTTGAGCAGGTGCCGGCGCCCACACAGACCCTGCTGCCACTTGCTCCCCCAAGTGGCAGCTGGGGCTGCCTTACAGTAGTTACGCCAATGTCACCACCATTGGGACTATTCATTAACAACCTGGGTTTTGGGGGCCAATGTAATGAAGACTACTGGGTCCCCCTGCCAATTTCACCACTGCAGTAGTTTCAGTTTAAAGGTAAGGAGATTATAAGATGCTAGTCTTTTAAACCAAAGTAGTTGAAATATTAATATAAAATTCTTAATTAAACTCTTATTGAAATGATAAACTACCCAAAATACCTTTTTTATCATAATATTAATTAAAATATATATATTTTTAATCCACAGAATTATCCACAATTATATTTCACTGGAAATTGCAATCCAAGGCAAGTGTTAGATTTTAAAATATAGAAAGTGATACATTTTTACTCTACAGGGAACTTAATTTTTTATTTCACTTTAAATTGTAAATTGTAATATACAACAAATTTAAATCTGTGAATCTTCCTAAATTGTAATTCACCATAAATATTCTGTATTTGTAAGCAAAGAGAAATGTCCATGTATAGTACTGTAATATACAGAAATAGTAATAAAAACTTGTCAGACTGTGTACATACATATACAGATATATATAAAGATTGCCAGGCTTATCTTTGTTCCCCATTTGCAGTAATGGGGTGCATGAGCATCTCACATGCACATGCGTCACATTCTAGGCGATCAGCACGCCGAGATGGGACGCTGCGCTTGCTAGAAGCAAAGATGAGCGTGGCTCCTTCTGTGTGAAATATTTCAGAAACAGAAGTGATATTAGTTTATTTCTATCAATTAACAAAATGCAAAGTGAATAAATAGGAGAGAAATCTAAATCAAATCGGTATTTGGTGTGACCACATTTTGCGTCCAAAACAGCATCAATCGTTCTATAAACTCATAATATAAAACAGTTGATAATTATCATTATTTTGTTATGTAGTTTGAAACACAGTCATTAACTGAAACAAAACATCTGTGTAGGAGGCTCATAAACAATAGCAATAATGTGCACATCAACAAGACACAAGGTAGTTATACTGAATCAGCAAGGTCTCCAGGCAAATATGTCACAGTAAACTGGGGTTTCAAGATGTGCTTTTCAAGCTCTTTTGAAGAAGTACAAAGAAACAATCAACATTGAGGAATATATATATATATGCAGTGGTATCCAATGAAACTTAGTATTTCAGATGAAAGACACATCATGCTTTATTTTCTTCAAAATCAGAAGATGTCCAGCAATGCGTTAAGCTCAGAGCTGGAATAAACCGGTGAAAACCAGGTACAGCTAAATACTGTTCAGATAAGTCGTGACAGAAGATTTATTTATGAAAGGATTATGGCCAATATGCCATATCTTCAATGCGGAAACAAGGACATGCAACTCAACTATGCACAAAAACAGAAACTGGGGTGCAGAAAATGGTAGTTGGTACACTAGTAATTTTGGCTGTAACAGAAGATAGTGTTTTAGCTGAAGGGCTGGAGAGCACTATAATAATAACAACAGTGAAGCATGGTGGAAGTTCCTTGAAAGGTTTGGGTTGCATTTTAGCAATTGTAGTTGGGGTTTTGGTTAGGATTAATGGTGTCCTTAATGCTAAAAAATACAGGGAGGTACTTAGCCATCATGAAATTCCATCAAGGTACTTATCCATCCTGTAATACCATCAAGGAGGCATCTGATCGGCATCTAATTTATTCCTTAGCAAGACAACAACCCCCAAGAGTACAGCCAAAGTCAGTAAGAACAATATTCAGTGTAAAGAAGAACAAATTGCCCTGGGAGTGATGATAAGCCTCCCACAGAGCTCTGATTTCAACATCATCATCAAGTCTGTCTGGGATTACATTAAGAGACAGAATGATTTGAGCAAGCCTACATCCATAGATGATCTGTGGTTAGTTCTCCAAAACTTAAACACTATGTGCATGTGTACCTAGAAGCATTGATGCTGTTTTGAAGGCAACGGGTGGTCACACCAAATATTGATTTGATTTCTATCTGTCTTCAGTACATTCATTTTCAATCAAGATAGAACCCAGAGAGAGTTAATACACCGCAGTCTCCTTGCTGCTCGCGCCTGTCCAAAGATGGATGGCTCCAGGTGCTACCATGTCACTGCTCAGGGCTTACTGCAAATGATCGGATATCCTAGATGAAGCTGCACATTAATAACCATTTAAAGGGTGGACAATATTTTTTTCTTTTAAAGAGGGATTGCACTTAAATCTTCTCTCTCTCTCTCTCTCTCTCTCTCTCTCTCTCTCTATATATATATATATATATATATATATATATATATATATATATATATATATATATACTGTATCATGATCCCAAATGAATATACTTTTTTGAAGTGTTGTTATATGTAAGAATGTTCTAGACATCTATAGGTGATGATAATACTAATAGTACCTGGTAATACTAATAGTACCTAAGTAATGTTATAATTAATTAGTAATTATACAAAAACAGCAGCCAATAACAAAGTACAGTGAATTTTAATGACAAAACAGAAAGTTCACTAATTATACTGAATATTACAGTTGTGGATTATTACTGCTAAACATCCATTCAATTGTCAAACTACTGTATGTCCCTTTGTAATTGAATTGTCTTAAACTACTGCACTGGCTGCAGGACAGAATTTTTGACATATCAGTTATATATATTATATTTCACTGTGAACTGCCATCCAAAGATGACCTTGGGTTAATACATTAACCTGGAGATACTGAGAGAATGTATTTTTGAATTACTACTGCTTTTAGAAAAGGCTAGAAAGCATCAATATATGGACATGTAGTGAGATTAGAAAAGCTCTCTCTGACCTTGAACATGGATATAATTACAAAAGTACAGTAGATTAATAACTGGCAATATTTAATATTTTGGTAAGGTTTCTTCAAATGGAAATAAGTATTGATGCTATATGTGTGGCACATTTGTTGTTTATTTGTAATTCAATTCTAGAACAGTTTCAACTTAAAGGCTAAATCCCTTTTGGTGCTTTTCCAAGATTTGGGAATGGTCATAGCAAGTCCACTGTCATCTTGCCAACATTAATTAATATGTACAAAAAGACAGGTAAAGCATTATGCTCATTAAACAATGGGGAGCCAACTTCAATTAAAGAATGAGAATGCTATTTTGACCCACATAGATGTAGGCATTATACTTACTATATTTAATCTCCAAAATAGTCTATCCTGGTTTGCAGTGGAGTAAGCATCCACATTCCCCTACTGCTGATTTTACTATTTTTTACTGAGTGTGAGAAAGGAAGCTCCTATCCTCAAGCCTGTGGGTTAAATCCATACTTTTGGATCTCACCCCCTTGGCTATATACACCTTCTTGTCCACCTTTGAAGGAATTATATTTGGATTTTTATCCTTGGCTCTAATCTCCGTCTCCACCCATACTGATTTTAACTGACTGTACGTGTAAAGGAACATTGTCCATTACTGCCATTGTTGTCTGGATTTCTGGCCGTATTTTGCCATGCCATGCCCCTGATGAAGTCGTGTAGACGAAACGCGTTGGGCTTCCAATAAAGAACTACTTTTTACATTCGAGGTCTTCGGTATTATTTTTGAAGTATACGAATACTCCGTCTGAATAAAAGTGACCGCAGGATCACACCTATTTGGGACTATTAGTTTGTGGCTAGGTGGTACCACTTGAGCGCACTCTGGACACCCCCCATCCGTATATATATATATATATATATATACACAGGACGGTGGGGAGGTGCGGCACTCTCAGCAAAATAAAGACTCAGTACACTTGTATCAGGTGCACACATATATATATACACATATTTTGTATGTCCTGATGAAGAAGCAGATATAATAAAGCTTTGAAACGTTGACTGATATTGGACCAGCCAAGCCTGTTTTTTATTCTGTTTCTGTATGGGTACACTTACAGGTTCCTCCTACATGAGGCTTTTTAAAAAATATTTTCCAGGGCTACTTTATCCCTTTGAGTGCTAGGTGAATTTGTCACAATTGGTGTGAAAATTTCCAAGCAAACATTTTTATTCATCATAGCCACATGTAATGTTTACTCAATATAGGAAATATAATCTGTTTTTACACAACATTTTTTAACAACATTATAAGCATAATTATAATAATGAGCATTATTATTGATAACATTTACACTGTTGACAATATGACTGCAAATACATTCTAATATATTTCTCAAATAATTATTCATATTATAACAAGAACTAAAAACAGCCTTTCTTAACCAAACCAAAATGAGTAGAAAAAGGATATTTGATTTTTCTTCATTTTTTTACAAAAACATAGCTTCCTGCTGATAAATCCTGCATGCATTCTTCATTTATTGTGATTTTCAGTACATGGCAACAAGAGGCATTTTGTACCAACATGTTTTATTGTTCTGAAACCAGCCAGTGTGTTGTAAAAGCTCTACTCATTCAGTAGCTATAAAGTAAGTTATATTTTACAAATGTACAATTTAATAGAAAAATGCATTCATCTTGCTTCAAATAAAAGTTACTTGATGCAATGAATTATGTGGATTTATTAGAGTGCATTATTAGCTAACATACAGAGAAACAGAGTTGACTGTAATTCATCCCTAACTGAATGTGCATGCTCACCCATATGCAGAGGATACTTGCCTATCCTCCCGGAATGGCCGGGAGGGTCCTGCAAATCAGGTCCACCTCCCGGCCCCCAGTGAAAGTTACCTGCATCATCCCCGCTGCATAATATCCAGGTCCGCGGGCGGGGACTTGGTTTGATCTATCATTAGTGCACCACTAGAGCCGGCCCTAGGCATAGGCATACTAGGCAATTGCCTAGGGCATCAGCCTATGCCTATGGGCGGCAGCCTCCTATGCCATTGGTGATCAGTGGGGGCAAGGCACTGCTGATAGACAGCGTCAACACTGAAATGAACATTGCCCACATGGCGAACGTCTTCCCACCCATGGTAGCCCCGGAGCGGGTGCCTAAGGGGCTAAATATTATGAGCCTGATTCTGATTGACACGATCACCTGCGGGTTCGCACAGGGGACCGATGATTAGTGACCGCACATGCACATATTTTTTTTATGTGCATGTGCAGCCACTGAGCCGGTATGGCAAATTGATTATTTGCTGGGCCATTCAAACCTAGCAGTGTGGGTAGGGGGCGTGGTGCAGTGGCGAGGGGTCACGCCCATGGAAACACCCAGCGTATCAAGGGAGTTCCCATGGAAATGCGCCCATGATGCGGGTGCCAGGGGCAGGCAGCTGATGTCAGTGGATGTCAGCTGCTCACTCGCTTAACATACAAGGAAGTTGCAGATCTAAGACACCAGAGAGGTGTCTTAGATCTGCGAGCGCTGTAGAAATCCTCCGCGTGCAAGGCATTTTCATGTGTGCTGGGAAATCGGCGTGGAGGGGGAGGGGTGCCAACAAAAATCTTACCTAGAGCTTCGACTTGGATAAGGCCGGCTCTGTGCACCACTATGGTGAAATAGAAACAATAGAAACATGGGCTGTGGACTTAATATAGGGGATTTTACTTTTTGAGTATGTCAGCACTGAACATTGGCTGCATAAGAATGTTCCACCTTCGACACAAGTGGAGATGCACCTAAAATGCATATGAGTCTTCAGCCGCAATACTGGATCTGTGTGCAGTCTACCTTGTAACAGCCCTACAACTACTAACTTAATTGACTTTAGTAGTAAATGTTGTTAAAGTTTGCATCACAGTTTATAGATGACATATGGGGGCCGACTCAGGCCTGTTCAGCCAGGTATGAATTTGTCCCCGTGTCCGATGGTGAGGGGTTTGCGCATGCACATACATGCGCATGTGCAGACCCCTTGTGCAAAAGCCTTCGGCAGTTCTGACTTACTTTTATTAACGTAGTGGATAGAAATCATTTGATGGTCGGCAACCATCGAATGATTTCTCTCCTCTCCAGAGGATTGCGAGGGGATGTGTTCTTGCATGCTTGCGAGGGGATCCAGGTGGGATGGATGGTGGGAGGACGGGCATGCATTGGGGTGGCAGTAGGCGCTGACTGGGTTGCTAGGCTGCGAATGCATCTTCAGGGAAAGCAGAAGAAATGGGGTCTAAAGGAAAGGGAAAACTCCTATATATACATATAAATGTGAAAGGAAAGGGAAATCTCCTACCTGATGTGTATCCCTACAAGTGTGCAAGGACTGAGATTGCCTTTCTGAGTGTCTGTAGAATATGTATTTACAGTCTGGATCATCTTTAGTCGCCACCATTGGTCACACTGACCAAACGTGCACCAGCTCTATGGCAGGTGCAGATTTTAAACTCAATAAGGGCTCCAATGTGAACAAAGCAGTGTCTGTGTAAGTAAACACTTTAGGGACATACCGATCCGATGGACCCTGTCCGCGCATCTGCACCCTCCATGTCACTGCTCAGGAATGCCCATGTGCAGGTGCAGTAGTGATATTCAACTCTTGAATATCGCCTTTAAATCAGAGATTTTTTCATTCCTTTCAATGGCCCAATCATTTCAGTTGAGAATCCAGTGTTGTGCATATGCTCTAGACAGCCTGACTTTCTTCTCAGTAAAATAGGGGGCAGTAAGTGTGGGATCACTCTGCTTGTGTAATAACCAGTTACACAATAGAAAGCCCAGTATGCTGCCCAATGACACAGTCTTCAGTATAGCCAGTGTCCTCCTATTATGATGAAAACTACTCCCATTCTTAATGATGTCTGATGTTAAGTCATCAGACATCATTAAGCCCAAAAGAGAAGGATAAAGGGAAAAAATGTTATTTAATAGGAAATGTTCCAAATTTCTATATACAGTAGATGCTTTTTCAATACAAAAGGAATACAAAATGATATATTCTAAAGGATATTCTACCTGAACCAATTTGTAGTTTATACACTGTGTATTACTGTGTTAGTATACTTGTATAAACAGAGGAGGGGGCCTGTATGCAGGCCAACTGCTCGCTTAAGTGCAGCAGATACTGCCATTTTGCCATAGTCTACTGCACATGCAGAGGTCTCCATAAACATGGTGCCCACTATGTTCTGGTTAATAATAATGACTAAATTATGGGTGATTTTGCTGTGGGTGACTACAGCACTGGCTCGGGACTCTCGAAAGGGACATAATTAAACAAGGGTGCAGTATGTGTTTTTGTGTGGGCCCCCCTGAATCCAGGGGCCCATGTGTACCACACACACTGCATCCATTATAGATACACCAATGCTACTTCTTAATATTTGTATATACTTTTTAGGCAATTCACTGCAACCACTTCTTTTCTTGAATATGTTATCTACATGTACTGTATTTATTCCTGACAGCAACAGAAGCATTGAGACTTATTTTTGGTTTACAGAACCCAGTGCTTCTGTTTGGCATTTATGGCAAGATTTCAAATTGTATGTAGAAAGCAACTTTACTAGACATAAAATGAATAGGCTTAATTAATATACAGTATTTTCTCTGAAAGTCCTAATTAAAAAAAAAGTTCAATAAGACATCTGGCTTTTTTGGCTCTTAGATATTTTGTGTTATGCATTGTATTGTGCCAAGTTACTTGCTTTCGTGGGAAGCTGAAGTCATGTTGCTGAAGATTGTTGCAAATATGTGAAATATTTCTAATAAGTTGCTCATCTATTTAGCGCATGAAAATTAATTTTCTTTAGAATAGCTTGTTTCTTTTTCTTACCACATCCAAATTTGACTAAAGGAAAAAGTTTTTATGCAATAGTACAGATGGAGCCACTGCCATCTATCTCTATAATAGGATTAAGTGAGTAATTGGATTACTCTGCTAATCCCCTATTCTATTGTTCTATGTATTGCATTGCAGCTGAGAACAATAGGATAGTCATGGCTAGCCATCCTGAGCCATGGCCTAAGGACGATAGATGATACTGTATATATACGTATACATACGTATGGCTGTGGGAAGGGTGTATTATGATGATAATCAATATGTCGACAGTGTTTAGATGATTATGCGGTGCCAGTATCCCAAAAGGTTTCTAAATAATTTTAATGTTACTGAAAACATTTTAAGGATGGGGGTCCTATAACTTTAAACATTCTTGTAAGACACACAGTTAAAATGCATGCATTTGGACAGGCAATGGGACGCATTAAGCCACCAGCTAAGCAGCGAGCTACCACTGCTCAGAGAGGGGTGTAGAATCACCCAACTAATACATTCAGAGGCTTGATACTGTACACGTACTGTATTAATGGCATTTACAGAGGTTTGGCCGCATTTTATATCCAGTCAGATATGGGGCTGATATATCAATCAGTGAAATAGGTGTACCTATCATTTTATAGACTGTACAAATGTAGATCACCTCTACTTGGAAGCTGATTGGTTGCTATAGGTAATTTCTACATTGCTCCACTTCTCCATTATTTTTACAGCTTAATATAAATCCCTTTCACCCTAACTGAAGTCTCCTACTAATGTTCCTTTGGCACAATTCTCCATGTATCTCTGATGTATCCGTATACAGTATTTATATATATTTAAATGTTGCTTCTGTGTTACAGTATGTGCATTCTGCTTGAAATGTAAATAAATCAATATAATAAAATCATGTCAGTATACCCACGGTTATGTATTAGATTTTAGAGATTACAGATGGAGCCTGTCTCATTCAGCTGGGTGCTGGCTATAGAATCACCAGCTGCCAGCATCCGCCAGCCCCCACCATCCCCCGGAAGAAGACATTCGCATGCCCTGTTCGATGCAGCACTCCGCCGCCTCCCCATCTATCCCCGCCGGTCCCCGCCTCCTCCACACACACCCCCCTCAACCCTCTCCCTGAAACGGAGGCAGGCAGGGATTCCACCACCCACTGCAGAGTGACGGGGACACGTGTGCTTGTGAGACACTCGCACATTTCCTTCAGATGAAGCGCCTCTCCAACAGCTCTCGCCAGATGAGGGGATCTGGCGAGGGCTGGGGATATATGAGAGGCACTCCATCTGTAGCTTAACATATTATTTTGTTACAAAAAGACATACTGTATATACTGTATGTTTTTTTTGTTGAAAACAGGATAAATACAAGATAAATACCAGGTTGTGAGGTAACAACATAGGTGCACACTTCTCTTCAAGCAGCTTGTCTTTACATGGCGCAAATCCTTCACGGCTTTGCAATCAAACTTACAATGAAATCTTATCAAAATTCAAAACTATGCACCAGCAATTTAGACTGACAGTAAAGGTAATAAGCAGAGTATACTAATAGCTTAGTCACTATTTTTCTCAACAATGCCGCAAAAATACAATAGAGGTTGCAGGGAGCACAACATTGTACATTTGAATTGTACGAGAACTATTACATAGTTTGAAGACACAGTACATTAATAGATTGCCTTTAGTAACACTTGAGTAGAAGAACATTTGGATGGGTTCTGTCTGACCTTATGCAAAGGAATGATGGATGTAGAATTTTCAGAATTTCAAAATATATGTCATATAGTTAACCATGATAAAACAGAACAGCTTTCGGGGGTTATTCTCGTTCATTCTTTCTGACAAAATCCTTCTTAGATGGACAAAACCATGTACAATGCAGGGGGGCAGATGTAAAATGTGCAGAGAGAATTAGATTTGGGTGAGTTATTTTGTTTCTGTGCAGGGTAAATACTGACTGCTTTATTTTTACACTGCAATATAGGGTACTTGTTTCCTAGCACGGCCACACCGATTTCCATCGGGGTGGTCGTGTCGGAAAAATTGCGTCGATCGCATCGCATGCGATTTGGTCGCATGCGATGCGATAGACGCGACCGACCCGATTTTTTAATTGAATCAAATGTGAATAGGGTCCCTGGGACCCAATTTTACATTGGATTCAATGTAAACAATTCCCTAGACCCCCAAATTTGACAACGTAAACCCCACCCACCCGCAGCAAGCCACCGAGCCCGAAGCGTGGCGAGCGTAGCGAGCCCCGCGAGGGGACGCGTATAACTTCAATGGTATACGCGTCCCCTCGCGGGGCTCGCTGCGCTCGCCACGCTTCGGACTCGGTGGCTCGCTGCGCTCGCCACACTATATATTCTCAACTCCATGCCGACATAGATAGTAGGGGAATGAAAAGGTCGGAGGACGCGCACCGCCGCCCCTTGCGGGCTCGCTGCGCTCGCCACGCTTCGGGTTGGCGTCTATCGTGGGGTGACGACGGGGCCATATATAATGTGAAATGGTACAGAAAAAAATGACACCAGTTACCCGCGCTCACATACAGAGATTGCTGCTGGAAATACCACCAAATGAAATACCACAAGACAACAAGAAGTGGATCTCCACAGCGCTACCTCCGGAAGTGTTTCTTGATTCCCTAAGTATGGATCAAGACTCCAATAATGTGGGAAAGAAAAAAATATATAACAGTACAAATTTGTGATTAGTGAGGGTGTTTTAAAGGATCATCTAATTCTGGACTGACCCCCTATCCACTGGTGTATTGCCATCTACACTACCTGGACTTTATCTCTTCCATTCCGGGTGGGAGAGGAACGTTCTTGTGCAGTGGGAGGGTGAACGTCCTGCTTTTAAGGAATAAAATCGTTACTTTTGGATAACCCACATTGTCCTGTCGATTTGGATTGAAAATAAAAGATACCTTTGGATGAAAATAGGGCACTGCCCTCTGGTGAGTCTTCATTTCTTATAATTTATAAAGAAACCTTTATGGGAACATCTCCTAGCTAGACTGGGTGAGTCACTTCGGGATTTGGAAGAAGTTGAGCTAGCTTATGGACCCTCACTAATCACAAATTTGTACTGTTATATATATTTTTTTTTCCCACATTATTGGAGTCTTAATCCATACTTAGGGAATCAAGAAACACTTCCGGAGGTAGCGCTGTGGAGATCCACTTCTTGTTGTCTCATAATGTGAAATGGGTCATATTGGCCCATTTCACATTTTTCACATTTTTTCCTATGTGAGATGGACTTAATCAAGTCCATCTCATCTTGTGCCATTATAATGGCACAAGATCGACGCGATGCTCCCGATTTCAATGTTAAAAAATATTTTAACATTGAAGCCTATGGCAAAATCGGGGGCATCGTGTCGGGACCAATGTTAATTGTCCCGACCGACGCGATGCCCCCGATTTTTCCTTTGCCGGCCCACTCCCCTCTCCTGTGTTGCAGGAAGCTGTGTAGTGGGGAGAGAGATGATAGGCTGGCACTGCAGCACAGCCTCTCTCCCAAGCCCAGCATACACTGTTCAGTGCTAAGATGGGGACAGAGACAGATGCAGTGGGAGCCTGTCCTCTCTCTCCCTCTTGTGTAACTTTTTCAAGTCCTGGAGGCCACAATCCATTTGCAAAAACTGAACCATCAGACAGTTTTTTTTCCATCTGAGTGCTTCCACCAATCTTCTAAATATGAGGATATAAATCCTGGGCACACCAGTGTTTTCACAAACACACCCAGAAAATGCCATGTTTCCACGACTAAACACTGGCTTCCTGTCAATGAAACTGAGACTATGAGTTTGGATTTTTAGTCACTAATTGCAGCTAGGAACGTCATCAGGGGGGTGCTGTGGTTACAGCTGTCCCAAGCCCTGTCTCTCTCTCTCTCTCTCTCTTCGCCCAAAATTGAGCCAGGTGTTAAGTGAGGGGGGAGGGGGGATGATTATGGTGTCAAAAAAGTAGTGGCTTCAGATGTGAGTCCAAAATTCAAATAGGGGAACTACACCAACTGCTGATGAGTCCCGGCAACTGATATTTGGCAGTGTTTGAGGGGGAGCAGTATGTCTGGGTCCTATATTTGACTTTTGGAGAGCTGAAACTCCATCCCTACATGACACAAAGGACCTTATTTTGGTTGAATTTTGCATCCTTGCAAGTCCCCCAGACGCCACCCGCATGGTAACCAGCTCCCTTTGCATGCTGCGATCCCTGCACGACTGTAAATGGATGAAATGACTTGCATAATCATCCATTCACAGCCTTGGGAGCAGGGGAGAAACCATTCGATGGTCAGTGACCATTGAATGATTTCTCCAGCGCTAGCAGATCTGTCAGCTGCCCGCCCCCCGCACCTGCATCACTGGGCTATTACCATGGGAATGCCCATTGTTTTTATAAGAACATTCACTGGGTGTTCCCATGAGCTATGCCCCCTGCCATCGCCCCACTGCTACGTGTGAGCAGAATGGCAAACACGCAGTTTGCCGTGCCCGCTCACACCATAACTGCACATGCTAAAAATTGGTCCCCCCGTGTGAAAATTGTCATGGGTACGGTTTACTCATTTGCAATGGCCAATTATTTTTTAATGTGAAATAAAACATGCGCTGCATTAAGAACTAATGCTTTCAGGATTGGATGATATGGAAACATATGATCTAGCATTGACTTATTATGCAAGTGGATTATTTTGCAATTTTTTATTCAAGTGTCTTCATTTTCCCAGCACCAGTCCTTTTGTCACTGGAAATATTTGGACCGTTATTTTCAGGAAACTATGTAACCATGTTACATTGCTGTCCTGATTTATGGTTCACTATTTTGGACCTCTCCTCAAGTGGCATTACAAAATAGGTGAGAATACATACTTTGAAACACAGTTTCTTGCCTCACAACCAATTTTGACCAGCCTTTTCCCTCTTCCATCAGGGTTCCAAATTACACACTTTTCTTATTTGTCAAGTTCTGAATCCCATGAAACTCCCCAATTTAAAGTATATTATTCATAGTGGCCTCACAAGGGGTGTGCTTGGACTGCTGGCCACACCGGGTGTTAGCTGCCAAAGAGTGGCACCAAAATGCTGGCTCCTGCTCAATGGCAGGAGCTGGGTTTTGCACTGTAAAATTATGAGCAGCACCTGGCTCTTGTCACAGTGTATCTCCTGGACCACCGAAGTGACAGAAACAGGGTTGGGATGATAAGCCATATTTTCCCCATGAAGCCACACTCCTCTTGTAAAGCCACTCCCCTTTTGCACCATCTCTCTGTTCTTATTAAAGTTTGTAACTATTCTGAGCAATTCTATGGTTTAAGCCCATTGGGGGTGCCTGTATACACACTTGCCAATGGTGGCAGTGTGTAAGTGACTGCAAGTAGGCACTAGGGGAAATGAGAGGGTCAAGCTTCAGCATGACCATCTCTAACGAAGGGCCCTTCTGAGTGATATCTTTTTATATCTCATCTAGTGTGTATTTGGCTTAAGCTATCTGCTCAAATGTATCATTCTAACAATTTGTTTGGTCTAATTTTTTTTCCTTATCCAATTATATTTTACACTCACCTCTGCCATTCAAGCCAGTTCATATGTGTAGGTCATTATCTCTAATTACAGTACTTCCAATATTACAGAATATTTGTGGCAGACCTGACATATTCTGGGTCACCTCGCTACCGCTGCTCCTCCCTTTTGCTTAGATTTAATTTGCATTACATTATATAAAAAATCTACATGTGAAGTAAATAGCTATTTTCCTCAAGAATGTTCCTTGTGAGCTATAGAACTGTGAAATATATTTGTGACAGTTTTAAAAATGGGCTTCCGTTACCTATAACATGTTTTTGTGTTTACAAAGTATTTCACCTACCATCCAGACTGTGAGTGACAGAGGAAAAGTCAGAACCATTTTTAATTGGAGAAGGGTCTGCATAATGCAGAGAGGATCTTGTTTTTTCCAAACTGCTGTTTATGTAAATGGCAGTGACAAACAAAATCAAAAGTAAGTTGAAAATCAACATGACATTTGTGTTCCAATTGGATGCTCCTGAACATGTGTTATGTGGATTCATTCCACCATGACAATCAGAAAATCATCAGCAGTGCTTTAATGAGCGATGTCTTTGCATTGTTTTTCTGCTTTATTCAAAGACTCCAATCTTCAGGTCAAGTAGAGTACACTGAAGTTAAGAAAAGTGAATGTATACAAATTATGTGATTATTTAATGGATGCATACAAATATAGGTATTTTATTACTGGAGTTAGGAATTTAAATAATGCTTTTGTTTGTAAAAAAAATGCTACTTGTGCAGTTTCATGGTGCCACCTTAAGCTACACTGTCAGCATAGGCCAACGGCAGCCCTGCGTAGTCAGCGTAGTTTCCCCTTCAGGCAGTGTAGTCACCGTACTGTCTCTGCGAGCTGCAGTTCTGTCCCCGGCGTCCCTGGCAAGCCTAGTGAGTGCCTCACAGCGCCGGTAACTGCCAGATCCCCTGCACTTGTGTATGCTGGTGAAGAGGCAGTCATGCGGGTGCCGGCAGAGAGGCGCTCCATCTGCCTGAGACGCACCAGCATCTCATACGCAAGTGTGTCTTAGTAATTCATGCGGCAGGATACGGCAACCCTGCCCGTGTCTGCTTCAGGGAGATGGTCAGAGTTAGGGGTTTGGTAGCACGTGTGTCTCGTGCACAAAGGGGGGGGGGGCGGGCAAATGTCCATCTCATGCACAATAAAGGACATATTTGCCAGTGCTCCTTGTTACATAGGGCGGTATTCAATGAGGCTGATTCGCCAGGTTTTTATGGCGATTTTGTGCTGTAAGGCGAATTTCTGACTTTGTGCTGTAGCGAATCTGGCTTCACTACAGTGGCGGATTTTACCTGGGGGGGGGGGGGGGGGGGGGGGGGGGGGGGGCTGCAGCCCATAGGTGGTGAGCCCAGGAGCAAAATATACAAGGATTGGAACCGGTTACCAAGAACCTATTGTGCCCAGTGGCATCATACCCACTTGCACTTTTACTAGCATTCCAGTGCTGTGATTTTGCAACATATATTTCTGTATGCATCTTGTTCCATTCCAAGCATTTACTCCAAGTTAAATACATTGATGAAATCTACAATCACCTCTAATGACCTTCGCATGCTAGTAACAGACACGTATTAATTGCTTGCTTATGCAAAAAGCCAACAAATGACAATGAAGTACACAATAGTGGACTTTTTGGTGTCTATTAAGTGTGTAATTAAACTTCTATATTTACATATTTGTGATCAGTTATTGAGCCATGATGGTATCTTTGCTAGGAGTATTTTAAAAGTAGATCTGAGCAAAGGTAGTGCTTAGGATGACATCATAGATTGCTAATGAAGATTTATACAGTTTGTGTAAAAATACCCTTCCTAATTTCCTAAAACATCACAGACCTATCTGCAAGCACACTATTTAAGAGGAGACTGAAGTCATCTGCATTTCAAATAGCTAGGGCTTCCTGGAACTGCTCCTCGCTTATAAAGGGCAAAAGCGTTCCACTGTGTTCATTTCAGGCAAAAAACCTCTTGTTAAATAGATCATTTCTAACTTAGCAACTTCTGAAATTCCCCTTCCATTAGAGACTGGCTTGCCATGAACAGGTGCCAATGGGTAATTCTTTCAAGATATCTTGAAGCTCCATTTAACACTGCAAAGGACAATGCAGCTTCAGCTCACTTCAGCATCCCCATTACGGCAGCCAACTTCTTAGATTTACTACAAATGTAAAAGCCTGAACTTACTTTAAGTGCAAGTCAAAAAGGCACATATCTGTAGATTTATAAAAGGAGACTAGTAAAACTCATATTTCCTGGATTACAAGATGACAACGTCTGTTAAAGTTGTTATTCAGGATTACTTATTAGTGTCAGCTGTGAATTATTATACTGGCTTTGGTATTGTATTGTACATTTTTATTGATCTGTGTGCACATCGTAACATTTCCTGAGTTGCTTAGTATTACTACAGTATTATTTTATCTAAATCTTGTTTTCATTTGGCAAACAGTGATATTAAATATGGGCAAACTGCAGATAACCAGCCCCACCCCCAATACATGCCAAAGCCACCTATCCTAGGCATTCTAATCATGTCACCAAAGTCACGCATTTCTAATGTGGCTAAGGACAACCGAAGAACTCGCCCACATACAAGTTAGTTCACAGTGATTGCTGCCTTCTTGTTGATTGTTGACCATACACTTGGGTGAAAAGTGGCAAATTGCATGTGTTTTAGATCCTATCCGATTTTCAGTCCTATGCGCATTGGATCGGAGCCCCTAGATCACAGGTGCGGAACTATAGATATATTGGATATGGCAGCACTTGCTGGGGTCACATAGGACACAGGTATATGCAAAAGGACTGCATACAGTGAATTGTATGCCATCCTGATGCCCAGGACATTGCCGGGCGGTCCAAGGGGGTTCAGCTTCAAGATCTCCTCTCAGAACAGTTTTGAAACAGCTTTTGTGACAGTTACTCTGGTCAGTAGCTTACTCAGAAATCCCAAGCAATAAACTTCTGTACTAAGAGCATGGGGGTGTTGGATGTAGGGCCGATGGTCGGGATCCTGACGGTCAGGGTGTGGGTGCCTGCACTCCCCACATTGGCACATTGTTCTCACCACTGGTTCTATTCTCCCTCTCCACAACGGAGAATAGCCCCTGTTCTTAAATGGATCCTTCTCCATACTCCATATCTCAGCGCTAAAGAAATCTATCAAATGCAAAGTGCCCATACATTGCATGAAAACATCATTGGGGATCAATGTTTTAAATCTCAAAGTAGTTGCATCCTATTTTAGGCACTACACAAATAGGAAGGAAACTTACAATGCCTTATCATGCTTTTCCTGTCTCACCTTTTCTCTTTCTTTGCAATTTGCACCCATTCTGCATATGCGTTATAGTACGCTTTCCTTAAACAGGTTGAGTAAGAGTTTTGGATAACAGATTATTACATATTTCAGAATATGTTTATATTTCAATGAGGTGTCTTGAGGTATATATTTTATTTGTGCGTGAAACAAGGTTTCAAAACATGAAACAAAGTTTGTGTACCTTCTGAGGCACTGAATTTTGATGCCAGTTACAGATCTCACCAGTAGTGCCAGTTACATATCAAGTCCCCAGTAGTGCTTTTAGCCAAATATAAATAAAATAAATAAATAATTCTGGAAACTATGGTTTTCTGAATAATTTGGATAATGGATATCTGTAAAAGGGAAACGCAAACTGTACTATATATACTGTATGTATAATACACAGGAAGAAACATTCACATACAGTAGACAAATTCCCTCTATCCTCGCCCATTAAAGAAAGTTGCCTTTATTTAATTCTGTCCTCATTAATCACGTTTGCGCTAGCAGTCCCTGGGTTCTTTATGCTACAGCAGCTAACAATTACTTCATTTTTTAAAAATCATTTTTTCACGCTCATTAAAAAGTGATTAGTTACATTTTGACTTGATAGAACTAAAATATGAAAAATAAGAATAGACTAGAATGCTATATAGTTATAGCATTGACTGTAACACTTATTAAAAGGAAAGGTTAAATTATTTTAATTCTCCATTTAATGTATTTGCTTGTATATTCCTCATATACTGTATAAAATGATATCATGTACCAAATACTGTAGATTAAATACATGATTTGGCAATACATTTCTGTGTATGATTCAGTAACTATTCAGTTCAATTAGAGTTGTGAGTTTTAATAAAACAATACAATGGCAATGCAGTAGGAGTGGCAAGCCTTTATAACCATATTGACACTGCTTACAGTTTAAACGGCTCCACCTTGCCGTTTAAACTGTAAGCAGTGTCAATACGGTTATATTCACTCCTATCAAGATAAATTCCAAAGCATTGTAAGTAATGCGGCTCGTCTCATGTAGGATTCTAGTATAATAGGAAACATTTTTTAGGTCTCATAATGGGTGAATGTGATAAATTGAAGAGTGATAAACCATCAACCAACCAGCTCCTAACTGACATTTTTTAAGACACAGCCCTCAACATGGCAATTAGAAGCTGATTGTCTGCTTTTCACTCTCCATTTAAACACATTTCAAGTTAAGTACAGCTGGTACAATGGCTTTTAAAAAATATCCCAAAACAAACGAGAGGAGGGGGGGGGGGGGGGAGTGAAAACTCCTACAAATGACTGTGATTTTCCTCTCACCTTGAGAGTGCCTTGAATTCTCTAGTTTAGCAGTTTCCAAACAGTGTGCCATGGCACCCTGAGGTGCTTCAGGACACTTGCTGGGGTGTCTTGGATTGGTGTTCCAGGACCAGCTCAAATTATTTATGGTGAATTTAATAGTCAAATCCAGAGATATTGGCTGCCATTCTTGTCCCTCACCAAGTAATTGAATCAAAGGATGACATATAAAAATAATTTAGTTAATTTACTATGTTGTAATAAAAATCCGCAAGAAAATGTTTATCCTAGGGATGCCGTGAAAACAATTCTGATACTCTAGGGTGCCATGATTCAAAAAAATTGGAAGCCACTGCTCTAGTTACTCCACTGCTTAATGGTTGTGTGTATTTATATGGAAATCTAACGACAAATACATTGTATTTGAAGTTTTACTCTACACTCTAAATCACATTTAGTTTAAGGAAACATTTAGGTTCAAACTGCTATATCTTTGTTTTCAGAATTATATATATATATATATATATATATATATATATATATATATATATATATATATATATATATATATATATATATACACATACAGAGTACCACAACACTCACCATCCCTGCGAATGGGGTGCAAGCAGCACTCGCCATTCCTAGGTTGGGGTGAAGTGGCCTGTGACCACATGCTCTAATAAATACAAATACAGGGACTCAACACTCTCCATAATGAACTAACTCACCTTAGTATACAAATAATCAAATAAATAATGGGGTTTTAGTTCATGAATTGATCAATGCATTTAAGCTTGCAGCCCATCGCCAAGGGACCCCATTTCTTGCAGTGAATTATTTATTGCCCCATTATTTATTTGATTAATTGTATACTAAGGTGAGTTAGTTCATTATGGAGAGTGTTGAGTCCCTGTATTTATATATATATATATATATATATATATATATATGCAGCGTTTAGGCTCCGGCACTCCTGCTGCCCGCCCCCCTCGGGGGTATCGTGCTCCCGTGCCTTCCCAGGGACCGCGGTCCAGACATACACCAAACAAAGATAAGGCGGCACTTGGAGACTTTGTAGAATGGTTGAAGTAGTGTATTTCAAACAATAAAGTGCATCTACGTTTCGGGGAACGCACTCCCCATCTCCCTGACTCCAGACAGCGCTACGGCGGGTTGCTATGGTGACGCGCTTGGTGATGGGCTTTTTCCAGATCCTGAGTGACGTCACATCCGGCTTCTCTGCCTACACGCTGTTACAGCGTCTTCACATTGATTACCTGTGGCCTGACCCTTCTCCCATCCCATCTAATTGACACACAGGTGAGCGCATTTAGTCAATCTCTACTGCTATATATGTCTGTTCATTCTGCCAGTCTTGCATGCTCCTGATGACGGTAGCAGACCGGAACAGCTGTCGAGCATGGCAGGCCTGCAGGGGACCCTGTTAAGTATTGCATTGAATTGCTTGTTTTTCCCACTGCATGGACTTTGAAAACCTTTAGCGTGAATTGCTGATTTATTTGAAGCCTATTTAAAATAAAAACGTTTGCATTTTTTGACTTTTTGATGTGCCAGTTTCCAATATTTACAATAGGACCAGAGAATGCTGTTTATAACAGTCTAACTTATTTATACAATCAAGATATCAGCAATGGTAATAAAAATTGAGAGCACATTTTAAAATGAATCTATGTGTACTGTACATAGAATTATGATTGTGTTTAACCTCTAAAATGATATGGTCCATAATATCAGAATTCTATTCTAAATGTAACAAGCTAGTAAAAGAAACACAGCAAATAAGTTAGTTAATTCATAATTAATTAAAACCACCAAATTTTATAACAGACTTAATTCATATAAATAATCTCCTGTTAGAAAATAATGTGTATTGTCTTTGTACATTTATAATGAGATGCTGACAGAATAAAGTGACAGTCCTTGCTATTTATAACACTCTTGTAGGAGTTGTGTGGGCATATATACTTTAATGATTTTTTTGTATTAGTTGAAGAACTTCTCAGATTTGCTGAGAGGTTGAAAACATACAATATATTCTTATCATGCTATGTTTCTATACCAAATTGGATTGAGGTTAGCAAAATATAAAAAAGGGCAAATTGGATGGGCCAAGTGTTTTTTATCTGCTGTCACACTCTATATAGTAAATTTACTAAGATGAGAGTTTATTGAAACGGGGATGTTGCAACCAATGAGATTACATCTATTATCTTTTAGAATGTGCTAAATAAATATGAATTAGAATGTGATTGGTTTCCGTGGCAACATCCTTTCTTCAATAGAACTCTCTTAATTTACCCCTATGTTTCTATATCACAGGTACTCAAAGTCGGTCCCCAGGACCCCACACAGTGCATGTTTTGCAGGTCTCCTCACAGAATCAAGTGAAATAATTAGCTTTACCTGTGGATCTTTTAAAATGTGTCACTCGGTAATGAATGCGCCTGTCAGGTGACCTAGAAAATGTGAACTAAGTGGGGTTTAATGATGACCGAGTTTGAGAACCTACGTTCTATGTTAAATATATCACAGTATCCAAATCACAATTGTACTAGATGTCACAGAGAGGTGTGTATGCACTGGGCAGTCCACACTCAGTATGATACATTGTCAAATTTACACTAAAATAAACAAAACAGCCAAATACAATGTGGTCTTTAACCGCACAATTGTCCAATTCAAAAAATGTAGACTGAAACTTAAAGGGCAGTAGGCAAAATATATTACTCATGTGGTGGTTTGTTACTGAACAGACTTCTATGCCCACTTCAAAGCTCATCACTTAGTTAAGTAGTGTACACTTGGTGCGATTCATTTTCTATTTAGTCCGAATCGAATTGGGATTGAATTGCACGGTGCTGTGTACACATTCGATTTAGACTATATAGTACAGATCTGTACTATATAGTCTTGTCTGCACAGTCGGGATCGAATCGAAATCAAATGCGTTCAATTTCAATTCTTGCCTACATTTTTTTACTGCAGTTTTAATGTACTCATTTGATATTCTGCTCTGTGTACACAATTTGTGTATATGAAAAGAAAAATAAAATCAGCATTTATTTTTTTTGGAAATAGTTCTTACTCCTATAAAATATGTTTTTTTTTTTATGTAAAAAGCTTGAATCCAACCAACTTTAACTATTATTAAAAAGCAAATGCAAGTATATTCAATCCTGAAATTTCTAGACTTAAAAACACTTTATAGTACATGTAAAGTATATGCTACAAATGCAATGGCATTCTCAATGTATGATTATGATAATTTGTAACTCAGACTTCACATTTTAAAGGGAACATTTTAAATACTGTCCAGTTTATATATAAGGTCAAGAAAAACATCCGTGTTCCTCATTATGCACCTTCTATGGACATTCGGCACAGATACATTTGGAGAAATTTACTAAGATATTATAGGAGTTCTATTTCACATGATGTTGCAATGTGCAACCAATCATATACTTTCTATTATCTTCTACAAGGTGCTAAATAAATAATAACTAGATTCTGATTTGTTACCCATAGCAACATCCCATGTGAAATAGAACTCACATGTTAGCAAATTTCCCCATAATATGTACGACCTGGATACAGGAGACTGCACCAGCTGTATATTTAGACAAATAAATTTTGTATAAATAATAATAATTTATCTTACTTATTGTTTGTACGTGGTTCTGTCATGTGGATCAAAAAAGTAGATATTGAGCAATGTGAGATAAACAAGGACTAGTCTTTAGCAGATGTACTAAATGGAATACAGGTTGAGTATCCCATATCTGGGCATCCCGTATCTGAATTATTCCAAAAAACATGAATTTTTGGAATCATTCGATAACTTTTTTACCCACCTGACCCTTTTTTGATACGTGCCAAGTCCCCCGGCGTCCATGGCAGGCCTTCAGCTTCATCTCCGGCGTCTCCAGCGGTCCCAGGAGTGCATTTTCCGAGTTCCCAGGCACGCCGGTGATGTCACCGGCGCACCTGGGAACTCGTGCAATGCACTCCTGGGACCACTGGAGATGCCGGAGATGAATCTGAAGGCCTGCCGTGGATGCCGGAGGACTCCATGGACGCCGAGGGACCATAGGGGACCCAACAGGGGATAGCTAAAAAATATATATTCCAAAAAACGTAAAACTCCCTTATTCGGAATGCTCATGGTCCAGGGCATTTCGGATAAGGGATACTCAACCTGTACTTAATAATTATCCTTTATTTGGAATTGAATAAAGACAGAATATGCTGCCGTCATTTACTTAACAGTGACATATTATATATTATATAAGAACAAGAAACACACAGAGATCAGAAACAATTTATAAATAGATCTTGATCAGATCTCAGATGTTGATCTGGTTTGTTTCAGTGTGTTTTATGTGATGATACTTGCACTAAAATGGGGCACAGCCTTGTACCAACTAGACCACACACCCCTTTTTTTGCAGCTGCACAAATCAGCTCTTTAGCTTGCCTACAGATATTTATAGTCTTTTTGACCACCCCTGGGCTAGCCCTAACCAGCCCAGGCATACTTTTTTTCATGAGGCCAACAGTCGGAATTCTATTGCCTGCATTGTGAGAACTAACAGGAGACCAGTGTTGGGATTCTGACTGCCAGCATGCCGGAAATGGGATTCCTAACACATCGGGGGAAATTTACTAAAGGAAATTTGTAAAAAAATAGGTGTATTTGTATCCAGAAATACACTTATTTTTGACATTTACTATCCCAAAAATAGTCGTATTGATGTGCTATCAATACGAATACGAATTGCCGTATTTTCGGGATAGTAAATGTCAAAAATAAGTGTATTTCTGGATACAAATACACCTATTTATTACAAATTTTCTTTAGTAACTTTCCCCCATAATGTTAGGGATGGTCTTAAAGAAAATGCTTCTTTATTTCATGATTAATAATATGGATACAAGAAAGACAGGGTGGTTTGAAATATAGCGCACCAAGCAAAAACATGCAGCAATTGGTGAACTGTGTTTTTTGTCGAAACACAGAATTTAGACAATGGAGTGCTAAGGGGTTGTGTTCACCAAATAGCGCTATTTAGGGATGTTTCCCAATAACTGACAATCACACCAATGAGTGATAAATCATAAATAACATAACTTTCCTGGAGATAATTCCCAGCAGATTGTTCACTCTGAAATGAAAATACCCCTAGTGTGTCCAGCCATGAAAATGGGGACTTGCATAAGGGGTAGAAATCAGAAAAACATCATTGTGTAGTGTTAACAACAAATGAAGGTTTTAATAGAATGAAACACTCACAAAGGTAGACGATATAAAAGCAAGATATGGTAACCCAAGGCTAACACTGCTCACACGTTCCCAAATGTTCCTTAATCCAGGTTTGAGCAGAGTCCAACTCCGGAATCGGTCCTCAGCCAGTCCTGGAAGGGGGGAGAGTTCTTGCCAGTGAGCCAAATAGGGATCCAAACGTTCAGCACAAACACTCAATGCATTTCGGACCCCAGTGGTCCTTCTTCAGAAGTGTGCTGTTAGAATAATGCTGCCGATATTTATGGCAGGAAACAGGATATTGGTCCTAGTGGGTGTCCGTCATAAAAATGCGTCCTCCGGCATTTACCACAGTTACTATGGGTAGCCAGGTGTGCGCATAAACGGCTTCCCCACGGACACTGCATCCTTAGTTCCTATACTGTGAGTCGGCACCGGGAGTTGCCGCACTCACCACTGCTTCCGGCTTCATTCATTCCTGCCGGCCGGAAGTGGTCACTCGCGGAGGTGGTTGCCCGGTGATTGATTCCCCAAGTCAGTTTGATATAACTGCAAAAGTTCCATTTAAAAAAAACGTCTGTAATGTGACATTGCATCCTCCATTTTGGAAAAGGGCAAATCTGCCCACAATGTTCTTAAGTATAGAACGATCTGGAACTCAGAATAAGGGTATCAGTTTCATAAATATAGCAGCATAGGAATAACTAAATCTTACAAAGTGAATAAAAGAAACAAATAATTGCATAATAAAAAATGACATAATAAAAACGAATAAAACCTGACAGCCAATTTAAGTTAAAAAACACTTTAATTCGAAATCGGTGTTCAGTCCCAGTGGTGTTAATGTTTTTAATTTAAAGATCCACTCCATTTCTACCTTGGATAAACGTTTTTCTATATCATTACTTCTACATTTTGGAAGTATCTGTTGAATACCATAAAAATTAATTAACTGGCATTCATTTTTGTTATGGGCGGATTTAAAATGGGCAGGGACTGAATGTGTCTCTAAGCCTTTTCTGATATTGTATATATGCTCAGAAAGGCGTGTCTTCAGATTTCTAGTGGTTTTCCCAACATAGCATAATTTGCATGAACACTCCAGTACATAAATAACGTTCCTGGAGTTACATGTTATAAAAGAATTAATTTTAAAAGTTTTACCGTTCGCTTCGAAACTTAAAAATTTGGCTGTCTGGCTTTTTACAGTTCGGCACATTAGGCACATAGAGCATCTGTGGAATCCTTTTGTTCTGATGCTTTGGCGTGGTTCCACCTCTATGCTACTATGCACTAATTTATCCCTTAGTGAGGGGGCCCTCCTATATATAAAATTAGGATGGTCAGGGATATGTTGCATTAAAATGGGATCCTGTCTTAAAATCTTCCAGTTATTTTTAAAAATATTTTCAATCTTTTTAAAACAAGTATTATACTGGGAGATAAAAGACCATTTGCAGTTGTCAGTGTTGTTTTTTCTAACTTTCTCCACAAGGAGATCCTCTCTTTTTATTTTTGATAGCCGTGTTTTTGCTTTGGTGATGGTTTTTTCCTCATAGCCCTTCACCAAAAAATGGTTTGAAAGTTCTTCTATTTGGTTTTCACAGATAGTTTCTTCTGTACAATTGCGCTTTACCCTAGTGAATTGGCTGAAAGGGATGCCTTCCAACCAATTAAAATGGTGTTCACTGGTGCGGTCAATAAAACTGTTGGAATCTGTAGGTTTTCTATAATTTTTGGTACAGATTTCATTATTAAAAATATAAATCCATAAATCTAAAAAGGAGAGGCCTTCCTGACTAATATTAAAAACCAGTTTGATTGAAAAGTTGTTGGTATTCAGATTGTTGGAAAAGTGCTCAAGATCGGCATGATCTCCCCTCCAAATAAAAAGCACGTCATCAATAAAACGTTGCCAGGATACCAGGTTCGCCACCAAATGACCCTCCGGCCAAATTGACTGGCAACAAAGGGACGCTAGGTTTAAAAAAACAGTGTATAGAAATACCCACAATAGATGGAGAAGAAATGGGGAAACGGTTGAAGCAGCGGTCCCGCTGCCTTCCAGAGTACCCTTAACAAATAGATTCCTACCGTTAAATGTGGAAGAAGAATACCCCTCAACATCTTTCCAGTCACCTTTTCGGTGGGACCCAAAACCACCGAGAAGACTACAGAGATTCAACAATGTACAGAGAACCCCCCAAAACAACATTTAAAAACCAAGCGTGGTAAAAGGGCAGGCTCCAAAAAACATAAAAAAAGAGTCTCTCCTCCAGATATGGAAATTAGAGATACCCATTTAGAAAAAGAGGTGAAAATATTCAATCTTAGTAAAAGAGACCTCAATGTTTATGAGGAAAAAGTTTTAATGAAGGGATTAAAATTCGCCCCAACCCATAATCTGGGTGCTTTTGATATTTTTTTGGACATACAAAAATTTATTAGAAAATTAACGGTGAAGCGTTTTTTCTTAAATAAAGATGATGACACCGTGGAACAGCCCTTAGACACATCGCACTTTAAAGCACCGTCCACTTTTTATCCTTTTCAGGCTAAAGGGAGCTGTATAGACTCCTTCGGCAAAGTAGTCTGCAGTGAGGTTGAAGAATTGATTAACCAAAACCTTAGTAAAAAAAGTAAGAGATGTAATCTCTCAAACAAAGAGATGCAGGCAGTAAAATCATTAAAAGATGATCATGATTTAATAATAAAGCCGGCAGATAAAGGTGGCAGTGTTGTCCTGATGGACAAGGATAAATATATGGTAGAAATTTACCGCCAAATAGAGGATGGAGTTACCTACAAAAAACTGAAGTCAGATCCCACCGCAAGAATTACCAAAGCATTGTTGGAGTTCACACAAACTGCTTTTAATGATGGGATCATCACTAAAAAAGAATTAGAGTTTTTAAATATTAAGTACCCCTCCATCCCAACAATCTACACACTGCCGAAAATACATAAAAACCCTGTTGAACCCCCAGGAAGGCCCATTATTTCGGGCTGTAATAGCATCACCTCTAATTTATCTTCATTAATTGATTTTTATTTACAACCTCTGGTGCATAAAACTAAGGCATATCTTAAAGATACGGGTGATGTCCTGAGGCGGCTCTCAAACATAAAATGGCAGGATAATATGTTTTTAGTTAGCGCTGATGTGTCCACCCTTTATACTATTATTGATATGGAAAAGGGTGTTTTAGCTGTGTCTTATTTTTTAAATCAAACTGATTTTTCACCAATTTTAAAAGATTTTATCATAAATGGTATTAAGTTTATTTTAGAAAACAATTATTTTATATTCTATGGTAGCTTTTACCTCCAATTGGTGGGCACTGCTATGGGTACCAGGTTCGCCCCCAGCTACGCAAATTTATTCATGGCGTACTGGGAGGAGGAGCAAATTTGGCCGGAGGGTCATTTGGTGGCGAACCTGGTATCCTGGCAACGTTTTATTGATGACGTGCTTTTTATTTGGAGGGGAGATCATGCCGATCTTGAGCACTTTTCCAACAATCTGAATACCAACAACTTTTCAATCAAACTGGTTTTTAATATTAGTCAGGAAGGCCTCTCCTTTTTAGATTTATGGATTTATATTTTTAATAATGAAATCTGTACCAAAAATTATAGAAAACCTACAGATTCCAACAGTTTTATTGACCGCACCAGTGAACACCATTTTAATTGGTTGGAAGGCATCCCTTTCAGCCAATTCACTAGGGTAAAGCGCAATTGTACAGAAGAAACTATCTGTGAAAACCAAATAGAAGAACTTTCAAACCATTTTTTGGTGAAGGGCTATGAGGAAAAAACCATCACCAAAGCAAAAACACGGCTATCAAAAATAAAAAGAGAGGATCTCCTTGTGGAGAAAGTTAGAAAAAACAACACTGACAACTGCAAATGGTCTTTTATCTCCCAGTATAATACTTGTTTTAAAAAGATTGAAAATATTTTTAAAAATAACTGGAAGATTTTAAGACAGGATCCCATTTTAATGCAACATATCCCTGACCATCCTAATTTTATATATAGGAGGGCCCCCTCACTAAGGGATAAATTAGTGCATAGTAGCATAGAGGTGGAACCACGCCAAAGCATCAGAACAAAAGGATTCCACAGATGCTCTATGTGCCTAATGTGCCGAACTGTAAAAAGCCAGACAGCCAAATTTTTAAGTTTCGAAGCGAACGGTAAA
The DNA here is from genome assembly GCF_055691185.1 of Crinia signifera. Taxonomy (NCBI): domain Eukaryota; kingdom Metazoa; phylum Chordata; class Amphibia; order Anura; family Myobatrachidae; genus Crinia; species Crinia signifera. Next base: position 104,543,781 of record NC_139217.1, on the reverse strand, counting down.
ACTTTTAAAATTAATTCTTTTATAACATGTAACTCCAGGAACGTTATTTATGTACTGGAGTGTTCATGCAAATTATGCTATGTTGGGAAAACCACTAGAAATCTGAAGACACGCCTTTCTGAGCATATATACAATATCAGAAAAGGCTTAGAGACACATTCAGTCCCTGCCCATTTTAAATCCGCCCATAACAAAAATGAATGCCAGTTAATTAATTTTTATGGTATTCAACAGATACTTCCAAAATGTAGAAGTAATGATATAGAAAAACGTTTATCCAAGGTAGAAATGGAGTGGATCTTTAAATTAAAAACATTAACACCACTGGGACTGAACACCGATTTCGAATTAAAGTGTTTTTTAACTTAAATTGGCTGTCAGGTTTTATTCGTTTTTATTATGTCATTTTTTATTATGCAATTATTTGTTTCTTTTATTCACTTTGTAAGATTTAGTTATTCCTATGCTGCTATATTTATGAAACTGATACCCTTATTCTGAGTTCCAGATCGTTCTATACTTAAGAACATTGTGGGCAGATTTGCCCTTTTCCAAAATGGAGGATGCAATGTCACATTACAGACGTTTTTTTTAAATGGAACTTTTGCAGTTATATCAAACTGACTTGGGGAATCAATCACCGGGCAACCACCTCCGCGAGTGACCACTTCTGGCCGGCAGGAATGAATGAAGCCGGAAGCAGTGGTGAGTGCGGCAACTCCCGGTGCCGACTCACAGTATAGGAACTAAGGATGCAGTGTCCGTGGGGAAGCCGTTCATGCGCACACCTGGCTACCCATAGTAACTGTGGTAAATGCCGGAGGACGCATTTTTATGACGGACACCCACTAGGACCAATATCCTGTTTCCTGCCATAAATATCGGCAGCATTATTCTAACAGCACACTTCTGAAGAAGGACCACTGGGGTCCGAAATGCATTGAGTGTTTGTGCTGAACGTTTGGATCCCTATTTGGCTCACTGGCAAGAACTCTCCCCCCTTCCAGGACTGGCTGAGGACCGATTCCGGAGTTGGACTCTGCTCAAACCTGGATTAAGGAACATTTGGGAACGTGTGAGCAGTGTTAGCCTTGGGTTACCATATCTTGCTTTTATATCGTCTACCTTTGTGAGTGTTTCATTCTATTAAAACCTTCATTTGTTGTTAACACTACACAATGATGTTTTTCTGATTTCTACCCCTTATGCAAGTCCCCATTTTCATGGCTGGACACACTAGGGGTATTTTCATTTCAGAGTGAACAATCTGCTGGGAATTATCTCCAGGAAAGTTATGTTATTTATGATTTATCACTCATTGGTGTGATTATCAGTTATTGGGAAACATCCCTAAATAGCGCTATTTGGTGAACACAACCCCTTAGCACTCCATGATTAATAATATGGCCTTAGATAAGAATGCCATCATTGTCTTTCTGTGTTTATCTAATTGCACCTATTACACACTTATGAAAAATAGTGATCTGTTGTACTCATTCTAAGCCTCAACATTAACCAACAAAGGTCAATGTGTCAAGGTCATTATTGATATATCTATCTGTGGGTATTTATTTTTGCTTTTCTTTTTTAATTTTGTTTCTCATATTTGTTCTATTTTGCTTCATCTCTACAGATCAAATTAGCCTGTTCAGAATTTACGTGTTCTAATAAATGCTTCACCTTATGATAAAATGAAATTCCGAAAGGAAGAACAAATAACAGCTAACAGAAAGAAACTACCATTCAAACTCAATTTGTGGCATTGACCTTATGCTTAGATAGGGGTTCCTATTATAATTTCCCTTTCAAAGGCACAGTTCCATTATTGTATAAGTTAGAGACAGCTGGGTTCTCAGAGTTACTGGGTAGAGAAGTTGGGATACATTAGTCTATTGAAAGAGAGGCTTTAATGTCTGTAATGGCTTTGAGCTAGGCACAGCGTATACACATTGGAAACTCACTTTTATGTTGGTTTTTTTGAAATGTAGTAAATCCATATAATGGGTAAAGCATAAAAGTAAATCTAAATAAAAGTACAGCCTTTTTTATGCTGTCACATTTCTTGCTCTCTGTTGAGCATTCTTTGCATATCACTAAAACATACAGCTTCCGGGCAGTTCAAAGGCACTAAAGGTTTCGCAATGCAATATGCAAAAATTAAAGATCATTTGGAAGATTTTGCATATGACTTTTCCTGTGCGACATATGCCTAATAACAATATTTTTCAAACAGAGGTACTTGAAGTGAGACAAAAGCTCTCAGACATCATAGACCTTTATGGAGAAACACTGGTTTAGAGCACTCAGTTGTCTTAGAAATGTAGGTAATAAAGCAGAGAGTAAAATCTGCTGTACTTTCCTCAACACTGCCACGTCATCATATCTGATATGAGAGCTGCGTGCACTGCAGCTGAAGCCTTGTCTCTCAAAAGAGGTCAATCATCTCTATGTGAGCTTTTGTCTCACCTCTATTCACCTGTCAAAACACAATGGAGAAATAGATTTTTTTTTTTTTATTAAAGCTCATATACACTTAGTCTTATTCTGTTTTTACTGCTGCATGTACTATATAGATAATATCTAACTACAGGTGACAATACATCATGTCGAGATTAAATTGGAAAATACTGTACAAGGTTGTTGCAAGGTGTAAAGGTTTAATAAAGCACATTTTGATCAAGGGTTGATTCCAAAAGTAGCTTTGTTCTCTCAACCAATGTGCTTTCAATAACAAAACAGCAGTACAGTAAGACAAATTAATAAAAAAAACTTATAAAAAAAAAAGCTTTTGGTTCTAAATAATCATTGTGTTTTGGTTTGGTAAAAGTGTTTTGGTTCAGTTTTTGGTTTGGTTTTATATCTGGGTTTTAACTGCAAAATCTTGTATGTCACCATTGATCGATTCAATGTAATCTATATTGAACATTGGCTGTCCTTCTTCTCTCTATGTATTATTTTCTAGTATGTTTCTCTATTAGTGTCGCTCACTTTATTACATCATAACACTGTGTCAGAATCGGGATGCATAATATGAAGGATGGGGGAATGACAAATGAGGAGTTGTATTTTGGTGTCAAAATGCACTAATTAAATAAATATAGCCTTGTTATTATAATAGTTTCAAATAAAGGTATATTTGTCTTAAAGTTCCTTTATATGTATAATAGAAGTAGATTCACTGAGACCAACACATTTTTAGCAGAACTATCAATATGAGAACTGCCAGATAATTAGGATTATAGAAGCTATATCACAAAAAATACAGTTCCCCAAATTAAAACAAGACAAGAGAACTTCTAGATTTCTTGCAAATCAATGTCTCTGTGACTTTAGGGCTTATAAAATGTTATTTCATTTTGAATAGCCTTTAAGTCAATAGATATTGCACTTTAAAATGAAAATTGCAAATTAATTCAGATGTTGGTGTTCCGTGTTACTTAACTTTCTTAAAATATAGAAAAAATAATTCACAAAAGGTTTCTTGTATTTAAGCTTGCGGGGAAAAAGAGAGGCCATCTTTACCATCATCTAAGCCATTAGGAATGCTTTGCAGCATTTTCTATTTTAAAAATATGTTAATTTTATTATCACCGAAATCCAAATGAAAACCTTCTAATCTTGGCTGACTTGTAATGTAAAGAAGAGGAAATTAGAATGGTGTTATTGCAGCATATGCATTATTTTTGAATGTTTATTTATCATTTAACAGCTGTTGTTATTAAAGGGTGTAAGAAAAAAACGTAAAGCTTCAAAATATCACTGTAATGCTCCTAATTGCTTCTTACATTGCTTCTTCTAGGGATCATGTTCGAAACTGTGCACTTGAATTATACATTATACATATGTTACTTCATACGGCACTTCTACAATGCTTTGCTGTTGGGTTGGGGTGGAGAAGGGAGCACAAAATTATATTTTTGCACCTGGGCTCACTACCACTAATTAATCTAGTACATTATTATGCATTTACTATATATATATATATTTATCAAGGGGCCCTAACATGCAATCTATAATGGTTAGCCAAACCTCTGTGACAGCTGACCACACCCTCTCAGAAGAATGGCTATAAACAGATGGAGCATCCTTCATTCTTGCAGGGGCTGGCGGTCAGATCGTAAGCCACCAGCCCCTGACAGCCACCGTAAGGGGACGTGGGCATGTGTCCCATTACTACGGAGCTCCCCGCCGGTCACCAACACTTTGCCGCCGGTCCCGCAACCCAAACCCACCTCTCCGCTTCCCCCCTAACCCTTCCCATCAATCTGAAGCAGAGATGGGCATGGATCACGACCCACGCTGCCCGCAAACTGGGACGCGCGTGCATGTGGGACGCTTGTGGGTCCCAGTCAGATGGAGCACCAGCTAGCCAGCAGGGGCAATCTGGCGAGCCCTGGCGCTGGCTGAGAGGCGCTCCATCTGTACCTAACCAAGGGCCTCTATTACTACATTCCTCAGTTGAATCTTCATATCCAGTCCTACACTGTCCTTGTTCATATGTATTACACATAGCATTCATGGTCTGTGATTGCTTTCCATGGCACATGCGCAGTTTGCAAGTATCCAGAGGATCCATTCTGACTTGGATTTTCTTCCAACTAAAGGAGCCCATACATGCTCCGTTCTGGGCGTCCGTTCTGTACTCTTAAAGTACACATCGTATCGCATTGCATGCCTTATGCATGCATTGTGCATGCAATGCGATGCGATACGATGTAAAGCTAGTACAAAAAGTATGTGCAGCACATACTTTTTGTACTGTACTATGAGATGCCGTGGGAGTGCGCATCTCATAGTACAGAACGGACGGAGCAGGAACCGAGCATGTATGGGCTCCTTTACTGTAGATAAAGAACCTAAACTGTATAGCATTTTTTAACTGTACTGGTATGTACAGATATAAGTGCATGTGTTAGGATGTGGTGATATACCATTAAATACCCTTAAATATCACTAATATAGATGAGATTTACCCAGAGCCTTTGTCTGCACATACTGTACTGGGGAAAATGAAAAGGGATTAGTGGTGGTAAAGTTATTAAGTGATGATAAAGCAGTGAGAAAAAATGATAGGTGATAACACACCAGCCAATCAACTCCTAGCCATCATTATTCAAGCACAGCTGATTACCCATGCAAAACACATCTTCCTGCTGGCAACACCCCTACATAGACCACGTTACCCTCTTCCCGGCGTAGAAGGCAAAGAAGTATGGCTTAGCTTTGCCCATAGCAACATCCCATTCTCAATAGAACTCCCATCTTATTAAATAACCCCCTAAATAAGAGGCTAAGGATTATGATGTGGGAAGGTTAGGGTTAGGCTGCTAAAAGGAATGATTAGAATCAGGGTGGATGTTAATGGTTTGGCTGCAGGAGGTGTGGGATAGGTTTAGGGTTGGAGTAAGGGTTAGTTGTAGACTGCAGTACTTACCAAATTAAGATCCTGTTGCTATCATTCTGACACTCAGGAATTTGACCATCAGGATTCTTTACCCAACCCATAAAAATATAACAATTTATATGTCTTCAGATCTCAGAACAGACCTCCATCAAGAAAGGTATTTGATGGATGTTGGGGTACTTGAGAACGTGCAAGGTTCCAACCAATATGAATATATAACATTTTATCATCAGAGACAGCATGAAACACAATGTCAACTTCATTTCTTTAAAAAGGCCTTGTGGACATGTAGCAAATTGGGTATCTATGATGTGAGAATGGGAGGAGGGGCTAAGGACCAAAAATGTGTTTACTGCAAAGCCACCACATCCGCATAATGGAAATGGAAGGTCCATAAAACTAAGCATCATTAGTGAAGTGTAGCCCCATATCATTCAGTAAATGAGAATAAGCATATGCAAAACACAGAAAGTAAAGCAAGCAGATACAACCCACATGACAAAAACAAGCTCTGGAATGAAATATGAGAGAAAAAAAAAGAAAGGCAGAACTTTTTTTCCACAAGGAGTTAAATGTTACAAAATAGAGAACATGTTGGTGGGCCAGAGGCAACCTACCCCATGCAACAATAATGCTATAGAAAATATGAAACAGAGAAATGTACAAGAACCCGACAAAAGGACAAGACAAGACAAGTATGACGCGTAGAACTGCCCTAAATCATGTAATAATGCAAAGGACAGAACACACTCCTATAATTTAAAAATGTCTGTAAGCAAAACAGAGACGTATGCATTAAAACATCCCACAATGCAGCAGTTGTTAGGATCTGCATATGGCTCCACACATAAACCCACCATCTAAAGAGGGTCTGTCAGAGAAGAAAGTAAACATCTGGAGCCTATGCAATCTTACCCAATCGGCGATCGCACAGACACAACCAAAGGCTGACATTTAGATAGAGATGAAGGCACCAGAATATTCTAATCTTCAAGGAGCTTAAATCCAGATTCTAAAGAGGGGAACATGAGAGTTGAGCCATCTCATTGTATGAGAATTTTGACAGAAAACCCCCATCAGTATGGAATCTCATTAATGCAATTGACTGAAGTAAGCTAAGGAAAAGAGTGATGTTTAGCAAAGGTGGCTACTGCAAATTCAGGGAAAATAGGTTTCCAAGCACTGTTGTTTCTGAGCCAGCTCTACATAGCTGCCTGGATGATTGTGTCTTTGATATGAAAAAAGTGGATGTGACGGAGTATGCCTTTAAGAATAGACAGTGGCAAGTTACAGGGTTTGAGAAGATAGTGGATGCAATCAATGATGATATCAGTATGAAGAAAGGATGGCAGAAGTTTACAGAACAGAGACAAGTAAACTCTTAAAGCTCAGAATGCAGTGCCAATTCTGGAATTCTCCAAAACGTTATGTTTTTTTTTGTTGGTATCGATCTTCTAAATACTGTATATCAGTTTGTCCTTAATAGCAGAGACCTACACAACAGTAGTTTACTGAGCAGTAATGAGGCTGATATGGGAGGTCACAAACTCATGACCTGAAAAAAATAATCAGCTCACCAAATGCAAACTAAGTCCCCAGGATTGCACCAGAGAAATGTCAGGGAACAATCCTGCAAGGAGATAGGGAGAGTGGATAGTGAAGCCTTCAGTGGACCCAGGCAGTAGCGCTCTACCTCAGACAGGCTATGTAACCCTGTGGCTGGAGCCACCGCCCAGCAGCACTACTAATCAATCAGGTATTAACTGTCATTATTCAAACACAGCCTGTAACATTTCCATAGCTGATTAGTTAGTTCTTTATCCCTCCCCAAAGTTTGATACATCTCCCCCATAGATCCATATACACAATGTGGGCGGAAATGTGACTGAATTGTGTTCAACTCTTCAATGATTCCATACATCTGTGATTAGTAAAAGACCTTTCATGTAATTATACAGTATTCGGGATCTACAAAGCATGGCATTAGATAGGTAAAATAAAGCCCCATTTGGACTATTACTTTTCTGATTTCAGGCCTGGCTCATTACTGTGTAATCCATTACAGCAATTTCTGACTTCATACCTCAAAACACATATTTAATTGCTTGTTGGATGATATACAATTACTGTGACATAATATAGGTGGCTACTGACAATGACTATGTATTTAATTTAATACATTCTATATTTCAACTAATTCTAATTTATTTTATGTAGTGGTTTAAATTTGAAATAAAATGAAAATAAATTAAAATGATTATGTATTTTATATTTACCATAGTGCATGTGTTAATATTTTTAAATCACACATCAATTGAAACACAGCTGAGTTATGTGAATATTAATATTTTCCTCAGACGGATTTGTTCTCAAATCAGCATAGAATTTGCATTAATATAATGAAATGGATACTTGCCAATATATTTCCTTGTCTGTAAACAAGATAAATATGTATACTTTATTTTCATGTATATTAGTATAGCAGCTTATCTCAATGCAAGAAAGTGATGACATTTTATCTCGAGTATTATTGTGGATATAAAATCTAAAGTATAATTTGACAGTTCTCAATATATTCCAACTCTTTGTTTTATGTAGTTCATATATTGTACCATGAAATATATGAATTACTCATTTCATCTAACTTGGAAAACGGTTTGGTGCAGAATCATTGTACAGCAGACATACTGGGAAAATTGCTTAATATTACTATAATAATTAACTAGACATGAGAAAACTGAATATCAAAATACTATTATTATTATTATTATTATTATTATTATTATTAATAATAATAATAATGTTAATAATATCTACTGAATTATCAATAAAAAAAACTTACTTGAGATTGTATACTATATTTCAGCAGACGTAGGGCCAAATGTAATGCTGACCGAATGATCAGAATTTTTTTTAAAGGGGAAATCACTTACAAGGCTTATTTTTGCCTTGCACAGTAACCGATTGCCCCTTTAAAAAGACTGAGGTCGGCCGGCAACCCAAACGGCTGCAGAACACGTGTGGCATTACATTTGACCCATAATCTTAACTTTAGAGCCGATTCAGACCCATTCATAATGGGCTGAATTGGTCCCCGTCTGCGATGGTCAGGATTTGTGCATGTGCGAATATGCACATGCGCAAACCCAAAAGCGAACAATCGTTGGGCCAATCACTCCAGGAAGGGTGGAAAGGGGGCAGACAGAAGGGAACACCCAGTGTTTTATGAGCATGTCCATAAAAATGCTGGGCATACCATTCAGATGCAGACATGTCTATGCCTGCTTGGGGCGGGCGGCTGATGTCACATGATGCCAGCGCCTCCCCTGATTTCTGACATCTGCGGCTATAATAAAAGACAGTCTAGACTGACTTTTATCAGTGAATGGGTGAAAAATCATTAGATGGAATGATTTTTCACCTGTGTGGATACATGCAAGGGATGTGTTAGTGTACACATCACCTTCCATGCTAGTGAGGGGATTTGATCAGCGTGGGGGTGGGTGGTGTTCGGCGTGGCGGTGGGTGGCATTTACCTGTTTGATAGGCTGCGAACATTCGCAGCCTAGCAAACAGGTCTGAATCAAGCCATTTGAATAATTAAACAAATCCATCAAGTTAAAACAGACATTAAATCATTAGTTTAGATTAGTACTGTAGTTACCGCAGGATGCATTTACAGTATGTATTGTGGCAGAGTCAGCATTCCCCCACATGAAAGTAATGTGGAGGATTAAGACCAGGTTTTGGAGCAGTAACAACAGGTGTATCAGCGAATGCACAGAAATGCAAAAATTGTGATTCCAAACGTCATCATAATAATCTGATTCAGCCCTGGAATCAGCACAAAATGGTGATATTCACTTAACCTCTTCGGTGGTAGGACCGGAAATATCTTGGGCTGAGCTGCAGGAGCAGACTCTGCTAAGAAATCTCTGGGCATGCCACTGATAAGTATTTTTGTTAGCCATTAAAAGGTATCATATTTACTAGATTGCTATTTTGTTTTTCTCACTGAGGAACAATAAAACTTTTCTTATCAACTGGCTAACACGGTACCAAACTTTTTTCTTTTGACTGATAAGTAGGTGTGTGCTAGTGGTGCCTCCAGCTGTGCAACACTGGTGCACCACCTCTAGGGGCACACAGACCCCTCGTGTCGCTCCCCCCACCATTGCATACCCCCATCACATACCTCCCAGCAATCTGCCCTTCGCTGATGCAGGTATGCTTGGGAAGTTCAGGGCCACTTGGGCGTTCATGTGTTCAGGCACCTGAACACTCAAATGCCTGAGTACCCGAACACCTTAGAGCACCCGACCACCCGGCCAAGTGGCTTGCAACTTTTATGAGCGACGTAAACAGTCAAAGCTGGCAGCAGCAGCCCCAGTTGAGCCTGGCTGCAGCTTGAGTGGGGGAGTATTTCTGGGGCAGGACAAACCTTCCCTGGTAGATTTGTCCTGCCCCACGATAACCCACCACTCTGCTTAATTGAGTTTATGAGAATTATTTGCATGTGTAACAACATCTGAAATACTTATGGTGCACGTGTAAAACTAAGTGTATGTAAACAGGAGTGTATGCAAACAGGCAGAATCAGACATTGTAGAACCATGAAGGGCATTCCTGGGTGGTGACTAGGAAGGGGGCTAATAAATAATGCACACAAAAATGGTCTGTTCGGTGGGCATATTGTAAGATCGTTGCAGGCATGTTAGTGCAAGTAAGAAATGGGTTTGTAATCAGCGCACTGAATCTTGTTCGGCTAGCAGCTGCACTTTAAGGGTGACTAATCCTTTGCTTGTACATAAATAATTGGGTTTTTATAGTGCTGCGCTCTGCCTAAGTATTAAGGTGTGTGTGTGGTCAGAATAACAGTACGTTATTGAACTTGAAAAAAACACACTTTACTGATAAATCAAGGTGCAAATTGACATATACATGCAAGATTTAAAGATAAAATATAAATGAAAGTCAATTCATACACACATTGTCTGCAAGTATAAGTGAATAATAATTATCGGCAACTGTTGCTTATTTAAATTATTATTCACTTATACTTGCAGACAATGTGTGTATGAATTGACTTTCATTTATATTTTATCTTTAAATCTTGCATGTATATGTCAATTTGCACCTTGATTTATCAGTAAAGTGTGTTTTTTTCAAGTTCAATAACGTACTGTTATTCTGACCACACACACACCTTAATACTTAGGCAGAGCGCAGCACTATAAAAACCCAATTATTTATGTTAGTGCAAGTGGCTGCATTCATAGATGCACAGCCAAAGGCATAGAAAAACTACACATGCCATACATGGATGGTGGGACCAATGGTTCCATAAAATAATGCACCAATCAGTAATAGATGGTGTATAGGCACTAAAAATGGGCATCCCAAACCTTGCTCATTCAACTGAACAGATATATGAAAGTAAGGGAACTTGTTGTGACTAGAGCCTACTGTAGCTCATATTTGGCAAATGGAGCAAGACTATCTGGAGACTGCAGATGCAATCGTACTGCACATGTGTCAAGGGGCAGCTGCGATCCCTCTCACAATGAGGAAAAGTAGAAAGTGCCCATTGGGAGGTTTTAATGGGAGAGTTTACAGGGAGTGGTTGGAAAAATGCAGGTACGCCATGGCCATTTTCAGAACAAGTATCTGCCCTAAGCTGTTTCCAGTCTGCGTAGCCATACACCAACCCTTAGCCCCATCGTGAGTAGGCTGCGAATGTGTACACAATTGAGAACGAGTTTCCAATGACTAAAAAACAAGGAATTGTCTTGAGTCAACTATATTGACATACACCGCGCACTACATTTTTCCAAAGGTGTTGTAGTCACCCATTTGATCTTGCACAAATTCAAATTAAATGTTTTATATTTAGTCTATATAGACTTTACGACAAACCTTTGAACTTCAGAACCTACTGTGACAAAGAGATTCAATAACCACACTGAATAAATTGTAAACATCTCTGCTGGTTAACACTTTAATTTGCCGTGTGCCTGATGACTCGGTGACAGTTGGAATCCTGAGGGTCAGTATACCGATGCCGAAATACTGACTCTTCAATTGCCGGCCCACAAGGACTATTCAACCTCATGGGGGTGGGTCCATGACCCAAACTACAGCGTGGTGAGCACAGCGAATCTGCAAGGGGCTTTTTTGTGCTTCACCACAGTCGAAATACCGGTGACCGGGATTCCGATTTTGTTATGTTGACCATCGGGATCCCGACCGCCGTTGGGTCAAATGCAAAAGAAAATCTCCCATTTTCTTTTGCATTTCAAATTTTTTGGTAAAGAAATGTCATAATTAAATAAAATATAATATGTGTGCCACATACAGTATTAAACATGAATCTGCAAAGCAATGCTTTAAAATAAAATGGTAAATTTTCAGGAAATGTTTAAGTACTTTTATGACAAATGACATCTATTTTACTGCAGAAACTTCCTCAAGATAAATGTACAAGCTTATTCAAATTTAATCAAAGTTGTTAAAGACTTGATTAAAATTCATGATAATGAAAATTTAATGTGGTAAAATTGCATGTTGTACTTGCAGTATCAACTGTGTAAAATGCTACTGATAATTACTAATTACAAAGAAATATATTTTAGAGAATACAATTTTGTAAAAGAATAATGCAGAAGGAGCACAATCCCATAGTTCATACTATGGAGCTATGGATAAATTAAAACTGTGATGTAACTCACTGTTTTTTTTAAGTGAGCTTACTACTGTATGTTAACAAATATTGGGCTTTATACAAAGTTAAATACATCAGAGTTGGTTGAGCATATTTTACATATGTGTGCTCTCTGTGAGGGCCATAGCATGGATTTATGCTGCCTGGTGCCAGCCCCACCTCCATACCCATAAAATCATGCCTAGGGGGCTAGATTGTCCACATCAGGAAATATAGCATTGCCTGAAGCAGGATGCAGGATGCATCCTGGAGTGTGAGGTGGCTTTAGGGGAATATTTATAGCCATCCAACCAAAAGCAAGTACTGTAACTAGCGCTGGCTTCATCATCATCATCATCATTGTGTATTTGTACCAGCCATTAGGCTAATGCCATTGATACATCCAGCAATGACCCTACGTCTACAGTATATCTGCCTCCAACAATGACCCTACATCTATAGTCACAAGTGCTGGGGATAGATACTAAATGAACATATACATGTAGCTTTTTTGTGGCACATGCAGTACACATTTGCATATGTAGTATTATACAAGTGAGCATACGTCTAATTTAAGATTGCACATACTGTAGTCTATTGCTGAACAACATTTTAGTTTTATATGAATATAGATTAAAAAAATATAAAAAAAATAGTTTATTGCTTAAACCTATCATTCGTAGTTTATTATTATTGTGGCTTAATATTATCTGTTTGTTTGTTTTTTCTTGATTTTTTTGCTCTTGAAAAGTTTTCCGTATTTAGCCACCTTCAGCTTCAGATTTTTATAACTGTATTTCCTATTTTGAATATGTTGTTACATCAGTTTTGCATCTGAGAACTTTCAGTAGTTATAATAATTGAAAGGCTCTCTTCCCTTATTAGATCCATTACTTTCTTATTTAATTGTATGTATTGCCATTTATTTCTAGAACTGTTGTTGCCATATGTGATTGCAACAGTTTATATTTCAAATGTGTTTTTTTTTTATAAATATATCCTACTGCTGCTGCATTCCATTGTTGGGCCCTTATTGTCCCAATTCAACATGGTAAGCACTGTACTGATGCGCATACAGTTAAAAGTTGCAAATACCATTAATATTAAAGGCAATGTCTGCTTACAATAGCTACTTCGGTTCTGAAATTCACTGCTGCTAAAATTTAGGTTTAGGTTAGCTATCACTAATACCCCTGCTAAAACAAGTAACAACTCAGACATGTTTGTGCCCCTACTTATGGTCCATTGTATTTAAAAAATCTTATTTTACATAAGCCCCTGCCAAATAACAGCTTTCTTTCTCCATAACATTTAGAAATACATTTGCTAATGATTCCCCCACGCACTTTCTGACTAACCAGTCATTATTTCTGCATTAAGAAGTGAGTGCCACATTGTTCTTTTACCCCAGGCTTTTCACTGCACTTAATCCTTTTCAACACACCGCATTTTGATTTGTACTGTCAAATAGCAGCCAAGCTATTGTATACTCTCAAATAGCAGGCATTCACTAGTTTAATTATTCTGTCATTTAATGAAGATTATACAGAAGAATTTCATATGCTAACTAATACAGATAATTTTGCATTTGTTTGATTATATGAGGTGCATGATCTCATGAATATTTATTTATTGTGACATAGAGGTAAAACATGTATTGACATAATGACAGCTAGGAATCCTTTAATCTAGAGTCAGTAATAAAATACACATTGATAATGAGTCTGTGACATCTATTCAGGAGCTGATTTTTTTTTTTAAACAAAATTCCTTGATGAAATATCAATGTTAATTAGCTTTAGATGTGCTGTTAGAAAAAAAATGTGTTGGGAATATTTTTTCTAACGAAAATGAAAGCTAAGAACATTAGACGCTAGCAAACGCTTCTGGGTAAACTGTGATTATAACCAGTGTTGGACCGGGGCATAAAGGGCCAACCAGGAAAATGCAGTGGGGTGTGGCCATATTTCAAATGTAACAATATGCCATTTTAATCAAGGTTCAAGGAACAAAGCATATACTCATCATAGCAGAAGTATAGCATGCTCAAGACAGCATCAAATGGTTATTCCATTATTGCCCCGAAGAGCCGTTTCGGTGTTAATACACCTTCCTCATAGGGCATCACAGAAGAAATTAACCTAGATCAATATTTATAGCCCTAGGAAATGGGTCTCACCTGTACTGTGTCCTACAATCCATCCACTTAATCTTGAGACCTCCAAGTTTCTTGCCCACACACTGCATCGGCACCCGACGATGACGTCAGGCACCGGAACCACGTGCATGGTATAGTTGCAGACAGTGGAAGCAACGGAGGTTCCTAGGTGCTGGATGTGACAGGCACACAAACCGTTACCATAACAACCTTTCACAGCGATCGAGTATGGGTATATAATAAGTGATATGGATACAGTTTCAAATACACCAACATGGGATAATCAAGGCCCTTAATTTACTTTGTCTTTAACAATTTACTGTGGCATTCCAATTGTGGGATGGAGTTTAATCTGGAGGAATTTTCTGGCACTAAATGGTTTACTGAGAAAGATGTCAATAAGATTTTATTTGCTGATACCGAGGCATTGGATTTTGATAAAGACAAGCCAAATGAAGTCTGGTGAGACCCTCTCAACAATACAAGTGCAGTACATATGATAACACATATCAGGACGCAACAAACATACTACTGAATTAACACTATGCTTGGCTAAAGTGACTGCTCCCAAATGACTGGTTATTAAAATTCCAGATTAGAGATGTATTACATTTATTAATATTATTATTTTCATAACTATTTTGCATTATATTATTTTAAATATTGTTTTTTACATTTTTACAGACAATTCCACTGAATTTACTCAATTTTGAATGTTTATATTGAATATAGTGCTGCTTTAGTTTTTGTGTTCTTTTCGGCATCCTAGGCAGAGCTTCAGTTTACTGCTCCCACCACCACCAACTCACCAATACCGACTTTTCAGAACCATTACTAGAGGTGAACACTGCAAATGATAGGCTGTAGCTATAGGGCCTGAATTTGGAAATGTTTGGAAATGTTTGGTAATGCAGACATGATTGCATCCGCTCTCTCATTACGGAATGCAGAAATATGCAAATGGTAGGCTTCCTATTTGTGCTCCACCATGCAATGCAGTAAAGGAATGCTGAGACTCCCACATTCAGGCTCCGTGGTCTGCTCCCACACTGATGCAACATCAACAATAAGGCCCAGATGTATCAAGGTTCTAAAAATTGATAAAATGGAGAGTGATAAACAGCCAGCCAATCAGCTCCTACCTGCCATGTCACAAGCTGGGTTTGAAAAATAACAGGCAGGAGCTGATTGGCTGGCTGTTTATCACTCTCCATTTTATCACTTTTTGAAGCTTGATACATCTGGCCCTAAGTTTGCTTCTACTGTAGCTGAACAAAGACAGTTTACCTACAGTATGTGTTGATTGTGTTTTATCCAGTACATGCATAAATTAAGTAGTTAGGTATCAGCCATAACAATATCTTATTTGAGTTTGAACAGTGTCTTTTATTGACTATTTGTCTTAATTACTAACTGTAAACAATGTACGGTATTGAACACATGCTGTTTCAAAACCTGTAACTGTCTCAGCTTGAATAGTAGGCATC
The DNA here is from genome assembly GCF_055691185.1 of Crinia signifera. NCBI lineage: Eukaryota > Metazoa > Chordata > Amphibia > Anura > Myobatrachidae > Crinia > Crinia signifera. Next base: position 104,528,032 of record NC_139217.1, on the reverse strand, counting down.
CTTTCAAATCATAATGGTTTCCATGTTTCTTCTCGAGAAAAATAAAATGATTACGATGAACTTATTATTGTTTGTGACCATATAATATGATTTCCATTTTATCTTTTTTAATTGAATTTTACATATTGCTTCTTTTATTTGTTCTACTGGTTACTTTACATAGAAAAGTAAATGAAGAAAGGAGATAGCTACAGATGTGTCCTCCTAAATCTAGCCTCAATATGCAATGTAGCACCTTGCGAGAGCTGTGTAGCATAGTGACTTTTTCTTTAAATGTGGATCTCAAGCTGGGGTTCACATCAGATAATGTGTACCCAGTTTAAGGCACAATGTGCACCCAGCATTGGAAACAACAGGGACCCGGTGGGGTGCTGGCATCAGTAAGTGCACTGCATACACACTTGCTTGCATATACAAGCAACGGAGTATAGCGCACATTGCACACACTAGACAATATGCACAAAAATGTCTTTAACAATGGTCATTATTATGTACATAATTAGATAAATTGGTCCTGAATCAGACCTGATAGCTGGGTTGCGAATCTTTGGAGCCCAGCAATCAATAAACGCCGCCTCTCCAGAGTGTTTCCCCGCTCCTGTGCATGGCTGTGAATGTGTTCGCAGCCATGCGAACATGGGGGAGTCCTTTCGGAAACACTATCAAATTTATTTTCCTCTACCCAAGGCAGCCACCAAATAAGTCTAAACTTACTTGTGATGACTGTGGGGAGATGAAGGACACTGATGACATCAGCGGTCCTCCCTCCCAATGACTGGGCGCCGCCTGCATTTTTGGGGGCACTCCCAGAAAAGTCCAGGGTGCCACCCACAAATGCCAGCCACCTGTCAATCCACTTGTGAATGGCCAGTGATGACAAGGCATCGCTGGCTTTGTTCGCAGGCTTTGTTCGCATGTGCACTGCGTACCATGTGCATGCGTAGTCATTCGATAATCGGCTGGGCTGCCAATTCACATCCCTGCAAAAAGGTCTTAATCTGCCCATTGTCTAGTGTGTATGTACTTTTACTCACACCACAGACCCAGCAAAAGACTACTCAGTCTGTACCAAAGACACGGGGCTGCGACTTTGACTGCACAGAATACTTACAGATGAATCACAATGGAACTTGCCTTCGGACATAAAGCCATGGCTGAACTTTGTATACAGCTTATTTGCGCGCATTGTATATCAAATTAATTAGTGCAGCGGCATGTAGCAGTTTTCACTCATCTCATTGTAACTAAAGCTAGCCATACACTTGTCTGGTTTTGCCCGATAACATCCGGTTTTGATGCATTGGGCCGATAAATTGTGGTCCCGTGTGCATCAGATCAGAGCCCCTAGATTGCTAGTACTGTACAAAGGATCTATTTGGGCTGAAACCTTGGCTGGGATCGCATGCAATATATCGCATACAAAAGAACCGCATGCGATGTACCGCAACGGATCCTGCCTCCTGGGAAGCTGCTGGGCAATTCAATGGGTTGACAGCAACTTCTCCTCTCTCCGCAGTAAATTTTACAGTGGAGTGAAAAAGATGCCTCTTTTTCTGGCGCCATGAGAAAGGCTGGTTGGCACCACTGTGACAAGAAGGTATGAAGACACATCGGTACATGCACTGCATAACATTTTATCACACACTTCTAGAACTGAATACATCAGAATTGATATTAAGTTGTACTTATGCCAGTTTCCTTAACTAAAATCAGTACATGGTTGTGCCCATGCTCACACAACAGGCTGTATGTAAAGTATATGTGCATATGCAGATTTGCTTACCTCGGAATAATGCCTGCTTACACAAAAAAGGTTGCTGATCTTCCATAGTCAAAGTATGGTAAGGATGTGCATTCATCTAATAGCAAGCAGATGCAAACCTACGAAATATAATAATTGTGGTTGTCTGAGAGCTAGTGCCAATACATACTGATCATAATGGTTGCGACAAGCTTGCAACCACTTTTATTTGACTGACTGTGGACCTTCTGATAAAGCGTGTGTTTGTGCCTGTTACCTAGTTTGTTCAGAGTATTTTAGCAAGACTTTATTCTCCTTCTTTAACAAGGACAGTATTTTGCTGTATTTTTTAAGATTTTTCTTTTTTTTATTCAAACATAAATGGGAACAAAAACAAATTATATATGATGTAAGTCTAAAGTATACCTGGTATATAGGCTACTGGTGCAGAGCAGTTATTGCGATTTTCAATTGGGTGCCAGATGGCCTCCCATCAGTCGTTATTCTGACGGTCAGTAGATCGACGTCGGAATCCCAACTGTGAAAAGCCCGACAATCGGGATTCTAACTTACAGGGACTATTCTCCCTCGTGGGGGCCAGCAAGTGGCTTTGTAGTGCTCGCCTCCCTGTCGAAGTCCTGGCAGTTGAGATTCCGACATTGGTCTAATGAATCCCGACTGTCGTGAGATCACACCAAACATTTTTAATTAGCAGATAGTACATCTAAATTTTTTGAGTAATTGTAATCAAACTCAGCATGAACCTGTTAGTATACAGACTCTGTAGTCTCGCAGCAAAACAATCATTTCTCATAAAACAACTTAAAAAATCATACTTTTTGATTATCATAATCACAAAGATTTATAGATACAAATTAGAGTTTAGTTAAGCCTTTGAAGAGTTCACGCACTTAGAATATGGCTTTAATCATTAATCGGAAAAAATGTAGACATGATATTTAAGAAAATATGATGGTAAATTACAGTTATAGATTATCCACTCACACTTTAGAAATTCTGCCTACACTGAATTGTCTCTCTGATAAATGCTTCCTTATTATTTAAAATAATCAATATATTTAATATACTGCAATACCAATTTATTTATAAACTAGGTAGCTAACATACAGTATAATGATTAGAGATATTTAAATTTAGAAGAAATGCTAGATGACATAGTAAAAGTTGAAAGCCTGTGCTATCAAACCTCATGGGTCTGTTAAATGAAGATATACAAGATTCCCCACTTTCTCAGAAGACAAATTGAATTCTAAGGTGTTATAAAGTACGGAATTGGTTATTTTCCATCTAGAAACAAACACATGACCGATTTATATAGTATATATGGCAGTAGATGAACCAATAGAGAGGTATTCATATACGATTATACTCAATCAATTAAGCCCCACCAAAAAGATATACAATAGTCAATTACGCACAACCAGAAAAATATACGGTAGTAAATTAATAATTACGCACCACCAGAAAGATGTACGGTAGTCATTTAATAATTACCCACCACCAGAAAGATATACAGTAGTCAATTAATAATTACGCACCACCAGAAAGATGTACGGAAGTCAATTAATAATTATACACTACCATAAAGATATACGGTAGTCAATTACGCACCACCAGAAAGATATACGGTACTCAATTAATAATTATGCACCACCATAAAGATATACAGTAGTCAATTACGCACCACCAGAAAAATATACGGTAGTCAATTAATAATTACGCATCACCAGAAAGATATTGTATACGGTAGTCAATTACGCACCACCATAAAAATATACGGTAGTCAAAATTACGCACCACCAGAATAATGTACGGTAGTCAATTAATTATTACGCACAACCAGAAATATGTATGGTAGTCAATTAATAATTATGCACCACCAGAAATGTGTAGGGAAGTCAATTAATAATTATGCACCACCAGAAAGATATACGGTAGTCAATGACGCACCACCAGAAAGATATACGGTAGTCAATTAATAATTATGCACCACTAGAAAAATATACGGTAGTCAATTAATAATTACGCACCACCAGAAAGATATACGGTAGTCAATTACGCACCACCAGAAAAATATAAGGTAGTCAATTATTAATTACGCATCACCAGAAAGATACTGTATACGGTAGTCAACTACGCACCACCATAAAAATATATGGCAGTCAATTAATAATTACGCACCACCAGAAAGATATACGGTAGTCAATTAATAATTACGCACCACCATAAAAATATACGGTAGTCAATTAATAATTACGCACCTCCAGAAAGATGTACGGTAGGCAATTAATAATTACGCACCACCAGAAAGAAATACAGTAGTCAATTAATAATTACGCACCACCATAAAAATATACGGTAGTCAATTAATAATTATGCACCACCAGAAAGATGTACGATAGTCAATTAATAATTACACACCACCAGAAAGATATACGGTAGTCAATTAATAATTATGCACCACCAGGAAGATATATATGGTAGTCAATTAATAATTATGCACCACCAGAAAAATATTCAGTAGTCAATTAATAATTATGCACCACCAGAAAGATATACGGTACTCAATTAATAATTACGCACCACCAGAAAGATGTACGGTAGTAAATTAATAATTACACACCACCAGAAAGATATACGGTAGTCAATTAATAATTACGCACCACCAGAAAAATGTACGATAGTCAATTAATAATTACGCACCACCAGAAAGATATACGGTAGTTAATTAAAAATTACGCACCACCAGAAAAATAAACGGTAGTCAATTTATAATTACGCATCACCAGAAAAATGTACGATAGTCAATTAATAATTACGCACCACCAGAAAGATATACGGTAGTTAATTAAAAATTACGCACCACCAGAAAAATAAACGGTAGTCAATTAATAATTACACACATCCAGAAAGATGTACGGTAGTCAATTAATAATTACGCACTGCCATAAAAATATATGGTAGTCAATTAATAATTATGCACCACCAGAAAAATATATGGTAGTCAATTGATAACTATGTACCACCAGAAAGATGTACGGTAGTCAATTAATAATTACGCACCACCAGAAAGATATACGGTAATAAAATAATTACGCACCACCAAAGAGATATTTTCTATACGGCAGAATAATTAATATGCACCAGCAGAGATATTATTTTAATTAGTAGATGCACCAGTACACTGTTAATTATTAATATTTATTTATGTCAGACTCAGTAGAACAGTAGATGCACCAGCAGAGAATATGTACTAGTTATGTAAGGCTGTAAAAAATACACCAGCAGGGGGGTATTATTAATTATGCAGCAGATGCACAAGCAGACTGGTATACAAGTGGTTAAGCTTAACAACAGTGCTGCAGCACACTGCAGTCATATACACAATGGCTGATATAAGGCTGTAAAAAATACACCAGCAGGGGGGTATTATTAATTATACAGCAGATGCACAAGCAGACTGGTATACAAGTGGTTAATAAGTTCAACAACAGTGCTGCACACTGCAGTCATAGGCTGTAAAAAATACACCAGCAGAGGGGTATTATTAATTATACAGATACGCAAGCAGACAAATATACAAGTGGTTAAATACGTTTTACGACAGAGTGCACACTGCAATCATAACATGTATGATGAAGTGGCCAGGTAGAGGTACTGATGGGCTGGCGCCTGGCCGCCAGCCCCTGGCAGTGCAGACACACACCACCAGAGAGCAGACAGTGGCACTAGTAGGCACTGGCAGTCGCCCCAGTAGAAAATAAAACACAGCTCTTAAGCATAACCTAACTAACTAAACTCCACACACAGACTACACTCCTATCTCTAAGCAGCTCAAATCACGAGGGAAAAATGTTGCCGGACGCTCGCTCTTTATATAGCGTTCCGGTGCCGGGAAATCACGTTTTGCCCACGGATTCGGATTAGTGACGTTCGTACGAGCTCGGATCTGGGAAAACCGAGCCTGCACATCTCTAATATATATATATATATATATATATATATATATATATATATATATATATATATATATATATATATATATATATATGCACAAACATAAATATATATAAATAAATATAAATATATAAATAAATATCAGCTGCTAGAGTGTTGCACATTTTTCATTGTTGGAAAAAAATATTTATACTTACAGAATGGACCTTTCAATGCTGTTTCTACACGGAGAAGAGACACATTAATATGTAGTTGTTAAGCTTCATAAAAACGTCCTTCATTCTTGGCAAACACCTGTTGTTTTTGTTTACAGCCTTTTTCCTGCAATGCACTTCTATACAATACTGTAAATGGACAAAGCCTCTGGAATTCTAATTATAAAACTAACTACGGTATATCTGAAACACAAACAAAATTCACAGAAAATGTAAGCTCCGTACACACTAAAGGCAGACAATGGGCAGGCTGTACTAAGGTAAAAATGCGGTAAAACTCCAATTTTCGGGGGTTTTACCGCATTTTCAAATGTACTAAGACCCGACCGCCACGCCTCCGCCGCTGATCTGTACATGCTTCTGTCAAACTTGTCAGCCAGACCCAGGTCTATTTTTAGGTCTTTTTTAGTCTTGTTAGGAATGCGATTTTAAAAATCGCACCCTACTACATGTGTAATTCCTATATTTTTAAATGGAAAAACATCTGGATGTAATTTTTGATTTGCGATTATTGGTCACGGCAAAATGTGTGATTCTTACTGCAGATTGCACACTTTAACAAGTGTGATTTTCAAAAAAAATGTTTTGCAGTTGTTGACCAAAAAATTGCACATTATGAAAAATCACACCCTATTTCATTTAACCATCTTTAATAGAACTCCCATCTTAGTAAATTTACTATTTCAATCCTGATCAGGTGGCCTTACAGGTGTACCTTGGAATTTTCCACAGAGATGTAAAACACATTATTGCTTGCTGATAAAACTATATAGGAAAGAGCTCAACAAACGGATGCTACAATTTAGTCAATTGGAAAACATGTCACAATGTCCACACCCAGGAGAATTTAGTTTCTGCAATGATTCTTAAAATATTCAATTCTTACATACAGTAGCTGTGCAATGCAGATTACAGAATATAGAGATACGTCACATTAGTGAATATACTGTAGGAATATTTACCTTGAGATACTTTATTATAATGCATGCTAACAAAATACAAATATTTATAAATACCATACGGGATATACTGCATATTTTTAAAACATATTTTTATTTGTATTGTACTGTATATCTCTGTTTTCATTGTGGGTTTGTTAATGCATACATGGATTACCCTTCATGTAACTGTCAGGATCAAAACCAAAGTTGTTTGCAGCACATCTCCATTTCAAAACAATAAGTCAATACTCACACCTACTGAAGAAGTGTGTATTCATTCTTCTCATCTTTATGCAGTATGATGTAAAATACATTTAACGAGGGGAATGGGTTCCTTTCGATCTTCGTTATTCCTATCAGACAGGAAAGTGCATAAATAAAGGTTAACTTTGCTACTGCAAGAAGGGCAAGTTGTGGGACACCAATGCAGATAATTTGTGGTGACCCCCTTCTAATGCAGTTAAATTATGCCACACACTGTAGTACTTACCATAGTCACATTATGCCATACTGGTTCCGGTTGATTTCACTAAGAAGAAGAGGTGTAAATAAATATTAGTGTTTAACAGCCAGTCCCAAATATACTTGAAGAAAACTGCCAGTGTGCAATAATGGAGGTTGGGGGCTTTCAATCCTCCATGTGTTCTGGGGAGTTGTAGCTTAGCTAGAGAGATCTTGGCTTTTTTCCTAACCAAATAAAGCGTGAAATGACTTTGTTAAATTGGTTTAGGTCATATTTACATAACCTGATGGAAATGGAAAGAGGGTAGATATGGGTTAAGGTGCAAAGAGTTATAGATCGGGATTATGGGTAACAGTACTGAGTAACAGAACATTTATTTTATAACCGGAGGTTTGACCAAAATTAGCTATGAAATTCATAATTATGGGAATGGAGGAGATTGGATTTGAAACAAACAGATTTGAAACAAACAGGAGCATATCATAAGCAAATAAAGATAATTTAAGGTTCAAGGTGTTTTATGGAAATACTAGTGATAGAGGGGGTGTTGTGTATTACTATAGACAGAGGAATAATCGCTATGGCGAACAGAAGTGGTGAGAGTGGGCTACCTTGTCTGGTGCCCCTGGCTATGGGAAAAGTTTGAGAAAGGTGACCATTACAAAAGATTTGGGAGGATGAACCGTGATAAAGTGCAGTTAGGAGGTTTACAAATGGTGGAGGGAAGCCAAATTGATGTAGAGAGTGAAAGAGATGAGGCCTCAATATCATATTGAAGGTCTTCTCAGCATCCAAGGCCAGGATAACATTATCAGTATTTGATGGGTTGTTGGATAGGTGTTGGATGACTGAAGCGACTCTACAAACATTAACTGGAGAATGATGGACAGTTATGAACCCTGTGAGGTCTGAGTGAATAATTGTAGGGAGGATGTGCTTAAAACGATCTGTTAGAACTTTAGTTAGGATTTTGTAATCTAGGTTCAATAGGGTGATAGGTACTTGTGTATTTTGGCGGCGCCCGATTTCAGCATCGTGCGATGAACGCGTCACATCGCATCGCATGCCATGTACCCGATGGCATGCGATGCGACGCGATTTTGACCCCCTATGCGATGAAAAATCGTATAAGCACCCTAAAGGGTGCTTTTGAGCATCCTAATGGGTGCTTACAATGTTAAATGCACCCCCATGCCACCCCCCCACTATAAATGTGAACCCAAAGCGTGGCGAGTGCAGCGAGCCCGCGAGGGGTGACGGTACGCGTCCTACGACCTTTTCATACCCCCACTATCCACGTCGGCGTGGAGTTGAGAATAGATTAGTGTGGCGAGCGTAGCGAGCCACCGAGCCTGAAGCGTGGCGAGCGCAGCGTGCCCCGCGAGGGGACGCAGACACCTTCACAGGTAAACGCGACCCTTCGCGGGCTTCACAGGTATCCGCGTGCGCTCGCTACGCTTCGGGCTCGCCACACTAATCTATTCTCTGCTCCACGCCAACGTGGATAGTGGGGTATGAAAAGGTCGTAGGACGCGTACCGCCGCCCCTCGCGCGCTCGCTGCGCTCGCCACGCTTCGGGTTCACGTTTATAGTGGGGGGGTGGCGTGGGGGTGCATTTAACATTGTAAGCACCCATTAGGGTGCTTAACATTGTATAAGCACCCATTAGGGTGCTTATACAATGTTTAATCACATCGCATCGTATGGCATTGTATGCCATGTACAATGGCATACAATTTGAAAATTGTATGCCATCGCACACTAACCAACGAAATCGCGTCGCATCGCATACCATCGCATGCGTTATGGTATGCGATGCGATGGGCGCCGCCAAAATACACAAGTACCGGGTGATATAAATATGGAGATGATAAGACCCTTCTAGGCTTTGGAATAAGTATGATAGTGGAAGAATTAAAATGGAGGGGGAATATGTTGTTAGAAAGCATGGAGTTGTAAGCAGAAACAAGGTCAATTAGGATGTTATAAAATTCTGAAGTGAGACCATCAGGGCCTGGGGCTTTTAAAGGTTTGAGGTAGCAGATGGTATGAATTACCTCCTCTTGTGTTACTGTGGATATCAGAGGATTTAAGAAATTAGGGGGAACCTGAGGGATATTTGTTAAATGAGGATGAGATAAAATGTTGGGAGAAATGGGTGTAAATGTATTGATATCTGATTGATTATGAGTAGATGGAGTATCTGGTTGATGGGTTTGGGGCAGGATATAGTGACTGGTAAAAATAACTAATTATTTGCACTCTCTATATGTTGTCATTAGCGATAGAGCCATCCTGTTGGGAGAGGGGGTGAACTGTCATAGGGGGTGGGAGCCAAGTAGTAGTGAAGGTTACCTGACTTACTTCTAAAGTAGTGGAATCGGTGTTCTACTGTAATAAATTATACATTTTGTCTTTGCAGCAATATAATAGGTTTTATTATCAGGTATAGGTGAAAGTTTGTAGTTTTGATAGGTGTCAGATAGAGATTGTTGGAGAGATAAATATGAGTGAGCGTGTTGTTTGTGGGCTGCTGAGGAATAGGATATTATGTTGCCTCTAACGACCATTTAATGGTTTGCCAAAATAAAATGGGATCAGAGGTAGCATGTTGACTCATAGGTGCCGATTCTATGGGTGCTTGAGGGCCCAAGCACCCACGGAAATTGATGAGCAACCACCCGCTCAGCAGCGACACACTCGCCTGTGTCCCACAGCACTCCCCCTCCCTAGTTGCAGGCACAGGTACTGTGGAGGCATTTATGTATTTGGCACTGTGGGGGCATTTATGTATTTGGCACTGTGGGGAAGATTTTTGTAACTGCACTGTTGGGGCATTTATGTATTTGGCACTGTTGCCATAATTTGAATATTGGAGACAACTGTGCTACGTAATATAAATCAGTATTATTTTGGGGACACGCCCCTTTCCCATGAAGCCACTCCTCTATATTTTTGGCTTGAGCACCCACCAGCAAAAACTTAAATCGGCACCTATGTGTTGACATTATTTGATGAATAATCATTCCATGCTGCTTTAAGTTTATCACAAAAGAGTTGTGAGTTTGATAGGCCAGTGGGGGAATGCCAAAGTCTGCTAGTGGATGTTGGGGATTTGAGAGAAAGGGAAAACCATGTGAGTGCATGATCAGAGATTGCAGTGGGTTTAATGGAAGCTTCTGAAACTTTGGGAAGTAAATGGGAGGAGATGAATGAAAATTACATTCTGGAAAGGTTATTGCGGGCTGCAGATAAACAAGTAAATTCCCTCTCTGTGGAATTCAAAGCTTGCCATATATCCACAATCTGAAGTTGAGTGGAAAAGGCAGGAATACCAAGTTTAGGAGATTTGGTTTTACTGCCAGAGGGATGAGACCAGTGTTCCCTCTAAGCTGTGCGCGTGTGCGCGCGCACACAACTCGACGAGTGTGCGCACAGACATTACAACAGAGCGCACAAAGCAGCAGTGGTCCCTTTTTGCAGTTGTGGACTCAATTAATGTGTGTTTCACCCAATAACTACATTGTGTGCTGTGTTTTGAATGTTTAAATGTTTAATATCATTTTGAAGTAAAGTTAACACAAATGCTGAACGTCATTTTCCAGTGACGCACAAACATTTCAATTTCCTTCCAAAGTTGCACAGCCAAAATCTTTTGCCGCACACAGCCTTCGTAAAATTAGAGGGAACATTGGATGAGACCTGTCCAAATATGTGGAGGAGACTAAGTTAAAGTCGCCACCTACTATATTTTAATATTTATTATTTATTTATTATGCTGAAATGTGGATAATGTTTTTAGTAGAGAGATAAAAAAGGATTTCTTGTATATATTAGGGGCATATAAATTGCATAAAACCAAAGAGAGTATCAGCTATAGTGAGTAATAAAGAAGGATAATGCCCCCTTCTGGGTCAGAGTGGATAACAGTGGGGGATAAAGAGAGAGATTGTTTGGCCAAAATTACTACTCCTCTTGAGTACAACCCATCCAAACAAATTGAGTTTTGTAGTTTCTGAGGGAGTAAGGTGAGTCTCTTGCAGGAATGTTACAGATAGAGCCATCCTCATCTAGGGCCTTATTCTAGTTCACTCTATATGACAAAATCCTTCTTAGATGGACAAAACCATGTGCACTGCAGGTGGGGCAGATGTTACTTGTGCAGAGAGAATTAGATTTGGGTGGGGTGGGGTTTTACTTCAAAGTGAGATCTATATTGCAGTGTAAAAATAAAGCAGTCAGTATTTACCCTGAACAGAAACAAAACAACTCACTCAAATCGAATTATCTCTGCACATTTTACATCTGCCCCCCTGCAGTGCAAATGGTTTTGTCCATCTAAGAAGGATTTTGTCAAAAAGAGTGAACTAGAATAAGGCCCCTAGTCCTTTAATAGGATTAAGTGAGCCAGAGCTGTCCGCCTTAATCCTATGCTGATACCCTACTGTATTGTTATAAGAACCACATCACCAGCAGTACATGCTTTGGGAGTTAACTATAACCATGTGAGGATAAACAGACTAAGGGCCTTATTTTGGTTCATTCTTTCTGACAAAATCCTTCTTAGATGGGCAAAACCATGTGCACTGCAGGTGGGGCAGATGTAACATGTGCAGAGAGAATTAGATTTGGGTGGGTTTTTACTTCAAAGTGAGATCTATATTGCAGTGTAAAAATAAAGCACTCAGTATTTTCCCTGCACAGAAACAAAATTACTCACCCAAATCTAATTCTCTCTGCACATGTTACATCTGCCCCCCTGCAGTGCACATGGTTTTGTCCATATAAGAAGGATTTTGACAGAATGAACCAAAATAAGGCCCTAAATCTGAAAATCTCTGTATTAAAGGATGACTCAATGGACTGCTGACTAATGTAGATGACCTTTTGGCTGTGGTTACAAACCCTGTCACATATCTTCCTATGTTACAACAGGAATTTAAGCATTTTTATAATTTATAGTATGTTATTTCAAAATGAATTATGCCAAATGACCTCCCTTGAAAGTTACGGCATTGGTGGAAACAGTCTTTGGTTATTACCCTCATATATTACATACTTACAGTAGCATTAGGGAAGAAAAATTTCCAGAACCACCACCGTCAGATTATAGTGCAGAACTTCTCAGTGTGTGACTGCCAGGACCTTGAATCTACCACTAGAGCTACTGCTGCTGCCTGGAGCTCGTAAGTCACTGCTAGACCACCAAGAACAGTGTGTTCATATTCCAGTAGTGTCTACAGTACATGATGAATTTTGATGTGGCGAATGTCGACATGCTACCACACCCATCTAGTCATTTGCAAAGTGTAGTGTAAATCATACAGGATTATGATTGGATACTTGAGACTCGATAACATAGGCCATGAGATGTATAAAAACACTATAAAGTGGAATGTATATAAACAGTTGTTCATAATGTGTGCCTTGCATTCTGCTGTCAAGAGCACAGTAAGCCCTGGCATTGAAAAAAGGGAAATTGCTTGTTAGGCATGCCCTATAATATTTAATAATAATAATCATAATTATATTATAACAATTGCTGACTTTACTGCCTTTAGCCACTGACTTATATTAAATTGAAATGTTATTTCTAAGAATGCATTTTGTTATTCATGACAAAGTAGAGGATTATACTGAAAATCCCTTTCCTGCTATTGTCTTTCCCTAGCCATGGAGACAAATATTTAGCAGAGTGTTTATCTTAATTAAATCATTATTCCTAAAGCAATGTATTGATCTGTGGCTTCAACAAATAACGGAACTGAGACATGTGAGGCCTAAATACAAATGAATAGATAGTTTAATTAGTCAGCTTCAAAAGTAATACTTTACAGGTGTAACTTTAAAATGGTTAAGCATAAGTTAAAGAATAAAGTCAGTCTCTGGTCATTTGGGGAAATTCAAATTAAAAATACAAATATACTATATCATACCTCCTAATTTTCTGTGCCGTTGCAGTGTGACATATCCACGTGCCAAAAATTTGGGAGCGTGGCCTGTCAGGAAGGGGGCGTGGTATAGAAATCACATAATCCCTCAAGGCCACATCCCATTTTGCCGCTGAGTAGTAATGGCCTAGATGCCCTGTGAGCTTCTAGCCATGTCCCCGTCCCTCTGGCTGCAGGAATAGATGCTGTGCTCATGCGCACAGCATTTATTCCCCACTGCTCAGCCGGTGAGAAGGGGACTCCTTACTTCCCCCCCCCCCCCCTACCGTGGGACACTATTGGCCCTGGGCAGGAAGCAAAAAGCGGGACAGTTGGGAGGTAAGCTATATAAATTCAGTTCCTGTCATTTGGTCAGTATATGACTTACAATGTGCTAAAACTTTGTGTGGAGGACAACCATGCAGTGTAACTTGCCAGACAGAACTACCATTGGTGCAGCAGTGTTACTGTGCCCTGGGGGCTCCCCCTCTTCCTGTAACCAACTGTTTTTGCCTATCACACTATGCCTTCCCCTGCCTCCCCCTTTCACTGTCACTCACTGCCATGTTGCATATTGTAAACTTGGGTTGGGGTGGAGGAGAGTGGCTCAAATTATATTTTTGCAGCTGGATTCACCATCGACAAGGTTCACCACTGTTACAAACAATTAAACAATAATCATTTTTTATGTTCTTAGGTTATTTTGATAATATAAGTAACAATTACATATTATTATAGCATGTACTTAGACTAACTTATAGTCTAAAAAAATATTGCCTAAATCTCACAGCTGATTATGACTTGATCAGTGCACTCCACAGACTCCTTGTTAAACATTATAGTTATTTTGCTAAAGGTTAGCTGGCATATGTATCTGTCTCACTCTCATAAGAATGTTATGGATGTTACATGTGCTTGTAGAATTACCTAGTGCAGAGTTTTTACCAGGGACCACCACAAGGGTGGTTGGGCTTCAATGCAAACGATATGCAAGTGACATTCCTCTTACTTAGAACATAGTCAACAAAATCATGTGGGCAATGCTGTACATTTTAGGCCGCATTTAAACCGAAAGAACAAAAAGAAGTCAGCCAGGGCCAGATCCGGACTGTAGGGTGGTTGGGGCAGCATTGCCATGATGTGCTTCGCCAAAAACACCCATACTTGCAGCAGTGTGTGACTGTGCATTGATGTAATGAAGGACCCAGATAGTGGCAATCTCCTTGCAGATGCGGCAGACCCTGTTTCTCAAGCGATTGAGTACACCCATGTACAATGCACTGTTGATAGTTTGGCCAGTAGTCAAAAATTCCTTGTGGACCACACACTTCAAGTCAAAAGACAATGAGCATGAATTTGGTCTTTGATTTGTTCATTTGGCCCATTTTTGTGGTAAGGCGACAATGATGTGTGCAACTTTGCCCTTTGCCTTTTGGTTTTCAAACCATACTCAAAGATCCAAGTTTCATCACCTGTTATCACTTTGTCTTTTAAAAAAAATTTTGCTCACTTTACACACACTCCAAAAGTTTGCAGGCAATTGCCACTCTCTTGTATTTTTGATCATGAGTCAAAACTTTGGAAATCGGGCCTACACCTTTTGATAGCTTATTCATTCATTGTCATGATCTCTTCTGCAGTAGTTTTTGGAAGTCCCAACCTTTCTGCTACCATTCTATCACTCAAACAACAGTCAATGGTCAAAACATGTACTTTGTCCACATTTTGCTCATTTTGACTTGTTGAAGGTCATCCAGATCATGGTTCGTCTTCTCTGCCCTCATCGAAGAATTGAAGAATTGAAACCAGTAGTAAAACCAGTAGTAAACTCTGACAAAGTCTTTATGACGAAACGCGTAGGGGCGTGGCCTAGTGTCGGACAAAGGTGACGGTGCAACCGCTCTAACAAGACCGCTGAGTCTGAGGTGTATACGCTGAAAGCTGCGGTTGTCTCAAACCGCTTTTAATGGTACGTGACCCTTTGATTGTCATTTGTGAGTGGTTTTATGGAATAAAGAAAGTTTTCCCATTGATGCACGCATTATGGAGCGCTTCCTTCTTTTCTAGAGAAATCCATTTGTTCACACATCCAAGTGAAGTACAGGAAGCTGCCGATTGCTGAACTGTGATCTTAATTGCCTATTGAACTATTTCACCATCTGGGAATGTTGGTTTCTTTAAAGACTACAGATAAGGATTTGCGCATTATTGTTTCTATATATATATATTCTGTATACAGGGCTATTTTTCAGCCGGCTCCAGCACGAACTGAGGCCCTTCTTCTAGTTCACTCTTTCTGACAAAATATTTCTTAGATGGACAAAACCATGTGCACTGCAGGTGAGGCAGGTGTAAAACCCCACCCAAATCTAATTATCTCTGCACAAGTAACACCTGCCTCACCTGCAGTGCACATGGTTTTGTCCATCTAAGAAATATTTTGTCAGAAGAGTGAACTAGAATAAGGGCCTCAGTTCCTGCTGGAGCCTGCTGAAAAATAGCCCTGTATATATATATATATATATATATATATATATATATATATATAGAGAGAGAGAGAGATATCCAGTCTGTTGGTAGGTCCTGATGTAGGTTACATACCGCACGGCACTCCAGGTAATTGGTGACAACAATATTTATTTGAGAGAGAGAGAAATTGTAGTCAGTCCGGCACACACTCCTGCCCCCGGTGTCTGGCTTAGTAAATCTTCACCCATAAAGTTTGCAAAACAATTGAACACAGCCATGTGAATATGTCCAAAACCCATCGTACGCCGCTCACAATTATTGATTTTTACACTACATGCAAAAAAAGGCAAATACAGCTTGGAGTTGACATCACACACCTTCCACTAAAATGCTCAGGCATGCCTCACATTTTCTCAAACTCCTAGCATTTTCCTAGGTACGCCTGTATTTTTCTTAACACTCCCTCTAAATGGCCGGTCTCCACCCACAGACACCTATTTTCTGTCAATCACCTTGCAAACGGCGTGCATATTGAAAAAAATTGCAGGATTTCATCGCAGGATGGGCTCATGCATGCATTCTGCGAACTATGCACATGAGCAGAGTATTAATAATCAGCTGCTGTGTGAATTCGCAGCCATACAATCAGGTATAAATTGGATCCTTAGCCACAGCCACAAACATTAAGATTACATTGTGTGGGAAAAATTGAATCCCGGTGCAATGAGACATGGGTGCTGCATTTGGTTGCATCATAGCCTTGATGAGTGTGGCTATATCTCATTAGAACTGCTCCTGGCGATAGAATCGCCATCTGCCACCATTCGCCAGCCGCCAGAAGGGGGTGTGCATGCACAAGACGCTCGTGCCACATTCTGACAGAGCCTGTCTCCCTGCTGCTCCCCTGCCCTCCCCCTTAGCTGCCCACACTCCCTTACACTGCCCATCTTCCTGAAGTGGAGACAGGCAGGGAATCCGCTCCCTGCACCCATGTGATGGGGGCACGTGAGCATGTGAGATGATCGTGCGGGTTCCCTGTAAAATGGAACGCCTCTCCGCCAGCCTGTGCCAGCTCTGGCAATCTGGCATTTCCCTGAGCTGGCTGAGAGGCACTTCATCTGTACCTTTTTCTATAACTTACAGTAAGTATTGCATTTGTTTTGTACCTCAATTTCTTTTCCAGGTAATTCATTACAACCCCTGTTTTATGATCGTGGTTGCAAAAATGGATTAGTTATCGCAGGGGGGGGTAGGTTCTCCTGTCTAAAGGTAGGTGAAATCAAATCCCACACACTGCCACTTTCATAGCTTATTGAATAGCCATCAGGGGAATAATTAACCTCAGCTATTAGAATTCCCCCCTAAGGGGCACTTTGTGCATGCAGCCTTTACATGAGTGTTTTCTCACTGCTCATAATACTAAAGTATGTTGGAATCAAACAATTCTGCAAGTTATTATATCCAGTCTAAACATCTATGAAATGATTCCACATATAAATTATTAGTTGGAAAAGAAGAGAATTAAGGCTTCAGCCTGCTTGAACACAATCTCATTTCCTTGAAATACAGTATAAGCAATATTTCATAGAAATTAAATTCTTCCTGGCACAGAGATTTGGAAAGTAGCAATATCACCACTTGACCAGAAACAGCCTTTAGGAAAATCTTAGGATAACGAATGGATGTGACAGTTGCTGGCTCATGGATTGGAAGTGCTGATTTGTCCCTGTAAATTATTTAAGTTCTGATCTTTTAGCCTGTAATAATACAATGCATTGTTGGACAATGTGTCTTGGCTTGCTGGTGTTTGATTAGAGTTCAAATAGTCAGATGTTTCATTCCACTATAGTGATATTCTTTTGTCTTCACTGATGAAAAAAATAGATTTACTTTATTTTGTCCTTGGAGCCACACCATAAATTTCCATCATGTTAGTTTATGCAATATTAGTTGAAAATATATGGCTTGGAGAAAATGGTTCCATTGTTTTCACACCAGTATCATACATCACTGGTGACAGTTGTAATATATATATATATATATATATATATATATATATATATATATATATATATATATATATATACATACATACAACAGCAATAGGATGGCACACTCACAGTACCAGTGTCTGTTACCTTCTTTTGTTATGATGTAACTGCCGCCTTGCAGTTTAAAAATCTTGAGAGTGCCATCCGATTGCAATTGAATATATTATCTGTCTGGATGGAGTGGCACCCAAGTCTTTGCATAATTTAAGGACGAGTGCCAGGACCCCTGCTCTCTCTCTCTCTCTGTCTCTCTCTCTCTCTCTCTCTCTCTCTCCCTCTTTATATATATATATGTGTGTGAATATATATATATATATATATATATATATATCTATCTCAAATCCACTTTGAAACTCCATATGAATAAAAATTGTTGACAAGTTCCATCTAAACTTTTAAAGACTTGTCATGTAATCAGTGAGACAATCATACCTTTAATTGCCTCTTACCTATGTCGCATAAAGTATGTTGTGCTCTGTTTATTGTGTCCGATGTAAGGAAATGCATATTTTGTAATGTCACAATAGGTGGTAGTTATCAGAAACAAATTCCTGTGTATTATGCTTTTTGTATTGGTACACCTGGCAATAAACTGATTCTGATTCTATGCAAGCACCCTATCATATAAAATGATTTAAAATATATAATTTCTATAGGCAGTGTAATAAATACTGTAGTATAGAATAATATAATCAAATATGCATTTGTGTATGTGTAGTCCAACTATTATTATAATAGGCTTAATAAGAATGTACTTTTGTACATGGTACGAACAGATTATTGGTATGTTCAAGCTGCTCCTCAATAGTGGCGGCATCAGCAGCTCCAGCGTGGCTTCTGTGACCTGTCGGTTATGTGGCAATTACTTCTGGATTCGTGCTGTGTTCCTCTGGTGTTCCAGTGAGTATTTTTTCCCATATCCCTAACTTTAATTCCTAGCCCTCCCTCTACTGCCTAACCATAATCCACTCTCACTGGCAGCCTATCCCTAACCATCATTTAGAGAATTCTTCACCATTAGAGCAGTAAAATTCTGGAACTCATTGCCGGTGAGGGTGGGTACAGCATCTACTGTTAATGAATTTAAATTGAAACTGGATATATTTTTGCCCACTAATGGAATCCAATAGTTATGACTTACTCAAGTCAGTAGGTACAAGTCAAATAGGTTGAACTCGATAGACTAACGTCTCTTTTCAGCCTTAATTACTATGTTATCCCTAGTACCTAACCCTCCCGCTTGTAGCTTAAACTGAATTTCGCCATTCTGACAGTGTCAACATTTCACACAAGAATGCCGACTTATTGACTACAATCCCCAACTTATTTATAGACAGTAATAAGATTGTATTATGTATGGTACATGTCTACATTTGTTCTGTGCTTGTTCAAACAGTAGACTATATCTCCCTGATTTACTGTACACTTTCAACTGCCCAATAGCAATGACCACCTGTGATTTTTAAATGTTGGAATGCATACTTAAGGTTTAGGTGAACAAATTCTTCATAAATCACCTTAATGGCTAGTTTTTTACACAGGAACATGGAGCATTCCTTTCATATTTCAGGATTTCTATTTACAGTACGTTGCTTCAAAATACCAACTTTCCCAGCCAACGTTGTTTTTAATATTCATAGCTCTGAGATGTCTGACAGTTGTCAAAAAGAGAAATAGTTTCATCAGGAAAAAGAAATCCGCCTTATGATTCCTGGCACCTACCCACTTATATACAATCTATTAGGATTGTATATAATAATATAAATTTTAATACTATGAGTAAAATGATTGATTGATGTAATTTCCTTGGGCTGCCAGTTCATATTTGCTAGTCAAATAATGTTCAGAGCATAATTTCAGCATTATAGCTACAATAATTCTCTGTGCAGAAAAAGTCATAAACATGTACACATGCAAATGTTCATAGATATTAAAACAAAACTATAATATCCAATTTATTATATGTTTGTAAAACATTTCACTGCAATCAATCGCTATATAAAGTGGCAGAATGGCTATATTACAAAGTTTATCACTATTTAATGCCTAATTATAAATCAAAACAAAACAAAAAAAAAGAGATTTTAAAGTCAGCTTAAAGGGAAAATTAACCATTTAATTTCACTTAAATGAAGTGTTTTGTGGACCTAATAAAGAATGGATCACTAAATTGAGAATTCTCAAATCGAGCAATTAATGAATGACTGCGCAATGGGAAATAGCGACTGAAAATGCGTATGGATCCTAAATGCAATGTAGCCGAGATTTTACTGGCAGGTAGCAGGCACTTTTTGAGTGTGTCAGAGAAAACACAGATTTTGAAGGAGGGTCTCTGACATCAGCACTGGACATTTCAAGCCCATCTCAGTCACAGATTAGTGGATGTCTCAAACCTACTCATATTTGTGCAGACATCAAAGACCCTTCAATGTTTTGGGAATTGCAAATGGATTTGAGAATGGATTGTGGGTAGCGATTCATTCGCATTTCATATGCAATTTTGCATGGGGCATTTTTTCTTTCAGCCACGGTGGCAGCTTTCTGCTTGCAGGGTGGCAGCTTTCTGGTGGTAGCTTCTGCTTACATGTAATCCGCGTCCCCTCACGCGGCTGCATCTCAAACAGATGGAGTGCCTCTCCGCCGGCGCCACCATGATCCCCGCTCCGCCAAAGAGAGGCAACCATGCTGGTGCCAGCGGTGTGAGAGAGGCGCTGACTAAGCTTGCCAGAGACGTCGGGGACAGAGATGCAGTTCCCGGCAACAGTACGGTAGTTACTTGTGTAGTTTCACGGAGGCAGCCTTCACTGATAGCGTAGCTTAGGCTGCCGCCGTGAAACTACACAAGTAAGGCAGCCATTGGGCTATGCTGATAACGTAGCTCAGGTTGCCGCCGTGAAACTAAACAAGTAAGGCATCCGTTGGGCTACGCTATTAGTGTAGCTTCAAACGTAGCATAAGCTGCCGCCGTGAAACTACACAAGTAGCTATTTTTTTGCACTCAGGCGACACGATATGAATTAGGCTAATAACAGTAAAATAAAGAAGATTTACAGTACTAATTTGAAAACAGTGCTAGTAATCTATAGCTGTGTTAGATATTAGAAAGTGAGCAAAAATGTATAATCACTTTAGAGATTCTCTAATGTAGTTGAAATTCCCTTTAAAATTACCAACAGTATGCAAATGTTAAGGGTGCTATATTCTAATAGTTGCCGTAACACTAAATGAGCATACCTCCCAACATGACCCTCTCTAGGAGGGGCAAAAAGCTTTATTCCATCTTAATTAATTATTACCAGCACCTGTGGTGAAACCCCTTTCTTATCCATAGACCTGTTCAAAACAGATGATGAAAATCATAAATTAAGAGGGAAGTCTAGGAACAGAGCATTGTGTCCTCATGGAATAGTAAAAAAACCCAGATCATTTATGTTGGCAGAGTATATAGCGGTGCTTGTGGTGTTGTTAGACAACGCACTTTGGAAGCTTGACCAGGAATGTAGTTTATTTAGTGAGCCCAGAATTAACAGTGTAGTCAAAGGGTTAACATTCAGGTATTCATTATATAGCAGATACAGTATATAACAGGCAGGGTACACAGTGTATGGTGCAGGTACTGTACTTATGGTTATCCTGAAGGATGATGACATTATGGAGGTCTCTCTGCTAGGGAAGTCTGCACAGCCATGCAGACTTTGAAGCTGTGGTCTGTGAGCGCTGCCTAGCTTCTGCCGGAACTCTCCCGGCAGTGATAGGCAGCTCCTCCTGCTTGATAGAAGTGTCAGGGCTCAGGCCCCGCCAGCTCTTTAATAGTGCTGTCCTGTCTCTACACTGTCACAGCATGGGACACACTTCTCACAGGGCGCACTGACTGCTCTCTGAAGGAGCGCTGTCACTCACACAGTGAGCAGCACACGGGGATGCTGGGGATGGCTCACACAAGGGGACGGGGAGTGCAAGGGAACACACAGCCTGCTGGCTGATAATGCTGCTGCAAAATGGAGACAGGTGCAGAGCGCACCACTCCAACAATTTATACTTAGAACCATGTAATGTATTCAAAAGCTTACTGTATATGTCACTTTGAGCAACTACTGCACTTTACTTCTCTCCAAGGTTTGATACATCTCCCCCCAAGAATATTCAAATTCCCAGATCAATTTATGTAAACCAAGACAAATTAAGTTGAGCAGAGATTATTCACGCTATGATTTTAAATTGTGCTAGCACTTGATTAGAACTTATTTGCAAAGTGAATATGTGGTACATTAGTTTTACACCAAAGACTGACAGTTAACTTCCTCTTTTGTGTCAATTTAAATATGCACAAAAGCATTTTCTGTGATTATTTTTTAGAACATAGCAGAAATAAGAGTGGTAAACCATAGGAAACATTTATGAAAACAGGAGAAGAAATTTTATCTATTGCTAACTGTGGATATAAAATTCACTGTTCTAAGGAATGACTACATTGCCGTAAATAAAAATACAATCTTAAAAAATAACATACTGTAGTTAACAATGAAATTATTCATGCAAAATACTAATTTCACAGCCAACTGGGCACATATTTAAGAAACACACAGCATCTAGATACCAAGAATATCACGTTTTCTTATTGCAAATCAGAGCTACAGTAGGTGTCATTAGTCTACCTAGTTATGTGGCTGTAATTAGCACTCAATGTGCAAAGCTTTCATGTTCTCCTTTTCCATTTCAAATTATTTTTAAAGAGCTGAGTCTGCATGATGATTTAAGGCCACAGTATTTCCTTACATTTATACCCCTTTTACACCAGAGCCGCGACCCGGATTATTGCCGCTCTAATCTGGGCTGGGGCTTGGTGTAAAAGGACAAAAAAAAATAACCCGGTCGTTACCCGGTGTCCAACAGCCAATGTAATATCCAATGCTGAGATAATGGGCCTAATTCAAACCTGATCGCAAAGCACCTTTTTTCTTAAATGGACAAAACCCGCTCCGGGGCAGTGGCGAGTTTGACTGGGGCGGTACATCTGTCAAATTGTAAAGCAGGTGTCCTAAGGTGAGCTCAGGAAGGACAGAAACCTCCTCCCATGGAGCAGAAGGGCACTGCAGGTGGGGCAAATGTAACATGTGCATTAGAACATCAGAATTGGGTGTGTTCAAACTGAAATCTAAATTGCAGAATAATGGAGCCAGAATTTACTCTGCACAGAAACAAAATAACTCACACAAATCTAAAGGCCCATCCATATTTACAAGGTGATTTTGAGCGCACTTTCCTGTTTTGAACTACTGTTGCGCTCAAAATCTCCTAGTGTGTATGGGAGGGCGATAAGCAGTAAGCACTGATGCGCACTACTGCATCATCACCGTCTGCCGCCTTGTATTGACAAATAAACCACTTTCCATAATCTCCTACTATGTAAAGGTGTTCCCCATTGATGATCCGGGAGAAATCACTCAGTGTGCATGCATTGAGCATTTTACTGGTCAGCTAATATAATCACATCATTAATGGGCAAAACCGCCCAGTGTGTACGCACCTTTACTCTCACTGTGCATGACACATTTGCCACACCGGGCCTGTCTCCATATATATATATGCATATACTGTAATAGTTACATATATTCTACAATTGTATTGAATACTAAATCATGACAATGCTAGCTCATTTCAATGTTACTTAACCCTTCGAGTGTCAACATCTCTGTGAGAGCAGCAAAATATCCGCTAAAAATGCCAGCGGCGCTCACATTTTTTATATAAATTCAATAAAAAAGTTGTATAAAAAATATATTTCCTATATAAGGTAAACATTACAGGTCATTATGGTGAATAAAAAATGTTTGCTTGACAATTTTCACACCTATTTTGACAAATTCAGTTGGCCCATAGAAAACAAACAGATTCTATCAATTCTGTATTGCATTCTAGAAAATGAAAGACAGAATCTGATTGGTTGCTATGGGCAATTTCTTTTTTCATTTTTAGAAGCTTTATTAATATACCCCTTAATGTAGATTAAACATTGTGTTTCTATTTTCCTTTTAAATGGAATTCATTTTATTTATTCATTACAATGCATTGCACTTGAAAAAGGAAAGTGTGCTACAACTGACAAGATACTGTATGGTCAGGTTCTAGGTCCGCACAATTGTTTCCAGGAAGTTATTGAATTAGTGGGGTCTTATATTTGCCTATCAGCAGTTACAAGTGTTTCTGTGTTTCTGTAATTGCAGTGATTAATCACTGTTAGAAACTGCAGAAACTCCCATAGACATTAATTCAACTTGGATACCTATCAGTAATAAGATAGTAAATCACAATTGTTTGTTGCGTTCCTTATACTTTGATTGTTGATGTTTTTTTTTTATTTGATGTATATTATATTTTGCATTAACCTTAATATCTAAATAATAGAAATTTTGGATATCCTGCTTTATTTCATTTTATGGGGTTATTCAATCCGGGATTTAATACCGGGCTGTTTTCATCTGGTCCGACACTGATTTTTTCAATGTACAAGTGTCGTAAAGTCCATGAATTGGTGAAAATGGCCTTGGATTGTCAAAAACGGCCTTGAATTCGACAGTCAGCGTACGTTTCCAACAAAACAGATCCGACTTAAAAAAAAAAAATTGGATCCAATACTCTACAATGCTGTCGTTAACAGCAGCATTGAATAGGTGAATTGAATACCCCTATGTAGGAAAGCACCAGATAAAGAAGTCCAGCTGCTACACTGTTCACTGATTTATCCATATAAAAGAATAATTAACTAGTTAATAACTGTGGACAAATCTGAATTTTGGACTCTCCGTTATGTACTGCTTAGAGAATGAATTCATGTATTTCATTAATTTATAGGTACAGTATATTCTCGGTCTTGAACCAAAATGATTGAAATACAGATTCTACTAGTAAAGGGGATTGAACATGCTAAACATAATTTTATGTTACTACTCTAAGCAGACTAACAGTCAAATAGTTTGTGATTGCATACGTTCTATCCTCCCTGTCAGCATTTTTAGACATTGTGAATAGCAATGCTCAAAAGCAATTTAAAGTTATTTAACTAAATTTAACGTTACATGGTGGGATGCAAGATGCATCGTATTTTACATTCAATGCATCCAGCCCATCCAAGCAGAATGGTGTTTATTAATACCACATGCGGAAGAAAATTGCAAATGACAGCAATCCCATAAGAACTGTCATTTGCTATAGAAGAACTTCCTGCTTTTGGACCTGGTAATCCTTCTGCGCATGCTTCGAGTGATGTACACATGTCAGCAGTAGCTGGGAGATTTGATCCCTCTTAGAGGGAAACATGTAAAGACACATTTAGGCCTTCTGTAGGGCAATGCCAAGATGGGGTTGCCCACCACTTCTAAACTCTGGAATCTGGAGCTTGGTGTACAGTACACACTTCCAGCACTGAATACACTCCAAAAATACACATACACAATCTCCTATAATGAACATCCCTATACACATATACATGCTCCCGTATATGCACATCCCCGCATATAAACGTATATATGCTCCCTCCTGTACATGCACATACTTCCTATATGCATATATACACATACAGTGTATACAGCCCCCAATATAGAGATATGCAACCTCCCATACATGTATACACATATAAATATGTATACATTCCTCTGAATATACACATATCCCTTCCCCCCCCAAAAAAAATATTTATACATCCATGGTACCATAATTTCAGCCATGGTGCCTCCATGGAGCTGTGCTCGGTGTCGCATTATAGGATGACTATGCAGTGTAGGAAAGGCAATGATTCACAGGGGGCGAGGAAGTTGTGGTCAGGGGTGAATCTTCTAACTCCCCCACTGAGGGACTCTTTGTGGTGACCGAGCGCTATGGTGCCCTCCCCTCTCTGCAGCTACTACCAGTGGGCTGGGTAAGCAGGTAAAACACAGACGGGAGAGCAGGTCAGGCTGAAGGAGACCTCCAGCTAAGCCACCTCTAGAGTGTCTGCAGCTGGTTTGCTGGGTACAGTTGATTTTATATAGTGGCAAGTTGATTTTATATAGTGTGGCAAGCGCAGCAAGCCACCGAGCCCGAAGCGTGGCGAGCGGACGCGCACTACTTCACAGGTATTACGCATCCGCTTGCCACGCTTCGGGCTCGGTGGGTCGCTGCGCTTGCCACACTATATAACATCAACTCCACGCCGACGTGTATAGTGGGTGTATGAAAAGGTCGGAGGACGCGTACTTATGTACAGTAGATGGGTTCTACATGCCTATATGGAATTGGCCTCCCCTCCACCACTTCTCATAATGGTCCAGATATACTAAGCTTAAAAAGTGATAAAGCACCAGCCAATCAGCTCCTAACTGTCATGCCATTGGCTGGGTTTGAAAAATGACAATTTGCGAGCTGACAGGTTGGTAGTTTATCACTCTCCATTTTATCACTTTTCAAGGCTTAGTACATCTGGCCCAGTAGGCCTTTGAACAGTGTCAGCTCAGGTACAATAGGCCCTTATCTGGTTCTGGATAAACACCTAACATTTAAATGACACTGGGCCTGATTCATTGATGAATGCACATGCCAACGAAGCTGCAATTTTCAAGGTTAAATATCGCAGCTGCCAGCCAGAAAAGGATAAAGGCGCCCATCAAAGCCATCACAATTTCTCAGAGTCAATGCTATTCCTTCCTCCAATGCTACACATATGCAGCATCTATGCAATTATGGAGTGGAATGGAGTTCAATGAGACTATGGTCATGCAGACTGTCCACAACAGTAGCGATACTGGTGCCATGTTTCTCTATGTATATGACTGCACCTGAAGGCTGCGATCGTGTACATAAAATGGCCATGCCATACATACACAAAATGGCCATGACATGCCTTTGTTCTTCCTCCCAAATGTTCCCTTCGTCTTTGTTGTAAAATCTCATTGTGAGAGACATTGCACGGAACCTTAACGCATGTCAAGTTGTGTGAACATCATTATTGTTCTACTTCTTTTCTGGGAGCTAGTGAGAAGCTCGGCCTTCTCCTCATAGTAATGAGACTGCACTTTGCGGCTGTTCACAATACAGGGCGGGGGGCGGGGGGTTGCTTCCCCAACCCCCTGGGTGCTGCTACGTGCTGTGTATAAACCAGTAGCAGTGCCCCAGCTTCACCCATCTGCAGCTTTGTGTAATGTGCATACAGGCTTGGATCCTGCATGCAGACTCAAGGAAATGTATGTACGGTGTCTTATAGGTATTTTATGTATTATAAAGTATATTAAAAGTTTGTGTGTGAGGGGGGAGTATACTGTAGATAAATACTACATAAGCTTTCTGTGGGGTTTAATGATATGTATTCATGTATATAAGGGTTGGGGGTAAATGGTGTAAGGTATATAAGTAGAGGATGGGGTGATAATCATTTATATATATAAGGGGTGGTTGGGGCTTTAGGTACTTGAGTCAGATGGCAGCTTTGTGATAGTTGTATCAGGCTGCCAGTGCACACTGACAAGCCACAGCCACGATGTAACTATATGCGGGCAGCTAAGTATTGTATGTATGGAACATATAAAACAAACACAATTTAGCGGTGGAACTCATGCAGGACAATCATGCTATGTTCCCGCTGTAGCTCCACCTACATTATCCACAGCTACGCCCACCTATGAGCCCCACCTTTCGACAATGGGGGCCCTGCCCATTCTGGGGCCCCACAATTTGTGATGGCAGCCCTGGCTCTCTGTATGTTTATTTTTGAATGCATTAAATAACAAAATAACTTTAATAATTGACCATCAATATACTGTACATTTCTAAACAAAATATATAGTATTTCAATATTGTTCTATATCACTTAAGGTACATAAACTTGATTTCTTTCAAAGGACATAATGCTTTATAAGGAATGTACATCATCACAGCCGCTGTCTTATTATTTATGAGCAGTAGACTAGATAAGGAACATGTCATCATTGTGGTTTCCATTGCTGGAAGCAGATTGTGACCTTTGTGTTCCACATGTAAGGTTTTACTGCAGAGGTTCCTCACTATAGAAAACCCTATGGAATGGAAATATGGGAACAGCATGAAAATGTATAAATTCTTTCTTTTAAATCCTTGTTATATACATTTGTTGGTCAGATATAAAAAAAATTACAACACATTTATTGGTGTCAGTTATGTTTTAGAATTGTGCATTGCTTTTATAGAAACTAGCAAAAAGGAGATGCACACAATCAGTAAAGCGCTCCCCATAAACACCATGTGTATAGAATAAAATAAATGGGTACTATCCCTTTAAGGAAGTGAATCCAATCTTCAGATCCACGTATATACTCTGTGGAAACAACCTTGGCTTTATGCAGCCCAATTTGCAAGCATATTGCCAGCGTATACTGGACGTTTTGTGGACCCCTATTGTGGACTGACTGGATGCTCACCTTGGTTTCCTGAGTCTGACCTTTCTGGAGGGTCAGTGAAACACATCAAGCCCCAGGAATCAGAAGCTGCATCGAGTTCCAGTTTGCCTTTTGGGACACAATTCATGCTTTTATCTTTGTCTCCTATATGTGAGTGTATCTTTGTCTCCTCTTTGTGTGTATAATCTGCACTATTCTCTGCTTTTTTCTGAATTTTTTCCATGTCCTAATGCTGCGGAATCAGGAGGCGGTTGATTGCCAGTGGGATATAAATGAATGCTCATATATCAACTAGAAAATTGTGAGTGTACAACCATTTCACAAATCTTCCATTAGTGTCCAACAATCTGCACTAAATTGTGTTGTATTTTCCCTTGGCAATATGCTTGCAAATTGGGCTGCATAAAACCAAGGTTGTTTCCACAGAGTATATACGTGGATCTGAAGATTGGATTCACTTCCTTAAAGCGATAGTACCCATTTATTTTATTCTATACACATGGTGTTTATGGGGAGCGCTTAGGGTTACCACCTAGTCCCTTTAATTCCGGACACATATTAATTACACAGGTTCTGTGGCTGGCTGAATTCAAGACTCCACTTCACCTGATTTTAAACTGCCACAGAACCTGTGTAATTAACATGTGTCCGGAATTAAAGGGACTAGGTGGTAACCCTAGGAGTGCTTTACTGATTGTGTGCATCTCCTTTTTGCTATATCTGTACCTCTGAGTGATTTGGATGTCACTTTCTGCACTGTATCTTAAGCTGCACCCTATTTACCTGTGCGCACCAATTGTTATTTCCAAAAATTAGTATTTTATAGAAACTAGCGAATTTCTTTTATTACACATGGAGAGCTATTGACTATAGCTGGGCAGAAAAATTGACAAAACCAATAAAGAATATATACAATGTGTGTGTGTGTGTGTGTGTGTGTGTGTGTGTGAGTGACCACTGGGCTAGATGGAGAGGAAAGACTAGAGCTAATGGAAGCTCATTGGACAAAAGTTTTTGCATTATTAATAATATATTTATACTTTTTCAGTTATTGTAAAAACAAACAGCAGGGCCGTAAATAGCGGTGTGTGAGTGCTGCTGTTGCACACAGGGCCTGGCGCAAGAATTGTACCATCCCTGCCCACATTGTCCCTGCATCTGGCTAATAGGGTTCCTGGAATGGTCCATGGCAGGCAGAATTGCTATGAAAATGGAGTCTGTAGGCTCCCTTCCTGCCCAGACACCACGCCCTTCTAGATGGGGTGAAAGAATCACACGCAGTGACTGCTCTTTCACAGACAGCTTTTCCCCCTGCTGTTCCCTCCCACTTTCCAAATTTCAAACACAAGGCACTAAAAGAGCTCTGTCTCCAGCAGCCAGAGCTGCAGTCATTAGTCTTTCCTCAACATTTACATTCGTGCACCACCATCCTGATTCCCAACAGCTGATGGAAGACATAATCTCGGGCACAGAGCTGTGGGTCAGTGTGGCACTTTGTCAGAGAAGGAGGGAAGTAATAAGTCAAAAGGAGTGTAATAATGTACTAAAGTGACTTTGCTGGTGACCCAAGTTATACCCCTTCCTGAATGGTGGCTGGAGTAGCGGAGTGCTGTGTGCATTTCTTTGCGTACGTGTTCTGTAGTGTGTATTATAGTGTAGTAGTGTAGTGTGTTTTACTGTGTAGTGTTCTACTGGATGCAGTGTATTTGTTAACATCTGAAGAAACTCTGGCTTCAAACCTTATCTGGGGCTTATAAAAAGGAAGCGGACACTGTAACCTCCCACTTTCCTCTCAGGCTCTAGCGCCACATCTGTAAGACCCATAGGCAGTATTATAGAGAAAATTGGAGGAGTGAATACCCCCCCCCCCCCCACACACACACACACACACACACACACACACACACACACACCCTGTCGGAGCTCACAAAGCATAATCCTATTTCTGGTGCACTGTGTCTCACACCTGGCCAGGACCACTGGGAATGCGCAAGATCCTGCATACCTTGTGGGATCCACATGCAATATGGAGCTTAGAAGTGCTGTACCAGATGGGGTGTTTTTGCTATGGTGATGATGTAATTAAACTGCAGATGTCAAAATTGATAGCTACAGATGTCAGTGTGGTCAGTTGTCATACAGACTGTTCATACACTGCCTAGCATATAGCCATGTAGCATATAGCCATGTATCTTGTAGATAGCAGCACGGAATATGACAGGGTCCCGGTATTTGCTGGTAATTACTACTGTCTTAAATGGAGAGGAGGTATCAGTGCACATAATGGCCCTTATTCTGGTCCACTCATTCGCACACGGACCAATGTTATGCGTATGCACATCTACATTTCTGTTTATGTGCATAATCCGGGTGCGTCTGGCCACGGCGAACAGCCTGTTCTCTGAGTGCACACACCCAAGATTGCAGGCTGGGGGCATGGGGTGGCAGTGGATAGTCGAATCCAGGGGAATTCCCAGCATTTCATGGGCGTTCCCACGAAAATGCTGGGCGTTTCCTTAGAAATGCCGGTGACGTGGGTGATGGAGGTGGACAGCAGACATCACCGGATGTCAGCTGCCTTCACAGTTCCTTCGGAATGTCCACGCAGATCTAAGGTTACCTTAGAATAACCTTAGATGTGCGTTGGCACTCCACATCATTCGATGGTTGGCGACCATCGAATGATTTGGATGTTCCCAAGCAGCCTGCGAATGGATGTTTATGTAAAACATTTATTTGCAGCCTCTGCGAATGTACGCGTGCAAGGGGGGCGTGCATATCGGCATTCATAGGGCAGCCCCTGGTGGACTCACAAGACTGCAAATTCGAAGCCTTGTGAACCAACCATAATAAACGCCAATGTGTGCTGATACCATTTCTCCCCAATATCACCTGATCATCCATATGCCCCATACTTATTAAAATGAGGTGAAGGTGTGGAGAATTCAAATCTTTACACCTACTGTAGGTTTATTAGAACATACATTTCTTTATTTCAAATATTTTATTTCAAATATCACTTTGTGAATTAAAAGTTAGGACTTAAAGTAAAGATAGTGCAATTGTCTCTTAGGGCCTTATTCTAATCGGTGTGGCCCGATCAGAATATGCGGCCGCGACCGTGCAGGCGAATCCCCGCCTTCCATACAGATCGCCACCTGCCGTCCGTACGCGGATATGTGGCGATCCGCATGAAATTGGACGGGGATACGCCTCCTCCGTCTTGGGAGCAGCCCCTGCATTCGATGGTTGCCGAACATCGAATGCAGGGCCGCACGCTCCACCAGGTCCCGCCACACAAGACCACACGGACACTTGCCCGTGTGAAATCATGTATGGGGGCGGGCAGCTGACATCCGGCGATGTCAGATGCCCGCCCCGTACCCACGCGTCACGGCCTCATTACCATGCATACGCCCCGCGTTTGCATGGGAACGCCCATGAAACGCGGGGCGTATGCATAGGGTAATGAGGCTAAGTAGCCCCTCACGCCCCTCTACGCCCCCTGTGCGGCGTATAAAGAATCTGTGCGGCGAAATCGCCTGCACATGTGCAGAGTGACCTCTGCACATGCGCAGACGATCAACATCGGCGGTCCGTCCGCATGCGGGAATATCCGCACCGATCAGAATAAGGCCCTTAATAACACACTGTCCATCATCATCATTAATATAAACTTTTTATTCAAACTTTCTTTAAAACAAACTACTTGTTTGACACATGCTCTTGGCAGACAGATTATAACTCCATTTAACTGTCTTCTATGGTTTTCCAAAAAAAAAAAAAAATATTTAAAACATATTTAACACAATAATTTTTCTGTTTACATGTATAATATCTTTTTTTTAAACATTGGTTGAACCTCATTGACCAAAATATCTCAATCAGAACATTGCATCCATCTCAACAATCAAACAAACAAAGGGGCACTTCTATTACATTTTCTCAGTGGTTGCTAATGGCTGCGACCCAGGTTGGGAGGTGCTACTCAATCAGCAGTGATCATCAGCTCAGAAGGTACAGGGTCAATGAACTGGGATATAGAGGGGCCAGAAGATCCTCCTGAGAGCTAAAGCAGACTATGGGCTGATCTGCTTGGTAAGCTAAGAGGCTCGCAGGTTACCGAGCAGTTGTAGCACTGCCCCGCCAAATCCATGCCACTCTATAACCACGCAACCATGTGAGGGGATGTGTTATGAAAACAAATCCCCTCGCAGCAGGAGAAATCATTTGATGGTCATCGACCATTGAATGATTTCATCTGATCTTGCAAGTTTAAGTCAGTGGACATATTTGCGAAACGAATACAGGACGGGTGGCTGATGTCATATGACATAAGCTGCCTGTCCCAGACACACTTCATCATTTGCATTGGAACGCCCAGCGTTTTCATGGGGACACCCATGAAATAGTGGGCATTCCCCTGTCCCATTGCCACCACCAGCCCTCCCACAGAAACTTCTAATTGTATTAAAATTATTGGTACTTATGTAATATCTGGGCTCCCGTTTTTCTTATGAGACCGCGTCCCCTCGCCACGCTTCGGGCACGGTGGCTCGCTGCGCTCGCCACACTATATAAAATCAACTCCATGCGTAGTTGGATAGTAGGGGTATGAAAAAATGGAGTGCATTTAACATGGGAGCCTAGATAATACATAAGTACCAAATTATTTTATTTTTCTATAATAAATAATGGTTCATTTTTATTTCATTCAATTTTCCCAGACATTTTTTCAGGTAAAAGTAAAGCACCAAATTTTCTCAAAATCAGCAATTTCTGTAGCTACGATCATTCATTAGAAAGAAAATACAAAAATATGTTTTATATGGGAAACAGAACAAAACACAGGGCAGACAGAATAGTAACTATGCCAGGATGATATATTGGGTGTATTTTACCACATACACTTTTCTCTACCTGAGACTTAAGAAAGATATAGGAATATAAAGCTGCAAACTGACAACTGCAGGGAAGTTATTTCAATACATTAATGAAAGGAGATAGAGGAGAAATGGTTACCCTTTTTGTTTGTGCATAAAGATTGCATTGTCCATTTCTGTTTTCCTTGAGCATTATCTTTTGTATTAACATGAGTAGACATAGGCTGCTGGCAAGTATTTGAGCCCTGGCTACAATGTTTGCAAAGGAAATCTATATATGAAAATTGAAAATATGTATATCCATCTTAAAGTACTGACAGGGTTTATATTAAAACTACATCTCTTTCTCTCTCAAACATGTACAAACACAGAGACAATTACAAGGTAGCAGACTAGCTTTCGAAGCATTTGCCTCAAGCTGGCTTACTAGTCTATATATATATATATATATATATTTAGTGGATCGGCGTCGGCACTCCACTCCACTCCTTTGGTGAGTATAACCTGGGTGCCTTCCTGTGTGCAAAAGCGTAGATATGATCAGGGGGGTGGCGGCACTCACAGCATAGGTAAATAAACTCACGGAGGCAGCAGTTTGCTTAACGTTTCAATTCGTGTTAAACGAATTTTCATCAGAAGTACATCAAGTAATACAAAGGTACATACCTTTATCCCTTCACCAAGAAGCCCCGTGCACGTGAATTGCTCCCACAGCGTGTGCGTCAGTGATGGCGCTCAGTTCATGACATCACATCGCCGGGGGTATTGTGTTGCTAAGCAACACAGAATAAACAAAACAAAAATCAAGTTTGTGAAACAGTTAGTGCTGGCTCTACAGATTGGCTGAAGATGTCCACTAGAGAAAGTAGCGATATCATAGAGTCCACATTTACACATATTGCGCATGGTATAGAGCAATCATTACAAGAAGCAGTTCAAGTTCAGCTGCTCATTTAGTCCATTTGGGCTGATGGTGTTTAATTCATATGTCCACCTTGCTTCTTTTTGTAACAGTTGGCGTTCTCTGTTGCCTCCTCTTATCGACATGGGAATGTCGTCAATAATCTTGTACCGTAAAGTAGATAATCCATGCCGCGCTTCTGCGAAGTGCCAGGCTACCGGCTGGTCAGAGGATTTTCCCTGAATGGCATGGCGAATTGCACATCGGTGCATTGCCATGCGTTCCTTGAATTTACGTGTGGTCTTGCCTATGTAGGCAAGACCACACGGGCACTTTAGCAGATAAACAACGTATGAAGAGTTGCATGAATATGTCCTTTTAATTTTATACACCTTCCCAGAGTGTGGGTGCGTGAATGTGGGGCCTGGTTCTAGATAGCTGCAGGTTGTGCACCCCACACAGCGATAGTTTCCAGGCTTCTTGGTCAGGAAATGTTCAGGTGCTTTGCTGATGGGGTCTGTCGTGTCAGTTTTCATAACCCTGTCCTTTATATTACGTCCTCTTCTGAAACACGGTGTGAGGCTTGAATTTTGCAGGAGCGGTAATTCTGTATCTCTTTTAATTAGAGGCCAAAATGTTTTTGCTGTTTTGGTTAATATTTTACTGGAAGGGTTGTAGTCCATGATGAATATGGATTTGTCGATTTGTTTGTTTTTTGATACTGTTTCCCCAAACTGTGTGTGGTCTTGCCGATATGTGTTACACATATCCTCCTGAAGATGGAGCGTACAGCTTCGAAACGTAGAGGGAAATAAAAGCATTTGAAAAGCTGCTGCAGTGCCGTGCTGATTTTCTGCCCGCCGGGTCTTGGAAATCCTGTGACGCTATATATATATATATATATATATATATATATATATATATAGGGAAATCGCATCGCACGGCCCGTTTTAGTGCCGTGCGATGCATGCAATGTGTGCGATGCGATCTCAATAGTTAATATGGGATGGGTGTTTGGCAGTTAGCGTAGCTGTGCTTTCAGAATAAGCGTAGGCTGCGCAAATAGTGTAATCAGTCAGAACTTGCATAAGTGTTCCCGGTCCCTGTCAGATTATAACAGTAATAGCTGCATCAGGGAGAGCAGAAAATGTGAACAAAGTGACAGTGATGGCTGGTGAACCTGGGAGCATTTTCACCATGCCAAAGACAGAGGAGGAGGCTCTGTTTTTTCCAGCAGCACAATTTGCTTCCAGTCATGCAAAATTGTGTGAACGGGCACCCGATGTGCCTATCGATCAAAGAATACATGTGGTGCTGCCACATGAAGGTCTGTCACAAGAAGGTGAGCCTCAGAGCAGGACATTGGTTCCCAGGGTGCCGTTTACCCTTCCTGACCCTTGTCCGCTTTATATATTCCTGGGCGGAGAAGCAGACAACTGTAACTTATTGTGACCGTGAACTGCAGTTGTCTAATAAAACCACAGTGCAGTATAACAGTCTGTTGCATGAGGCCTGCACTATGGACTTAATTTCACAGCCCCATAGGCAAATTGTCAGTCCCGGCAAGGTAGTCAAAGTCGACGAAAGCCTATTTGTCAAACGGAAAAGCAATGTGGGATGGAGGCTGCCTCAGCAGTGGATCTTTGGAGGGATTTGCAGGGAGACTCGTGTCTGCTTTGTCACTCCAGTCGAGAAGCGTGGCCGCCATCATTAAATTTGTTGCAACAGGAACAATGATTTATTCAGATTGTTGGCGGAACTACAATACGGAGCAGCTTCAGCAGGCCGGATATGAACATGCACGTGTGAACCACCGATTTCACTTTGTGGACCCGGAGTCAGGTGTTCAAACCCAGAACATTCAGCGGCTGTGGTGGGCATGTAAATGGTGCAATAAGCGCCAAAGAGGTACGTCACGGAAAAAAATGGAGTCCTACCTTGAAGAATTTATGTGGCAAAGACTCTAGGCGCTAATAATGCGTTTCTCCGCATTTTCCATGCACTTGCGCTGCTTCTGAAGGCCAATACACAGTGGGAAGAGTGACTCTGTTATTCTTGTTTTTTTTCTTAATTAATTGTCATTATTCTTGTTGTTTTACTTGATTTCTGGTTACACATGTAATTAATTAATGTGATTTCTTTATTATTACTTATTAAGTACATTTCAAGTTAATCGTTAACACATGTCGTAATTTTTGTGTCAGATGTATGATATGGCAGGTGTGAATGTGTTCCTAAAAGACCACCACTATCCACGCCACCCCAAAGTGTGCCGAGCGCAGCGGAACGCGTCCTCCCAACCTTTTCATACCCCCACTATCCACATCAGCATGGAGCTGATTTTATATAGTGTGGCAAGCCCGAAGCGTGGTGAACGCAGTGAGCCCCGCGAGGGGACGTGGAATACATGTAAAGTAATCAGAATCCGCTTGCCACGCTTCAGGTTTGGTGGCTCGCTGCGCTCACCACACTATATTGAGTCAACTCCACGCCGAAATGGATAGTGGGGGTATTAAAAGGTTGGGAGGACGCATTACGCCACGCTTCGGGGTGGCCTGGATAGTGGGGTGGTGCCTGATAACCCCATTGCATGTAATTGAAGTGTATAGTTAAGTTAATGGCATCACGCCCTATAAAATCACATGGGATCGCATGCGATTTTGCGTGAGGTGCAATCGCATGCAATGTAATGCGATAAGCCCGGGGCAAGAGACCAGGGAATAAATGACTTAGGAAAATCGCATTGCAATACATTGCAAGCATCGCACGGCACTAAAATGGGACATGAGATGCGATGCGATTTTCTTACGCAGAATAGCCCACTAAGCAAATTGCTTAGTGGGCGACGTGGTACTACACAAGTACCTAACAAACAAAGATAGAAAAAGATTACAGGTCAGTGACATGCTGTGAGGTTAGTGGCTGGTGAGGCAAATACCGCAGCTGAAGTCCTTTCACCGCCATGATCTCCCTACTGGCCTGTACAGCACTGACAGAACCGTTGGTCGTGAGCTGCTGCAGCAGCTACCCCTGCCCCTTGCGCAGCTAGTGTGGTGCTATTCATTACTATGTGCAGCACAGTTGGACTATGTGATGGGGTAACACAGGGGTGTGTGGAGGGGAGGGGGGGGGGTTGTTTGACCAAGCAGATTGTTTTTTGCTCAGTTGCAAGAAGCAGAATGTCACTGTCAGGATACAGTGTGTATACCTGCTACTGTTGATGCAAAGTACAGTATGTGTTGGTTGCTAAGTCTTTTATTCTGCATCCCGTGTACTGTAAC
Source organism: Crinia signifera (assembly GCF_055691185.1). NCBI lineage: Eukaryota > Metazoa > Chordata > Amphibia > Anura > Myobatrachidae > Crinia > Crinia signifera. The sequence continues at coordinate 104,490,776 of NC_139217.1, read as the reverse complement.
TTGTATGTTAGATGTGTCCCTGGTGCTCTTGCTGCAAAGGGGAGAGAAAAAAAATAAGTTGTATATTGTGTGTGTGTGGGGGGTCGTGGGTGCCGCAAATTGGGGGGGGGGGGGGCTGGGGGGGTCGAGAGTGCTCTGAATTGGGGGGGTTAGGGTGGTTGCTGGTGCCGTGAATGGGGGTTTTGTGGGTGCTGTGAATGGGGGAAGGGGGGTCAAGGGTGCCACGAATGGGGGGGCAGGGTGGTCACGGGTGCCATGAATGGGGGTTTCGCAGGTGCAGCGAATGGGGGAGGGCGGCATGGGAGGGTCAAGGGTGCCATGAATTGGGGAGAGGGACTGGGGGGTTGCAGGTGCCGCGAATGAAGGGGGGGTAGAATTGGAGCTGTGAGGCGAATTTGTGTGGGGAGGTGCAGGAGGCGGTGTTGCAGGGCATTTAGTGCTGCCTGTGAGAGAGGGGGAAGATGGCAGGACAGGAGAGGAAAGGACTGGAGAAGCCACTCATTGTGCGCCACTTCAATTCTGCCGCTGTGCTGTTCTGTCGGGACGGGTGACAGATGCCGGTGGCTCTTCTCCTAAAATCTGCACACAACTCTCTACATTACCATACGCACTCTAAAGGAACACCATACCCAGGTACCTGCACCACTGCTGCTTCCCCTATTTACATGGCGCTTGAGTGGCCCAATCACATCGGCTTCAGTGACAGGGGCGTGCTTTCATATTGGCTGAAAGCACGCTCCTGTCACTTAGACACTTGTAATGGTGCCGTTTCTAGTACTTTTTTTAATGGGCATTTGCAGCCCTCTGCTTGACCCCACCCACTTGACCACATCCTGTTTCCAGGTTTTTGTTATGGGCAGCTGGAGGCACTGCTTTTGGTGCCTCCACAAAAAAATCTATTTAAAAACTGTGCAGCAATGAAAATGATTACAGTAATATAAAGAAGATACTTATGAAACAGAATAGGTGTCATTAGTAATTCCTTTGCATTATTGAGACACTCCCCTGACTGCATGTCCCTGTTACAGGTAAATAAAACATAGAAAACAAGAGATTTCTTTCTTCAGTTTGATTAAAATTCAAAGTAAATAATGTTATTATTCTACTTAGTCTGTGTAGGGAAATTAGTCTGTTATTGTGCTGGACTTTGACCCTTGAGTCAGTTACTTCCATAACACACATCCACAGTCTTCCAAAACTGGTCTAAGAGTTTGTGACTGTGGGAAAGGGCATTAAGACAAGAAGGCTATTTTGAGCCACAGTTTCTCATAGAGTCCCACACACAAATGCCCAAAGTAATACACAATCATGCCCAAAGTCGCAAACATGTAAGGGTTAGGGCAGCAGTGATGAAGAGTGGGGGGCAGGTACCCTTTACATAGGCCCAGGCCCGTTGGCTGCCCCCTTTTCCTCACTGTAGTCAGCACTGGTACTTTGGAGAGAGGGGAGTAAATGCTGCAACCTCTCTCTCCAGCCCAGTGTTCTGCACTGGGAGTGAGCCAGGGGCAGAAGCAGTTACTTCCCTCTCGCCCTGCATTATGTGTGTATGGATGGAGTGATTGATTTCAGCCAACTGCCTCCCACTGCCCATAAGTTCCCTTAGTGCACCCACCCCCCCAACCCCCCAGTGGGTCCTGCATGACCAGAGGATATCTAATACCATTATTATTTCCTAGGGCACCCTACACCCTCCCAAGTACCTACAGTAGGTTCAACATAGCTCTTTGTGCCCCTGGGAGGCAGGGGTGGGTAATTAATACTACTCCTCTCAGAGTCACTGTCTGCAACTAGTAGTTGGATGCAGATGCCTGACAGCAAGTGCTTATTTCAGTAATGTCCTACATGTGGTTGTGGTCCCTTCTGTTTATAAAAACTGCACAGGGTAGAAGAGCATCAATACTACCAAAGCTAATTTACATTTTCTAGCCAAGCAACCCACTTTTTGCTCTGGTGTAGCAGACTTCTTGAATGTCAAGGAAATTGCAATTGTTAAGAATCTTCTCTTTATAAAGATCTGCTGCTGTTTTTAGATATTCATTTAACTCCCTTTCAGTATTCACAATGTAGATTTCATGAGATGTAAACCTATTTGTAATAGTAACATGAAACCTTTCCCCCACAGCTCTTCCTCATTTGTTAGATTCTCTGACAAAGGTTTGAGCCCAAGGTAATAAACTATTGTGGACAGATTCTAAATCTATTTAGTATCAAGAGGTTAAATGACACACACCACACAGGCTTACAAGCTGTCAGATAGAATCCAGTATTTTTTTTCAATGACTTCACATAGAAGAAACAAGTTCTACGGCAGGTTCAGCTGTAATCACAGACGTGTGATTTTTTTTGTATATACCAGTAACACTCAGTTATTTTTTTTTTGTATATACCAGTAACACTCAGTTATTTTTTTTTATCGAACATACAGTTTGTAATATTATTGTACAATAAAATATTCTTTCATGAGTCAGAAGTTACATTATAAACTTGTAAGTACAGTACAGTACAATAGGGCTAATTCAGGTTGAATCACAGAAGCGACCCAACCTTATTTATTTATGAACAGTTTCTTATATAGCGCGCACATATTACGCAGTGCTTTTCAGAGAAAAATAGAACATTCACATCAGTCCCTGCCCCAGGGGAGCTTACAATCAATATTCCCTACCACATGTACATGCACACTTATTCATTCTAGGGTTAATTTTGTTAGGAGCCAAATAACCTTCCAGTATATTTTTGGATTGTGGGAGGAAACCGGAGTACCCGGAGGAAATCTACGCAAGTACGGGGAGAAAATACAAACTCCACACAGTATTGCCATGGTGGGAATCGAACCCATGACCTCAGCGCTGTGAGGCAGTAATGCTAACCATTACACCATTTGCCAACCCACAGCTCCCCTGAAGGTGGGGTGCTGCACGAGTAGAGGAGAGGCTCTGTGATCACAGTGCAGAATATCTAAAGACTGATGGACAGGCTAAGGTGTTCGAGGCGAGGGTCGGGGGTGGCTGGGGGTGTTTTCCGGGAGTGACCAATCCAAGGACTGCGACCTGTGGCACAGTTTCCTTGGCATCACAGCCAGGCTGTGACTACAAGCTTTCAATTCAAGGCCGTGATTCAAAAATGTTTGGCAACCACTGCTGTACATTGTTAGGGGAGAACACATTTAAGGAATTTTGGACTACAACTGAAATGAAATGAGTTGCTGATTCCTTTATCACTGGTTGACTGTGATTCTACCTTACCCTATCTTACGAAATACAGAGGAAAATACATTACATGAACCAGGTTATGTAATTCTGAAAATGTGATACAGCGTTTTTTTCTCTAAAGGTTTTTATGTTAATATATATGAAACTATACAGGATATATTTTGAAAAGTTTAAAACCTTTTAATTATATTCCTTCACCTCCCTTTTCCCCCGTATTTCAGATCACCACATTCGTTTCCATTCATCTTTTACCAAGTTTTCCAATAAATCTGTACATTGGCTTTAACAGGCAACTTGTGAGAGCTATATCCTGAATTTTGAGAGTATACACTAGACATTATGTTGTCTGGTGCGGCACATCAGATCAAAATAACATTGCTGTTGATGCATGCTCCAATGCGTTGTCAGCGTTATACTCATTGTTCCATTTATGCCAGCATTGGTCAACGTGCCCATTTACACTCTAATGGTTAGCTAAACCTCTGTAGAAACTGGCCACACACCCTCTGGAGACTGGCCACACCCTAAACAATCCTACACTGTTGACATGTATGGGCTGAATGAGGCTTTTACCTTCCTAGTACTCACTGCATTTGGCGGCTCTTTTATTATGGCAATTGGCTTGTGAGCAGTGCCGGCTACAGAAATGCGGCTGCATCACAGTTCAAAATTAAAATAGGGGAGACCCACTCTGTATACTGACATACATTGGGGTAAAAGTAGCAAAGCTTGCCATAGAGGAGTCGGGCAGCACTGCAGGAAGGCACCGATGGAACAGCAGTACGCGGTGATCAGTCGCAGGCAGGAACCAGCCCAGCAGCCGCTTACTCAGATCTTCTCCTCCAATTCGACATGGACCAAGGGGACATCACAACGTCGGGATCACAGGAAGCCACGTCAACGCGTTTCGTCACAGGTTCGGATTTCGTCACACCCCCTGATCAAGTCCAAACCTGTGACGAAACCGCCGCGTACGGCTGTTGCTACTTTATATATATATATATATTCTTTTTTTCCATACTGTAGGTCGCTATCCTGCAAGCCACTGACCGCTACTGATTAATTCTGTCTGTGGTGGCTTTTAGACATGTGCACTTACTGCTGTACCTTTATGATGGATAACCTACCACTAATGTATATACTGTAGTAATCATTAGACAAAAAGGCCTGTCTCAGTGCATTTGCACTCTGATTTCTTATTCAGTGCTATCAGTGTCTGGAATGCAGTTCAAGCAATAAATAAAATGGTCTTGAAAACCAGAAGATGTAAATCAGTGATTCTGCAAATGTCTTACTAGTATTTCAGATTTATTTATCATATTATCATATGCTTAAATCTGTATTAGTATATTAAGCTACAAAACCAATGTATTCTCACATTTTTAAATTCATATTTGTTTATCTGAATAATTTACAAAATCTCTGAATAATTAAAAGACACTGAATAAAATACAAATAAGTAATTGTACAGACAAATCATTATTAGATACAGAATACACTTAACCTAACAGGTCAGTTCTACTAGTCCCGGACATTCCATAAAATACAATGCAAAGTAACAGCACTAAAGATTTTATAATAGTTGTACCAGCGGCATAAAACATATAAATTATGTTTCTCCTTATTGATTTTAATATGAGGAAGTTAATTTTGCATAGAACAAATAGGAGCCATTAACCTTATGTTTAAATAGTGTTTAAAAGTCATTTTAAAGTGTCAGTTCAATCTGGAAAGTAGAATCAAATAATAATTCTAAGAGGCCCTTCAAGAGCTTGTTTTATTACCTCAAAGAGTGAAGAATTGGCTGATTTATATTCTGAATTCTCAGTGTTAACATTTAAATAAGTATTTTGCTGAAACTTAAAATGATGTTTAAATGTATGACATGACTTAGTAGCACAGAGGCACAAATCAGGCTTGGTCTGATATTAGATATCACTGAGTAATTCAAATTTGTGGCTACATAGTAAGAAAATAACTGTTATCTGAACACGTAAATGAGTAAAAGCTGTTTATTATGGCGGGCTTTGAAGTGATTAATTTAAAGATATTTTTCAAGGTTACCATTGCAGACTGTTTAGTACACATGTGGAATTTAATGCAGAATGCAAAGACTTGTCTATAAATGAGCAGAAATAGTGATTATGAGTCTGATGGGTCATTGGTCTATAAAAAGTTTACATATGCATGTATGCTAACTGCTTCATATCTGGAACGTATGCTTCTTTGGGATTAGGGTGGCAGGAAGGCATTGGAAGAAAAGTTTGCACTCAACTTCCTGAGAAAATACTTGCCACACCAGCACTCATAGCCTGCACTCAATGGTGCATTCTTAGTGGGTGAAGGGTTTGTGGTGCATATTGGCCCCTGGGTGCAGGCTGGCCCGGACCCTGCACTCACATAGAAATCACCAGGAAAATGGCATGGCCTCCATCTTGATGGTGATTTGCACATGTGCAATAGAAATTTGTCTGTAAAGAAGATGCGGGCACCATGTTCCCAGGAACAAAGACAGAATCTCTAGTTTTGTGAGCACTGCTACTGTCAATAAGGAGGGGGGCCATACTGAGCTTAAACTCAAGACTCTGTTCTCTCTTAGGGGGTGATTCAGGTTGGTTTGCAAAAGCAAACTCCTTCTTTAATGGACAAATCCAGGTGTACTGCAGGTGAAAGTGCAGAGAAAGTTTCATTTGGGTGAGTTATTTTGTTTCTGTGCAGGGTAAATACTGGCTGCTTTATTGTTTCACTGAAATTTAGATTTCATTTCGAATGCACCCTACCAAAAACTAACTATCTGCATATCTGCCCTACCTGCAGTGCACATGGTTTTGCCCATTAGAGAGAGATTTTGATAACTTGAATTAGGTCCTTAATCTGCTCCTGTCTGGGCTGGTAAAAGCAGTCATCCTCAAGCCAAGATTTAGCCCTTCTGCTCCACAGGAGGTTCCTGTCCTCTCTGAGCTCACCTTAGGACACCTGTATTATGGTCTGGCAGGGCTACGCCACAGAGTGGGCACATACAGTATGTTACTGTACCCATCCTTGCTGGCGGGTCGCCAGAACGTACGCGCTGGCGACCCGCCAGCAGCCACGCCAGCGAGGAGACTGAGACGCGCGTGCGTCTCACGCGCACGCGCGTCTCAGTCTCCGTCGCTAGCGCGACGGAAACCCTGTCCGTCTCCGCCTCAGGGAGACGGACAGGGTTAGAGGGGGGTTAGGGGGGGTGCGGGCAGTCGGCGGGGACCCCGGGTTACCGCCGGCAAGCCGGCGGGGACCCGGGGAAACGTATGGAAGCGCCGTCGGAAGGGGACGCGCGCGCCTCTCGTGCGCGCGCGTCCCCTTCTCACGATCGCCATGGCGCTGGCGGGGGATGGCGGCTGGCGACGCCAGCGCCATCGCCTGCCAAGATGGGAAAAGACCCATCTGTATTATGATAACCTAATTTTTTGGGAGTCTCAATTTACTGACTAGATCTATTCCTAGGCTAAGCAGTTGGGGGCTGGTTACTGTATGTCCCCCTGCTGTAGCATCAGTGCTGCAGTGCTAATGCTTTATAGAAGGAAGTAGATAACAGAAATTGGGGCAGATGTATTATAGCGCCGCTATAATACTTCCTGCTTCGCCTCATTAGCGAGGCGAAGCAGGAAGGGACATCAACAAAATGTATTAACATATCGTCTGCCGAAGTGGGGGAGTGCTAACTCACCCCTCCAGCAATGTCCCCTCCTGGATATAGTGCATCAGTTTACACCGATGCGCTGTCTCCTTTCCCCCAGCCGGCTGCACAGGGCATGCGCTGGATCTCGCTACTCACGCAAGATCCCCTGCGCAGCACAGAGTTTACAGCAGGGACGGCGCTGTCCATGCTGTTTAGATAGGGCTTCGCCAACCTGACCATTCATACATTCGGCCTGCTATCATTTAGATTAGATAGCAGTGCTGATATAGACTGGGCTGCATAGCACCTTTTAAAAGACAATAGCTCAAATCTGATTGGCTGCTATAGGCAACATCCAATCTTCAATAGAAGATTCCTATAATAAACATTTCCTATAATAAATTGCATATTACAATTAAAGTAAAATTTAAAAATGGAGTTTGTGTTGCCCGGTGGTGTGTTTTAAAGTAGTAAGCAAGGTATCTGAAAATGCAAATAAAAAAAACACCACAAAGTCAGTAGCTGCTCATATTGTGGGTGCATGTCAAAATTGTGGTGATTGCAGAGAGTTCTAACAAGAGAAACTGGAATACTCAATCTGATAATAGCTAAATATTGGAGAAGAACAATTTCAATGCAATTTACAAAACCGTTATGTAGAAGGTGTCCAAATCTCTGGAAAACTATAATCATTATCAAGATACTTTCTTCTGAGTGCATAAGTAGTAATCTATATTAATAATTGTTCTCATTTGAATACATTATGTGCAGCTAAAATAAGGTATTGCGCTTGAATATCCCAACTGCTTGTATATATTTCATGTATTCATTTTAAGAATAGAGTACTTCCAATTTACATGGATATTAAAGTCAACCACCTAAGCCCTTGCTGTGATTGCAATGCTTTTTACCTCTGCGAGAAATATGATGAGGGAAACTTGAAGCTTACATGAGGGGTAAGTATCTATTTTAATTGCATTATCATTTCCTTTTGTTTCCATCTTTGATTGCAGTCCTTCTCGCAGGTGTGAAGCAAATGTTCTACATGCATACCAATAAGTCAACTTATAAGAGAACTAAGCATATATTATACAGCAATAAAGATGAAGCATTCTAAAAGTGGTTGTGTGATATTTCAGATCAGGCAACTGGAAAGTTAGTGGTAAAGTACCTTGTGGTAGACATTTGGGGTGACATTCTATGGGATGCGGTAAAATCCGCATGTTTTCTATCGCACCTAATCGCACTTTTAAAAATCGCAAGATTGGGCCGTTTTTCGCATATTTAATGAGATGCGAAAAACGGCCCAAATAGTGCGAATAGGTGCTATTTGATGCGATTTCTTTAGTCCTGAAAATGTGCGATTTTCAGGTCTGAAAATCGCACATTTGCAGTAAATCGCAATTTAAAATAAAAAAAAAAAACTGCGCGGGTTCCCCCACCAGAGCATAACCAGCCCCAGGCTCATTGAGCCGGTGCTGGTGACATAAAATCACGGTCCCCGACAAATAGGGGTCCCCTTGATTTAATGAAACCAGCACCAGGCTCAAGGTCCGGCGCTGGTTCCCAAAATACGGGTGACAAAATGACTAGGGGTCCCCCGCATTTCAAGAACCAGCACCAGACCCAACCAGCCAGCAGGGTAATGCCACAGCCGGGGGACACTTATTATATAAGGTCCCGCAGCCAAAGCATTATCCCCCTGGCTGGTCAGCATGGGCAGGGGTCCTGGGGAAGTAGGGACCTTCCCAAAGAAGGGGTCCCCCCTCCAGGACTTACCAGCCCATGCTGAAAGTCCGGGGCTGTCCCCGATGCCCCTGGGCGGTGGGCATCGGGCTGATGAAAAGTGTAAAAAAAGAATAAAAACTATTGTCTTATACTGTAGAACTATGTGTCCCAGCAAGCCTACCCCGCATGCTGGGACTTGGAGAACCAAAAGTCCCAGCATGCGGGGCATTAAAGGGCCCGCTGGCACTTGTAGTTCCACAGTACAAGAAATAGTTAAATAAAACACACACTGACACCCAGAAAAATAAACGTTTAATACATCCACAGCCCACACATACTGATACTTACCTACCCTGAGCCCGTGGGTCGGCCCCTGGATCTGGGGTCCGGGGTCCAGGGCTCCAGGGCTGAAGAGTCCGGTTCCGGGGCCTTGGTCCTGGTTCCGGGGCTGGTCCGGGGCTCCAGGGCTGAAGAGTCCGTTTCCGGGGCCTTGGTCCTGGTTCCGGGGCTGGTCCAGGGCTCCAGGGCTCCTGGGCTGAAGATTCCTGGGGTCCTGAATCCGTAGTAATCCTAAGGGGTACCTGAGGAAGGAAATCCTACTCACCTGGTCCCCGGCGACGACCCCGGCATCTTCAGCTTCAGACGCGCTACTCCCGGCTGGTACCCGCTCACGGACTGGAGAGACGCCGAGATGTTCATCTTCCACGCCTCTCCTCAGACTGATTCTATTGGCCGCCTAGCGGCCAATCAGGAGCCGATATATAATAAGTGTCCCCCGGCTGTGGCATTACCCTGCTGGCTGGTTGGGTCTGGTGCTGGTTCTTGAAATGCGGGGGACCCTAGTCATTTTGTCCCCCGTATTTTGGGAACCAGCGCCGGACCTTGAGCCTGGTGCTGGTTTCATTAAATCAAGGGGACCCCTATTTGTCGGGGACCGTGATTTTATGTCACCAGCACTGGCTCAATGAGCCCGGGGCTGGTTATGCTCTGGCGGGGGACCCCGCGCTGTTTTTTTATTTTTTTTTAAACTGTTTAACCCTTTTTTTCCAACAGAACCTTGAACAGATCTCAATGATCTGTGCAGGGTTCTGGCTTATTCGCTCATCAGAACCTGGTGTGATTTTTGGGCGAATTTTAGACACATTTATACAAATCGCATACCATTAAATATGCGATTTGTATACTTTTAAATGTGAAAACATCTGGATGTGCTGCGAAAAACAGCCATCGCATTTCCAGAATGTCAAATTTGTTGGCCAAACTCGCACTTTTTTCACATTTTCGCAGCTCATTAAATATGCGAAAATGGAAAAACATGCGATTTCGGCCTTTTTTGTGAAAAAAATCTCAAAAAAACCCCGCGTCCCATAGAATGTCACCCTTGAAGTCTACAAACCAAATAATACTGTATGGTAAATGTGTACATTAATTCAGTAAACAAATTGAAAATGGTCAAATAAACACACTGAGTAAGGTTATTTATTCACCTAATTTTACTTATGAACTCAATGAAATAAACAGTGGTTTTGGAACTACAGTAATGTTTAATAAATAGTAACAAATACATGGCGCTCACTTCAGGAACAGTAGGGTGATACAGAGTACTACTGGAAAATAGACATTAGGGCGATATAGAGTGCTGCTGTAACATAGACATTAGGGCAATACAGAGTACTGCTGAAACATAGACATTAGGGCGATACAGAGTACTGCTGGAACATAGACATTAGGGCAATACAGAGTACTACTGGAACATAGAAATTAGGTCGATACAGAGTACTGCTGGAACATAGACAATAGGGCAATACAGAGTACTGCTGGAACATAGACATTAGGGCAATACAGAGTACTACTGGAACATAGACATTAGGGCGATATAGAGTACTGCTGAAACATAGACATTAGGGCGATACAGAGTACTGCTGGAACATAGACATTAGGGCAATACAGAGTACTACTGGAACATAGAAATTAGGGCGATACAGAGTACTGCTGGAACATAGACAATAGGGCAATACAGAGTACTGCTGGAACATAGACATTAGGGCGATATAGAGTACTGCTGAAACATAGACATTAGGGCGATATAGAGTACTGCTGAAACATAGACATTAGGGCGATACAGAGTACTGCTGGAACATAGACATTAGGGCAATACAGAGTACTACTGGAACATATAAATTAGGGCGATACAGAGTACTGCTGGAACATAGACAATAGGGCGATACAGAGTACTGCTGGAACATAGACATTAGGGCAATACAGAGTACTACTGGAACATAGACATTAGGGTGATATAGAGTACTGCTGAACAACTTTAGTGAAATGCAGAGTACTTGTCGATACACAGACATTAGGTTGATACGGAGTGGTGATGGAACATAGACATTAGGGTGCTATAGAGTACTGCTGGAACATAGACATTAGGGCGATACAGAGTACTGCTGGAACAGAGACATTAGGTTAATACAGAGTACTGCCGAAAAATAGACATTAGGGCGATATAGAGTACTGCTAAACAACTTTAGGGAAATACAGAATACTGCCGGAACACAGACATTTGGGTGATTCAGTGCTGCTGGAACATAGACATTAGGATGATACAGAATACTGTTGGAACATAGACATTAGGGCGATCCATAGTACTGCCAGTACATAGACATTAGGATACTGATGAATAACTTTAGGGAAATGCAGAGTACTGCTTGAACAAAATCATGTCTTGCCTATGTGACAATGCCTGTTACAACCCAATTATGTTTTTTCAATCTCAAGTGGTGTTGCAACTGCAATGCATAAGACTCTGCATTGTATGCACTAGGGCACACTTGGTTCTGGAACATGCACATGTGCAAGGATGCAAGATCCGGGCATGCCTTCAACTATGCATTAAGTAATTACTCATTTTTTTTAAAAAAAGTTACACTTCCAGCCATTATACTGTGGTAGTTTTTTGGGGGGGATAAAACAGTGCTTGAAATATAATGTTGAATAGATACAGCAGAGGATTGCTATACCAATATGAGCCCTGAATCAACATAGCTTTACCCAAATTGGGCCTGACAGTATGGTGAATGAATCTCCTGATTTGGTTTTCGGTTTCCTCGACTGTCAAGTTGAACATTTCTTGAATTGTTGAGTTATTTTGGGTAAAATCTGTCAAGATAGTTTCTGCAGCCTATTCACTCTTCCCTCAAATTTAACTTGACAATTCTTTCTGTCGTGACAAGGGAGTTTCTCTTGTTGCATGTCCAAAAACTGTGTTAGGTATATATGCAGGATTCCCTAATGTTTGTAGTGCTTATCTTGAATTCTATTTGTGATATTTTGATAAATATACCTATTTTGTTTAATTTTCCATTGGCTGCATGTTTATATGGTATGCTTTATTCGATTATTCCTTTGTCAGCATCAGTTTTCAGCTTGTATTATGCATTTGTTTACATTATTCCATTTGCCATATAAGAATTATTCACTTTTTTCTGCTCACCTTTCTTGTTCACTGTGCTGGATTTTGCCCACTGAAAGTCTTCTGTATACATCAACAATAGGGGAGAACTCGACTTTCATGTCAAGCAAAACAAGAAAAACAAATGCTCGGACTGTTACTGGTGGGATTGAATACCCCCCTAAGTATGCATTTATACCCTCTACATATTATTACATTTGAATGAAATCTTGGCAATATATATGTAAGTGAATGGAACAGACTTTTCGCCATCAAATCTAATTTATGACCGACACTCCGAAGCCTTGTGGACATATGCATAATGTTTTGTAATTGCCTACAATCATAATGACATGCATGATCGGTTGGCTGTCATTTGTTTATATTTGAACTTGTTCAGAAGTAATGTTAAGACTGATTCGTATCTATAGATTTTCTTTATAACCTAATCAGTTATTTAGCTTATGTGCTGCACGTATGGCTGTTCATCTCCTTCTTGACACAACTACAGGCAAATGTCACTTCTCAACATATGGCAAAATCATTTTCTAAAAACCACAAAACACAGGGAGGGAGAGAGAAAAGGTCTGGATTAGTGCTCCACATGCATGGCAGAACAGCCCGTGTTGTTTTGTAAAAGTTGATGAACTGAGAATGTGAGTGCCCTGGGTTTTGAACTTTAGAAGATAATAGTGAAGATGGCCTTTAGGCTAATCTTATAGTAATGAAAACAGCTGCCACCCCAACAAACAAATATAAAGGAGAATAAATATAATCTCTCAGAATGTGTAGTTAGAGACTGCTGACTTGCTGTGGCATTTAACCCTCTCTGCTGCAAAATACAAAAAACAATTACTCAATGAAGGATATTCTGGTGGATGGCAATGTGCTGTAAAACTATTCCTTTATGGTGTCATAATGTCACTCACAGTAACATTTACCATGTTATATTGGTAATTGGTTGTATTGTTGTATTTGTTATACATAGATTGTCAAATTTGCTTAACTCATTTGTATTCAATGTTATCCGTTTGGGGGAATGGTTTTGATATTCCACTTGAAGAACAATATCACAAATTTGTGATTCAGGGGCATCTATATTGGGTATTTATCATGACAAGTCAACACTGTGCATTAACTTCCCGCATAGTAATAACAAAGGCTATAGAGCTGTACATTGTTGCTATACAGTAACAGTTTATTTTCCTGTGGATAGTGGAACTTAAAGAAAAACTGTACCCAACTCTTTAAATCAGGCATTGGGGTAACAATTACAATTTTAACTTTACATTTAGGGGGTGATTCTTGTTTACTCGCTGTTTAGTTAGTTCGACCCCGTCCAGATGTTTTGGGGGACTGTGCATGTGCAGTTCAACTTTGCGAATGGCTTCAGTGCCGAGTCATTTGCAGGCATTGGGTGGGCCGGGGTGAATGGTGGCGGGGACTGCCCATGGGAACACCCAGCATTTTATGGGCATCCCCATGAAAACTCTAGGTGTTCTCATGGGTACAAAGATGGGCTAATGCCTGCCAGGGCATTCCTGATGTCACAGGGTGTCAGCCAAATGTCCCATCTTCATCTCGGAACTTGTAAATAAAAATGACTTCTATTTGCAAAGGCAGGATAAATCATTTGATGGCTGCGGAGGCATACGAGGTGATGTGTTTTTGTTACACATCCCCTTGCATGTTAAGGAGGGGAATCACCTGTGGCAGGGGAGGGGGAGGTTAAGTTTGGGTGGAAGGTGGCATCTCAGGTGCTCGGTAAGCCTTATCTGCTGGGTCTCTGAAGCCATTAACAGTTCCATGGTGGTCTTTTTTACTGCTCAACTGATTCAAGCATTTAGTCTATTGATTTATGCCTTTCCATATATAAGGAACTTCCAAGCTCATGATGCTTGTTGTAGGGAATGTCAGCAACTACTCACCAGAGGCTTCAGTGTCTGCTAGGTTCACAAGGCCTGATTCAGAGATGGGTGCAATGTGGAAGTCAGACACCGTTATTGAGTTGACAGTTGCAGTGTTGATTTATTAACAAAGTTAATATGGGTAGGGTAGGGGAAATTAGAGGAAAAATAACATCACAGAAAGGGTAGTGGAAAAGTGGAATAGCCTCCCATCAGAGGTGCTAGAGGTTGAAACAGTTGAACATGGATGGGATAGATATAAGAATATCATTACAAATAAATAAGGATCAAATAGTGTTTGAGGTTATAATATGGTTGAAAAAAGGGGCAGACCTCCCTGTACAATGTCGGTGATACCTGCCACATCACACCACATCTCTGTCCCCTAAGACAAGTTATGCACCCCCTCTCATTGACATATGCTTTGCCTACCTGGCTGCCCTCTCCCAAATAAGGCATCCATAAAATTGGCAACAATGGTAGGATGAGGTCAAATGAGGTGCAAACAGTATTAGGCTTAAAACCTTGCACAAAAAGGTAAAGTATTACTTAACCCAAAAAAGGCTATGCTATGTAAAAGAGACATAATTTTAACATATATACACATACTGTAAATTAAATATTTCAGCTAGATCTTCATCCATCAGGCTTTGCACAATATTGCTGAGCTCAACTATTCTCACCTGTTATTAGCCAATTTGTGATAAAAGTGTACTGGCAGCCACAAGGCCAATCTGACTGCAACTGCCTGGCCAGCCTCCTGGCTCCACTAAAGGCCCACATCCACTAGTCAGATTTGGCCTGTTTTCATCAGATTCAGATGGATCTGACAGACTGATCTGACGAAAAAAGGACAAATCTGAGCTCCCTCAGATCAGATGTGCGGCTGAGTCTCAGATCAATCTGACGAAAAAATCTTTAGTGCTGCACCAAAGATCCATCTGATATGAAGCTGTCAGGGGTCTATAACAAGTCTGGCCAGATGTATCTGAAGTGAGTAGAGTGAAAAATTACCCAGGGTCAGATGAGATATCAGGGAGATTCAAGTGAAATCTGAAAAGATTTGTTGTACCTTCAGATATATCTGCATAGTGTATGGGGGGCTTTACTCTCCACTAGCTCAGAAAGGCTCAGCTCTGCCCCTCTGATTTCTGCCAAGTCTGACTCTGCCCACTCTCTTCCCTGTTTACATCACACAGCTTTGGGTTACTCACAGAAGGAGCTGATCGCCGTCTACATAGTTACATAGTAGTTAAGGCCGAATAAAGACGTGCGCCCATTGAGTTCAACCTTGGCCATCGAGTTCAACTTCTAATAGCTAAATGATGGCCATCTTGGTCTAAGTCAAGCCATTTTGGATGAATTTTAGTTTATATCTCTTCTTTGGTCCCATGGACAAGAGTGCTATATATTTTTCAGTGGGTGTGATTACAGAAAACCGAACCCAAGCAGTCAAATATGTTGCCTTAATTTGCATGTTATTCCTTAAAGGAAAAGATGCATTATTTGTTTACAATGTAAGCACTTCTGAATATTATTTAAAATAATATGTTCCCATTTTATTAAATAAAATGCCCTTTTTTAACATATTATTCCAAAAAATATATATATAGAAAACGTGTTTTTCAAATGCTGCTGCAAAATGCAACTGGGCTTGTGTCAAGCTTCTTATTTACATTATTTTTAGTCTAATGAGCATCTTAATAGCAGTGCTACGTGACCATACAACTTCAAGGGACTCTGGTTGATTTGATATGTACATCTTGTACATCTGTGTGCAAATGAGTCTTAGGACCTTATTCTGGTCACATCAGCCCCTTTGTTTACACGAGGCCAATTTTTTGCGTCTGCGCATGCACAGATGCATTTCTGCGCATGTATAGAAGCTCCCTGCTTGAGGCCACTGCAAACAAACTGTTCACCGGGTGCATGCACCCAACTTTGCTGGCGGTGGTGTGGAGGGGCGTGGGCGGCGGGCCATTTGCATATGGGAATGCCAAGAGTTTCATGGGGATTCCCATGAGCATGTGCCCCAATGACGGGTTCGGGGGGCAGCTGACATCACTGGATTTGGACTGCCCTCCCACTTCCTCCTGAGCATCCAAGCATATGTAAGTGACTTGAGAGTCACTTTTATATAAGTGCACCTTTGCCATCATTCAATGGTCGCCAACCATGAAATGTTGTGGGTGTTCCGGTGCAGCCTGAGAATGGATGTTTATGTTATACATCCAATCGCAGCCAGTGCATGCAAACACATGCTGCGAGGAAAGGGGCGGTAGGCCTGGCCTTTGCCGGGTGGAGTTTGGTGGACTCGCATGGCTGCGGATTTGGAGCCTTGCGAATCACACAGAATGAACCCCTTAATCTGTATATAAAGTGTACAAAATTTGACCACAGCTATTTTTTTTTCACACCATGCTCTGTTTGGTTTCAACTGCACCTTTGTTAATACAGTATTTGTAACTACTTTATGTATGGGAAAAGTCACAGCCCACTGTCATTGGTACATAGTCAGTGGTCAGTGGGCTGAATAAAAAAATTATTTATAAATTTGCATTTTGTGGGAATTGCCCATCAAACCTTTTTTATTAACCCGTAGAGTGCCAACGTTGCTGTGAGAGATCCTCAAAATATCCGTTAAAAATACCAGCACTGCTCACAGCGAATCTTCTTTTTTTTGGTTGCAATATTTAACTAAGCTTCAATTAATTGACTTGGCTGTATTTGTATTTATTTATACAAAAAGAACAGTCGCTTTGAGCGATGCTGGCATTTCTAGCGGATATTTTGAGGATCGTTCAAAGCAATGTTGGCAATCAAAGGATTAATAGAGCTGTCACGACAAACTGTTCATATATTCTGCTATTTGGTGTGGTCAGAGTAACACTTGAGACCAAATTCTAGTAGTGAAATATGAAATTTCATGGCCGAATGTAGAATAAAGTGGTTACTATTACAGAACAATATAGAAAATGTTACTCATGTCTTCTAAACATATTTTAAAAAGCAGAGGGTTCAAAGATCAAAGTAAATGGATTGCTTTTTAAAGAAAAAAATGATGTTCTTACAGTACCTGACTCTTTTAAGTTTAACATTATACAGTTCCTTTTGATACATTTTGCTGATGACAGTAGACCTATTGTGATTGTTTGAAGCTTAAAAATTGTTCACAATTTGTACATGACATTTAAATTAAATGTGAGGCGTCACTTGTCTTAATACATGCGTGACTTTCTATTGTTTCTCTCCTGCTTCTACTGTAAAGAGAATTCAATGTACCTATTACCATTATCAAATTGAAACTATATTATTATCACATCAGCGTTATAGGAGTTGGCATATGAAATGAATGCATGTGTACAACATCTCTTCCCTCCTGATTTGCAATATGCAGAAGGAATTCGATTTGTTAATTACGTAGATTGTGTGCTATGAAAAGAGATGTCTGATAACACAGAGAGTAATAAAACGACATTGACTCTTTGGTTTTGGCAAAGGTAATTTTGGATTGAATTGCTCTAGAGGATGAAAACGCTGCATAATGAAGAAATTCCATAATTGTTTTCTATTCTAAGAATTAGGATATTTTACTTGTCTGTCTTACAGATTTGTAAGGTATTGTGCCTAATACAGTATGGCACATGATACTAACCCATGGATTGCAGTCACATTTTTTAATTGAAAACAATTTACAGTTTTTAAGATTGTTTTCCTTTATGTGAGGTATACTGTAATGTTATTCGAGTAACAGCTACAGGTTGAGTATCCCTTATCCAAATAATTCTGAAAATCCAGTCTCCAAAATGTACATTTATTTTTTTATTTTTTGCTAAAAACCTACTGGATACATCTGTAACTTGCACTACTGGGGAAATAACATGTAACTGGCACTAAATATGTGCAAGGACAATGATTGCTTGGCATTAAAATTCAGTGCCTGAGATTGTACACAAAGTTTTTTCATGTTTTAAAACCTTATTTCATGCACAAATACAATATATTTGTGTGTATTTCATGTGTTTGATGTGCTTATGCAACATCTATGCAAAATACATCAAGATATCTCATTCAAATATAAAAATATTCCAAAATATGGAATATTTTATTAACAGTTTCTTATATAGCGCATACATATTCCACAGCGCTGTACAGAGAATATTTGAACATTCGGTACTTATGTATTATCTGGACTCCCATGTTAAATGCACCCCATTTTTTTCATACCCCTACTATCCAACTACGCATGGAGTTGATTTTATATAGTGTGGCGAGCGCAGCGAGCCACCGTGCCCGAAGCGTGGTGAGCGCAGCGAGCCCCGCGAGGGGACGCGGTCTCATAAGAAAAACGGGAGTCCAGATATTACATAAGTACCGAACATTCATATCAGTCCATGCCCCAGTGGAGCTTACAAACTATATTCTCTATCACATGCACAGACAGACATTCTCGGGTTCATTTTTGTTGGTAGCCAATTAACCTACCAGTATATTATTTTTGGATTGTGGGAGGAAACCGGAGTACCTGGAGGAAACCCACGCAAGCACAGGGAGAATATACAAACTTCATACAGTTAGAGCTATGGTGGGAATCAAACCCATGACCTCAGTGCCATGAGGCAGCAATGCTAACCATTACACCATCGGTACTGCCCCATTATCCAAAATGAGTATTTTGGATAATGGATACTCAACCTGTAGAGCATAAAACCAACAGTCATAGGCATTTAAGTTTCTGGTCCCAGATTCAGCTGACTGTCAAAGAATTGATCGCCATTTGTTTGACTAACTAAGGTCATGGATGAAGCATTAACAATAAGTGGTGGCTCCATTGGTGGGGCAGCACAGTTCAATTTTTAAAAAGAGGAGCCACATCTACTGCCAGTGAGTCAGTTTGGAATGCAAGTTGGGGGCAGTTGGTGCTGCTCCCCATATTTGAATTTTGAACTGTGCTGCAGCACCTCCTCTGGAGCCTCCAGTGGTGATAATACATAACATATGGGGTAGCACAAATTAATAAAGTAATGCCAAATACCGGTAAATAAAAACTGGTAAAAAAAGCATGGTTCTTACAGGTTCATTTCCACGTTGCTGTGCAGTGTAAATGGGTTATACAGTATATACATAAAGATGCGAACAAGGAAAAGGTCACACAAAAGATGCTCAGTGCTAACGAATCCCTTAATGGAATGGCACAATTAGAACCTGGTACACTTGCTGTTCTCCTTTTATTCCCATTACCTTTCCTTTTACATACTATGAAGAATTGAATAAAATAATATATATTGAAAACAATAATTAATATGTTGTTTATTTCAGTTCAGGTAATTAAATTGAGATTTTTTATGAGAAACAAAACCACAACAGCACACAAAATTGAATGGCTTATAATAAATGTTCTGCAAGTGAGAATGTTAAAACAAATGCAATTATAGTTATCAAGATAGTTTCATCAAATGCTTTGGTAAGAATAACAAACAATGACCTTTTGTAGTTGTACACACCAGATGGCTTTTTGTTCAGAGTGCAAAATTCTACAGTTGGTGCTAAGAAAGAGGTGAACATATAATGCCAGTCGTAGGAATACTTGAAAGTTCTATTTCAATGGTACAATAAAATAATTTTGGATGCTTTATGGTTTACTGATGGGAATTTGGAGATTTTCAGCATTTCGATTTCAAATACCGCATACAGCATCTGCCCATTGTTTGGACACTTTCCAGATACATTGTAATTGATGTGAACTAAAATAACAAAACAAAGCAATGAAATGCCGCCAGGGTCTACGTTGGCTTTAGATCCATTTTTCTTTTATTCTCAAAGTTACTTGGAACAGACCTTCAAAATGTAAAACTAGATCTTGCTTTCTGTATCATAAAGTACATCTAACATTGATTCTTTCACAGACTCAGGCTAGTATGTTTTACATACTGTATGTAGTCTTACTTGGCTCCACAGAGCTGAAACTTTACTTTCACTTTTATGGATAAAACAGCAGAAAATATTTACATGGATTTGAAAAGTGTGAATTAACAGCCAAAGATACAAAAAAACTATATTATTTATTTATTAACAGTTTCTTATATAGCCCACACAAATTCCGCAGATGTTTACAGAGTATATTTGAACATTCACATCAGTCCCTGCCACAGTGGAGCTTACAATCTATATTCCCTACCACATGTACATGCACACACAGGAATTCTAGGGTTAATTTTGTTGGTAGCCAATTAGCCTACCAGTATATTTTTGGATTGTGGGAGGAAACCGGAGTACCCGGAGTAAACCCACACAGGCATGGGGAGAATATACAAACTCGCACAGTTAGAGCCATGGTGGGAATTGAACCCATGATCTCAGCACTGTGAGGCAGTAATGCTAACCATTACACCATCCGTACTGCCCGTATATATGTGGCATATATAAAAACATTCAATATTCCACATGTACTAAGCCACAATGAAATACTTATTATTTTATATTAGGAATGTAGCCAGAATCAATCACCTAATTCCAATAGAAGAAATCTGCCAAATGTCATGCATGCATCTGTATTATCACATCTAGACTACTGCAATGCCCTCTATATTAGTCTTCCAGCAAAATAATTGCATGACTTGTAGATGGCACCAAATGCAGCTGCCAGGCAAATACCCTACCAGCCCCTCTCTAGCCACATAACACCCATTCTCTACTGCTTTCATTGACTAATTGTAAAATGTCAACTCGCTTTCAAGAGTGGCCAACTCAGTTTCAAAGTCCTACTTGACCAGGGCCAAAGTACTTAAAGCAGTTTCTGATTCCTTACTGTCACACTCAATTATTGGTATCTGTTGATGAAGAACTAATAACAGTACCTAGAATCTCCCAAAATTCTTTCTGTTGTCGTTTTCAGCTATGTGGCTCTATGGAACTCTCTTTCCTGCAGGGTTCAAGAAGCCTTCACTCTAGAAATTTTCAAACACAGGGGTAGATTTATTAAGCTTGGTGAAGTGATAAAGTGTCTGGTTTTTATCACCGGCCAATCAGCTCCTACCTGTCATTTTTCAAACCAAGCCTGTAACTTCACAGGTAGAGGAATCGACCAGAGATAAAAACCATACAGTTTATCACTTCACCGAGCTTAATAAATCTGACCCACAGACTCAAAACTTAATTGTTTACACATCATTTCACTGATATATCCACTATTACACTTGTTTTCTGTTTGGTGCTGTAAAGGCAAATGTAAAGCACTTTGAGTCCTATTAGGAGAAAAGGGCTATATAAATAACACTGATATTAAAATGTACCTAAAAAAGAAAATCATTGGCTGAAAAAAACTGCAAATTAGAAACATAACATTTGACAACAGATAAGAACCACTTAGCCCATCTAGTATGGTCATGTACACAAACACACACACACGCTAGGGTCAGACCCAGATTAAGGGCCAAATAGGCTTAAGGCTGAACATATTCATGAGCCTATTATGAAAAGGAGGTGAGGCTAATACCATGTAAATGTAGGACCCATACACTATGTGCACCCATAGGCATGCACAGCCCATTTTATTAGGGGGTGCACCGTCAAAGGGGTGTGTCTAGCACCACCTATTGGGCGTGTCTAGCATCGCCCATTGGGTGTGTCTAACACTGCCAATCATGCATGTTTACCATCATCTATTGGTACTTGCTACAATATAAAATGTCTCTCAGCCAGAACATAATCTCCGGCCTATTTCAGTTTTAATATTCTTATTACTCTGTATAACAGTACATGCATATAAAGTAAAAAATATATATATATGGATTATGTAGGTATGTAGGTATATGACAATGGTCTAGTACAATTAACAATGCAAAACACACAATTGATTGATGGGCACTAATTTTAACAGAATACAGGTCTAAAAAGCAAAAGACTTTGGTAAAGGGTATTGCTGGTATTGCTAGTGGCAGGGAGTTGTCCACAAGAGTGGGCACAGCATTTCGGGGTGCCTGTGCACCCCTCACACTCAATGTGTGTACACCTATGTGTGCACCAATGTCTCTCTAAATATATAAAACATTGCCTGAATGTATACAATTGGAATGTAATTTTAATGCTTATGATTTATGGCCAAACATGTGGTCATGTGGTGTCTGTATGTTTATTCATGATGCTGCCATGATGTTGGGCCTATTTTTATGTAGAGGCCTGGAGCTGCAGCTCCATCCACCCCATTGTTAATCTTTCCATGACTAGGGTTACCTTTTTCAGGAGCTACTTACTGTATATTAATTAGTATACTCTTGGATTGTGGGAGGAAAGCAGAGGAAATCCACGCAAGCATGGGGAGAATTTACAAACTACACATGTGTGCTACCACTGAAATCGATGTCGGGGACTCAGCATGGTCCCGGCATCAGCAAGTGCATACACACTTGCTGATGCTAGCATTGATTGACAGTGGGGGAAGGGCAGGTTGTTCATCAGAAATGGAAATATCCATACATAATACATACTAAATATTGTAGGTGATCCCTATCTCCCAAGAATGGATGTTTTGGGGGAATTTACTTCCAATATGTAATGATAACTCAGCCCTTTTTATAAACTAAAAACTATTGTGTATAAATAAACTTCAGACACCTGTCTTGGACAGGTTAGCTGGCATTTAGTTCATTGTTTGCCTGTCAAACTTGTGAGCAAAGGTTTCTTTACACAGCAGAAACTTTTGGCAATTGTCCATTTAGTTTTCCCAAAGTCAGATATTTCTCACCATGACGGAGTTTCATTAAAACAGCGAGTTGGGCCATGTTTAGTTGTAGAAACGCTTGGTGCATTTGAACCATAAAACTTTTCCCAATTACACAGTTGAGGAATTAGGTGAGATTGGAAAGTCCTTAAGTATACATTTATAAAATAAAATAAATATATATATATATATATACAATATATACACTTAACATCGGCACTCACCTTTCCTAGTTTTGGGGTGCCCTATGGCTTGTGACCACATTGTTTAAACAGACATTGGATGGGCTCTGCACACACTAAATTAACTGATAATAAATAGTGGAGATTTGGTTCATGAATTGATCAATGCATTTAAGCCTGCAGCCCCCGTCAAGGGACCCCACTGTTCTGCAGGTCCTACCACTATCGCTGAAAATGGCTGCAATACACATAGCTATCACATCAATGTTTGATACCAGGCATGCTATCAGGTCTGAAGCTCACAGCAGACTTTGCTTTTATAGGTGAGCAGCTACCAACACACCTGTCACTAATCATCTAGGGAAATGGCTAACACAAGCTATGGAATCTTAGTTAAAAACAGGGTGCATGAGAGAATGTGACCACAATAAGACTAATTTAAAAAAAAATTAATCTAATAAACAATATATACACTTAACATCGGCACTCACCTTTCCTAGTTTTGGGGTGCCCTATGGCTTGTGACCACATTGTTTAAACAGACATTGGATGGGCTCTGCACACACTAAATTAACTGATAATAAATAGTGGAGATTTGGTTCATGAATTGATCAATGCATTTAAGCCTGCAGCCCCCGTCAAGGGACCCCACTGTTCTGCAGGTCCTACCACTATCGCTGAAAATGGCTGCAATACACATAGCTATCACATCAATGTTTGATACCAGGCATGCTATCAGGTCTGAAGCTCACAGCAGACTTTGCTTTTATAGGTGAGCAGCTACCAACACACCTGTCACTAATCATCT
Source organism: Crinia signifera (assembly GCF_055691185.1). Lineage (NCBI taxonomy): Eukaryota > Metazoa > Chordata > Amphibia > Anura > Myobatrachidae > Crinia > Crinia signifera. The sequence continues at coordinate 104,467,114 of NC_139217.1, read as the reverse complement.
AGGGAAATGGCTAACACAAGCTATGGAATCTTAGTTAAAAACAGGGTGCATGAGAGAATGTGACCACAATAAGACTAATTTAAAAAAAAATTAATCTAATAAACAATATATACACTTAACATCGGCACTCACCTTTCCTAGTTTTGGGGTGCCCTATGGCTTGTGACCACATTGTTTAAACAGACATTGGATGGGCTCTGCACACACTAAATTAACTGATAATAAATAGTGGAGATTTGGTTCATGAATTGATCAATGCATTTAAGCCTGCAGCCCCCGTCAAGGGACCCCACTGTTCTGCAGGTCCTACCACTATCGCTGAAAATGGCTGCAATACACATAGCTATCACATCAATGTTTGATACCAGGCATGCTATCAGGTCTGAAGCTCACAGCAGACTTTGCTTTTATAGGTGAGCAGCTACCAACACACCTGTCACTAATCATCTAGGGAAATGGCTAACACAAGCTATGGAATCTTAGTTAAAAACAGGGTGCATGAGAGAATGTGACCACAATAAGACTAATTTAAAAAAAAATTAATCTAATAAACAATATATACACTTAACATCGGCACTCACCTTTCCTAGTTTTGGGGTGCCCTATGGCTTGTGACCACATTGTTTAAACAGACATTGGATGGGCTCTGCACACACTAAATTAACTGATAATAAATAGTGGAGATTTGGTTCATGAATTGATCAATGCATTTAAGCCTGCAGCCCCCGTCAAGGGACCCCACTGTTCTGCAGGTCCTACCACTATCGCTGAAAATGGCTGCAATACACATAGCTATCACATCAATGTTTGATACCAGGCATGCTATCAGGTCTGAAGCTCACAGCAGACTTTGCTTTTATAGGTGAGCAGCTACCAACACACCTGTCACTAATCATCTAGGGAAATGGCTAACACAAGCTATGGAATCTTAGTTAAAAACAGGGTGCATGAGAGAATGTGACCACAATAAGACTAATTTAAAAAAAAATTAATCTAATAAACAATATATACACTTAACATCGGCACTCACCTTTCCTAGTTTTGGGGTGCCCTATGGCTTGTGACCACATTGTTTAAACAGACATTGGATGGGCTCTGCACACACTAAATTAACTGATAATAAATAGTGGAGATTTGGTTCATGAATTGATCAATGCATTTAAGCCTGCAGCCCCCGTCAAGGGACCCCACTGTTCTGCAGGTCCTACCACTATCGCTGAAAATGGCTGCAATACACATAGCTATCACATCAATGTTTGATACCAGGCATGCTATCAGGTCTGAAGCTCACAGCAGACTTTGCTTTTATAGGTGAGCAGCTACCAACACACCTGTCACTAATCATCTAGGGAAATGGCTAACACAAGCTATGGAATCTTAGTTAAAAACAGGGTGCATGAGAGAATGTGACCACAATAAGACTAATTTAAAAAAAAATTAATCTAATAAACAATATATACACTTAACATCGGCACTCACCTTTCCTAGTTTTGGGGTGCCCTATGGCTTGTGACCACATTGTTTAAACAGACATTGGATGGGCTCTGCACACACTAAATTAACTGATAATAAATAGTGGAGATTTGGTTCATGAATTGATCAATGCATTTAAGCCTGCAGCCCCCGTCAAGGGACCCCACTGTTCTGCAGGTCCTACCACTATCGCTGAAAATGGCTGCAATACACATAGCTATCACATCAATGTTTGATACCAGGCATGCTATCAGGTCTGAAGCTCACAGCAGACTTTGCTTTTATAGGTGAGCAGCTACCAACACACCTGTCACTAATCATCTAGGGAAATGGCTAACACAAGCTATGGAATCTTAGTTAAAAACAGGGTGCATGAGAGAATGTGACCACAATAAGACTAATTTAAAAAAAAAATTAATCTAATAAACAATATATACACTTAACATCGGCACTCACCTTTCCTAGTTTTGGGGTGCCCTATGGCTTGTGACCACATTGTTTAAACAGACATTGGATGGGCTCTGCACACACTAAATTAACTGATAATAAATAGTGGAGATTTGGTTCATGAATTGATCAATGCATTTAAGCCTGCAGCCCCCGTCAAGGGACCCCACTGTTCTGCAGGTCCTACCACTATCGCTGAAAATGGCTGCAATACACATAGCTATCACATCAATGTTTGATACCAGGCATGCTATCAGGTCTGAAGCTCACAGCAGACTTTGCTTTTATAGGTGAGCAGCTACCAACACACCTGTCACTAATCATCTAGGGAAATGGCTAACACAAGCTATGGAATCTTAGTTAAAAACAGGGTGCATGAGAGAATGTGACCACAATAAGACTAATTTAAAAAAAAATTAATCTAATAAACAATATATACACTTAACATCGGCACTCACCTTTCCTAGTTTTGGGGTGCCCTATGGCTTGTGACCACATTGTTTAAACAGACATTGGATGGGCTCTGCACACACTAAATTAACTAATAATAATTAGTGGAGATTTGGTTCATGAATTGATCAATGCATTTAAGCCTGCAGCCCCCGTCAAGGGACCCCACTGTTCTGCAGGTCCTACCACTATCGCTGAAAATGGCTGCAATACACATAGCTATCACATCAATGTTTGATACCAGGCATGCTATCAGGTCTGAAGCTCACAGCAGACTTTGCTTTTATAGGTGAGCAGCTACCAACACACCTGTCACTAATCATCTAGGGAAATGGCTAACACAAGCTATGGAATCTTAGTTAAAAACAGGGTGCATGAGAGAATGTGACCACAATAAGATATATTGTATATTCTTTGCAGTGGCAGAATATTATTTAAACAGTTTGAAAGGAAATTGCTAAAAAGTCTGGTACAATTGCTTACAATTGTTCCCTATGTAAAATCGGGCCGATGTAAAATCGGGTCTCAGGGACCATTTTACATTGGTTCCAATGTAAAAATAGCATCGATCGCATCGATCGCATCGATCGCATCCCATGCGATTTGGTTGCATGTGATGCGATCGACGTGATTTTTTAGGACCCGATGGGTACAATTTTAATTGCTGGCGCCGTGCTAGGAACCAAGTACCGTTAATACAAATATTGCACCCATAAAAAGAACAGTCGCTGTGAGCATTGCTGGCATTTTTTGTGGATATTTCGAGGTCATTATGGTGAATTATGTTTACAAATATTGTAAACAGTGGATTCCATTGTTGGACCTCTTTACATGGATGTACCAGTACAAAAAGCAAAGTTAGTAAATAAAATCCTTTTAATGCCAGTGAGTATGAGATCTAAATGAAATACATATAGACAGTGGCGGCTCCTGCCTTTAGACTTAAGGGGGGGGGGGGCTGCAATTTCCTGGTTACTGCTCATTGCAAATAGTCATTAATTATTTGCAGATTATTAGTTTGATTTGCACTGTACTAGTGTTTGTATGCATGAATTGTAAATAAATGATGTACTTATATGCACACAATTACAGATACAAAACAAAATACACACTTTTAATAACTTTAATATTAATTAAAGTACAAAAATGATACTATTAATAAAGATCTACACACAAATATTATTAAAATAAAAAAACATTAGGTACTTATGAGTTATCCGGGCGCCCGATTTCTAAATCGGGTCGGATCGGGCACATCGCATCGCATCGCATGCGACCATCGGATGCGATGCGATGCAATGCGATGCGATGACCCGATTTTTCCATAGGAATCAATGTTAAAATGGACTGAGTCCATTTTAACATGGAATTCAATGGGAAAAAGGGGTCCTTTTCATACCCCTACTATCCAAGTGGGCATGGAGTTGGATATAAACCTGTGGCGAGCGTAGCGAGCCACCGAGCCCGAAGCGTGGCGAGCGTAGCGAGCCCCGCGAGGGGACATAGAATACCGTCCCCTCGCGGGGCTCGCTTCGCTCGCCACGCTTCGCTCGCCACGCTTCGGGCTTGGTGGCTCGCTACGCTCGCCACAGGTTTATATCCAACTCCATGCCCACTTGGATAGTAGGGTTATGAAGAGGACCCCTTTTTCCCATTGAATTCCATGTTAAAATGGACTCTGTCAATTTTAACATTGATTCCTATGGAAAAATCGGGTCATCGCATCCGATGGTCGCATGCGATGCGATGCGATATCGCATCGCATCGCATCTGATTGTATGCCTTAACTTAAGGCATACAATCAAAAAATCGGGCGCCCGGATAACTCATAAGTACCAAACATTATTATTATTTATTATTATTATTATTATTATTATTATTATTATTATAGACCATATACCATAGAAGCACTGTAGCTCTGGCGATTTGCACAAAATGGCTTCCTGTTGGAAGCTATTGCTGTCATCGCTCCGGGTACTGGCAGCCCAAGAGGGGGAAGAGTTTCCAGCTCTATGTATGATGAACAGTAGCAGCTTTCAATAGAAATCTACTACATGCTGAACTCCTCCCCACAGGGTTGGGCTGTTGCATTGTCTGCCCTGCTGCTTCATGGAGCCTGGTGAGAGGAGGCTACCAGCATGTCAGAGACACAGACGGCCAGCACCAGAGCTCCAGAGGTAGGAGGGGGCACGGGGGGGAGGCACCGGAGCCTGGTGCTGTCTGTCTGTCTCTGGCATTGGGATTTTAACTGGAGGGGCTGCAGTCCTATAGCAGGAGCCGCCACTGCATATAGATGATTGGTGGTCGGGATGCTGGCAGTCAGAATACCAATGCTGGCATCCTTACAGTATGTAGGGAATCCTAATAGGGGTCATGTAAGTAAACCTACCCTCTCCATGCCCCCAACAATTAAGCAATGCCATTACATTTTCAGTGTGGGTCTGTTATTTGTTTTAGACTCCATACTGTATATCAGCTTTAAATGATATTAGTCTTCTACGGAGGCTATAGCTCTATTTAAAAGGGGTCTGATACTTGCAAATAGTAAAAGTTCTTGCCTTCCTGTAGCAAGGAGGTATTTTGTGCTAAGAATGAGCCAGCTGCTGAATGCAGGAACATGTGCTCCAGGGCTGTTAGGTCAAAGAATCCCTGAGAGACAAAAATAATATGAAGGCCAGAGGATTACAAAAAAAGGTCAGATATTCCCTTAGATCTCATACCCATTGGCATTATAGAGGTATAACATTTATAGAGGTCCAATAGAAACCATTGTTCACAATATCATAGCATTCACTTTCGATGACCTCCATATGCAAATAAACATGCTATAGTAGACAACCACACATCCAATGTATTTTACTGGGTCTCCTCTGGGTAATCCGGTTGTCTCCCACAAACTAAATATATACTGGTAGATTAATTGGCTTTCAACAAAATTAACCCTATTGCATTTACATGTGGTAGGAAATATAGATTTTAAGTTCTACTTGGGCAGGGACTGATGTATTCTCGGTAAAGCAGTGCGGAATATGTTTGCGCTATATAAATAACTGATAAAAAGTAAATTGCTAATAATAATAAGCAGGATTTATGCCATTATAGGAATATGGGTACTTTGATCAATGGTGCTAGATATCTTAGTGCTCAAATCATTCCATGCTGATGGACTGAAGTGAACATATAATGCTTATATCTCCATGAGGAGATGTAATAAACCTTGGTGAGTATTAAAGTGGAGAGATAATACAGAAACCAAACAGATCCTGTCATGTTACAGACTGTGTTTGAATAATAGTAGGAGCTGATTGGTTGATAGCTTAACTCTCTTTGCTTTATACATCCGCCCCCATGTCACAGAAGAGTGCTTAAGCTGAGAATTTGTATGCATTGCTCACTTTGCATCTATCGTTCCCCTGTGTGGCATAACCCGACATCTATGAACCAGAGATATAATTTTAAGAGGGATTTGAGTGATTTATCTCTTTAATTCAATATCTATAAAAATTTAATATTTGACCAAAAGCTTTATATCTAATAATGCAATAGCTAATAAAATTGTAAGACATGCATTTATTTTTTATTTATTACCAGATATTTATATAGCGCACACATTATTTTGCAGCACTTTTTAGAAAATATTGGAACACTCACAGCAGTCCCTGCCCCAGTGGAGCTTACAATCTATATTCCTTACCACATGCACATATAATCATTAGAGAGCTAATTTGTTAGGAGCCAATATCCTACTAGTGTATTTTTGAAATATGGGAGGAGTCCGGAGTACCGGGAGGGAACCCACGCAAGTAAGGGGAGAATATACAAACACAAACGCATAGACAATGCTAATCATTACACCATCCATGCTGCCCCCATTAATGGCAGTGTGAATAATTTAATAATAGATCCTATCAAATCTACAATGACATGAATTGGGTCTTATAAAGATAAGGTTTTAATAAAGTCATTATGAGTTTCAGAGCTCAGGATCTGAATCACAAATCTAGGAATGTCCAAGGTAATGTTGTGTAAAATGTGAATTTCCATAATAGTAAACAGATAAAAATAATTAGTTAATCTCAGGCACTGTTTTCAAGGGATATCCGAAAGTCTCACATTAAATTGACAGTAATCTAAACATCAGATGCTTTTCATCAGATTCCCCTGGATTTTGCTAGAAGTACAGTATATCTAACCACCCACCATCATGTTTGCAGCCACTTAATAAAAGAAACACAGAAGGCTGATTAAGCCTGAAGGGACATAAACCACTAAGGGTTCTCTTAGGGTACACCATGCTGTTGGTCACATGACTATGTTGATGAGGATGGGCATAAGGCCTATCAGGACAGGGGGGAGGGTCCAAGCAGGGTAGGAAGGATCACGCTGTTAGAGTGATCTGCCCCTGTCCAAGAAGCTGCTGACCAGGCAAGACCTCCAGTGCAGCTTCCCCTCTGAGTCAGGTTTTTCTCTAAAATTAATAGCTGTTAATCTCTCCTTTCTATCTCTTTATAGCAACAGCATACTCTGTCCTTCCCTTCTGTCTCTATTTCCTACCTTACATAGGCCTTGCTCCGCTGCAGCTATGCCCCGTCCGTCCAGGGTATCCAGGCTGCCTGCCCGTTTGGCAGAGTCTGCGCTCACGTGCAGGGGTCGCGCTGGGTCCGGCTCTGAGGTCCCTCCGGGTCCTGTAACCCGGGGGGGGTCACGGCGGGGACCGGCGTTGTCTAGCGCACGTGGGCGCGATGAGCCGGCTGGGGCGCGTGTGGATGACGCGGCCGGGCGGCCGGCCGCGTCACACGCGAGGGGAGGCCGCGGTCGTGGCGCCGCTGCCTCTCCGGCAGCAAGGGGGTCGGGCAGCGCTAACGCCCGGGGGACTGTAGTGCACGCGGCCAGGGCGCAAGTGGATGACGCGGCCGGGCAACCGACCGCGTCACGCGCGAGGAGAGGCCGCGGCCGCAGCGCCGCAGCCTCTCCAGCTACAGGGGGGTCGGGCAGGGGTAGCGCCCGTGGTGCTGATAGTCGCGGGCGCGGGCAGGAGACCCGCGGCCCGCGTGGGACATTAATTCGCAGGGCGACCAGGTCAGGCACCCGCCAGGCGGGGCCTGATTCAGGCCTGGTCGCATCTGCTGCCCCCAGCGTTCCTGCACCACAGCAGTCAAGGGGTAGGCTTAGCATAAGGGCTAGGGACGCTCCCAGTGTCCCCAGGCGGGCGATTAGATCAACGCAGCCTGGGGTGGGATATAGACTGCCCTCAGTCACGCGCCCTACACGGGCGGTTAATGCATTAAGTGCCCCCACTGCCACCCCTACCAGGAGGATGGCAGCGTTAGCCCCTTTGCGGCTGGCAAAATGGCGCCTGTTGCAGGCGGCTAGGAGAATCCCTCAACAGCCGGGCCCCCGTGCCCCTATGGAGGGGGAGGATGCGCGACAGCTCCTGGCGCTGCTGTCATCTTTCTTGGGGCAACCTCTAAATGCGGCGCCTTCCCCGGTGGCATCCCCGCCTCCCTTGCCCGTGCCCTCCACGTCGGCCCAAGCATCGATGGGAGCAGGTGTCACTCAAGCTCTTGAAGCTTCCACATCCACGGCTGCAGCTGTCCGGCCAGCCTCCACGGATGACCCTGCCCACGGTGGACCCTCGGAAATGAGCCTCGTGCCTCGGGACGGCACTTCAGGTGGGTCAAAAAGAAAGAGCAAACGGCGCAGGCGTAGGGACTCCCGCACCTCCTCCTCATCCTCGGGACGTTCAGGCTCAGAGACGTCCGGGGAGGAGGGTGGACGAAAGTCAAGGAGACGTCGGCGTCGCCACGGGCGACGTCGCCGTCATTCTAGTTCCAGTGGTAGCTCAGGGTCCCCCTTATACCCTAGAGGTCAGGTGGTGCAGTGTGAGAATACCGCTGTGCTTAGAGGCTTGAGACGCAGTGTGCAAGAGCGTATTAGAGATGGAAAATACGTGAATTTCTTTAAGATGACCGCACAGGATGAAAAAGATTATCGCGCAGCTATGCGAAAAGGAGGGATTGGGGAGGAGGCTTTTTGCACTTACCACAGGTGGCAAGCGGGTCTCTTCATGTTTGCAGCCTGTTACCTGGAAACTAGGCCCCAGGAACACATGAATGTAATGCGTTACATACACATGATGCATTCTATGTTCCTTACTGATGGGGACTCGACATGGCGATCCTATGACGAGAGTTTCAGAAGGAAACAGTCAGGGCTAGCAATCATGAACTTAGGCTGCAAGGATGTGGAGATCTGGATGGGCCCAAAACCCGCAGCTCCACCGACTGCGGCCCCCACCCCTCCTCCAAAGAAGGCCGCGACGCCCTTTCGCGCAGGAGGGGGGGCGGGGGGACCCTCCGCTGGGCGCTGCTATGGTTACAACGGGGCAGGCTGTTCCCTGGGGGCGCGATGCAAATACAAGCACTGTTGCACTAAGTGTTGGGGCCCCCACACGGCCAAAGAATGCAAGAAAGGAAAGCAGGGAGGCCCGCCGGCCGCGCAAGCAGCAGGCGGACACCCTCACTAAGGCCGTTTCCCCAATTAGACTCGACCGCATGGCCAGCTGGCTGGCGGCATACCCTCATAAGGAGGAGGCTTCCTTCTTGCGGTCAGGATTTGACGTAGGTTTTCGCCTTCCCATTGACGGGGAGGTGTCGACCTCGTCACCCCGAAATTTAAAATCTGCCATACAGATGCCCGGGGTGGTTTTGGATAAGGTGGCTAAGGAGGTTTCACTGGGTAGGATGATAGGTCCTTTCCAGTTCCCCCCAGTGGCCAATTTAGTCTTATCACCAGTGGGAGTGGTTCCCAAGAAGGCCCCGGGCAAGTATCGGCTCATTCAACACCTGTCACATCCTGTGGGCAGCTCGGTGAATGACGCCATCCCCGAAGAATTGTGCCGAGTTCGATACCAGTCTTTCGAACAGGCTTTAACAATGGTTCGGGGTTATGGCCTAGGGGCACTACTGGCAAAGATTGACATCGAGTCGGCCTTTCGCCTCCTCCCCCTGCACCCGGAGTCTTTTCGGTTCATGGGCTTTCGCCTCCCCACGGGTTTTTACGTGGACAGGTGCTTGCCCATGGGCTGTTCGATCTCCTGCGCCTTCTTCGAACGTTTCAGTAGCTTTTTGCACTGGTGCGTCGTTACGGGATCAGGGGAGTCCGGGGTGGCCCACTATCTGGATGACTTCCTGTGTGTGGGCCCCGCGGAATCATCGCGCTGTGAATTTTTGCTAGCATACATGCAGGGCCTGTTCCAGTATCTAGGGGTACCGGTGGCAGCTGACAAGACGGAGGGGCCGGTTTCCTGCCTTTCCTTCTTGGGCATCGAGATCGACACGATTGCCGGATGCTGCAGGTTGCCTCTGGACAAGCTGGCCCGTCTGAGGGCGGCAATATCCCTCGCGCTCCACACAGGTAAGCTGCAGCTGCGCCAAATGCAGTCTTTGTTGGGTCTGCTACATTTTGCGTGCAGGGTGATTCCCATGGGGCGGGTTTTCTGTAGAAAACTTGAGAGATCCGTCTCTGGGGTCAGGCATCCCTTGCATTTCATACGGCTCTCAGCCGAGCTGAAAAGGGACCTGCGAGTGTGGCTATCCTTCTTAGAGCATTTCAATGGGGTCCTCATATGGCCTTCCCCCCCCTGCGACAATCACCAACTGCAGTTGTTTACTGATGCCGCGGGAGGGGTGGGTTTTGGAGCTTTCCTGGATGGGTCATGGTGCGCAGCACCATGGCCTCCGGAGTGGTTCACCGAGGGCCTCACAAAAAACTTGTTGCTCCTCGAGCTGCTTCCCATAGTGGTGGCTTTGGAGATATGGGGTGACAGGCTACGCAATGCTAGCATCATATTCTGGTGTGATAACCTGGGAGTAGTGCACGCTATCAACCGCCAGGGTTCCTCCTCCCTTCCAGTAGTTCGCCTCTTAGCGCGGCTGGTGCTAAAATGTTTGCTGCTAAACATTAACTTCGTGGCAAGACATATTCCCGGGGTGGATAACTCCGTGGCGGACGCCTTGTCCAGGGCTGACTGGGCAAAGTTCAGGGCCCTGGCACCTCATGCTGATCCCGTTGGTGAATGTTGTCCCTCTTATGTTTGGCAGATGATCAGGCCGGAATGGAGGGGCTAGCCATGCGGGCTATTGCACCCACGACGCTGCAGTGCTATCGGGCTGGTTGGCAGGAGTGGGAACAGTTTCGGCTGTCGGCCCCTCAAGCAGGTAAGACACCTAATGCGGCCATGGTGGCCTTCGTATGGAGTTTATACTCCTTAGGTCGTTCTGTCGCTTCAGTGCGCAGGATACTGGCGGGGGTGTCTTTCTTTTCTGCTTTGCAGGGTAGGGCGGACCCGTCCCGGTCGTTTTTGGTGTCGAGAGCATTACGTGGCTGGCGGAGAGCCTCGCCGGCGCCCCCAGACCGGAGACGCCCGATTGATATGGCATTGCTACCAGCTTTGCTGGACGCCCTAGGGGACATTTGTTGGCCTGCCTACGAGGTCCTTTTGTTCCGAACGGCGTTTGCAATGGCATATCACGGGGCCTTCAGGGTGGGAGAGCTGGTGGCTCCGTCAAAACGGGCTCCTTCACCTTTGTCCGTGGACGATGTAGTGGTCCAAGAGGATTCGGTGCTGTGTCACCTGCGACGATCCAAGACAGACCAGGCTGGTAGGGGGAGATGGCTGTCCCTGCTCCCATGTACGGTGGAGGGGGCGTGCCCTGTGGCGCTGACCACGGCCTGGACACAGGCACGCCCGGATCTGCCTGGTGCTTGGTTGATGCATGAGGACGGGTCGCCTCTCACCAAATACCAATTTGGGCACGTCTTGGGACGGGCGCTGGAGGCCATAGGCCTTGATTCGAAGGAATTTGGGTCGCATTCCTTCCGGATCGGGGCTGCTACCTCGGCGGCTGCGGAGGGCCGCTCCGACGCAGAGATTCAATCTCTGGGTCGATGGCGCTCGGCAGCATTCCGAAGGTACATTCGGCCGTCTCTATCTATCACTGATCACCATGGTCGACTGGACGCATAAGCGCTCGCCAACTTCCAGTGGGGGCCTTGAGGTGTGTTTTCGCATCCGCCCGGGGGCACAATTTGGCTATAATTACAATCTGGCATGGCGTACTTGGTAGTTTACTCCGGGCGGTGTGTTTTGTGCCTCAAGAGCTGGTCGGCCACGGTTTTTCCTCCTCCCTTCTTCATAACCTATGCAGCGTGTGAGTGCAATGACGAGTACCTTCATCCAACTAACTAACTTTTTGTGTGCATATTTCAGATCGACGGGACGTTAAGTCCGTGTGGATGTTGGGCCATTCATTTGTGTATTGGGCCTCGCAGGCAATGAACGCCTCTGATGTATGCATGTTTCCACAGGCGGGGGAGGTTAGGTGGTTGGGTGTTAGGGGCATGAAATGGTGTTCACTGCAGGCCCGAATGATCAGTGCCGTTAAGCAGTTTGGGGTCCCGGAGGTCATCATATTCCACCTTGGCGGGAATGACCTCGGACAGGGATCTGTCCTGGAGCTGCGCTCCATGATTGTCCGGGACCTCCACATCATAGCCCAGGTGTTGCCGTCATGCAGGTTGGTGTGGTCCTCCATGATATCCAGGATAGTGTGGAGGGCAGCGAGATCATGCACCAGCATAGAGCGTTCACGCAAGAAGGTGAACTCTATGGTGGCGAGATACCTGTTAGCTAATGGCGGGGGTGTCATTTGGCACAACGCCATTAGTTTCCAGCGCCCTGAGCTCTACAGGAGCGACGGTGTACATTTGAGCCCTGAAGGTATGGCTTTGTTTTTAGGCAATATTTTTGCCTGGTTAGCGACGCGGTGCTGAGCGTTTTTTCTTGGTGGTGGCGGTGGCTGCGGCCTAGGGCCTGGCTGTGGCGGTAAAGAACGGTCATGCTTTAAGAACTCTGTATGTGTGTAGGTAGTGGGGTACACTCTCCCTCGACAACGATTGTCATGGGCCACGCTTCTGCCCGGGGGATGGCCGTCACCACCAGGCCTGGTGGTCGACCAGGGAGAGTGGTCATCCAGCGTTGTATGTATGACTTAGTGATCTTTAACCCCCTCCTTCCTATAATGACCGTTCTTTGGTGCCGCCACCATTCATAGTCTTAGTTTAGTTTAACTTGTCAAATAAATTTGACATTCTGTTTTGAAACGCCAGCACTTGTGTCGTGTCTTTATTTTAGGATAAGTTTATTAAGATAAGGTTATAGATAAGTTTGATAATTAATGGTATCAACAGCAGGTGGGATCAAGGGGATACCCGATGGTGAGTTTAAGAAACACAGAAGGCTGATTAAGCCTGAAGGGACATAAACCACTAAGGGTTCTCTTAGGGTACACCATGCTGTTGGTCACATGACTATGTTGATGAGGATGGGCATAAGGCCTATCAGGACAGGGGGGAGGGTCCAAGCAGGGTAGGAAGGATCACGCTGTTAGAGTGATCTGCCCCTGTCCAAGAAGCCCCACCCACCCTTCCCTTTTTCTTTTCCTCTTCGGCGGCGGTAAAGAACGGTCATGCTTTAAGAACTCTGTATGTGTGTAGGTAGTGGGGTACACTCTCCCTCGACAACGATTGTCATGGGCCACGCTTCTGCCCGGGGGATGGCCGTCACCACCAGGCCTGGTGGTCGACCAGGGAGAGTGGTCATCCAGCGTTGTATGTATGACTTAGTGATCTTTAACCCCCTCCTTCCTATAATGACCGTTCTTTGGTGCCGCCACCATTCATAGTCTTAGTTTAGTTTAACTTGTCAAATAAATTTGACATTCTGTTTTGAAACGCCAGCACTTGTGTCGTGTCTTTATTTTAGGATAAGTTTATTAAGATAAGGTTATAGATAAGTTTGATAATTAATGGTATCAACAGCAGGTGGGATCAAGGGGATACCCGATGGTGAGTTTATGCAAATTCAGACTGACCACTACTGAAAACCATTAGAGAAGCAGATAAACAAAATTAAAAAAGGAAAAGAGGTAGAGAGGTATAGTTCATTAGATTCAGCATATGGCCATATGCACATTTAGCCACGTTGCTATGGCGGAATCTATGATCCTACAATATTATGGTGGAAGCTATAATGGCTATTAAAGAGACATGTGGGTCAGGCAAAATAGTTTTTATTTTTTTTAACTTACAGCCCTAAATGTCATTTTGAAAAAATTAATAATGATTTTGCTAAAAAGTTCTGTATACACACTTGCTCTTAGTGGCAGAAGAGAAGAGCATTTCCTGTCTAACATGGTACATACAGTATGTGGTAGATTGAACATTATTTATGTAAATATAGTCATCTGTATATTTCAAGGGGGTCGCAGCGTAGCCTTCATGACCTTTCACTCAAACAGTCCAAATAAGTCTGCACTGTCTGGTTCGTGCCCCCGCAACACTGTCACCACCCCCACAAAACCATTATGTTGCCCCCTGCCAGTTCTTAGACAGCGGTCGCATTTTTAAGAATGCAACCACAGTTTAAGGGTTAGTGTATGTGCACATGTGCAGACTGCCAAAATTAGCTGGATAGCGGTTTTCAGTAATCTTTGGGGGAACCTAAATTAGGCCCTATGTTTTGATGTGAATAAAGTATTCATACATTGATAATTTAATTACTAATTTAATTTAAGTATTAATCACTAATACCCCTTTTCCACTTGCAGAGCCGTGTCATACCCGGGAATGTGTTCCTGGATGCTTCCCGGGACACTACCCGGGAATGTACCCTTTCACACTGCACTCAGACCTGGGATGGACCCAGGATAGCCCCATTCACACTGATCCCGGGAAATCCCTGCAAATACAAATGCATGTCATTAGAAATGGACTCCAGGGCTCTGAAAGATAACATCAGAATTTGTGAGCCCAAGAAAGCTCCAATCAGCAGCTTTTTTAAAGTCCCATGTACCCGATCCCGGGTACGGGACCATTCACACTGATCGCATCCCGGGTCGATTCTGGAATCTACCCAGGTCAGGACCTGGGTAGAAATTTTGGGATACTCATCCCGGGAGATTCTTCCAAGACCCTTTCACACTGAGCTAAATCCCGGGTTGATGCGCGTTCATGTGCAAAAACCCGGGATATTTTTGCAAGTGGAAAAGGGGTATAAATTTGGTGACATTTTTATTTTTCATCTACTTTTGTAGGAATTATGTCATAATGACTATAGAACCCTATGTCATTATGGCTTGGTACAGTAAGTGTTTAATTGCTCCTTCTGTATGTGAAACAGTCACTGGCTGCATTGTACAGTACATATGTATGGAAGTTTTCCGAATCCGCAAGCTTTGTGTCTTTAAATTTTGAATCAACACAAATATTTGTTTTTCCTTCAAACTTTAAAATAGGCCACAAACTAAAACTTGCAGTGTTAGTGTTTCATTATAGTTGGAGTTATATTTTGGAAAATGCTGAAATACTGAACTTATGATGTTGTATGATGAACATACTCTTATGCCAATAAACTAAAAATATAGCAGTAATACTTTCCAGGCTATTTATGTGCGTGTACAAAGAAAGAAATTGGCCACCAGTGCTTTAGAATTCTTAAACAACTGGAAATAAGAAAATCTGCTGTTTGGGGGCAGCTGTAAACATACTTCTTCTCTGCTTTATAAGAATTGAATGAGTTATATATTTGAACTGCAATAAAATAGTAAAGTACTGGTACAAAGAGCAATATGTATCCTAGCTGTCAGAGAGCTGTCAACAAAAATACTGCCACCAGCATTTTTACTATGTCATATATATATATATATATATATATATATATATATATATATATATATATATATGACAAAAAATGTTTTTTTTTTATCGGAGTGCGCTCTGTGTGTATCACCTATCACAGCAACAATACAATATCATTTAAAACATGATGTAATCATCCAATCCTTGTATAAAGTGCGATGTAGTCTCCGTGCGATGTAGAAAATAGTATTTTTATTCAAAGCAATCCAATGCATTTCGTCAAAATGACTTAATCAGGGGTATAGTTATAGGTGATACAGAAGAAAGATAGGATGAGCTATAAGCATCATCTATATACAGTATATGTCTAGTGTCTAATTGTGTGTCTCTGAAACACTGCCAGCCATTGGCAGTGACTGAAACTACATCTCTTTCTTTTGCACACATACAGAAGCACAGAGGCAATCACACATACAGAAACACAGAGGCAATCACAAGGTAGCAGACTATCTTTCAAAGCTTTTGCTTCAATCGGGCTTAGCTAATAAATATTAGCTATAAATAAATAACTATATATATATATATAAGAGAAAGGAAAGGAGAAGCGCACAATGAGCACGATAATACACAGTTCCTTTACTTGTAATTTATGCTCACATACATGGGAGTTAAAGATAAACAGCTTGCCAAGCCTGAGTGACTGGGGCGGACGGAGCCACTGTTGGCATAGGAGATATTGCCTTCTCGTCAGGGACAGCCTCTCACACTGGACTCGCAGACGCTGCCGCCTCGATCTCCGCTCGCCTTACTCTGGTGACTTCACTTCGTCTTCCGTATAGGCTACGCCCATAGCATGCACAAATGCACAGTGCAAACATTGGGTAAAGGAATGAATGAGTTATAACAATGGAGAAGCGTGCCAGTGGACATGGCAACCAATCAGCATTGAAGTAACATATATAATATGCATACTATAACATTATTCAGAGCAGCTGATTGGTTGCCATGGGCTACTACTACACTGGTATATATCTCTATTCCTAATTTTTCATTACTGTTTCATGCATTTACCCCATTGTGTATTCATATAAAATGGCATGTACTGTTCCAGCTATGGATTATAATTATAATTAAGTATGTAGAATAGGTAGCATATTAAACTTTATATTTATAATATGTATCATTGTACTAGGTGAAAAATAGACAATCAGAATTGTCCTTCTCTTTTTCTTTGGCTGAAGTTGACACTGAAGCTAATTTTCTCTTTAGTCTTTTCTTGCTTTTTTTCATAGAGGACTCTCAAAAGATAACCTTTTTCATGAAATATCAATATAGATTGTGCTAGCTCAATACATTTTTTCCATTTTTTCTAATCCTCAAAATCAGAGAAAATGGAACGGTATCTTTCCAAGGAGCGAATGACAACGGGCATAACTCAAATATCTAT
This sequence comes from Crinia signifera, assembly GCF_055691185.1. NCBI lineage: Eukaryota > Metazoa > Chordata > Amphibia > Anura > Myobatrachidae > Crinia > Crinia signifera. Next base: position 104,450,598 of record NC_139217.1, on the reverse strand, counting down.
TACTATAGACATATTTAGAATTTTGAGTGAATGCCTCAATGTTACATACAATTGAGCAATTGTCAGCAAGTTAAAGAAAATATCATGGCATGATTCTTGTCATTGCACTATGTATGAGACTGAGCAGAACACACCAGTCTTCCATAAGACAGTTACGTAACTGGTAATGGAAAAAGCATGCTTGCAGCCTTTTTAACTTCAGAGAATCCCGGAGAGGAGATACAGTTGGGTGGTCATGAGGGTGGGGCTGAGCCAGTTGTTTCATTAGGCCATGCCCCAATAGTAAAATGATACAATTCATTAAGATTTGCATAGGAGGTTGGGGCTAAAAACGACAATAGTATCTTATCATTCAATCCTGCCCTCTCCTGATATGCCTAGTGGGCACAATTGAGAAAATGCTGTCTCATTGCTATCTCATAATGCAGTCTCATAAAACCATTATTGTTTGGTTGAGATATGTTTTGGAGACTGGTAGAGCTATGGTATAAAGATTACATCAGTCCAGTATAATGCTCATTAAAGTATTAAGGGGCAGATTTATTAAGCTCGGTGAAGTGATAAACGGTCTGTTTTTTATCACCAGCCAATCAGCTCCTACCTTTGCAGTTACAGGCTTGGTTTGAAAAATGACAGGTAGAAGCTGATTGGCCGGTGATAAAAAAACAGACGCTTCATCACTTCACCGAGCTTAATAAATCTACCCCTGAGTAACTACACATACTAGTTACTATTATTATTATTATTATTATTATTATTAATGAATTAGAACTGCTATAGGTAAATTATCCACTTGTCCTCTTTAGAAGGCTTGAGCCATGCTCCCAACACATAGAAACTTATAGTGTGCACTTACAGTAGCGTTATTATAGTATGTAGAGAAGACTAATGGTGTGTACAAACGGTAGATGTGCCTTAAGATCCTATCCACGATCCGATCAGATAGGATCGTGGATAGGATCTTAAGGCACATCCGATTTGCATCCTATCTTGACTATATAGTGCAGATCTGCACTATATAGACAAGGCAGCCAAGACTTTCTGGCTTCCGATACGTGAACGCGCATGGGGATCGGATCGGGATCACAAGGGTTAAAACCCTTGCAATCTGCATCCGATTCCGATCCGATGCCGATTCGATGTTGACTATATCGTCAACATCGGAAAGGAAATCGGACCGTGTGTACACAGCATAAGGGGAGAGGTATTGTATCTGCTTACAGCATATCAGTTTAAAATCTGTTGGCTATCTAAAACAGCTTAGCAAAGTGGGCAGATACTGCAGGGATCTGAGGGTGAGGCATTAAGCTACAATGAAAATTAGTTTTAAAGATATGTTTGAATGCAGGGATACATGCGAGATATACTGCTTATGGAAGCTATAGGAACAGTTGCCATTAGTTGCACACTTCTAAAGAGTGTATCTAACCAAGAGAGCAGATTAGTCAAGTACAATTATGGTTTATTCAGTGCTATTTAGGTAAGTGAACTTATTATTCAACATCTCACCTGATCTGACATAAAAAAATCAGTGAGCACGAAAGGTTTCATACCTTTGGAAGAAGATAAAAGACATACAGTATAACAAACTCATACATTTTATATTTATTTGTATATTGTCATTGTTTAGTTTTTATGAAGGGAATGTAAAACTTACACGTTAGCAGGGTGAAATAGAACTCTATATAGAATTTTTTTCTATAACAAATTATCAAGAGGTTAAAAGAAATAGCATTATCTTTTATCTGCACCATCAATCCTTGTCCTCACCTCTTTCTTCTCCTGACTTCCTTTGGCTGTGCACTGTGAAGTCTGAAGCGGCCCGTGCTCCAGGATTTCTGAAGGCAAGCAGAGGTTGAGGAGACGAGAGTGATGAAACAAAAAGATCATTTATTTAAGTCTCTAGAAAAGTATGTCATGAACACCACCGAGAAAAATATTAACTGTGCCAATTACATATTAAAGTTTCACAACTGTTTCCTATAACTAGTAGCTTGTCAAACGTTTTCTGTTACAGAAAAAAAATCTCTTCCATAAACTATTAAAAAATATATAAGATAAGACTATTTATGTACTTTATCTAAAGATACAGTACATCCAGATTTTAGACATTAATATTTGGACCAGATGTATTTCAGTTATAGAAGTGTACATGCTTATGCTCCAGATAACGTTCAGTTAGTGTAGGCATGGCGGCTTGACCAAGATAGTGCACATTATAATAAGGCAATAAGTGGCAATTTATGCAAGAGAGAATATTGGGTTGACAAAGATTAAATGCGAATCATTGTTTCTGCAGTAGTACAAATGCAGTAGGTAAGTAATGCAAATAAATCAGTGGCAAACAAGATTTGCATGAAGAGGTTTTCCAGAGAGGGGTGGAGTTAAGCATGGTAAAGACTGAAGTGACCTAGTACACAATACATGCAGCATTTCTTCAAACTAGTGTACATAGACGATCTCATAATTCCAAGTGCTAGACTTTGAAGGGAACAACCAGTAGCTAATAGATCTGATGGTATAAGTGATAAAAAAAACACACATTAAGGAAGTGGGCCTAGTTTGTGAGAGCTTACAGTCTAAGTGGAAGTGGCAAACAGACAAAATTGACACAGGGGGAGAGACAGCCAGTGAGAAGCATGGGTTATTATGAAATCTTAAACACATTAATAAAGAAGTAAGTCTTGAAAGCCCATTTAAAACTTTGAAGGTAGATTAAGAGTCTTATAAGGGAAAGAAAAGCTCCAGCAGTGGGGAACAGCATGGGCAAAATATTGGACTAGAGAGTAGGATTAACTAATTAGTTGGGAGGTGAGATATCATTAACTTGTTGAGAAAATTGAGCATGCTGCAGTGAGGAGTATATAATGGGCTTTGAAGGGGAATGGAGGCCAGTGTTGGGCCTGTAGGAGAGGGAAGGCAGATGCAGTACATTTGGAGTGGAGGATGAACCAAACAGAATTAAGGACAGATTTGAATGCAAACGGGTAGAAGAAGGAGTGGCCAGATAATAGGAGTTACATTAGTCGATTCTGCAGATGACCATCCTCTGTTGTCTCCAGGGTAAGAAAAGGTCTGATCCTGGAGAAATTTCTCAGGTGAAAAAGGAAAGGCTGCAAAAAGTACTGATTGTTTTGTTTGAGTCAATTATTAAGATTTGAAAGCTAGAAAAGATATAATAAAACTATCAATACATTGAGGAAGGTGTGGAAATTCAGAAATGCTATGTTAAATAAAGAAAAGGGAAATCCAGGTGGAAACAGCAGAGAGATGGCTAGTGATACTGTAGCTTTCGCTCACTGCTTGCAGGGTGATTGACACCCTGTGGGTATTTGGGGGCAGAAATGCAACATTTTCTGGGAGTGCCCCAGAAAATGCAGCCATTCCCTGGCCATTGGGAGAGAGGACTGCTGATGTCATCAGTGACCTCCTTCTCCCCATGGCCTTCACAGCTCTTAGAGAGTCTAGTGAGCAGGGGGGAAATCAGTCCCCATCCTATAGTGTGCACAGCCGCGTACGCATTCACAGCCATGCACAAGGGCAGGGGGAGGTGCGTTCTTGGATCAGCCTTTACCTGCTCACTGGGCTCCAAGCACTCGCAGCCCAGCAGTCTGAATCAGGACCTATGTGTTATGTTCTCATTGATACAAGAGATCATTTATTAAGTTAGAATGTCTCATTATTTGCATTTTTCAGTTTGCCAAAGCTATGCTCAATAATCTGCATCAGTTATTTCTTATGTCACTATAGATCTGAGTGATTTGACCTTTCTTCTTAATTTTCAATCTGCCTTATTTACAATATGGAACTGTAAGATAAATTACTTATTATATGGTGACCTTTACAAATCTATGGAAAGTGAAATCCACGTCCATGGAAATGCCATTCAGGCAACTTTGTGCCATATAGTAGATTACATGTTGTGCAAGTTAATGCTGAACTCTGTGATGGGAACCAGCCTCTGACAGGTCAATTACAGTTGACATCACTCAAACATACATGCAACAGTAAAATAGCCAACTATGGGCCTTGTGTATTCTGTTATACCTCTCTTGTGGCCTGAAGAAAACAAAATCATTAGCATAAACTATTTTGGGCTATCGGGAATATTCAAATTATGTATTGGGTGATTTTTGTGAACAATTTAGACCTTTCTCTCTTCTTTTTTCCATCAGCAGAAATTGCCAAGTATATCAGTCCACATTCTGATACAATGCACTGTATTTTGGGATCACATGTATCCATTCAGGTATCTTGAAATAAAAGCTGTGAATTGTGGGTTATCCGACAGTAGGTTTCTGCATTTATAAGTGCAACAGGTTACTGATATCCTAAAAAAAGTTGTTAGTACCCCTATAAGCGCACTCAAGAGCAGCCACAGGAACAGAGCAGAGGAAAGGTCACCCAACCTTTAACAATACATAAATACAAAAAACTAATCTTATAGAGGTAATGTACCGTACTTGCACCCAACTGGAGTAGATTCCACATATAAAGGTATCTTATACTTCGAGGTAATGGCGTACCAAAACTCAACTTTAACAGCAACACCATACACATAATGGTTTCTTTGTGGGTTACCAGACCCAGAGATTTTCAGTATATGTAGGCCAATGTAGATACCAAAAAAGAAGTAGGTTTAGATATTTCAAAAGGATTTTAATGAATGATAAAAAATCTACAAAAACATACATACATCTGTAATTCTAAAAATCAGGGATACTGTATAGTTTAAATGTATACACCCTGAGGAAGACCTCTAAGGGTGAACATGTTGGTGGAGAGAATTGGAATCCTGTCAGTTGCCTAGCCTGTGCACTCCACAATCAGGGGTGTCAGTCCAAAATGTTTTACATCTTTACCTGGCAGAGGTTGCTGAATTACAGATGCTCTCAACAGAGTGGCTCCCGATACGCTGACCGCCACCAGCCCTGCCAGCCCTCACCATGTGCTGAATGGGCCACGTGCATGTTGGAGACACTCCCACGCTCCACATCTGATCACTCTGTCCACATCTGCCGGTGCTCACCATCCACGAGACCCCATCTGCATGCCGGCAGACTGGCAGAGAAAGGCCCCATCTGTATACAGTATCCCTGATTTTTAGAATTACACATGCTTATATATTTTTGTAGATTCTTTTTCATTCATTAAAATCCTTTTAAGTATATATCACTACTTCTCTTTTGGTATCTACATTGGCCTACATACAGTATACAGAAAATCTTGATGTCTGTTGACCCACAAGGAAACCGTTATGTGTATGGTGTTGCTGTTAAATCCATAAGTGAGGTACGCACCATCTCCATAACTTCACATTATTGGTTGTAATATGATGGATATGGGTCCCCTGGTGATAAAGATACCTTTATGTGAGGAGAGCACATCATAACCACATGACCTTTGGTACACCATTGCCTACAAATAAAAGATACCTTTATATGAGGAATACTGTATACTCCACTTGGGTGTGAGCATGGTACACCACTCCAAAAAAATCCCTTTGAATAATATTTTGGCCGTGAGTAAAAGTATTTACTTGTTTCATTATTACAAACATACTACATTATATATTGTATCTTCTTTTCTTTTCCATATTTGAACACCGACGAGAAAAGAAGACATGAAACCATAAAAATCATTTGGGACAAGAAAAGGACTTTTATGTGGTTCCCCATATTTATCTTAGGTTGTGATTGCTGTGTGGGGGTTTCAGCTTTATGTACTACTATGCATGTCACCAGTGGCGGCCCATTCCTTTTTGGGGGAGGAGGGGCTGCCTCTGGCCGCAGCCGGGGCACCACGATGCAGGCACCTCACCTCCCGCCCTGTCGTCGCCACCGCCGGTCCCTACAGAGTGCCCGGCGCCTGTGTTATGATAACAGGCACCAGGACTGTACCTCTGTACTGTGCATGCGGACAGTTTCTATGGGCTGCTTCAGTAAAAGCGCATAGAAGGAATCATGGTCCCGGTGCCTGCACAATACAAATTACAGGTACCCGGACCATCATGTGTGCAGTACCTATGTAGGTAATGCGCATGCACAATCACTGATTTTGCACAGCAGCCCGCAGAAAGGCATCCCGGAGGGAGGGGCACCTCTCAACGGGACTGCCTTGGTGACTGGCCGGTCAGACTTCCAATAGGATGTCACTGCCAGTCACAGTGAAGCCAGTGCAGTCTCACAGAATGCATCTGGCTTCAATATAGTGGCAGATTTTACCTGGGGGGGCAGCAGCCCTTTCACTACTTTCATTCCAGATGAAGTTTATTTCTGCCCTCTTTAATGAGCGACAGTGGCAATAGGGCAGTGTAGGGGTCACACATGCTGCAACTGTAAAAAGTGTTGCTTTCATATGTGCACACTGTGACTGTAGACAGTAACTGTTAATGGCTCTCTCATGGGTTTATTTAGATTGAGATTCTATTAAAGATGGAATGTTGATATGGGCAACCAATCAGATTTTATCTTTTATCTTCTAGAAAGTGCATGTATATGCATGTGCAGCCACTTGGCATGGTGATTTGCTTATTCGGCCCCATGCGCACCTAGCAGTGAGGGTAATGGGCCTGGAATGGAAGGCCGTAGTCGCGCCCATGGGAACCCCCAGCATTTCATGAGCATTCCCATGGTAATTCGCCAATGATGTGGGTGCGGGGGGCGGGCAGCTAACGTCAGCAGTTGTCAACTACCCGCTAGCTTCCTGTACAAGGAACTCGCAAATCTAAGACACCACAGAGTGTCTTAGTTCTACAAGCGCTAGGGAAATTGCCAACCATCAAATGATTTCTGCCCCACACGCAATCTGCAAATGGATGTTTATACAAAACATCCATTCACATTTGTGCCGAAAGAATCACGGTACGTGCGGAAGGTGCCATTAAAATAGGCCATGGCTCACCAAGGCCTATTGTTCTAAGCTGTAATACAATATATAGAACAATACAGTAGGGGATTAGCATACAATTAAGTCTGACAGCTCTGGCTCACTTCATCCTATTAAAGGGCTAGATGAGAAAGGCTCTACCTGTAATGGTTACATAGAGAAACTAATAGAAAGATTTATTTAGTTTTAGCATACAGTATAGCAATTCACAAATTGGAGTAATTTGCTTTGGATTTATTATGGCATTTATAGCAAAATACTGTGCTTGACTTTGGGGTGGGGTGTTTTTTTAATGAATGATTGATGATTAACATACTGATTAGAATATATCCAAAATAAGAACATAATAATGAAATGCTATATGAAATTATTTAGTGAAACAAGTAATTAAATGCAAAAGTGCAGTAGCATAGATTGCAGAACTTTACAATAAATAAAACAAATGTAAAAGGTTGATAAAGACAATATATTAATTTCATTTTAACTAGCATGTAGGAATATAATATTACGAGCAGCATTACGTTTTAGATTATAATGTTGTATGGGAGAACTGGTGGTGAATGTTACAGAATATAAATGTACAAAAGAAGATTAAATAATTAAATAGTCATTGAGAAATAAATTGTTATAACTGATGAATAATAATGAAATGATAGAATCATTTTAAAATTCATATAGAAACAGATGGCAAGAAAACCAAGTAGCGAAAATTAAAAAATGAATACATTATTGATAATTCTAATAAATGCTGACAACAATATAATTAAATTGATTGAATAAAAAAGTGTAGAAAAATTAAATATGGCAGTCAACACAAACATATATTCTATCATCCCACCTACAGTATAGTAACAGCTAAATGTACCAGCCTCCTATTCTGAAATTCTGGCTGCACTAGCCTTGGCGTGGAGTCTATCTCCAAAAACTAAGACAAGCATATTTCCCTGTATTTATTCCGTTAAATGCAGATAAAATGCTAATCCCATATTTAGCAAAATTTTCTATTGAGCTATATATTGCTGTTGGCTTTCACAAACTGGAAGCATACAGATTATGAAGATGCTCACTAATTCTATACAATGAAAAAAATGTGATAGTTTCACATGGAATTCCTGGTTATAATGACATAATTCACATTACTATCTATATACAGAGGCACTGAGGGGGCAGGTACTAATTACGCAGGCCCAGGCTTGCTGGAGGGATTCAGTGGGTGCTGGCCCATCTCTCACTATTTCATGTATCTTAGCCAGCACATGCAGGGCCGGATTTAGGGGTCAGGCTGCACCTAGGAACAACATATTAAACCCCCCTGAATTTCATTGGCTGGGAGGTGGTTTTTGGGCAGGAGCCCCATATGCCGCAGCTGAGCAGATTACACTACAGCCAGGTATGGGACAGCTCTCAGCGGCGGAAATTGTGTCTTGTCTTCCCGATTGCCTTCTAAAGTAGGCATGCAGGGGAGGAGAGAGCTGCCACCACTGCCCAGCCAGCACTCATCTGCTGCAGCCTGATCCGGCGAGCACAGCCCGGGATAACCAGGCTGCACTCAGCCCCGCTCTCCCCGCTGCCACTCCCCTACTCCACCGCCAGCAGACAAGCCGGTGGACCTGTCTTCCAGCGAGGAGGAATCGGAAGTGTTCTGTGGTGGAGGGCAATCATCCCCTTCGCCTCCCCCTGTATCCATCCATGGTTACACAGGCGGCGCAGCAGAGGCACATTCAGTGCTGCTGGCTGCTCACACTTCCTGCTGCACGGGAGGAACGGATATTCTGATAGGGCAGCAGCATCCCGCTCCTGATTGAACCCTTCATAACTCGATGCTGCCCTCTCAGCCAGGTCACAGGCAGCCTGCGTCCCTATGATAGGTGCCGCCCCTAGGCCTGTGCCTCATGGGCCTAGTGAGAAATCCTGCCCTGGGCACATGTTGCTGTGTGCTGGGCTGCATGGGTCTGGAAAGGGTTACTGCGGATGACCTACAGAGGTTCTCTAATGGGTTTGGAGGATGCAAATGTTGGCTCGCTGTACTGTTTGTGACTTGTAAGTATTGTTTTTAAGGATTTTGTAAATAAAAATAAGGTGTGGCCATGGTTACTGCAATTAGGACACACAACCTGCATTACCCAAGCCTAGCATCTCTCTTTGCCCCTGTCTCTATATTGCAGAAGAAATGCAAGAATATTTGTTTCTTTCCGATTTTAGATTTGTATTTAATACAAAGTGTTCTCAACTAGATTGTTATGCCTGAGATTGGGTTTACAAATGTGTCCTTTGTGAGCTACTGTAACTCTTTAATCTTTTTATTCTTTACATAGGTATTACCTTAAAGTTATGGTCAAAATAAAAATTCATTGTATTATTTATTGTCTGTTAATGCCAAATAATTGTATTATGTTTATTTGGCAGTGCTAATAATGTGGTTATATAGGATGAGATTTAATAGGATGAGAGATTCAGAAAGTGAGAGATTTGGGAAGAAATCTCAAGTTTTTTTTTAAAGCGGCAATCATTTACACTGCAAAACCTGTTTGATTTTGCAGTGTAAATGATTGCCGCTTTAAAAAAACCTGGAGATTTCTTCCCAAATCTCTCACTTTCTGAATCTCTCATCCTATTTAATCTCACCCACTGTGTCAATTTTTGTTAATATACTGACATGGATTTGTGCAGCAAAACATAAAAGCCCAAAATGAAAGTAATCTCATATCGACAATTAATAATTTTTGTGTCTGTAATTTGTTTTTAATCAAATTAACTAAGTGTTTATTAATGTTTAAACAACAACAACAACAACAACAACAAAAAACATTTTATTTATTAGATAGAAACATATTTTTCGTAATGTACATGTTTATTTGTTCTAAGATCTGACATTTTAAATGGCAACCTTTGTCAAAAATAACTTTTGAAAGGGCAACTTTATTCCAGATTCAGAAATCTTTTTTTTGTGCAACTTTTAGAAGCGATTCAGCAACTCTGAAATTTTAACATTTGTAAGCTCTAGAAATTCCAATTCAATTTATAGTAGGCTTTCAAGAAAATCACCACTCATGTTTATTTTAATGTAACTTATAATGAAGAATGTAATTTAGAGACCTATGTCCCTTTATGTTCTCTTAACCATTTTAATATATTGATATCACTAACATTATCATTATTTATTTTAAGTCTTATGCTAATACAATAATATGATTGCCTTTTCAATCCTTTTGTTATTGCCTATATTTATTTGATTATTCTTTATTCAAATAATCACTTAGTAAAAGCTGGAGCCATTTTTTAATTAAATTTAGTTAAAGTACAGGATGTTCCCTGGCATAATATATACGCTAATGTTAAACACTTTAGACTTTGACTACTTAAAAGTTGTACCCTCACCAATTGCTGTGTTTTTCATTAATGAAATAATGATAATGACTGCGTCTATTTCTCTTTTTCCTTAGTACATTCTGATACAACACAGAATACCAATAATACTGACTCACTGTAGAGACTTGTTTTGTTTTTGTTGTTCAAAAAGTGTGAACTCTTCTAATTTTCAGTTAACTAAAAATGTTTTCAGACACTCAGTTGCCATCTGGCTACACAACCTCTTGTGACTGTAGATGAGTTGGTTGTACGTATGCCTCATTAGGCAAAAATGAATCTGATGATTGGTTGTTACCAAACGCTTGTAGTGAATCATTGACTTTAACTCTGATACTTTATGGTGCCAAATTGATGCAGAGTTGAATGCCACTGGTGAATACTCCTCCTTTTGTGCAATGGAAAAAAGTTGCACCTATCTTAATGGCTAAACTATTCTCCATAATATACTTTCTTTGGGATTCAGTATTGAATCCCAGCGGTCGGGATACCGGCGTTCAGAATCCCGACGCCGGAATCCCAACAGCTGAAATCCCGACAAGGGGGGTACGTGGATCGCCCCCCCTTGCGGGCTCGCTGCGCTCGCCATGCAGCGGCCCCGGTACCTCGCTACGCTCGGCACACTAATTTATTCTCCCTCCAGGGGTGTCGTGGACACCCACGGAGGGAGAATGTGTCGGCATTTCAGCAGTCGGGATTTCGGCGTCGGGATTCTGAACGCCGGGATCCCGACCGCCGAGATTGTAACTGCATCCCTTTCTTTGAAAGCTTCACTATCAGGGCACACTTGCACAGCCTATACTTGGTGCAAATCATATGCTGAGAAACGGGTGTATTTATACTTACATCCAACTGTGCAGATCCCACAATTATATCAACATGCCAGCACAGAACATCCTGTGGCTTGATTCAGATGAGGAAGTATTAGTATGATAATGCTGCAGGAGATGTCTGATATAAGTAATTATTTCCACACACTAGAATTAAATAGGGAATTAGGCACTAATATAAAATGGAACTAAATACAGTATGTCTGTTGTATTTATATATAAAGAATATAAATTAAATATAAAAATATATTTTTTTAATTATGCACTTAATTAATTGCTAGTTTAACTGAGAGCTGCAGGTTTCTTTGATGTGTTGGTGTATACATATCCAATTATCCTAAGCCTGTCTCACATAAAGCGATATCAGGATCAGGGATATAGTCAGAACAAAAACAAATTTTTAGGCAACACTGCGCTAATTTCACCAATAAGCACCATGAGCTGAATCCACATATATCAGACAAATTATAGTTTTATGATATATAAATTTATTTACTCAATAACGATAGATTTGGTAGCCACCTCGATTATATTGAATATCATATATAAAAAACATGTATATAAAAAAATACATATAATAGAAAATGAAGCCGGAGGAAAAGAATATGCACATGCATAAATAAACAATATATTTAAAAGGGTATTAAAGCAAAATGAATAGGGTATAGTATATTTAGACTAATAATGCTTGATAATAACTTTGTGTTTTCCAGCTTAGTTTTTAGTTATAAAGTCTCAAACTTCCCGAGTAGTGACTAATTGAAATAGGTTACATTTGCCATTTGTAGATTCCATCACATGCACAAAGTACCGAACATTGATACTTTGCGCTATGCGACTAATATCATTGGGATCTGAATTAGGCCCTTAGGTCCACCTACTCAGTCACAAGGGAATTGGCATTTCTTTCGTTTTGTCGGGATATGAAAACAATAAATCTATAATTTTCCTTTAAGGTATAATGAAATATCTAGCAGAGTTTTGAGTCAGTGACACACCTAAGCTTGTTCATATAACAAGTATGATAAAACAATGTAATTTCATACTAAATCTTGAGTTATATAGTCAGAGCACTGCCAATATCGTGTCTTTTCCATAGACAATAGTCTGTGCAGAACCCTTTTAAATTGTGTTTTAGTCTTTCTGACTTTTTCTTACGTTAGTGCTATTTCATTTGTCTTACCACTTGACATTTCTACTTAGTACTTCAAGTATAAGGATACATTCTTAGTGGCTTGGAGCCAGTGTTAGTAAACAGTTGCATATTTGCTTTCCACAAATGACAAGGAAAAGGATTACATATTCTGTATTGTTAAAAATATTCCTTCTGGTTCTCAAAATTCAGACTTATTTGTTTGTAACTCTGTGCCACATAAATGTTGCTTTATAAGAATATTTTTTTCAATACATCTTTATATATTTATAATAATTATTATTATAATAATAATTTTAGCTACATTTCACGCAATTTCTCCAACAGGACTCAAGGCGCTTGATATAGGACATACATCAAAACAAAGCACATAATACAAAGGATTTGGGTAGTACAACAACACATGAGTCACACAGTCACAGCGAAAACATTGAGCACACAGTAAGCATAATGCAGGATTGGTGTATGCATTTTGGATAATAACTTCCATGGGTTGTGTATTCCACCCTAACAAGGTACCAGGTGAGGCAGCCATCTTGGGCGCACTTTGTAGGATTACCCTGGGTGGAATAGATTACTCCTAGAAATAATTATACAGAATGAAGTGATTGGTGAAAGATTAGGGTCCCAACAAAACTGTCAGGTCCGTGTATTTATCATCCCATCTACAAGCATACCAGATGCTATTATTATGGATCCGATTCAGCTCACAAGTCCTCTGTTGGCCCATACCATGCTTTGGCAGGCCCATACACTCTCTGCTACCCTTCCGTGTCACTTATCCACCTTCTATCACATTGAACACAACTTCATCCTGAAGGCCCTCTTCCAGTGGATCCATTGCTTCCACTCACAGCTCTGCCCCCCACTTGCTTCATCTAGACTTCCATCTGCTGCATTACTTTTCCCACTCTCAGTAGCAAGTCCTCAGAAGGTGGTCCTGTAAGTTTTGTAGTGGAAGCAATCAGGGCATGCAGTCAGGCTTCCTCTGTGTGCACACTGGGTGACTGGACTGCCTTCTACAATTATTATATAGATTAGAGTCATTCAACATTTTAAAATTAACAATTTTTACACCGTAACTTTAAATTGTTCTGGATGTCAACAAGGTTGTCCATAATGTCAGCACAATGACATGCAACATGTTAACATTGACACAATGTCGACTTTTTGCATGTCTACTAATATTGCCATGACAACTTGATGTTTTTAAAGTCAACATTCAGACCATTGACAGTCTTGTGTTTAAATGTTGAATGTGGATTTTATGATTGTCAACCTGGTATATTGCATTCCTAAATATTGTCTCTCACTTGTCCCTAACTACCAGATAAAATGAAATAGACAATATAGAGTATTGTCCCTGAATTATCAATCAGATTTAAAAAGAAAAATGATGGTTATCAAATGAGATTGTAAGACCTGTGAACCACACCTCTCACTGAGAACATAATGGGAATAATTCTGAGCCAGATGGGATGTGGTTATATTTGCATAAAACTGTGGAAAAAGATTATGGGGTCTATTTACTAATCCTTGGAGAGAGAAAAAGTATCAGCCAATCAATTTGTAACTGCCGTGTTACACACTGTGGTTAGAAAATGACAGTTGACTGATTATCACACAGTTTGACTACATGTATTTAAAGCGAGATCTGGAAGAGATTCAAAATAGTTTTTTTGTACATACACAAAAATGCATAAATACTCACGTATGTGGATGTGCAGTATGGTTTTCCTGACATTATTCCTGACATTACTTCCTCTCATTTAGAGAAGCCAATCCCAGGGCATTTCGTCAATCCTGAAATTAGAGATTGAAAAAGGCTCAATTCCGAGATTCCTGGGATTGTCTTTCCTGAAAACAAACAAAAAAATACCAGGCTGCCCCACATATTTACTTACAATGGTGGGTAGGCCAGGTGAGGGTGCAGCTGGGAGCCGGGCATTCAGAATAGAACAAGGCAGGTGGTGTGACTGGGCAGCCTGTGCAGCATGACCTCTGACCATGTCACCATGAGTGGCAAGCCGTGGATGTGAGAAGCCATGCAGTGTCTGAGCAGATTTTAATTTAAATGTTTGTTTGGGTGTTAACCATAATGAATGTGAGTTTACATATATCTGTTCTCTGCATGAACCTTATTGAAGAAATTATAGAGTATGTGTTTGTAGATAAAGTTGTCCAAAAGACTTTTGTGGACAATTTGGAGACAAGCACTATCGCATAACAGTCCCACCGCTCACCTGTCTCTACTGGTATCACCGAGCAATTTCACTTTCCTCCAATTTCATCTTTAGTAATGAATTATCCATATCCAGTATAAAAAACACCATAGGAAATGTAATTACCCAAACTAAAATAACTCAAGTTAAATTTATTTCAATCAATAGAATCTAGAGGTTATTAATAAATGTATTCCCTATACCCCAAAACACAGGCAGAGTATTCAGTCCAATTTGCCTTCAAAAATTGAAAACTGAAAATGAAGCATCGTTATGTTTAGGATGTAGCATATTGGTATTTAATTAACAGGACACATAAAAAATGTCTTATACTGGAATACTGGAAATCAAACATGCACATTAATTCGTATACCAAGTTTAAGCAACACCAACCAAAAGATACAAGGTAATATAAAATAATTGGTCAGTTCTGTGGACTTCAGTCTATTGTGGTTTCCATAATGTTTCAACTACAGTTGTGAGAAAACAAACACATTATATACAAGAGATGCACTGTAACCAAAATAACAGGGTTGCATGGCTGCTCTTCCAAGATGGTCTCTGAAAATGTGTGTGGCATGGATGCTAGATCTTTGCTTGCGGCTTCCTATTGATTTGCATAATTACACTGTCGGCATATGTGGATGTGCTGTGATAATATCGGCCCAATGCATAATACGATAATTTATTATGTCGCACAGATTATCGCATGCAGGAACAGAGCTTGTGAGAAATCTCTGAAATGCAACCTCGCAGCCAAATCAGTTTATTTTTCATGAAAAATACACCAATTAAGAGCTGTGCATGTGCCGGTGCCGATATTGCCACCTCTTCCACTGCAGATGGCACCAATTTCCCCATTGTGAAAACCCCTCGTGCATCCACATCCGCTGGATAGCCATCTGCCAGATACCAGTGGTTGGCGCCCCGGCGGACACAGAGAACGGCCCCAACTGTATACAGTATGTAACCAGTCCAATGTAGGTATTATTGGTATTATCAATGTAATTTTATTTTCATTTAAAATAATGATATTCCTAGATAAGATTCAGAGATATTGCTCTAGCGTGTGTGGTACAGACTTGAAGCTAAAAATCTGCGATGCCACATATGGGACGCATGCATTTTTTACACTATGGATAATGTTAGAAATGGATATTTGCAAATGAATTAAAGTTATTTAAAAGGTTAGCTTCAAAGAGCAGCAATCAGAGGTACTTATTGAAGCGTAATATGTAATTTGATTCCCCAGGCACATTAATCAGTCCACTGATCTCTAATCTATTTATAAATTAAAAGTAAGTTCAGTATTTTTCTGGCAGTATTTTATACTAATCACACAGATTGATCCACTCATTATACAGTGTGTATAGCGCTGTGTATGCCCCTTTATGCTGACAAATCAGGCATTTTGTTGTATAATTAAACCATACTGTATGTGTTTGAATTATTATATGGATCAGGTCTACAGTAAGGAAAGTGCAATAGTAAATTATATTTCTTACAATTAGAGCAGGTTAAGCATATTATTAAGGATCATAAATGTTTCATACAAATTATAAAAGATACACAAAGATGCCTTGTCAATTTTTGTGTGCGGGTGACAGTTTTTAAAAGGATGCACATTGGTCCTACGGTGGCAGCTATTACTCCTTTTCCACCAACATCCTGCGTCAGACCAGTGCAAGCAGCTCTGCGAGGCCATGTTTTGCTGACTTGCCTGACTGCATTCACCCTCCCATCTTTGACTGGTGGTGCAAATGCATCCCCCCTCCGATGTTCTTTTGGAACTGTAATTGTCATGGACTTAATAAACTTCTTGTGCATAGACTTTCATTTGTTTATGACTTGTTGCTGGGACCTTTTTATTTCCCAACTTGCCAGTATCATGGTGATGTTATAATACACAGTGGCATCACTCACTGTGTCCACCATTTTTACATGATCTCCTCCTTACCCCTGATGTTATGGAGCTCCCAGATGTCCCCATCAGACAACATGGTGGAAATACACTCTGCAGACCATTGGTCAGCTCTTCTTCTGCACCCACCTTTCCAAATGCCCACCGTACAGGCAGACCTTATCTCCACTCTCTTTAGTAGACCCGGTATTTTTTTCCTGGTAGCAATTTCCACTGAGTCAATTCCCAGTTACACCCAGAAATTACCTGGGTTGTTTCATCAGTGGAAAAGTGGTATATGTCTACTTATACCACTTTCAGACAGAATAGTCCATAAAACCCTGATCTGCATTTGAGTCAGCGGCGTAACTATAGCACCGCAGCCCCCGCCACCGCGGTGGGGGGGCTGTGCATGTGGGGGCGCCGGGGGCTGCGGTGCTATAGTTAAACCCCCCCAATTACTTATCGCGCTGTTCCCGGCGGCTCCGTTCTTCTGCTGAGGACCACCACAAAATGTCCGCCGCCATATAGCACACAGTTCTCTGAAACTGTCTGCTGTATGGGGGCGGCCATTTTGTGGTGGTCCTCAGCAGAAGAAAGGAGCCGCCGGGACCAGCGCAATAGGTAAGGCTGTGGGGGATTGGGGGGGGGGGGTTGCATAGGCGGCGAGGCGGCAGGGCAGGGGGACAGGGGTGCTTGGCGGGGCGGCGGCAAGGGGGGGCGCCCCCCCTAACGGCGGGGGGGTGCCTAAAACGTAGCTACACCACTGATTTGAGTGCCAGGTGTATTTGCAGGTCCCAGCCTGACTCCCATTTATACAGAAAAGTAAATTACCAGGTCAAGCATTTCTACTGGTAAATTGCTGATTAACACAGATATTTCTTCTATGTGAGGAGGTTAACCCGAGCCAAAATTCTTGGGTCTTCAACTTTCCTTAATGCATTGTATTTATAAACCACTAACCTTTATGATTGTTGGTAGGTTCAGTAAATAAATACATTGGTATTAATGACTACTGTGCTGCAAAAACTTTCAAGTTTTTAGCAAAAGTAATGCTGCTTTCCCTGCAGTCTCTTTTCTGTGCATAACATCAAAGTTCACTATGAAAACAATTACCCATACAGTGCATCCAAACAATGCATACACTGGAAAATGTATTCGATGGTGTGTGAGTTGCAAACGGATTTGCATTTAATCTCAGACCTGCAATATTTTCACAGGCCTTTCACAGCCTTGCACAGGGCCGGACTGTGGGCAACTTTCTGATTGCAGGGCTTTTCAATTAGCAAAGAAGCGATCAGGTCTGTATAACCCCCAATATACTAGTTGTGATCAATTAAACCCTCAAATGGACCTAAAATATATCTCAGCTTCACAAGGGGGGACATATTTTATATTAGCTTCGAATGATAGTTGTCTTAAATGTAGTACCATGTACTGTGACTGTTCACTATGCTTTCATAATACTTAAATACAATACAATCCTTAATTACCCTATCAATGCCTATGCTGTGTGAATAAACAGTGCCTCAGGGTGGAAATTACTCAGGAGGAATGCAAGTTAGACAAATGATCCTCAGCATGACATAGCTTAAGTAAAAAATACCAGATAAAAATATAATACAATCTCTCCTAAAACAGGGATATTATTTATTGCATGAATTACTTTTGTGTCACTATATATAGTCATTAAGTATAATTCCTGATTCATAAGCATACAAACAACCGAGCTGGAAAACGTTATGCCCCATACATAGTATTATTCCGGATGACCATTGTAATCACCAGATGCAAGAGTACAGAGATAGGTTCTTTCCCAAACATGGCATCCAATTTAGAAAGAGGAGGGTCCACTCTTTCAATTAAAAGGTCCACTTAGTAATTATTGTTTGATTATCACTTATAATCACTTTACAATATTCCGGATGTGGTGGCACTATGTCCGTTCTCACCCTCATAACAACACTGGCAACCCATATTTGAAAGAGGGGAGTGCACTGTTTTATATTATGTGGCTCATTGGTAGCTATTGTCTAGTGAACAGAGAATAATATTCTGCATTATGCAAAGAGTTTTCCATATAGGTGTGGAAGAGCACCACATGCTGCTATGTGTATGAGAATACATAGACATCACAGGAAAGATGTAAATACAGTAGCAACATCATCGCTTACACACACTTGGGAGGACAAATTATAACATTTTTCAGATGAAGGGGTGAATTTAACCGTAAGTCTCCCCGCTTGGGTCTAATAATAAAAGTGATTTCTAATTTAATATGATAGATTGCCCAGGTTTAAAATGACAGCTGTTGTTGGGCTGCCATATTGTTCTTACACACAGGAAGTGTGTGGATGAAGTCATTCCTTATGGTGATTAGAAGACAAACAGAAATAAAATCACATTTGGTTTTTGTTTCTTTTCCTGATATTGTCAATAAAAAATCGCTTGTTTGACCATGTAGACAAAAAAAGTAATGTGCATCAGAAGGAGTAAAAAGACTAATGATATTTTCTAAAAATCCAAAGGTATAACTTGTGTGGGTTCTGAATAAAAAATCAGTAAAACTGATGTTGAAATGTGATTTTATATATATATATATATATATATATATATATATATATATGTGTGTGTGTGTGTGTGTGTGTGTGTGTGTGTGTCTAGTGTCCATTTGTGTGTCTCCGAAACACTGCCATCTGTTGGCAGTGAGTGAAACTACAGCTCTTTCGCTCTCACTCATGCGCAATCGCAGAGGCGATCACAAGGTAGCAGACTAGCTTTCGAAGCATTGGCATCGAGAGGGTTTACTAGTGAGACAATATCAAAAATAAGCCTCAACACAAGGGTGAAAAAAACACTAATTACTGAAGGGGTTAATCTTCAACATTTAGCACAACTACAGGGTGTTAAAAATTAATTAACAACTCAATTAAAGACATCTGAACCTCTATTAATATGATGATTAAAATAAAAACAATTAATGCTGCTGAGACCTTTTCGGAACGTGGAAAAACTTAAAAAAATCAATTGAGATTCACCAGAGGGGCATCTAATTGTCAGAATACTCTATTAAATGCCCATTTAGTAAAACTCATATAGAGCTTTTCAAATAAATTTGAAACAATGCAGAAATATCCTTCAAATGAATGCTTTTGCTATTGACACTTGTGGTTTAAAGCATTGGGACAGACATTCACATTTCAAAAGAGTTATGAAATTTATCTTTTATAGTTCTCCCCAGACAATTTTTACAGTCAAAATTTTGGAGTATAACATGAGGGACTCTGCTTTCCCTGCCTCCCCTGACCGTACATCGCTGTCAGATATCACAGTGACAGCCATTTACTATGGAGTTCATCACAGTGACTGCCATATAATCCAAAAGCAACACAGTGACAAGTATATAATGCATAAGTTATCATTGAACATCATGTAAAGGAGAGATCATTACAGCCCATGTAATACAAAAAACAATGCATTGAATGCCACAATATACAGTAGAGAGTACATTGTAGTGACATCATATAAAACAAAGAAAAATCAGTGTCCAACATACTGTATAATAAATGATAAACTTAATATCTGTAACAGAAGATACAATACGACTGTAACACCAACCACTGTACAAATGGCACAAGTCTCTTATGACAAATAAACAGTTGAACAACTCGTACTTTCTTGCTGTCTGAAATAGCAAATGCTTTTACAAGAGGAAATCAAAGCCAAACTGTCGCACATGACCTACATACACCCAAACCTACCCCCCCCCCCCAAATAAAAAAAAATCCGGCTCTGTTAGATCATTGGCTAATGGCATTAGAAGGGGGGAACAGGCTGCACCCAGGTGTCACCCTCAGATGGGGGGACACCAAAAAGATGGCTTCTCCACAGTGACAGGAGCCACGTGCTGCAGTTTGCTGTTCTCCAGAAGCACCTGGCTCCTGTCACAACAGAGGACCCAACATGCATTACTAGGCCCTGTGATGCCCTGTCATTGGCCTATCGAGAACAGGCCTATAGTCAAGCTACCCACAGTCCCCTGGTTTCCCCCCCCCCCACCAACATCAGGGCCATGTGCATAATCTCTTCCTCTCCCCTTTGCAGTAGCCTGTATTTCATTTACTGTACATGTGAAAACAAAAAGAGGCAAAGAGTTTCTGCTGCAGTAGTCCAATCATGCATGGGTGACCGCTGTTCATATACTAGTGGTAGGTCACCGCTGTTCATATACCAGTGTGCTACATTTATTGACTTCTTTATGTTAAGTTTTTATTGATAAATTACTATAAAGCAGAGCTATTCATAAACATATACTTCATATATTTAGATTTAAATTTAAGATGCATCATGTTGAGTCTTGTTTAATGTTAGGTCTTGCAGATTTTAAATCAATTAACTTTCCATTAACTGAGGATGACTTTAATTTCCTTGTATAAAACCATTAAACAGGTAAGGAAACTTTTATAAGATCCAATCCATTTGAAAACATGTAATTAGTGACTTATGAGCAAAGCATCAGTATGCTGACTAGAAGATTACACAGGTTATTTTTCATAACATTGAAGATATAGAGCCAATAACTTAGAAATCCAGTTATGATGTGGAACTGAGCCAGCAGCTTTATACAACCTTAATTAGTGAGAACAATAATGATCAGCTATGTTCCTCTTCTTTGCAGCTACATTGCTTCATAAATTATAGTAAGCAAGCGGTATAGGAATATGTTTTTGTGTCACTGATTCTCAGTGACGTCTTATTGCAGGTTTGACAACCCAGTCAGCGCAATTTTTTCATGTTTTTTGTGTCTATGTTGAAATATGTTGACATGGACACCATATAAGTGTCCATGTACTGCGTTCCCTCGCATGGCACACAGCGCACACTATGATTTGGGCATAGGCCCTTATGCTGGCTGACTCACAATGCAGCAGTGGGCGGCCCTTGCATGCACAGCCGCCCGCCCCCCTCCCCCGAATCATCGCAGACATGCGAATAGGTGATTTACATAATAATCCATTCGCAGCCTTGGGTGCAGGGGGAGTAACCATTTGATGGTCGGCGACCATCGAATGAATTCTTCAGCGCTCGCAGAGCTGAGGCACCACCTATGCGAGGACAGGATGGGCAGCTGACATCAGCGTATGTCAGCTGCCCGCCCCCTGCACCAACGTCACCGGGCAATTTGCATGGGAATGCCCAGCGCTATTATGGAAATGCCCATAAATAATGGGTGTTCCCAAATGCAAATCTCCCGCCCCGCCGCCCCTCCACACCCCCTGCCTGCCCGCGCTCACACACAGCACCTGCACATGCGCTTATAAACCTATGCGCATGCACAGTCACAAACAATCATTCCCTTGTGCGAACGCACGAGGGACCAATTGAATCTGAATAACTCCCACAGTGCTTTGCTGCACTCGGCACACTATTATATTCCCAGACAATGCCCACTTGGATAGTAAAATATGAAAAACCACTTTAAAAAAAAAAAAAAAACTCACGTTGCCCTTATTCATGTCAACTATAAGCTTTTGTCAATGTCGACCTTGGTTACAGATGGAGCCCTCCTCATTTAGCCTGTTAATAGCATTATGTGAGTAATAGGATTACTATGCTAATTCCCTACTGTATTGTTCTATGTTTGTATTGCTGCTGAGAACAATAGGATAGCCATGGCCAGCTATGGTGAGCCACGACCTAAGGAACAAAGTTGACAGGGGCTCCAACTGTATGTCAATCATTTCAAAGTTTCAGGTTGATTTCCAAAGCACATTTGGGGGGGTTATTTAGGTTTCCTTTCAAAGCACATTTGGTTTGCTAATGGCCAAATCCATGCCACACTGCAGATGGGGCAGATGTAACATTATCAAAGAGAGTTAGATTTGGATGAGTTATTTTGTTTCTGTACAGGGTAAATACTGACTGCTTTATTTTTTACACTGCAAAATAGATATCAGTTTTGAAGTACAAACCCCACCCAAATCTAACTCTCTGTGCACATGTAACATCTGCCCCAACATGGTTTTGTCCATTAGCAAACCAAGGGCCTGATTCTGGTTGGCTCAGTAAGTTGCGAAGGTCGCCGAATACCCGCCCCCCTCACTGCTGATTCCTCTCGCAACCACACAAGGGGATGTGTAACGAAGACACATCCCCTCGCATGCTATCGCTGCAGGAGAGATCATTCGATGGTCGACGACCATTGAATGATTTCTCCTGCCTTCGCAAATAACAGTCAGTCTCAAATGACTTTTATTTGTGGGCGCCCGGGATGAAGACAGGGTAGGCGGATGATGTCATTTGACATCAGCGACCTGCCCCCAGCAGGCATTGGCCCATCCATGTACCCATGGGAACGCCAAGCATTTTTATGCGGATGCGTTTTCAAGGCCCAGCGCCACCACTGCCCCGTTCACCCCTGTTCCTCCCTCCCTGCTGTGAAGAGTCTGTTGCGGGGGGGAGGGACGGGGATCAGATGGCAGTGAGAATGGGGTGTCCCTATGAAAATGCTGAGAAATCCCATGGGTAGGCAGGCTGGCTGATGCTTGCCAGGGTGGTCGGCTGATGTCATAGGATGTCAGCCGCCCACCCTATCTTTGTCATCGGCGACCATCTAATCATTTCTCCTGCATCAGAGGCATGCAAGGGATGTGTTTGTATTCCACCTCCCCTCACATGTTATCAAGGGTAACCAGCGGGTGGGGTGTTCGGACAGGGGCGCCACATCGCAGCTTACCGAGCCAACTTGAATTGGGCCCCAAATTTGCTTGGCAAACCAACCTGAATCACCCACTAAGCACTACAAAGGTGGACGCTTGTCAACCCTAGCAGCTGGCACAGCACCCTGCAAGCCCATTAGACCATCCTGTGCCTTTGCATCTCCCTTCTTGGCCCACTTTCCCCATTTATGCCAAGAGATGAGGTTTGACAGTGTTAGTAGTAAGTGCTAAATTTGCATTGGATAATTTGCATGTAATATACTGTAGTACTTTAATGAAGCATCATATACAAAAGATTATGTAAAAAAATGTGTAACCCATTAAAAACTGTAAATCAAGTAGGAACCTTCTATTCTGCTGCAAACCAAATATAGAGATCAATTAGGTAATATAACTATAGCAGCCACACTAATAACTTACAGTACATACAATAGAAAGAAGGATCAGCATGCACTCAACCAATCAGCTGGGACTGATGATTGACAAATTAATCAGTACTGATTTTGCTCCATGGGACAAACCACATTATTGTAAATTTACTCCTATGACTGTTACAGAAATAGTTTTTTTTTCTGTACATATCATTACTTTGATATACATAAGCTTTTCATAATGATCCATTCATTTATTTCTTTTGAAATACAGCATGCTATAAAAAGGTACAGTTACGTTACATCTGAAAGAGTGTAAGTGCTTAAGCAGTGCCAAGAGCCCCTTGCGGAATATAAACCTTTGAGTCATTCACACATTCAGAAAAGGAACTATATGGCACATGAGAAATGTGCTAACAATAAATAATCTCATGTCAGTAGAATAAATGTAATAATAAAAATGTACTAACACTTCCTATAGATTTATGCTGTATGTGGATGGTGGAAGTTGCATCATTGTTGTATACAGTAGGAAGTGTTTTTAATAGAGGAAGTGTCTCTGCAGCCATTGTTCAGCATGACTGCAGCTAAGAAATTCACACTTCTACAGCTCTTCAGAATCCTGTAGTGATTTTTACGCAGAACACTTTACACTTCCTCGAAGGTAAAATAAAAAGTATTTTTTTTTGTTAGAGGCTGAAGTACTGTATGCCATAAAATAAATACACAAACATAATAGAACCAGTACTGCACTTTCTAAGTTCAGAATCTTCCACCTTTTTTTAAGGCTCCTGTCTCTTCCTCCTGGCAGTTGCTCTCTGGTCCTTTGCAATGTTTGAGGGTTCAGATCCACACATACAGTAAATGTGGTAGAAGAAGCTGGTACACTAGACATGTGCACTAGCCCTGCTCTGTCCCTAACACTGATGTCATGGCAGCTCTATTGATCATATAATATACCAGTGCTATTGTTGTCATAATTTAAGGCACTTGCTAAGAACATTGGTGCCAATTTATGTTTTTGCTGGTGGGTGCTCAAGCCAAAAATATAGGGGAGTGGCTTCAAGGGGAAGGGGCGTGGCAACAAAATAATACCAATATGCAGCACAGTTGTCTCCAATATTTAAATTACGGCAACAGAGTTCCCCTTTTTACACATAACTTGTGGACCTGCAGCTGTTTCTCTATGATAACCATACGTACCCCCATGCACAGAAATGCGGGGAAGATGCTTCTGTCAGCACTGTTAATGGCGCTGGGCACCATCTTTTATGCGGAAGCCGCCGGGTCACTAAAGAGCGAACGGAATACACTCTTCCCGGCATACTGTTTTTCAGGCGGCAGGGACGGCGATGCTGGTGCTGCAGTAGCAAATTAGCAAGTTAATATGGCGGCCCAGCAG
The DNA here is from genome assembly GCF_055691185.1 of Crinia signifera. Classification (NCBI taxonomy): domain Eukaryota; kingdom Metazoa; phylum Chordata; class Amphibia; order Anura; family Myobatrachidae; genus Crinia; species Crinia signifera. The sequence continues at coordinate 104,425,747 of NC_139217.1, read as the reverse complement.
CGCGACTCTGGCCCGTGGGTGCTCATCAATTTCCATGGGTGCTCGGGCCCTTGAGCACCCACAGAATCGGCACCTATGGCTAAGAGGAGCGTTTACTTATGGACATGATTGCATGGCATTCAAATTCAGTGCCTCAGATTGTACACAAACTTTGTTTCCAGTTTTAAAACCTTGTTTCATGCACAAATGAAATATATTGTGTGTATTTCATGTGTTTGTTTTGCTCATACAACAAAAATGCAAGATACAGTACCTCAAGATACCTCATTCACTTATAAAATTATTCCAAAATACAGAATAAATCCGTTATCCAAAATTCTTCTGGTCCCACGCCTTTTGGAAAAGGGATGCTCAACCTGTATTCATTTATTTTCCTCTTTGCTCACTTACTGTAGACTCCCTTCTAAGTTGTAAAGAAGGAGAGTAGTCCTGCACATCAATGTTTATTGGACCTACCAAACAGCTACATGAGTGCAAAACCAAGAGATTCATAAGGGGTTCTCCACACGAGACATAAGGTAAATTGCAATAAGGTAATATATTATCTGTTATGGTTCACAACCTAAGCACATTCTGAAAACCAAAACACAGACGCTAGTTTTGCCCTTATCATCAGGCACTTATATATCCAGAAGACTGCAGGGTGGTAACTAAGTGCTCTAATAATGTACTGTAGTATAAGTCTTTTTAAAAACACCCTAAATTTGATGTCATATGTCTTTGTAGATGTGTATCACCGCTTTGACATTAGGGAGCAATATAGCTTTGTAAAGGCAGTGCTCAATGGGCAGCATATGCCTGGATGTTAGGCACTTCACTGAGTTAGCAGGTGTAGTACCATCCATTTAACACAACAATTGCTTGTTGTTTGTTTAATAATTGTTTGTGCAAAACAATCATATGTGCACAACGCATTTAGGTCCATTATCATTGTTTTATTTTTTAATGAGAACTACTCCAGTCAACATCAAATAACATATTGAAAGCATTAAGCCTCTAGCATTAAACCTGTAGGGAAGTAAAGAAATAGTGAACAGATGTTCCCAGCAGTACATATATTTGCATTGCAGGCAGTGGAGGAATATTGTCTACATGTCAGGAAGCAAGGCTCCTTCTCCTCTTCTCATTGTGCTGACAACAAGGTCTTCTCCATAATCCCGTCCCCCCACACGCACTCTCTTACTTGTAGCACTATTAGAGGAATGGCCTGGTTCAGAGTTGTATGCAATACTCAGGAGATAAAGCAATTGTCAGTAATCTGTGCATGTGTCTTGGTAACAATGCGCATCTTCCAAGGCATCTTAGTGATGCTGCTTGCAATGAGGATTTATTTGCAGGGACCATTCAGGAAAGGTAACACTACAGTGGAGAACTTTTGTAGTTGTGTCCCACCCTACAACTGTGATATGGTAAGCAAAAAATATGGTTCCAACATCTCAATTCCTGTGGTCATTCTGTATGATTATAGAGTTACTCATGGAGTCAATTATCAAAGGAGCTGTGATCATCACTGCATATTGTATGCAGTTGTGGTGAGGGCCCTCTTCATGAGAGATACAATTCATAAATGCCAAAAAATAGACAAAAGTCAGTATTAATAGAGTTAAGAAGTACATAAGTTGGAGAGTTATGGGAAGTATACCCTTGCATGAAGAGGTGAGTACAAGCAATTCATATAAGCAATTCATACAAATGTGTTAGGAGATAATTTCTACTCACCCATATCTACTGTAAACTAATGTGCATATTAATAACTGTTCTCACGTCTTGTATGCCTGCTATATTTGGTACTAAGTCTAATACACTATGGGGGTTATACAGACCTGATCACTGTTGTCGGTGAAATTGCAGAGCCCTTTGATCAGATAGTGGCCACCAAGACAGAGTGTAAATCCGCCTTGTTCATGTCTGCAAATGGCTTTGGAAAAACCATGCACAACTCACTCATTATCAAATGATTTATCCAGTCTGTGCATAACCCCGACCCTTCCTCAGGCCGATCGAGGCCAGAGCTAACATCCCATGCCCTCCCTGAAAACACCTGTGTTTTTCCTGACATTACCAGAAAACGGGTGTGCGACATCTAGAAATGGTGGCTTCCTGTCAATCATCTTGCGATTTGCTTGTGAATAGAGTAATTGCTTCGTTTTGACTCTGTTTGCCCTCGTGCATACACACTTCGATTCGTACACATGTGCTGTTGATATTCAGTTGCCGCGCGAATTCACACAACAGTGATCAGGTATGAATAATACCCAGTGCCATATTAATTATATGTACAGTACTTATTGACCATAACTGAACATCTCTCTTGTTGTGACTAGGGTTACTTCATTTTACCTACCATCTTATTTTGGGATTGCATAACACTGGGTGGAGCTCAAAAAACAATCAGCTTAATGGATATGTCCTGCACGGCACTAAATTATGACAATGTATCAGGTTTCAGGAGAGGACAGCAACCTACTGTAATCAGCCACTGATTAAATGGCCTGAAATGAGAATTTGATGGTCTGGCAGTAGAGTGTTAGGAGGATCACATGTAGAACAGTGTTACAGTACATCATTGCTTTAGCTCCATTGCCCTCCAAAAGGCAGTCTAAAATCAGTGATCAATTGTAGGGGGAATGGGGAATGTGTGAAATATAATAAGTTTCAACCTTCTGTTTGGTATACTAGTCAAGCATTGTAAATCCATGCCTCATTGATAATTCACCTTAAGGAGAATTAGGAGAGGTGCAGAATAACATGCAAGTTGAATCACTGGCTTTTTACATAGAACATTAACTGTATGCCAAATATATGTTACCTTAATTTCACAAGGAAAACTTTGAATTCAGTATCAATGAGCCTTATGAAACTCATGTACAAGTATTTGGGTTCCAGAGTCAAGTAAGAGAACTTGTATCTGGATTTGGAAGAGTAATTTTGTTCCAACTAAACATTTTCACTAGGCTTGCATTTACTGATCATGATTTCATTTATTTTGCAAGAGAATCAGTAAGCTTACAAACTAAGATCAAAAGCCTGACCCGAACGTTTGGAGTTACAGTATACTGACATACTGTGCCAGTGACAGATAGACTAGATTCCTCACTTAAAGTCTGTCTTGAAACTTAAAACATATAGGCCCTTGCAATGATTCCAGTGTTTTTTTTTCATAACATATCCACATTTAACTGCCAAGATCAGAATGCAAATGGTTTAAGCAAAGCAATGGTTACACTGATTAGACAATATTGTCTGGATACATAATCATTTTTGATCAAACGTTTAACATCTGGATGAAAAAAAATTATATAAAGAAAAAAATGACCTATAATTGCACAACATTATAAAGACCATTGGTCATAAATCGGTCTATTTTTTATCATCAGAAAAAGGATTGGAAGTAATTAGATGCCAACCTAAATAATAAATTCTCAACCTACAATTGTAAAAAATATACAATGAGGTTATTAATTCAGGGGCTTTCTTAATATGTGATGACATTATCTAGCAATTTGTAAAAATTTCTTATTCGCAGCTAGACATAAGCAAGAGATTCAATTAGACTGTATAATTTACTGGAAGTGGAAAAAGGTGGAAGCCTGGGGCTTTAATGCCTGGGGCTATTCAATTAGAGCTCTTTTTTCCTTGCCCCCCCAAAATGACTGTTTTAAGGCATTAACACAGGGAACTTATCCCAGATTTAACCCCTTCCCGACATTTGACGTACATTTACGTCATGGCCGGGAGGTACTTCCCGACACATGGCATAAATGTACGTCATGAGTTTAAACTGTCACTGCGTCTCGAGACGCAGTGACAGAGGGACGATGTCTGCTGTCCCTGACAGCAGACATGTCCCTGCATGCCCAGGGGGGGCTGCGATGCCGCCCCCCCGTCGGCGATCGCTGTGATTGGCTGTTCAGTGTGAACAGCCATTCACAGCGTTTTCCTGTGTTACCAGCGAATCAGACGCTCGGTAACACAGGTGTCAATCACCGCCGGGCGTCAGGGGGCATGAGGGGGTCATCGGTGACGATGACACCTCACCCCACCCTCACCCCACCTGCCCCCAAGGCTGTGATTGGTCCGTGGGACCCACGGACCAATCACAGCCAAGGCGCGACATTTAAACTGACGGTGACTGCGCTGCAGACGCCATTCCGGTCTGGAATAGCGTGCAGAACGGTCACCGTGCCTGCCTGCCGTGAATACCGACCTGATCCTTGCTAATACTTACCTGATCCTTGCAAATACCTTACCTGATCACCTTATCACTGCTTGTAGCGTGCTGGACGCTTCCTGGATCTGACTTCCTGAGACTTCCTGCTGCTGCTGCAGTGTGATAGAGAGATAGAGAGATAGAGAGAGCGATAGAGAGAGATAGAGAGAGATAGAGAGATAGTGACAGAGAGAGCTATATTTTGTGTCTGCTACCCCCCCTTTTTGGGGGTGCAGGGGTTTTCTATATATAAATAACTGTCAGTGCTGCTGCTGCAGTGTCATACAGTGATAGATAGTGATAGATAGTGATAGATAGTGAGAGGTAGAGAGATAGAGAGATTTGTGTCTGCTACCCCCCCTTTTTGGGGGTGCAGGGGTTTTATTTTATATATATAACTGTCAGTGCTGCTGCTGCAGTGTCATAGAGTGATAGATAGTGATAGATAGTGAGAGATAGAGAGATAGTGACAGAGAGTGATAGAGAGTGTATATTTTGTGTCTGCTACCCCCCCTTTTTGGGGGTGCAGTTTTTTTTTATACATATAACTGTCAGTGCTGCTGCTGCAGTGTCCTAGAGTGATAGATAGTGAGAGATAGTGAGAGATAGAGAGATAGAGAGAGATAGTGACAGAGAGTGATAGAGAGTGTATATTTTGTGTCTGCTACCCCCCCTTTTGTGCTGATCAGTATATCTGTGCTGATCAGCAACTTTTTGGGGGCGCAGAGGTTTTTTTTTTATATATATACCTGTCAGTTGCTGCCAGTTGCACTGTCAGTTGCACCAAAGGTTGTGCACCTGCTGTCCCTCACTGGTAATCAGTGTCGCATCACTGATCACCTTTTTTTTTTTTTGTGAGTGCTGTGGGGTCTTTTTTTAATTTTTTTTTTACACACACTGATTTTGTGGGTGTCCTGTGGCCACTGTGCGCCGATCAGTGACGTACATCACTGATCAGCTTTTTCGGCACAGGGTTGATCTATTTTTTTTTTTTTTTTGATCAGATTCCTGTTGCCTTTGAGCGCTGTTCAGTGACAGACGTTACTGACCAACATCTGTGCTCAATTTTTGGCGCAGGACCTTTTTTTTTTTTTTTTAACCCCTTCAATTTTTTATTTTTAACCCCTTCATTTTTTATTTTTTTTATTGGTATAAAGTATTTTTTTTTTCTGCACTACATACACACTACACACTACATACCCCCCGGGTTGAAATAAAGTTTGTACCCCCCCCTACACTATACACGTGTTGAAACATTTCACTACCAGTAACACAAAAATAAAAATGGCATCCCAAATGTCCTCCCAAATGTCCTCCCAAATGTCCTCCCAAATGTCCTCCCAGTCATCCAGGAGAATGTATTCAGTGGAGGAGGCATATGCCATGCTTGCCTCTGACTCTGACACAGGCAGTGATGCAAGCGGGGAATTTGAAGGATTCGTCTTAAGCTCCTCTTCCTCCTCTGGTGATGAGGGACCCCCTCAAAGACGCCCCCGTAGATCAGCTGAGATTCCCCCCCCAATAATTGATCTAGTATGGACCCCACCACCAGACAATTTTGAGCCCCAGGTTCCTGAGTTTTTGGCCATGCCAGGAATCCAATTTGATTCCACAGGTCTCAGAGAAATTGACTTTTTCAAATTATTTTTCTCTGATGATTTTATAAATTTAATGGTGGACCAAACTAATTTATATGCCCAGCAGTTTATTGCTCAAAACCCCACGTCATCATTTGCTAGGTGGACCCCTGTAGATGCAGTAGAGATGATGACGTTTTGGGGTCTGGTGTTTCATATGGGCATAGTAAAAAAGCCAGAAATTAGGCAATATTGGAGTACAGATGTTCTGTACAGTACTCCATTTTACCGTATGGCCATGCCCCGGACTCGATTTGAGACAATTCTTAAATTTATACATTACACCGATAATGCACAGTGCCCACCCAGAGATGATCCCACCTTTGACCGGCTATTCAAAGTCAGGCCGGTCATTGATCATTTCAGTGCCAAATTTGAAGAGGTGTACATCCCTGAAAAATTTATTTGTATCGACGAGTCCCTTATACATTTTAAAGGAAGGGTTAAATTCCGCCAGTACCTTCCCAGTAAGAGGGCAAGGTATGGCATAAAAATGTATAAACTGTGTGAAAGCACCTCAGGGTACACCCACAGGTTTAGGGTTTATGAAGGGAAGGATTCAAGAATTCAACCGCCAGAATGCCCCCCCTCCCTCGTAGGTGTTAGTGGGAAAATTGTCTGGGATTTAGTGCACCCCTTCCTGGATAAAGGTTATCACCTCTATGTGGATAACTTTTACACTAGCATCCCCCTGTTTAAGGCCCTTGGTTCAAGAGGTACAGCAGCTTGCGGTACTGTGCGCAAGAACCAAAGAGGCCTCCCAAAAACGCACATTGCCCAAGTAATGAGAAGGGGTGAAAGCAGGGGAATATGCAACGAAAATATGTTGTTGGTCAAATATAAGGACAAGAGGGATGTCCTTATACTGACAACAATTCACGGAGACAGTACCACCTCCGTCCCTGTACGAGGTACCAGTACCCACACCTCAAAACCTAATTGTATCCTGGATTACAATAGGTACATGGGCGGAGTGGATCTTTCAGATCAGGTACTGAAGCCGTACAGTGCCCTGCGGAAAACAAAAATCTGGTACAAGAAGGTGGCCGTGTATATCATCCAGATGGCACTGTATAACGCTTACGTGCTATTCCGTTCTACCGGCCAGAGGGGGACATTTATGCACTTTCAAGAGGAAGTCATAAAGGGCCTAATATTTGGGAACCAGCAGGCAGAGGGCCCCAGTACTTCTAGTACTGGCCCCCGTATTGTACCAGGGCAGCATTTTCCTGATGAAATCCCCTCCACTGGAAAAAAGGGCAGGACACAAAAAAGGTGCAAAGTTTGCTATAAAAAGGGAATAAGAAAGCAAACTATTTTCCAGTGTGACACTTGCCCCGACAAACCCGGCCTATGTATAAAGGAGTGTTTTAAAATATACCACACATCTATGGAATATTAGGTTCATAATTTCACCGTGCTTCGGGGGTCTTGCTAATGCCACATAGCACCCACCATTCATTCCACCAGAATCTGAGCCGCAAAATCCAAAAATCACTCCTTCCCTTCTGAGTCCTGCCATGCACCCAACTGGTATTTTTTGGTCACATGTGAGGCATTGCCGTACTCGGGAGAAATTGGGGCACAGATTTTGGGGTGCTTTGTCTCCTTCATTCCTTGTGAAAATGAAAAATTTTGAGCCAGAACTGCATTTTTGTGTAAAAAAATGTAATTTTTCATGTTCACTGCCCAGTTTTATCAAAATTGGTGAAACCCCTGGGGGTTTGAAATGTACACTATACCCCTAGATGAATTCCCTGAGGGGTGTAGTTTGCAAAATGGGGTCACTTGTGGGGGGGTTCCACTGTATTGGTGCTTTGGGGGTCTTGCTAATGCGACATAGCACCCACCATCATTCCATAAGAATTTGTGCTGCAAAATCCAAATATCACTCCTTCCCTTCTGAGTCCTGCCACTTTTTGGTCACACATGAGGCATTGCCGTACTCGGGAGAAATTGGGGCACAGATTTTGGGGTGCTTTGTCTCCTTCATTCCTTCTGCAAATGAAAAATTTTGAGCCAGAACTGCATTTTTGTGTAAAAAAATGTAATTTTTCATTTTCACTGCCCACTTGTATCAAAATTGGTGAAACCCCTGGGGGTTTGAAATGTACACTATACCCCTAGATGAATTCCCTGAGGGGTTTAGTTTGCAAAATGGGGTGACTTGTGGGGGGGTTCCACTGTATTGGTGCAACATAGCACCCACCATTCATTCCACCAGAATCTGTGCTGCAAAATCCAAAAATCACTCCTTCCCTTCTGAGTCCTGCCATGCACCCAACTGGTATTTTTTGGTCACATGTGAGGCATTGCCGTACTCGGGAGAAATTGGGGCACAGATTTTGGGGTGCTTTTTCTCCTTCATACCTTCTGAAAATGAAAAATTTTGAGCCAGAACTGCATTTTTGTGTAAAAAAATGTAATTTTTCATTTTCACTGCCCACTTGTATCAAAATTGGTGAAACCCCTGGGGGTTTGAAATGTACACTATACCCCTAGATGAATTCCCTGAGGGGTGTACTTTGCAAAATGGGGTCACTTGTGGGGGGGTTCCACTGTATTGGTGCTTTGGGGGTCTTGCTAATGCGACATAGCACCCACCAAAATTCCACCAGAATCTGAGCTGCAAAATCCAAAAATCACTCCTTCCCTTCTGAGTCCTGCCATGCACCCAACTGGTATTTTTTGGTCACATGTGAGGCATTGCCGTACTCGGGAGAAATTGGGGCACAGATTTTGGGGTGCTTTGTCTCCTTCATACCTTCTGAAAATGACAAATTTGGAGCCAGAACTGTATTTTTGTGTAAAAAAAATAATTTTTCATTTTCACTGCCCAGTTGTACCACAATTGGTGAAACCCCTGGGGGTTTGAAATGTACACTATACCCCTAGATGAATTCCCTGAGGGGTGTAGTTTGCAAAATGGGGTCACTTGTGGGGGGGTTCCTAACTTTTAGCATCTTATGGTGCCTAGAAACCTACATGGTGCCTAAAAAATAATCTCATAAAAAGGAGGCTCCAAAATCAAGTAGGTGCTCCTTCTATTATGAAGCCTGTGGTTTGGTCACCGTGCACACTAGGGCCACATATAGGATATTTATGAAAACAAAAGAATTGGGGGAATCAATTTTCAGTCACATTTCTCTAGTAAAATGTACTGTGTTCCTTAGAAAAATGTATTAAAATTGCAAATCTGCAAAAAAAAAGAAATTTTGAAATTTCACCTACACTTTGTTTTAATTCCTGTGAAACACCTAAAGGGTTAACAAACTTCCAAAATGCTGTTTTGAATACTGTGAGGGGTGCAGTTTTTGAAATGGCATCATTTATGGGGGTGTCTCACATACAAGTCCCTCAAAGTCACATCAGAACTGAACTGGTCCCTAAAAAAATCAGTGTTTGAAATTTTCTTGAAAATTTGAGAATTTGCTATTCATATTGTAAGCCTCCTAGTGTCCCAAAAAATTAAAAGGAAGTTGAAATAATGATGTCAACATAAAGTAGACATATGGTCTATGTTAGTTATTCACTATTTTGAGTGGTAAGATTATTTGTCTCACAAGCAGAAAATTTAACATTTTGCAAATCGCTAAATTTTCCATTTTTTCACGATATTTTGGTATTTTTCACAAAAAAACACAGACTGTATCGACCCAAATTTACCACTAATTTGAAGTACAATGTGTCACGAAAAAACAATCTCAAAATCACTGGGATAAGTAAAAGCAAAAAAAAGTTATCCCCACTTAAGTGAGACATGTCAGATTTGAAAAAAAGGGCTCTGTCAGGAACGCAAAAACTGGCTCTGTCAGGAAGGGGTTAATGTGTGAATGGGTGTATGCACCGTTTAACAATGAGGTCATGAGTTTAATTCCCACCATGGCCATAGCTGTGTGAAGTTTGTATGTTTTCATATGCTTACATGGGTTTTCTCTGGGTGCTCTGGTTTCCTTCCACAATCCAAAAATATACTGGTAGGTTAACTGGCTCCCAATAAAAAAAAAAATGAACCCTAGAATGTGTGTGTGTGTGTATAGATGTGGTAAGGAATATAGATTGCACAACACTTTTGTTGGTAAGCTGCTCAATCAGAGGTGTGTCACTCAGGTGCCAAAAGGGAGGGGTAATTCTGGCTAGGAAAAAACATTTGGTATCCCAATTGCACACTGAGTGAAACATAACTACATAATACAGAGATCTGATTATTATGTAGTTATGTTTCACTCAGTGTGCAATTGGGATACCAAATGTTTTTTCCTAGACAGAATTACCCCTCCCTTTTGGCACCTGAGTGATACACCTCTGATTGAGCAGCTTACCAACAAAAGTGTTGTGCAGTTGAGAGAGGCATAGATGGGTCAGCATTAGGAGGGATTGCTGACACCTGAGTGCCATTGGAGAAGCCAGGGGTAGCTACAGGTAAGCTGGCTCTCAGATGTAGTAAGCCATTATCATGTGGCCTTACACTGGGCTATTAAGCCCAGACATATATGTTACTGCTAATGGGATGGGTTTGGGAGTGTGGTGCCCCCTGTGTTGGTAGGGCTGGTCTGCTCCAGGTTAGCACACCCTAACACTTTATTAACACTTATTTTTTCCTATCACATTGTATATATTTTGTATTTTAATCACACCTTCACTTCCTTACATAGCACCTATGTGCTTCTTATTAACCCCTACTATTTTTCATTTGTGTGCTGCCCTGGAGTACTCAGCCTGTGTCGGCATGTTGGGGGCCCACACCCCAGACCCATACCCAGTATTAGGGACCCCCAGTGACAGAGATGCCTTGACGTACGGCCTGGGGGCTTAGCCCTATATATGCAGATATACGCAGGGAATATAGATTGTAAGATCCACTGGGGCAGGGACTGATGTGAATGTTTAAATAATCTCTGTAAAGTGCTGCGGAAAATGTGTACACTATATAAATATCTGGTAGTAGAAATAATAATAATAATAATAATAATAATAATAATAATAATAATAATAATAATAATAATAATAATAATAATATTGATGAACTAAGTAATGATGCTCCTTAACTAACCATGTGTTGTAATATTTTTGTGCTCATCAATGCAATTTTTATTTTTGTTGCTTGAAATCTGAAGCTGTATTGCTACAATATGCATATCTACCAATTTCTGTAGGTGACTGAGAAGAAATGTCCAATCTGCAAAAAAATAAATAGATACTGTACGCGTCTCCAACAGGCATATTCAATTGCCCCCCCCCCCCAGAAAATAATAAATAAATAAATGCTGGAACCAGGTGCAGGGACATATGTGCGGACACCAGAGGGTTACAGGGACCAGCCTGTCAGAGGAGGAGGACAGGACTGCCAGAAGGTGATGTATTTTGACTAATTAAGCTAATTGGAAACTATCAATTTCTATATTAGTCGTTAGAGAGGGGTGTCCTAGGAGGGGTGTCCAGTGGTTCTGAAGCAATTCTCGATGGTTAAGTTGATTGCTAGAAAAAACCTGCAATGATGTCTATTGAATAGAACACTGCTACATTTCTTCCCAAGGAAAGCCTCATGCCTTTTCAAAAATTCACTCTCAATTGAATAAGCCTGTTTGCATTGCAATAATTTAGCTATGGTAAAGTATCTTATTCCTAGTAACATACATTTTTAACCACTTAACTGATTTTTTTTTTTCAAAGAAATGATCAGGTTTTGTATGCTAGATTATAAGAAAATGTATTTAAAGTATATTAAAAAAAACAAAAAAAAACCTTTTTCTCAAACAGCGATAAAATTGCATCCATTGGAAATTTCCTGGCAAGTGATTCTCTCTGCAGCCTCCAGGGCTACAGTGAGTGCTGCTTTTTTATATGTCCCCAGCGGCTGCTAATATAGGCAGCCGCTGGGTGGGAAGAGCTACCGAGCTGGCTATCAGCAGTGATTGGCAGCACAGCAGACAAAGGGGAGGTAGGGGAAGAGGAAACATTAACCAGAACCTCTCCCTGCTTTCTAACAGTTTGTATCAGATGGGAACTGATTTTTGACACTAAGGGGTAGATGTATGAAGCAGAGATAAGGGAGAAGTGATAAAGTGGCTAGTACTTTATCACCAACTAATCAGCTTCTAACTGTCCCTTTTTAACCCCAGCCTGTAACTTAACAGTCGGGAGCTGATTGGCCGGTGATAAAGTACCAGGCACTTTATCACTTCTCCTTCCTTATCACTGCTTCATACATCTACTCCTAAGTCTTTACAGTTCCAAAATTGGCATTGTTCGACTGGTTTAGAAGATGGTTAGAATGAATAAGGATGGTAAGGTCATTTACCACCAATTATGTTGACAAGCATACTTTATAATACAGTTGTTACTACAGTATTCAGTACATTTTTTGCTTTATTTAGAGCACACTAAAATATAATATTCATTAGAATTATGATGTGAAGTAAAGCCTCATATATTTTCATATCTCTATTTCAATTTTACTTACTGTATTTATTTAAAATGTAAAAAGAAAGGAAGAAGAATAAATTGGGTATATCGTTCCCAGCAGTGGACTCTACTAGAGTTCATTGACCTATAATATATTTTCGTGAACAAATAATGAGCCTCATTACATTACATTGATTGACAATTCACAGTAATCAGCTGCATATTCTCCTATATCAACCCTTTGCCAATAATTTAATGCTACATGATTACAACTATGTATAGATGCTATCATGCCAACTCTAGTTCCCAATATGGGTGCAAATAGCTAACTGTGCAGCCAATCACAGACTGCAAAGGCTTTCATGGTATTAGATGATTAATCAAATTTTCAGTTAGGGAGAAAATAAGAGACCAATGTATCAATGAGGCACATTAGTTCTCTTACAGTAGTCATGCTTAATTTAATGATAGCCATGAGATGATGTTGAGTATTCACAACCACATAGACAAATTTGTGAGTCTTGGGGGTTTTATAATTATCTGCTTTTTTTGTTAATTCAATAACACAATTTGTATTCCATTCATGTATGACACATTGCAAAGCCAACCTACACTTCTTTTTAGGTGTTAAGTGCTTTATTAAATGTGTTGAGCTTCTCACTTCTCTCTCTTCTCTCTCTCTTAATCAAGTGTGATCTCGTATTCCCACTGCATCTGCTTCACAACTTTAATTTATCTTATCTGCTTTATATTTTTTTACTGTGTTTTTTGTTCTTTGGCAATATATTAAGTATATTTTATATTAATTGTATGTTAAATAAAATGTACAAGAAGATTATAAAAGCACACATTAGCGGTTGTTTCACCCACCATTACCACCAATACTATGCAATATTGACTCCAAACATTCTACTTTTTATTTATTTTCCTGTTTTAATTTAGCATCTTTATGGTTGATTAGCTCTTAGGAAAAATACCTAGGCAGATAAATTGTTCCATAAGCTCAAAGTCTGCAAATGAAGCATACAATGGTAAAAAAATACATTACTGTAATAGCTCAGAATACATTTACGATTGTATAAGCTTTGCTTCTGCCATAGAAAACGAGACAAGTGCCAGCCATTTCCAGGCATTGATGTGCCAGTCATTCCTGAAGTGATACAATAAAACTAAATATATACATTTTGCATAAACTGCACACCTGCTTCCTATAAGACTACATGAGATTTTAGTCATCCTCCACACATATCTTTTTACAATAAGTTTCATTTTCTTTACTAGTAAACCCTCAATTAGGGATGAGCACAACACAAGCTCCAAAGGAACATGTTCAACATCACAGAAAATAAAACGTTAAAATATCATAGTACCTTTCCAATTTAAAATGACAAGATACTCTACTTCCCGTAGGATTATCACATTTAAATAAAGTTATTACATTTTTTATAATATTTTATTGTAACGGGAACTGTTATATGACAATGAATCCCTGTTCCTAACAACTGTAGAAGGATTTGCATAACTTTAATCAGCACAAAAGTACAGTACTGTACTGTACAGTACTGTAGCCAGTTATAATGTTTCTCTATTTAATCTACAGAAAATCTGCAATGTATGGAAATGACTGCAAGCCTTATACACACTCTCTAAACTTGGCAATAAACTTTCAAAGAATAAGAACATATATCTTGCTCACTCTTGTAGAAATGTTTCCAGAAGTTTTTTTTTTTTTACATTTGGGGACAAATTGTCCTTTTTTTCACACTTAAATTGACATGTGATAAATGTTTGATGAATGAGATAGGTTAAGAGACCTGATATTATTTTTCTATCCAGTCGTATTCTTGGGGGGCTATGTGCATTGTGGTTACTGTGATTCTATCACAAGTATAAAATGTAAGATGTATTCAGATAGGTTCTTCTGTGCAATAGTGTGTCTGTGAGTCTACATGTGTACGTGGTGCTGGCTGGTCAGTTTGGGCATTTAAGGGAGCTCATTAGGACTCATTTGTTGCAAGGAAGTTTCGAACATGCATGCTTTTCATTAACATATGAACTGAGGGGCAATACAAGGAGGATGTGCAGTGAAGAAAATAAAAGGGAAGTGGAAGACTTTAAGAGAGATTGACCCAGACGTTTAAGAATATGGCAGAATTATTGATTGCAAGGTGGAGAAATTGTTACTAATTTCCTATACCCCTTGCCAAACAGTATCATAAGCTAGAATAATAAATCTGATTCAGCTATTTTCCGAACGTTTGACCAGTTTCCATATACAGTACAGTAAGAAGGGCCGACAGAGCACAGTGTGGTGTTGTTTCTGTTTTATCTTAACAGTAGTATGCTGTCCATGGTGCTGGAATAAGACAAGTGTCTCAGAAGCAGTCTAGCCAGCGACACACAGGGAATTTGAAAGAGAGGGTGAATGCTGGGAATGAAAAAAAAGCTGTAATAGCCAAAATATTGCAAGTCTGACTGATGTTATTATTAATACAATAAACAAATATATTATTTAAGAATGGAGCATATTCAAGAATATCCTGAAACTGTCAAGAAAAAAAAAAAAAAAAAGAATTCAGAAAATTCTAAAACTGTGTAAATGTTTGCTGGCAGTAGCATTAATGATATCCTGCAAATATACAATGTTCAGCATTGGAATACATATCTAATATGCAGGGTGTTTGTCCTGCTGCAGTCTGTGTGTGTGTGTGTGTGTGTGTGTGTGTTGCTGTGATTTGCGTCCACTTGTCTGGTACTGTATCTGTGAGCCATTGCATTATGGTATCAGGTCGATGGATCAACAGTGTCCAGGTTGAGTTGATCACTATTGGTCGACAAGCTATAGGTCAACACATGGAAAAGGATGACATGTACTAGATCAACATTTACAAAGGATTTACATTTACAGCTTCATATTTAATTCACATTACTCTATGAAAGAGATAAAAGTGTCTGGATTTTAACCTTGGATATTTTTCAGACTTCTTTTTATAACTGCCTTCCTAAATGTTGTATTTATCAGTCTATCTGTCAAGCAATCAATCTATCATCTGTTACTGTTGTTTTAATCATTTTCTCTAGTACAATCTGAAATTATTCCTACAGTATTTGACAGTGTTACATTATACCATTGACTTGCTGGAAGAATAATATTTCATACATCTCCAGGGACTGCAATCCCTCTGATGTAGGAAAAGTAGAAAGTCAAGCTCTTATAACCCCATGCACCAGGCTCAGTTGGTGAAGCGCAATCTCTCTCATATTTCTCTTGTCTGTGTGGAACACCTTGCTTATTTCTAATAAAGTACCTAAATCCAGCATTGATTGCTTCTGCTTTGAATGACATATAGCCAATATCACACTGCATTGAACTTACCCTTAGCTGAAAAGGACAAGATTTGTACAAGAGTGACAATATATAGCCTCCTTTAACTCCTATTTAATATACAGTTTGCATCATTTAAAAAATAGAAACCTGTGATAAAAATAATATGTAAAAAAAAAATGTGTTTTAAGAGTGTGTGACATTTTCTGCGGTCAGATCGACTGGATGACCATAAATAGTTTATGATCAATTACAATAATAAATTATTCTGCTACAAATTATAATCCTTGGCAAAAAACAGTACCGGATTCCCGGTCACTTGAGCAGCGCTGTATTTAGCATTTGCTTCACCAGTGACAGCAGGAGATAATTATTGTAATATAATTGTAAACCTGGCACAGCCGAAGGTCTGTAGGTCCTTCCTGAGGCATAAATACTATCTAATATTCTCCTGAGAATATATATGATCATCATCACATAGGTGAATAACTAAAATAACTTTGCTAATAGAGAGCTTGAATTACAGTAATGTCCAGATTTAAGTAAAAGTATTATTCCACAGCTTTATGTAGAAACAAGGTAGTTCAAAAGCACAAGCAGGAGATAACAATGGGCCTGATTCTCGGAGTTAATAGAGAAAGCCAAATTTTTCTCAAATGGACAAAACTCTGTTGCAATGCAGGTGGAGCAGATGTAACATGTGCAGAGAGAGTTAGGGGGTATGCAATCCTGGATCCCGACTGTCGGTCCGTCCCGACAGCCACAATCCTGGCCCTTTTGCGGATTCAATGCCCCACCTGCCGGTCGGTGAAAAGGGGGTGTGTCCACATAAACGGCTGTGGATTGTTGAAATACGTTCGGGATGGTAACAATCCACGGCCGTTATCAGCAGAATGGGCCCAACAGCTTTTAAAGTCAGGCTCGTTCTGCCGTGATGCCTCTTCAATGCTGTCGGTAATGACAACATTGAATAGGCATCTGCCGCAATTTCACCCGTCGGAAATGGCGGCGGAGGATTGCATACCCCCCCATAGATTTGGGTGGGGTGTGTTCAAACTGAAATCTGAATTGTAGTTTAAAAATAAAATAGCCACTATTTACCCTGCACAGAAACAAAATAACTCACCCAAATCTAACTCTCTGCACGTTATATTTGCCCCACCTGTAGTGCACATGGTTTGCCTATATAAGAAAGATTTTGCATTTGCTATGAACTCTGAATCAGGCCTAATGTTCAGTTGGCTTATACGCCTATTTGAAACTTACAAAGATTGGTGAAATGGCTTACAGAAAATAGACAAGCCATTAATAGCCCGTCTATGACTTATGGATGACTAATCTTTGCTGTTAGATATCGAATAACATTCTGTAGTACAGTACTTTTTGAAGACCACTATTAAATTTAAACTTATGACTTGTTTACATACATTGTAGACTCAAGTCAGTTATCTGAAAATGTACATTATGATGCTATGCCTACTCAACTGTGCAAAATAAAACAAATCATCTAGACATTAATATTCAGCATACAATCTACAAAATGCTAAATCTATTTACTCTTATAAAAACTAAGATACAGTATATAAAAGACAAACAATATAGTTTTACCAAGTGCGTTCTCTCTAGACCAGTGGTACTTAAACTGTCGGTCTTGACCAGTGGCAGCTCCAGATTAGGGGCAGTAGCACAGTTTAAACTTCAAATAGGGGAGAAAAAAAATTTCCAGTGAGACAGTTTGGAATGGCAGTTGGTATGGCTCCCCATTTGAATTTTGAACTGTGCCGCAGCCTCAACTTTGGAGCCAGAGTCGGCTCTAACCAATTTGGTTTCCTAGGAAAGATTTTTGCTTGTGCCCCCTAGCACCACTGCCAGTTCTGTCTCTGATCGATCACCACTCTGCATAGCACCCATCAACTAGCAGTGCAGATCACAGCATTAGCAAGCAACACCCATAACCCATCACCCAAAGCAATCAATCCTCATCCACAGAGCCAAGAGCATTAGCGTACCCACCACCCATATTTTAAATAGGGACAGTGTACACCAAAAAGGAGCATGATCTTGCTGACAAGGGGCACCTCCAATCCAATTATGCCACACAATATCTACCTTACTCACAACACAATATCCCTTATTCACATTATGCCACAAAATACAGATGGAGTGCCTCTCAGCCAGCTCAGGGAATCACCAATCTCCAACTGACGGGGATGCACGAGCATCTCACACGCTCACGCATCCCTGTCACACGGCGCTGGGGTGTACATTTCCTACCTGTCTCCACTTTATGGAGATGGGTGAGTTAGTGGGGGGTATGGGCAGCTACAGAAGTGGACGGGGGAACAGCAGGGAGGTGGCAGAGGGCAGCAGAGGGCTCCAGCAGAATGGGGTGTGCGAGCGTCTCTTACTTGTGCGACCCCTTCTGGCAGGTGGAGAACTACGGTGGTTAGCAATTCTATCAGCAGGAGCAGCTATAACTAGAGCTGATCCATCTGTAGTGTCTGTTAACAAGGCCGGATTAAGGGCCAAATGGGCCTGGAGTTTACAATGTTCAAGGGCCTATTATGAAAGTGGAGGAGTTGAGGCAAAAAAAAAAACATACACTATATGCCCCAATGTTTCCCTAAATATATATATATATATATATATATATATATATATATATATATGTGCAAAAATTGTATAAATGTCTAAAATAGAAACACAATTTTAATACTTAGATTTATGTCCAACCATGTGGCCAGCTGGTGTCTGTCTGGAGATCATCATGCTGTCATGGCACAGGGGTAGTCACTCCCTAGTATATGCTAAGAAAGAAAGTATGTATTGTGCCAGCGCTGGCTGAAATAAGTTTGCAAGATGGTTATAAAAATAAATAGAAGTTTTAATAACTACACATGACAAAAAAAAACATTTATATAAAAAGTACTATGGTGTGCATAAAATATTGCAATTTAGAAGCTGACTGATGACTTTGTCAGGCATAAAGCAAGTACATTCAAGTTCCCACTGGATATATTATATATTAAAAATCCACACTGTATTGAAGTAGATGCTGGGTGTATAGAGCCTTGGAGGATTTAAAGGAGAAAGATGTGCAATCTTGCATTTTTTAGAAACAGTGATTCCTTAATGTCCTCATAAATGTCTTTCAGTATACTGCTCAGCTCTCACTTTTGGAGCTGAGCAGTATACTTCTTACCATTGGTTTACAAATTTCACCTTATCTACCTATACTTGAAGGTGGCCATTTTTGCCGATAAACTCTGGGTAGTTTTTCTATTTGTTTATCCATCATATACAGCTGGTGGACATGTTTATGTTTTAAATCATCCAAGGACATCCCATTTCCTGAATTTTCTTTATCTAGAAGGTTCCCAACCTCAATCCTAGACTGTGTGACCACCGTTGCCTACTGTTGTATTGTGCCCCTGAGGAAGTCGTGTTCACGACGAAACGCGTTGGGCCTATTGGGCGTATTTCAACCACTGTCAAAATTGACACATCATTATTCTATACATTGTAACTGTATTTATCTGACCTTTTTGTCCTATACTGCTTTGCTCTGTGAGCAAATGTTTATTAAATCGTTTTTATTGTAAAAACACTGTCTAATAACTTAAGGTCTCAGCGCACCCTGAAAACTTCCTTTTCTTTTCATATATACACACACACAACAGGGTTGCCTACCTGACCCTCTCCTTCAGGGAGAAAACACACTGTTCCTGGACTTGCCTGGTAATGTATGATTGCCATCACCTGTGGTGAAACACCTTTCTTATCAATTACCTAGCTCACCACAGGTGATGGCAATCATATATTACCAGGGAAGTCCAGGAACAGAGCATTTTCTCCCTGAAGGAGAGGGTCAGGTAGGCAACCCTGATATATAAATATATAAAATATAACTTTATAAGCTTTTCCTTTCTGTTTGTAAGTACACAGAACTCCCTGACATGATTTCCTGCTGGTCTTTATAAATCTGTAAGGCTTTGAGGCTGTCAAATGCAGGGTTATTTGCATGTGAGAAATATTTGTAAGATCAGTAGACTGTAGATGATTTGCTGTGGACTTAACTTGAGACAGGTGTGAATCTGCAATCACCATTAAAAGACTCCATCTGCAACAAATGTGCTCCACAGCTAACTACCTGGTACATGTTAATCATTTTATTTGGTTCTTAGCAAAATTGAGCAAAATAATTAACCAGATATTTTGTATGCAGTTAGCTCATTTTTTGAACTTTGTGCATGTTTATAATTAAACCAGCTGGTAAAACTTCTCTAGAGGAAACAGTTCCTCTGAATCCAGGATGTAGGATATCAGTTTCACATTCCACTGGGCTTCAGGTTAATGCAGGAATCAAACAACAAGGCATGTTATACAGCACCAGGTCAGTTCCTTGAGGACTACCCTAAACTTAAACATGGAACACCAAGTCACTTGCCAGGTATAAGAAATGTCACTCTTGAAAGTAAATGGTAGGATTTCTTTAGAAAATAGTTTTCACTAGCACATACCTTAAAACATGATCCACAACAGTGTAGGATGGCTAATACAGCTACAGTGGGGACATTTAATAGGATGAGAGATTTAGAAAGTGAAGGTGCGTACACATGGGGGAGATATATTGCTCAGTGTCTCCTTTTCATCAGTGACCAGAGATGGTCGCTGATGAAAAGAAACCTCTGCCGGCGGTGCCGCAGAGGTGATCAGCTGGTCGCAGGAGCAAACTTATGCGACCAGCGATTAGAACAGGGCTGAAAACTTGAGCACACACGGGCACACTCCCATCACTGGCAATATGGTTGCCAGCAACCATATTCCCAGCGATTTCAGCCCCTTTCGCAGCCGTGTTTGAATCTATCATCCTATTACATTTCACCCATAGTAGTAATATTAATTTTAATGGCATATCCCTTCACACATATCTGCTTGTCTTGCTTGAGACAGGGAGCTGGAGATTTCAAACAGCAGTTCAGTTGGAAGTGGTACAACAAGTTACCATGGCACCTATGTAATTAACAAGCATCATTAGTTTTACATGTGAAAATAAACTATAGATTTATCTCTATATGACTTAAAATGTCATATACCAATAATTGTTACCTACTCTGCACCTGTTGGGCAAGGGTTAAAAATTAAATATGTTTTCAATTGTCCTCCGTGGGAGTGCCCACTCCGGCCAGATAAGGGGGTGGTGAGATTTCCCAGCATCAGGTTATGCTTTAGTCAGATGGGACGTTTCAGTCGCCGCCATATTTAGTAGTTAATAGCAAGTCGCCTCCATGTTATGTGACTGAGCTGGAACTGAGTTAGAGCTGGATGTCACTTGGCGCCCTATTGCCAGCCCTTTTATGAAGAAGGGTCATACCAAATAATAAATAACTATGACCTTTTAAATCTAACACTATGATGTCCGAGTCATTGTGTCAGCATGTTTTATTTTTAGATAAGCTAGCTTAAGGTTTTATTAAGGTACAAACGCAAATGTAGAGATGCATTATAATAATAATAATAGTAGTAATAATAATAATAATAATAATAATAATATTAATAATAATAATATGTAGGTCTCCTCTATACAGCAGTCTACAAACTACAGTATATAGCTCTTTGGAATAGATAGAGGCAGGGCCGGCGCCACCACTAGGCAAATCTAGGCATTTGCCTAGGGCGCCGGCCACTGGAGGGCGGCATTTTGCCCCCCCCCCCGTGCCGCCCGGGTACCTGTCCTGCGGCGCTGTGTATATAAAGCTGTCGGCGGAGGCAGCGGGGGTCCCTGCAGTCCATTAGAAATAACGAGCGCTATCTGCCGGGCTATGCGGAAGCGCTTCTGTTGTGAAAACACTGGCAGCACGGCGCACGCTGATCTCAGCCAATCAGCGTGCTGCCAGTGTTTTCACAACAGAAGCACTTCCGCATAGCCCGGCGGATAGCGCTTGTTATTTCTAATGGACTGCAGGGACCCCCGCTGCCTCCGCCTCCAGCTTTAAATACACAGCGCCGCAGGACAGGTACCCCCCTCCCCCGGCACCGGACAGCGCCGCAGGACAGATACCCCCCCCCCCTCCCCCGGCACCGGGGCGCCCCCACCCCGACTCGCCTGGGGCGCTCCGGTGCCTTGCACCGGCCCTGGATAGAGGTGATCAAATAGAATTGCAGTCATTTTCTTCATAGTTCTGACAATAAAGTTCTGTTGCACTGCATTCACAGATGTTATCATACACAGCGGTATTTCTGAAGGAGCTATGTATAAACAGTGTAGTGCCATTTTTAATTCAAGATACTGTATCTAAAAATGAAATAAAATACATAACCTTCATGAATATAATGAGAATTCTACCAGATATAATTGAACGTTTTGATTTAAATTATTATACAGTGATATTTTTTTACTAAAACATTTTTCTTTTGAGAACATACAGTATCTATTTCCTAGAATGTCATTGTCAATTACACTGGTCTAGTGCTTTCCTCAACAGTTACTTTATAAACAAAATTTACATGCAGATGGAGTTGTAGCGTGCAATAGCAATGCATCAAAAGGACATGTCAGACAGGTGCCTTCTGACAGATCTTGGAAACTTTTAGTTGGGTTTAGCTTGGAATATTCTGTACTGGCATGCTTTCCTAGCACGGCGCCCGTCTCATTGATTGTATGCCTTAAGTTTAAGGTACTTAAGGCATACAATCAACGCGATGGACCCGATTTTTTAATCTCATGGATCTTATGCATCCATAAGATGCATGAGATCCATGAGATAAAAAATCGCGAGCCCCCAATAATCATTGTTAACGCCACCAGCACTATCAACGCCAACCCGAAGCGTGGCGAGCGGCGGCGGTACGCGTCCTCCGACCTTTTTTTACCCCTACTATCCACGTCGGCGTGGAGTTGATTTTATATAGTGTGGCGAGCGCAGTGAGCCACCAAGCCCGAAGCTTGGCGAGCGCAGCGGACTACTTTACATGTATTCTGCGTCCGCTCGCCACGCTTCGGACTCGGTGGCTCGCAGCGCTCGCCACACTATATAAAATCAGCTCCACGCCGATGTGGATAGTGGGGGTATGAAAAGGTCGGAGGACGCATACCGCCGCCCCTCGCGGGCTCGCTGCGCTCGCCACGCTTTGGGTTAGCATCAATAGTGGGGTGGCGTTAACAATGGGGGGGCCATTTCACCCATAAGGGGGGGTGGGCAATTAAAATTGGGGTTTTGGGGCCTTTTTACATTGATTCCAATGTAAAAATCTCGTCGATTGCATCATCTCATGTATCTTATGCCGCACAAACACATAAGATGCATGAGATGCTTGCAATGTAAAAATCTTGTGTATCTCGTTGATCGCGTCGATTGCATCATCTCATGCATCTTATGCCGCACAAACACATAAGATGCATGAGATGCTTGAGATATCAGCCCGACACATATAATCTAGATCGTGGGCACCATGCTAGGAAAGCAGTACCTAGATTTGCAAGCCGTGCACATCTATTCGCAAGGTGGGATTTCCCTCTGGCAGGGTGGCATTTAACTGATCTATGGCCGCTACAAATTAGCAGCCAAGTGGTCAGGTCTAAATTAGGCCCAATGCACACTTATTAATCAGCGATTTAAAGAGAATATTTCAGTCATTAACATCAGTGCCCATCCCATCCTCACATTCAATGGGCCATATTCAGCGATGATTACTGTTGTGCAAATTCACAATCCTCTCGATTATTGAATAACTGTAAATGTCTGTATCTGTATATAATGTAAAAATCTCGTCAATCTCGTCAATCGCGTAGATTGCATCATCTCATGCATCTTATGCCGCACAAACACATAAGATGCATGAGATGCTTGAGATATCAGCCCCACACATACAATCTAGATCGTGGGCGCCGTGCTAGGAAAGCAGTACCGAATATTCTACACAGTTCTAAAATAAATCCTGTGCCTTGATTGTTTACTGCAATAAACTATGCCCATGCACCATTGTATATTGCCATGTAGACTACTACCAAATATATATTGATCCTCTCTTATTAACAAAAATAATATCAGTGATGATCATCTAGTCTTTAGTCTAAGTTCAGGTGCCCATACACTTGCCCGATTTGGGACAATTTCGCCCAATTCTGATGGATCGGGCAGAGAAATCAGCCCAAATTGGATATGATTGACTTCCCCCCGACCCAATGCCAATGCCATGGGGTGGGCAGCATATGGGCAGTGGGTAGGCGCATGGCTGTGGAGGCAGCGGGGTCTGTGTGGCACTGGGGAGGCAGCAGTGTCCCTATGGCACTGGGGAGGCAGCAGTGTCCCTGTGGTGGAGAATTCTCTCAGTCAATCAGCGGCTCCCAGAGGACCCTCAGCTTTCAGAATAGGGCCCTTCGATTCCTGGGGGGTTCTGGGTACTCAGACCCCCCCCCCCCCCCTGCGTGCGCTACTGGCATCATCCAACTTTTCTGGCACACTGGTGAAAACTCCTGGACTGTGCTTCATCCTGACTGTGGACCTGCTTTTAAAATGGCCCCTGATGCCCACACCAGAATTCAGGCCTTACCTTTCTACACTATACTATAAATTGTATGTCTTTTACCTCACTTTGGACACTTTGTAGGAAAAAGGTACTGGTGCCTGTGAAACACAAATTTGTCTAGCTGCATTAGATCCAAAAACAATTCCATAAATTATATTTGAATTCATCTCTTTAAATTGTGTAGAACCAACTCATGCCGGCCATGTGAATTTGAAACTGTCACATATTTCTACCACATATGTACAATCCAATATAATAAACTAGAAAGTATATTGAAAACGTATGATGGGGTTCCAATACCCATAGAATAGTTACTTAAGGCAAGTCTTCTTTTATACAACAGGCCCAACACCAATCCTAATTTCAAGTAGATAGTTAATATTAGAGGGCTCTTTCCCACCATCGGGATCTGGACTGCAGATATATATGTGCATTTGCTGCTGTTCTTCATAACCATCTGTGTCATCCCTGTCTGTCTGCCCACCCTCTTTAGAATGTAAGCTTTTTTGAGCAGGGCCCTCTTCCCTCAACACTTATTACAGTATCATCTGGTCATCCCGCTATATTGTTGTAACCTGTAAGTGACCTTTATTGTATTCAACTGTAAAGGTGCGTATACACTGTTCGATATACTGGGCGTTCAATTGAATGGCTGATATATAGATGCACCATTGACCAGTGTGTGCTAGGGATATATCTGTGAATGGCATCATTCACAGATTTATCGCACCGGCTTTGCAACATAGCCGATGCCCGATATATACAGTATAAAGATATCTCAGCGCATCATGCTGTGTGTACTGATGTTCCATTGAACGCCTGTACAGCCGCGTCCGGAGCCACCGCTGATTGACACCATATGCACCAGCCCATTTGTGATATCAGTCCAGACAGATCGGGCAGCAAGTATGGAGAACAGAACATGCTGCGTTATCTGTCTGTAGATATACAGTATCTGTAGATTGATTGATCTGCAGATATGTCTACTAGTGTGTGCCCAGCTTAAGTCACTGTTTCCTATATTGCTTATGTGATTATGTACTCTGTAATTGGTCACTGTGAATCCCTTGTGGCGCGATACAAATGCAGGATAAAAATAAAAATAATGGGGCAGATGTATTAAGCCTTAACAAGAGATAAATGAAAGGGTGATAAGGAAAGATAAACGTCCAGCCAATCAGCTCCTTACTGACTTTTTTCAAACACAGCCTGTAACATGGCAGTTCGCAGGTGATTGGCTGGACGTTTATATCTCCTTATCACCCTTGGATTTATCTCTTGTTAAAGCTTAATACATCTGCCCCAATGTTAGCAAAGCAGCAGTGAAAGAGTCACAGAAGCTGAACCAAAATGAGGTAAAATGTTTATAATAACTTTAGATCTTGTAGTAGCAGAAACATCATTTCACCTTTATTGCTATACATGCACACAAGTGCAGCAACTTTTAAGCTTCATGAAGAATACACATATTTAAATTTGCTCTAGAATTAAAATATGGTTTTCTATTTAAAAGAAGGCACATAAATGAGATGACTTTTGTGTTTCACCTAATTACATTGGAATGTGCCCATAAGCCTGAAGTGCCCTCTCTAGCTTTGTGGGTAATACACACTAATAAAGCCTCATACAATATCACCAAATAGTTGTGGTTTCCTTTGATAGAGTAAATGAATAACTTTAATAGGACAAACTAACAATTTGCAGCAGACAGAAAATACCTATTAAGGAAGATATGTCTGTAATTATTCAGTTGTTTATAATTACTTACTAGCAAGCAATTTCACATTTGTTCCTCTGTGAACAATTGATTTTTATAATTTTCATGTGCACTGATTACTGCAGATTTGGAATTAGAACTTTGGTATTAACTTCCTGTATACAGATTCAATTTCACAGAGGCAGTATAAAAAATGTGTATTCATTTAAACTTTAGCTTACAAGGCGCCAATAATTCTATAAATAAAATGCTGCATACAGAAAGTCATTTTATAGATTTCTGTCTGTGAACACCTTTTTACATAACATTACCTATAGTCTTCAGTGTGCCCTATTTGTAAAATAACATTCCCACGTCTGAATAAAACATTATGGAAAAGTTTGGATTTCTATGAATATTAGTCTTTGATGACAACTGAATAAGTTTGCGAAGGTCACGTTTACGAAAAGATTTGGGATTCGGAACAAAATTGGTTTTTAAATTGTGTTTTTTGAACCACATAGTTTCTGAAAAAAAGAACTACAAAAGAAGTGATTTTATGTTGAACTTAAAGTTGCCAATTGAGTATGCCCAAGTATGCATCTGCACATGATGCATTTTCCTGACAGTATTGTGAGTTATGTGCATCTTAAAATTCATGTGAACTTAAATGTAGTCTTCCTGGAGGAAAATAAGCAGTAATAAGAAACAACTTCAAAACTGTACCCCACTTGTTTAGGGCCATAACCTCTGCTTGCAATGTATTTACTGTAAAAACACTATTTTGCAGTGCTATTCTGTATATATGACTGGCCTTGCAGTGTTTCCAATGCTGGTTCTCCTGCCTCATGTGTTACTTGGATGTTGGTTTCCTCTAAATATCTAACATTTAAGATCCAGCCATTGGGTAATCTCCCTTCTATTTTGCTGTAGTGATATTTATACATTGATGATTAAGGAATCTCAATTCAAAAACCTTAAGGTACATGCACACTGGCTGATATATCGTCTGCTTGATCGATCCACCAACGGCCAGAGATATATCTGTGAATGCCGTTGTTTACATAAATATCGTGTTGGCTGTGCAACACAGCTGATGCCCAGTATATCGGAACATGGTACTGTGTGTACGGGCGATCCGCCAACTTCCCGTACAGCAGTGCCGGGAGCTGCTAATGATTGACAGCACAGTGGGAGGGTGCATGCAAATGCACGCGCCCATTTGTGATGTCAGTCCTGAAGGATCGGGCAGCGTGTATGGAGAACACGCTGCCCGATCCGTCTGTAGATATAGCAGCAGCAGCTTGATTTATCTGAAGATATATCTATTAGTGTGTACCCAGCTTTACACTGCAGGGACAACCATTGCCCATTTAAAAAAAAAGGTTATATTGAATAAGGGATGCTACTATGAGCAGCCAATCAGATTCTATCTATAAACTTCTAGAAGGTGCTAAATAAATAAGAGATAGAATATGATTCGTTGCAAAATTCCATCTTCAATAGAACTCCCATCTTAGAAAATGTTCCCCTATGAGGCAGGGGAACAGTTGAAGACAGATTGAGGTTTAACGTACAAAAGTTCATACAGTACAAGAGCAGACAGCAACAAGACATTCAGTAATACAAGTTAAAAAAAGGTAACAATTCTGAGAGCAGGTGTAGATTTACACCACGGTCAGTATTCAACTGACCCCTTGCACACGCCGTTTCCCTGTCACTAGGTTTTTGTAGCAACGGGGAAATGTCATGTGCGGCGATAAAAGAGCTAGGGTCGCAGCTAAATGCAGCAGGCTCTCTGCATTAGCCGTGAAACTCGCTGTTTGGAGGGAATCCCCCCGGAACGTAGAATAGTGTGTGCGGCCGGCATGGGGGTTAAACGGCAAGGATCTCTTGTTTTCGGCAATCCCTGCCATTTAACCCCCTCTCATTGTAAACGTGCCTTAGTGTGCCTTGAGGACAGAGGTTGGGAACGCTTGATATAAGATACAAACCGATCATGCAAAATCAGTGTTGAGTATTTCAGTTTTCAGTTAGCCATACTGTAGGTACAGTATTTTGTTGTCTTTTTAACTGGTATAGCAGTGCAATAATGGTTTAACCCTTTGAGTGCCAAGTGAAATGGTCAAAATCGGTGTGAAAATTGCCAAGCAAATAATTTTATCAGAATGACCTGTAATGTTTACCGTACTGTATATAGGAAACATAATCTTCTTTTTACACAACATTTTTTATTTTAATTTATATAACAAATGTGAGCGACACTGGCATTTTTAGTGGATATTTTGCACATTTCCCACAGAGATGTTGGCACTCAAAGGGTTACATCATAATGGGCTGATGAACACATAGTGATATTTGGCCATGTACATATACACCTTATTTATAGTTATTTGTAGCAACTATGAAGGTACTCTTTACTTATCACGGTGCCCATCGCGGGCATTGAATGCACTAAAAAATCGGGTGCGACGCGAACGACGCCATGCCCGCGATTTCCCATAGGGAACAATGTTAAATGCCTCAATTTACCCGATTTTTTCATAGGAAACAATGTTAAATTGCCCACAGAGGCCAAATAGGCACCCTGAAGTGTGAAATGGCCCCCACAATTGTTAACGCCACCCCACGATCAACGTCAACCCGAAGCGTGGCGAGCGCAGCGTGCCCGCGAGGGGCGGCGGAAAGGCGTCCTACGACCTTTTCATACCCCCACTATCCACGTCGGCGTGGAGTTGAGAATGGAATAGTGTGGTGAGCGCAGCGAGCCACCGAGCCCGAAGCGTGGCGAGCGGACGCGGATACCTGTGAAGCCCGCGAAGGGACGCGTTTACCTGTGAAGGTATCCGCGTCCCCTCGCGGGGCTCACTGCGCTCGCCACGCTTCGGGCTCGGTGGCTCGCTGCGCTCGCCACACTATTCTATTCTCAACTCCACGCCGACGTGGATAGTGGGGGTATGAAAAGGTCGTAGGACGCGTACCGCCGCCCCTCGCGGGCTCGCTGCGCTCGCCACGCTTCGGGTTGACGTTGATCGTGGGGTGGCGTTAACAATTGTGGGGGCCATTTCACACTTCAGGGTGGCTATTTGGCCTCTGTGGGCCATTTAACATTGTTTCCTATGGAAAAATCGGATCAATTGAGGCATTGAACATGAAAATCAGGTCAATTGAGACATTTAACATTGTTCCCTATGGGAAATCGCGGGCATCGCGTCGGTCGCGTCGCACCCGATTTTTAGTGTATTCAATGCCCGCGATTTTTTTACCTGCGATGCCCACGATCAAAATCGTGGGAGGCGTGATAAGTAAAGAGTACCACTATGAATAAAATAGAGGACAGAGGTACAGATATATATGATATTTAAACAACCAACAAGACATAAATGACTGAATATTCTTTAAATAGAACATACAAGAATCTTCCCTCATATCACAAACATTTTTTTTTTTATGGAGTTCAAAAGGTAGCTGGTGTTGAATATTATGAATGTATTTATGTTTTCCTAAAAATGATCAACACATATTATCAAACATATGATATTTATGTACATAAGGGAATAATGCACTACAACCAAAATAAACCATGTTTTCTTTTATAACAGTATAATAACTGTTATATCTCATAATTCACAATGTCTTCTTATCCCATGTAGGCATTTTCTCTCGGACTTAGTGATGCTCAGCTTTACACATGGACAGATGGTCTTAGAAGGAAGGATTGGCATGACTATGACAGCATTCAGAAGGACACGCTGCGCTCAGGTAGGAAAATGTATCACATTTCCATTTAAGTGGAATAAGCTTCGGTCTATTAGGCAGTAAACATTAGGCTTGCTTGCAAAGGAAGCTGATCCACACTTAATATGCTCGGTAGGTATACAGATAAGCTCAATTCACCTGAGAGATGCTGAGGATGCCAAAAACTTTGAAAGAGGAAGTTTATTCAACTTTTAGTAAACAAGTAAAATATAATAAAATAAAAATAATTTGCATATGAAGCTACTGCAAAAGTTTTGGATTTGGTTCTGTACTTGCCACAACATTAGCTGGCTTTATAATAAGCTACAGTGTGTTTTGTTGTATGTGTATGTATGTATTGTATTGTATTGTATGTATGTATGTATGTATGTATGTATGTGTAGATATATATATACACACACACACACACATACACACACACAGCGAGAGAGATAAATAGATAGTTAAGGGTCTCCTACGACTGAAGCTGAAAATGTTCAAGGTCCTATTATGAGATGTGGAGGCGGTGAGGTCAATGTCATGTAGGCATGTATAACCCAAACACAACACTATAAGCCCCAATATCTCCCTACATATATAAAGTACTACAATTGCATAATTTTGTGTAGAAAATAGAATTACATTTTAATTAATTTGATATATGGCCATCATATGGCTAGCGGGTGATCATCATGCTGCCATGATGATTGTCTTATTTATATGTGGAAGCCTGCAGCTGCAGCTCCTTCCATCCCATTGTTAATATCAGAGCCGGCCTTAGGCATAGGCAAACTAGGCAATTGCTTATGGGCATCAGCAGCTTCTGCTGATTAAAATGATATGCAACATGCCTATATTCTGTGTGTGAGTGAGGCTGTATCTGCATATGAAATAGTGTATTCATGGAAATCACTGTAACATAGCATTCTGTATGCAGGTACAGCCACAGTCGCACACAGAATATATTCATGCCACATATCAATTTAATAATCGGAAGCTCCTTGTGTGTGCTGGTCATAACAATGCAAATAAGACGAATTTTCAGCAAAAAATGCACCCACCGTTAGCAGAACTGGCCAGGAGCTGCATGGCTTATTGAGTCAAGATGTATGAGGAAACATCTGTATCCAAGCAGAGGTCACAGTGTTAGCAGCTGTGTGAGTGCTGTCTGTGGGTGGGTTGGTTGTGCAATAGTGTTCGGCATACGTGTAAGGGGCATTATGTGTGTCATGTATAAATGCATTAATAATGTGCGACATATGTGTAACAGGCATTATGTGTGTCATGTGTATAAGGGCATTAATCATGTGCAACATATGTGTAATGGGCCTTATGTGCGTCATGTGTATAAGAGCATTTATCATGTGCAATATATGTGTAAGGGGCATTATGTGTGTCATTATGTGTATGAAGGGCATTAATAAAGGTTGGCATAATGTGTAAGGGGCATTATGGTTATAAGGACATTAATAATGTGTGTCATGTGTAAGGGGCATTACTGTGTGGTATTATCAGGGGTGCCGAGAGAAAGGGGTAGGGGGTACGTATTACCCAGGCCAAAGTCTGAAGGAAGGTCCCAGTGGGTGCCCCGGGCCCCCTCCCCTTAAATCACAGCAGCAGCTGCAGCTCTTCTCCTCTGCCCAGCACACACTGCTTTGTGCTGGTTGCAGTGTGGCCATGGAGGTGCTTCAAATACAATATTTTCTCAGGATTTTTTTCTAAGGGTATAATGTGAATAATGTGAGGAGTAATGTACATAAGGTAAAGTGGTACTACTGTGTGATGTAACGTGAATAAGGGACACCATTGCATGATATAATGTGAATAAAGTGGCACTACTGTGTAGCATAATTTGAATTGGGGGTACTATTGTGTGGCCATACCCCTTCCCAGCAAGAACACACCCCTGTTTGGGCTACGCACCGAATGTGTGCACTGTTTCTACTTAAATATTAATATTGCGGGTAGGAGCACCAAAATGATGACTGCTATGATGAGGGTTGATGGTGCTGGGAAAGGGGAGAAAGGTCAGAGGCGGAACTAGTGGCGGTGCTAGGGGGCACCAGCCAAAATCTTGCCTAGGGCGTCATTTAGGCTAGGGCCGGCTCTGGTTAATATGGCCCTGGCTATCTAGTGTCAAAAGCTGACACTACTCTCCTGTGCTATAATAATGCTTGCCCATGTGGCCTCCGGTCTGCTCTTATACCAACACAATATAGACTGCACACCACATGTGATGAGAGTTGACACCTTTCTGAGGCTTATGGTGTTACACACAAACAGTAAACGAGATGCAGGTGCAATATATTTTGCAATAAATAGAGGTTTTTTTTTCTTGGCCAGGGTTTTGGGCTTACCCACCACTTTCAGGAAACCGCATTTAGTACGCCCCTAACATTCCAAAGGTTCAAATGTGGGACATATGACACCCCTAAAACCAGCCCAGCCGAAAAAACACCAAGTCATCACACTAGTGGATCACACAAAGGGGGGTATTCAATGTAGGGTCACGACTGTCGGGCTGGCCCAACAGCCATGACCCTGTCCCATTCTCGGCCAGCTCAACTGTGATTTTGCAGGCAGAATTCAATGTCCCGCCTGCCAAGCACAGATACGGGGCATGGCCACGAGAAGTGGTTGGAATCAGCGAGCTGAGGCCGGGAGCTCGACACAATTCCAGGCCGTTCTCAGCAGAATATTTATGACTGCAAGTGAAGTCGGGCATGTTCTGTTGAGATCCCCGTTTAATGCTGTCAGGGAAGACAGCATTAAATAGGGCCCTGCCGTCATTTCCCCTGTTGGGAATGGTGGCGGGAGATTGAATACCCCCCATAGTGTTAAAAAGTGTTAGATAGATAACAGAAGCTACTGCATGTGTTAGGACATGATTCTATCATACATCTCAAGAAGGGGGATTATTACACTCTGTGGGTTATTCTGATTCATTTGGAAAGGCAGAATCACTCTCTAATGGACAAAACCATATTCACTGCAGGTGGAGCTGATGTGACATGTGCAGATAGAGTTAGATTTGGGAGTTTTATTGTTTCTGTGCAGGGTAATTACTGGCTACTTTATTTTTACACTGCAATATAGATATCAGTTTGAAGTACAACCCCCACCCAAATCTAACTCTCTCTGCACATGTTACATCAGCCCCACCTGCAGTGCATATGGTTTTGTCCATTAGAGAGTGATTGTGCCTTTCCGAGTGACTCAGAATAACTCCCTATGCCTCTTATTGGTTGACTATATTTCCGCTAGTCCCACCATCTTACAAATGATGTTGGGACAATATGATTGTTATGAGGTGCAGTCTTATGGCCGATAGGGGAAGCAATGATTACCTGCTTTTTCCTGGTGGTAAATTACTGTAGGTTGAAATAGAGAACATTACACATGTGAGAGGTCTTGTTACCTTATTCTCATATTACATATATAGTAGCTAAAGTTAGCTGACAATAAATATTTGCATGTACATGTAAAACTAAAATAATAATCCTGCCCATGTTTTGGGTTTTCTTCTTTAATCTACTGCACCATGAAAAATGCCTGTCTAAAACTTGTTGATTCAATTTTATAGACCTTTGTCAGTTTTAAAGGAAAACCAAATGAATATGAAAAGTAAATTTACCTTTTGAAAGTTGGTATCAAGCTTAGCCTTATAAACTTCTCTATGTCTTTGAGAGTCTATATTAATCCTTTGTGAAATCCTACACTGAATAGATAATATTTTGAGGCATAATTGAATGCAAATTTTAACCTTGTCATTTTAAACAAGTTACAAATGCTGCCCGCTGCTTTGCTTCATGGTGTAACATGTAGTCTGGATCTGGGAGTAATGTGCTGAAGTTTTCCGTTGCAACAGGAGATTCCTGTTGAGATATTATTTTTTTCACATGGAATAAAGTACAGAAAACTGCTATTTCCTGCATGAAGGATGAGTCTTTTTGATCATTCTCTACAATTAATATTAGTACACTAGCAAATAAATGCAGAATTTAAAACAGCAGGCAACAGTTTACCTGCATGTAATGGGCAAACAGCATGTGTTAAAAATCTGTCATGAACTGGTGCTGCATACAGAAAAGACTGCATTTATCTCGGAATAAATAACAATATATTGTATTAAACGGGAACTCCAGAACGACTCCGGAGAATAGGCAAAATAAATGGTAAATCAACTGTTGAAACACGAAAATGGATACAGAACTTTCCCATTAGAAACACTGTTCAGTCAGATGTAAATGTATTAACAAGAGACAAATCCCATCATATAAAAAAAATATAATAGAGCCAGATGTATCTAGCTTCAAAAAGTGATACAATGGAGAGTGGTAAACAACCAGCCAATCAGCCCTAATCAGGCTAATTGGCTGGATGTTTATTTTTGAAGCTTGATACATCTGGACCACTTCCAGCCTGGTTCTTGAGAAGATTAGTGGAAGGCCCAGACTGGCACCTATGGGAACATGTTTATGGTTCAGTTTTTTTTTAGAATGGATCTGCTGCAAATATATAGCTATATGCAATAGAGTGGACATTTTTTTTCTTTGTCTGGGCAGCAACTTTCTGCTAGCAGTCTACAGCGAATTCTACTACAGCAGTAGTCAGTGCCAGGCAGCAGACACCCTTCTCCTTCCCTCCCTGCATGCTGCCAGCTCCCTTCCCCAGGACCAGCCACCAATGTGCTGCTTTCTTCGCGTCCCTTCTTCCCTGAGGCCCCACCCCTTCTCAAATGCCCACACCCCTTTTATTATCTGCTTGATGCCCGATTATCCTCACCTGCATGGCATACAGTTGCATGGATTGACACCACAGACATGCAGGCATAGGTAATTAGCTGTGGAGAAGTGGGCGTGCTTCATGTGTTATGTGGGAGGTGTAGGTGTACTGTATATTTACAGTATATCCCCTAGCGATGTGTTACTGTTACTGTATCTGGGGAGTTTTGTGGGGTTGTATTACCTTTATGGGGTTGTGTAGGGGTATTCTGGAGTTATGTAATGCTCACTGTTTTAAAGTTGTGTGTGTGTATGAATGTGTATTGATATTTTGTGGCAGCTGCAATATACTGTAGATGTTTATGTGGCAATGTCACATGCTCCTTCCCCCTGCTCGCACCACTGTGTGCGAACGCCTCGGTGAGTGTAATACTCGCCAATTTAATTTACATTGTGGATCTGCATATGCAAATTTTTTCCGATACACATACGCAGACCCGCAGCATCGGTCCTGGCTGCGAACTTGGCTCTTTACAAGCCAACCTGAATTACCCCCTTAGTCTCTCCCCCACATCCCATCTAAGAAATTAGCAGCAGATGAGAAGCATTATTTTTATCATCTAAAAGTCATGTGTGTATCTGAATAGCAGGGGGAGGAGGGATGAAATGTTGCCTAGGGCGCAAAGAAACCTAGCACTGACCCTGACGATGATAATGATAACCATTATGAAATCAAGCCTCTAGCCTGCAGAGATATGTATGAGTGAAGCAGCAAATATATACATTTAGGGCCTTATTCAGGTTGGATCGCTTATAATAGGGAACTGCACGTGTGCTCACATATCAGATATCTGAATGCTTTAGCCTGATTGATAGGCAGAGGCATTCATGGGAGAGATGTGGCCGAGGCGGCCCACATTTGACAAAATGGGAGTTTGTCACCCCCATTTCCTGGCATTGCAAGACAAGGACTGCATCATGTATGCAGTTTCCTTGGCTTCACAATGCAACCTGCAACTTTAACCCCTTCCCGACATTTGACGTATATATACGTCATGGCCGGGATGTACTTCCCGACACATGACGTATATATACACATCATGACTTAAAAGTGCCACCGCGTCTACAGACGCGGTGACAGAGGGACAATGTCTGCTGTCCCTGACAGCAGACATCCTCCCTCATTGCCCAGGGGGGGCAGGGTTGCCCCCCGTCTTGGGCGATCGCTGCGATTGGCTGTCCAAAAGTGAACAGCCAAAACCAGCGTTAAACTGCGTGTAGTGTAAAATTTAGACGCTGCTGCCCCCTAGTGTCCAAAAAAATTAAAGGAGGTTAAAATAATGATTTTTTAATAAAGTATAGATATGGTCTTTGTTAGTTATTAACTATTTTGAGTGGTATGATTATTTGTCTCACAAGCAGAAAATGTAACATTTTGCAAATAGCAAAATGTTCCATTTTTTTACGACATTTTGGTATTTTTCACAAAAAAAAAAAAATTGTATCGACCAAAATTTACCACTAATTTAAAGTACAATGTGTCACGGGAAAACAATCTCAAAATCACTGGGATAAGTAAAAGCAAAAAAAAGTTATCCCCACTTAAGTGATACGTGTCAGATTTGAAAAAAAGGCCTCTGTCAGGAAGGCAAAAACATGCTGCGGCGGGAAGGGGTTAAGTCTGCATATATTCAAACTTACAGTCGCAAGCAAACATCACGACCAATGGTTTTAGCATTCGCAAATGCAGGTAAGAGGTGGTATGCACCTCCTCCTGCATTTGTATTGCTAATGATCACATATGCTAAGCTGCTCTGAGCTGCTTAGCATAAACGATCCATACTGAATGAGGGGCTTAGTTCTGTGCATGCATCTTGGGAGCAATTACTGCCAACCTGTATTCACCTTTGCATCGGCCTTTTGCATTTCAAGCTATTTGTACACTGTTTCTAGATTTTATAATATTTAAATAGAATTTTCGCTTTAAATGTACTTATCTACATATTGGTGTTCTATATAATCCATAAACCAATGTAAAATGTTTAGGTTTTTTTTTATCTCATTAAAGAAATATTCCAAAAACAAAAAAAAGCAATATATTGTAGAAATGATACATAAAAAGAAAGTCATACACTGTTATATAGTTGTAAATCATCTAGTGGCCGGTAATCTCTGTGTTTGTTTGATGTTCTTTCTTTTATAATCCTGGACCATATCCCAAGACCCTAGTTCAATACACACACTGTCATTTATATCTCAGGTCAAATCGAATTCCCAGAACAGGGCTGTTGTAATCTCCGATCTAACGTTCTTCCAAAGGCAAGCTTTCTATCTGTTTTGTTAGGATTAAAGATGTCATTGCTAATTAAAGTCACATCAGTTTTATTACCTGCAGCTCTTCGATTGGAAAGACTGTGTCCTAAAGCAAAATAAGTCAATAATGTTTACACATGTGCAAGCTTTTAAAGTTAGCATTTTGATCAGTTTCTATGGCTAATATAATATCTCTGTATGTATATATATATATGCTGCAACGAATAGGCACTCTGGACACTTTCAACATTCAGTCAAATAGAAAATTAGAAAAAGGCTCACACTAGCTGCAGTTGTCAAGACAAGTCAAGATATATATAGATAGATAGATAGACTTCTGTGTCTCCACTTCCTTTATTGTCCAAGATAGAGGCGTAACTATAGCACCGCAGCCCCCGCGGCCGCGCGGGGGGGGGGGGGGGCTGTGCATGTGTGGGCGCCCGGGGGGCTGTGGTGCTATAGTTAGCCCCCTCCCGTCCGCCCATCTGCCGCCCGCCAATCCGCCGCCCCCAGCCTTAACTGACTGCACTGGTCCCGTCCCGGCTCCCTTGTTGGCTTCATTCTTCTGCTAGTGAGACGGACCACAATAAAATGTCTGCCCCATATAGCAGACAGTTCTCTGAAACTGTCTGCTGTATGGGGGCAGACATTTTGTGTTGGGCCGTCTCACTAGCAGAAAAATGAAGCCAGCAAGGGAGCCGGGACAGGACCAGCAAGACAGGTAAGGCTGCGGGCGGGGGGTGCGGGGGGGGGGGGGGCGCCCCCCATTAATGGCGGGGGGGTTGCCCAATTCATAGTTACGCCACTGGTCCAAGACCCGGCTAGAGTGTCGGTTTCCCCGCTCATATATATATATATATATATATATATATATATATATATATATATATATATATATACACACACATACACACACACACACAGAGAGAGAATAATAATAATTCAAGCTGCATTTTTCACTTGGAATCCATCATACTTCTGAAATTCTTCATGAAGATTATGTTTTCTTTATTCTTTGTTCTCCTTTGAGTTAAGATTACTCAGTGAGCTGAAAAAAACATGGGAATTTATACACAATGCAGATTGTATTCCATCGGGAAATGAGTTGAGACGAAAATCTACACAGCATGAACGCAAATCCCCATTGTTTTGTTTCTGTTTGTTAAGGGACCACGTGTCTCGGCAGCGAGAAAAAAAAATCACTAAATAACCTCATATGCTATAATAGCAGATGCAGCCCTAATTAATTCTGTTCAATGCGACTCTCAGGAAATAGATTGGAAAAATCTTGCTAATTAATTCTTGAACTGAAGTTGATGCATTTGACCAATATATAGAGACCTCTTGCTAATGTGGTTTAACTACATTAATTAAGGGTCATTTATAACACACTAATTATAAATTGTTAAAAGGTTTTTACATTATAATTAAGAATCCACACAGCACAAATGGCTAACTATGAATTTCTAAGTGTTAGCACAGAACCTTTTGACATTTTAAGAACAATAGTGGACTGTCGATATTGTTTTTACATTTGTACAGTATATCTATCTATCTATCTATCTATCTATCTATCTATCTATCTATCTACAGTTGTGCTCATAATTGTGTGTGTGTGTGTGTGTGTGTGTGTGTGTGTGTGTGTGTAAAAGGTCAGTGAGTTTCTGGTCTCCTGAAAAACCCTTACATCTTTCATCCAGTGCTGCACTGACATGTCTGGATTCTGAGTCATGGAGAAAGCTAAAGAATCGTCAAAGGATCTGTAGGAAAAGGTAATTGAACTGTATTAAACAGGAAAGGGATATAAAAACATATCCAAGCAATTGAGAATGACAACCAGCAGTGTTCAAAGTCTAATTAAGAAGTGGAAAATGAGGGATTCTGCGGAAACCAAATCACAGTCAGGTAGACCAACAAAAATTTCAGCCACAACTGCCAGGAAAATTGTTTGGGATGCAAGGAAACATCCACAAATAACTTCAGCTGAAATACAGGACTCTCTGAAAAAAAGTGCTGTGGTTGTTTCAAGATGCACAATAAGGAAGCATTTGAAGAAAAATGGGCTGCATGGTCGAGTTGCCAGAAGAAAGCCATTACTACGTAAATGCCTCAAAGCATCCCGCTTACAATACTCCAAACAACACAGAGACAAGCCTCAAAACTTCTGAAACAAAGTCATTTGGAGTGATGAATCCAAAATTTAACTGAATTGAAATGATAAATGTTACATTTGGAGAGGAGTCAACAAGGCCTATGATAAAATGTACACCATTTCACAGGTACTACTGTGATATCGATGATGTTTTGGGGATGTGTGAGCTACAAAAGCACTGGAAACTTGGTCAAAATTGATAGCAAGATGAATGCAGCATGTTTTCAGAAAATACTGGAGGAAAATTTGCACTCATCAGCCCGGAAGCTGTGCATGGGACGTACTTGGACGTTCCAACATGACAATGATCAAAAACAAAAGGCCAAGTCGACCTGTCATTGGCTACAGCAGAATGAAGTGAAGGTTCTGGAGTGGCCATCTCAGTCTCCTGACCTCAATCATTGAGACACTCTGGGGAGAACTCAAATGTTCAGTTCATGAAAGACAGCGCAAGGAGGCTTTTTGCCAAGAAGAATGGGCAGCTTTACCATCTGAGAAAATAAAGAGCCTCGTCCACAACTCAACCACAAAAGACTTCAAGCTGTCATTGATGTTATAGGGGGTATATAAACTTTGATCAGGGTCATTTGGGTAGTTTCTGTTGTCATTATGATTTAAAAAGAATAAACACAGTTGTTTGACTATAAATGGGTTCAAGCAACCACTAACCATAAGTGAAAGAAAAGTTTGTGAGTTATCATTCATATTCTCTGACAAATGGCCAGAAGATCACAAATTCTTTAGTCCACCCAGGATCAGTAATAACTTATTTTCTATGTGAAAAATGTGTGGATACATTTTTTTATCCTTGTTAATGGTGTGGCACTATTGCCTTTTTTCCTTGCTTTTGAGATTAGGGCCAGCTGCATCAAGCTTCAAAGGTGATAAACAACTAGCCAATCAGCTCCTATATGTCATCTTTGAAACATTGCCTGTAACATGACAGTTAGGAGCTGATTGACTAGTTGTTTATCACTCTCCAAGTTATCATTTAGGGATTCTTTTAAAAGACTGTACTTGGAACGGATATGTTTTCTTAACACACAAAACAGTGGCTATTAGAAAGAAGACAATGTTTTAATTGTTCCTTTGTACGGCGCTGCGAAACACTTGTGGCGCCTTATAAATAAAATAATAATAATAATAATAATAATAATAATAATAATAATAATAAGCTTATTGAGGCTAAAACATAAACATCAATTATTTGCTTTCTGCACAATATAAATTTTAATTAAGCAAAATTCATATGTTATATATCACACTATGCCAGGTTCACATTGTATGCTATGCTAAACAGTTGTATGCCCCACAGTGCCGACCGTTTAACAAAGTGCTGCTCATTTTAGGGCTCCAGTTCCCACTCTCATTGGGATGTGTGATTGATGGTCACACTGAGGCCTATATTCAGAGCTAATCGCAGTACAAATTTGTTTGAAAAATGGGCAAAACCATGTGCACTGCAGGTGGGGCCAATGTAACATGTGCAAAGAGAGTTAGATTTGTGTGAGTTATTTTGTTTCTGTGCAGGGTAAATACTGGCTGCATTATTTTTACACTGCAATTTAGATTTCAGTTTCAACACACCCCACCCAAACCTAACTCTCTCTGCACATGTTACATCTGCCCCACCTGCAGAGCACATGGTTTTGCCCATTTTCCAAACAAATTTGTACTGCGATTAGATCTGAATAATGGCCTGAGTGAAGATCTTTGCTTTGAGTTAAACAGCACTATTCATGAAAGTTAACTTGTTAGAGCTGGCAAGTGCATCATACCATTGCTGATAGGCATGGGCAGATCCAGAGAGTGGTGAGTGGATCAAATCCCCCCTAGCATTGTGTGGATGTGATCACTATCCTCTGCTGTTTGTACAGTATACTCTGTATGGCAGCTTTACCAGATTCAAAGATCTTACATTGACTATTCTGTCTGCTAGTCTAGATTTATTGAGAGTTTAGCTGCTGATGAGCTAGGGCACTCTGAGAGCCTTGGGAAGTGGCTGCTGTGACTCAGGATTTGTTGTTAAAAAATGAAAATCTGAAAACCCCCCCCCCCCAAATGAAAATCTGAGATTCGCTCCTGCTGATAAGAACAGCAACAGAAGGGCAGCAAAGCCTGAGCCTCCTCCGCTAAAGGGGCATACACACGGGTCAATTTTGACCCCATTTCATAACGATCTGATAAGATTGCTTAGAAATGGAGCACTAATTGCTCCCTGTGTATCGTCCACAGGGAAAAGACAGGCAAAACCCTGCGCTGCACAAACCGCTCAGCACACATCGCAGTATGCATTGTGGGTGTACCGTGATGTGTGCTGAGCGATCATGCTTAAGCCCGTCGCTAAGAAAAGAGGCCAGGTCGCCCGTGTATGCGGGGCTTAATATTCCTGAATTGATGAGATCTGTGCTGCTTTCTCACTGATTAGACAGATGAGATACATCATAGGCCACAATGCATCATGCAGAAATCACTCATTTCCCATCATCACTACTGGTTCTGTATTTTCATGATAGGAGTCTAAGTTTCTGAGCTCCTAGGAAGCCCATGTGGCCCCTCTATTGCTGAGCTTGCTGTCACCTGTATGACATCTGTTACTCCTAGGCCTTTTTTCTGGTTCACTCGCAAAGGCAAATTCCTTCTCAAATGGACAAAACTATGTGCACTGCAGGTGGGGCAGATGTTACTTGTGCAGAGAGAGTTAGATTTGGTTGAGTTATTTTTTTCTGTGCAGGGAAAATACTGACTGCTTTATTTCGACAATGCAATATAGATCTCACTTTGAAGTAAAACCCCACCCAAATCTAATTCTCTCTGCACATGTTACATCTGCTTCCCCTGCAGTGCACATGGTTTTGCCCATTTCAGAAGGAATTTTCCTTTGGGAGTGAACCAGAATACAGAATCCTGTACAGCTGAATGAATCATGCAATGTGTCAGACTGAACATAATGTATACATTATTTTGACAAATACATCCATGAGCAGCATTGCCTGCCTTTGTTTTCTGGGGAACTTTCAATCTTAATATTACATTCCTCATATTGTTATACTTGTTTGCCTACATGAAATCCATGAGGGAGTTTTAGAACCTAAATTCCCATTATAATCACATTGGAGGGAATATTAAAAGGGAATATTATACTGTTGTAAGCACAATTACTAAGTAGAAGTGGATTATAAATGGTGCTTCTAGATAATTACTGTGCAACCCATGCACTTCAAATATATTTAAGTATGTCTAGAGAAAAACACATATCTCCTTTCATTGCATCAGCTTCCATATACTCTCTTATTATTAGAGATGTGCGGCAGGCACTTTTTCGGGTTTTGGTTTTGGATCTGGATCTCCCTTCGTGTTTTGAATCTGGATTGGTTTTGGCAAAACCACCTTTGCGGGTTTTGGTTTTGGTTTTGGATCTGGATCTTTTGGGAAAATTGCTAAAATTTGCTAAAATAATAGATTTCTGGCCTGTTTTTGCCCCTAAAGTGTTAATAAGCTCAATAACATTAGTTTCCACTCATTTCTAGTCAATTTTGATCACTTCACAGCTCACAAAATCATTTTCATTTAGTGTAGTAGGGCCAAAAGGTTATCCCGAGGTAGCTGGATGTCTAGGCTAGGCGACAGCAGTGGGCATCACATACAGGTGGACCTTACACTTCCAACCTGGCACATGTTGGAAGCAGAGCAGCACTGCAGGGGCAGACAGGGTGGCAGTTTAAATTGTCCTTGTAGCTGCGCTCCTCTGTTAGAACCTCCACACAAGTACCAAGAGCCCAATGTGGATTGATTTTGCAGTTTGGCATGTGCAGCCAAGGAGCAGTGGGCGTTTGGTGCAGCATTGACCGTGTCTGCAAGTTCGTATCTGTTTGTATCAGTTTAATATTTAATAAGACCCCTATCTGGCGTGAGGTCAAGTGGTTTCTGGATGCTGGGAGCATTACCAGTTGCCTCCTTATCAAGCTAGATCAGAGTGGATAGGCGTGCATTCCACCACTTCACCACTTGACGTGTGTTCCTCCCGAAGCCCCGCGCTTGGTCTGCAGTTTGGCATGTGCAGCCAAGGAGCAGTGGGCGTTTGGTGCAGCATTGACCGTGTCTGCAAGTTCGTATCTGTTTGTATCAGTTTAATATTTAATAAGACCCCTATCTGGCGTGAGGTCAAGTGGTTTTGTGACATTTGTGAACTCGCCTTTGTCTTAAAAACTTTCCTTCTTTTTTTTGTAGTAGCGGAAGGGCTACCATCATTCTTCTGAGATGCTGTACCATCAGTCAGAAACAAAGGCCAAGGCCGTAGCCTTTCCTTCCCACTGCGTGTGGTGAATGGAATATTGCCAATTATATTTTTCTCCGCACGTGACTTAATTGTTTTTTTATGGACCATTGTAAAATGAGATTTCTGCTTTGATTTTACATGGACTCTAGGCCTTTGACCATCGGCCTTGCCATCATGAATCTGACTGGTGGTAGCAGCTTCAGAAGTTCTATCAGGTTGCAGATCTCCCACTATTTCCTCCATCATCCTCCAAAAAATTTTACACTGGACACAGCCTGTGACACTGGCCCTGGTCACTGGACACTGCCCCTTGTATTACTTCAGCCCCTGTACACAGTGTACTACTCAGCAGCACTGCAGCCCCTGCATGGGAGCACTGCAGCACCTTGTTAGTTAAATGAATCAAGTAGTCTACAACACAGGGCAGTGAGGGCACAGGACAGGTCACGGAGTACAGCACAGCACAGGACAGGTCACAGAGTACAGCACAGCACAGGGCAGGTCACTGAGTACAGCACAGCACAGGTCACGGAGTACAACACAGCACAGGGCAGGTCACTGAGTACAGCAAAGCACGGGGCAGGTCACTGAGTACAGCACAGCACAGGGCAGGTCACTGAGTACAGCACAGCACAGGGCAGGTCACTGAGTACAGCACAGGGCAGGTCACTGAGTACAGCACAGCACAGGGCAGGTCACTGAGTACAGCACAGCACAGGGCAGGTCACTGAGTACAGCACAGCACAGGGCAGGTCACTGAGTACAGCACAGCACAGGACAGGTCACGGAGTACAGCACAGGACAGGTCACAGAGTACAGCACAGGGCAGGTCACTGAGTACAGCACAGGGCAGGTCACTGAGTACAGCACAGCACAGGGCAGGTCACTGAGTACAGCACAGGGCAGGTCACTGAGTACAGCACAGCACAGGGCAGGTCACTGAGTACAGCACAGCACAGGGCAAGTCACTGAGTACAGCACAGGACAGGTCACGGAGTACAGCACAGCACAGGGCAGGTCACTGAGTACAGCACAGCACAGGGCAGGTCACTAAGTACAGCACAGCACAGGACAGGTCACGGAGTACAGCACAGGGCAGGTCACTGAGTACAGCAAAGCACAGGGCAGGTCACTGAGTACAGCACAGCACAGGGCAGGTCACTGAGTACAGCACAGCACAGGGCAGGTCACTGAGTACAGCACAGCACAGGGCAGGTCACTGAGTACAGCACAGCACA
This sequence comes from Crinia signifera, assembly GCF_055691185.1. Classification (NCBI taxonomy): domain Eukaryota; kingdom Metazoa; phylum Chordata; class Amphibia; order Anura; family Myobatrachidae; genus Crinia; species Crinia signifera. The sequence goes on along the minus strand of NC_139217.1, from coordinate 104,381,501 downwards.
GGGCAGGTCACTGAGTACAGCACAGCACAGGGCAGGTCACGGAGTACAGTACAGCACAGCACAGGGCAGGTCACTGAGTACAGCACAGGTCACGGAGTACAACACAGCACAGGGCAGGTCACTGAGTACAGCACAGCACAGGGCAGGTCACTGAGTACAGCACAGCACAGGGCAGGTCACTGAGTACAGGGCAGGTCACTGAGTACAGCACAGCACAGGGCAGGTCATGGAGTACAGCACAGCACAGGGCAGGTCACGGAGTATAGCACAGCACAGGGCAGGTCACTGAGTACAGTACAGCACAGGGCAGTGAGGGGACAGGGCAGGTCAAGGGCCACAAGAGAGCCCCTGGACAGTGGACACTGCAGCCCCTGCTTGGGAGCACTGCAGCCCTTAGTTAAATGGCTCAAGTCTACAACACAGGGCAGTGAGGGCACAGGACAGGTCACGGTCGGAGTACAGCACAGCACAGGTCACAGAGTACAGCACAGCACAGGGCAGGTCACGGAGCACAGCACAGGGCAGTCAGAGCACAGGGCAGGTCACGGAGCACAGCACAGGGCAGTGAGGGCACAAGGCAGGTCACGGAGCACATGGTACGGAGCACATGGCACGGAGCACAGCACAGGGCACACGGAGCTTCCCAACCACCCTCTTCCCTCTCCAAGATTGGAGTGAAGATGGCGGGGCGCGCGTGCGTCTTTTATAAGATCCCGCTCCCGCGAGAATCCGACAGCGCGATGATGACGTTTGGGCTCGTTATTGGTCCGGAAATTTGCGGGAACTCCCGAGCCGACTCGGATCTGACCCGGATCCCCGATATTCGGATCTGCCGGATCTCGGGGATCCGGACCCGCTCATCTCTACTTATTATAACAGTAGTCTTAAAAAAATAAAAGCGAGAGTTGAAAAGAGACAGTAAATGTGTTTAACCAGTTGCTGCACAGTTTAGTAAACAGATCAATTGAGATACTGTACTTATGACATACAATATGTTAGTTTGGTTTTATGTACATTTATGAGGATTTTAATTTCCTCATTTTATACTGGTGGAATTGAACCTAATTGTTTGCTATTTTCTATTAACACCAGCCTTTGGGTATATCTTATATTTGTGCCATATATGCAGTAAGGAGTTGGTTAAGCTTTTTCTCATTACTCTTGATAATATAGGTGTACTGTACAGGATATGATTTCTGAGTGCATACAGACTGCGGTAAAGATTTCCATCAGTAAGAACCAGGATATGTGGGAACCCTAGGAACTGTTTAATTTCATTTAATTTCCATTTGACTGCCTAGCAATTTAGACCTTGTCAAACTACAACTCCCATCAGGACATGTTCACTAACTTTCTGAGTATAACGCGATACCTTTGCTTATTAATTGTACCTAAAATGATAACAAAATACTTCTTTTTTTTTCTTCCTCCTACTGTCGTAAAAAAAGACTGTACTCACAAAAAGAGAAAAATTCTGCCATGGATAACAACCTGATTACTATAAAAAACTAAGAAAAAAAATCTTGCCTTCAGCCAGAGGTCCAGTGATCGGTAATTGGTGAGCTCTCTTCTCTGGTCAGCTGGTCATCTAGAGATTTATTGTTCAATCTGGCTGGTTGGAACTAAAACCTGGTAATGGATGAGAACAAATGACAGTTGACCATTTACTTCAGGGCTGGGCAACACCGGCCCTCCAGATGTTGATGAACTACACATCCCAGCATTCCTTGTATCAGTTTTAGCATGGCCACATAGCAAAACTAATGCAAAGCATCCTGGGATGTGTAGTTCATTAACATCTGGAGGGCCGGTGTTGCCCAGCCCTGATTTACTTAGAAATGCTGGAAAACTGACAACCAGCTGACTGGAAGAGAGACTCACCGATAATCGGCTGGTATGTGCTGTGTTAGCAAAGGAGTGGTGGTGGTGGTTGGGGGGGGGGGGGGGTGCATGCAAGGTACAATCTCATTGTGTTTTTTGCGAAAATGACTCTGATAATTGCAGATGGCATTTTCGCAGGGGCAAAGTTTTCTCACAAGCTCTATCTCTCTATACGATAATTGGTCCATTAATTTTTTGTATTGTTTTTATTAATGTACAAAGTTAAAAACATATTACATATTGTGCATAATCATAGCAGTAAGTGATGTATCAAATCATATGTCTAAAGAATTAACAATTGATAAATAGTATACAATTTATTTTATTATGTCTATTCTTATCATCAACATTGCTACTTGTAAAATTACAGTTCTTTTAAATAATAAATATAGTTTAGAATGGTGTGGCTCCTGTAGTAAGCAATTCATTATTATACCATATAGTTCTTCCAACAGCTTTGCATATTTGATCTTTAGTTGTTGTCGGTAATGTTTTATATATGGTAACCATATAGCAAAGAACTTGCCGGATCTAGATTCCATGTCCAAAATACATTCTACCCAATCCATCTGATAGACGAACTGAAGTCTAGACAGCATCAATGATAAAGATATTGGATAACTATGAATCTATTGGGTCAAAATGTAGCTGCTGCTGCTATGCGAGCGTGTAATAGCTTTGCATCCCGTGTTACAGTTTTATTCTGAGCGGTGTAGTGGTTCCAAAATGCCCAAGATATAGATATAGTAAATGGCATACCCATCTCCACATTAATGTACTGTACGTCTGGACTTCCTTCCAAAATCTTTGTATAACAGAACACTGCCATATGCAGTGTATAATGTCTGCGTCTACAGTATTACATTTGAAACATCGTGAATTATCTAAATCCCCTATTAGGAATCTCAATATAGGAGTATAGTTCGCTCGATGGAGTAATTTATTCTGCATTTCGGCATATAATGAAGAAACTAGCTGTTTATTTAATGTATTATTCCATTGAATAATAGTCTGTAGAGTTGTATTCTCAAAAATATCTTTCCATTTGGCCATACCTATGTTGATTTTTGTGAGGTCTATTTTATTTCTAGTTAAGTCATAAAGTAGTGATGTGGAGTATGGGTAGCCTTCTTTGTCATGTATTAGTCTAATGGAAAGGTATTATCTGTTAGAACTAAGGGCATTATTCTAGTTCACTCTTTCTGACAAAATCCTTCTTAGATGGACAAAACCATGTGCACTACAGGTGGGGCAGATGTTACTTGTGTAGAGAGAATTAGATTTGGGTGGGGTTTTACTTTGAAGTGAGATCTATATTGCAGTGTAAAGATAAAGCAGCCAGTATTTACCCTGCACAGAAATAACATAACTCACCCAAATCTAATTCTCTCTGCACATTTTACATCTGCCCCCTGCAGTGCACATGGTTTTGTCCATCTAAGAAGGATTTTGTCAAGAGTGGACTAGAATAAGGCCCTAATTGAGGTAGCGTACATTGTATATAGCTTCGTATTTGAAAGTAGACAAAGTATGGAAAATATGTATTTGGATATTTTTCTATTAACTGGTCTAGAGTGAGTATATTTGAACCTTTCTTGTACAAAAATTGATGTATATAGTGTAGGCCTTGGCGGTGCCAGCTATGAATGGTGATATTATTTTCTCCAGCCAAAAAATAGGGATTGTCCATTCTTGTGATGTTTTTAATTATCAAATTCCATCCGCCTCTGAGATGCGGAATGTGATAAATATGAAGCTGTGACAATTGGCCATCATAAGAGTACAAAAAAAAATGTATTGGCCTATAAAGACTATTATATACATTATAAAGTAAAATAGAGTTCCACCTGATGCTTTCAATAATTGATACAGCACCATGCAAACATTTCCAATTTAAAACAAATATAAAATTCTATCTAAAAATAAGTTTTCTGTAAATCAAACCGTGTCCTGGAAAAGGATTGTACTTAAACTATAAATTAGACTGGAATTGGACACATTATGTTTGCGTAAAACAATGAAAAAATCATCACGCCCTGTGCATAGTAATTTATTGGAACAAAATGTTACTGACAGACAGCATTATTACCGAAATGAATTAGAAAAGGAATCCTTGTATTATGAAAAGTGATTACCGTGAACTATTCCTTTTGTGACGTTGCCAAAAGTATATATTGGGCTTTGCATATTTATTCATAGTTCAGATGACTCTGGAGCACAGTCTCACAGTGCAAGAAACATATTATGAAATGGCCTAGCACTATATTAAAAAGCAATTGATTTGTTTCCATTGAAATGTCTGTTAGTGTTTTAAAAGGAAGCCTTTTAAAAAGTCTTGGATCGAACATAATGGAGCTTAAGTGATTAGTTAAGGGAACATAATATGATGATTTATAGTAACTGTAATCAAGCGTGCAAATTGGAAGACATTAGCTTACTGTTCATTTTCTGTATAGGGGCAGGGGTGGAGCATAATGCATATTCTGCTTCCTGTAAATGTGTGTTCTATATACTTCTTTTATGATAATGAAGACAGTTTAATTCAATACCAATTAGCAATCAGCATTAGTTTCTATGTGCCACTTATCAGCATATTTATGGAACGACACCAACATTGCAATAGATAAATGCACAGCGTACAAGTTACACGAGCCATGAAATCAACCAGTGGTAAAAAAAAAAGATGTTCCGTCAAATTTAATGGATTTGATTTTTTTATACTGTAAAGTTGACTGCTGTAATGATAGTTATTTCATTATGTATTATGTACAGCTTTAAAAATGGAGGAAAAGAGCTTTAAATGGTAACTTTGTTATTTGATACATAGGGGTAAATTTTATAACGTTTTAAAAAATTGAAACAGGTTATATTGCCCATAGCAACCAATCAGATTCTGTCTATCATTTTGTAGGATGCAATAGAGAAATTATAGAATCATATTGGTTGCTGTGGGCAACATCATCATTTTAGAAATTCTACTGTAAGAAAATTTACCCCATGCTGTATAAGCAGAAATATGTATTAACATTTTCATAATCTTTCCATTTATTGACCTATAGTTTATTCCTATTTACATTTAGTAAATGTACAGATGGAGCCGGCTTAAACTTTGTGATACTTTCGCCAGCCCCGCCAGCCACCGGCTCCCGCCACAGGGGCGCACGCGCATGAGACGCTCGCACACCCCGTGGCAACAGAGCTTCCCCTGGGTCCCCGCCACCGGTCCCCCTTGTCACCCTGACTCCACCCCCAATCCCGCCCGTCTCCCTGAAGCAGAGACGGGCAGAATGCCGCTGCCCCATCAAAGGAGGATTGGAACGCGCATGCACGTGGGATGCACACACGTTCCAATTCAGTGTAGCCCCTGTCCGCCGGCGCTCGCCAGAGGGGAGGCTCTGGCGAGCCCCGGGCAAGGATGACAGGGGCTACATCTGTATGTTATATTGAACAAAACCACCAATTTGCAATGACCCTTAACCTGCGCCCCCATACACCACCAAATCTAGGTAGCAAAAAACATAACCTGTATATAAGTACCATCTTTCCTCCAAGCTGCTCAGTCATCCAGCTCTACAGAGTAAAAAAAAAAACAAATTGGATGTTGCAGAAGCTGCACAAGAGATAATTCCTAATTGATCATGTTCCATCTAATAAAGTGCTATCTGCAATGGAAACTTCCCTTGGGACAACTATATCCATTCATCTCTGCTTTCTATGATTCCTACTGTCCTCAATCAATGTGCTAGTGTGGAGGTAACAATTGGGGGTCCAAGGGGAATAATGTTCTCTCTAAGTAATAGGATGCTGGGCATGCCAACAAATTCATTTTATGTAGCTTTTTCTGCTCATTGTTTCTTACTAAGAAAAAGTATGCGAGTATTATACCAAGCCTGCATAATTAATGAGGATATCAATAACCAGCATAATGAGCATACATACAGTACACGACAATGATTGTTTCTTAAGTTGAGCAAAACCATATTGTAGCCCTAGTCAGTGCCACCACCAAGCACCCTTCAGCTTTGTTGGAAACATGAAGGAAAAGACTGAGGCCTGAGCTAAACTGTGTATACACTTCTAGGGTCTGCTTAAATTTGCTGCTTATCAAGTGGGGAAATGACGCCTGCTGGGTGGGTGAGCGAACGTCCTCCCCCCTTCGATGAGCGAATGGCCGCATTTGCATGCACATGAATGTGTTTGCTGTCACATCCATTCAGATCTGGCCACTCGCAGATAAAAGTCAGTCTGATTTGACTTTTATCTGGGCCGGAGGGGACGTCATGGGACGTTAGCCACACGCCCCATGCAGGCTTTGGCACACATGCATTCGCATGGGGATGCCCCGTATTTTTCTGGGCGCACCCACAATTTCTGTGAGCATGCCCAGGAAACGCTGGGGATCTCCATGCTCCAGACTCCTGGCCACGCACTGCCCACCCCTCTCTGTGCGAATACCGGAGGCATTTGCACAATGGCCCTGCACATGTGTATTTTAGCAGATATGAATAGGCAGAGCCAAACCATCAGTCCATGGACCGAATTCACGTTTGGCTGAGCCAACCTGAATCACCACCCTACTCCGCTACTAGATCTCCAGTGTGTAGAGGAGAAAAGGAAACCAAGTACTGTACACATACAGATGTAGCAGGCTACATCTTTGCCGGGGCTGGCGATTCTATTGCCAGCCCCCGCCAGTGCCCGGCTACCGCCAGGGACGTGCGCGCACATGATGCTCGAGCGCCATGTGGCAACGGAGCCTTCCGCCGGTCCCCACCACCTCTCCCACCATCGCCACCAGTCCCCCTACCTGCCCCCCCCCGAACTGGGCAGCGTCTCCCTGAAGTGGAGACGGGCAGGGAGAGGCTGCTCAACCACCGTGTTACTGGGACATGCGTGCGTGTGAGACGCACGTGCCTCCCAGTCCCTATCGCCGATGCTCGCCAGTGAAAGGGATCTGGCGGAAGCCAGCCAAGGATGAAGCCTGCTACATCTGTACTCTGGAGGACTTGGCAATTGCGAAATATTGTGGTTGGTAGTCAATCTTAGAGGAGAAATGGGTTTTATTGATTGAATAGAAAGGTACAGTACTGAGGCCCCATTTCCAAACCAAGGAAATGTCTGGAGTGTAACAAATGTGTTTACTAACCTGAAACATTGTTTTGTCTGACATATTTTATTTTCTTGCTATATAAACATAATAATACTGTATGTATATTTATTTCTTGACAATGCACAATAATTCACTTCAGTTTAGATGGGGAAAACCGGACAAAATTATTGTAGCAAGGAAACATACCTGGTTGATTTTATGATAAATCTCCTCTTTACCAGTGGTAATGAAAACTGTAGAAACAATTGTGTTTTTGTAATGTTTTATTATGTTATACACTATAAGAATTGATCTTGATTAGAACTTCTCCTATAGGACCCTCTTCCTATATAAATTGATAGATTTGAAAGTACTTGGTTTTCCTCAAGACTTAGAACCTGATCCAGACAAGGGTCATACTGAGAATATTTTGCGGGCTGCATTTTCCTCTTTGTGAGCCTACTAAGGATTTAGATGTGTAGGTATTTCAGGCATTTGGATGGCATGGACAGTGTAATGGTTAGGGTCTCACACCGCTGAGGTCATGAGTTCGATTCCCACCATGGCCCTAACTGTGCAGAATTTGTATGTTCTCTGTGCTTCCATTAGTTACCTCCGAGTACTCCGGTTTCCTACCACAACCCAAAAATATACTGGTAGGTTAATTTTCTCCCAAAGAAATTAACCCTAGAATGAATGTGTGTGCGTGTACATGTCACATGGAATATAGATTGTACTGTCCACTGGGACAGAGACTGGTGTGAATGTTAAAGATTATCCGTAAAGCCCTGTGAAATATGTGTGCACTATATAATGCTTTATGATAATTGCTGATATTTCCTTAGTTTTCATTCACAGTGCTTGGCCCAATTCCCCAGTGAGGCATTTATTCTTTTGAATTTATGGTGAACCAGGATCAATTTAGTATATACTGTAAGGGTGAAATACAGATAATTACTAAATTGTTTGAATTGATCCTTTTATTCAGGAACATCAAAATGTTAAATGTGATGCAGATTGTGCATCCTTGTGAAGAATTAAGCCGATAGAGAAGATTATGGGATTTATTTTACTGTGGCCATAATGTACAAAGTTAGGGGGGAAATCAGTTAGTCGCTGTATTTCACAGCAGTCTAATTGACACCCCGATGCTATCAACTTTGCCCCGGAGCGTAGCTACTAGCAGCTATTAGTGGGGATTTCTTTTGGGGAGATCCAAAACAAAAATCCCCAAAAATTAGCCTGTTTTTAGGACACCGGCAGTGAAAATGCATAAATTAGGTATGTGATCATATCACACATATTACCAGCTTTATTATGGAAACAGACAATGTTTTGTGTGCAAAACAGGATCTCTAATTGAATTGCCTGAAAAAAATTTAACAAATCGTGGCAGTGTCCTGCTTTTTTTTTTAGCCAATATTTTGCTTCCCTTCTTAATAACCCAAATAGGAAGATTATCCAACAAGTGTCTTCAAAGGGTACACAATGGTTTTAAAATGCACTGGCACTTATTGCCAGTCATTCTGGGGATACGGTCATAAGGTCTACAACAACTAGGACGACAAGCATTGGGTTGACACCACTAGGTCAACATGGGTCAAGGTCGACATGCGCCAAGGTTGACATGGATCTAGGTCAAAAGGTCGACATGGGGTTTTTTACGTTTCTTTGAGCCAATGTGCCAACAGGCGGTATTTCATTCCCTACCACCCACTATGGCATGGTGGGAGAATAAATTAGTGTGCCGAGCGTAGCAAGGCACCGTGCCTGAAGCATCGCAAGTGAAGCGAGCAATGCGAGGGGATGGGGTGCACTTAAAACTGTGTCCATGTCGACTGTGACAACATTCTGGTCAAAAAACAGTGAGAATTCCCGGGTGAGATTTAATAGGATGAGAGATTCAGAAAGTGAGAGATTTGGTAAGAAATCTCCAGGTTTTTTTAAAGCGGCAATCATTTACACTGCAAAACCAGTGTGGTTTTGCAGTGTAAATGATTGCCGCTTTAAAAAAACTGGAGATTTCTTACCAAATCTCTCACTTTCTGAATCTCTCATCCTATTAAATCTCACCCCCCCATGTCAACATTTTGACTGTTGACCTAGCTCATGTCAACCTAATGCTTGTGTCGACCTATACCCATGTCGACATTAACCCATGTCAACATTGCTGCATGTTGACCTAGTGGTGTCGACCCAATGCTTGTCGACCTAGTTGTTGTTGACCCAATGATCTCAACCCTTCAGTCCAATGGCCATGCTCCAATACAGAGAAGTGTGTCTATTAGGAAAAAAAACAAAAGCCAAACATCCAGAAATAATGAATACATGTTGTTAAGGTATTTCCACATGCCGACCATTGCAGTGCTGACATTTTGATTGTGCCAACCTTTTGTCTGTGTTGATGTTGTGCATGTTGACCATTCAATGATATATAAAAAGCACTAATCCACAGCACTCACTATTCCTAGATGTGGGGGCACAACACGGTTTTGTCTGCAGAAAAGTGGGGTCCCTTTGATACATGAACTAAATCATTTCATGTTTTACATGAAAACTGACTTTAATTTATCAAATGAGTTGCAAAATGAGTACCAGAAAAAGACAATATATAGACAGGGGAGCCGAGAGAGGGGGGGAGCGGGTACTAATTACCCGGGCCCACACTTGCTGAAGGGGCCCCGCAGGGGCCCTGGTCTGACCCCTCCCTTCCCCCTCCATCCCTCCCGGGTAGCAACAGTAGCACATACTTCTACAGCATGTGCTGTGCTGACAGCAGGCTCAGCATGAGTGTCTCACTGACAGCGTGAGAGGTCATGCTGAGCCTGCAGTCAGCACAGCACATGCTGTAGGTGTGTGCTGCTTCTGAGATTACAGTTTTTAGAGTTTTCTTTCACCCTCCTCTAAACATTTTGGGGGCGTGGCCTAAGTGTGGGAGGTTCCCACAACACACACTTAGGCCACGCCCCCCACATTTTACCGGGGCCCGGCATTCCTCTCGGCTGCCCTGCATATAGAACAATATGAGCGGCACCCCAATTCTCTGTGGTTAAAGTGGTAGAAGAAAAAACTTTAATGTAGCATTATGGCTACATTACATGAGTGCTGCCGGTATTGGTATGTATGTATGTATATATATATATATATATATATATATATATATATATATATATATAAAACAAATTTCCAAAGGATGGCCGGCACTACAAGTAGCTGTGATGTAGGGCCGGGTGCCCTCCCAACGGGAGAGAGAGACAATCTCACTCCAATATACCAGTACGACACGTGTGGCACTCCAGGAATAAAGACAACAGACCAGGATCAAGTTACCAACGTTTCAAATGTTATTCCAACATTTTTCATTATTTTTCATCACACCCTGATGAAAAATGTTGTAATAACATTTGAAACGTTGGTAACTTGATCCTGGTCTGTTGTCTTTATTCCTGGAGTGCCACCTGTGTCGTACTGGTATATATATATGCAGGGCTTAGGGCGGCACTCTCTGGTTTTCTTCTAGACACAGGCAAGTTACGTTCAACGTTTCAATCCTTTCGGATTTTTATCAAGAACACAAATGAAAGGTTGTACTCACCAGACTTTTAAAGAACAAACAGTGCACCCATGTGTGATTGTGTGCGGTGTCCCTCCCCCATTGGGTTGCGATGGAGTGCCGTGTGCAAACCGCATTAGCGTCATACTGTACATACTGTGCATGTCCTGTCATCACTGGAATGTCCAGTTATCCCGTGACTGACGGGGTTACCCCTGTGTGGCTGATATATATATATATATATATATATATATATATATATATATATATATACACACATATATATATATATATATACACACACACACACACACACACACACACAGGGAGTTGATAAAAGTATAAGTGATCTACGGTATCTAGAGATAATCTGATCCATTATATAAATTTAAAAATTGGTTAGATTAAATAGGTTTTAACAATTTTTTTGATTTATTAAAGATACATGAATTCATATTGTTTTTAAATGGAATACATATGGATAGATAAAAATCAAAAAGTTAAAAATTAATAAAAACACCTAAAAACTAGACAGTGGTTAAATCTATATAGATATATATCTATATATCTTGAGGAGGTACAGTAGGTCAGTGTGGGAACCCACATAGCAAAACAGAAAGAAAAGGGGCGCTTCATGGTACAGATAAAACTTTTTTAATTGGAGACTACACACCTGCTCCAAAACAAGATAAAAGCAGTTGCTCGTACCATATTCTAAAACTCTGTGGGCTGGCTACCAGTGCCGTCTTTCCCATTGGGCTTAATGGGCAGTTGCCCAGGGGCCCAAGGATTCTAGGGGCCTACCCCCATGGGGAAGTTGGAACTGCCCCGGGGAGCTGCTGCGAGTAGCAGGGATTGGGCCAGCGGCGGCTGGGAGTTTGTAGCTGTATTTGCCAGGCGAGAAGCACTGCTAATTTTGGAAAAACTGGCTGGACGCTGATTGGCTGAGCATCCAGCCAGTCAGCGCCTGGCCAGTATTTTCAAAATCAGCAACGCTTCCCATCCACCACCCAGCAAATAGCGCTACAACAAGCTCCCAGCCCCTGTTGCCCGGATCGCCGCCGCTGCTGCACATAGGTGTAGTGGGGGGTTGTGGTTGTGGGGGGACCCTTGAATTATTTTGCCATGGGGTCTACTCTAGTATTAAGATGGCCCTGCTGGCTACCTAATGATATAACATAAATACCAGGGCACACTGCTCCACTGCAGGATACCAAATAGCCGCTAGCGCTGGTTTGTTCCGCTGCGTCTGGGGACCATCAGCCGGGGAGAACCTGAGTGGAGAGAGATGCCAGGACAGAAGGTGAGAGTGTCACAAGCCACACCCAATGTGTTTCGTCAGGGACTTTGTTAGAGGGTGCCCTCTGACGAAGTCCCTGACTAAACGAGTCACTGACCCTGACATTTACCCACATCTATAATTTCTCCCAAAGGGGTAATGGCATTCTACTAAGCATGAACTCTGAGGGTTTGGTGAATACTAATGTTACTACTTTTTTGTTCCTGATTCATTTTAGTTTTTGAATTTGAATTTTTTTTTTTTGCAACAATTTTGATTACTTTGTGTGTGAATAAACTGAATTTATGGTACAAAATGTATTTCCATTTTGTAGCATAATACAGCAAAATCTGCAAAGATATTCAAGGAGGTGAAAACTTTTTATAGTCACTTGTATATCCTTCAGAATATTCCATTTACACACCACAACCACCACCGCCATGCTTCACTGAGGGGATAGCAGTTTCACTATATTGTGTGTCGGGCTCAGCATTATGACTAAAGAGTCCAGTTTTGGCCTCATCTGACCACATGGTCATGTCTCTTACTGTATATGTCTTTGGCAAACCTGTAGCCAGGCTTTGGTGTGTTTGTTCTAATAAGTGCTTTCTTCATGCTCACCTCCCTCACCTCATACTATTGCTGTCCCATGCACCACTACGCACATCTTTGTTTTGGCTGCAACTCATTTATAAGGCCTCTTATTGGCCTCACTTACTGCAGCTCTTCTGGCCCATATTCTCAGTTTTGGAGGATGGCCTGTTCTAGGCAGATTCACAGTTTTTCATATTTTCAACATTTTCTTTATGATGGACTCAGCTGTGCTTCAGGGTATATTCAATGTCTTGGAAATAATCTTGTACACTATTCCTGATTGGTAATGTTCTTTTGCCTTCATCGCTTGGACATGGTCTAACTACCTGGCAGAGCTCCCAGACACAAGTGTATTAATGCTGAGATGATATGACACACCTTAACGGCACACAGAAAGTTGGTTACTTCAGAGGAAATCTAGTATGATTACAGCGTGCAGTACTCATGCAATCACTTATTTTCAGTTGTTCAGTCGTAATTAAAATTGATAGATGTTTTTTTTGGAATTTTATCAAGTAAATTGTGTTGATTAGAAGGAAAATATTTAAATTCAATCCATCGGGGTTCCATTTTGTAAGAAAAAAGAATTACCAAGGAGTGAATGAATACCTTTTACACAATGTATGTACAGAATAAATAAATACATAAATAAATAACATAATGTTTACATATTTAGTACAAATAGCAAATTTCCTATTCATTAATTTTCTTAGAACAATACACGTAGGGGGAAATTTACTAATGGAAATTTGTAAAAAATAGGTGTATTTGTATCCAGAAATACACTTATTTTTGACATTTACTTTCCCGAAAATACGGCAATTCGTATTCGTATTGATAGCACATCAATACGACTACGAATTGCCGTATTTTCGGGATAGTAAATGTAAGTAAGTGTATTTCTGGATACAAATACACCTATTTTTTTACAAATTTCTTTTAGTAAATTTCCCCCGTAATTTCTAAACACAAAGTATAAAAGAAAGTTTATTTTCAGTTAAACCTGAATAATTAATGGGATGTTGAGTTAAATGCTTATTTTGGTTCATTAAAAAAAAATACCTTTTGAGACAATGCACACGTCAAAATGATGTCGGAACTAGCAGCAATGTAGTCATTGCATTTCACTGGGGCTCACTACATTAAAGTGGCCCTTAGCCTCCAGCACTACAATGTAATGAGGCAGATAGGCATCATTATAGCATGCCACCTCTGAGCTGTATACAGTAGCAAAGAAGAGATGCAGGGCACAGATCCTCCAGGAGGCCCTGGTGCTTCATTTATTTCTCTACCAGTCAGTCACTGCCTGTCTGTTGCTGGTGGCAACAGGGATCTCACAACATGATCTTGTGTCTGTTCTTGGAATGAAAAATCAAGTATGAGTTGTCTTCCACAGCTATACCATAGGGCCTAGGACCAGTTAAGTAGATTGTAATTTGTCACCCACTCCGCATCACCCTCTGCCAGTTACCCATTTCCTCTTACCATCGCCTTCTGACAGTTATCCACTGCCCTTCCATCTCTGTTACCCTTTGCCTGTCATACACATCCACTCCCTGTTACCCTCCACCTGTCACCAACTGCCTCTCGCCATCACCCTCTGCCTGTAACCCACTGCTTATCACCTTCTGCCTCTCACTTTCACTCTCTGCCACTCCCTGTCACCTTCTGAACCTCCCCATCATGCTCTACCTTTGCCCATCATGCTTTTGCTGATACCCACATTCTTACACTGTTCTCCTCTGCTTGTCACCCACTCCCTCTCCTTGTATCCCTCTGCCACTTAACCATTCAATCTGCCTCTCCATATAAGCCACTGTATGTCCCCCACTGCCTTCTGTCTGTCATTCACTGTCTCTACCTATCTCTTCATGTCACACACTGTCTCTTCCTGTATCCCTCTGCCAGTTTTCTACTGCCTTTACCTATCAGCGTCTGTCTGTCACCTACTGACTTCTGGCTGTCATTCACTCTCTCCCTATCACTCTCTTCATGTCTCACATTGCCTCTCCTTGTTGCCCTCTGCATGTTACCCATTCCCTCTCCCCGTCACCCACTGTCTCTTTTCATAACCCTTTGCCAATCCCCCATTGCGTCCTCATCACCTTCTGTCTCTCTCTGCCACCCACTGACACTCCATGTCACTCTTTGCCCATCACCTGCTACCTTTCCCTGTAACTTTCTGTCCATTATTCACTCCCTATACCAATACCCCTCTACCTCTCCCTGTCTCCCTTTGCCCAACCACCTACCTTCCTGAAACCAGCTTCCTCTGTCGATCACCATCAGCCTTTCCCTGTTACTCCCTGTGTCTCCCTGTCACCCTCTTCCTTTCCCTTTCATCCTCTGCCCATCACCTACTGCCTCTGCCCACCACCCACTACCTCTTCCTGTCACTCATTTTACCCTCTGCCTCTGATGTCAGTCTCTGCCTGTCACCTACTGCCTCCCTTGTAACCCTCTGACAGTTACGTACTCCCTCTCCCTATCACACACTGTGTCTCCATATCACCCTCTTCATTTCACCCACTGCTTCATCATATCACCCTCTGCACATTACTAACTGCTTCTGTTGATCACCCATAATACTCTCTGCCCATCTCTTGCCACTTTGCCAATCACTCTCTGCCTATCTCTGTCACTATCTGTGTCTCCTTATCATCCTCTACCTCTGCCTATCACCCTTTGCTTCTCCCTTTTTCATTCTGCTAATCACCTACTGCCTCTGCTCAGCACCAGCTATCTATTATCATCACACTCTGCCCTTTACTCTCTGCCTCTGATATCAGCCTCTGCCTGTAATCCGCTGCTTCTCCCTGTAACCCTCTGCCAGTTACCTACTGCCTTTCTTTGTCACCCACTGTCTCCCCCTATCATACTCATCATGTCACTCACTGCCTATTACCTGTCACTCTCTGCCCATCACCCACAACCTTTCCCAATCACTCTCTGACCATTATTCTCAGCCAGTAAAGCACTGCATTTCCCTGTTAGACTCTGCCTGTCACCTGCTGCCTCTGCTCATATCCTTCTGCCTCGGCCTGTCATGCTCCACATCTCGCTGTCAAGCTCTACATTGCCCTGTCACGATCTGCCCATCACCCACTGCCTCTGCTATTCACCCACTACCTCTCCCTATCACACTCTACCCATTTTTCACTGCCTCTGATTGTTAGCTTCTGCTCATCACTGACTGCTTTTGTCCATCACCCTCTACCTCTTCCTTTAACCCTCTTCCTATCATTGTCTGCCTCTGCTTATCTTCCACTGCCTTTCACACTCATTCCGCATGACCCAAATCCTCTCCCTGTCACCATCTACATCTCCCTGTCACCCACTGCCATGTGGTATATTAGGCAGAGGAAAGCCCAAAGTATATTGTTTGCACCTTACCCACCACTCACATATTATGGTATTAAGGTTGTCATCAATAGTTCAACAAAACAAAAGTAGAGAACAACGAATACGTTGCACAGCAGTCGTTTTAATATTTTTACGTATTTAGTTTTGCGAATTTGTATAGAATGATAAAAAGAAAAACAGGATAACTATGACTAAAATAGAGATGTATAAAAATATGTATTATTTGGAATAGTTGAGCCTAAATGTTAAACTACAAGAATCCCTCTGGTCATATTAAGTTGTAAGACAAACTTACTCAAAATGAGAACTATAGATTATCCATTTCAGAGTATTTAGTATGTCAGATAAACTTAACAGCATTTACTGTAAGTGCCGTATTGAAAGAGGGTACATTTCTTCCACTGTTTTCATTGACAGATCGACATTCTTAGTGCTGAGTAAGAATTCTTATCATTCAAGTTCAGTAAATGATTGTGATGATGTAACATAGGAAGAGCTGAACAGAATAGGATATGTAGACTTTTCCACTTACTGCTCGCTATTATCAGCTGTATGTAACAGTCTACTGAGTGTCAGTGCTATCATTAAATGAAAGCAAATTCCAGTGGATACTGGTCTTTGGTGATAAGTAGCTGCAACGTAAAGAAGCAGAGGAGCTGAATAATAATAAAATGTATTCTAGAGAAAGAGAAATGTTCCTTGAATTAGTGAATGAAATGTATATTCGAATTGCTGCAAATAGCCACTATCTTACCTAACAATATTATACATTTATATTGCAATCATTGCAGGTTATCTCATGTTGCAAAATGCACACCTTTATTAAAGGTAATATCCTTCCATGACTCAGGTTGTTTAAGGGTCCCTCCTTGTCATTCTGTTGAAATGGTCAGGGCCTGAGACACCAAGATGGAAATAGTGGATGCTTAAATGTTACTATTTTTAAGGAAAGATCCCATATGGTACATAGAATATTGACAGCAGATTAGAACCACTTGGTAGTGCCGTAACGATTAAATATGCACCCACCAGGTAGCGTTAACAACTCCCCAACCCCCTTACCCCTCCACATAATGCCGGTATTATGGTACCTGTCGCATCTGTCTGTGGTCCCGGCTCTCCCGGCTCCCTATTGCTGCTTATGAAAAATGACTCTTAGAAAATGGCTGCCCCCATACAACAGACCGTTTAGAGGATGCTAGAGGAGGCCGCCACCTCCTCTAGCATCCACCAAAATGGTCTGCAGTATGGGGGCAGCCATTTTGTGCGTGTCACTTTTTATTAGCAGCAGGAGCCGTGAGAGCCGTGAGTCTGTGACCGTAAACAGATGCGCCCGTGGCAGGTCCCGGCGGACGGCACCGGGTAACTATAGCCACGCAGACTCTACCGGTGGCCACACTTTCTCAGCTCCTCCCCACCACAGTGGGAGCTGCGGGGATATAGTTATGCCACTGCCACTTGGCACTCTAGTCTGCCCCAAGCAAGCACACACTAGCACAGTAGGGTTAATTTTTTTGCTTGGAGCCAATTGACCTACCAATATATTTTTGGATTGTGGGAAGAAACTGTAGTTCCTGGAGGAAACCCACGCAAACACGGGGAGAATATATAAATACCACAGTTAGGGCCCTAGTGGGGATGGAACTTATGATGTCAGTACTTTTAGGCAGTAATGCTAATCATTACACCATTCATACTGTTCTCGAAGTGCAAACACCTCCGATTTAAGGCCCAATTCCAACCTGATTGCTGCTGTGCAAATTTGCAGATGTCTGCGATCTGTTTGGTGTTGCACACGCACAGCCATTTGATAATAGCTTGGCTTGCAAATTCGCACTGCAATCAATTCTGAATAACCCCCTTAGTTGTCTCCAAAACTAGGTCCACCAGATTATCAGTGTGGTACTTGGCTCCTCCATATAACACAGTTCATCCCAGCTCCCCCAATTGGTTTCTGTTAATGTCTACTATTCCTCTTCTAAAACCACCGCTCTGCACCAAAACCTCTGCACTAATGTTGTACAACTAGCTGCACCAGTATGCAGAGCAGCCATCAGGGGGGAGGGGCGGGGGGAAACCCTGTGGGGACTCCAGTCCTGGTTCCAGACAAAAAGGGGCCCAGGACTGGAGTTTATAAAGTATCATTTGCCATAAACAAAGATCATATTTCCATTGAAGAAATGTAGAGGAGTACAGCTGCCAGTGCTGCAGATACAGGTCTAACTAGGCATTCCAAGTGTTCCAGAAAGGGAAGGGAGGCCCTGCCTGTTTTGTCAGTCGCAAGTACCACAATCTCTGTTGGTAGCCCTGCCAATATGTAATAAGGTGTGTGCCAAAGAGACATTAGCACTGCATGTATAGGATAATGATAATTTAGGATTATGAATAACTTGGGGCCATTTATGCCACCTTACCTGTAGTAGTACATTTATATTACCTTAGACCTGGGGTAGTCAACTCCAGTCCTCGAGAGCTACCAACAATTAATGTTTTCCAGATCTCCTCACAGAATCACAAGTGAAGTAATTAGCTCCAACTGTGGATCTTTTAAAATGTGCCAGTGAGTAATGAGTGCACCTGTGCACCAGCTAGGTTGTCTGGAAAATGTAAACTGTTGGTAGCTCTCGAGGACTGGGGTTGGCTACCACTGCTGACCTGTTGGAATTTGCCCTAAAGATATACTTGAAGACAATAGTACCTTGAGTGATAATGTATATATAAATGTAACAAGCAATATAAATGTAACCTTGTCCTGGCCCTGTATCTCCTGCCAATAAGCTCTATTACACAGAGTTTTTTCTATTAAACGTTTCCAATTGGTTAATGCAGTAGGGACAGCAGAGGCTGAGGTCAGCAGTAAGCAGAGGAAAGTGCATTGGGGGTAGATGAGGAGCAGCAGTCAGGGGACTGTAACAGAAAAAGTGGAATGAGATTTAGTTAAATGGTTTATTTGCAGGAATTTTTGTTAAAATAATATACAAATTGTGCATATTGTAACATGTAATATATATATTTATTGGAAGAATTATGCACCAACAGCATTGTAAGTTGGGGATATTAGAAGAAATGTACAAGAAATCTAATTCTAAATAAAGTACACCAGAAAGGAGAAAGCTTCTGTCATTATGCTTGTACAGTTTCTGCCTAACTTTATGTGAGGGCGAAATTCATGTCAAACTACTGTAAGGTCATCTAATATGATCTAGTAAATACAGTACATGAGAGAATAGATGTGCTTGTGACAGCCATTCATGGTTTAAGTCACTATAATACAGTGCCTCTCAGCTAACAATGCACAATGCTTTTCTCCAATAATTTACACCCTTATTCCCGACATTAACTGTACTCAATAATCTGCCCCTCCTCACTTTAACACTGAGCTTGCACACAGCTATTGGAGGTTGAGGTATGTGCTAACCTGGATTCCGTATGCCAAGGGACAAACAGTACATTATGGGGTAGATGTACTGTATGAAGCAGTGATAAGGGAGGAGAAGTGATAAAGTGCCTGGTACTTTATCACTGGCCAATCAGCTCCTAACTGTTCCTTTTTAAACCCAGCCTGTAACTTAACAGTCAGGACCTGATTGGATGGTGACAAAGTGCCTGGTACTTTGTCACCATCCAAGCAGGTCCTGACTGTTAAGTTACAGGCTGGGTTTAAAAAGGAACAGTTAGGAGCTGATTGGCCAGTGATAAAGTACCAGGCACTTTATCACTTCTCCTCCCTTATCACTGCTTCATACATCTACCCCTATGTTGCTTGGGGAAGCCGTAGGTCCATGTTCTTGGACTGTTGCGGTTGCGCCGTCTACTAACACAAAGATCGGGTCTACAATCTTACAAGGTCAGTGACCGGTGCGTGTTCATGTAGTTTCACTAGCTTGCTGTTACCTGCAGCCGGCGATGGAGGCGGTGGTCAGATGGGCATTACTGGGTGGCAATGGGATGGCAATGTAGTGTTTTAATGTGAAATATATGTTTAATTGGTGTATAGATAGTTCCACTCTCTTGTTAGCTGTACATACTGTACTGTATGCAGATACTGAATATGACTGAATGATGCAAGTACAAAAGGTGGTTAGCAGTGATGAGTGCACTCACGGAGGGCTGAGAACAGTGCAGTTACATAGAAGGATATGACAATGAATATTCTCATGAAAGTATTTGTTCAGCTTGGAAGCCAAAATGCAACAATAACTGAATGCAGTCTGGATCATGACTGGTTCAGCAAGTGATAACACAGACACACACACACATACAGTACTATAACTTCTTTTTTCCAAAAGCAATAATACAAATCTGAAAGACAATTTCAGCACAATTCTGACAACTTTTTCACCATAATGATGCTTTAATAATTATGTACAGTACCACTGGCTGAAATAAGACCACTTCCACAACTAAACACAAATTCACTAAATTTAATTTATTTTACATTTCATCTGAAAATATTGGGCCAGATGCCAAACAAGCAGCCAATCAGCTTCTAACTGTCATGTTACAGGTTGAGGTTAAAAAGTACAATTAGGAGCTTATTGATTGGATGTTTATCATCCTCCACTTTATCACTTTTTGAAGCTTGGTGCATATTGCCCAATATGTTATAGCCGTACTTCATTCTGTATTTGTAGATTGTTTATTCCATTTATTCAGTATGGACATGTTCACAGTTTTTGGCATGCTGCCAGCTAAATCTATATCCACTAACTGCATTGACTTGGCTCATTAGCTGACTATTATGTCTGACGTTGGGGCAACCCCAATGGGCACTATGGGGGTTATTCTAATTCAATTGGCCCCCTGCGCGTTCGCACGGGGGGGGGGGGGGGATTGTTTGTGACTGCGCTTGCACATAGGTTTTTATGCTTATGTGCAGCCACTGTGCTCGACGCTCGCACACAGAAGTTTGGGCGGGGAGGGAGGTGGGGAGGCAGGCCGGGAATTTGTCTATGGGAATGCCCATTATTTCCAGGGGCGGGCTGGGTCGGGGGGCAGGGTGCCATGTGCCCCCCGGGCCGCTCAATCTAATGTGTGCGGGCCGCCTGTTTGTTTCTGAGGCTGCTGCTGCTGCAGCCACAGCTAACCAGTCTCCGACTGGTCTTCGGAAACATGGCCGCCGGCCTCCTGCACTGAGGACGTCTAGTGCAGGAGGCCGCTACAGAGAGTGGCTGTGGACTCTCTGAGGAGCTCAGACCTCTGTGGCTGCCAGCAGCTGCTGCGCCTGTATCACACTGCATTACAGGCAGCAGCGTGGACAGCACAGAGGATCCCTCCCTGCTCCTGTTCAGCGTCCCTGTAGGGATCGAAAAAGGGGCGGGGCTAACGTCCGAAGGGGGCGGAGCTACACGACTGTGAAGGAGATGATGAGCTGCCAGCCTGAAGTGTCCTGAACCAGGTATGTAAAATGTGAGTGTACTTTAACTGGTGTGGGCATGTGTACAAGCAGCGCTACTAGTGTCGGCAAGTGGTGTGGGCATGTGTACAAGCAGCGCTACTAGTGTCGGCAAGTGGTGTGGGCATGTGTACAAGCAGCGCTACAGAGAGTGGCTGTGGACTCTCTGAGGAGCTCAGACCTCTGTGGCTGCCAGCAGCTGCTGCGCCTGTATAGCACTGCATTACAGGCAGCAGCGTGGACAGCACAGAGGATCCCTCCCTGCTCCTGTTCAGCGTCCCTGTAGGGATCGAAAAAGGGGCGGGGCTAACGTCCGGAGGGGGCGGAGCTACACGACTGTGAAGGAGATGATGAGCTGCCAGCCTGAAGTGCCCTGAACCAGGTTTGTAAAATGTGAGTGTACTTTAACTGGTGTGGGCATGTGTACAAGCAGCGCTACTAGTGTCGGCAAGTGGTGTGGGCATGTGTACAAGCAGCGCTACTAGTGTCGGCAAGTGGTGTGGGCATGTGTACAAGCAGCGCTACTAGTGTCGGCAATTGGTGTGGACATATGTACAGGCAGCGTTACTAGTGTCGGCAACTGGTGTGGGCATTTGTGCAAGCAGCGCTACTAGTGTCGGCAACTGGTGTGGGCATTTGTACAAGCAGCGCTACTAGTGTCGGCAACTGGTGTGGGCATTTGTACAAGCAGCGCTACTAGTGTCGGCAACTGGTGTGGACATATGTACAAGCAGCTTTACTAGTGTCGGCAACTGGTGTGGACATATGTACAGGCAGCGTTACTAGTGTCGGCAACTGGTGTAGACATATGTACAAGCAGCGCTACTAGTGTCGGCAACTGATGTGGGCATATGTATAATCAGCGCTACTAGTGTCGGCAACTGGTGTGGGCATGTGTACATGCAGCGCTACTAGTGTCGGCAACTGGTGTGGGCATATGTACAGGCAGCGCTACTAGTGTCGGCAATTGGTGTGGACATATGTATAATCAGCGCTACTAGTGTCGGCAACTGGTGTGGACATATGTGCAAGCAGCGCTACTAGCGTCGGCAACTGGTGTGGGCATATGTATAATCAGCGCTACTATTGTCGTCAACTGGTGTGGGCATATGTACAGGCAGTTTTACTAGTGTCGGCAACTGGTGTGGGCATATGTATAATCAGTGCTACTAGTGTCGGCAACTGGTGTGGACATATGTACAGGCAGCGTTACTAGTGTTGGCAACTGGTGGGGGCATATGTAAAAGCAGCACTACTGCTGTTGCGTCTGGTGTCGGTGTGGGTGTTACGTATAAGCAGCACTACTACTGTCAGAAACTGGTGCGGTTGTTATGTATAGGCAATGCTACTATTGTCGGCAACTGGTGTGGGTGTTACGTATAAGCAGTGCTACTACTGTCAGCAACTGGTGTGGGCATTATGTATAAGTTGTGATAATACTACTGTCGGCAACTGATGTGGACGTTATGTACAATATAAGTTGCGCTGCTACTGTCGGTAACTGTGTGCTATATATATATATATATATATATATATATATATATATATATATATAGCGCTACTACTCGGTAACCCTGGGCCATTATGTAGTCATATGCAGGTGTACTCGGGGCATTGCGTGGAGCATAATGTGTGTCGTAATATCATATGGGCATTATGGTGTGCGGCATATTGTATAAGGGGCATTACGCTGTGTGGCATAATACATAATGGGCATTACTGTGTGTGGTATAATGTGTTATGGGCATTACAATGTTATTAGTACTTTTATAGGGCCACGCCTCTTCCCCATGAAGTATCGCGCCTACATTTTGCCGCGCGCCTTCGGCGCGCACTCTCCTAATTTTAGTGTGGTGGTGGGGCAAGCACCAATTTCCTTTCTGGCACAGGGTACCAAAATGGCTAGTAATGCCACTGGTTCTGGCATAACTAGCCAGGGGGAGCAGCCTGTGGTGTCCCATTATTGTTTTTTTTATTAATACATATACGAAAAACCTCCATTTAACGATACGCTGTTACTTATGGGCCGGTGCTCTGGACTTGCCCCCCAGGCTAAAAGTTGCCAGCCAGCCCCTGATTATTTCACTGGGCATTCCCATGGTAATTCCTAGATGACGCGGGTACAGGGGGCCAACAGCTGACATCAGCGGATGTCAGCTTCCCACCCCCTGTCCTTGCACAGGGTGCCCGCAGATCAGAGACACCATAGAGCAGGCATGTCCAAACTATGGCCCTCCAGCTGTTGTGAAGCTACAAGTCCCATCATGCCTTGTAACAGTTTTTCTATTAGGAAATGCTAAAACTATGGCAAGGCATGCTGGGATTTGTAGTTTCACAACAGCTGGAGGGCCACAGTTTGGCCATGCCTGCCATAGAGTTAGAAATAATTTGAGTCAACCAGAATAAGGACCCATGTGCACACACCTCTGTTCACAATGTCACATATGTTGTTGTGATTTTTTGATGGAATTTTCCTATATGTGCGCCGACTTATTATCTCCTCCCACTCCTACCTCCAAGATTTTTATCGTGCTGCTCCCTTACTCTGGAATTCTCTACCTCTCCCCCTCAGACTCTCCACCTCTACACAGAACTTCAAATGGGCTCTTAAGACCCACTTCTTCACCAAACCCTTGTCTGTCTGCCCCTCTTCTTTAGAATGTAAGCTCTCATGAGCAGGGACCTCTTACCTCATGTGCTTATCCTTTCTTACTTCAGCAGTCTTCGACTGCACCAAAGCACGCTGTATTGGCTGATATACCTATAATCATTTACCCTGTATTTACCCTGTATTTGTCCTGTACTCTGTAACTGGGCGCTGTGGAACCCTTGTGGCGCCATATAAATAAAGGATGATAATAATAATAATAATGATTATTTATTGTGTAAAATGCAATGTAATTGTTGACTTTGTTCATTGTGGTTATGAATTAAATTAGTGCAATATGGTCCTGATTCAAAGATGGATGCTGCTGCATCTCTCTTGCATCTGTTGCAGGAGTTGCACCCTGCGTATATGTAATTGCTAGTGTCAGCCCTTCCCCTGGTGTAGTAGCCTGTGTCCGAATGTAATAGCACTGAGATGACTCCTTTCTGCTTCTATGCATGTTTCAACACCACTGGTGTGTCTTTAGATGCCACCATTGGTGTACCATCAACACTTCCTCCAGCCTTATGGCAGGTGCAGTTTCATCTTCTGACTCTGGCCTCCTATGCACCTCGAAATGCATCTGCTTTTACTGACATGCCAGTGATACTCCTATTGGACACCTGCTATACTGGTGTTTTACTAAGTGTCTCCCAACAAATGTAACCCAGAATGCGCGTGTGTCCGTGTACATGTCAGTGGCAAACGCAGGATTTTCAGAAGTGGGTTTCCAGAGGGGCGGAGCAAAGCACGGAGATGGACACTTAGGTGACCCAGTATATGCTGGGTCAGTTAAAGTATTATAGATAGACCAAATGTTTATAAATAATAATAATAATAATAATAATATATATATATATATATATATATATATATATATATATATATATATACATACATACATACATACATACATACATACATACATACATACATACATACATACAGGGGTGTCAACAGCAGTGTAGACCCCTGGGCATAGCAATGTATTGGGGCCCCTACCGATCCTTCAGCAGTAGGGGTGGGGGAAGCTTTGATGTCCTGCAAGTGGTAGGGGGTATTATATCAACCGCTCTGCATGTAGGGCCTGGATCAGTAATTTCCACTAATTACCCCTTTACTGCACAGATGGTGGGAGAAGGGGGCATTGGGCTGAATGAAGGGGCCCTGATACATAACTTCCAGGGTGGTAGAGGATGTTTAATACGCAGAGGAGGGGTGTATAGTGGAGTGGGCTCATTATTCATAATTTTCTGGTGGGAGGACAGCTTGCTTGACTGCAGATATCTTTAGTTCCCGGAATTAGATTTCTTAGATTTTACTGGAATTAAAACTAGAGAATCCCACCTACCAAATGGTGTTGGGGACTAGGGGATCAGAGTTCAGGAGGCAGAGCAATCTGCCAACGAGTATATAGAACTACATACCAGGTGTGTGGAGCTGGAGCAGTAACCAGCTGCTGGAAGGCTGATATCTCTGGTAGTGGTCAAGGTAGAGACAAGCTACTAGTGTCCATCAATGGGGGAGAGTCCCAGCTTTTGGAATATACCCTCAGAAAAACTCTAAGCCAGAAATAACCTGAAATATTTGACTGGGAAGAGCAATTAACAGGCTTGGATGGGGACCACTGCTTTGAAGTCAGATATCTCCGGTTCCCAAGGGCCGATTTTTACAATTCTTGTACCTATGGAAAGAGGGGACCCTCAGCTTTCAGCTGAGGGCCTTTAGACTCCTGGGGGGGTTTCTGGGTACTCAGAAACCCCCCATGCATGCGCTACTGCATGTGGTAGGGTATATATATAGTGTAAGTTCCACTGGGGCTGGGACTGATGTGAATGTTCCATAATACTCTTTAAAGCGCTGCGGAATATGTGTGTGCTATATAAATAACTGGTAACAAAAAAAATACTCAGTTGCTAAAAGTCAGTCAACTACTGTAGGTGAACTTGGGATATGCATTTAAGCATATGTATTACATTTACATGCCTTATGTATTACATTCAAAATGGAAATTGTGTTACAGTTATGATTTGCTTTAGTTTAATTGTTCATAAAAGTTAACATGATATAGTATTATCAATGAACTACTAGCAATGCTACTCATTAGGGGAGTTTGCATAACAAAGAAGATGGGCATTAATGCTCTTCAATGCACAGTGCTTGTGTCCAATGGTGTAAACACAGAGGCACACTACAAAAATAGGTACTTGTTTCCTATCTGGGCGCCCACGATTTTAATCGCGGGCATCGGGGGTAAAATCGGGGCCATCGCGGGCATCGCGGCCGATAAAAAATCGGGTGCGATGGGCCAGACGCGATGCCCGCGATTTTCCCATAGGGAACAATGTTAAATGCCTCAATTTACCCGCGATGACCGTGATTTACCATAGGAAACAATGTTAAATGGATCAATTTCCCCAAATTATCATAGGGAACAATGGGAAATGTGGCAAAAACACCCCTGAACATAAAAATGTCCCCCCAAAAGTAGTTGACGCCACCCCGCCATCAACGTGAACCCGAAGCGTGGCGAGCGCAGCGAGCCCGCGAGGGGCGGCGGTACGCGTCCTCCGACCTTTTCATGCCCTACTATCCACTAGGGCGTGGAGTGAGAATAGAATAGTGTGGCGAGCGCAGCGAGCCACCGAGCCCGAAGCGTGGCGAGCGCAGCGAGCCCCGCGAGGGGACGCGGATACCTTCACAGGTAAACGCGTCCCTTCGCGGGCTTCCCAGGTGTCCGCGACGCCATGGACACCTGGGAAGCCCGCGAGGGGACGCGTATAACTGTGAAGGTATCCGCGTCCCCTCGCCACGCTTCGGGCTCGGTGGCTCGCTGCGCTCGCCACATTATTCTATTCTCACTCCACGCCCTAGTGGATAGTAGGGCATGAAAAGGTCGGAGGACGCGTACCGCCACCCCTCGCGGGCTCGCTGCGCTCGCCACGCTTCGGGTTCACGTTGATGGCGGGGTGGCGTCAACTACTTTTGGGGGGACATTTTTATGTTCAGGGGTGTTTTTGCCACATTTAACATTGTTCCCTATGATAATTTGGGGAAATTGATCCATTTAACATTGTTTCCTATGGTAAATCGCGGTCAAATTGAGGCATTTAACATTGTTCCCTATGGGAAAATCGCGGGCATCGCGTCTGGCCCATCGCATGTCATTATAATGACATGCGATGTACCCGCGATGCCCGCGATGGGCGCGCAGATAGGAAACGAGTACCCAAAAATATATTTGAAATGTGCTCAAAGCTCCTGGGTATTGTTTGGGAGGTGACTATTCTGACATATAAACATATACATTCTTATGGGCATAGTAGGAGAGTGTCACTGAACTCCATGGAGGCCATACACTCGTAGCAGTATTGGCATAAGGCCGCAGGTACAAGACCAGCAGATGCGGCACACTGTGCTCCGACTCAGAATGAGCCCTAGATGTTCCCACATCATATAGCTACTGTGTAGAGCAGGCATTCCCAACCACGGTCCTCAAGGCACATCAACAGTGCAGGTTTTAGTGATATCCAGGCTTCAGCACAGATGGATTAATCAGAATCCCTCAGATACTAATTAAGTCACCTGTGCTCAAGCCTGGATATCACTAATACCTGCACTGTTGTGCTGTGTACACACGGGGGCGATAGGGGCTGAAATCGCCGGGAATATGGTCGCTGAGCGACTATATTGCCAGTGATTGGAGTGTGCACCAGCGATAAATCGCCGGGTGCGCGCTCCTGTTTTCAGCCCCTGAATGGTCGCTGGTCGGAGGAGCATGCTCCTCCGACCAGCGACATCCCCTGCCTCTTCACCCAGCAGTGTTTACATTTTCATCAGCGACCATCTCTGGTCGCAGATGAAAACGGGACACGGGGCAATATGATTGCTGAGCAATATATTGCTAGCAATATATTGCCAGCGATCATATTGCCCCGTGTGTACGCACCTTTGGTGTGCCTTGAGGACCGTGGTTGGGGAAGCCTGGTGTAGACATTGCATTGTTCTTCAGTAAGGACACCAATGAAGTTATTTCAGAATTAGATTATATAGCGTCTTGTTGCAAAAGGGCTGAAAAAGTCAGTAACATTTTTCAGTGGGTTGAGGATAATAGATCTAGCATTAAGAAGGCATGTACAGTACAAGGAAATTGAAAAATCAATAAAGGAAAGGGAGAGTTGGATTGTAATAGGGAAGTGAAGCTAAGAATAACTGCTATGAAATGGCATGTGAGGTTAAATGATGAAAGAACGTATTAAGTACTGGAAGCTAGATACACGAGTGGATTAAGCCTCGAGGTTAATAATGTTAAACTTGTGTTACTAAAGTACATATACAGCAAAATATCACAAACGATACAATCTAATGCGTGTAATTATTTCTGCCTCATACATCGCAGGAATGTTCCTAAGAAGAAATAATATAATATAAGAAGAGGGTTTTGCCCAATTCACTATATCTGAAAAAGTAATTACAGTATTAGATTTAGGTTTTGAGGACCGAGTTCCCTGACCACTGCTTTAAAGAGTTAGTGGAGGGAATGGGGTTGTGTGTGTGTTTGTGTGGATATGGTGTGTGTGTTTGTATGTATGGTATGTGTATGTATGTATGCTGTGGATGTATGTGTGTATATGCTGTGTGTGGTTTGTGTTTATGTATGCTATGTGTGTCTGTCTGTGTGTAGAAGCTGTTTGTATCATTGTTGTGTGTATGTATGGTCTGTGAATGTATGGCATGCGTGTTTGTGTCTGCAGTGTGTATGCATGCTATTTGTGTGTGTTTGTACAGAAGAATGTGTGTGTGTGTGTGTGTGTGTGTGTGTGTAAATCAAACCCACTCCCCATGAAAATCCAGTGTTTGACCCTGATAAGATACATGTTTTCATTTCTTGGAGGGGGGGGGGACCTGGGATAAATGATGCTCATCATTAATGTGTGCTTGGGATCATTGCCGGCTCAAACATTGTGTCTCACTAACCTGCTTTTATGGCCAAATGGAAACATGTATGTACAGTTCAAGGCATGTCACATCTGGCAATGCAGCATCAGCTAATAAGCAGAATGTGATCTAAAGACACAATATACTTGCAGTCAAGATCAAAAATGTTTTCTTGCCTTAAGCAATAAAGTAAGAAAAAAAATGTCACAAAACAATAGCACTTCAAACACATTGCTGTCAAAGCTTGCAGTAAGGAATATAAAAACAATGCTTTATTTTTTTACTGAGCGCAAAAAATGTGTCTCCCCAGAACACTACAGGCATGGAAAACCACCTAACCTGATGAAATTATAGAGTAATAAGAAATAAATGTATTTTTCGGGATAATGAGTCAGGTTCATAAACCCCAAGCAATGAATTTTTTATTGGTAATTGCACAAGCAATGATGCAAAGATAGAACATATATAAATACAAAGTAAAGATTTTTCATATTTTAAAATGCTGTTGCTCTTCTGTCTGTGAAATGAATTATCGATTTCTGATTAATGACTCTTTTCATGGTGCGATGTGACAATGTAAACTAAATATAACTTTTATTGTGTAGACAAACAAAAACAAAGTATCTGCTGTAAATTTGCGGTTACTGTGGCATACAGATACAGTACAGATAAGATAGCTTTCATTGTTAAACATCACCTGTGTGCAATGCATTTATTAGATCTTGATTGAAGGAGAACGATGCACATGGGAATCTTTAATTAGTTAAAGCAATCAACGTGCTGCTGAAGTGTAAAGGAATAAGTAAGTGGCTGCAATATCCCTGAAATGAGCTCCAGGTGTATTGAGTTATTGGATTCTGAGTGAAAATGTTCAGCGTATAAGAGAAATGCTATAGAATTTGCTGATCATGACATTTGGAGTTCTCTGCATGGCTCTAGAAAAAAATGTTTAAATTGTATTGAAAGTACAGAGGTTTGAAATTCCTAGCACTTATACGTAATTTTATTGTAACGCAAATATATTATTATTGTTTGTTTAGTGGCAGTCACATTATAAAGCACTCTACAGCAGGGTTGCCTACCTGACCCTCTCCATGAGTGAGAAAATGCTCTGTTCCCGGACTTCCCTGGTAATGTAGGATTGCCAGCACCTGTGGGGAGCTAGTTAATTGATAAGAAAGGTGTTTCACCACAGGTGATGGAAATCATACATTACCAGGGAAGTCCAGGAACAGAGCATTTTCTCCCTGAAGGAAAGGGTCAGGTTGGCAACCCTGCTCTACAGAGAATATGTAATCATTCACATATGTTTGGGCTTCTCAAACTCGGTCCTTAGGATCCCACATAGTTCCCATTTTCCAGGTCCCCCGTTAGGTGCTCATGTGTATTCATTACTCACTGACATGTTTTAAAAGATCCACAAGTGGAACTAATTATTTCAACAAAACATGCACTGTGTGGGGTCCCAGACACTAAAGATCAGTGGTGTCAATCTCATGGCCCTCATGTGGAAATACACGTCCCAGCATGCCGTGCCACAGTTTTAGCATTCCATTATATAAAATCTCAGAGTGTCCAAGTTCATGGGAGGTATGGGATGCCGGCCTAAAGCAGAGGTTTTTTTAAGTGGTAATCATTTACAAGGCAAAACCATGCCTTTTTTTAAAGATTGTCAGTGACCGAGTTCTGTTGGGATCCCGCAGCTCTGGCAAAAAACGATGCTATTACATATGCCCCAAGTGTCAGTTTGTCCTAGCCAACAATGTTTGATAGCATGTGAGGGCAGTTGGTGTGGCTCCTTAGTTGAATTTTGGACTGTGTTATAGTCCCATATCTAGAGCCACCACATACCTCCCAACATGGCCGCCTCCAGGATGGACAGAATACTCTGTGCATGGACTTTCCTCCTTATGTGATTGCCATCACCTGTTTTGAACAGATTCATTGATATAAAAAAGGTTTGTCAATTATAAATTAAGAGAAAATTCCAGAACTAGAGTATGCTGTCCCTCCAGAAAAGAGGGTCATGTTGGGAGGTGTGTCACCTCTATATGATATATTTGCCAATCTTACGAGGACAATTGCATACTGCGTACCCCCATATCTAAGCATATTTTTCGTTTGATGACTTGGAAAGTTGCGTCACACATTAGATCAGGAATAGCCAACTCCAGTCCTCGACTGCTACCAACATTTCACGTTTTCCAGCTCACCTCGCAGGTACACAGGTGCACTCATAACTGACTAACACATTTTAAAGGTCCACAGGTGGAGCTAAATACTTCACTTCTGATTCTATGAGGAGATCTGGAAAAACATAAACTGTTGGTAGCTCTCGAAGACTGGAGTTGGCTACCCCAAAATTAGATGGAAGTATGTCACAGGTTATGTGGATTTGTTACATTAGGAATGTAACAATATATCACTTGGTCATATGGTTTAGTGTGTATATTGATGTGATATATATTGTTACATCATATCACTAAGTCACCACATTGCTTTGGTGTGTACCCAGATTAAAATTCATGTTGCCAATTAATCTATTAGTACTGTATGTTTTTGTACTGTGGGAGAAAAATGGAGTACAAGAGGAAAGCCATAAAACATCCAAACTCCACACAGGCTAGGTAGCACTTGTATCCAGTGAGAATGTTAAGCATCTGTGATTCAGCATGTCCTATTCACATCAAGCTGCATCTTTATATCCCCCTTCTTTTTTATACTGTTTTTATGTTTTACTTTTATTCTGCACTGAATGTATTAACTTTAGAATAATACATTAATTGAAATGATTCTGTGAATTTTTAGATTCTACAAAATGTTTGTCATTTGGAGCCTACGATCTATTTTCTTTCAATAAATTGCAGATACATCTCTTGATGCATAAGCATCTTCATGTACTTATAAGCAATTCTGGCATGTACCCAGCCCAATATGGGTCTTATTTGATGACTACTGGCTGGCAACAGCAGGGCTAAACTGGCCATCTAACAAACACCAGAATGGCGATGGGCTGATTTGAACATCCTACATAACAGCCTGGCTGAGCAGACAGAGAGCATGGGGCTGACTGAGCAGCTCTGAATCCTGGTGCTCTGTTAGGCCAAGCCCCCATAAGCAGTGACCATGAACCTTGTCATATTTGCTCTAGAATGCTGTGTCCATTACAGAACCCCAGCCTGTCCCTGGGCAACAACTTGTTCACATGTTAGAGAATTACCACATGGGCATGTTGTGCAGCCATTATAGTGAATTGTTAGTGAATTCATGTGATTAGTGATAATTTTCATTAATAGTGATGATTGGTACAAATGTTGGCATATACATTATCTGTGCGTGCGCGCATGTTTATGTAAAACAAAGTGAGTCAACTTGGAACCTATTAACAGTAAGTAGCCTCCTTTAAGTGTCCTCTATCAGAATATGCACTCCATATTTTTAGAAGTGTCAGCTGGACATCAGTAAAGTGCAATGGGTCGTCACACTACATTGTGATATAAAAAATAATGAAGATTACCGATGCCTACTAGTGCTTGAACATCAATAAAATGCAATATTGTGATCAATAAAAATATATGTTGTTTTATTTTACAGTCTCTTTATCTTCAGACTATTCATGGAGGTATTGAAGTATGCAAAATAGGGAGAGAGAAATAACATTTTGCGTATTCCTTAATACCTTGTAACTTGCTTAAAATTGCAGCATAGCAAATAGCAATAATGACAAAGGGTCTATGTAAATGCCCATACACACTGGGTGACTTTGAGCTGAAAGTCGCTCAAAACTGCAGGTTTGAGCGGCTTTCAGTTCAAAGCCACCCAGAGTGTATGGCCCGGCGATGAGCGGTGATCGCTGCTAAGTGCTCCCGCAACATCGCCAGGAAAGCCGTCCCATCTGCTGGTTATACCTGTAGATGATCGGCTTTCAGGACGGCTTTGCATAGTGCTCCGCTATGCAATTCCGTCCTCCCCCCTCCGTCGGCGCCGGGCAAAGGAAAAGCCGCTCAATGTGTATGCACTGAGTGGCTTTCTCCACAGCGATGATGTCATCATCGCTACCATACATGCTGGGCATAGTCGCCCAGTGTGTATGGACCTTAAGTTCCAATCAAAGGTAGTCCAAGTTTACCAATAAAATGACATCTAATTTACACAATAGTAAAAAAATCAGCAAACAAATAGTAGCAAACATACACAATTTACAAAAGATTGTGCTTAATTATCCAATGTATAGAGTCAATAATAGAGTCCTTCCCTAAATACAATATATATTCTATGTATAAAATATTCTGTACTATAATGAAATTGTATTTAAATACCATATATACTCGAGTATAAGCCTACTTTTTCCAGAACATTTTTTATGCTGAAAAAGCCCCCCTCGGCTTATACTCGAGTGAGGGTCCCACTTGAGTCAATAAGTTTTCCCAGTTTTTTTGTTGTAAAATTAGGTGCGTCGGCTTATATTTGGGTCGACTTATACTCGAGTATAGACGGTACATATACTTTAATATGGACTTGGTCCCCTTTTTGAAGCTATAACAACTTCCACTCTTCTTAAAAGACTTTCCACAAGATTTTGGAGTTTTTCAAAAGTGAATTTGATCCCATTCATTCTGTAGAGCATTTATGAGGTCAGGCACTGATGTTGGACGAGAATGCCTTGCTCCCAATATGCATTCCAGTTCAACACAAAGGTGCTTGATGAGTTGAGGTTAGGGCTCTGTGCGGGTTAGTCAAGTTCTTCCACACTGAACTCATCAAACCATGTCTTTATAGTCCTTGCATTCTGCAGCCATGTTGTCATTGAAAAGGGCCTTCC
This sequence comes from Crinia signifera, assembly GCF_055691185.1. Taxonomy (NCBI): domain Eukaryota; kingdom Metazoa; phylum Chordata; class Amphibia; order Anura; family Myobatrachidae; genus Crinia; species Crinia signifera. The sequence goes on along the minus strand of NC_139217.1, from coordinate 104,347,940 downwards.
AGAAAACTATTGGAAGCATAGCATTGCATAAAATGTCTTGGTATGCTGAAGGATTAAGATTGCCATTCACTGGAGATAAGAGTCCTAGCAAAAATCCTGAAAAACAGTTATCCCTCCTCTACCAAACTTCACAGTTGAAATAATAGAGTCAGTCAGATAACGTTCTCTGACATCTGCCAAACCCAGACTTGCCTATTTGATAAACAGAAAAGCATGATTTGTTACTTCCCAGAACAAGTTTCCACTGCACCACAGTCCAGAGTCTGTGTGCTTTACTCCATCTAACACTTGGCATTGGACTTGGTGATCTGAGGCTTGCATGAAGCTGCTCAGCCATGGAAACCCATTCCGTTAAACTCCCACCACACAGTTTTTGCTCATATCTTAATGCCAGTGTAATTTGTTAACTCTAGATGTGGAATCAGCAGACCATTCATGACTTTTACTCACCATGCCCCATACCAGTTATTGGCCTCGCTCTGTGTTTTACATGGTCTTCTGCTTTGAATTGCTGTTGTTCCTCAATTCTTACAGTCTATAATAATATCACTTACATATGACTGTGCAATATCCAGCAGGAATACAATTTTATGAACCGTTTTATTGCAAAGGTGGCAAGTTATCACAGCACCACACATGAAGTTATTGAGCTATTCAGAACAACCCATTTTGTATAGCAAATATTTGCAAATGGAGACTGCATGGCTAGGTGCTTGGTTGTAAACACCTGCAGCAATACTGTAGGTCTGATGGAAACACACAAATTCAATAAATGACAGATATGGCCAAAAACTTTTATCAATATAGTGTATATGTTCAGGAGTGTCACTTACACCTATGACACTTTGTGTGGTTCCCAGTGATTAATGCATCCGTTGCTGTGAAAAGGGGCATGGTTTTGTGGGAAGGGGCATGGCTTAGCACTCCAAACCTCTGCTTTAGTCCCTCAAGGATTCCCAGAGACTGCTGTGGCTGTAGTGGCAGCTCCTGCAAAGTGAAGGTAATATTACAGTGCAGCATCCACCTCCTGTCACTGAGCAGGTGCTGGCACTTTGGTGTCACCCCTTGGCGGGTGACACTTGGGTGCAGCCCACAGCCCCTTGTGACAACCTTATTTATATCTTTATGCAGCGGCGTAACTATAGTACCACAGCCCCTGCCACCGCGGGGGGGGCGCTGTGCATGTGGGGGCGCCGGGGGCTGCGGTGCTATAGTTAAACCCCCCCTCAATCCCCCGCAGACTTACCTAACGCGCTGGTCCCGGCGGCTCCGTTCTTCTACTGAGTACCACCACAAAATGGCCGCCCCCATATAGCACACAGTTCTCTGAAACTGTCTGCTGTATGGAGGCGGCCATTTTCTGGTGGTCCTCAGCAGAAGGACGGAGCCGCCGGGACCAGCGCGAGAGGTAAGGCTGTGGGGGATTGAGGGGGGGTTTGCATGGGCGGCGGGGTAGGGGTGCTTGGCGGGGCGCCCAAAACTTAGCTACGCCACTGTGTTTATGCTTTCCTAAAAATAAAATCTAATCATACCTTCTATGAGACGTTAACCAAGTCATATGAATATGGGTTTTTAAAATACCATTAGCTTTGATGAATTGTTATTAAAGTTATAAAAACAGCAAATATGAAGTGAAACTTTGATAAAGTACCTAAATTATGTAATATACAGACCTTAGGAAACATAACTTGTTCTTTTCAAAGGTCTTGCAAAATCCTTAGAGAATAGATGAACAGATAATAAACTAAAAGGTCATGAAAGCAAAATAGTTGAAACTTTTGTTCTATACAGTAGTTTCATTTTTACATGTATACACTTTGATTCACACAGTAGCATTATCTACAGATTAACGGATATGAGTTTCTTCAGTCAACTATTATTAGATAGTTCAATGTAATTAAATTGGGGTGTGTTAACTTCCTAAAGATTAATGTGCTTATTTTCTACAGAAAATCAGGTTTTGTCGGCAACCAAATGTAATAACCTGTGAATTGCCTTCTAGCTGAAATTTGTGTTCTTCCCTAGGTAAAAGTCATTTGTTTCATCAACCACACAAACGTTTATATTGTTTTTCTTCCTAAATTCATGTTGATAGTTTTTTTTCCTAGTGTATATACACTGTACTTTCCATCAAACTTTATCTGGAGTCTACTGCTCAAAGCATCAGACTAGAATTCAAATTTAGAGGTTCACTTAGTTCCTTGATGTTTGACTCAATAATGTTTAAACGTAAGGGGCCTACACACGTATCGATTTGCTGAGTGTTCTGAGTGATGCTAGATTGCTCAGATCGCTCAGAACGCTCAGCAAGATCGTTTAGCACACAGAAATGTGTCAGTGCTGTATGCTTAGCAATCTGTCAGAGCCAGTGTTCTCCGGTGAAAACACTGGCCCTGCCCGGTGATATTATATTATCGCCGATATTATTTCTCCAATATGCTGGATATTAATCACTGGGCAATAGCGATGCGATCTCTATTGAGATCGCTTAAAAATTGCCCCTAAATCGCTATGTGTGTAGGCCCTATTACAGTACTTTAATATTGTATATTTAACACAAGCAAATGCTACATTTGGCCAAGGGGTAAGAATATTACAATATTAACATCTACCTTTAGTAAGCAGAATTATTAGTTACAATCGACTATACAAAAACTGGAATGATATATGTGAGCAGTAATTTATTATAGCAATGTCACTTTTCTGTAAGAAGAATTACTTTTTTTCCATCCTTATCCATTTCAAAAGATAAACAAAGGTTCCTTCTCTTTCATCATTGATGGAACTTTCCTGGTAGGGTTTGGAATTTGACAGTCCTCAATCATATTCTCTGTTCTCAAGACTACAAATAATTCTGTTCTCTTCTTTTTGTTACAAAGAAGAATCTTCACTCCTCAACTGTACCTTTGATCAGAGACCTACTCCGTAACTAGAGGCTTAGAAATGTTATTGGATTCAAAATTTGTTTTCATTTCACAGGTTCAAGAACCTGAAGATATCTGTGGTACAATCAACTATGGAATCTGATTCAAACCTACAGATAGAAATTTCTGATTGTCTTCTGCGTCCACCATTCTAGAAATAGCTTTACTGTAAGCTTTTTAGGTTTCATTTTCCATTTACAATATATTTGTTTTTTTTTACTTATTCAATGATGTTTTTCATTATTCTAAATGTTATTTTATAAATCCAACTGTGAAATCGATCACGTAATCAGAGTTCACTATTAATGTTTGAGAAGATGCAATTTGCAATAAAAACATTATGCCAAATAATTTAAAAACCTACCACAAATATTTTTCAAAAGGTTTTCAAACATAAAATCTTCTCAAATATGGGGGCAGTTTTATTAAGCTTGGAGAAGAGATAAACTGGAGATAAAGCAGAGCAAAGGTAAAAGGAGATAAAGCACCAGCCAATCAGCTGTGTTTGAAAAAGACAGTTGGGAGTTGATTGGCAGGTGCTTTATCTCCTTTTACCTTTTCTCCGCTTTATCTCCAGTTTATCTCTTCTCCAAGCTTAATAAATCTGCCCCATGGTTTCCCTTTTTTTTCACAAAGAAAAGGGGCAGTAACTTAAACTGCATACAGTAGTTCTTAAAAGGAATCAATGAAACAAATCTAAATGGCCCTAGATATGAATTTGGTTTTCTGATATCAGATTGTGAATCAATGACCTATTTTCATAAGCAATTTGCAGAGAATATGGAAACAAGTTTATTCCATACAATTTAACTAAAGAGTATATCTTTACTGTATGTATGTATGTATGTTGTGGCAGCTGCTGGCTGGCAAGGCACATGATGTACTTGATGTACTTGGCATCCGGAACTTGGGAGTACATAGGTGGTACAATTATATAAGGGTAAAGAAAACAAGTCAGAATATATAAGAAAGCATTGACAGTATTAAAATTGTTTTATTAACTACAAACAAAACAAAACAGAGAATGACAAAGAGCAGACCTGTCAGTCAATTCCAATTAGCTGCTGCTCATTAAGGGGTACTCCACCCTTCTAGTAGCAAACCAGAAAAACCCAATATAAGCACAATAAACACAATATAATTCATAATGTGTCCGATTTTGCTACCGTGTTGCTTGTTACCCAACACTTGGCTGCCTACTGTCCTCCATGTGTGTTCCTGGATGCTGGAGCTCTCCTTTTAAAGAAGAGCGCCAGCAGCCTGTAGCACACATAGAGGACAGCAGGCAGCTAAGTGTTAGGTAACTTAAGCTACACAGGGGCAGAGATAAACTGGAGATAAGACAAAAGGAGATAAAGCACCAGCCAACTCCAAACTGTCATTTTCAAACACAGTTCATTGGCTGGCACTTTATCTCCTTTTGCCTTATCTCCAGTTTATCTCTTCTCCAAGCTTAATAAATCTGCCCCACAGTAGCAAAAGTGGACACATAACAAAACTATAACAACTTTGCATGCACTCATGCCAAATGACTGAGAAATAGCAGTTGTTAGAGAACTGCAGAATAGAACTAACCAGCTTATTTAAACAATAGTAAAGGCTTTAACACCTAAGCAATATTATTAGGAACTAACAACTGTGGATGCTCTACTTTGCTCATGCCTGATAATATGGGAAGTTTTTAGCCCAATAATGGTCTCTGCTGAGATTGGTTTTAAGCATTTTTTTATTATTGGGGTGTGCATTCGTAGGCCTGGCAGGCAGTGTTAGAAGGCTCACTTAGCAGCAAGTTACCGCTGCTTAGCGAGCCTACCAGAATGACCCCTGAGTCCAAGTAAGGGAGTGCAGTGCAAGTCCAGCTGGTATGTTAAAATCTGTGTTAAATTATGGGTTTCTCCACTTATCAGCTTACTCCATGGATTCCTCAAAGAGTAAGCTGACAGGCGGACAAATGCATCTTTTAACACAGATTTAAACATTCCAGCTGGTCGAGATCTACTATCGACTTGCTGCACTCCCTGACGTGGACTCTGAAAAAGTACCTTAAATAAATAAATAAATAATAAGTATATGTATATTTACATTAAAAAAATATCTTTTTTTACCAAGATGACGCTACAAGATTTTGTTTTGAGTATGGACAGTTCACTACTGTATGTGGCCAACTAGCAATGTAAATCTATGTTAATTTGGCTTAAATACCATTTTAATTGAATTAGCCTTTAACTACACGGAGTCCTCAATATATGTTCCAGAATTATTTTCTTCTGTTTGTAAAAATCACTTCATTATTTGAGAGCTTACTCTAACTTAACATATTAGGAACTTCCTCTGAAGGTACTGCAGAAATATATTTGACTTGATAAGTAAGCCTGTGAAATTTATGAAGTCTATACTAGGATGTGTACACTAATTAGGTTAAGAATGAAGTGTCTAATATGGAATTGCCTATTTGCATACATGTCCAAGTTTGCTTATTTGCATACATGATTTAGGGGTAGGACCTGAGTAATCCATTTAAATATTATCTAGATTTGTTTAAGATATTCACTCAGTGTTTTCTGCCACATTTAAAACCAGAAATGTTTGGCTTTCTATTTTCAACATTGAAATGATCAATAACTGTACAAGGACAAGAGGGTAAACATGTCAGCTGTTGTTAGTTCTGTATTACAATAGCTAACATTGTGCATAATGTTTGTAGACACCTCTTTATTGTAGCTGAATCTCCAGTGATAGACCCAAACCAAAGCAGCTGGGAAGTGAGTATAGACTTGTGTATAGAGTGCTGATATTTGATAATTGCTTAATAAAGGACCACTTTAGATAATATTCATGCTACAGTGCTCTTCTATAAAGAAACACAAGCAAAATGCTATATACCAAACACAACCACATTAGCGTATCAGTAATACATATTGCAGCATCAAAAGTGAAAAAATAAACAAGAGTTTGGTTCTAATTAGAGGTCAGTTTACAAATCTGGACTATTGATCATAAACTGAGATTCTAATCCTGTCCGCACATCAGACCAACTTTCCTCCAACCATCTAACTAGTTCATTGGATGCAATTAAAATATGGTACTGGATGGGAGCAAAGGGCATTCACAAATGTGCTCACAAACCCAGATAATTGGTCAAAAACATTCAGTCAAATTGTTTAAATCAAACAGGTTCAACTACAGTACCTTTTCTGAGCAACAATTTTTGGCCTTTTCCAGATTTTGGGAGTATTTTCTGAAGTAAATATTACATTTGCTCCAATGCAGTACCATATTTTAATTCCATCCAAGCAGCTAGCTGGATGGTTGGTGGAAAGTTAGTCTGATGTGTGGCCAGCATAAGGCCATGTAGTACAATTAACAAATACAGCATGACTTTTTCTTCTAGTAAACTGCAAAGAGACATGCAGGCGAGTTTGGGTGGGGGCGCCTCGGTGCCGGGGGTGGGGGCGGGGGGTACCTGTTGTGCCATCTGGGGAGCGGGCAGGGGGGTCCTTGCTGGCATCTGACAGGAGCCTGAAGTGGTGTCCTTGCCGCACGGGTACCTGCGGCACTGTATATAAAGCTGGCGGCAGCGAAGGGTCCCTGCAGTGAATAAGAAATAACTAGCGCTATGTGGCGGGACAGGAAGCGCTTCTGTTTTGAAAACACTGGCTGCACGCTGATTGTCTGAATCTCAGCCAATCAGCGTGTGGCCAGTGTTTTCAAACCACGCAGTGCTTCCCGTGCCGCCGCATAGCCCGGCGGATAGCGCTAGTTATTTATTATTCACTTGCAGGGACCCCCCACCGCCACCAGCTTTATACACAGCGCCGCAGGTACCCGCGCGGCAAGGAAACCACTTCAGGATCCTGTCAGAAGCCGGCATGGACCCCCATGTCCGCTCCCCAGATGGCACAGCAGGTACCCCCTTTGCACGGGGGGTGAGGGGCAAACTGCCGCCCTCCAGTGGCCGGGCCTGGAGACATGAGCTCAAGGTCCCCTTCCTAAAACAAGAAAGACATAATTTACTGTAAGCAAAAGCTGTACTTTCACGGCAGCAGGCTAAGCTACTTTGTCAGCGTAGCCCAACAGCTGCCTAGTGTATCAGCGTAGTGTCCCTGTAGCAGCCCTGCGTAGTCAGCGTAATGTCCCCGTCAGGCAGTGTAGTCACCGTACTGTCCCCGCGAGCTGCAACTCTGTCCCTGGCGTCCCTGGCAGATGGAGCCGCGGTTGCCAGTGCTGTGGGGGTTATTTTGGTTCACTCTTTCTGACAAATTCCTTCTTAGATGGACAAAACCATATGCACTACAAGAGGGCAGATGTAAAAGGTGCAGAGAGAATTAGATTTGGGTGAGTTATTTTGTTTCTGTGCAGGGAAAATACAGACTGCTTTATTTTTGCATTGCAATATAGATCTCACTTTGAAATAAAATCCCACCCAATTCTAATTCTCTCTGCACAAGTAACATCTGCCACACCTGCAGTGCACATGGTTTTAACCATCTTAGAAGAAATTTGTCAGAAAGAGTGAACCAAAATAACCCCCACAGCACTGGCAATCGCGGCTCCATCTGCCTGAGATGCCCAAGCATCTCATTTGCTTGTGCTTCTCAGTAATTCTTGCGGCAGGGTATGGCAACCCTGCCCATGTCCGCTTCAGGGAGACAGGGTTAGGGGTTCAGTAGTACGTGCATCTCGTACACAAAGAGTGGTGCGGGCACAAGTGCATCTCATACACAATAAAGGACACATTTGCCAGTGCTCCATGTTACATACTGGCAAATGCCTCCTTTTTAAACCCCCACTATCCACGCCAGCCCTAAGCATGGCGAGTGGACGAGTTACGCGTCCTCCGACCTGTTCATACCCCCACTATCCACATCGGCATGGAGTTGATTTAATAAAGTCTGGCAAGCCACTGAGCCAGAAGTGTGGCAAGCGGACGCGGATTACTTGACGTGTATTCCGTGTCCCCTTGCAGGGCTCGCTGCACTCGCCATGCCTCGGGCTCATTTTATGCGTCCCCTCATGGGGCTCGCCACACTTCAGGTTCGGTGGCTTGCTGTGCTCGCCACACTTTATAAATTCAACTCCGCGCTGACGTAGATAGTGGAGGTATGAACAGGTCTGGAGGATGTGTAACCCTGCACTCGCCACGCGAACATACTGACTATGCTGACTACACACTAACTGCGTAACGCTGACTATGCTAACTAAGTAAGCTCTGGCTAGCCGCGAATGTACTGACTACGCTGGGCGCAGGAACACTACGCTGATTCTGACAGGGACACTACTATGACTATGTAACTGCCGCCATTAAACTACACAAGTACCGCAAAAGCAATTTAATTTGAATTAGTTTTCGTATAATCCCTGCCTAGGGCCATCCTTAGTATCTTTAAATATGATGTATTAAAAATAAAATATTGATGAGTATGAACATCTATATTCCAGAAGAAAGTCACAGAGTTTCTCTGGAGTTGTCATGTACAAATTTACCGATCCAATACAAAAGGAATTATTTGAAAGTCTGCACACCAGGCTTTCCTGCCACATTGAAGCGTGCATCTTAAGCATCTCACCTGAAGCATGTAATTAGAACTGGACTGGAGTTTTAAAAACATCTCTCATCTCTTCATATTTATAATAATTTCATCTCCCACAACTAATGCTTTTCATCTAAAAAAGTACTCTGTTTTAAAATGTGAGGCTGCATCTTTCCCCAATTGCTCAAACTCCCCTCCTCCCCTTGTAACAGCTGACCCAACTAATCTAAAAGTGAAAACCTGCACACAAGTTTTGCCTGTGGCATTGAAGCTTGTACAGATAAAGCACATCTCGCTCAGTGCCTGGGCTCGCCAGACCGCCCCCCTCTGGCAAGCCGGAGCACCGCCTCACTGGGACGTGCAAGCTCCCCACATGCATGCTCGTCTAGGTTAGCATGCGGGCTGTGACGCAAACCCTGCCTTTCTCTGCTTCAGGGAGATGGGCAGGGTTAGGGGGGAGCGGGAAGGTGGGGGGTGGTGATGGGGGATGATGACTAGGTGGCGGTGACCTGGGGGGGGAGCTCCGGTTTAAGGGGATGTGCGTGCATCTTGTGCACACGCATCCCCTTCCGGCGGCTGGCGGGGGCTGGCATCTGGTGAATCCACCGCCAGCTCCTGCCTGAATGACAGAAGCTCCATCTGTATCTTAAGCATGTCATCTGCCATACTCAACAAACTGATGGATATTATACTAATAGCACACTGCAAGATACAGTATACACCTCAGATGCAGTACATGTTATATAACACATGTTTCAGTCACCAGTATGGGGGACATTTTCTAAGATGAGAGTTCTATTTCAAATGGGTTGTTGCTATGGCAACCAATCAGATACTATCTATTATATTCTAGAAGGTGCTACATAAATAAGAAGTAGACCCTGGTTGCCTATGGCAATATCCCATGTGAAATAGAACTTTCATCTTAGTAAATTTCCCCCTATGTGTCTTATTACCTATTATGGCTTATCTCACATATTTTAACCTTTGTAGATAGCACAAGATGGCTGCCTCACCTGGTTCACCCATGGATGGGATAAAAAATACATGGACCTTATTGTTATGAATAAGCCCCCAAGCAGTCATCAAGACTTCACTGTGTATTAGGGGTCCCTATTGCTATATGTAGGTGCAAGGTGTGGCACCCCAAAAATCAGCATAAGCCATAAAGCCCAAAGTAGCACACCAGTGAGAACACTAAAGCGTTAATGAATGTTATTGTTAAGAAGCCAGAGCTATATACAAAAAAGTGATGCAGAATTAATGAATGCAATAAAAATATGAAAGAAATGGTGTTAGTGAAGAGCTTAGTAGGACAAAATTGTTAACTAGAATATAATAGTGTGCCACCATTTAGAGCCATCCAGCCTCACCAATCCAGGGGCACCAAGATATAAATGTAGATATAGAATAAGGAACCCCAATTCACAGAGAAGACTTGACAATGGCTTTGGGGCCTATTCATATATTTGCAAAGATATATGTAACCAATATCTCTGAATTCTATTATCATTTAGTATTTAAATCTAATGTCAGGTGTGCCCGTGTGCCAGGGGAAACTCTTACTCAGTACTACCACTCTCTTTCATGCACCTGAGTGATATCACTAAACTAATTGAGTGTCTGCCACTATTCTGTATATTTAGTGGCAGAGGTTCTCCTTTACCTTGAAATACTATTCAAAGACTCTACATTAAAGCCATTTTACTGAATGTGTGAATTTTAGATAAAATTGCATTTTGTTGCCTAGTCAAAATCTTAGTAGTTCAAATCGTATGTAGTTCAAATAACACAGTGCATAACACTGAATTTCAAATAGCATAGCACACATCAGGGGAAAATTACTGGGAGTTCTACTTCACATGGGATGTTGCTGTGGGCAACCAATCAAGAACTATTTCTAATTGATTTAGCACCTTCTAGAATTCCCATCTGATTGGTTGCCCAAAGCAACATCCCATGTGAAGTAGAACTCTCATCTTAGTAAATTCCCCCCATTGTATAGCTCAAATCACACCTAGCACACATCTCAACGTGTATGGGAAACATATCATGACATTCTCTGAAACTGGAGGGTGGTAGATTTATTGGAAAATTTACTTCACAAAAAGGGTAGTGGATAAGTGAAGATGTTAATTAAAACATATAATGTACTGTATATGCATAATATAGTAACCCGTAGAATCAATGATGATTGTTGGAAATTGAATCTAGGTATGCACTTTGAGTCTGTTCCTAGTGTAGTACACAGTAGCTCCAGCCCTTCCTGTTCCTAGTATACCCTGGAATGAATGTCTCTTTGAAGGTTACTGGTAATATTAATATATGTCCCAGATACCGAAGTGTCCAAGAGGTAGCATACCTCACTACTTCAGAAAAATGTTGGTGAGGTGGATGATAGGCTGGCCAGAAGAAGTTGAGTGAGGAAAAAGTTCTTGGGGAGGATGAAGGTGTACAGGTGATGATCAGGTGATGATGGTGTCCAGCCAGACAAGTCCAGGGCTGGTCCAGTCACAATATAGAGCAAATAGGCAATGGTGGATCCAATTGGGTGTAGGACAGCTGAAGCGTTTCACTGCATAGACTGCAGCTTTTTCAAAGATCCCCAACCCTGGATCTCAAGGCACATAAACAGTTCAGGTTTTAGTGATATCCAGGCTTGAGCATGGGGGATTAATTAGTACCTCAGTTATTTTGATCTAATCAACTTGGCTACAACCTAGATATCACAAAAACCTGCCCTTTTAGTATGCCTTGAGGAATGAGGTTTGGAATGCCTTAGGTCAGGGGTGGCCAAAACTGTCCTCAAGATCTACCAACGGTGCATGTTTTCCAGGCAACCTGTGCATCTATAGTAGGAATGAGTCAAGCATGTTTTAAAATGTGACAGTTAGTAATGACTACAGCTGTGCACCAGCTAGGTAACCTGGAAAACGTGGATCATTGGTAGATCTCGAGAACCGGTTTGGCCACCCCTGCCATAGGTAGAGCAATTTATTAATGCTTGGGATAGACATAAAAGAAGTAAGGATCAAATAAAGTTGAGGATACCTAAAGGATAAAAAAGCAGCAGACTAGATCTCCAAGTGGTTCTTGCCTGTGGTCAAATGTTGTATTTCTATCTTAGAATTTCTAGCTGTGGAGCTATAAGAGAGGAGATCAGCATTCATTTGAAGAATACAGTACTTATTCATTTTTTAATGATAGACAACATAAAATATAATAAACCAAGTGAAATATCTGAATAAGACACTGAATTTAGTGACCTGTTTCAGGAGCACTGATTGTGATAAGTGCATTGATTCTCCCGCCCTAAAATCAGTTTGAGCTGGAGGACAAAATATAAAGTATAAAAAAGTATTGGCTTGAACAGTCACTGTACTCAATGTGTAGTACTGTACTTCTGATGACTGATGGCAATCTGAAGGTACATTACAATCTGATTAGTGTACCATTCCTGTGCCCAAGATTACACTAAATCACAGCCAAATTACCAACACTTCTTTTATGGACATATATAAAGCAAACTGAAACACAGTGATGGTGGAATTCAGCTATATCAGCTGGTCTATACATGAAGGATGATGGAGAACCTCATTAACGACCCATGGGAGCATGCATATCGTTAACTCTTATAATCTAGTGCAGTGGTAGAAAACTATGGTCCTCGAGAGCTACCAACAGTTCACATTTTCTAGACAACCTTGCACACCTTAAGGGTAGAATAGTAAAATTTATGTGAGTAAAGCTGGGTAACAGGTGAGTGTAGATTGGCAATGACACGGTCCATACTTGCTATTTGAAATTCATTTTAGCAGATTCTTTTTCACACCCGGTTAACTGTAAACAATTTTGGAACGGGATTTTCATTTCTGCCAGGCAAAGATTATTTAAAAAATAAAAATCTCAGGAATTTCACTGGTTTCTGCTAGGATGTGTAAAAAAATAAATACAGTAGAGTTTTAAAAAGTGATGCTCATCAGAAAAAGAAAAAAAAGGAGATACAGTACGCACTTTTTATAAAAGGAACTATAGTTACATAGAAACAGAATAGACCTCTGTAATCAATCATCTGTCAGTCCAACAGGGATATGTAAACTGCTGAAAGTTCACATTCTCATTAAGCTTCAAAGTCAATAACATTCATGTCCTCCGAAGTATACCGAACACATAGATAACCGCCACAGAAAGAATTATTAATGGGTTTACTTTCCGATGTAAAGATAAATTAATTATGTACTAAATACTATATGTCTGAAATGAAGGATGAGAATAGAACTGAATAATGTTTCTTGAAGTTCCCTGTAGTATACTGTATGCGCTCTTTTTTTTTAGAACAGAATGGAGGATGACATTATAAAAGTTTTTAATACATCAGAAAATTTTTTTTTTTTATAATCATGAATTTTTATTTGGTAAAGGCAAATATACATTGACATTCTTTCGGTTACACAGGGTGCAAAGGTATAGTATACGTTTAGCAGTAAGATGATGCACAATGACAGGGATTATTTTCTTTGTTACAAGAAATCATTAGCATTATGTTACGACTGAGATGGTTTCTGCTCTACTTCTTGTATTTTGGCTTGGTGGGAGCAGGTCATCTGTGTTCCACGATCATATGTGAACCAATGAGTTTCTTTTTTTTTTTTATAAACTTAACATTTAACTGTGGTAAACATTTTAACAAGACACATCAGCATTGAATTTGCTTGCTTGGTTTGTTCTTTTTCATGTGTTCCTCACTGAGCTCATGGCTTCGCAGTTTTTATCTAGGTCTTGTTTATCACATGAATGCTTTCTGTGTTGCTGATAGAATAGAGATAGAGTTTTGGGGGGTATAGTATGAACGTAAATAGGATTTTTAGGTGAGAAAAAATGGTAGGGTTGGGGAGGGATTTTGGGGGGTATTTTGTAGAGGGGTAGAGGGGGTGTAGGGTAAATAGGGGGGGTGTAGTATAGAAGTAATAAGATGTAGATAGAAGGAGAGTATAGGAAAGGAGAAGAAAGAGGAGAAGGAGAAGGATGCGCTGGGGCTCCGGGGTCCAATTGGTATTTATGTTAAGGAGTTATTAGCATAAGGTTATCCGCTTCATCAGGGTTTGAGAGAGACTTGTATCGACTTGTATTGGGTGTTGGGTGTTTCGTCCAGTCAGGTGGGCGTGTGTTTTTAGGGTGCACATATGTGTAGTTGGCGTGTTGTGTCCGGGGGGAGTGATTTGATGTAGTTTTCCCATATTGCTAAGAACTTTTTATGAGTACGTTGGTTATTCGTGTGTGTTCCCAACCATGTCAGCTTAAAAAATATGAAAAGTTTATCCTCAAAGATTTGTATAGAGGGCGGGAGGGGGGATAGCCATAATTGTAGGATAGATTTTCTAGCCACTCCTGCGATTATTGAGAGTATTCTTTTTTCTTCTGGGCTGTTGTTTGTGCAAGATTTTATAACCCCCAAGATTGCCCATTCTGGGGAGGCGGTGAATTGTATTTTCATTGTGTTGTTAATGAAGTCGGTGATTTTTCCCCAGAAATCTTGTATTTTAGGGCACTCCCAAAAGCAGTGTGTCAGGTTCGCATGTGGGTGGGCACATTTAGGGCAGGAGGGTGAGGTAGTGATGCCTATCTGGGCGGCTCTTGATGGAGAAATATAACTTCGGTAACATATTTTGTACGTCATTTCTTTATAGGAGACATTTGGCATGTTCTGTAGTGATTGTTGTTGGGATTCTAATATGTCTGGGTAGGTTAGGTGTGGAAAAATTTCAATCCATTTATGAATACCTGTGGAGAAGTTGCGTGAAAATATGGGTGTCCGAATGGTGGAGTAGAAGAGGGATATAAGTTTGGGCGTTTGGGTAGGTAGTTGGAAGCATGTGTCTAATGGGTTGGAGTAGTCCTTTTTCGTTAAGTCTTTGATCACTGCTTGGGTATAATGTTGTGCTTGGTATAGCGCTAATGTATGTGGGATGGTGAATGTATATTTGTTCGTAATTTGGGATATGGTGAGAGGTTTAAGTGTTTCAGTGTTGGTGAGTTGTTTCACAGAGGATAACCCCAAGTTTGTCCACATATGGAACGGAGGGCCAGATTTTCCCTCTTGAAATTCAGGATTGTGCAAAAATGGAAGATGTATAGATTTTTTGGGGTTTAAGTTCCAGGATTTGCGTATTTTAAACCATACAGTCCTAGTGGACATCAAGATAGGGTTATCTCGTATTAGGGGGGGCAGGTTTCTTTTGTCCATATGTAAAAGGGCTATTAGGTGTATATTTGGTATCAGTTGTTGTTCTAGTGCCGAGTTGGCGTAGCAGTTAGTGGAGTTGATCCAGTCTTTTATATACCTACATATAGCTGCCTGGTTGTAAAGTGCTAAGTGTGGGAAATTTATGCCTCCCTCTTTCTTGCTTTTTTGGAGGATTTTTAGACTTATTTTGGGTTTTTTACTTGACCATATGAATTTGCGAAAGGCGCTATTGATTTGGGATTCATCTTTGCTGGATAATATTATCGGGAGAATTTGGAGGGGGTAGAGTAGCTTCGGGAATGAAATCATTTTAATGAGGTGGGCTCGACCCAGAAAGGATAATTGCAAGTCTTGCCAGTGACGCATTTCGGAGATAACTTTATCAATTATTGTCGTTATATTTAGTTTGTATAGTAGGGACAGGTTTTTTGGAAGTTGAATTCCCAGGTAGGTGATACTAGTTGGGGCCCATGTTAATTTGAGTGACTTTGCCCAAACAGGACAGGTCTGGCTAGAAAGGGATAGGGCAGTTGATTTTTGCACGTTTATAGAAAAACCTGAAATGGTGCCGAAATGTTCTATTTTTGAGATAACCGCTTGTAGGCAGGTCTCTGGGTTGCCAAAAAAACAGTAGGAGATCGTCTGCGAACGCCAAGATTTTAAGTGATTTATTCCCAACTTTTATTCCCTGGAAGGAGGGCATACCATCCAGGAGACGTAGTAGGGGGTCTAGGGAGAGGTTAAACAGAAGGGGTGATAAGGGGCATCCCTGTCGGGTACCTCTATGTAGGGCGACCGGTTCCCCAATTAAATCATTGACTATTAGTTTTGTGGATGGGTTGTTATAGAAGAGTCGTATGGTGTTCACGAACCTCTCGCCAAAGTGCCTGTGTTCGAGTACCCCATACAAGTGTTCCCAGGTTATTTTGTCAAATGCCTTTTCTGCGTCGAGGCTTAACAGGATATTATGTTTTTGGTTATTGGCTGATGCAGATGCTATGGCTGTTATCGCAGATCGAACTCCATGGACAGAATGTCTACCTTGTGTGAATCCCAGTTGATGGTGTGTAAGTAGGATTGGCATTAAAGTTTGTAGTCGGGTCGCCATGATTTTTGCTAGGAGTTTGAAGTCCTGGTTTAGCAGGGTTATGGGGCGGTAGGAATCTACCTTTTCTGTATCTTTATTTGGTTTGGGGAGAAGAATGGTATGGGCCTCATTGAATTCTGGATAGTTTGGGCTCTCCTTCTGCAGAAGCTGGAATAACTCCAATAAGTTCGGCATTATTTCGGTTTTTAGGATTTTATAGTATTCTCCGCTAAACCCATCAGGTCCCGGAGATTTGTTTAGTTTTAGAATTTTTATTGCTGAGCTTAGTTCCTCCGCTGATATGTCAGCTTCTAGGAGTTTTATCTGTTCGTTCGATAGCCTTGGGAGTCCAGCTTCCTCATAAAGGAGAGATGCCGGGGATGATGGGGGAGGAGGTGGAGAGTATAGGTTTGAAAAAAATGTATGGAATTGTTTGGCGATGTCTGTGTGGGATGTGATATAACCTGATTGGTCTTTTAGTCGTGTTATGTATCTTTTTCTGTGTTGTTGGCGGACCATGTATGCCAGTAGTTTACCAGATTTACCTCCCCAGTTGAAATATTTTTGTTTGCTGTAATCAACTTTTAGTTGGGCTTCGTGGTTAAGGTATGATTCCATAAGGGTTTTGTGGCGGGAGTACTCAGTTTTGTTTTCCTCTGTTGGTCTGTCTACGTAGGCTCGGTATGCTGTGTTTAAATTTGTGGAGAGGTTGAGGAGTTTATTTCTCCTTTCCTTTCTTCTGCGGGAGATATAGGCTATAATGTGGCCTCTCATAACTGCTTTTGAGGCAGACCAAAAGAGGATGGGGTTTGATTTGTGACAGCTGTTATCTGTAGAGTACTCCCTCCATTTTGTTTCTAAGAATTTGCGAAAATCTTCCTGTTTATAGAGGTATGAGGGGAATTTCCAAGTGAGATTTGAGTTTATGGGGGTTTGGAGGTTTATATTTAAGTGGATAGGGGCGTGGTCAGAGATCAGTATATTTTCAATTTTTGCCTCTGTAACTCTTGGTTGTATAGAGTCTCTAATGAGGATGTGATCAATTCTTGTAAATAGTTGGTGTACATGGGAAAAATATGTATATTCTTTCTCTTTATGATGTAGTGTTCTCCAGGGGTCTATTAGGTTGTGTGTGGACATTAGTATTGTTAGGCCATCCCTTTTTTTGGTGGTTCGTTGCGGAAGTGGCGGAGATCTGTCTAGGGAAGAGTCGTATGTAAGGTTGTAATCCCCCCCCACTATAAGGTTATGGGCTTCTTTTGACAGCATTAAGTTGGATATTTTTGTGTAGAAGGCTAAGTTTGGGGAGTTGGGTGCATAAATATTCATAATTGTAAATATTTCCCCGTGTATTTTTAGGGATAGTAGTATGTAGCGTCCGTCTGGGTCAATGTCTGTATCTATTATCTCGTACTGCAGACGTTTATGTAGGAGGATGGCAACTCCTCGCTTTTTGCTAGTGTAAGGTGCTGCAATGCATTCACCTATCCAGGGCCCCGCTAATTTAGCAAAGGGTCCTGCAGTCCAGTGTGTTTCTTGCAGTAGAATAACGTCCGCATTAAGAGATTTCAAGTGTGCTGATACTTTTTTACGTTTAATAGCAGAGTTTAGTCCTGCCACGTTCCATGATAGGATGCGGAAGTCTCGTCTAGTTTGTGTTGTGTTAGTCTGTGTTGGTGCGTGTGTCATGTTATCCGATACCTGATTTTTGGCGGTGGTTTGTCAAGTCTGTTGAGTGTGTTGGGGGAGACATCCAGTCCCAGCAAGCCGGACGTCTCTGATCCTTTTCCAAGTTGTTCCTTCCCGGAGGCCCAGCGCAAGGGGAGGAGAGGAGAGGAGAGTAAAAGAGGGGGTAGAGTAAAAGAGACAGATTAAACATAAGAACAATTAACCATGGTGTATACATAGTTTTTCTTAACATAATTAACAGAACTAACCGACCAGGTGTTCCTGGTTTGGAATGACCAACTGGGTGGGGCTGTATATAGCTCCCATTTTCCCAGTTGGGCCAACAATTATATTATGTAACAACATTCGTGCCACTGACATTTCAGTCATTTGGGGGGAGGTTGAGTTGCTCTCTCGCCTCCTGGGGGGTGTTAAACAACATATTTTCCCCGTCAATCTGGACCCTTAGCTTAGCTGGATATTGAAGTGTGAATTTGTATTTGTTTTCGTAGAGAAATTTACATATTGGGCTAAATTCTCTTCTTTTGTTTGAGACTGCTGCGGAGAAATCTTGAAAGATCAATACATGGAAGTCTCTGAGTTTCAGTGTGGAAGATTTCTTGTAGAGGCGCAGGATATTTTCCTTGTCTCTGAAGTCCAAGAATTTGGCAATGACTTGTCTAGGTTTTGAGGCGTTAGGTGCCCTTTCAGGACCTATGCGATGTGAACGTTCAATTTGTATGATACCATTGGGGGTTGGCACTTTGAGGGCATTAGCTAGGTCAACGCTTAGTAAATCTTGTAGGTCGTCACCCTTTATTGATTCGGGGATTCCTACAAACCGTAGGTTACTTCTCCTGTTGCGATTTTCCAATTCGTCTATTTTGAGTGCCATCTCTTCTAAGGCCGCTGAAATAGGATCGGTTGTGTTTTGGAGGGACACCACAGTATCCTCCAGGTCGCTTGTTCTGGTTTCCAAATCAATTATACGTTTAGTGTTTTTGTCGATCTTGGACACTATAGAGTCCAGGGATGTCTGGATGGTGTTCAGCTTTGCATCCGTGGATGCTTGCATAGTGTCCAGTTTTTTGTCAAGTTGTTGGAAGAATGACATTTCTGGAGTGGGGGTGTCAGGGTTTAGCGGGGTGAGTTCAGAGCTTGAAGGGGGAGATTGTGAATCTTCCGAAGTGGTGGATTGCTGGGCCAGAGGGTTTTTAAGTTGTGGTTTGGGACCAGGTTTGTTTTGTTTAACCATATTTTGGGGTATGTGATATGGTTTCTGTAAAAATTTGTCCATACCCCAGGGGGCGAGATTTTGAAAACTTGGTTGTCAGCCGGCTAATAGGGTTTCTTTTCCCAGATCAGTGGTTATATTGTGGCACTCATGTTACCAAGTAAGATGATCAGTGGAACATTGGTCGGCTATTAAAGGCATACCTTACATTTGGTATCAGGTGTGTTTGCGTTTCATCCTGAAAAAAGAGTGGGTAATTGTGGAACAGGAGTTTGTCAGGGCTTTGTTTTTATAAAACCTGTGAGGGTGCTTTGGATGTTAAGCACAGTTGCGGTAAATTATATACTTAGTGTCTCGGATGTGGTGTAGCAGTTTGTCCACTAGATGGCAGTGGCGTGTAAGCTATTCCCAAGTATAGCTTCTTTCAGCACAGATGTGCAATATGATTTTAACAGCTACCTGACTTGTATTGAGTTGTGGGGGAGACTGAGGGAGGTGGGGACCGCAGGCAAATGTTCAGCAATCCAGTCAAGATGACCGCGGCAGGCCCAGTTTGATGTTCCTTATAATGATCAACAGTTGAACCCCTTTGGAGATTTGCTTGTCGCTCTCACAGTTTTATTGTGCTGTTTGGGGAAACGGGTTTGGGCTCTTGTAATGGGTTAAGCTGTGACTTGGGCTGCTTCAGTTAATGGATAGACTGTCCAGCCTTTTTTTGATGTGGTGAGCCAGGATGGGTAGTGGGAATATGTCCCAGGGTGTCCTAGAGGCGGGGGCCCTGCCAGGCAGATGTTTAGTTTGGGCTGTGTCTCCTCCGGGCGCTCGTGGTGTAGGTGTCGCTCTGCAGGGGGCTTTGTACTCACAGTTGTTGTTGTATGCGCGGGGGCTATAGCTGTCGCGGTCACCACGACCGGCCATCCGCGCTCAGCTCACGTCCACCCGCCGTCAGTCAGCCTCGGCCTCCACGTCGTTCCGGTCTGCGCCTTTGGGAGTTCTCAGGGAGTCAGCAGCCGTTGTCTCGCCGCTTCTCTGCTTCCCTCCGGTGGATTCGCTCTCAGTCTCGGCACCTCTCTGTTGGCTCACAGGCGGGCGCCTTCTCCCAGCGTCTTCTCCGTGTCGCTGCAGGGAGGGAGCAGGGTCAGATGGAGCGCTCCCCTCCGCTCTCGCGTCTCCAGTCCCGGCAGGTTAGTGTCCGCTTTGGCTATGTTTTCTGAGCCTTGGGACCAGTAGCAGGAAAGGGGTTCTGTGGGGAATGAGGGGTATGGGGAGGCCGTGTCGTGATGGCGCCGGCAGCGTCTCACGTGGGGCAGGCCTTGCACATTGCAGGCAGGATTCCGGGGTGATGTTAGCTCCTGGCTCCTTACCAACCCGCCAGTAAGATTGTATGGCGTTTCCCTTTGTTGGATTGCACGCTTTGGGTCTTTTTGTGCGGGGATAAAGGGTGGATGGATGCTGATTTTAGATGCAGGAGCCGGAGAGGGGATTAAAATGCGGCCATCACGATGCTCCGCCCCCCGGAAGTCTCCACATCAGAAAATTTAATGTTTTTTAACTAAATTTTCTGAGAATTGATTGTAAAAAAACTGTCTCGTTTAATCTCACACAGTTAATTGTAGTAAATCCAATATAACCATTACATCTGGATAAGTAAACAATTATCTCACATTTCTAATCTATGATTTGGAACTATTCCTGGGAGTTTTCTTATTTATTGTTTCCATTGGGGACTGGTGGATCCATTCATTCCATTTGCAGGCTGCAACAAGATTTGCATTGGAATATGTATGCGCTACATAAGAAACTGTTAATAAATAAAGTGGTATACTGTAGCATCAGCTCTTTTATTGACTTTATTCACAAATCAAATTTAAGTCTGCTACACTGTATCTTAAAGTGTACCATTCACCATTCATATTGATCAAAAAGTGCACTGAAAAATGTATTGGTTGACTGATTGATTGATTGATTTGGTTATTTATTGTAGAACACAAAGATTTTATTATATTTGGCTTACAGAACTAATTTCTAAGCATTCATTTACTAGTGATATACAAAATGCTTTGCGCAGACTTTAGCCACAATTACCATCCTGTGACTGGAATACTATGGAACTATTTTCTGAGTCATGTCCTACTTCTCTAAATACATCTGTTACTCCCAGCATCCATAGTACCTGTACATTTTTGCACACTTGTAAGGCTTGGTAATGTTTGCCCAATTTGTTTCTTCCTCCTACCACCACAAGACCACAAGACCTTCATGCAGATCTATCTGTCAGCTCACCATTCCTATCACTCGCCCGACCCCCCCCCCCCCCCCCAGTTGTCATTCCTGCATTCATCTACGACTCTTCATTGTCACTGGCCTCCTTTTCACTGGCAGCATCACAATGTTGGAGGAAGATAAGAACTTGGATTTAAGAAACCAGGAACTTCAGGGCAGGACAGTCTTGCCTCAAATTCAGCATTGGGGTACCAGTTGCACCACCCTTAATATTTCAGTATGTAAACATGTTTTATCTGCTGTAATATTGTTTGTTATTATAGTGAGCAATGGTAGTTCTCATTCTATACAAAAATGGAACTAGTGCAATCAATGTATTAGCAACATAAGGGCTATCTAGAAAAGTAAAGGTGCTATGCATCTACAATGTTGTCTTTCCAACAAGACAATTACTGTAGTTGGGTCATTTGAAGAACAATCTAGTAGTGTATTGGAGCAAAAATCAATTGGCCATTTGCTCCCAAAGACCTAGTTTGCTCACTTCAAGCATAGGGCCTGATTCAGGAGGGACACACACTGAATGTTTCACAGACATTGATAATTATCAGCAGACTTGTGTTAGCGGAGACTGGTTTCAAAAACATAGACCCGTCATGGCCATTTTTAGAGGATGCATCTGGCATTAGCTGAGAGTTCTAATGTACAGAAACACGGGGTGAGATTTAATAGGATGAGAGATTCAGAAAGTGAGCGATTTGGTAAGAAATCTCCAGGTTTTTTTTAAAGTGGCAATCATTTACACTGCAAAATCAGTTTGATATTGAAGTGTAAATGATTGCTGCTTTAAAAAAAATGGAGATTTCTTCCCAAATCTCTCACTTTCTGAATCTCTCATCCTATTAAATCTCACCCATGGTGTCTCCATTGCTACTGTTGCAGCCAGTCTGCATAATCATAGACCTACTCCAGCAGTCCATGTTTTCCGTTCTTAAGCGGCAGCTTGAGTTGCTGATATCAGCAGTTGAGTTGCAGAGAAAACCACGCTTGCAGCTGCATTAGCATACATCTCTAAATTAGTCCCATAAATATTAAATATAATTCAGAACTTTAACTGATACAAATTTGCAAGAATATATGATAAGCTCTTCACCTGACAACAACGCTTTTGATAATAGAATGGTCCTGAAAATCTAAAGAGCTTGAATACCCATTTAGGATCAAGAGATATAAAGTGGAGAGAGACAAATACCAACCAATAAGCCCCTATTATTTTCAAATACATACTACAAAGTGACAGAAGGCCATTGTTTAACAATTACTTAAAGTGGCAATTAGAAGCTGATTGGTTAGTGCTTTATCTCTCTCTGTGGGGTCAGTAATTGTTCACCCTCTTCCTAGATACAGACATTCTTTAAACATAAACTCCTAAGGCACACACTGGGACTTTGAGCTAAAAGTCACTCAAAACAGCAGGTTTGGGTGGCTTTTTTAGCTCAAAGCCGCCCAGTGTGTATGGCCCGGCGGTGAGTGCTGCTGCGTGCTCCCGTATCATCGCCGGGAAAGCCGTTCATCTGCTGGTTATACCAGCAGATAAGCAGGTTTCAGGGCGGCTTTGCATAGTGCTCCGCTATACAACGCCGTCCTCCCCCCCTCCATCTGCGCCGGGCAGGAGGAAAGACGCTCAGTGTGTATGCACTAAGCGGCTTTACATGCTGGGCATAGTCGCCCAGTGTGTATGGACCTTTACAGGTTCTTGAAAACCACTGAAAGAAACTATTTACAACACAGCTTTTGACTTACTTTGCCTTGTAAATATGCATGATTCAGTCAGGCACATTTGATGGTATCCATATCATCTGTACAATATATCTGTGACATGTGCAAAACACAGGTATAATGTACTGTATGTAGTTAAGGTTGTTGTCGGTATTGTAGGTATACATTTAAAGATATTGTTTTTTTTGTTTTTTTTTTCTCTTGTTTAGTGATCTTAGTGATTTTTTTCGAATGTAGTTTTGGTTTAGACATTTCCTATCTATAGCAGGCATGGCCAAACAGTGGCCCTGCAGCTTTTGTGAAACTACACATCCCAGCATGCCTTGCCATAGTTCTAGCATTCTCTAATAGCAAAACTGTGGCAAGGCATGCTGGGACTGGTAGTTTCCCAACAGCTGGAGGGCCAAAGTTTGACCATGCCTGATTTATAGTAATCATTCAGTGCTGTTTATATTAAATGAATGATATAAGCAAATGTGTTGTTCATGTTAGCCCTCCTCTGTTTTTTACAGAAGCCACCGAGTATGCATCCCACCCCTCTTTCTAGATTTTGTTGGAATCTTTTAATTTAAATTATTACGCAATTTAATTTATGCTGCATGATATATTAGAGCTGCAGTTTGGCAATAGCAGATTTTTAGTTTATTAGAGTATAGATTTTAAACCTTAACCGCAATTCACTAAAAAAAAATAATACTATAGCGAAACAGATGTACATGTGTACTTGACAGCAAGGCTCATTTAGCTTCTATTCAGCATCATGTCTAGCACTGAATGCTGGCATACTTAGCAAGGAATTTGCGCAAATCCACTTGCGTATTATAAGCATCTGATCTGGGGCACACACTGCTTACCCAACATAATCTTTGCTCATTTCTGCCATGGACCATGTTTAGTTATTCAGTAAACCTACATAAATTGATTTTCATAAAATAATAATAAAAAAGTCTTCTTTGTATGTATTAGCATATTGTGTCTTGTACAGCTGCATGCTAATTTTCCTAATATAATTTATTTTTTCTGAAATTTCAGTTTTTGATTGTTTTTTACTGTTTATAGTCAAAGCACCTGGTAGGAGTGCCAATTACTGCCAATTGCTTGCCAGGTTTTCTCTACATGTGTTTGTATCAACTGCAGACAGTTAATATTATTTTTCTTTGTGTGACAGTAATTCTCTATGCCACCATCTGTTGATCTTAAGGATTTGCCCTATCTCTTTCAGCTGTAATGTCTTATCTCAAGCAAAGACAAAACAACATTCTTCATTTCCTTTTAAATCGGTTGAGAAAGATACAGGCTTTCAGTTATAGGGCCTGTAGATAATAATTTTGACCGAAGCAATGCTTTGTTCAGTGTGATTTGCATTTTACACAAACAATACATATTACTTTGTTATTTGTCCAGAAAATAAATAAATATATGTACATACAATACAAAGATGAAAATGATTTCAGTAACTATAAATACAGTACTTGGAATTTGACAGCATTAAAGTTATGTTGTTTTGATATTATTTTTAACCCCTTCAGTGACACTCCCAAGAATTTCCCGGATTTAACAGCTGCAGGGGAAAGAGCGCTTGAGGCTGTGTGGTCTGACCTTTTTGCTTAAAGAATTTCCTGGAGTTTGCTCTAGTGCGCAGAGTGGCAAACCCGGAAAATTCTCGGGAGTGCCACTGCCTGTGCTCTCTCTTGCCGGGGAGCGCCGCTGAGCTTAGCGCTGAGATCAGTGCCGCACTCAGCTTCGGTGGCTGCCTGACTCTTGGTGCCTGGCCCTGCCTACCTCCCCCGGCTGTGTGCGGTGTGACCTTGTAAAGTCACACTGCACACAGCCGGGTTGCCGGGGGCAAAGCCAGGCAGCGGCTGATGGGGGTGGTGTGGTGGTGGGGTTATTTTTAGGGAGTGCTCCCCAGAAAAAACTTGCCGGTACTTGTGAGTTATCCGGGCTGCCGATTTTTTGATTGTATGCCTTAAGTTAAGGCATACAATCAGATGCGATGCGATGCGATGACCCGATTTTTCCATAGGAATCAATGTTAAAATGGACTGAGTCCATTTTAACATGGAATTCAATGGGAAAAAGGGGTCCTTTTCATACCCCTACTATCCAAGTGGGCATGGAGTTGGATATAAACCTGTGGCGAGCGTAGCGAGCCACCGAGCCCGAAGCGTGACGAGCGAAGCGAGCCCCGCGAGGGGACGGTATTCTGTGTCCCCTCACGGGGCTCGCTACGCTCGCCACGCTTCGGGCTCGGTGGCTCGCTACGCTCGCCACAGGTTTATATCCAACTCCATGCCCACTTGGATAGTAGGGGTATGAAAAGGACCCCTTTTTCCCATTGAATTCCATGTTAAAATGGACTCAGTCCATTTTAACATTGATTCCTATGGAAAAATCGGGTCATCGCATCGCATCGCATCCGATGGTCGCATGCGATGCGATGCGATGTGCCCGATCCGACCCGATTTAGAAATCGGGCGCCCGGATAACTCATAAGTACCAACTTGTCAATTGGGGAGCGTTCTCTAAAAAAAACACCACTGAAGGTGTTAATATGATTTTTATTTTTGAAAAAAGCATATTTTTAAGCAAAGCAAGGAAAAATATATGGTTGAATAAAACTTCAATATACAGTAAAGTAGCATTGTAGCAATAAATTAGTATATTCATTATTGCACAGAAATCATCTATAATACCATTCGTACCATGTGCCCGATTCAGCTTTAAATGCAACGCAAAAGAGTTCCCCTGTCACGTATAGAGCAGAGATGAATTGATGCTGTGCGCATGCGCACATGGTCTACTCTCTGGAGACTGAGTGTTGGCCATGCTCCATAGGCGTGGCTCACAGGAAAGTCATCAAACCTCGTTTGACAAGGCCACACGCCAAGTGTCTGTCCCCATTTCCCCATGATAATGAATAACATTTTGCTCCTTCTGAAATAGATTCAACTTGATTTACAAGCATATGCACATGCTAGTGTACACAGATTTTAGGTAAAAAACTAAGCAAAAGATAAAATAAAAACAACAAACACATTTAATCTACATCTCCACATTGATAGTATTTTATAGAAAACACTTTGGGCAGTATTTAATGAGGCTGATTCGCCATGTTTTATGGCGATTTTGTGCTATTTTCGTGCTGTAAGGCGATTTTTTTGACTAAAACGGTGAATCACCCTATTCAATGACCAGATGGCGAATACATTTCAAGGTTTTTATCGCCATGATTCACCGAGTAGCAATCGCTATAATAAAATTATTTCATGGGATATCGTGGGTTAAACCAGTTAACCTGATCAGCCTAAGCCTTGTTCTCCCTGGTGGGCTGGATGTAAGTCTAGATCCACGGGTGAAGGCAGGTGCTCAGACTGATTAGGAACGCTACCGATTGGTGCAGTTACTGACTGTGGTGAATAAAGCTATGTGTGTTTGTACCAGTGTTTTATCCCTGACGACGGGAGTATATGCTCCCGAAACATGTTGGAATAAAATTCTTCCTAATTACAAAAGACTCCTGAGTGCCGCATATTCTTCTTCTACTATATATATATATATATATATATATATATATATAATGTCCAAGGCAATTCGCACACTTAAATCAGCAACACCGGAGTGCCAGGGCCACATAGGATAGCGTATAGAGTAGAAAAAGAAGCCAGCACATCCATTTTCAATGGAAAAAAAAATTCTTTATATTTCAAAGTCAAAAAGAAAAAAAAACAGCATGGGGACACACCATGTAGGGTAAACAGTGTCGACATAATGACAGTCCAAGCAAGGAACGTTACCACAGTCCAGCAAAACATAGCATGGGTGTCCACTTTCAAGCCACTGATGCCCGACGACCGTTTCGGTGTGGTCACCGTCGTCAGAAGCATAAATGGTTATCAGTTAGACCACATATATATATAGCAAGGCCAATCTAGAATGAGCCAACAAACCTGTATAATTACCGCCAACAGCTTCCACCCGTTTATGCCCGCTCTCACCATGGAATAAGCCCGGAAGAACGCTGTATGCAGTACGGACAGCCGGATGTGACGTCACGCGGGTGCAGACAGAAGTCCTTCCCCACGTCCGTCTCCACGGCAACTGGCCGCATACACATGTATCAGACCTTGCGCCTGGATCTACGGCGTCAGACTAGGTACAAACCCAGTGCTGGCGTCCGTTGCCATGGCGAGGTCTGACTATGATGCACGTCTCAGCTAATAAGACAGCGATGCCGGCAAACTGACGGAATACGCTGTCTTAGCGAGTAGGCATAAATATATAAGTAGAAGGCGCATCAGTCACTTAAAGGGGCCATGATGGTGGGCAGCGCTTGGTGTATAGCTGCTGGCTATTTAGGGTAGGGCAACTGATGAATACAGCATAATCACCCAGCCATATATATAACATACAAAAAAACATCATTGGGAAAATGCGTCAAACCCTGCAAATGAGAGAAAAACATAAAAAAATATACAAAGATATATGAAAATGTCCTGAAGAACAATCACGTTAAAGAAAACAACTGAGGGAGTATTCCTCATTGAGTCCATAAGGAGACATGCAGCCAAGTTGGCGAATCCAAAAGCTTTCTCTTCTCAATAATAGGTTGCCACGATCTCCCCCTCTTCTCAGTGGGGGGAAGTGATCAACAGGCATAAAGTGAAAGTCTTTCATGGAGTGCTTTAACTGATGGAAATGCCTAGCCACAGGCGGAGTAGTAGCATCGATGGCAGTAAGGGCTTTCTTCAACGAGGAGCGATGCATTGCAATACGTTCTTTCAATGTCCTTATTGTTTTTCCAATATATACCAACTTGCATGAGCAAGTGATCGCATAAACAACAAAGCGGCTGTCACAGGTAAGATGAAAACGAATTGGATAAGAGTTTGAGGTTCTAGGATCAACAAAGATATCAGAGGTTAGTAAAAACTGTCAATTAACGCATTTACCACATTTAAAACTACCATTTTTGGGTGCAAGCCATTTCGTGACACTTCTAACAGGTAACAGGTCAGATTTCGCCACCAGATCTTTGACATTTCTGCTTTTTTTGTAACAAAACATTAGGTTGTTAACACAAAATTGTCCCATCACGGGATCAGCCTGCAGTACATGCCAATGGCTCAATACCACATCACGAATTCTCTTAGATGCTATCGAGTATGTGCTAATGAGTATGTTAGTCTATCCGGTTGATCTGTTTTATCTTTGGAAATAAGGGCCTGTTCCTGTGTGATCTCACTACAGTGGCTAATGGCTTCTCTGATCTCATCACCTGAATAACCTCTCTCCTCAAATCTTTTACCCATTTCTATCAGGGAGGTGCACACATCATTCTCATCCGATGTAATGTGCCTTACTCTGAGCAATTGGGACAGTGGTAACCCCCGTTTTAATGGATGCGGGTGGAAGCTGTCCGCCATCAACAGCGTGTTTTTATCTGTAGGCTTGCGATAAATGCTAGTGGTAATGGAACCGCCCCGGAGGGTCACCCCTACATCAAGGAAGCTAATGTAAA
Source organism: Crinia signifera (assembly GCF_055691185.1). Taxonomy (NCBI): domain Eukaryota; kingdom Metazoa; phylum Chordata; class Amphibia; order Anura; family Myobatrachidae; genus Crinia; species Crinia signifera. Next base: position 104,319,732 of record NC_139217.1, on the reverse strand, counting down.
CCTCACTAAACGCCAGTGTAAAGCGGATGAAAGTAGGTAACTGATTGACCATCTGAATCAGTTACCTACTTCCATCCACTTTACACTGGCGTTTAGTGAGGTTTACATTAGCTTCCTTGATGTAGGGGTGACCCTCCGGGGCGGTTCCATTACCACTAGCATTTATCGCAAGCCTACAGATAAAAACACGCTGTTGATGGTGGACAGCTTCCACCCGCATCCATTAAAACGGGGGTTACCGCTGTCCCAATTGCTCAGAGTAAGGCGCATTACATCGGATGAGAATTGATTGACCATCTGAATCAGTTACCTACTTCCATCCACTTTACACTGGCGTTTAGTGAGGTTTACATTAGCTTCCTTGATGTAGGGGTGACCCTCCGGGGTGGTTCCATTACCACTAGCATTTATCGCAAGCCTACAGATAAAAACACGCTGTTGATGGTGGACAGCTTCCACCCGCATCCATTAAAATGGGGGTTACCGCTGTCCCAATTGCTCAGAGTAAGGCGCATTACATCGGATGAGAATGATGTGTGCACCTCCCTGATAGAAATGGGTAAAAGATTTGAGGAGAGAGGTTATTCAGGTGATGAGATCAGAGAAGCCATTAGCCACTGTAGTGAGATCACACAGGAACAGGCCCTTATTTCCAAAGATAAAACAGATCAACCGGATAGACTAACTTTCATTAGCACATACTCGATAGCATCTAAGAGAATTCGTGATGTGGTATTGAGCCATTGGCATGTACTGCAGGCTGATCTCGTGATGGGACAATTTTGTGTTAACAACCCTATGTTTTGTTACAAAAAAAGAAGAAATGTCAAAGATCTGGTGGCGAAATCTGACCTGTTACCTGTTAGAAGTGTCACGAAATGGCTTGCACCCAAAAATGGTAGTTTTAAATGTGGTAAATGCGTTAATTGCCAGTTTTTACTAACCTCTGATATCTTTGTTGATCCTAGAACCTCAAACTCTTATCCAATTCGTTTTCATCTTACCTGTGACAGCCGCTTTGTTGTTTATGCGATCACTTGCTCATGCAAGTTGGTATATATTGGAAAAACAATAAGGACATTGAAAGAACGTATTGCAATGCATCGCTCCTCGTTGAAGAAAGCCCTTACTGCCATCGATGCTTCTACTCCGCCTGTGGCTAGGCATTTCCATCAGTTAAAGCACTCCATGAAGGACTTTCACTTTATGCCCGTTAATCACGTCCCCCCACTGAGAAGAGGGGGAGATTGTGGCAACCTATTATTGAGAAGAGAAAGCTTTTGGATTCGCCAACTTGGCTGCATGTCTCCTTATGGACTCAATGAGGAATACTCCCTCAGTTGTTTTCTTTAACGTGATTGTTCTTCAGGACATTTTCATATATCTTTGTATATTTTTTTATGTTTTTCTCTCATTTGCAGGGTTTGACGCATTTTCCCAATGATGTTTTTTTGTATGTTATATATATGGCTGGGTGATTATGCTGTATTCATCAGTTGCCCTACCCTAAATAGCCAGCAGCTATACACCAAGCGCTGCCCACCATCATGGCCCCTTTAAGTGACTGCTGCGCCTTCTACTTATATATTTATGCCTACTCGCTAAGACAGCGTATTCCGTCAGTTTGCTGGCATCGCTGTCTTATTAGCTGAGACGTGCATCATAGTCAGACCTCACCATGGCAACGGAAGCCAGCACTGGGTTTGTACCTAGTCTGACGCCGTAGATCCAGGCGCAAGGTCTGATACATGTGTATGCGGCCAGTTGCCGTGGAGACGGACGCGGGGAAGGACTTCTGTCTGCACCCGCGTGACGTCACATCCGGCTGTCCGTACTGCATACAGCGTTCTTCCGGGCTTATTCCATGGTGAGAGCGGGCATGCACAGGTGGAAGCTGTTGGCGGTAATTATACAGGTGTGTTGGCTCATTCTAGATTGGCCTTGCTATATATATGTGGTCTAACTGATAGCCATTTATGCTCCTGATGACGGTGACCACACCGAAACGGCCGTCGGGCATCAGTGGCTTGAAAGTGGACACCCATGCTATGTTTTGCTGGACTGTGGTAACGTTCCTTGCTTGGACTGTCATTATGTCGACACTGTTTACCCTACATGGCGTGTCCCCATGCTGTTTTTTTTCTTTTTGACTTTGAAATATAAAGATTTTTTTTTTTCCATTGGAAATGAATGTGCTGGCTTCTTTTCTTCTCTCTCTCTCTCTCTCTCTCTCTCTCTCTCTCTCTCTCTCTCTCTCTCTCTCTATATATATATATATATATATATATATACTCTAAGTACTAGTGTAACACTCAATTAAGTATACAGCTCAGATCATTCTTTGCAGGTAATTTCTTAGATGGTTTACGTTGCTTTTTCTTTTTATATCAATCAGGTAAGTATTTAACAAAAGGTCGAGGTTAACAAGGTTTATTATATTGCAACAATCTAGTTTGACAGTGTGTAAATGTTACACTTCACCAGTCGGTTTTGCACAACTCTGACAATACCAATGTTTTATTTCACTGCTGTAGACCGGTATCTTGTCGTTTGACTGACATCACTCCAGCTGCAAATAAGTGGTTCATTTACCATGCAAAGCATTCAAATAAATTACTAAAATATTAATATTCCTATAACATTACAGTACATGTCCTTTTCTCTAAATTGCGCAATTTAGCTCTTAACTGAAATAGCTATTATGTGGACATAAAGGGATCTACTATCTGTATTCACAGTTATAATCCTGAGTTTAAGGTTTATTGTTTCTTGCGCTAACAACTGTGTTTATAGTTCCTTTCTGCTGGTCTTGCCTGCTGTTGTATTATAGATCCTAGTTTAATTAGCAATGAATGTCCTGTGGGGCCCTATAATGAAGCTGCAAAGTCTGCCTCCCTATCCGAAGTCTGTTCTTAAACCCTGGGGAATAATTTCGGGTCCACACCTATTGCCTTTCATCGATTCCTGGGGCTTGACTCACTCAATCTTTTTGTGGAATGGAGGGGATCTGCATCACTGCACACCACCAGCCTCCTTCAGCTAGGCCGGGCTTCTGACTCAGCCCAATACTAAAGCATCTCTATGGGATTTTTGACCAGCGGGACAGCGCTTCTTCCTGATGGGGGAGGAACACCGGGCATCCGTGCTGTGTCTACGAGAGTCACCTTTTGGTAATTCTTGCCACAATTAGTGCTTCCGCAGCTCTCATCACAGTGCACACCCCATGCTCTGTGTCTCTCTCCTCAGCAACTGCTCAAACTGTCACATGCAGCTCTGCTTTTTAACCCCTCTCATCCTGGGCTTGTGGGGCTCTCACTCTTGGTACAGTCTGCAGCCTTGTGGTGGTGAAGTTTATCCATCAAGACAGTTTAGGATTAACCCACCTCCCCTCCAAAAGGGGTTTCTTATATATTACTAAACTATCCCTCTATGAGGGGATTGAATCCCTATATGTTCGCTCTGTGAAGGAACTTTATCAAATAAATTATTTTACATACTTATTATAATATTTATGCATTTCTGGGATGTCACACTAGTAACCCCACTTGAAGCAAAAGCTTCAAAAACTAGTCTGCTACCTCCTGTGTTTGTGCATGTGTGAGAAAGATGTAGTTTCACTCTCTGCCAGCAGATGGCAGTGTTACAGAGACTCAGACACTAGACATGTATATAGATTATATATTTACAGAAAAAGGAGGAGGTGCAACACTCTCAGCATACAAAACACCAGATACTCTAGGTTATGTGGAAACATTTCAATGCCCTTTATTCTGCATTTTCGTCAGGCTCATAGAACAAGAAAACAGTACATACCTTCATACACTACTGTGCATGCCAGATGCTCTGACCGGTGGTCCTTCTCCCTGGGCATGCCGATCTGATGTCATCACGTTGCGCCTTACGGCCCAATGCACTGTGCACCCAACACTATGGTTACTAACAACAATACAGACATTAAGTACAAATAGCAACAAACATTTAAAAACAACATAATGATTTATTGAAGTTCTATACTGCCCTCAACTAGACGATATACTGTACTTTAATAAAGTGCAATACTGTGCAAAAGGTTTATCCTAAGCTTATAGTGGGCAAGGTTCCCAAATTGCAAGTTAACTACTTATGCAGAAACTATAATGGAAATAAAAAAAATAAAAAAAAATTGCAAGCAAGGTATTTAATCAATTAGGACACCTATATGGAATGTCACCTCAAAAAAGCAATATGTATACATCAAGATAGTATGGCCAATTACTTGCGTACCATACAGCTTATGCCAAGGTTCTCATTCAAGCCTCTTGGCGATATGGTATCCAAACTGTGTATCCACCATATTTCGCACTGTAAAAGTTTATATCCCCAATTCACACCCCTAATATCATAGCATATCACGTAAGTTGGGCCCTCGTTGATAACATGACAAAAGTCGAGTATCTTAACAATAGGCCATAACTGTTTGGAAATGTTATTAATGGTCTGCATGGCATTAGTGTATTTTGTGGCCCACGGGATGATTTTGTCCTGATCTTTTGGGAACAGTTGTTCTCTAATGATTATATATATATATATATATATATATATATATATATATATATATATATATATATATGTGTGTGTGTGTGTGTGTGTGTGCATATATGTGTGTGTATATCTATATGTATATATAGATAGTGTAAAACAATATCTCTAAAGTTTGCACTAGTATGGGATCGGTCGCTGATAACACTTGGTCCCCTACTAAACTGAAGCACAGAAATAAAGGTTAAACAAAATCACTCAAAGACACATACTAGTACTTATATAAAATGTGTGTGTGTGTGTGTATATGTATGTGTATATATATATATATCCACACACACATTTTACTTTAGCATGAATTATCATTCTTCATAATAATAAATAATTCTGGCATTATACTGCCTGCATTTGACATTAAAGGCTGTAAACAATAGATGTTAGAATGTTACCATAAAGAATGTACTGCATTACAAGTGATTTCACATTTGGCTGTCAAATGAGTTGTCATTTTAGATGATTTCCTTGGTTCTAGCTATAAAAAATTGATCTTTGTATTTTCTTTATTTATGTAACTTTTAAACAAACTGAAAAAAATCAAGATAGAAATATAAGAAAACTAGAATTATGCCTACTGTATATAAGGATATATACTATAATGAGTTAATATTAAAATCTAGAAATCTCTATTTCATGATTTCTTTCATTGTGTAATCTACAAAAAATGATAAACTGTTTGGAAGTAAAATTAAACAAAATTTCTACAGGTAATATTTCAGACTGCTAGGTTAGCAAATTGTACTCATTTATTATACACTACCTGTTGTCCTAGCTTTGCCTAAGTTATTTTCCCATCTTGTCTCTTTTACTCTCCTCTCCCTCTCTCACTTCCACCTTCCTCCATACCGACACTCCTTGAGGCTTATTCAGGTGCAGTGGATCCTGGCTGCTGCCATTAATATAATTTGCGATATGCACAGAGCATAAAGTGGTCATGCAGAGGTGGGGGAACTAATTTCTCCATGCCACCTAATTAAACCCCCTCCCCTCACCCCCATTAGGCAGAGACAGGGCCAGTGGTAGGGTTTTTGGCATCCCCTTGTAAACTAGAATGCGTTTCTGTGAGAATTACTGTTCAGGGCCAATGTGAAGGTTAAAATGTTCCACCTCACCATTAAGGTGCCCACACACTAGAATGATTTTTTGGCGATTGGCCGATTTCCAATAAATAGGCCGATATATCGTCCAATGTTTACTGATAATCAGTCGAAAATCATCCGGTTTCGGTCCGATGCGCGCTCCCGTGGATCTTTTGCTAAATCTTCGGATCTTACGTGCTGCATGAAAGATCAGAAGATTTAACAAAAGATCCATAGGAACGCACACGGGATCTCAATAAAAATCTTTGGCTGAAACCCAGTTCCCCCTCACTTTAACCCCTGGATATGCAATTATGTGATAATATAGGCAAAGCTTAACTTGAATTAGGGATGCTCACATCATTTATCTAGGGATGCTCACATTATTTCAGTCCAATGAGTGGTGTGCGGTGAGGTCAGTAGCTGGTGAGGAAAAGGTTTGTAGTGGTGCAAGTAGACCAAAATGGTCATTGTCAAGTGTCATGAGGGGGGTTTGTTCCACACAACTGGGGGAGTGGCTACATAATAATAGAGCCATGGTCACATTATGCCACACATAATGCCCCTTAAACATTATGACACACATTGTAATGCCCATGACACATTATGCCACACACTATAATGCTGTTACATATTATGCTATACACTGTAATGCTTTTTACACATTATGCCAGACACCGTAATGCCCATTTGCACATTATGCCATACACAGTTATGCCACAAATACACTTTTTAATGTCCCGTACAAAGAAATGCTCCTTGCAAATTATGTCTCACAGTAAGGCTTCTAATTACTCACTGCCAGGGGTGTCTTAGGAAAAGATGCAACTTTCTGTATCTTCTCCCAGCGGTGGCGCCAACGTTCCTGGTACTTCCGGGTATTGCTATACACGTACTGTTGTAATGATACATTTTGGGACCCTTTATTGAATTTTAGTGTTGCTTAGACACATAATGGCCCCTGCAATGATGCTTACATACATAATGCCCCTTGCATTTCAGTGTAGATGCATAATTCCCCCTGCAGTGCGGCATAGACAAATAATGCCCCCCTGCAGTGTGTTGTAAATGCATAATGCTACCTGCAGGGTGGCATAGATGAATAATCCCCTCTACAGTGTGACATACAGTAGGTGCATAATATCCTCTGAAGCATATTAAGGGTGTTTGATATATTAGTTTGGGGTGTATGTTAATTTTTACGGTGCTGATACGCCCAATCCATGAAATATAGTACGATTTCCATAGATGGAACAGCAACATTTATTTTTATACTGTATTTTTTTTTTTTATGGACAGGCCTTGGATAACACTGCATGGACCGTGGAGGCAGAACAATACCTCACGGAACGTGTTCTGCTTCTTATAGTAATATATATGTATGGTGTATTGGATTGCAGTGCAGCACACCACAGTTACCACAAACCACAAGGAAAAAAATTAACAATGAAATTCTGACTGACAGCCTGCCTGTGTACCCCACTACACTGATTGACAGCCTGCCTAACACACGACCAGTACAATTACTACAATATAAGTATATTATATATAACCCAGTACACAATCCCCTCTGCTGCCCGCTGAAATCTCCCCAGCAGCGGGGGGCGAGCGGGCAGGCGGGGGATTTGCCTGGGGCGTGGGGGAGGCTTGCACCGGCCCTGGCAACATGCCCCACACAAGCACTTTAGTGAGCCCAGTTAAAGCCCAAATGTCCAGCGCAGCCAATACAGCAAAGTGCATATCAGCGTTCTGCTGCATGCAATAAATGGTGCTGGGTGCTATCCAAGGCGCCTTAGATGAAAACAAGGGGGGTGATTCAGGTTGTTTTGAAAAGGCAACCTCCTTGTTTAATGAACAAAACCATGTGCACTGCAATTGGGGCTGACGTAATATGTGTAGAGAGAGTTACATTTGGGTAAGTTATGTTTTTTTCTGTGCAGGGTAAATACTGTCTGCTTTAGCTTCATTTTTACACTGCAATTTGGATTTCAGTTTGAGCAGTGGAACATGGTTTTGCCCATTAGAGTGAGTTTTGCTTTTGCAAGCCAATCTGGTCCAAAGTCCAGTGAGAATTTGGCATTGGGAAGATGCCATTTTACCTCTAAGTGGGTTCCAAATCCATTAGCCTCAGCATTCAGAGCGGTTGGATATTTAGGAATAGAGAATGCTCATCTCTAATATTTTTTGACAAATCCACTTTGAGCTATGGATGGAGAGTTGTTTAAAATGTGTGATTGGTGTGCTACAATGCAAGAGAAGGCAGCATTCATGTTGGATGCAACATTTGAATTTCCAGCCCTAGCGTCAACTATTTTTGTAAAGTTTAGCTGGATTAGCTCCTACCTCTTAAATAAAAGCTTCTGATTTAGGAACAGTATCTGCACCACCTTTCCCTTTCTGTCAAATAATATTTCAGAAAGGTTTTGAATAAAACTTTTTTTTTTCTTGATTTCTGTACTTCAGCTTTGATATAATTGATACACTTCCCTTGCTGTGGAGACATCTAGAAGGTGTTCTCTATTTTCTCATGCTACAGATACAAAGGTGCATCAGTTATTATTCTTCTTTATTAAAGAATGTAATGTTTAATGTAGCGTGTTTTGAGCAGGCGGTGTGCAGGAACATTTCTAATTCACAAACCAAGATTCAGAGAACTGGGGAACGGTTAACTGGATTCTCTGCCACAAGCAGAATATAATGATGTAGGTTTATTTCTGATGAGTGAGATAATAACTCACTACAATACGGTCACTATAATACAGTATATGAGACATACAGTATATCACAAGGACAATCATGTAACAAGCAGCTGTGATAAACAGATAGTCCTTGTGAAAAAAGAAAAGGGGTTACCATGGTGAACAATCAATACACCATAGGATTTCACAGTGACATAGTCTATTACCATGGTAATTCTGTGTCTGTTTTCATGTTTGTCAAATATTAAATATGAAGAATAAGAGTATATATCTTTTTGTGCATTTCAGTCTGAATTTCATTTGGGAAGATTATAAAATAACATCTTACAAATATACTTGTAAAGGTATATTTTTTGGAAGGATCTATTGCCTTCTCCAACATGTTCATAAATACTGGAACATAATACAGTATATTCATCCTATTCTGGAAACACCTCCACATCACTGGAGTCACAGTAATTGTCTATGCTAGAATAGGTAGTTCATATTATAACATACTTGCCTACTCTTTCGGTAATTGCAGAAGGCTCCTGATATAAATGGTATTCCATCCACATCCCTGGAAGAGTAGGTGGTTCTCCTGCATCATATCCACTTCCTACTAAAGCGGACAGGATCGTACAGTATGTTACTCATAGAAATAAAGTAGGTAAATATTATAGTCAGGAGTTATTCCAGGTAGCTTTAGTTCATTAACCACATACACTTTGTATATTACAAAATATCACAATTCAAGAAAAATAGACATCAGCGTACCTATTAAAATTAAGGGAAACAGGAAGCAGATAAGTATTTTTTTTCTTTTTCTCAGATCTAATTATATTCTTCTGTGTATAAAAAAAATTGCCAAATGTGATATTCCACATTTGGTTACAACATTTAGGTCAAAAGGTCGACATGAAAAAGGTTGACAATAATTTTTTTTACACTTGGAGCTAGCTAAAATGTGTTGACAGGCGGTATTTCATACCCTACCATCCACTATGGCGTGGATGGAGAATATAATAGTGTGTCAAGCACAGCAAGACACCAAGCTTAAAGCATGAACCATGTGATGGGACGCGGTACACTTAGGCAACATAGACACCCAAAAAACATGAAACACTCATGTCAATCTTTCCCATGTCAACCGTTTGGCTGTCAACCTTTTTTACGGTCGACCTTTGGACCCTGTCAACCTTTTCACTGTCATCTTTTGGACCCAGTTGGCCTTTTAACTGTTGACCATTAGGGGTCAACCATATGACTGTAGACCTAGACATTGTAAATCTCAAATACCATAACCTGGCTGTAGCACAGTTCAAAATTCAAATAGGGAAACCACACCAACTGCCATCAACTGCCATTCCAATCTGACACACTGACAGTTGAAGTTTCTTACCTATTTGAATTTTGAACTCAGCTGCAGCCACCACTGGTCCTCACACTTGAAGCAAAGCCATGGATCTGGCTGAGCATAATTAAAACCCTAGGGTGCTTTTAAAGCTAGCCTACTTTAAACGGTTTTGGTGTTCAAGGAATTATGTGCCTTTAAGGAATTATTTAGTAAAAATCCTATCCTCAATGCACCCCAACAGTCCATGTTTTGAAGATATTCATGCTTAGGCACAGGTGACTAATTAGCACTTGGTATCAGTCTGATTATACAATCTTTCACAAGCAGGGATATACCTAAAGCCTGGACTGTTTGGGCACCTTTAGGACTGCAATGGTTTAGTACAGGGGTAGCCAACTCCAGTCCTCGAGAGCTACAAACAGTTCATGTTTTCCAGCTCACCTCACAGGTACACAGGTGCACTCATTACTGACTGACACATTTTAAAAGATCTACAGATGCAGCTAAATACTTCACTTGTGATTCTGGGAGGAGACAAAAAAACGTTAACTCTCGAGGACTGGAGCTGGCGAAGTTTTGTACATTGTTCAATAACCAGACTCATGGTGAGGAGGGGGGTATGCTGCCAAGGGAGAGTTACTGGTAAGCCCTGGGCTCCCTGAAAGCTTAATCCAGCCTTGGCAAGCAGTGGCAAAATTACTGTATGATCTGTTGCTTCCCATGTCAACATTCTATGATTCTCTAAATTAGATAGGAGAAAATTGGTGGGAAGAACCTGCACTAAAAATTGGGAATTGTCAATGTTGGGATAGAAAGGTTGGGGAAAGAAACTGACTATAATTAAAGGTAAATCCTAGACTAACATCACCTATCAGCCTGTGCACTCAGCTATGGCTTTAAGAGATATGATGGTCAATGGTGCACCCCCGAGTAGTAACACGTTTAATTGGATTTCGCAAAAATAGAGGCAAGAATATTGTTGTTTTTTTTTCTCATATAAAAAAAATCTTTTTTCTTATTATTTTTTTTCTTAATTTATTCATTTTTGTACATTGAACTAAAAAATATATAGTTTAAAAATTATTTCACTTGGCATTAAAAAAATATATATATAAAAATGTACATAAATTATCTAAGCAGCTGAGCAACCTTTAGATTGGGGATTAAGAGTGCACCCCACCCGAGTTTCTTTTCTCCTTTCTGTTTCCAATTCTCTAAATTAGGCCAAAAGTCCTTTAATAGAATTACATTTCCTGTTCAAGGAAAACAAGAAACTACAAGGACACACATTAGGGTCAATTCAAATATGAGTGAGTTGGGTCCTACAAAACATTTTCAAGGTACTGTACATTTATCTAAAAATATCAATATTGGGTTAAATGATATAGGACATGAATGTAATAGTGTTGTAATGTTGGGAGATGGCTTTTACAACTTTAAAATAGTACATACTTTTTAATACAATTGTTGCTTATCATTTTCCATTGTTAATTAAATAATCAGTCATTTTACATCTTTTAAGATACTCCACAGTTTTCATATGGTCACTAACAGCCTTCTATACAGTCCTGCTATTTTTAGTTGCCACTCTTTCTGGGTCACAAAGATTAACCCACTTTTTCATGTACAGCTGCATTCGCTATTTGTAGACAACACACAGCATGTTTAAAAAAGGGGCAGACTAGATGGGCCAAGTGGTTCTTATCTGCCGTCAAATTCTATGGGCCTTATTCTAGTTCACTCTTTCTGACAAAATCCTTCTTAGATGTACAAAACCATGTGCACTGCAGGGGGGCAGATGTAAAATGTGCAGAGACAATTAGATTTGGGTGAGTTATTTTGTTTCTGTGAAGGGTAAATACTGGCTGCTTTATTTGGTACTTGTGTACAATCACGGCTCCCACAATGTCCATCGCATAGCAAAAAATCGCATGTGATTTTTAACAGAAATGCATCCAAATGCATTGAAATTAGTATCAAACATGTTCAATGGCCCACAAATGTCATTTTTGAGGCTGTACCACCCCCACTATCAACACGAACCCGAAGCGTGGCGAGTGCAGCGAGCCCGCGAGGGGCGGCGGTACGCGTCCTACAACCTTTTCATACCCCCACTATCCACGTCGGCGTGGAGTTGAGAATCGAAAGTGCCGAGCCCGAAGCGTGGCGAGCGCACACGGATACCTTCACAGGTATAGGCGCCCCCTCGCGGGCTTCACAGGTGTCCGCGTCCGCTCGCCACGCTTCGGGCTCGGTGGCTCGCTGCGCTCGCCACACTTTCTATTCTCAACTCCACGCCGACGTGGATAGTGGGGGTATGAAAAGGTCGTAGGACGCGTACTGCCCCCCCTTGCGGGCTTGCTGTGCTCGCCACGCTTCGGGTTCGCGTTGATAGTGGGGGTGGTACAGCCTGAAAAATGACATTTGGGGGCTATTGAACATGTTTGATACTAATTTCAATGCATTTGGATGCATTTCTGTTAAAACTCGCATGCAATTGCATGCGATTTTTTTTAAAAATGCTTAAAAACTGCAAAAATCGCATCCCATCGCATGCCACTACATATGGCATGCGATGGGAGCCGTGAAAGTACACAAATACCCTTTATTTTTACACTGCAATATAGATTTCACTTTGAAGTAAAACCCCACCCAAATCTAATTCTCTCTGCACAAGTTAAATCTGCCCCACCTGCAGTGCACATGGTTTTGTCCATCTAAAGCCCTGTACACACGGCAGCGATATATTGCTCAGTATTCCGTTTGCATCAGCGACCAGAGATGGTTGCTGATGAAAAAGAAACTGCCGTTGTAGCCTGGCAGTGGAAACTAGCTGGTTGCAGGAGCATGTTCCTGCGATCAGCGATCACTACGGGGGAGAAAATGGGAGCGTGCACCTGGCGATTGATTGCCGGTACACACTCCCATGCCTGGCAATATGGTCGCTCAGCGACCATATTTCCAGCGATATTAAGAAAAATCACCCACGTGTGTACACACCTTGAGAAGGATTTTGTCAGAAAGAATGAACTAGAGTAAGGCCCTATGTTTCTATGTAACCTCACGACAAGTCTGTTTAAAATCATTTCTAGCCTTTATTGTGTGAGCACATTGGGGTTTATTCTAAGTCTTTCTCTAATGGTCAAAACCATGTTAACTGCAGGTGGAACAAATGGAACATGTGCAGAAAGAGTTATATTTAGGTGAGTTATTGTGTTTTGTTTTTGTGCAGGGTAAATACTGGCTGCTTTATTTTTATACTGCAAATTAGATTTCAGGTTGAACACACCTCACCCAATTCTCTCTCTGCACATGTTACATTTGCCCCACCTGCAGTGCACATGGTTTTGACCATTAGAGAATCATTTTGTTAGTGAGATCCTTATTGAATAACATCCTATTGCCACCATGTTGGAAAGTTTTGTGGAGCAGGTTTGCTACTCACATCTAAGTGAATTGACCCCATTAAAATAAATTGGGTAATTATATGTTAGTTGGGCGCCCACTATAGTTACTACGCTCATACCCCCACTATCCATGTCGGCATGGAGATGATTTTATATAGTGTGGCGAGCACAGCGAGCCACCGTGCTCGAAGTGTAGCGAGCCCTGTGAGGGGGTGCTGAAAACTAAGCAAATAGCTTAGTGGGTGCCCAACTAACATATAAAAACCATAAATTTAAATTAAATGACTCCAAGAACATCTTAAGACCCCAATACACTATGCGACTTCTCAGAGGTGAGAGGAATTGCATCCAATTCCCTCCATGAGCCATCCAGCAACTTCCTAGGAGGCTCAAATGCAATTTGGCACTTTGATTTTTTTTATCGCATGTAAAGACTTTCGGGGAGCTGCAGTAGTGGCAAGGGGGCAGGAGAATAAAAAAAAAAGAATCAGCAGCCTCCTGTTCTGGCGGCCACTGATTGGCTGAGAGAGCTCTCTCAGCCAATCCGCTGCCGCCCATTCTTTTGAATGTTTTTTTTATCAAATGTCCTGCCATGCTCCCTGGACTTGTAAATAAGTGTGCGCCAGAGGTGCAATTAAGATTTATCTTATGTTCTGCATGTCTGACCTCTGTCTCAGACCCGATGCGCATCAGATTCAATGTCATACATACACTATCTGGACTGATTTCACACAATTTATTGGCCTGATCCACAACAATAAGGTGAAATTGGGCCCAAATCGCGTAGTGTATGGTGACCTTTAGTTTCGGACTGAATGACATGTGTCATAAAAGGGAATCATTTTTTCCTATCCTCACTTTCACTTTTGAGAATACAACACATTTTTTTCATTCACTGGTTAGAATATATACATGATTCATGTTCTATTCACATTTGACCCTTATTTAGTTTGTATTAAACTATGGGAATAACAGAATCGTTTATGTTTCAAAGGTCAAAAGCGTTGATTTTTTCAATTTTCTAAATACACTATTTTATGTCCTGTGTTTCCAATTTATTTTAGGCAGAGCAGCTTTACAAAGCCTCACAGGTTTTTTTTATGTGTTGAATGTAAATAGTGAGGTTTTATCATTATACAAAAATATATTGAACGGCATGATTTTAGTTCTGAATTTTACAGTTGTAAATAATAGAAACTCATTTTGATAAATAAAAGTCAGTTTTCATGTAAAACATGAAATTCTCTGGTAACCCAAACTTTTGAGTGGTAGTGTGTATATACACTACCATTTAAAAGTTTGAGGTCACGCAGACAATTTTTGTGTTTTACATGAAAACTGACTTTTATTTATCAAATGAGTTTCAAAATGAATAGAACATACAGTATAATCAAGACTTTGGCAAATAATGTTAAAAATAATACATTTTTAATTGAAATAATAATTTTGTCCTTCAAACTTTGCTTTTGTCAAAGAATACTCCTTTTGCAGCAACTACAGCTTTGCAGACCTTTGGCATACTAGCTGTTAATATGTTGCGCTAATCTGAAGAAATTCCAACCCACACTTCCTGAAGCACCTCCCACAAGTTGTATTGGCTTGATGGGCACTTCTTGAGTAACATACGATGAAGCTGCTCCCACAACAGCTCAATGGAGTTGAGATCTGGTGACTGCACTGGCCACTCCATTACAGACAGAATACCAGCTGCCTGTTTATTCCCTAAAGAGTTCTTGGATAATTTGGAGGTGTGCTTTGGGTCATTGTCCTGTTGGAAGAGGGAATTGGCTCCAATCAAGAGCTATGGCATGTTGTTGTAAAATTGAGTGATAGCCTTCCTTATTTAAAATAAGTTTTACCGTGTTAAAATCTCCCACTTATTAGCCTTATATTTGAAGAACAAGAATAGTCTGTAGATTTTCACATAAAAGTTCTCTTTTTTTTCTGGCCATTTTGAGTGTATAATAGAAGCCACAAATGTGGTGATCCAAATACTCAACGTGCTCAAAGGAAGGCCAGTTTTATAGCTTCTCGAATGAGCAAACCTGTTTTCAAGGGTTTTGTAATCATCAAGTCTTCTACCGCAATTAGCAAACACAATGTATCATTAGAACACTGGAGTGATGGTTGCTGATAATGGGCCTCTATACACCTGTATAGATATTCATTTAAAAACCAGATGTTTGCAGCTAGTATAGTCTTTTACCACATTAACAGTGTACAGAGTGTATTTCTGATTAATTTAATGTTTAATGACAAAAACAGTGCTTTTCTTTAAAAAAAATAAGAATATTTCTAAATGACTGTAGTGTGCGTGTATGTATGTATGTGTGTGTTATATATATATATATATATATATATATATATATATATATATATATATATATATATATATACACACAGTTTTGCTCATAAATTTACATACCCTAGCAGAATTTGTGATTTTCTGGCCATTTGTCAGAGAATATGAATGATAACTCCAAACTTTTCTTTCACTTGTTGACCCATTTGTGTCAACTTGTGTGCATGGTATCAGGCCAAAATCTCCAGGGTATGTAAACTTTTGATCAGGGACATTTGATTAGTTTATGTTGTCATTATGATTTAAAAAGAGCAAACACAGTTGTTTGGCAATAAATGGCTTCACCCAACCACTAACCATGAGTGAAAGAAAAGTTTGTGAGTTATCATTCATATTCTCTGACAAATGGCCAGAAAATCACAAATTCTGCTAGGGCATGTATACTTACAGCCATGGTTGCCTGATGAAAATGTTGCATCAAAGACATTGAAATGTTGCTGATATACCTGTGTACAGCCAGATATTTCTTGCCGTGAGAGACGCACCTCCCCCCCAGATCTGAGGAGCAGCTGTCCTTCCCTGTTGGAGATAGAACTCATATAGAGAGGTGCACTATACAGGGAAGGAAAACTTTTATCCTAGAATTTTATTGGTGTTTACACACTTGCATACTACTAAGCATATTAAACGCTCTTATTCCATTCTATAGAGCCAAAACCAGAAGTGATATATCAATACGTAGAAGAACGAGTTTTCTTCCCTCTCTCCCGATACTTACTGGATATTTGATTTTCTTTTTGGAAAAAAAAGAACTGTGATTGTACCCCTGATGAAGTCTCTTTAGATGAAACGCGTTGGAACATTTCTCATGGTTTTAGCCGGTGACAAATTTGAAAGAAATTAATAAACAAGAAATTGGATGAAATTTTCTGGTCTGCTTCACTGAACTTTTGGATCGCCATATATATGGACTTTATTTATTTATTCTAGGCGCCACACCACAACTGTATATTCTATTTTATATATATATATATATATATATATATATATATATATGTGTATATATATATATATGTACACAAGACCTGCACTCTCACCCTATAAGGAGGTAGCCGCTGGGGTGCCGTATAAATAGCAGTGTATATACAGGAACAGGTCCCTGTTACCCCTTTCCATGCTGCTGTTTTTGTTGCCTCTTTGGAATTCAACTGCCTTGAGAATGGTCCAGTAGGACCGAAACGTCGGCAGGCTCCTTATTGTCCTAAATAAAAACGGGACCCACTGTTCCTGATGACCTTTACTACTGAAGTCTGGTGAGTGCTGTTTTCCCTCTGTGAGCTACTGTGTATATATATATATATATATATATATATATATATATATATATATATATATATACAATAATACAATACATTAATATGTACTGAAACAGGGAAGTTACATTGGTAAGGTACTGTATCACTTTTGTTGTTTTGGACACATACTGTTTCACAATTAAATGACAGTGTTTTGGCTCTATTTATACCTTTTTGTGTTCCAATGGTTCAATGCTATATATTCTATTAATATTAGCCATGTCAAATTGTCCTTTATGGTACTTGTTTCCTATCTGGGCGCCCACTAAGTTAATTGAGCACCATGCTATTCTCCGTAGTGAAATCTGATCGCATCGCATCGTACACATACACGATATTGAACGATGCGATGCGATGCGATGCGATCCGATTCGATTTCCCATAGGAAACAATGTTAAATGGCTCAATTTAGCCAAATTATCATAGGAACAATAGTAAATGGGCCAAAAACACCCCTGAACATTGAAATGTCCCCCCAAAAGTAGTTGACGCCACCCCGCCATCAACGTGAACCCGAAGCGTGGCGAGCGCAGCGAGCCCGCGAGGGGCGGCGGTACGCGTCCTCCGACCTTTTCATGCCCTACTATCCACTAGGGCGTGGAGTGAGAATAGAATAGTGTGGCGAGCGCAGCGAGCCACCGAGCCCGAAGCGTGGCGAGCGCAGCGAGCCCCGCGAGGGGACGCGGATACCTTCACAGGTAAACGCGTCCCTTTGCGGGCTTTCCAGGTGTCCGCGTCGCCATGGACACCTGGGAAGCCCGCGAGGGGACGCGTATAACTGTGAAGGTATCCGCGTCCCCTCGCGGGGCTCGCTGCGCTCGCCACGCTTCGGGCTCGGTGGCTCGCTGCGCTCGCCACACTATTCTATTCTCACTCCACGCCCTAGTGGATAGTAGGGCATGAAAAGGTCGGAGGACGCGTACCGCCGCCCCTCGCGGGCTCGCTGCGCTCGCCACGCTTCGGGTTCACGTTGATGGCGGGGTGGCGTCAACTACTTTTGGGGGGACATTTCAATGTTCAGGGGTGTTTTTGGCCCATTTACTATTGTTCCTATGATAATTTGGCTAAATTGAGCCATTTAACATTGTTTCCTATGGGAAATCGGATCGCATCGCATCGCATCGCATCGCATCGTTCAATATCGTGTATGTATACGATGCGATGCGATCCGATTTCAGTACGGTGCCGTACGTAGAAAACCTGGGCGCCCAGATAGGAAACAAGTACCTCCTTTATTTCCATGCATTTATTTATTATTTTATTCTTTAAATTCATTTTATTTTATTTGTATTTTTTGTACAGTAATTAAGTTCCATTTATATAGTTTATTCTAAACTTAATTACTTTAATAAGCGATGAGCAGAATAAGTGAGTTGTCATTATGTTAAGATGCAATAAAAAACTGATTTCTTGTTGTGGACAGTATACAGAATTATTAAATAATTATTAAGCCCAAATTCTAATTGGCATATAGACAAGTTGAGAGCAACTGTATTAAGATGCATTAGACTAAGCTCTCTACCAGTATAGCTTTTAGTTAGTTTTGAGATTGTTCCCCTTTAGGAATGAATTAGTGTTTTACTTAGATTACTAAGATTCATTTATCGGAGCTATGTTTTGTAATACATTCTTGTTATAATTTTTATGACTGATCTATTTTACTATCCTTTCCTCTGACCTCAACCTTATCCCATTTATTAAAACAGTTTCCAACTGTTCTCCACAATTGTTGTACTTATTAGTTACCTGACCTCATTGCAGTCCCATTTAATCTCACTACACCGCTGCCTTTATTTTATTTTTTCTTTAAACATTTGAAGTAGTTTCATATCTATGCCTTGACCTTCTCTAAGTCTTCAGGAAGTAAGACATTTCAGATGTAATAACCTTTAATCCTGCATAAGAGAACTGCTTTAAGAAGTTATATAGCCAATTTGTCATGGTTTTAGCATATGTGTCATGTTGATGAGACTGGGAATATTGTTATTTGTGCCCTGTGTACTGTATAATACCTTTCTGTGTATATCAGGTTTTTTTTTAATCTGCCAGGTGTAAACCTTAAATAGAGTTCTCAGACAAATTAATATATAATTCCCAAATGCCATCTCTAATTAATGCAGTACCATCTGTATTACTGGTGGTTTAAAAAATGATTGTTGTCAACTTTTTTAATTTATATAGCTCCCACATTTGCAAAACGTCCATTTGCAAAGTGGGGGGCGGACATTCGCACGATCGGCAGGCAGTATTAGTCGACTAGTTAAGCAGTGAAGTTACGCTGCTTAGGGAGTCAGCCAGAATCATCCACAATATGCAGAAGTTTGCAATCAGAAAATTGTTCATTAACAAAAGTCACTGCTCTAGTGGAATGTACAATCCAACATACACTACCTATCAAAGACAAACATGCACACTAGGGGTGAGATTTAATAGGATGAGAGATTCAGAAAGTGAGAGATTTGGTGAGAAATCTCCAGTTTTTTTAAAGCGGCAATCATTTACACTGCTAAACCAGTTTGATTTTGCAGTGTAAATGATTGCCGCTTTAAAAAAAACTGGAGATTTCTCACCAAATCTCTCACTTTCTGAATCTCTCATCCCATTAAATCTCACCCTAGGGATCATTTATTTAAATAAATTATTATAAAATACTATTATTTAAATTAATTATTTACATTTTTCATAAGTGGAATATAGTAAATATTACATATAGATTTTTTTTTTAGATTTGTATTTATTTCCTTATTTTTACATTTTCTTTCCTAAAGTGGAATTGAAAGCCCATATAATGTATGAGCTTTCAGTTCTATATTGCATGTGTGAAATGGCTAGCAAGGTTACATATGCTCATACGCCTCAAGACAGGACCGGTGATGCGGCAAGTTCAGTCAGTAGCACTTGGTAGATGAATATCCCTCAGTTGTTCTAGCAATATTTCAATGATAAATAGCATATTTTGATTATACATTTTCTGTTGCTGCGATAAGCAATGATGGAAATTCTATGTTATTGCTGCACATGGATAATAGGACCATTATAGTATATTGCTGTTTAGTCCAATACATTGCAAAGTATAAGTGCTCTTAGAATTTACAACACATGACTGAAATACTTTAGAACTGTCTTCAGTATTGTATTGTTGTTTTTATTGTTGTATTGGTCTAAAGGGAGCTACTATACTAGAAGTGATAAATACAATGATGATACAAATGATACAAATGTGTCTCCATTTTTTAATATGTGTGCACATTTCAGAATTTCTAACAAAATGTGACTTAAGATCTTTTATAAAAAAGATATATATCCTTCAGGTCTTTTCATGTTGACATTTCATTATGTTGACATGATTACTGTCAATGTGGATATTGTGAGCACATCAACGTACTGCATGTCAATGTTATGGCCATGTCAGCATTCTCATGTCAACATGAACAATGTCAACCAAATATACAACAACCATTTTGTTAAGTTTCGAACATTGACAAAAGACAAATGAATAAAAGAGGGGTCTGTAGGGCCTTTTCCTTAGTCAAAGTTTGCATTTTTGTGTCAATATACTGCCTTACTTTAAAATTATGGTGCACTACAGTTGCAAGCAGGCCCAGTCTGCTAGGGTATGTTGACAAACGTGGTTCTTCAAGTGCCATTATACCCTGAAAGGCCTTAAAATTGGCCATGACATAGCTTGCTTGTTACTGTAGTGTACCAGTATAGGACAATATTATTAATGTTAAAAGTATTGACTTAAACAGCAAAGGCATTAGTGCTATGTACACTAGGTTTGTTTTGGTGTACCCGACTACCTTGGTGGCAAGTAATCTAGGACTGGAGTAATGGTGAGTTCATAGAGGGAATACTGCTGGTCTTACCTTTATGACTCCACAACCCAATGCTGGTCAGGCAAAGTGCTGAGTGCCGCTGAAAAAAATCAGAGGGATTATATGCTCGGTGTTCCACCATTGTCTTTTATTTCCAGCCTCAAACTATTATGGCTAGATATTAATCAGCCATGTCTGTTTTTTCATTATTGGATGGTGTTTCAATATTTTATTGTACCCAAAATTCCCTATAGCGATAACATTTCTTATAATTGCTTTGTTGTCAAACAATTATTTCAGTTCCTTAATGGATTCCTTACATAGGCCTGCTTGTACTATGCATGTGGTACTGCAATTTCATAGGAGAGCAAGTTGCGTTTATAATCAATTAGCTTTTTTTTGTAATAGGACATTGTTATCAGGCTAGTATTCTCTAAATCAGGCCTAGTCAACATGTGGATCTTCAACTGTTGTGAAACTACACATCCCAGCATGCAGTGCTACAGTTTTAGCATTATATAATAGCAAAACTGTGACAATGCATGCTGGTACTTATAGTTTCACAACAGATGGAAAGCCACGGGTTTGCCATGCCTGATACAAAGCTACCCTTTTTTTGTAGATTTCCCTTTTTTTCTCTTTAGCATGTTCAGATTTAAAATTCATGTATTTAAAAGTAAACTCATAGTTAAATAATTGAATTAAAATAAATACTAACACATTAGCATTTATTTTCATTGAAATTGATACCTTTGTGCAGATATAAGTTTGTATTACAAAATGTAATTTTAATGTCAGTTTTAGTTTAATTTTTATTTCTCTTGTTTTGCTTCGGTCCTTTATTTTATTTTTGAAATATGGGGGGTATCACATGGAGATCACTAGTTGCCGGACATGAGTATGAAGTAAAGTTAGTACCTAATGGTGCTAAAATGTAACATTATAATACTGTAATCTTGCAGCACCCCAGTGGTATGTTTATTGTAGTATCTACCTACATATAAGCCAGATAGGTTTATATGTAGCCACTGTTCCCAGAAAATTCATAATTTGATAGTTTATTGAGGGGCTCCCCACTCCTTCAGGGTCCCTGCCTGGGCTGACAAGCCACAGGGATGAATGCTTTGGCAGGGGGAACTTGAATAAATAGTTTCCCCCAGCTGTGGCATTACCCTGTTGGCTGTTTGGGCTGAGTGCTGGTTGCCAAAATAGGGGAACCTCTACTCATTTTGTCCCCCATAATTTGGGAACCAGGACCGGCCCTTGAGCGTGGTTTTAGAAATCCTGGGGATCCCCTATGTTTTTGTCCCCATAATTTCTAAAACCTGGACCCGTTCTTTGAGCTCTGGGCTGGTCATGCTCAGGAGGGGGAAGCCCAGGCCGCTTTTTTATTTTTATTTTTACTGGGACAGAACCATGCACAGATCTCACTGGTCTATTTTTTTTTTTGCATTTTTTATTAACATTTACCAAAATAGCACCCTATTACATTTGCGTGTTGTATACTTTATAATGGGAAAACATCTCAATGCGAATTGAAATGTGAGAAAAAAGCGACAGGTCAAAATGTGAGATTTTCGCAGCAAAAAGTGTAATTTTTTTAACGCTATTCGCATCCTATTACACGTGCGATGTTCAGAAACGTTTTTTAACAAAAACTCTCAAAAGTCTAAAAATTACAACCTATTACATTTCACCCATAAGGTCATTCAATAATCAAATGACTGCACAGTGTTCACATCGCATATGCATGAGGCCAAATAATGAAAAAATGTTGGCACGCATAAATGTTGCAGGGTAGTCACAGTTTGATTGACAGGAAGCCCGTGTTTAGGGGCAGAAACATTGCATTTTCTGGGTGTGTTTGTGCAACACAGGCATTTTTTTTTTGGTGGATCTCTGACATCAGCGATGACTACTTCCAGCCTGGTTCATGAGCAGATTAATGGAAGCCCTAGACAGGTGCAAGAAACCTGTGAAATGGTCTGTGAAAACATTACTATTTTGATGCATTCAAAATATTGCAACGGGCATATTTTCTTTCTGTCTGGGTGGCGCCTTTCTGCTCACGGTCCACTGTAAATTCTCTTTTTAGTGATCCATGCTGAATTAGGTCCATTTTGTGTTGTCTAATGCTAAGGGAGCTCATGGTTTAAGGAAATAATAAAACTTGGAGGATTATGATACTGGTGTTAAATAATGGGTTTGAAAATATGGGGAATAAGTTCATTTACAGTAGTTGGGAATTATAATGTGCTGACAAACTTCAAAGGGGTTAATACTCTACACAGCACAACCCTTTTCTGTCATATTTGAAGCTGAGCATAAAAATTAAGATATACAGTACTACTAGATGGAGATCAGAAAATCAGAAGTCCACCTATATTTATAGGGTTTGGATGGGAAGCTAGCTCATCATCTTAATGCACATAATGGGTGAGATTTAATAGGATGAGAGATTCAGAAAGTGAGAGATTTGGTAAGAAATCTCCAGGTTTTTTAAAGCGGCAATCATTTACACTGCAAAACCACACTGGTTTTGCAGTGTAAATGATTGCCGCTTTAAAAAAACTGGAGATTTCTTACCAAATCTCTCACTTTCTGAATCTCTCATCCTATTAAATCTCACCCAAGGTGTCAGTAGTCTTATCATAATGAGGCTGGAAAGAACCAACAGACTGTGAAGGTCAAGGAGTCCAGGAAGGCAGGAAAATGGTAAAACTAGCAGTAACAACATTTTGTTTGATAGCATTTCACAAAATTGGCAAAGTTATAGTATAGTTGCTATTGCCTAGACCTCAGCTAAATGATTCTTCCTATTTCATATTTATTTTGTGCCAGGAATAAAAAAAATGCAGAATCAAAAGGCGGCACTACCCACGGATCGCAGTGGTTTGCATGTCATTTGCATGTAATTTGCATACGATTTGCATGCAATGCAATTTAGCACACCCCCACTATCCACGTCAGCCCGAACTGTGGCGAGCACAGCGGTACGTATCCTCCCGACCTGTTCATACCCCCACTATCCACGTCGGCGTGGAGTTTATCTTATAAAGTGTGGCAAGCACAGCGCCCATAGTGGGCCCCACGAGGGGACATGGAAAATGAGCCCGAAGCGTGATGAGCGCAGTGGATTACATGACATGTATTACTTGACGTGTAACAGCGTCCCCTTATGCTTACGTTACGCTTCAGGCTCATTTTACGAGTGTGCTCACCACACTCCTGGCTCAGTGGCTCGCTGTGCTCGCCACACTGTATATGATCAACTCCATGCGGGTGTGGATAGTGGGGGTATGAACAGGTCGGGACGGCGCGTACAGTTTTACAGTGTTTTCTTGGAAAAATCATATTTTTCTGTTATTTTTGCTACATATGAAGGGATACCCGATCATCTCTTTAAAAACTATTTCTAAGATTGTTGTTACTATAGATATTCTAAAAAAATATATATAATTATTTTCGAGTGATGGTGGACAAGAAATATCCATAGATATAATACAATTATTTGTCTTCCTTGTCATCATCTCTTTCCAAATCTTCTCTTGTTGGAGCAAAGACCTCTGCCTGAATAATTTCTTATACAAGAGATAAATTCAAAGGATAGTGATCCTAATGCTTTTAACTCCTCAAAGCAACTCAACAAAGATCTAAATTGTGTTCTAGCATAAAAATATGCATTACTAAAAGAATAATGTGTATTCTCTAGGTCCAACTAATTGACATACCTCCTACTGCAGTTTATATTTCGTTGGCTTTAAAAGTATCTTACAGTGCTTATAAAATAATGCTATTTTTATATATTTTGATTGTTGAGATAACTGAAGAAGCTACAGCCTACCAACCTTCTTTGTGGATGCCCCTTCTGGAAGGGGGCAGCCAAGTCAGCAAACATGATGGTGTGGCTTAATCTTAGGTTGGCTGTTAGGGGGTGTAAGTGCTCAGTTGCATCATCATGGGCAATGGCCAGATTGAAGGCATAGTAAAGATAGAGGGGGAAGCTATAATGACATGATTCAGCACAAATTATAACCTTGGACAGCCCACTTTTGTAGACCGTGTCAGGGGTTCTTTGGAGGTACCCAGTTCCAGACAGCTAGTCTGCTGTTTTGGGGGCAGTGTGGGAGCATCACCCTTTTTCAGTATGAGCAAAAGTCATTGCTTTTCTAAAGGGTTATATTATACCTCCCAAAATTGGTGGTCCATGGAGCTGGACACTGTCTTCACCAAGACATGTGTATGGCCACAAAAGGGGCACAATATAATAGAAAGGGGGTGGAAATTCATGGCAACCCCATTTGCATCAGGGTGGGGGCATGCCCAGCACTCTCCAAGATTCTGTTCTGCACCCAGGCTACCACTACACTATGGAGGTTATTCTGGTCCGTTCACATGGACCAGAATACTTGCATGGGGATCGATGGTGGTATATGTGCATATTTCTGCACATGTGAATACAGCAGGTGCATGCATCCACAGCAAAAAGTGTGTTCACCGGGCGCACAAACCCAAGTGTGCTAGTGGGGGGCATGAAGGGGCGTGGGATAGCGGGCCGGGTCATTTACATATGGGAACACCCAGCATTTCATGGGCATTCCCTTGAGAACGCCGGGCATTCTAATGCAAATGTCCCACTGCTAATTGCGCAGCACACTATTTCTTTGTTGACATCAGTGGATGTGATCGGCATCTGGTGGACTGCAAATTTGGCAGCCTTGCGAGTCAACCAAAATAAGGTCCTATGAATGCTAGCCACTAGCATGTGCCAGTAGCATGTCAAAGACTACCAGTAAATTCTTATGCAAAAATCTATTTGTTTTACTTAGCCCAGCTTTTCTGTAAGGCTGCTGCTCCCTGTGTCTGAGTCATCCGAAATACATAAGCTACAGGCAGAGAAGCAAAAAAAAAGTAAGAGGATAAATAAATAAATAAATAACAATGAATAAAAGTCTATTCTATTGTTGTGTGAGGCAATTTTCACCCAGTGAATATTTTACCTGTTTTCTTCCACAAAATGGATTTAAAACAAAACAACCCAACAGAATCCATTCAAGGTAGGAAGCCGGTGCAAGGGAATGCAGGCAGCGTTTCTCTGTGAGACCAGCACACACAGTGGGAAGTCGGGCTCCTCACGGCAGGTGCTTGGCTAAAAAGTAAAAATCAAAATAACTTTTGGCGCAAAACATATATAATAAACTGAATCAGAAATAGAAATGTTCCCTGTACTTTTACAAAACAGAAAAATGTCAATATAATGCATCATGGGGAAGATGTAAATCATATTCTCCAGACTTTTCGGAAAAGACAAAAGCATACATTCCTCTAGTGTTATTATATTTTATTTATAAAATGCTGATATACAGATGTTTTCTCAAACACCTATCCTCAATGCACCATGCAGTGCAAGACACCTGTCGTGAATGCCTTGTGCCTGTACAACTACTGCATTTTTTTATAAATGTACCTTACCTGCACTGCACACACAGTGAAACACCACTTAGGGCCTGATTCAGTATCGCTCACTAAGCAATGGTCATACACCTGCCGCCCAACCACCCCGTGAATCCCCTTTTAAGCATACAAATGGATGTGTATGCTGACACCTGCGTTTATATGGGGACACCCAGCATTTTTCTGGATGCACCCGACATTTTTATGGGCACACCCAGGAAACACTGGGCATCCCCATGCGCCATCCCCATGTCCTTCGCCTGCCCGTCCCACTCTGTGTGAACACATCGGTGACTGTGATAGTTACCATAGACATTTGCACAGTGACACTGCACATGCATGTATCACTAATACGCAGGGGCAGATTGGGAATTAAAACCAGCCCGGGAAATATCTTGAAGCAGCCCTAATGGTCAGGGAGGGGGGCGGGGACCTGTTGCGCGCCAGATTTTTTTAGGGGGCCTGTTTCAACTAGGCCATGCCCCATTTTTGCAGCTGTGGAGGCATGGCTGGTGGCTCTCTGAGCTGCTGGCTATGTCCCCAGCCCCTCAGGCTGCAGAATAGGCTCATGCACACAGCATCTATTCTGCAGCCTGTGTGGCTGGGGAGATAGAGACAGGGGGGTGACAGGGAGTCTCCCAACTGCCCCCCGCCACCTCCATGGGACACATAATATGGGCCACCTCCCTTAAACACATTATGCACCATAACTAGAGGTCCCTTTTTCTATCAAAAAACCTGTACACCTTATGCCACACAGTATGAGCCAATATGTACATTATGAGATATAGATAGATAGATAGATAGATAGATAGATAGAGAGATCCAGGTGGACCGGCACTCCAATGGATAGCTTTCACCGGTGCCCTACATCTTCAGGTAAGCATTTCATGAGGTGGGTAGGTGCGGCACTCAGCTTTCTCGTACAAGAAAAAAGGATGACAGGACCATGTCGACGTGTTGTGTCAAAGTTTCAGTGCTTTTATTTGTGCACTATCATCAGGATGATAGTGCACAAATAAAAGCACTGAAACGTTGACACGACACGTCGACATGGTCCTGTCGTCCTTTTTTCTTGTACGAGAAAGCTGAGTGCAGCGCACCTACCCACCTCTTATTATATATATATATATATATATATATATATACACATACACAGTCCCAGAATCGCAGCACTCAAAACATTTTTCTTAGTAAATCGATAAGCAGGTTTTAATAAAGCAACATTTCAATTCCAATTAGGTATTTTAATCAGGCATGAAATACAATAAATGTCTCTTACGTTATAAGACCAATCAAGTGCTGCACGCCTGGACCGATGTGACCACGCACCCTCAAGCATCTCAATGACATCACACGCTGACCAGTGATAGGCTGTCAGCGTCCTGTATGCAAAGTGAAAACCATCACCATCAGGGGCTGGCTGGTACTTTAGACTGGGGGGAGTGTCCAAGAGCACTGGCCCATAAGAAACCACCCATTCTTAAATCGATTACAGACAGACTGGCACAGCCACCGCTACACAGTACCCATACCAAAATGGTAACAAGCATGATAATTAATAGTCCCCCATAAACAACTGAAATACTGAAATGCTCCATTGGGCACCCAGTCACAAGGGCCGCATAAAAAAAAAACAATTGAAAGCTATCCATAGACATTATGAAACTCCAATACATACATTGACATACAGGGTAATGAGAACAGTGGTATGTGGGGGGACACTGGAGTAGATGGGTTAGATATTGCGAAGAGGGGCACTGAGTTGGATGTGGAGGGAAGGGGGAGAAAATGGGCCGACAGGGTGGAAGACACTGCATTTGGGGGGTCAGTGAGACAGTAGGGGTGACACTGGGCTGGATGGAGTGGCTTTGCAAATGGGGGGGGGGCTAGATGAAAAAGTGGGTAGAGAATAGGGGATGTGAGGGACAATAGACAAAAAAGGGGGACATTAGACTTTATGAGGGAGGCAGATTTTGACTACATTGGCTGGAATTTCTTGCTGGGGGCAGTTAAATGGGTAGTGGGCAGGTTTGAGAGGGAAGGGGGGAGTCACTGGATGGGTAGGGTGGGAGAAGAAACTGCAATGTGATTGTGAGAGGAGATACAGAAGGCTGGAGTAGTGGGGACACTGGGCTGAATGAGGGGAGAGGACTGGACTGGCTTGTGTTTTATAGTAGGTGGGTAGTGAAATGGGCACAGTGGGGAGAGAAGGTGGGAGACACTGTATTGGGTGAGGGGGTGGCAGTAAAGAGAGAGGACGCTGGATTGGAGAAGGAACCGGCACCAAGATGGGAGCACTAACCTGCTAATTTCTGCCTGGACTGGTCCCCGAACAGTCTCTGCAGCCACACGCACGTCACGCTGCAACACCTGTCAGCTTCAGCTGCTGGCATCTGAGGTGCTTGCTGCCTCAACAAAATGTGTCTCCCCGGCGGCCCGATGTGTCGTTCAGTGGGAGAGGCATTTGGCGCCATCCCCAGCCTCTCCCCAGCTCTGCGGCTCTGCCTTTAAACCTGCAAGTACCGCGGGAGAGGCTGTGTGCAGCCGCGCATGCGCACCAGCCCTCCCGTGGCCATTTTAAGTTTGGGTGACATGGGGCTGGCCGCGGCCATGTTTAATAAGGGCATAGTGCTGCGGCCGCTAAGCACGTAGATGGCGGTCCGCGGCCCAGCAGGGAGGGTGAGCGGCCGCAATTCAGCTCAAATAAGCCGGCCCACCGGGAAAATGCCCGGTTTCCCGGCAGGCCAATCCGCCCCTGCTGATACGCATCAGTCCCTGTAGCAAATTTTCTGCAGTCTGAATGATGTTTAATCAGGCCTTTAATCTGTACTTGATATGTGGGGCTGCAACTATTACTTGCCTATTTTCCCAATGCAGCCAGAAGGCACCCACAATTCAGGTGACACACTGTGGAAGGGTAGACTAGTCTTCTGGAGCCAATGTTACCCTCTGGACATCTCTGCAGCCATCCTTGAAAGTAAATGGTCTTGAGAGTCTGATGACATTCTACACGTTGAATCACGTCATCATAGTTCTGCCACTGCTATTCAATGTGGGGCTACAATGATGCAATCATGCATCTATATCCCTGTTCTGCCCTCCTATTATACTGACCTGGCTGCACACTCTTCGATGAGGAAGTCGGGAAGTCAATAAGCATGCTAGAACTTGAATTGCACAGGAATGAATTTTAATTGTAGAAAGTCACTGATAAAAACAACAAAACTTGGTGTGAAATAAAGCTGCGGACGCTAACTCATAACATTCTGTATGCAAATTTAGACACATTTGGGCACAGATAAACAAGTATTGCATTTAAAAAGCAGTTTGAAGCAAATATTGAATTGCCATTTTATCCCATACATTACTAGAGTTTTGTTTCAACCAGAAAGATAATCTTATAGAATGTATCCAGCTGAAAAGGTCTATTCACTAAACTATGTATAGAAAGAAAGTGGATGGAAATTAGTATCAGTTCCTGTAGTTGCCATGTTAAAGCCTGTGTTTAAAAAATTATAGTTATTGTATGTAGTTTTAGTCTACAAATTAGAGAGTAAGGTAGACACTAAGGGCAGTATTCAATCAGCAGCCACTATTTCCGATAGGGGAAATAGCGGCGGGTGCCTGTTCAATGCTGTCTTTCCCAACAGCATTGAAGAGGCATCTCGGCAGAATGGACCTGACTTTAAAAGCTGTTTTGCAGAGAACGGCTGTGGATTTTTGAGATCACAGCTGCATCTCAACGATCAACAGACATTTCCGCAGACATACCCCCTTTTCATCTGTCATAACCTGGGATTGAATACTCCCTAAGTCTATCATTTGTCACTTAGAATGAATCGGAGAGGAGGATAATTTATAGATAAGTAAAAAAGAAAGAAGGGAGTCAAGAGTGAGGGATATGGATAGATAGTAATTAAGTATAAGGGTGGTACAACCAATTCACAACACTAAAAAACAAAGACCATACATATAAGTTCAGTATAAGTGGTACTGAGGTCTAATAATAATTTGTCCAAGTAGGAAGTATAAGTACAACACATACTTGCCTACTCTCCCAGAATCTGTGGGAGACCCCTGATCATTATAAAAACCTATACTTTAAAATTGAGTTTGTACCACTTTTTCAGCTATAACAGATTCTTTGAAGGAAGGCTTTCCATAAGATTTTGGAGTGTTTCTTAAGGAATTTATGACTTTTCCTTCTGTAGAGCATTTATGAGGCCAGTCACTGATGTTGGATGTGAAGGCCTTGCTCGCAATATCCATTCCAGTTCATCTCAAAGGTACTTGATTGGGTTGAGTTCAGGGCTCTGCAGGCCAGTCAAGTTCTTCTACACCAAACTCATCAAACCATGTCTTTAAAGTCCTTGCTTTGTATTCTGGGGCACAGTAATGCCGGAATAAAAAAGGGCCATCCTCAAACTGATGCCACAATGTTGGATGCATAGCATTGTTCAAAATGTGTTGGTATGCTAAAGCATTAAGATTGTCCTTCACTGGAGATAAGGGGCCTAGCACAAACCCTGTAAAAGAGACCCATACAAGTATTCTTCCTCCACCAAACATCACAGCATATTGCTGTCAGGCAGGTAACATTCTCCCAGCATCTGCCAAACCTAGACTTACCCTTCGGATTGCCAAAAAGAGAAGCATGATTTACCACTCCACAGAACATGTTTCCATTGCTCCGCATTCCAATATTGGTGTACTTTAATCACTCTATTTAACACTTGCCATTGGACTTGGTGATGTGAGGCTTGCACGCATCTGATTAGCCATGGAAACCCATTTCATTAAGCTCCTGCCACACAGTTTTTGTTCCAGACACAAAGTTACTTGCGTTTTTTTGCTTCAGTTACTCTAAAAACATGAATCAATACAATAAAGTACAATAAACAATAACCACAAGGCATAATAACATTTATATTATGCCTAGCAATTTAATAAAAAATAAGACCAAGACAAATCAAACAACATAAAATGAGAGAAGTTATTTCTTCCATATCTTTGGAGGTTTTTGAATGGAAAATTAATAATTATATCATTATTATATTGCTGGAAAGAAGGAAGTAGTCATTTGGGTCCAATTTATGAATGACATGATTTCGATACAGGAAATAAATGACATTGACTTGGCTAATATGTCCAAGTTCAATAGATAGTCATTCTGAAAAAAGTGATTGAAGAACTGCATCTATGGGATATTAGAAAGCACTACAGGGAAAAATGTTCAACAAGCAAATAGCTGTCAACCCCATCAGGTGAAAAATCTATAGTATAACGACAATTTATTAGGATGCTGAAGATTTGCTGGTAGAAAATACTGACAACAAAGCTGAGAAATGTGCACTAGAAAGAAAACTATTATACAGTATAAACAATTCAGTTAAAAAACAGAAATATGACCTTGATTAATAAAAACTATGATATATAATAAATATAAGGAAAAAGGCTTTGTGCAATGAGTTTGTAGTCTAATTATTGTAGATGTTTTAATGAACAACCATCAACTATTACTCATAGGCAATTATAGAAAGAATCAGATTTGTTGCAGGTATGGATCGTTTGGTTGACTGTAACTAGGTCGACAGTCATTAGGCCGACACTGATGGGACATACAGCTAGGTCAACAGGGGTCTAGGTCGACATGGGTAAAGGTTGATTGGGGTCTAGGTCAACAATGGACTAGGTTGACAGGGGTCAAGGTCAGTGTTCCCTCTAAGCTGTGCGCTCGTGCGCGCGCACACAACTCGACGAGTGTGCGCACAGACATGACAACAGGGCGCACAAAGCAGAAGTGGTCCCTTTTTGCAGTTGTGCACTCAATTAATGTGTGTTTCGCCCATTAACTACATCATGTGCTTTGTTTTGAATGTTTAAATGTTTAATATCAATTTGAAGTAAAGTTAACACAAATGCTGGACGTCATTTTCCAGTTATATATAAGTGACGCACAAAAATAAAAATTTCCTTCAAAAGTTGCACAGCCAAAATCTTTTGCCGCACACAGCCTTCGTAAAATTAGAGGGAACATTGGTCAAGGTGGACACATGCGTTAGGTCGACATGGGATAGGTCGACAGTCAAAAGGTTCGACTGGGTTTTTTTTTATTGTTTTTTGACCCGAATGTTGACACAGTCAATATGGACACAATTTTAAGTGTAACATAACCATTGCATCCCTTGGTGCGCTCGCGATGTATCGGGCACACAATTTTATTCCCCCACCACGCCCTAGTTGCACATGTTGGCTCAAAGAACAGTCAAAAAAACCATGTCAACCTTTTGTCTGTCGACCTAACCCATATTGACCTAATGCATGTGTCGACCTTGACCCCAATAGACCTAGTCCATTGTCGACCTAGACCCCTGTCAACCTTCACCCATGTCGACATAGGCCCCTGTCCATCTAGCTGTATGACGACCCAAGGATGTAAGGAGGGGTGTGTGTACAGGGTGGCTGGAGGCATTTGATGTTCACCTCTATGGTGACTTAGACCTGCGGCATCCCTGTATGGGAAGAGAATGGGCATCTGACATCCACTAACATCAGCTGCCCGCCCCCCACACCCGCATCACAGCTGCATTAGCATGAAAATGCCAGACATTTTTATGGGGACGCCCATGAAACGATGGACGTTCCAATGGGTGCTAACCCTCACCGTCACCCCACGCCCCCTGTCCACACTGCTAGGTGCGAACAGGACAACTAATAAGCAATTCCCTGTGCCCACTTGCATAAAGCATCTGCATATGCGCATAAGAGTTTGCTGTGTGAATAAGCAGGCGAGCGAAGCAATTAGAATGAGTGCCAAAGTGAAGAGGTTAATGTTTTGGCTGGAGGACCTCCGTGCAACATGTCCCACAGCTGTGACATTCACTTACCTCTTTCTGGTTGGACCTGCTACTAGTTCCTGGAAATACGATGGAATCCAATGCAGTTTGTGACCCATTTTGCTGTGGTAAGGAACAGCTCATAGGCCCGATGTTGGCAGAACCCCACATATTCTCTTATTACAGTATAACACATAGAAGCACTGCACAGATCACACTCAGCTCACAAGCAGGTCTATTTTATTCTCTGTTGGTTCAAGTTCATTCTGTATTTTGAAACGTTCCTCTTATTTATTATTACTGTAGGTTGAGTTTCTGTTCCCCCCCCCTTATTTCCCCATGTCTCATCTTTCTTCCCCCTTTTTCCCTTGGGCCATGTTCTTCTGGATCCTAGTCACTTATCAACTTCTGTTCTCTCTTCTCTAAACACTGGAACAAGATGGCGGTTGTTTCACTCTATCTACTTGCTGGCTTTGATAGACTGGGAGAGGGTAATGCCTCTATCAACTTCATTGAAAGCTAACTTATAGCTAAACTTGACATCATTCCATTTACATCATAGAGTGTAGTAAGACCCAATGTAGCAATTAAAAGGCAAAAGGTCCAGTATTATCTTAAACGTTTTCGTTCAGATACTATGATGCTACAGGAAACACCTTTCTTTCTCTATCCTCATCCAGCTTGATCTGTCGGCTGCCTTTGACACTGTTGACCACCCTCTCCTGCTCAACACCCTCCGCTCCTTTGGCATCACTGGCACGTCTTCTCCTGGTTCACCTCATACCTCTCCGATCGCTCCTTCTCCGTCTCCACTCTGAGCTCCTCCTCTCCTACTACCCCCCAGCCAGTCGGTGTTTCCCAAGGGTCAGTCCTTGGCCCTCTCCTCTTCTCCCTCTACACCACCTCTCTGGGCACCCTCATCAGCTCCTATGGTTTTCATTACCACCTTTATGCTGATGATACCCTAATCTATCTCTCCTCCCCCGACTTATCCCCATCACTCCTGTCCAAGGTCTCCGAATGCCTCACGGCCATCTCAGCCTGGATGACCCAACGCTTCCTGAAACTAAACATGGCTAAAACTGAACTTCTAATCTTCCATCCCCCGAACATACCCTCTTCTCCCACTATCTCCATCAGCATTGGTGAAACCGAGATCACGTCCACCGACCAAACGCGCTGCCTCGGTGTCATCATTGACTCCTCCCTCTCTTTCACCCCCCACATTCGTGCTCTCTCACAGTCTTGCCGCTTTCACCTACGCAACATCTCACGCATCAGACCATTCCTCTCCACTGACGCGACCAAAATTCTCATTCACTCTCTTGTCATCTCCCGCCTTGACTACTGCAACATCCTTCTCTCTGGGCTACCTCTCACCCGCCTCGCACCTCTCCAATCCATTCTTAACGCTGCTGCTAGGCTCATCTTCCTCTCCCGCCGCTCTACCTCCGCCTCCCCCCTCTGTTTATCTCTTCACTGGCTCCCCATTCCTTTCCAAGTTCTCTTTAAACTCCTCACCACCACCTACAAGGCTCTCTCCTCCTCCACAGCTCCCTACCTCTCTTCACTGATCTCTGTCCACACTCCCTCCCGTCCTCTTCGCTCCATCGCTGACCGCCGACTGACCTCTCACCTAATCACCTCCTCCCACTCCCGTGTCCAAGATTTCTCTCGCGCTGCCCCCCTGCACTGGAACAACCTCCCGCCACCCATCAGGCTATCTGATTCCCTTACCTCCTTCAAGCGCTCCCTCAAAACCCACTTTTTTCGACTAGCCTATCCCTCCTCCTAACCTCTTTTGATCCTCCTATCCTGCCTCCGTTCCCCTCCGTTCCTACTTATCCTATTGTATTTCGTTCGTCCACCCACCTATTTTTAGTATGTTAACTCTTATGAGCAGGGCCCTCCTTCCTCACGTACTCACCCTACCTCATTACCTCACCTGTGCTCCTGTCCTGTTCTTCCCTTCCTCTACTTCATCTTCAGTCTCCTTGACAATTTTGACACCTACTTCTGAACTGATGCTGATTTTAGTTCTACCAGCTATACCCCTATTTATACTGTATCTTTCAACACACCCTGTACGTTACCTTGTAATTTGTTTTTTTGTTTGCTATGTACGGCGCTGCGGACACTTTGTGGCGCCTTATAAATAAACGTACTACTACTACTACCTTTTGTTGAAGAGTGCTCAATCTACTTTTAAATGCCCTGTGATTAAGGAATGTGTGTCTGCCTCATACTGTAAAGGTGCATACACATGGTAGCAATCCCTGCAGCCATTGATATTGGTGACCACTGGGACTTGGCAAGGTGCCGATATAGGCAAGTGCATACACACTTGCCGTTGCCAGCGGGCTGTGAACAACTGTGGTGGTGGGGGGGTGCATGCACAGACGTTGGAGGGGGTCTAAAACAACCCATGGGAGCCTGCATCGGCCATCGGGTGCTGCATACACATGGTGAAATTGTGCGATAAAATAATATCGCTCATAAGGGCTAAAATGAGTGCTATCAATCAATTTATCGCACCGTGTATATGCACTCATTTTATATATCAATTTCTAATTTGCTTATTTTATAACTGGAGGTGATTTTAACTCTCTACACTACAACATATTGGATGACTCTAATCCACCGTCTCCACCTCGACCTTCTGCATTTCCTTACAATGGTATCTTCTGTATTTGCATCATGTCTTGATTGATGTTTGAATTAACCTTTCACTCCCGAGTGCATGACTCGTAACTAGACTTGATTATATCTTCATGTTTGAAACTATTCTCTTTTATTGCGTAGACTTTCATTGAGCAAATTAAAATTTCTGATTACACGTTGGTAGTGGATGTGACACATCTCAATCCTCCAAGCACCTCCTGCCTTTGGCGCTCACATAATGAGGACTTTCAGAAATATGTGAAGGTTAAGTGCAATGAATATTTACATGACAAAATTGATAGCTGGTACAATTCAGTAATATTTTGGAAGGCATCAAAGGCGGTCATGAAGGGACATATAATATCGTATTTAGCAAAATGTAATAAAGAAGGTAAAGACAAATGAGGCCTTTACTTGCAACACTTAGCTATGATTATATGTCCTACTGAGGCGAAAAAGTCTCTTTTAATGTACCTCCAAAACAAATATTAGAGACTTCCAATTTGAGGAAAAACCAGTTGGCATTTAGTCTTTATGCAAAAGCAACAGAAAAAAAAGCTTTGCCCCTTATTCTAATTGATTCGGATGGATGTGTATTTCGGATAGGAACCGAGTGTTCTTAGCACCACCCACTGTATGGATCGCTCACACCGTCCGAATGTTGTTAAGACGCAGAGCATAAGAACTGCGAGTGTTTCATGTGAACAACTCCTCCATCTGTGGGAACCTGTGGGAACCTCCCCCATCCTCCGATGGTTGCCGACCATTGAATGATAGACCGAGCGGTCAGGCAGCACTGAGTGCTCCAGACCACTCTGAAATTTTTCTGTATGGAAGCAGGGATATGGGCGGGCAACTGACATCTGGCTATGTCAGCTGTCTGCCCCCAACACGTGCATCACGGCTGCATTACCATACGTACACCCATTGTTTTCTTGGGAACGCCCATGAAACGCGGGGCGTACGCATATGGTAATGAGGCCAAACATCCCTTCACGCCCCTCTCCACCCCCTGCTCAGATGGTTCAGACCGATCATTTTCTGCACGGAACTCACACCGTGTTCACACGTGCGAGGCGTTCGCACATGCACAAAAACACCTCTGCACATGCGCAAACACCAAACATCGGCTGTCTGATCACACATGCAGCGGTCCGTCTCAATCAGAATAAGGGCCTTTGTGATCCTGCTATAGGACCAGCACTCACTTCCCAATCTGACATATATGAGTAGTACTTCTGATCTTTATATACAACTGACTATCAATCTTGATAGTGCAAGGTAATTTCTAAAGGAATCTTTGTTGCCTACATTGACTACCCAGAAGAGGAATTGTTTGGATGATAATATTACAGAGGAATAGCAATCGATCTGCTCTGGCAATCGATATGCTTAAATTGAAAAATCTTTCTGGCCCTAAAGGTCTTACGGCAAATTATTATAAAAATTGGAAAGATAATATTTCCGTACTCTCATAAGTTTATTGCAGCAGATTTATTCAATAACTCTTTGTTGGTCTCATGTAGGCCTAATATTTTACTCAAGATTACAAAATCTTGACAAAAATCATATCTGCGTGATTTCATGCAATGATGCTGGGGCTTCTTACACCAAGCTAACCTAGGTTCATAAAAGAGCATCACTCCGTATTTGGAAATTGTTCAGCATTTCTAATTCTGGCATATTCTCTTGCACACCAAATGTCTTCTACTATATTGTTGAGCCTAGATGCCAAGAAGGTCTGCGGTAGATTTATTTTAGTCTTGGATTTCAGGGATTTTGGAACAGCCTTTAGTAACATAGTATAACTGCATTCAAATGTTTAGATACACAAGAAAGGGATGTCTCTTTAAACCTCTTCTATTTACAGTACCTTTGCATTGGTTTGCTTAGTTTGTAACCTTATAATTGGTCACTTACATGCAGGGCCCTTATAGGAAATATATATAAATTTATTTTGGTGTTCAGAATAAACTTCAGTGTCATGTAGACATGTAGAACCCATATAATAGAAGTCCTAGTGTCTCCTTAAATACATAAAAGTTAAATAAAATGCAAAAATGTGTAAAATAGAAATGCAATTTTGATACTTTATATTTATGGCCAACCATGTGGCTAGCTGGTGTTTGTCTTGTGATCATAATGCTGTCATAATAATGGGCCTATATTTATTTGTAGGCCAGGAGCTGCAGCTCTATCCTCCCCATTGTTAATATGGCCTGGCCTATTCGTATATAGATGTAGTCTTTTTTATTGTATATTAGAAACCCCTTACTAACTGGGCGCATTCACCACAGACAGACATGCTTTCCAGACTTGTCAGAGGCTACTATTTTATACTGTTTTATACAGGCTTTCTTTGTCCTGATTATTGCCATTTGATCAGCATTGCAGATTCACCAGTGTGTCCAAAATGTGCCCAAACAGAAGCATCCGTAAATCATTGTCTAAGAGGCTGTGAGGTCATTATTTCTGGATTGAGATTAAATGATTTTTATTCTTTAAAAATTGATTCATCCTACCTGTCCATGCATGAGGCATTTTGTATTTGCCGGTGCCACTGCAGGACCACCCACCAGTTGTAAGTGTTTGCTCATGATTGGCTGGTTGTGTAAGCAGTGATATCTGCAGGTTTGTTATGTGCTGCTGGGCCCAGGTGGGCCTGATGTCAGTGGTAGGGGGGTGGGTGGCTAACAGGAGACTTGCAGCATAACTGTCAGGAGGTAGGTGACCCTTCTAGGTCTCACCAGGCTTGTCAACTGTTCGAGAAAGTACCCTTGCGCACTACGCAACATCTACATTGCTTTAAGGGAAATGTGAACTTTGTTTATGACAAATTATAATTTTAGACTCCAATCCTGGTCCCCCTTTCTGTCTGGGCCTCGGACTGGAGTACCTGCAGACCCCCCCCCCCCCCCCTGACGCTGCCCTGTACCAATTTGCACCAAGATTCATTTGTTCTATGTGTAGTGCTGTCAGTTACTTGATATAAACTAATATTGTACACAAGAAGATTGGTGATAATCGATTCATGTGATAACATTAGCACACTGTTTAATATGATAAGGCTCAGCAACAGGTTAGCAGCAAAACCAGGGGCGTAGATACAGTTAGGCAGCCCCCGCCACTGCTTGGGGGAGCGGGGGCTGCGTGGGCGCTGGGTGCGGGTATCCGCCCGGCGACTGGCGAACTGAGTGATTGTGTATCACGGCCACATGCCGCTGCCCGTACGCTCGCTGATCACAGGCGAGTCGGTGCGGGCACGGCCAAGACTGTGTCTGTCAGTAAAAAAAAACAACACATTATTTGAAGGGCGGGTGGGTTGTCCAATGGGAGGGAGTGCGTGCGTGCGGGCTGTCCATCCAATGGGGAGGGAGGGCGGGCGAGGGCAGTGCATGGACGAGCTGATCGTGAACCCCCGTATCTGCCTGACAGGCGAGGAGTGGGAGCTGCTGGTTAGCTGGAGGCATGAGCGGCCCCATCTCCCATTGCTGCTACCGACCAGTCACCTAACAGGTGAGCTCCTGCTCTGCCCCCTCTGTTGTTCCTTGTCGTCCGGGCTGCCCTCACTCCCCTCACCGACCTAAGGGCATAAGGGTGAAGGACGAGCGCAGACCACCCGCACACTGCACATGAGCCAGGGCTGTGCTGTACAGTACAGCGCTGTGCAGCTGATGATGGCCTGTGACTGTGTACAGCCCAGGCAGTTCATTTTGAGAAATGTTCCAGGCACAGGGGGGGGGGGGGGGGGGGGGGGGGGGCGCCAGAAACTTTTTTGGCAGGGGGGCGCAAAATTTCTAGTTACGCCACTGAGCAAAACCCATGTTCACAGTGTTCACAAGAGCAAACTAGCTACTTATTGATTTATTCAGACAGTAATCGGTTCCTAGTTTCCAGGACATACATAATTCATTCACCTGCATCAGATTGTTTGGTAGTACTGTGTACTGTTTCTTACATGGTGTGACTCAAATTAATGTGACATAAAAGAGTTGGGGATTTGATTTAGGGGTAAGGAGTTCCTTAAAAATGCCGTAGGGCCCAGTATTATCTTGCTTTGCCCTTATCAGTAAATCACTTTAATATTATTCATGTCATTTCATGCCATTACAGTTAGGAAATGAAAAATGAAGTTTTTCAAAAGAGAATTACTTTTTTCATAGTATTAGCATCTATTTACAGGAAAAGCAGTGGCGCCTATGTAATTTTTAGTTTCACAATTTCAAATATGAACAAGGAATCCAAAGGCATAAAGCAAAGCAAAAGGCAAAAGTCAAGCAGACAATCAAAGCCCCATACAGCTACAGATGAAACCCAGTGGATCAGGAAATGGAAAGTCAGAAAGCGCAACATTCTCTGATTCTCTGATTGTCTAACAAATTGATATTTGCTTTAACTACAACTAAATGCACTGTAGCACTAAAGACAAACCAATCAGGTAAAACGTACACACATATAAACACACTATTACTTTTTGTTAACAGAAAATGATGTGATAAACATAAGGGTATGTACTGTACTTCTTTTAAAACAAAATAGTCACAAAGCGATTAGCTTTTGTTAATAGCCATTGCAAACCCTAAAATTACCATTCTCACTTCAGTCACACAAAACATCACATTATTTTTGTTTTTTTGTTGCTTTTATAACACAGGTATGAACAAGGGGTGTGTACATACCTAAAGTCGCATCAGATCCTTTCTAAAACCTACCCTTTCTGCTGTTGCCAGCTCTCCAGCTCTCTGCAGGAATAGATGCACTAAGCTTCAAAAGTGATTAAACATCCTAGTATCTGATGTGTGTTACCTCTATCATGTATACACATCACATTTCAAAACTTACAAATTAAACCTGAAATAAAGACTCGGAGACTTAGGTTTGGCAGAAATTGTTAGCTGATTTATTTTAGCACTTTTAAGCTAGATTAATTTATTAATAATTAATTAATGGTGGCCCAGAAAGAACGGCTAATTAACTAAGCTCCACCCACACAATCTGCATACGTAATCAAGCCTACCCTAACAATCGGTATCCGCTCGACCTACTGCATTGACTACCCATCCATCAGGGTGGGGTCGCTGTCTCTGAGCAGGTGATCCAGCGAAGGCCTAAGCCAATGAGAGGTGAGCGCAATGAAAAGCAATCATATACGTAGCATCATCATTTGAATAAGAACTAATTCTATTAATCTGATGTTCTTTCCTGCCTATCAACCAACACAATTAAGCACCCACCCAACCATAATAACACAAGGGAGGGAGGGTGGGAAAACTTTCAGGAAAGAGAGGAAGACTCCTCCCTTTCCTGCACTGATATCTCAGCTAACACTGCCCTTCCATAAGTCCTTATTGGACCCCCGAGTCACATGCTTCCCTAGGTCACACAACAGCCTTGGGTGTTTAACCCACTCCATGGCTATTGCAGACATTACATTAATCAAAATGGAGAGTGATAAACAACCAACCAATCAGCTCCTGACTAACATTTATCAAATACAGTCTGTGACATGGAAGTTAGGAGCTGATTGGCTGGATGTTTATCACTCTCCATTTTATAATTTTTTTGAAGCTTAGTGCATCTGGCCCTCAATTTGTTATGGATAATGTAAAATATCTGCATTAATATTAGTGATAAGCAGTTTTTCTGTAATCGAAGCCACTCCAAGCATCAGATTCTCGTGGGTTTTTCAGTCCTATTTAAGGGACCCGTGGTGCGGTGCCATTTTCCCTCTACTCAGGCACTAGTATGGAGGGTTAGGTGCAGGCTGTGGGGAAGGAGGGTTAGGGGGACAGGGGGTTAAACATACTTACATGACACCTGTCAGGAATCCCTCCTTTGTGATATTCTGGTATCAGTAATCTGACCACTGGCATCCCCATCACCAGTCCTCTGTATGTATTCTGTTCTGTGTACAAGGCATGCTGTTGTATGTTGCCATGTACTCTGCTGGTTCATATGGCTATATTCAGACCGTAAACTAATACAAGTGGTTGTTCTGTTTACAAGGCACTCTGCTGTGTGCTGTGCTGCTGGATGAAATTGACTGTGCTGTGCCTAGACTCAATAAGTAGCTGATGTGTCCATACAAATGGCTGTGCTGTATATAGACTCCATACAAGTGCTATGCTGTGTCAATTATGAAGTGGTTGTCCAGTGTCCATCCACACCAGTGTTGCTGATGCACCTTTCCAGTCTCCAATCACTCCTGTACAAGTACTGTGACTTTACGGGCTTTATCCCACTTTGCATTCATAATGTACTCCACATGTCACACCCCACAGTGTATTCCATACTATAGAAGTACTGTGGACTCCACAGACTGTACACTGTAACCATAACATACAAGTACTTTGGATTCTGTAGGTCATACACCACTGCAATCATATAAAGCGCTGTGACTCAGCAGTATTATTTATGAACAATGTTTTGTTTTGTTTTTTAAAGTGAAAAAAGTGTGTATTTATAACATACAAGTAACTGTGCCTCTGCAGGCTGTACTATGACAATTTAGGACATACCCATCTGTCTTATCATAAACAATGTGACTTCTCAGTGTCATTTGATGGTTGGCAATGTTTCATAGATGTCCTATAAACTGGCATGTATTTGTGCCTTAACAGTTGCTTAGTAACCAGCTGACTCACTGCAGCTTTTGGCCTAAATTGGATGGAAACACTATTGTCGCTGAAAGGTGGTCAAATTGACATGAAATTAGTCAAAATGTATGTTATTGAGGTTCACAATAATCTAGAAACAAAAACATTTTTAGAAAAAAAAATACAAAACTTAGATTCAAAACTAAAACCTGGTGACAAATTAGAGCACAAACTAGCAAGAAATGGTCTGGTGCTCATCATTCATCCATATAGCATCGGCTGTCTTAGTTTCCTCTTCTCTTGCATTCTACAACAGCAAGCAAGAGATGACAGCAGTGGCCATCATCCAGTCCAAGTCTATAGTACATTTACCAAGTAGTTGGAGTTTTGAGCGAACTGGTATTTTACAGTATGTCACTATTTCTGCCTCATGGGGGTGGAAGTATTGGTACGGCAGGTAGCGTATGTCCTGGGGGTGAGGATTGATAGCATATGTCCTATAAAATGGGAGGTGCACAGAACAAAAACCTTCTCTAATGTAGTCCAAAAGCTAATATCTAACTTAAACATAATAGAAAGAAAAGATGGCTATTTATTGACATCTGATGGCCATGTCCTACTGTAAATGTATTTCCTTTTTTTGTTTTTTTTAACATTCCAGAAAAAATTTTTACTCCAAGAAAATGGAACTGACTTTAAAATACAACGGGCCAGATGCACTAAGCTTCAAAAAGTGATTAAGGCGGAGAGTGGTAAACAACGAGCCAATCAGATTCTTCCTGTCATGTTACTGGCTGGTTTTGAAAAATGTCAGTTTGAGATGATTTTATTTACAGTTTCTTATATAGCGCAGCATATTCCATTGCGCTTTACAATGATTGGTTGGTTGTTTATCACTGTCCACTGTATCACTTTTTGAAGCTTGATACATCTGGCCCAATATGTGCTGTTTACATTTATTCCTTTTTTTGTCTTACCAAATGTCTCCGTTCTATTATTTACAGTATGTTCCATCCTGAATGTACAAATTCTTTAATACACAATGTAAAGCTTCCTCGAATATCCCTGATGTACAGCCTATACTAAGAAAAAAAAAGCATATGGTGTTTGCATATTTGAATCTCGTTCAACAATAAAATGAAACAATATACAACCATTGTCTCCAAGCTCTCTCTTAATGGTGCATCAAGGGACCCGTACAGTACAAAAACAGTAATTAAATCTAAAGCTAGCTACCTTAAATTCAGTATACTATTAAGACTACATGCCGTGGCAGAGCTTGAGACAAATTACCTTCCTTTAGTGTCTAGAACTCTTGAAAATCTATTGAGGCAAATCAACATTATATAATCTTGTGCTTATTGATCTTACAGTACATACAGTATAATAGTAGCGTCCCCAGTCTTGTCTAGGAAAAATCATGGGAAATTTCCTTGTCTGCCTGTTAAAGTCAACCTTTAGCCATTCAAGGTGCTAGTTAGACATCATCCCTTTATTGTACTATAAATCTACCAATTACATTGGCCTCTTTTTAATGAAAATTTCTAAACACTGACATCACAGTATTTTCTGTATATTGCAATTATTTCCACAGATTATATGTTTTCCCATTTGAAACTTAGATTTATTTAATGTACTTTTTATGTTGTTGACATATTTATACTGGACTTTATTTTTATTCATGTTGATTTTCTCTTAGCAATTGGGAAGGATACACTAAACAAGACATAAAATTCACATTTGTTGTCACTTATCTGTATACATTAAGAGAAATCAGCAGCATGTTTGCAGTTTGCCAATAAATACTCTGAAACTATTATGAGAACAATCTGCAAGTAGAAGATGTTTGCTTTACCCTATTTCACTTTCACAAAATAAGCACAATTTTATGGTCAGTAGGGGAAATTGAACTTGGCAGGATTACCACCGAATGCCTCAAAACTACACGACACAGCCAATTTAACACAGAAAAACTGTCTTTTAACCATTTTGAAATCTTTAAAAGTGTAATTCCTTTTGAAAACTTATAGCAAAAGATTCTGGAACATTATTACCTTGCACTAATTCTTCCCATTAAGGGATATCCTTCAAGCAAACTATGTCTGTCCAAGCAAAACCAACTTGATGTTACTATTCCTTATACTCAACTCCCAAAGCGGCAGAGGTTAATGAAAGCAGGATGACCTATTCGGTGTTATTTCTTAGATGTACTGCTGCAGAAGGATTAAGAGAATGGTTTTCTTTTTATCTTAAAGTACTGTATGCTCTACGTGGCAAAAAGATAGGAGCTAAAGATGAACGAAGTTACAGCAACATTTCAAGTGAATCAATTTCACAGAGGTATAGAGTTGTAGTAATAAAATCTTCAAGTACATCCCTTCCTTGACCATTCAGTAGAGTGTCATCGGGCACATTGTTTGTTAATTCTACACTTCACATTTTCATCATCTGTATATATTTCTAGGTGTCGTGAGTCTCCAAAACACTGCCATCTGCTGGTGGAGAGTGAAACTACATCTATTTCTTACACATGCACAAACACAGAAGGTAGCAGACTAGCTTTGGAAACTTTTGCTTCGAGCTGGCTTACAAGTAGTGTAGAAATACTGTAGATTTCAGAAGTTGATGGTGTCAATTCATTCATTGTGTGTTAGGGTATAATTTTGGAGACCTCCTAGTTGGACACAGATCTTAGAGTGAACTCGGGTCTGAAAATTATAGGGTGAATTCTGCA
Source organism: Crinia signifera (assembly GCF_055691185.1). NCBI lineage: Eukaryota > Metazoa > Chordata > Amphibia > Anura > Myobatrachidae > Crinia > Crinia signifera. Next base: position 104,274,877 of record NC_139217.1, on the reverse strand, counting down.
TGGATGACATGCCCCTCTCCAACTTTATGCAAAAAGCACTTCAAACTCCTTCACTTGTTTACATCCACGATCTGAAGCACCCCTTTTAGAGTCCATGCACACTGCTAAACTGACTGCAATATCCTTACAAGCCACCAATTATTGCACCATCTAAACTATCACCAGCCCTATGGCAGGTACAGGTTCTCTATTGGTTTTGACAGCCTTTGTCATCAGCATTGTGTGCGGATTGACTTCTTCTCTTATTCATGCCCTATGTAGGTGCATGCATGTGCTATGCAATATATTGGTACTATATAAGTAAAGGATAATCACAACATTTTGCAAAATAACTTTGATCACTTTGCTCATCTCTAATATTTTTTTTTTTTTTTTTTTTTTTTTTTAAATTCAATAATTTTTATTAAATTTTGCATATCAAATCAAACAACCCACTCCCCCCACATATACATCATAGGTGGTAAGAATAACAGACAAAATCACAAAGATTGGCATATACAGTGTGGTGACGATTGTAAGAGGAGAATTGAAGCAGGATGTCCTATATAGTCGCATTTCTCTAAAATAAAACAGGATATGTAGAAACCCGATGGCGCCTACTCGGGTAACGTTTGTAGGAGCATCACAGAGAGAAATTAAATAAAAAATTGTTCACATAAAAGGGGAAACATCACCATTCACTTACGTAGTTTGTAGTATAATAGTAATATGCCAATAGAACTATAGTAGCTAAATAATTCTGTCCAACATTAGTATATTAAGTCAAAGTAAACCTCCCCCCACAAATGACCAAAACAAACCTCCCCTTTAACCGCCCACCCTGTACTACCCGGCCTCAACTGAGGTGTACCTGGATCCCTGAACTATACCCCCCCCCCCCAACTATACTATTCTAAGCTATATACCTAATTATACCCCCCCCCTCCCCCCCCTCCCTAGTAATGAAGGCAGCAGCCTGTGGTCCCTAGCTAGACTGATACCCACACATCCATCAGGATGGGAGCACCAACAACATAGCTAGACTATACCAAGCTAGGCGACCCCTTCATCCCACCCACCCACCCAGTTGAAGGATTACTGAAGTATGGACTGGATGGGGCAAAGAAAGAAAATTTAAGGAGCACATAACAATTGAGAGCAGTATATAAATAAACTGTATCATAGATAGAATTAACTCTCCCGCAGAAAAAAGGAAAAATAAAAAAAAAGGGGAAAAGAAAAGAAGAAAAAAGGAATGCGGCAGTTATAGCAAGTATTCTGTTTCAATGACATATAATATACTGCACCAACATCTCTGCACATAAAATGGACAACAACTATAATAGTATTAGAGGACCATATCAGAAACCCAATGCTGTGGAGGTAGGCTTCAACAACATGTAGGGGGACATTAATCTGGCCAAGGTTCCTTGTCTTGAGAAGACGAAAGCAGGGTGTCGGACTCTTGCAATGATATTCCAGGAGATGTAAAAGAACAACCAGCGGCCACACATATCAAGTGTCGAAGTCCCAAGTCTACAGATGACCGCATAGGAGGAGTCATTGTTGGTATTGAAAACTTGCATATATCCGCAGGATCTGTACTCAATCGCATAGCAGGAGAACAATAAAGATGTATAGCATGCTTGGCTCGCACTGCAGATATTCCCGGGTTACATAGGGTAGGAAATGTTCCCAGCTGCTGAGTTACAGGAGATGATGAGAGTGCAGGTTGAGAACAAGAGAGAGTAGTATTTGAATTTTCCTCTATGTATCTCTCAGGGGCACACGCAGGGGGAGATATGGTCTCTGAAACTTCTTCCAGCCTCTCCACAAGCCTCTGTGTAAAAGCATGGATAGCCTCAAGGAGCTGATGTAAAGAGGCATCCATGATGTAGCACTACGATGCAATCCCAGACAGTGGTTAGGAACCTCTATATAAATGCTGAGGTGCTGTGAACAAGGGCAAGGCACAATATATTTTCCCACAGGGAAGTGAGGCGCACTGTTGGGAGCAGGATATTCAAGTAGTAGTATGGCAGTGGCTAGCACACTGCCACAAGCGTAAGGTAGATAGGATAGTGCCTCTGGTAACGTTAGGTGTTAAGTGTCAAGTGCAGCAGTTGGCTCACAATAAAATCTAATATGACCATTGAAGCGCCGCAAAACAAGATGCAGGATATTTCGCAAAGGTCACTAGCAGCAGGCTCTAATTGTAATAAGCACAGATACAGTGTTCCAGGAGACCCGTCTCAGGGGCAAACAAATATTGCACAGTACCTTGCAGCAGATACATAAACAGAAGCACCAATGTGCCAGACACCGTGAGTGGTCTCCAGCAGGGAGGGAGAGACACGGATATCAGGGTCCAGGGTATGCAGCAGGTAGCTGAAGCAGTGAACGTGGCAGAGCAAGATGTCCACGGCGGGCGGCAGCAGCGGGTCGCGGCCTCGTCACTGACCCCAGTAGTAGAGCAGGACCCAAGCGGCGTCACGTCTCCGCAGCCCACCGCAGGAGCACCGGACGGTGGGGAGGACCTCAGTAGCAGTGTGTTCGGCTCCCGGCTCACGCCCGACAGACAGGATTGCAGGAGGAGCCGCCGGAGGGATCCAAGATGGCGCCCGCAGCGCGATACGCCGCAGGCCCAAACAGCCTTCTCTCCCCTCACAGACCAAGGAGGAGAGCCACGGGTGCCGCAGGAGAAACAGGCAAGGCTCCGGAGGGTGGGTGGAGAGGGGCAGTAGGGCTGCGGTCGCTGGAGCAGGATATTTAAGCAGGATTTACCTTGCTCATCTCTAATATAAGCACATTTTCAGTACTCTGAGCATGAATTATCAGGATATGGAGTTTAATAATTTATGATAATATTTTTTTGTGTTTTCTCATCGTGGGCCAGATGCACTAAGCTTTAAAAGTGATAAAATGGATAGTGATAAACCACCAGCCAATCAGCTCCTGCCTGACAAACACGGTCTGTGACATGGCAGGTAGGAGCTGATTGGCTGGTGGTTTATCACTCTCCATTTTATCACTTTTGAAGCTTAGTGCATCTGGCCCAATATAAGGACATTCATGTCAGTGCAGTTTCAGTTAGAAATCAAACAGGATTGTAGGTTTTATGTAAGCTCAACAATAATGTCATAGATATACCAATGTAAACAGCCTCAAAGTATGTTGGACAGGTTAATTTATATGACAATTTCTAAATGCCGATTGATTGTTTGGAAAAAAAATATATGACACCCCAACAACCTACGAAACCATGCTGACCTGTTCAAGTGTTGACCAATTTTTGATTGTGACCTTTATTCAATGTTGATCTTGCGCATGTTGTTATATTGTCATTCACTAATAAGTGACTCTTTTTCTTCTAGGTAAAGGTGAACATGGGAAGCCATATCCTGTTAGTGAAGTAGACCAAGATGACACAGCTTACCGAGAAAATGGCTTCAATATATATGTTAGCAACAATATTGCACTGGAGAGATCCCTGCCTGACATTCGGCATCCTAAGTAAGTTGACCTTCCTATTAAAATATCCATTAAATAATAAAATAAATATATATTAAAAATTGTTTAAAGTAAAATGTTCTTCTAATCAATTTCGCTGTAAATTGCTGTGTGTCGTTATTTAATTTCATTGATGTAGTGGCTGGCAGACATATCATTTTGGAAACTAGGTGAATATGGACATTTTAAATAGACTTATATAATTTAAGTTTTAAGGATCCACATAGTTTCATTATATAAAGCATCTTACTGAAACTGATTAAATAAGTCATTATGGGGGTCACACTGCCATCTAATAAAACTGATGAATGGAAATGAAATCAGTTCTAGTATATCACAGTTTCTTTCTACAAAAAAACTGTTGTTGCATATCACTAGTAATAATAATTAGTAAAAGTAATAACTGCATTGCTGATATGAAGCATATAGGACAAAATTGGAAAGACGTGAATATTTGTTACAATGTCATTATGGCAACCATCCAATATCTGTGGTCTGTGATCCAACTCTGGTCTCTTGCCGTATCTCATTTACTGTATATGACAATCAACCTTGAACCGCCATTAACTCCTTTGCTGCTGTTGAGGATGAGTGGAACTCATCTTAAGTACTGCAAGGGTTCAAAAGTGACCTCCTCCCATTACAATTGCTGTTGATCTAACCAAGGGGAGACATAACTGATTTTATTTATCCCTTCAAGCCCTTCAATTATGTAAATAAACTAAGCAAATTAATTATAATTCCTCCATAATCTTTTATTTCTTATTTCATATATAGGCATTTCATAGTCTGTATTCTCCTGTATGTGACAAACTTGATGATTTTGGAAGTCATTCTGCTACCTAGTTTTGTTGGGATGGGAACTGGGGAAATGTCAAATTGTGCTTCCAAACCTAATATTTGGAAGAACAATTTTCAAAAAATTTCTTATCTTTAATACACAGTTTTTTCATTGCTTCATTAACATTCAAACTGCTGCAGTTGGCCTATTAATTCCTTTCTTCAACTAACTCTGCAGCAAATCACACACTCAACACTACTAATTGCAATAATTGCCCTATTATCTCATATAACATGTGTTCCCTACACATTTTAGCGTGTACATTTGTCTGTGTAGGGCCATCACTATTTCCTGTTTCAAATCATTTTACTTAATTTGTTTGTATAATGTTGCCCTCAATGCACAGTACTGCATAAAATGTGGGCATTAATATATATAACCCCCACACACCGTCATTGATTGTACGGTGTGGCAAGGATATCACCTAACCATTATCAATATGATTCAGTGTTACTGTAGATAATGTTGCAGATCAGATAAACTACTGTAGGACTTTAATGGTACTTACTGTATTAGAGAAAGTAGTCTCTGTATAGAGATCTTTAAACAGCATTTTGCATAAGGTTTACTTTTATTATAAATTACATATGTCAACTCATCAGATGTAAATTAGCAAATTGATAAATTACAAGGGTCCAAAACAGGCCCTACATATCCAACCTCATCTCCTTCATATTCCCTCCCATCCCATTCAGTCATGCCCTTGTCCTGTAGAATCCATATGGGTTCTTGTAGAAGGAAATCATACTCACCAGACGTCTTCTGTGCTTCTGTGGCTCCATACCCATGCTGTACACACAATCTCCGCATTGTGTTCCATCTGTGGGCTCAGCCCACAGACTAGGGGTTAGGTCCGCTCACCAGCCAATCGTAAATTCTCTGCTCATGATTGGCTGGTGGGCGGTTTAAAGTAAACTCAAGGAGGCTAGCCCGCTTTAGAGGATGGCCAGGTGTGCCACCCAATTATCTGAGCCTCTCAGCAATTCTAGGAGAGAAGCAGGTATGCAATATGGTCACCAGCTCTTTTGACTTATTATCAGCTAATTATCATTATCATCTTGTGACTTTGCAGTTATGTTTTATCATTTTGAAATGGTCTTACACAGTCTGGCAGTACTTAGTCACCATATGCCAAAAAGGGGGTTATACTGTGCCACACCTCCAGAAACAGGACAGAGAATTTTGGCATATTGTGTTTCCAGTAAAGATGTTATGATGTAAATTTACCAAGATTGGAGTTCTATTAAAGATGGGATGTTGCCAATATCATCCAATAAGATGTTGCTTCTTATTTATTTAGCACATTCTAGAAAATAAAATATACAGATGTAGCGCCTGTCATTCAGGCAGGGGCTGGCAAAACTTTTGCCAGCCCCCGCCAGCCACCAGCTCCCACCAGGGGGGCGTGCGCACACGAGACGCGCATGCACGCCATGGCAACGGAGCTCCCCCGGGTTCACGCCGCCTCGCCACCCCTTTCCGATGCTTTTTCCCACCTCCTCGCCCCCCCCCCCAACCCGTCTCCCTGAAGAGGGAATGGGCAGGGTCCCAGTGCCCAGCCACCGATAGACTGGGATGCGCTTGCGCATGAGACACATGCGTGTGCATCCCAGTTTAATGGCATCCCTGTCCGCCGGCACTCACCAGAGGGGGTGTTCTGGTGGGCGCCTGGCAAGGACAAGGGACACTCCATCTGCAGTTTCTGATTGGTTGCTATGGGTAACATCCCATCTTCAATATAACTCCCATCTTAGCAAATGTACCCCTTTACTACTGGGGGTTCATTTTGTGCAATACATGGGGGTTCATTTTGTGCAATACGTAGTTTCCAGCTGTGGTATTTTTTTATTTTTTTATTATAATATGTGACTTAAAATGCCTAGCGATGCCGGTCGCTTTGCAGGATAGGATAATTCTGGTCATTTGCTGTGTAGAAGATTAAGTCACTTGCTGTGCAGAGACAGTGTACATTACATTTCTAAGTCTGATGTTCTCTACTATGATGTCTGGGTACTGCTATTATGATTGAACATCATAGGCAAAATTTCTACAGAAGAAGGAAAAGTTAAACCAAACAAAATTAATTGCACTTTAAACCCCTGCAGCACACATGCATAGTGACAGAAGCTGAACAAAACTCTATATGAGGAAGAGATTTAGCAGAAGATGGCTGTATGGGGAAGATAAGTTACAGATAATCAAAGGCTAGAGAGACAGGAATTCATTTTAATGCTGTCCGTGACAATGTGAAAATATCCCTGCTCTCTTTCCTTCACACTGTCATGCGCTTGAGTCCTGTGTCTATTGGATTGGGCCTTTGATACAAAGCTACAGAGTTAGCAGCTGCAAGTCTACAAAATAGACATTTATTTTCCCACTACATGAGAAATGCGGACATTTATAGATTTTAGTTTGTACAAGAGAGGGAATAATTATAAATTCTCCTGAAAGTATATTCATGTATCCTTTTGATTGCTGTGTCGACATATAACCAAAAATTCAGACAATAAGGAAATTAGGATTAATTAAACCACTTTATTTGAATCTATTCTACATTTTTTAAAGGAGATTGCAATCCTCTTGTATCCACTTAGCCAAAAGGAGTGTTATTGATGAAAAAGCAGGAACAGTTGTTGCAAATTGGGTTTTCTGACAGATTGAACTATTAACATTATAATTACTGATATTTTTATTTTGTTTGCCGGTATTCTTAGTCATGCACTTGCCGCCAGTGCTGACAAGCAGGCATGGCTTGAATATCAGATTGCACCACTGGAAAAGGTCAGCTTTCAAATTGTCATTACTAATGAAAACTATTTACTTAAGAAAGTGTAAAGAGAGTTCTGGTGCTATTGTTTTCCCACTCTCTGTCTCGTGAACCTTTATCAGAGAAGCATAAGAAAGAGGAATCTTTCTGCTTTTACTTCTGACCTAGGCTGACTTGTGTACAAGAAAGGTTCAGTCAATCAGCATTTTGCTGTGTCTCAGTAAGTGCTGTTCACAAAGACTTATGCTGGTAGAATGTATCAGACTGCAAGTCAAGGAACTGAAATGTACAGATCCCATTGTGAGGAAAAATCTCAGTGTCACAAGGTGGATCACATAGAATACAACTTCAAAATTCTCAACTGCTTGCTGGAAATAGTGTAACCCAGTGGTTCCCAAACTGTGTGCCATAGCACCATGGGGCACCTCAGTACACTTGTAAGGGTGCCACGGGTTGGTGGTCCAGAACCAATTCAAAATATTTATGATCAATGTAATAAGCAAAACAATTGCTTTTCTCTACCAATCATAATGGATGTGGGCAATTTGATGCCTCATCACATAACTGACCCTAAGGATGACAAATAAACATTATTTACTTATTTTAATACTTTTTATACATTTCTCAATAAGAAATAGGTTCCATGATTAAATATAGTAGCCTCTGTTGTAACCAACTCTTTTGTTGGCAACAAAGGCAAATTGAATATCTTATTATATGGATTGGTAATTTCAAATGAATGTAAAAGGGGAACATGTATTAGTCCTTTAGGTTGAAGTTCTACAGGTACATCAATGGGTTGGATCTTGTGTATATATGTACTGTATGTATGTATGTATGTATAGATACATAAAATGGGGAGAGGGTTTTTTTAGTTATCAAGCGCCAGAAAAAAATGGAACAATATTGAATAATTATATCTCCAAAAAAACGGCACTCCCTATTATCAAAAAAGGGCGTCTGATCAGTCCGGGAACAGTAGGGGTGTGCCACTGGTGTCAAAAGAACTGGGGATAGTAGTTTTGGACAATATGTGTGTGTGTGTAAAAAATGTTGGTACTTGTGTAGTTTCACGGCGCCACCCGATACTGTTCGCTCTGCATGCTCATGTGTCATGCATTCACCCTTACTGTGTCCTCTGCATGCTCATGTCATATATTCACCTGTACTGTTCCCTCTGCATGCTCATGTATCATGCATTCCTTCCCGGAAGAGCAAAGTGACTTTCTTTCTCTTCAGTATTATTATTTTTTTTTCATTTTTTTCTTAACATATTGTATCTCCTACCAGAAAATTCTGCAATGTGCAAGATGCCAGATATCCAACAACTACAAATTGTTTGCATGACAAAGAATGGCATACATAAATCCGGGATTACAGAAAGCCGTACTGCAATATAATTTCTCTGTGATAATGTTCTTTCAGAGTCTCTTTCTTATTAGTCTGCTTATTGTTACTTGTAAACTAAATCACAGTGGTCTTCTATTTAATTATCGTTAGAGGGAGCATACAGTGCAAAACATTTTTAGCAAAAAACTTTTTTTGGACATAAATAACTGAGCAGGATGATAAAACATGCCCGGTCTTTCTGTAATTATCATACCCACAGGACAAGAGGAACTGTATATGGGCAGCATTTAGCTATTATAGACAACATACCTAGTCCTTCCTATATCAGTTCTTATTTAACTGAAAGAATGAAACATGATAGGAAGAGTTCTCTTTAGCTTCTGTAGTTTCACAGTCCAGTTAGTAATCAGTGTAGTGTCCCTGTCAGAATCAGTGTAGTGTTCCCAGTAGTCAGCTTGTGTCTGCGACTGTGTATATATTCGCGCCTATTAGGAGCTTACGCAGTTAGTGTAGTCAGTCAGCGTTACGCAGTTAGCGTAGTCAGTCAGCGTTGTGTCAGCGCTTATTACATTGTGTGGGAACCATTGACCATTTTTAACCTGCCTGGCAGGTGTTAATATCTTCCTGAAACACCCCCACTATCCACATTAGCCCAAAGCCTGTCAAGCGTAGTGATGGGACGCGGTACGTGTCCTCCCAACCTGTTCATACCTGCACTATCCATGTTGGCCTGGAATTGAATTTACGAAGTGTGGCGAGCGCAGTGTGCCACAGAGCCCGAAGTGTGGCAAGCCAGCCCCGCGAGGGGATGTGTAAAAGGAGCCAGAATGTTGGTGAGTGGATGTGGATTACTTGACGTGTATTTGGCTCGTTTTACGCATCCCCTCGCGTGGCACGCTGCGCACACCACACTTCAGGCTCGGTGGCTCGCTGTGCTCGCCACACTTTGGTTAATCAACTCCACACCGACGTGGATAATGGGAGTATGAACAGGTCGGGAGGACGCGTACAGCGTACCCTTGCAGGGCTCGCTGCGCTCACCACGCTTCGAGCTAAGGTGAATAGTGGGGGTTTGAAATGGAGGCATTTGCCAGTATGTAATATGGAGCACCGGCAAATGCGTCCTGGTGCACCGCACCCCCCCCCCCTTTGTGCACAAGACGCACGCGCTAATGAACCCCTATCCCTGACCGTCTCCCTGAAGGAGACACAGGCAGGGTTCCCGTACCCTGCTGAATTAATTACTGGGACGCACAAGCGCATGAGACACTCGTGCATCTCAGGCAGCTGGAGCATCTCTCTGCTGACTCCCGCATGATCGCCTCTCCGTCGCCGTCCACCAGTGCAGGGGATCTTACGGTTATCGGTGCTCACTAGGCTTGCAGGGGATGCCGGGGACAGAGCTGAATAATTGTTGCTAGAATCATAACGAAAAATGTAAATGTATTTCTTTTAAACCATCAGTTTAATATATATCTATAACTTTAAAACTAAACAAGCTATCATAATATAAAGCACTACTGGTTTTGCAGTGTAAATGATTGCCGCTTTTAAAAAACTGGAGATTTCTTACCAAATCTCTACTTTCTGAATCTCTCATCCTTTTAAATTTCACCTTAGATCTGCTATGCAGTGTGCAAACTAGTCAGCTAGCTTAAGAAGATATTTTAATATTGCCCTTGCAATAAATGACATGCAAAATTGTTTTGCAGTTTGAACTGAAGTAAAGTGCAATAATATATGCAGTCCATTATATTAGATCTATGGGAAGTTATTAGCTCATCTGCCATACCATTTTAATTCACCTATTAATTTGCGAGTCTGAAATACGTAAATATTAATCTACAATTTTCCCTCTACGGACAACTCATTCATTTTTCACAGAGTTTCTGTATCTTCCTTGGTAATACTGTATCTGCAATACTTTAGACTTTAAACTATGGCTACACTATACTTAAAAGGTTTTTTCACACCCTGCTATGACAATTTTAGCAGTTGAGCTCTCACATGCACTTCATATAAAATGAATCAGCAGGAGGTTTGATCAATAGAAATAAATCATAGTCTGGTAAGGAGAATGTAACAGCCTTGTGCTTTGGATTCTGCGAGAAGGAATCTGATGTGCAGATTGCATTTGTACAAACTGCACTGCAAATAGCTGTCTGATGTAGATAATTACCTTCAATTTGCAATTAGCAAATATATAGCTTTGATGGGTGCCTGGAGAATAAAGTTTTGTGAACATTGACCCATACAAATTGATACTTTCTATATTCATTAGCACAGTTAGTCTTTTTTAGGAAAAACCCCCACATACAGCATTTTACAATTTGCTATTGCTTTCAACTAGAATTTGGCATATCGTTTCAGCCAAAATAAGGCTATTTATTTATAGCTGGTAAATTAATTTTCAAATCTATCTAATTTTGTTCAACATTTGGTGAGTAATTACCCGCTGGTGAATTAGGCCAAGCGCACTGCATGTAATGTAAACACAATCAGCAAGCATCAACATGTTACATATTTAAAGCCTTCTAAAAGATTCTTACAGCAGTTCATGCGCTCGGTCTTCCTGGATGATACTAGGTGGGAAATTCACTAAGATTGAATGGATAAATATAGTCAGGATCACTACATCAGATTATTTACTATTAGCCGAATGTGGATGAGCGGCCGTACATAATACGGATGGGCCAGCAGTATTCAACTGTATACGAATGTATACAAATGCATTCAACATCTATAGAACATGGCTGTAGTTTTATATGTCATTAGTACATGGGGGGAGGGGCCCTAAACTGCACACCCTGGACATATGAGGTGCTACCTGCTGAGACCTGTAGTGCAGCAAGCAGGAGGACGAGTTTGCAGGTGCACACTAAATATAAATGCTAGACCTTTTAACACACTGGAAGGAACTAGAGACGCCTTCCTCCTTAGCACCCCGACCACCTGTCCCAGATTGTTTTTAACTAGGTTGGAGTCCAACATTCAAGACTGCACATTTCAGCTTGGCACTATGAGGGTAAGTCCTACTATAGTCCTACTATATATATATATATATATATATATATATATATATATATATATATATATGCTGAGTGTTAGTCTGTGGGACTGTGTTTGGGGTGCAGGGCTCTTTGGGCTGCTGTTGCTGGGCTGCTCTGTGGCATCATATCGTACACTCTCCATCACCCCTTTAGTTTGTTTAGTTTATATGTAGCACCCTCAACATCTATTATTACCTCTTACCTAGGTAAGTCTTATCACATATCATTTCCCCTATCCCTTTTACTATCACTTCAATTTCACACTAATGTGATGCCATGGAGTGATTCTGCTGGGCTGCCCTGGGGGGCCCTGTGCCCTGGACCTGTCTCAGAGTAGTGTTAGGGACTTGTCCTATTGAGGTAACCTGGACACGGTGGACAAGCCCATAATAATGGCCATCATTATGCTAATAACCTCTAATGTAATATAGCAAAGATATTAAAAGGTCTAGCATTTATTTTTAGTGTGCACCTGCAAACTCCTCCTCCTGTTATATGTCATTAGCAAATGTACTATCATTCGTACAGGTGAATTCAAATCACAAATTCTCCATTGAATACGAATGATAAGTACTGTAGAACATCTTTTTTCGGTGAGTTTTCAATTTGTTAGATCCATGCAGGCTTATCAGTTTAAAAAAAAAAAAAGAATAAATAAATCATTTTAAGAAAAAGGCGTGGTGTCCGCCTCTCCTGGCTATAACCAGCCCCGATCTCATTCAACCGGTCCTGGTTTTCAGGGGGACAAAAAAGTGGGGTTCCCCAGGCTGGTCCTGGTTCCCAAAATCTTGGTGACAAAATTAATAGGGTCTTCTGTATTTTGACAACCAGCACCGGGCCCAAACATCCACGAGGGTAATGCCACAGCCAGTGAAGACTTCTTACTTTTTATACTAGACTACCTATGGTGGGTATACCGCCAGCCTCCCATGGTGCAAGTCGTCGCAATCCATTTTAACAGCTTGGCAATTGGCGGTGGCGTTGCTGGAGGAGTGCAATACCATTGATCATCCACCAGATGTCACTTTTTGAAATCTTCACTGCGCATGCGTGAAATGTGTGCTGCAGCGTGTGCATGAAGTGACTAAAGTATTAAAAAGCTCTGTAGCGTTGGAACTACTTTGCTACTACTGTACTTTTCAGTAAGCTACAGTAAGCCGTCTATCACCTGAACAATCCAATCAAAGCAAATGCAATCCCAATATCAACAGCCAAACAATGTGTCCCTACTAGGCGACCTGACCACCATAGTCATAGCTAGAAATGGAATGCATGTAATGTCTTTATGTAATATATATAATGTCTCGCCCCCTTTTTTCATCCCTGCTTGATGCTGCACTGTAATCCACAAAAAAATTCCTAGTATGCGCAAGTATACATGGCCAATAAAGTAGATTCTATTCTATTCTTTTCTATTCTGTAGATAGACACTAATAAATACAACTACATTGCATATCATTATACTATTTTATAACTTGCTATGGGCACAGATGCTAATTGCGCTAGGATGAATCTAAGTGGAAGCTTTGGCCGCTCGTATCAGGTGTGTAGGCTAGTGGATAAGCGCGCCGCTCCGCATGTTGTACATTAAAGTACAGTATGCCTGAATTTGATTGTTAAAGGGAACTTTTTTTTTTCAACAAATTTACAGTAGGTCAGTTACTGTATATTTAACACACAAAAAATCCTGCCTCCCTATAAAGCTTTCTGTGCGTCTGCACGGGCATGGGCGCTAGTGTGTCTGGACGGGCATGAACAGCTTTTATTGCATTGTACTGTAATGACTAAAGCTATAAGTGATATCTCTATACATATAATGGGGAGGCATAAAAGCTCCTCCCTAAGTTCCTGGATGCCAAAACACTGTGTTTAACCTCTTTATACAGTATTTACTATTTGCGGTTCTCAGTAGTAATGTGCTAGGGGGACAATTGGAGGGAACCCTACCTAAATGCCTTTTTTGTGTGACTCCATACAGCAAGAATCATAGCATTTGTTACATTAGGATTTGTCACATTAGCATCATAGCATCATAGCATTTGTTACATTAGGGTTGGTGTAAAAGCATGCTAACATAGCATTGCTAAAGCTTAACCCTATGGATACATCTGTGTGTCTGACCTCTGACTCGGTCCACATCCAGGAAGCAGGGAGCGACATGGGTGGATTTAGAGGTGGGCACACATATACTCCCCCTAACAGTGACAACTGCTGCCACTGCCAGGAAGGTCTGTATGCACTAAAAGCCGGGCAGACAGAGAGCTGGGGGCTGCCTGTCTGTATTCACAGTGCTGCTTGTCCCTGACTCCTGGCTATTTGAAATCTCGTGCTGCCGCTGTGGCAGCGTGAGATTTCAAATAGCCCGGAGTCCAGGATGTGCAGCACTGGGAATACAGCCAGACAGCCCCTGGCTCTCTGCCGGGCTGTCAGTGCATACAGTCCTTCCTGGCAGCGGTGGTAGCTGTCCCTGTTAGGGGGGATGTGTGTCAGAAATGACAGGGGGATTTGAAATAGCCACGAGTAGGGGACTGCAGCACTGTGAATACAGCCAGGAAGCCCCTGGCTCTCTACCTGGCTGTCAGTGCATACAGATCTTCCTGGAGGCAGCGGCTGTCCCCCATTACTGGGAGCATATATCCCTGTAGGCAGCAAGCATTTCTTTATTCCCACATGGCAACGACCATGTAACCCCAAGGCAACAACCATGTAACCCCAAGGCAATGACCATAAAACCCCCATGGCAACGAGCATAGAACTCCTGGCAACGAGCATGTAATCCCACATGGCAATGAACATGTAATCCCACATGACAATGAGCATGGAACCCCCTTGCAACGAGCATAGAACCCCTGGCAATGAGCATGTAATCCCACATGCCAATGAACATGTATTCCCAAATGGCAATGCACATGGAACCCCTGGCAATGAGCATGTAGGTAAGCAACATTTATGCTGCATCATTTGTAATAGGCATTACGGTGTTTGGCATAATACATAATGGGCATTATGGTGTAAGTTTTTGACACTCACCTTTGGAGCGCAATGACCCTGTATGTGGAATTTATTGTGCAGTTTGGCTCAATCAGTGTGGCATTATGTGACTTTTGTCTCAATCCGTTAGGCATTATGTGAATTTGGGCTCATTCCGTTTGGCATCATGTGTAAGGGGCAAGTATAATGGGGTCTACTATTTTGTTGCATAATGTGTAGAAGTGGTATATGGTGTGGTACACTACACTCAAGGACATGCACCCCTTTGCGTGGCCACACCCATTTTCCGGAGTGCGCTCTACTACATCATTCACTTTTGACACCAAGGTGGGCCTATGTACTTTAAAGGCCAGGGTCTATGTATAATACCATTCCCCCCTCTCTTTGCTCTCCTCCACTCTCTCCACTCTCTGAGTGGGCACACTGGCACCCCCCCCCCATCCCCTCCCTCTCATGGTGCCCCCCCTGTAATTTTCTCCTGGATCCGCCCCTGGAGAGAAAGTTCACATGTGATATATTGCATGTGAAAGGACCGCATGAAATGTATCGCATGTGGTCCAGGGTGGCTCAAGGGAGTCTGATAGCCCATACACTGCTTGCACATAAATATACAAGAATGGCCTATAAAACTAGTCATGGCACAGTTTCCTCGTTTTGTGATTTAGGGGTAGATTTATTAAGCTTGGTGAAGTGAAAAAGTGTCTGGTTTTTAACACCGGCCAATCAGCTCCTACCTGATTTTTTTTCAAACCAAACCTGTAACTTCACAGTTAGGAGCTGATTGGCCGGTGATAAAAACCAGACACATTATCACTTCACCGAGCTTAATAAATCTGCCCCTGAGACACATTTTCAGCAATAAAATGCTCAAGACTTGCAGAGTTTCATGGGACATGGCATGTTACAGGGTCTATTTGACACAATTTCATGAAAAATGTATGAGGATACGTGTACTCTATTACACAGTGCTCATAAACAAACTGGAAATGTAAGAAGAAAAAAGTACCGACACAGTCCTTTAGGCGCTATCTGGGAACGGTTCTCTTTCAAATTTTTGGACGGCAATACCCAAAAAATAAAAGTGAAAGACAAAACACCACGATAGTGTAATACAATTTTTGATAGATGAATATGGACAAAAATTCAATAGATGTTAATTTTTGATAGGTGGACTCGTACCCTTCGCGTTGGTCTACTGTTTTAAGGTAGACAAAAATCGCTTATGTCTACCTTAAAACAGTAGACCAACGCGAAGGGTACGAGTCCACCTATCAAAAATTAACATCTATTGAATTTTTGTCCATATTCATTTATCAAATATTGTATTACACTATCGTGGTGTTTTGTCTTTCACTTTTATTTTTTGGGTATTGCCGTCCAAAAATTTGAAAGAGAACCGTTCCCAGATAGCGCCTAAAGGACTGTGGCCCTTATTCTGATCGGTGCGGATATATCCGCGTGCGTTCGGCCCGCCGATGTTTTGTGTCTGCGCATGTGCAGAGGCGTCTCTGCGCATGTGCGAGCGGGGCGTACGGCGAAATTCCGCATGATATGTGAACACTCCGAACAGGGGGTGGAGAGGGGCGTGAAGGGCTATTTGGGCTCATTACCATATGCATACGCCCCGCGTTTCATGGGAGTTCCCATGAAAACGCTGGGCGTACGTATGGTAATGCGGCCGTGATGCACGTGTAGGGGGCGGACATATGACATCGCCGGATGTCAGCTGCCCGCCCAGATCTCTGCTTTTGCACGGAAAAATGTCCGTGTGGTCTGAGGTTGCGGGTGCTGGTGGAGCATTCGGTCCTGCATTCGATGGTCTGCGACCATCGAATGATGGGGGAGGTTCCCTTAGATGGAGGAGGCGTATTCCGTGAAAAATACACGTGCGGTCCGTTCGGACAGCTTCTTACCGCATACGGACGGAGTTGGCGATCCGTATGGAAGGCGGGGTTTCGCACGCACGGTCCTGGCCGCATAATCGGCTCCGACCGCACCGATCAGAATAAGGGCCTGTGTCGGTACTTTTTTCTTCTTGTGTATATATATGTGGTATGTTAGGTGATTCATACTATCTGGTACAACCTAAGGCAGCTTACAAGAACAGAGATTAGTCCAGAAAAACCCTCGTTTGCCAAACTGGAAATGTAGTTTTTTATTTATTTATTGCTTTGCTTCTCTTTTACATGGTTTAAGCGGATCAGATGTTAATACTGCATTGACTACAGCAAGTATTTTTTCCAACAGCACAACATTTTCATAGTCAAGAGATTACAGATTATGAAATGGAAATACATGTACTGCTGTGGTGATTACTTTTGAATGATGCTTCATAACTAAACTTCAAGACCACTTTTTATAGAAACAATTGTATTTCCAACACCACAATGTAATTTTATTTGTAGCATCCTTGAATTTAAGGGTTTTACATGATGCATAATGTGGTTATTGTAAATGATAGAAAAGTTATCAAGAAAAACAATGAACCCTTGAGTTATATCGTAACATTGCTTCCTGAACACCCAGGCATTTATGCTTTATCAGATTACCCTGGAATCTGTTTTGGATGAGTTAAAAAGGACGAAACGCACTGCTTAAAATACCGTAAAGATATCTTCAAATTACTCAAAGTTATTACATATGAATAGAGTAGAAATCTGACTGAACATATGAAATATAGCTCAACATGAGCAGTTGTGTAACATACAAAGCCAGATCAAGGGTGGGCACTTGAGGTGAGTACCCCCGAAGATGCTTTGATCCAACTCTGTAGCTTATGCAGGGCCAATTCTGCTGGTCTTCAGCCCGCATCAGGGGCACCTACTAGTCGAAGATAAAGAAGGAAAAAGTACTCTGTTTTGTTTGGGAGCACTCTTTTAAATTGTCAGAATGTATGTCAAGATTTTTTTGAAAGATAAAATGTAACTTTTAATGATTTTAATAAAATAGTTTTGTCAGACAAACAAACAAACAAACATTAAACATTGAAAATGAACAGTTGAGTAATACTAATAATTTTATAGAATAAATCTGTATTCAACTGTTCGTACAGACCACACTGGTTGTCTGATAGGGAAACACAGTGATCAGACAGTACGGCTTATATTTGAATGTCAGCCTGTGTCTGAATCAGGGTTTACTGTGCCTATCTTTGTGGTAAGGAAGTTAGATAGCGAAATTTTTCACAGTTATAAGGACCAGGTAGAAAACTGTTCTACACTGGTGCAGTCCGGATATTTACAAATATATCATTTGCAGTATTGCTGAATAAATATGTATTGTAAATTGGTCAGTCTGTGCAATTACTGCTTTTAATACTGATTAAACAATACAGAACTGTGGCTAGGTACTATGTTGCGAGGGTAACCGCTATGACAGAGGGAAAAATGACACACAGTTGAAAAGATTGCGGAAGCTGCTGCTGAATCTCTCAACCGTCCTGGTTCCCTGAGAGTCAGTGAGCGTTCAGCAATGTTATTACTGTATGAACAGAGTGTCAGAATTTAGGAAAAATGGGGTATCTGCTTTCTCCAGTTAGTAGCGCAGGTACCTTGTTGTATTGAATACAGTGCAGGGTTAAATGCTATCTATACTTAGTTGGAGATGAGAGATGAGAGTACCCCTAGAGGTAGGGATGGTGTAAGTGGGATATAGTATATACAGCGTCTTACTTTTGGGGGTAGGTGTGCTGCTTTCTGCTATGTGCTATGAGGTAAAGCATTTATAGCAGATGAGCGGCACCTGCCTCCTGTCAGCGTGAGAGAGTAGATAAAATAAGTAATAGGATATCTTGCCTGGGATTACAGTATTACCCTTTGTGGATTACAAATTTCTGTTGGGAGAATTTACAATCATCCACCCACTCCCCTCTTGTTGTACCCCAATACAGCGCTGGGAATTTCACCCTATAAATCAGGATATTAACATCTGGCCTCATATGCGCATTTGAGAATAATCTACCGGGACCTGGTAACTATATGCCACATATATACAGCATTTTATTGTTGCACATGCTTTTAAAGTATTTTACGCATGCATACTATTCTATGAAAAAAAAAATTGTGTATATATTGTCTAATTAATTTTATGTCATTTGTTTATTAATTAAATTGTTTTAATTTGTGTGCAAAAGGCGCCTACTGGTACTTCCTTTTTTTCCATTTGCAATTTTTTTGGGGGGCGGCATCCCTCTCCCAGAGGGCAGCCACTTGCACACAGCACTCGAACACTTGTCCCTAGCGCTCAGAGTATATTGTTTCGGCAAGGGAAAGGGGCTGCTGTTTGCAGTGTCACATTAGATAGATTGCAGCAGTAATTGAGAAATAAGTATCGGTTACTGCCGCTTACCCAATAGCCTATGCCCGGTCACTGTAGCATATGGGGCCTTATTTTGGTTCATTCTTTCTGACAAAATCCTTCTTAGATGGGCAAAACCATGTGCACTGCAGGTGGGGCAGATGTAACATGTGCAGAGAGAATTAGATTTGGGTGGGGTTTTACTTCAAAGTGAGATCTATATTGCAGTGTAAAAATAAAGCAGTCAGTATTTTACCTGCACAGAAACAAAATTACTCACCCAAATCTAATTCTCTCTGCACATTTAACATCTGCCCCCCCTGCAGTGCACATGGTTTTGTCCATCTAAGAAGGATTTTGTCAGAAAGAATGAACCAAAATAAGGCCCATGGTCCGGATCTGCTGTGGCCGCAAGTGCGGCGAGGAGTAGGGGTGAGCCGCTAGTGCGGCTGGATCAGACTGCCGTTTTGCTGGGGGTGGAGCTTCCTCAGTGTCATTTTTCTTGTACTTATAATCTATATTTTATACCCTCTGTCGTAGCGGTTACCCTCGCAACATAGTACCTAGCCACGGTTCTGTATTGTTTAATCAATATTAAAAGCAGTAATTGCACAGATTGACCAATTTACAATACATATTTATTCAGCAATACTGCAAAACTCTTTAGGAAAGAAACTTCCACCAACAGTCTACTGTTCCATGAGAGTGCTCACTTCCCACCAACCATCAAGAATCTCCCCAAAGGGGAATTCTTGCGCCTAAGGAGAAACTGCTCCACCGCAGGAATGTATGAACTCCAGAGTGATGACTTGACCTCGAGATTGTTGGAACGGGGGTACAACAAAAGATCCATTAAACGGGCCAAACACTTTGCATTAAAATCCCAAAGGGAAGATCTCATCTTTGCAACCACCAAAACAAAGGAAGTCAAAGCACCGGTCACACGCTTCATCACGAATTATTGTGACCAATGGAGAGATTTGCAGGAAATTATTAAAAAACACTGGCCGATCCTACAACTGGACCCAGACCTAAAAGAGATAACCACACAGGCGCCCCAATTCAGTTGGAGATGAGCCCGCAACCTAAGGGATCGTTTGGTTCAGAGTCACTTTCAATGGACACCCAAATTTAAACCAAAAATGACTGGAACGTTTCCTTGCGGAAAATGCAAAGCCTGCACATACATTCACAAGACCAATGAGATTACAAACCGCTTTGGCAAGAAACTCAGCATAACACAATTCATGACCTGTGAAACCCTAGGGGTGATATATTGCCTGATATGCCCCTGTGGGCTAAAATATGTAGGGATGACCAGCAGAAAACTGAAACAGAGGCTTCTGGAACATGCCGGTAACATCCAGAATGCAGAATCTGACACCCACAAATTCAAGAAGCTAACGTCTGTAGCTCGACATTTACTCATGGAACACCAAGGATCACCCGAAGGCTTAAAATCGTTTGATTTGGAGTATGTTAGATTGGGGATAAGAGGCGGTGATATGACCAAAGAGCTACTACGCAAAGAATGCAAGTGGATCTTTGAACTCAACACAGTCAACCCGCAGGGCCTTAATGAGAATAACCCTTTCTCTAAATCCACACTCACTCGATTCTCTGTATTCTCATTACTGGACTTGATGCCCCCAACCACCCAATAGCTAACATACCAACCCAACCAACCATGTTTGATTGTTCATGTCCCTAATCACCTAGCAGCCACCACATCAGTTAAAACTGCCATGCCTCATCATTTGTTACACCTCCATCCAACCAGAGTAAACTGGCGCGATTTATCACTATCTCTTTCCTGGTATTCAACAAGTGATAATTACTATTATTATCATCATTGTTATCATCATTATTATTGTTAGTATCATCACTTTATTCAAATTTTATTTATTTTTATTATATATTTTATATTTTATATTTATTAATTATTTATTTATTATTATTATTATTTTTTCTGTTATTTATTTTTTCTGTTATTATTATTCATTTTTTTTCTGTATATATATATATATATATATATATATATATATATATATATATATATATATATATATATATATATATATATATATATATATATATATATATATATATATATATATACAGGTCGAGTATCCCGGACATTCCAGAAAGTGAAAAAAAATTTTTTTTTTGCTAAAAACTCACTGGGGACATTTGTAACAGCACTACTGAGGACATGATATGTAACTGCCACTATATATGTACAAGAAAATGATTGCTTGGCATTCAAATTCAGTGCTGAGATAGTACACACATTTTGTTTCACGTTTTGAAACCTTGTTTTTTGAACAAATAAAATATATTTGTGTGTATTTTATGAGGTAATAAAATATATTTGTGTGTATATTATGTGTTTATACAGCATTTGGAAAAAGAGAAAAGTGGTGGAGCGCTTAAAAAATCACACTTTGATCAACTGGGTATCACATATAATAGTAAAAAAATATTTAATAAGCAATAATGTGCACATTAAAATAACACTAATATAACAATGATAAAAATGATAATAATACTGTGGACCCTGGAATAGTGGAGCTTCCACTTGTTCCTATATACGCTCCTCTAAATTATTTATAGATATATATTACCCCTTATTCGTAGTCCATTGGATGGTATCGGGGTGGAAAACAACGAAACGCGTTGGCTTTTACCCACTGTTTGACTCTGGACTTTGCTCAAATCCACTTGAACCAGCTCCTCTCTCTCCCCCCCCTTTGTTTTTCCCCCCCTCAATTACCACTATCCATCAATTTTTGGACACTCCTTTCCAAGGGATACCACCGTCTGCTCAATCTTTGGAGACCCACCTGGTAATCTTCAGACACATCTGTAAAACATCTCCAGGCAAACCAAGGGACTTCAGCAGCATCACCGGACACCCTAATACTTTCCAAAGGATTACAAACCAAAGGGGACACTATCGCTTGCTTATTCTTTGGAGACCCACCTGGCACCCCACAGGCTTGCCTGTGCAACATTTCCAGGTTCACCCTAAGGGACTTCAGCAGCGAAAACATTGGACACCCCGATACCATCCAATGGACTACGAATAAGGGGTAATATATATCTATAAATAATTTAGAGGAGCGTATATAGGAACAAGTGGAAGCTCCACTATTCCAGGGTCCACAGTATTATTATCATTTTTATCATTGTTATATTAGTGTTATTTTAATGTGCACATTATTGCTTATTAAATATTTTTTTACTATTATATGTGATACCCAGTTGATCAAAGTGTGATTTTTTAAGCGCTCCACCACTTTTCTCTTTTTCCAATTGTTATTTGGGGATTGACCTTCCCCTCAGGTGTGAGCAGCTAGCGAAGCACCGCATCTATAGCGCCTTTTTGTTTTTTCACTAAGGTGATTAAGCAAATTCTTTTACTGTTTATACAGCATAAATGCAAGATACTTCAAAATACATCATTGAAATATTAAAATATTCCGAAATACGGAATAATCCGTTATCCAAAATTCTCCTGGTCCCGAGCATTTTGGATACGGGATACTCAACCTGTATATATTTTTTTTTCTGTATATGTATTTTTTCTCATATATATTTTATCTTATTTTATTTTATCTTACTTTTTCTTATCTTTTCACTACTCCAGTTGCCAGTGCCTCCCATATGCTTATCCTCTTATGGCATCTCCACCACCTCTTAAAAAGACCCATATACAATGCCTTTAGACCACAATGTTCTCATACCTATGCAGTTCTTTACCCTCCTTTTCTCTTCCCGTTAAAAAGATAGACTCATTACAACCAATTAGCAAGTATTTTGTCAGGGGGAACAGTGTGTTTCTCATGCAGACTCTGCTAAAACCATATAGACCCACTGCGGCCGATTACTGTAGCATTGTACATTAGTAATCAATCCCATTTAAACAATTTGCATATAATACAAGTCTTTTTCCCAGCAACTGTGAACCGTCATGCAATTTATCAACAATTTTCCTCACGGGATTACGTCCCTTGTAGCATTTCCTACTTCCACACTAAGACTCGGGGTTATTGCATATACTCGAATAAATTTAAAGCAAACAGAATTTATGCACGTACGGGTCCCAATTACACAGAGACACATAATGAATCTCTGAACATAATAAAATATCTTCTTCACAGATGCCGCTCTGATCAAATCAGTAAGCACTCCGTGACAGATGCGGCTCTGATCATTAGTATTCCGCCCCTTCCCCTTTCCCCGCCCCTCAGCCAATCACGGACACTGACTTACACATAAAGAAGCAATGTGTCCGCTCCAACCCACACACCCTGACGAAGCCCTCCGGTGAAACGATCGTTGGTGACTGTCATCACCAAGACGCGGCTCCTCCGGCGTCTCTTGCAGCATCCAAACGCGTTCACAGCAGCCGAAGCCACACAGCATAAACTGACGGAGAGTGCCTCTGTCCCACTCTCAGCATTACGCGCAAACGGCAGCTGACACTTCATCTGCAAGTATTGTACTTATAGTTTTTCTTTGAAGTCAGAACCGGCTATTATCTATTGCATATTACCTGACTGATTTACATGTAAACTAGTGAACGATTAGGGTCTCTCCATATGCTCTCTCACTTACTCTTACTCTAATTACCAGCCGGATCATCTAACAGGTGCCGCTCCCCCTCCACCACTACAGCCTATCTGCAAGTGGAGGACAGCAGCGCACCTGAATGACCTTTTGAAAGCAGTGAACTTTCTATCCTTCTTTACCATTTCTTTTGAACACACTCATCCACCATAGCCCGCAGCAAACTCCCTGCGCTGGGCTATAACCTATTCAGGGGGACTGTAGAACTACGGTGGACAGCAGTTGTTCATATTTCTCTGAATACCCTTAAAATTGAAGGTGCTCACCCACAATACCTTTAGGCCCATCACTCCAAATATTTGATGGCAGCTGGCAAACTGTGGCATTTCTCATGATAAACCGAGAGGGTGACCTCCCCAACCATCAATGGAAATCTGCCCACTTTATGCCATAGGTATATAAAGTTTGGGTGTAGCATCCCAAATATAGGGTCAGTAGGAGACTTTCATATTCTATCCCTCAAAACCCAGTGCTAATTGAGATTTCCCACAATATCTGACAAGCCCACTATTACATAGTGGAAGCCGGCAATGGTTTCTGGGTATTTTCTGATATACAAAGGGTGAGGGGACTCCCCTGAGACAAACGTAATCTAGCACCTCTGCCATAGGTATATAAAGTGTGTTCTGAATATCTCTGAGCAGGGCATTAAAGGGAGACTAATACTTAAACAATCTAGCCCCCCTTCTCTCTTTTCACATCTATTTGAGACCCTTATCCTATCACACACTTACCATAGAACTTGCTGCTGCAGGACAAACACAGTATATATTCTGGTACTATTAATATATATTACATATTATATATAGTGACCATTTATAACCTGTTCAAAAAATATAATCACCAGGGGATACTTATCCTTACTGTAGCTGGTACTTTTCAAACCAGCCTATAGCACTTCCAGCTTAATCAATATCAGTATTGCTATATTTGTTTTAAACTACCACCTTGTGATTTTTGGTACCGTTATATTCACTGGAAATCCATTATCCCGTGACATGATATAATTGACGGTGTCTGTTTTGAAAGCTTGATATACAAACTCTGAGATTGTCTGACTTGAACCTTTAACCTACAGAGTACACAAATTGAATTAGACACAACGTTTCATTTCTTCTCTCTTTATCATAAAGTTTTGTATAAACACTCGGGATTGAAACATTGTTAAAACTGTGTACTTTTCCTATTCAGCAGTAATCAGAACATATCAAAAGGTCTTTCGAGCTAGATATTTTGTGACAATCTCAGCACAGATCATATTCAGATTGATTATAACCAAGTGTGGCCCAATAGAAAGTGCTTTCCATGTTTTTTGTTCTGTGTGTGTCTTTTGTGTGTCTAAATTGTATACGTTTGTCTAGTACTTATTTTAATGGCAATTAGAAATAAAAGCTAATTTTTATTACACTCAAAATCCTTTTCTTTACACATAAATTCTTGTTTCTTTTCTGTGATACTAGTCTGCTTTGACTGTTACTACTAGGGGCGCCTCTAGGGTACTCCTGTGTGACGTTTCTCCTTCCAAAATTTTTTTGCATAATAATTTATCCTTTAAAACCGAGATTACATTCACAAATCTCTCCACAAGAGTGCCCCAAAAAAAGAGAGTCTTTCCTCTTTCCTGTTTGAAATATCCCATTACCCTCAAGGGCGCACCTCCACCACAATAAATTTTAGGAGAAAAACTCCTTCTTATATCGAACAGATTGGTGGATCAATACTAACTTATTTCATACCTCGCATAGCTTATAACGAATAAGCTTAACCTGTGCACTGGTCAATTTCCCCATTCCCTTTACCCACATATGTATGAACAGAGTGTCAGAATTTAGGAAAAATGGGGTATCTGCTTTCTCCAGTTAGTAGCGCAGGTACCTTGTTGTATTGAATACAGTGCAGGGTTAAATGCTATCTATACTTAGTTGGAGATGAGATTACCACTAGAGGTAGGGATGGTGTAAGTGGGATATAGTATATACAGCGTCTTACTTTTGGGGGTAGGTGTGCTGCTTTCTGCTATGTGCTCCTGTCAGCGTGAGAGAGTAGATAAAATAAGTAATAGGATATCTTGCCTGGGAGGCAAGGGAAAAGGGCTGCTGTTTGCGGCGTCACATTAGATAGATTGCAGCAGTAATTGAGAAATAAGTAGCGGTTACCGCCGCTTACCCAATAGCCTATGCCCGGTCCCTGTAGCATATGGTCCGGATCTGCTGTGGCCGCAAGTGCGGCGAGGAGTAGGGGTGAGCCGCTAGTGCGGCTGGATCAGACGGCCGTTTCGCTGAAGGTGGAGCTTCCTCAGTGTCGTTTTTCTTGTACTTGAATCTATATTTTACACCCTCTGTCGTAGCGGTTACCCTCGCAACATAGTACCTAGCCACGGTTCTGTATTGTTTAATCAGTATTAAAAGCAGTAATTGCACAGATTGACCAATTTACAATACATATTTATTCAGCAATACTGCAAATAATATATTTGTAAATATCCGGACTGCACCAGTGTAGAACAATTTTCTGCCTGGTCCTTATAACTGTGAAAAATTTCGCTATCTAACTTCCTTACCACAAAGATAGGCACAGTAAACCCTGATTCAGACACAGGCTGACATTCAAATATAAGCCTTACTGTCTGATCACTGTGTTTCCCTATCAGACAACCAGTGTGGTCTATATGAACAGTTGAATAAAGATTTATTCTATAAAATTATTAGTATTACTCAACTGTTTATTTTCAATGTTTAATGTTGTTTGTTTGTTTGTCTGACAAAACTATTTTATAAAAATCATTAAAAGTTACATTTTATCTTTAAAAAAAAAAATCTTGACATACATTCTGACAATTTAAAAGAGTGCCCCCAAACGAAAAGAGAGTACTTTTTCCTTCTTTATCTTCGATACATTAATCTTACTCTCAGGGGAGCACATCCACGTCACCACACACACCATACAATTGGTTGTTTGATAATACAATTACTGTGGTAACTACTTATTCTTTGAACTTGATTTAAGACCAAACCTTATCCAAAACCTTCCAGTGTCACTTGTGCTCAGGTTCCATCCCTTCCCAGATCCCCTTTTCCCACCCCTCCCCCACTCAAATATGCACCTAGTAGTCAACCCGGTAAAATAAAGAGGGCATGGCCACTGGAGGGGGCATGGCCTCCAGGAAAGAAAACCTGTAATTTGTGCAGGATGTGGAATCCTCCTTGCATACACAGATGGAGAGAGATGACAGGCTGCTGCTGCAGTTGTCTCTCTCCCAGCTCAGCACATGCCACTGAGCACCGTGTGCTGTGCTGAAGAGAGAGGCTGTGCTGTGGCGGCAGTCTGTCATCTCTCTCCCCACTTCCTGGCTCCCTGCAACAGGGAAGGAGGAGAAGGACCTGGACCCCTCCAGTAGACACAGGTCCAGGTAAAAAGTACCTGCTCCCTCCTCTCGATGCCACTGGCCCATATCACCATAGCAGCTGAACACTGCCGTAGTTAGGACCCAGGTGAAGCTCTACTGACAGCACTATCTATAAGAGTCAAACACAGCACAAAAGGACAGGTGGGGGTTCACCATGACAGAGAAAGTTGGTGGGGAATGCTATTTTTGCTCCTGGGAAGTGACCATGGCCTCGCCATTCAAGGGGTGAGGTGTCAAAGGGAATACTGTGTCTGTATGCCTGGGAGATGGTTATGCCTACTACATGACTTGCATGATGTTATTTTTTTTTTTACTTAATGCAAAAGCGCTGTTAAAAGATGAGTAAATATCATACCTTTGGGAGTAATAACACAAGAGGTCTATGTACTAAGCCATGTAGAGAGATAAAGTTCCAGCCAACCAGCTCCTTTCATTTTTCAAACACAGCCTGCTGCAAAGGAATAGTACATAGACCATTTTATTGATGCCCAGAGTCCTATTATTCTGTATCAAGAAAAATTTTCTTTTTTTTTTTCTATTTTCTTAACTACTATTAAAGTGTTAAACTTTTTACAAGTACAGAAGCAGGCATTTTAAAATTAATTTTACATTATTAGACATTTCTTTAAAACGTTTATGAAATCCTCTCATTTTACCAATAACTGCAAGATGTAAATACACTTTTAGCTGACCATGAGGGGGCATGGCCAATGAGAGGGGGCATGACCACACCCCTGAAAAAAAATAATAGTGGGGGCAGCAGGGAGTGGGTGGGATCGCACACCCACTCAAGGAGAGAGAAGACAGGCTGCCGCTGTGGCTTTCTCTCTCCCCATCTCAGCACACAGCACTGAGCAGTGTATGCTGGGCTTGGGAGAGAGGCTGTACTGCAGTGGCAACCTGTCCTCTCTCTCCCACTGCCCAGCTCTCTGCAACAGGAAAGGAGGTAGCAGGCCCTGGGTGACTCCATCAGACCTGGGCTTGG
The DNA here is from genome assembly GCF_055691185.1 of Crinia signifera. NCBI lineage: Eukaryota > Metazoa > Chordata > Amphibia > Anura > Myobatrachidae > Crinia > Crinia signifera. The sequence continues at coordinate 104,247,070 of NC_139217.1, read as the reverse complement.
GTAAAATGTACCTCTTGGCAATGCTGGTTACTAGATGTCCTTCAACTCTGTCAAATGAAAATTGTATTTTGTGTACCAAATAATATGTGCCGACCGTAACTGAAAACCATGACTCTTACTGGCTAACGACATTGCCTAAATACTATTAAGGATTTATGAATATTAGGAGGTGGGGCTCATCTTTCCAATATATAATTAAAGCTTTGGTGATAAGTGACATTATTCTTGTATGTAAATGTTCTCTAAACCCATACATATAATCACAAGGGAATATACATAGCTTGATAGGAACCGTAGAAAAAATATATAGCATAGATTAGGTTTTTATGAGCCACATAAAATATTACCTTATCAATCACCATTTACATGCTATTCATAAAAAATCTCACATCTTGTACTTTTAGAAAAAATAGAATTTCTATGTGAACAAAATACAGTCGCTTGCATTCCGCTTGTATTACTTAGCCACACGAATAGTTTCTGCTCTACAAACAGGTTCTGGATGAATAAAAGGTATTGTTTCGCAGAACTTGTTCTCGATAATCTCAATACAACACGTTGCCTACCGATAATGTGCTAGAGATGCAAATCAGAAATCTAACTACATCACCTTTTACAAGGCGCACATTCCATTTGCTTTTCCTTTATTGTAATTACATTCTCACAAATATGTTTATGCTCACTGTTTTGAAGTTAAGTGTCCAGGATACTAGTCTTTGGAGATGAAGAAATTGTAAGATATAATTTGCACAGGGAGAAAGATTGTCTACTCTAAAGACGATAGCAATTTGAAATCTCACAGTTCTATTTTGGTTTAGATGCTATTAAAGGTGATTGCTGGGATGGTATTAGTATATCAACAGAACACTCCAGATGGTCGCACTTCTGTGGATGGCAGTTTGGCAGCACAATCCATTCATAAATCCCACTTGTGTAGCACTCTCTGGAAAGAATAACTAAATGTACAAAAATAATTACAGAAAAGGAGCATTCTCTGTCCTGAAAATATGCACATAAAGATTTCTGTACTTGCAGTCTCTCTTTTTATGCCATGGATATAGCAAGGCAATATCTAAAGTTGCTGCAAGGCTTTAATCCCGCCTGTACGTATTTTCCTTTGAACTTCTGCTGACCTGGTTCATTGAGTGACACCGCCATCCATATTTCTTATTTGTAAGTATGCAACTACTGTGCTATAAAAAAGATTTATTTTCCTGTTTTCCATATACCAAGTATTAGATTAGTAGGACTTTTTAACATTACTTATACTTTCCTTCTAATCAATAACAGTTAAAAAAAATGACTAGCCTTGACCCTCTCTGTGCTATTACAACAAAGTGCTTTCTCAGCAGATCACTAGCTTCTCACCATATATTGGCATTTCAGAGCAAAGGGTTGATGAGGGCCAAAGCCAGTTACATCCCTACAAATGATACTGCTTGCATCTTTAAGCTCCTCTTGCCCTCAAGGCAACTGTCACGTTTGAAAAGATTTGCAAGAACAAAGTCAGAAAAGATGCTCAGAATAAAATAAGAAATTAGTACACAATTAACATCACAGAACTGCAAAGTATTACAGGATTTAAGCTAACCAGTGAGACATATAATTCATCAGCACACAGTGCCTGAATGAATAAATGAAGCAGTCATTTTGTAATAGTTTTTAAAAGTTTAAATAACAAGCATAAACTAAATGTAATGTAAATTCAATGACTGTCCATGAAAAATCAGCTTTAAAAATTAGTCTGGATCTGTCATTGCTGATTAAATTGTAACCATTTGTTGCTATTAGTTTGGGGTTAATTAAGACAGTTATTTAGCAATGTAACTTATAGCTTTAGAAACATGAATGTAGAAGGAAATTCATTGAGCGTAATTAGAGTAAATTTTGCTATACAATTATTATGCTTAATCCAAACATATATATAACATTTTATACTTATAGATGCAGCCGTTCTTATCTAGCCGGACTTCAGCACGCCATTTTACGAGGCCCGCCAACGAATGTGGGGAGCGAGTGTCTGTCTGAGCCCCATTCTCACATGTGCTGGCAAGCCAGCTGCCAGAAATCACTGGTGCGCTGGCATAGCCAATGTGGACAGCTGCATCTGTACTGTACAGATAGAGCAGGTCTTAGTTAAACAGATGGTCAACGTGAATTGGTACTTATGTATTATCTGGGCTCCCATGTTAAATGCACCCCATTTTTTCATACCCCTACTATCCAACTACGCATGGAGTTGATTTTATATAGTGTGGCGAGCGCAGCGAGCCACTGTGCCCGAAGCGTGGCGAGCGGACGTGGTCTCATAAGAAAAACGGGAGCCCAGATATTACATAAGTACCTGTGAATTAAAATTCCTACTTCTTTGCATACTCCATGGGTCCATATTCAATCCCAGACTATATTTTTTGGCAGGTGAAAAAACTGAAGTTTTCAGCGAATTCGATTTGCCTATTCGACCCCAGTGCTGATTTTGCATCTAGGTGAAAAATCCAGCATTGACAAAAACTGTGTACCAGCAAAATTGCTGTAAATTCAGGTGGTTTGGGCAAATTTATGTCTATTTTTGCCCATGCAAATTCCCCCCCCCCCCCCCCCAAAAAAAAAAAAAAAATGAAAAGGCATGTGCAAAAATGTACTAAAAAACTGGCGAAAATGCCCATGATTTATTACTGTAAAAGCAAATATTTGCTGTTTTTTCACCTGGGGACAATTTCAGCCAGGATGGGCCATAATGTGTCTATGTTTGATTGGCAGAATCGTCAATAGAGCTAGTGAGAAGTGCTCATTTAGGGGATGATTCCAAGTTCCATGCACAATGTCTGTAGTTGCAGACCGCAGTGGAAACCTGATAGCCTGATTTGATACCTTGACTCTTTAAGTGCCAATATTGCTTTGAGAGATATACAAAATATCAATATAAAAAATGACAGCCTCACTCACAGTGACTGTTCTTTTTTTGGCGCAATTGTTTAATTGACTTCAGATCATTTGCCGCCTATGCCGCCGCTAACTAAAGTGATTCATATTCCACGACTTTGACCCTGGCATTCGACCCTGGATTTTTACTGGATATTTTACACTTCTCTCACAGCAACATTGGCAATCAAAAAGTTAAGGTGATGTGAGAGTTAATAAGGCTAATGCAGAGATTTGGCAATTGTGCATCAGTCCTGTGGTAGATGCAAGGTATCCCACAATTCAGAATCGGTCCATTGTGCTTGCATTGTCACTATCCATTTGGCAGCTTGAAATTATCATTTTCACATAAAGGTAGATCAACCATGGTCTGCCTGATTTAGCTTACACTGTAAATATATAAATATGCATTTTCACGTGCTCTTTATGCAAAAATCTCAATTTGCACTCATGCCCAGGGCTCTGACTCAGAATCAGTCCTGTAACCTCAATATTAGTTAACCAGTCATTAGGAATAAAGATCAATAGTTTCCCCACTGCACAAAAGTGGAAGCAAGGAAGAGGAAAGCAACTACCGACCAGTGAGCCTTACATCAGTAGTAGGGAAACTAATAGAAATACTATCAAAAGAAAAAGCTAGCTGGAGAATATCTCAAATTCACCAATTTACAGTATACCAAACAGCATGGATTTAATCAGGTGAGATCATGTCAAACAAACCTTACTGACTTTTTTTTAACTTGCTGACTAAAGAAATAATCAGAGGGGGCATAGATGTAGCTTATATAGACTTTAGCAAGGCTTTTGACACTGTCCTACATTGCAGAATGTTAAATAACTTACACTAAAGTAAAAAGGTAATCCTCAGCGCTGGCCTGAGGATTACTCTTAGCCACATTTCCCATCTGTATAAATGAATCAGAATGAAATATTCTACATCTACACCCAAAGGTACTGTGGGATAATATGATCAAGTTTATGTCCCGGACACAACATATTTTCACTTAAAAGTGCCAGGAATTTGCAAGCACTGATGCTTGTTCACTTTAGTAGTATCTGACTTTGCGTACTTTATAATGTAAAACCCACATTCATGGTTATCTCAGGCATTGGGGCTAATTTGGTATTTGTCAATTTCCCACAAATGCCCACCAGTGTCTGTGCACAAGCACATGTGACCACAGTTTAAGTAGAAATGGGCAGGCAATGTCAGGTTGGTGACCAACCATTGGAAGTGGGGGGCGACTGTGCATTTTGTGGCATCAGTCTGGACAATGCAGGCATATCTAGAGCACTTGGGGGGAGAGCTGCAGTGGCTGTGTGATGTCACATGCAGCCACTGCGACACAAAACACAACTGGCCTATATCTGGCTTTCAAAAAAGCAATTTTGTGGGACCAGGCTTGTGATGGGGCAGCCTTCCCTGTGCTGAGCGGCCCCCCGCAACCCCTTTTCATAAAAACAAAATAGTTTAAACAAAAAAAATATTCTTCTGTAGTACAAATGGAAATGTAAAGTGTATAGATGGTCATATTTTAACATTAAATGAAGTAGCTACAATGCTAACGATGATTATATAGTATGCTAATCAGAGGCATCTGAATTATGATGCAGAATGTAGACTTTAACAGTTTGTGCAAGCGCCAAGCTGCATGAACATTTTTGCGGATGCCTACAAATCCTCAGAAAGAGCAAATGGCTTACCACTGAAAGGGATTCATATGCAATATATAGAGGACACCATGACTTTCTCAGGTTTTCAAAGCTCTAGAAGTCTGTCCCTTTTAAGTTATTTTTAATCAATCCACAACAAACATGGATAAAATTGCAACTGCTTTGCAATACATAAGAAACACCCCTAATCATCTCAAGCTGTACTGTTCTGAAGGCAATTGTGGAATATGTTATTATATCACAGGTTCATGTGCTACAGGATAAAGGAGAAAAAGGTGCTATGGACATAGTCACAGTTATAGGTTTTTACAAATAGATATGCAATAAAATGTAAGATTGTAAATGACTCCCACTAGTTACAGGGAATGTTTTGCTGGGGAAAGTTTGGTTGCTCTAGATGTGGATAGATATGTTATACAAAATATGCACATGCTGTGCAAGCAGACACCTTCTCTCGTCTCATTTACTCTCTATATACAAATAAATGATTTAACAGTACAATTTACAGAAATTGTAAACTGCTTCATTATACTTTAAGGATTAAATCCGGAAGCTGCTTCAAACAACTGTGGAGAAATTTCCCCTATGGAACATCTTCCTTTGATGGTTCCAATAAGAAGGAATATATGAAGAGCCAACTTCTCTGCTTTAACAATGAATAATTCCATTAGGGATATTTGCTATTTAGCAAAGTATTATCACTGTTTTCTCTGGTTCTAGCTCTTGGCTTGTCTCCTGATAACTGCACTACTCCACAAGGCATCACACACATTTTCCATAAAATTACAGTAGTGAGAGTTAAGAAAGTTTGTATTAGAGATGTTAGGAATCTAGTAATGGGATTCTGAGCATTGTAAATTCACAAATAAACATCTGAAAGTAATATTCATCACCATAATATAGTACAACATTGGACTAATGCGCTCAATTGAAGATTAGGGGTAAATGTAGTAGCCTGCAAATTGAATTTGTCATTGGTCATAGACTTGGCAGATTTATTAATCTGAGTCATTTGAATAGACCTTTAGCAGAGTACCTACTGTAGATACTGTATTTCAGTTGTTGCTAGTGCTATTTGAGATATTTTGAACAAACACAGTAGTTACTGACTAGCCTGAGCAGCTTGCTATATTTATTTTTATCTGCAATTTAAAAAAGAGCACAATATAAAAGATGTATTAGACAATTTTTAACTGATCAAACTGGAAAATACCCCCCCCCCCCCCCCAAAAAAAAAAAAATATATATATATTTTTTTAAAATTATCTTCTGCATTCGGTTGACCAAACAATACAGGAAAACCAGTTTGTTTTGAGTACATCAAATTCTTAATTTGAATATTGATAGATCAATGATGATTTTGCGGCCAGGGAGCCTCACACAGAGATGAATAGGTATTTTCAGTGCTGTTATAAAAAGATACTTGCTTATTTCATGTTTAAAAAACCCCAATCGCTCCTTAATTAAGGGATGGCAATCTCCAAAATTGTATATGTAAATTTTGGCAAAAAGGAGCACTGATCTAAAATGTTCCCTGTTAGGAAAGAATTCAAGAATCCTAATGTTCTATTTTTTATTGAAGATCCATAAGGATAGAAACAATCCCCTGGGCCATCCCATCATCTCAGGAATTCAATCTATATCAGCAAATATGTCAAAATGTATAGATTACTTATTGTAACATCTTGTAACAAAACAAAAGCTTTGTAAAAAACATCATGAGCATCTTACAAATACTAAAGGAATCTGAATAGCAAAAAGGCCACTAGTTAAATCACTTTATACATGCATCAACCATTAAGCAGTGTGTAAAACATACAAGATATGCGTTATCAATCTCAACAAAGATGCCCAATGAAAAAAATTCATTTTATTATGTCTAACATCAAGTTTGTTTTGGATCAGAATTTTTTTTATACGGTGGGAAGTTTTACCACCAAAAATGCAGTACAATGTGAACATCTCTCATGCCCAGTTAAGAAAATTTATTTGTAGCCTAATGGGAAGATGCTACCATATGTAACAACCACACATTTTAAATGTTGGCATTGTTGTATAGATTTGTTCTTTGTATGGAAAGGCACAGAAAAAATCTAGAAGAGTTTATGGAACAACAACAATCTAAATTTAGAGTTCATAATAAATAATTAAAACTAGTGCCACCTTTCAAGATTTAGAGATATTCATTATCAATGAGACCATCCAGCCAATAACACACACCAAAGAAGTTGCAGGGAACATTTTCAACAATAAGTAACCACCATCGGAAATGCATTTCTGATATTCCAAATATTTCAAATATTTATTTCAAATATTCCAGTAGGAGAAATGTAATGACTGAGAAGAAATTGTACACAAGATAGCACATATAGACAAAAAAATCAGAAAGTGAAAGGAATGGAGAGGACAGAACTAATACAATACAAAAAAAAACTGAAGATGAAGAAAAATTCTGGATAGAGTGGGTTGGTGTGACAATATTACCAGGTGCCAAATATTAAAATTAAAGGTTTTATTTATACAGATAAAATAGATAAGATATAAATAAACATGAAGAGGTTCTTACCACTAAGGGTATTTGGAGCCGGAAAGGATAGTAAAAGGCAGGGATGCAGTCCGGACGTGCAACCTGCCCAGGCTCCAAATAGTTTAGCACTCAGGAAGAAGAGCACTAGATGCTCGAAATGCGTCAGTAGTGACTGAGGAACCTCTTTTTGGACCTACCTAGTGCTAAGCTATTTGGAGCCTGGGCAGGGTGCACGTCCAGACTGCATCCCTGCCTTTTACCATCCTTGCCAGCTCCAAATACCCTTAGGAGTAAGAACCTCTTCATGTTTATTTATATTTTATCTGTTTAAATAAAACCTTTTATCTTAATATTTGGTGCCTGGTACTATTGTCACACCAACCCACTCTATCTGTAAATTCTAAGGTCTGAGGGAGACCTTAAAGTGACAAAGTTTAAGGCTGCCATAAGAAGGAGCGCAGGACACCACCATTCCAACACCTTTCTGAAGACAAATTATATTTCATTACCCAATTTAACAGAGATCATTGAATAGAAACCATAATGAAAAAACCTTATATCAAAAAGAAAACCACCGATAATATATAAAATAAGCAAGAAACATCAAACAAGAGTTGGTTAACAGAGTTGGTTGGTTAAATACCTATTGAAGAAAGTCATCAATTCAGTATAAACAATAATAGCTTCCATGCCTAACTTGTGCAGCTTGTATAAATATTGGAAACAGTTCAACAAAACCAGTACAGCTGTTTAAATCCAATTATATTTGAAAGGAGAATAAGATACTGTAAAACATAACACTATAGAACATGTAACAGAGAAGTCATCTATTTATTACAGTGTCCGTGTGGACTCCAATATGTGGGGCAAATGAAAAGAAGAGCCAAAGTGTGATTTTATGAGCACATTTACAACAAAAAAGAGGACTATAACCCATAGCGTATCTAAGCACTTTTTGAAAGGTCATAATAAAAACTCTGCTCATGATTTTCAAGAAAATTAAGAGTTACTGGAGAGGTGGAGATCCCACAGCCATGTTGAAACAAAATGAAACTAAGTGGATATTCAAATTACAAACTTTATCTCCACAAGGACTGAATTTAGAAATGAAGCTAAATGTATTTTTCTAAATATACAAAGTTACATTATACAGTACATATACAATTATCAATAACAGCAATTTTAATTTATTTAAATGTTTTTAGAAAAGTCAATTAAAAGAAGAAAAAGAAAATCTTTGTTTTTACCACATAATTCCCTCTTTTTTGATGATCACTTCTATTTGTTAAAAATCTTTTAACAAGTTTAAATAAAGTTTTTTGACTATAAAAAGGAAGATGACAGCTATCCTTGAAAAAGTGTATCTGTTCTGCAAAACGTATTGGTGGCTGGTGAGTGCGGCCCACCTGCAAGACATCCTGCTGACCGAGCAGCTTCACTCCCACTGTGTGCCGAATACGGAATGATATCATCGGCCACAGCCCAACTGAAGGCAGCAGGAATACAACTCAGACAACATCCCTATCTCGGACCACACTGAGGGCCTTATTCTAGTTCACTCTTTCTGACAAAATCCTTCTTAGATGGACAAAACCATGTGCACTGCAGGGGGGAAGATGTAACATGTGCAGAGAGCATTAGATTTGGGTGAGTTATTTTGTTTCTGTGCAGGGGGAAATACTGGCTGCTTTATTTTTACACTGCACTATAACTCTCACTTTGAAGTAAAACCCCACCCAAATCTAATTCTCTCTGCACAAGTAACATCTGCCCCACCTGCAGTGCACATGGTTTTGTCCATCTAAGAAGGATTTTGTAAGAAAGAGTACACTAGAATAAGGCCCTTACAGTGTAAGATAAATTGAAAACTCTTGTCTGTAGATTAATCTCATTCAGGAGCCAGAGACAGTCACTCCAACTAAAAAGTTGTCTGGAACTGTATTTTATCGTTGTCCCTATCGATATACTAAAAGGAGCTTAAATATTAAGTGGTTTTAATTAATCTGGGTTATTATTGCATTCTACACATAACAGTAGTGTTCTTATCAATATTTTGGTCTGTATGCTATATTGTATAAAAAGAGCTGCTCATTAATATTCAGCATGTATATACTTTTACACAAATATTTTGGTATACTAGATATTATTATTATTATTATTATTATTATTATTATTATATTATGCCACAAGGGTTCCACAGCACCCAGTTACACAGTACACATAATCAAACTGGAAAACAGTAACTTACAGTTGAAGACAATACAGGACAAATACAGGGTAAATGATTATAGCAACATCAGCCTATTGCTGCAACATAAGTATCAAGGTGGCAGCAAACAGCATGCATTGGTGCAGTCGAAGACTGCTGAAGTAAGAAAGAATAAACAAATGAGGTAAGAGGTCCCAGCTCGTGAGAGCTTACATTCTAAAGAGGGGGGCAGACAGACAGGGGTGACACCGCAGGGGTAGATAGGGCGAGGAACAGAACGCTAGAAGGACAGTTTGCTGTTGGTAAAGAAGTGGAGAGTCTGAGGGGGAGAGGTAGAGAATTCCAGAGTAAGGGAGCAGAACATAAAATTTTTGGAGGTGGGAGTGGAAGGAGGTAATAAGTAGGCAGAAGAGCTGACGTGTTTTAGCCGAGCGAAGGGGACGATTGGGAGTGTAAAGGGATATAAGGTCAGAGATGTAAATGGAAGAGAAGTGGGTGACGGCTTTGTAAGCGAGTGTGAGAATTTTGAATTGAATTCTGAAAGGAAAGGGAAGCCAGTGAAGGGCTTGTAGAAGAGGGGAGGTGGAGGTAGTGCGTTTGGTGAGGAAGATGAGCCCGGCTGCAGCATTGAAGATAGATTGGAGAGGAGACAGGCATTTGTCAGGTATACCAGTAGATTGCAGTAGTCCAGCCTGGATATGATCAGTGAGTGGATAATGGTCTTAGTGGCATACTGAGTGAGGAAAGGTCTAATTCTCAAAATATTTTTGAGATGAAAATGGCAGGTTTGTGAGAGGTGCTGAATATGTGGTTTGAAGGAGAGAGTGGAGTCAAGGATTACTCCAAGACAGCGTACTGGGGGCTAGAGGTGATAGTCATGTCATCAATAGATAATGAGATTGTGGGATGCGAGGTTGTGCGGGAGGATGGGAAGATAATCATCACTGTCTTGGACATGTTAAGTTTGAGAAAGCGCCGGGACAACCAGGGAGAGATAGCAGAGAGACAGTTGGAGATATGAGTGAGGAGAGTGGGGGAAAGGTCAGGGGATAAAAGGTAGATTTGAGTATCATCAGCATATAGATGATATTGGAAGTCAAAAAAACTAATGAGCTCACCTAATGAGGATTTATAGAGAGAGAAAAGATATACAGATGACATTTTAAGCTTTGGTCCAAAGGTGAAGAACAATGTAAGAGTATAATGGAGGAGACAAATAGTTTGAATTCCCCTACTAAATCTCCATGTTTGTGATAAATCTGTATTACTTATGATAAATTAGATCCCAAGGTTTATGAAAAGGTTACAGACAGAAACATGTTTTTGAAAGCCTCAAGTCATCATCTGAGTGTCCTTAAGATTGGTTTACCCTTGTTGCAGATGATGCTTATTGACTGCATCACTTGTGACCCAGCTAAAGTTTCAGCACATTTAGATTGCCATGTCACAGACTGTGTTTGAAAAATAACAGGTAGGAGCTGATTGGTTGGCTGGTTATCACTCTTTATTTGATCAATTCTCAAGGCTTAGAACATCTCTTCCATAGTGAAAATTAGTGAGATAAAAATCTCACCAAGCCATCACCGTATTGAGAAAGTAATCCGGCCCTGCACATTTGCACTGTGGCACCCCATTGCTGTATAGCAAATACATCAAGAGCAGTAACTATCGGACTATCGCTCACCATAGCAAATACTGACAAAGGTAGACAGAGAGACAAACAGAAACAGTTTATATGCCAGAATAGATGGAATACAGTACAACAGTTTCTAATTCAAAAGAGAAACGCAGCTTTCAGGACAATTATATGAGAGAGACAGGAGAAACAGGCAAATCTGCTAGCTTGCATATAAGAACGGAATTTAATAGACTACAAAATGTATAACAAATTGGAATGTAATACATGCTAATCAACAATACAGTGTCAATGGGTATGGGGCTGCATTCCTGTACATGTAAGCATCTGGCTGTTATAAGGCCTACGCATCTGTGTTTTCTTTTTATACAGTATGGAGTATTGATGTTTTCAGCTGCACTTAAAGATATCTGTATGTGTATTACATCTGCATGTTCATGTAAGCCAGGCATGTCCAAACTATGGCCCTCCAGCTGTTGTGAAACTACAAGTCCCATCATGCCTTGCCAGATTGTTGCTATTAGGGATGGCTAAAATGATAGGCCCACTGTCATGCACTTTGCACTTTATTGGATGTGGTGATATGGATTAAAAATTATTTTGAAAAAAAAAAAACGATGAGTGTCCTCATCTTTGTGGCTATATATATATATATATATATATATATATATATATATATATATATATATATATATATATATATATATATATATATAATATAAGTATGACAAGGTGTAGTAATGATAATGCTGCAGAGCATAAAACAGAGGAATATATGCATATGAATCTATAAATATAAGATTATATATACAGTACTACAAGATATACAGTATGACAGAAGAATATGTGCTAAACAGATACTGGCAGTAAAAAGTACTAAAGACAAAGTGCACTTAGCAATAACAAGGACAATATACTGGTGAAGACATACTCAAACAAACATAAGAATATAACTGAAATAAATACACCTGATAAAAGGCAGCACACAGGATTAGGTCTCAACAAGGCAGATAGCACAGCACACAGGACTGGTAGCTTTTTGAACAAGAAGATTATCACCAGAAAATTCTCAGGAAGCACAGGAAGTACTTTCAACAGGGAGAACCACCAATCACAAAAGTACCTGCATAAAGACTAAGGGCCAGGCGCACTAAGCTTCAAAAGTGATAAAATGGAGAATGATAAACAACCAAGCAATCATCTCCTGCCTGACATTTTTCAAACACAGTCTGTGACATTGCAGGTAGGAGTTGATTGGCTGGTTGTTTATCACTCTCCATTTTATCACTTTTGAAGCTTATGCATCTGGCCCTAAATGTTTTGCAGCTGCTTCACTGCACACCCTAAAGTGAACTTCTGTTCAATCAGCTGCCTGGCAATGGAGAACGCATGTCTGACACCAGTGACCCCATTGCTAGACGATCAGAGGCTCCCGGCACCAAGCGCATGCCGCCAGCCGCTACACCAGCTGCATCCCCGGAGCGTCACAGGGCAATTTCTAACAAAAGGATGCTAGATGTTCTGTGTGTTATTAAGTAAGCAAGGATTGTTTTTTGCCTTTGTTTTTCTATTCTTGTATAACAAGGTAATATTTGCATATGGTATGCTAATAATGTGTTTACTATTTGTTCTATTGAAAAACCCTTGGCTTAAAATAAGTAATTCAACTGACATCCTCAATTAGTAAAATACGGTGATTTGTTATTGATTGTAAACTTTTTGTAGAATTGCTAAATTATTAACGCAAATTATGCTTTCATTTCAGTTGCAAGCACAAGCTTTATTTGGAAAAGCTCCCAAACACCAGCATTATTATTCCTTTTCACAATGAAGGGTGGACTTCTCTACTGAGGACCATTCACAGTGTAATCAACAGGACTCCAGACAGCCTGATAGAAGAAATCATTTTGGTGGATGATTTCAGTGATAGAGGTAGGGAATACTGCTTTTGGTTCATTTACTGTTGTAATATTGTACCAATTTTTTTTTTTTTTTTAATACAAAAGTGTTTTACAAAAGTTTAAAAATATAAAAAAAATCTTGATATTAGGGGATGAAGTCAATTTGTTTGAAACAAAGCAACAATATTGTTATTGTTTTCAAACTTAGAAATTGAATTTTATTAAAACATACAAATTGTGAATTAAATCTTCAGACTTATTTTTATTTAACACAAGGCATTTCTGCTTACACCCTTTAGACCCAATTAATACATTTTAATAATATTTGAAGAAAAAAATGGTTGGTAAATATATTTATCTAACATAATTATAAATGTATTATTGCACTGTTAATTTATTTTATTTAGCCTTAAAAAAGACTTTCATGTACGAATGTAGGAATAAAAAGTGTACTTTAATGTATTGCAATGTTTTTGGAAGACCAAAGCATTACTGAAATTATATTTTTCCTTTATGTTTTAAAATCCTATTAACTTTTTTACCAAATTACTTGTCAGGATTGTCCTCAAAATGTTTTATTACACAAAGCATTTCATTTAATTGGACATCAGGATGGAAGAATGACAAGATAGTAATGTGATCATATATTTGTCTTTTAGTTTGGAAGGAAGCAGTGTCATTGTCTGGTACAAGGGTTAATTGAATTGCCCCATTGTTTCTGTACAATAAAGACTACAAATATCTTTTTGATCTGTCAAGGACCTTAAGGTGCCAGCTGCCCTGCAAATGTGTTGTGGTGCTGCCTCTGGTCAATAGATAACACAGCCTTTAATTGCTATATGTTCAAACATCCAAAATAAAAATACTTATTTTATATTATACTATCAGGGCCGGTGCAAGCCCCCCGCCCGCCCCAGGCAAAAAAAACGTGCGCCGCCCGCCCGCCAGGGGGGGGGTGACGGGCGATACTGCGGTGGGTGATCCCCCCCGGAGCGCAGGTGGTGCCGCACAGAAATCTCCTTGGCGGGGAGCGGGCGGCGCGGGGGGAGCAGCGTAGTTTCATGCCACGGGCGGGATGGGAGCGGGCGGCGCGAGCAGCGTTTTTTCATAACACAGGCGGGATAGGAGAGAGGAGAGGGGAGCGGGCGGCGCGGGGGGAGCAGCATTATTTCATGCCACGGGCGGGATAGGAGAGGGAGGAGGAAGGATGAAGAATCACAGACTTAACCTGCTCCCTGCTCCCTGCTTTCGGGTACCTCTCTATGGTACCTCGGCGGCTCACTACCGCCCTCCAGCGGCCGGCGCCCTAGGCAAATGCCTAGTTCTGCCTAGTGGTGGCGCCGGCCCTGTATACTATTATAGTATGTTATATATATATATGAGAAAGAAAGATATAGAGTGCGCTCAATGTGGTGTCCACCACCTAAGGATTATAATTATCCAGTAGACAACAACAAATAAAATTTAGTTTAAAAGAAATGAAACAGATACCGGCACGTTTCGTCTTATACGACTTCATCAGGGGATAATTTCTAAATAATTTAAAAATACATACAGATGTAGCGGGTCTTATTGTTGCTGGCAAATCGCCAGCAGCATGTTGCTGGCGATCCGCCAGCAACACGGCGCTTCATCTGACTGAGACGCGCGTGCGTCCCCCACGCATGCGTGCCTCAGTATCCGGGCGTCGGGGTGGCGAGGTGGACGCAATCCTGTCCACCTCCCGCTTCAGGGGGCTGCGTGAGGCTTCAGGGGGCTGCGGGGGGTGCGGGGACCCGGTGTAGACACCGGGCGACCGCCGGCAACACCGTCGTGCACACGCGTCCTTTTCCGGCATACAGATGGCCTGGGGCATGGGATGGCGGCTGGCGTTGCCATCGCCGTCCCCTGGATAGATAAGTCCCGCTCCATCTGTATACAATCATGTAACAACTTTTTGTTAAAATAGCAATTGAAAAAGTAGATGCCGTTATAATAAAAGCATGGATACATACCAAATTCTTTAAAACATAACGTTTAAGGAATGAATCCAACTTTGTGGATAGACTGCGTGCCAGAATAGACTTAAATCTGAAAAAAAAATATATTTCGATTTTCAGATTTAAGTCTATTCTGGCACGCAGTCTATCCACAAAGTTGGATTCATTCCTAAAATGTTATGTTTTAAAGAATTTGGAATGTATCCATGCTTTTATTATCACTGCATCTACTTTTTTAATTGCTATTTTAACAAAAAGTTGTTACATGATTGTATATGTATTTTTAAATTATTTAGAAACTACCCCTGATGAAGTCGTATAAGACGAAACGCGTCGGGTATATGTTGTTTGAAGACCTGCAAATCAAAACCTGTGTCTGAAAAATAAACTAATTTCTTATAAACTAAATTTTATTTGTTGTTGTCTACTGGATAATTATAATCCTAAGGTCGTGGACACCATTGAGTGCACTCTATATCTTTCTTTCTCACATCTACATTTCTGCCCTCCACTAACAGGGAGGACTTATAGAGAGCTGCCACTAAACCTAGCGCAAACAAAAGTCTATCTTTCCTGATTATATATATATATATATATATATATATATATATATATATATATATATATAGACTTCCCAAATGGGGAAAACATCACTCACCAGACTTTTTTAAAAGACCATTCTGAAGGCATTAAAAAAAGTCTGGTGAGTGCTGTTTTCCCCATTTCGGGAGTCTCTGTGTTTACATAGCACTGTTAGTTTTGGCTACACTTCTATTTATACGGCACCCCAGCGGCTACCTCTATGTGAGGGTGAGAGTTCATCTCTTGTGTGTGTATATATATATATATATATATATATATATATATGCATACTGTATATAAAATGTGTTAAGGTAGAGGTTGCTAAGCATTGTTAGACAGTATCTTAACACACTAGCAGGTACAGTTAAACTTATAATGGTATTTTAAAATAAAAGTGACATGCAGCTTGTTTTATTTGCAACTAATGAGTGGGATTCACTTGTGCTCTTTAGCTTTTGCTGAATTCATGGCCAATGAATCCTATCCTGCATTGTTTTGCAATAAGCTTGGAATACATTTTATGTTGTTTAATTAGTTACTGATGTGTATAAGTCATACCTAATCAATCATAATTAACAATTCTGTTATAAAAAAAACTTTTCAAAATTTGATTAAATTATTATTTTTTAATATAAGGCTCAGAGAAAAAAATCATTATGTGATCATGAGATTCTGGTATTACATTCCTGATGATATTAAATAACTATGCTTTTCAGATACCAATGAATAATCTAATTGTTATGCGTAAGTAAATTGATCCCAAGGTTTCTAGCTGACATTCTAAGCATTTTATTTGCCGTCACATTGAAACCAATGGGCATCTATGGCATTGCAGTCTAAGAACAAAGTATTTACTGTATATAACTTTTGACTGTCATTTCTCATCCGATATCGATAACCATTGGACTTTAGCATCAGATCTGATGGCTTACCCACCATCAATCTACTTCATAGTGAAAGCACTGCATATATTACTATAATACAGTATATGGCTTTGTATAATTATTACCAAAAATCATTGATATTTAAAAAAAAATGACAAAGAATCAACTGGCCCAACAGTTTTATTGGGCCAGTGTAGGGTCCCCACAATCTTCCAATAACCAGCACTAGGCTATACCAGCCAGGACAACTGATATTATAACAGTGGGACACACAGTACGTGGTCCTCTAATGTAATTGCAAATAAATGAGATTCCCATTCCTATGTTCTTTGGGTGAATCGATGACAATAACAACAAATAATGATAGTTATCCTTAGGGAAAGGAGACCGAATTTTTGAGGGGATTCCCATGCTCTTTTTCGCTTTGCTATAGCATCATCAGCCCCAGATGTATCGGTCTAGTGTTGATTTTTGTTAAATAAGAAGGACTCCATGCTATCCTCCCATTTTACAATACCAACCGAGGCCCAAGCATGGTTTTTAACTTGCAGGGCAACCTCATGCTATTTTAATTTTTTGTAACAATTTCTAACAATATTTATTAAACAAATCAATGGAATCTGTGCAGTGATTTGTCTAAACAGTTTTTATTAGGGTGGGTTTTCTGTTGTGGATGGTTCTAGACCCAATGTATAGTTAATGCATGGTTTATATTTCTGTCAATAAGAAAATCATTGATAGTGAGACAGTTTTCTAAGATGTTCTAAAGTCGGTTATTTGGATAGTTTTAATAAATGGACAAGCAGACAGGAAAATAACCAAAAACCCCAAACGACCTTTAATATTTATACCCACTTGGCATGATGTATGAAGTTTATTTACATAATACACATATAATGAATACATTAATGTATACAATATGTATAAAATGGAAATGGTTTTCAAGTGAAAATACATTTTATGACATTTATAAACCCATAAACATCAAGTGATAGCAAATAATATTAATTGCTGCAAATTGTTTTAGCTTTTAATATTACATGTAATAAGAGAATCTTCAGGTTCAGTATAAAATAAAATCTGCCTATTACAGTTGTATGCAAAGTATAGAAAAGCAATTGTACCCTTGTTTACATAAATGTCTGCAACTTAATCCCTATGTTCCTTTTAACCATCCATGTTAATTACTATTTTGTGAGTGTCCTGTTAAACTGAAAATAATACAAAATATGAATGAAAAATGTGTGCCTTCTGTAAGTGACCTAGTGTACATAGCTTGCTGTGCCACAGGCTTTGTCTGGGTATATTTTCAACCTCAATATCTAATGGAAGAAAATCCGTGGATGATTGAAAGAAAATGAGTGTATGTTCTGCTCAGAGAGTTTGACTGTATCTCAGCTGTCCATTTCACATTTGTTATAAAAGAAAAAGTGCATGAACCCAAGCCCTGTATTGAGGTTAAACTTATATGCAAGTCCTAGTCACACTTACAGTAACAGACCGTTAATACAAAATTGTAATTTTCATAGCGTATACAACATGTGAAGGAACCATGCTGTCTTCTTATCGGACATTGCCATTGCAACTTTCAAAAAAAATGAGACTGCAATTTTCTACAATCTCTGTAACTAATATTAATGTATAAATACAAGGGGGTTTATTTGCAAAGCATTGGATTGTAAAACCCAGAGCTTCTGAACATGTTTGTGTCTGATATTTAAAAGGGCACATTTTTTTTATTAACAGCTAGTAAAAGCATTGCCCTTTTTAAATTTTGGGCACAAATGATCAGAAGCGTTGCGTTTTACAGCTGAAAGCCTCATACATAAACAACAAGAGCTTTTACCCAGGTCTCAAAAGTTTGAAATGTGCTAAAAAGATTGGGATACTTCCTTTTATCTGAAAGTGTTGTTCCAGTAAATATACTCTTTTAAATGTTTTATATGTAAGCTTAATATTTTTATTTTGTGTAATAAATGTGTTTTTTTAATGTATTACACTATATTATGATTTTTCACTTCTACTGTATATGCATTAGAGCTTCTGTCGAATTGTTGACGTGACAAAGGTGAACACAGCATATAGTGACCATGAGGTTTTTTTCCATTTAATTTTTTATACTTTACCAGCCATATGGACCCTGATTGGGGAATGTTAAAGTTGAGTTCAGCAGTAGTGGATTGAGGCACCTTGACCAAGTGTGGCAAGTGAAACAATCCATGCCAGGGGGCACTGTACATTAATGTGCGGTCCATGTCCTGAAACCTATGAATTGACACCAAAAAAGTTAAAAACTGTTGAACATGTTTTCATGTGTAAACCATTTTCATGTCAACATTTTGTTTGTTAGACCTTTTGTCTATGTTGACCATGTTTATGTTGATCATCTGTGGTGGACCTAGACAACATCAAGATTTTTTTTTTAATCCTTTATATCTACAGTATCTATCCATCCATCCATGATAGCGGTAGAGAATGAACATTGCATAATATCTAGCTGGAAGATACATAAATAATTGATGATAAAGAACACCAGCATTGACTTCCAGGTGTTAAAAAGTATTTAATTTGCCATCTGGAAGAAATATATTCTGTTATGGACATAATTCTCTTATATGTCTATTTAACAAACAAAGTATATCAAGACTGGGAAGAAAATTTGAACACGTATTGTTCTGCTGTGAAGGGGTGCCTCACATGGAGCAAACAGGCCGGCCCTCCCACTGATAAAAATCCCCCTGATGTGGATGTGATAATATGAGGGACATACTGTATCATATGCCAAAAATATATAGTGTGTGTGTGTATATATATATATATTTATTTATTAACAGTTTCTTATATAGCTCATACATATTCCGCAGCGCTTTACAGAGGATATTTGAACATTCACATCAGTCCCTGCCCCAGTGGAGCTTACAATCTATATTCCCTGACAAAAGAAAGAAGAAAAAGACTCTCTGTTTTTCGGGGCACTCTTTAGTAATTGATAGCGCAGGACAATCCCTGCGTATCCGGAATGGTCAAAAAAATTTTTTTTATATAGGATGGGAAAGGGTTACACTAGGTTTAACCTGTTGGGTACATAGATGGAGAAACAATGTCTCTGGTAGTAGAATAACCGTGAATAATTGATCTAGTTTACACAATGTACAGGAGGCTGGGGGAGTTCATGAGGAATTCCCCTCATTCTCCTAGTGAAAAATGGGTTTCTTAAAATATAACTTTTAATAATGTATTACTTAAAAAAGATTACTGGACAAACATGTAACTTGAACTAGACACACATACATAAATAACATAAAAAAGGAAGAAGAAATGCGGTGCACGATACGGTATTTAACAATTTCCGTCGTAAGATACTTAGTGATTGCCACAGAGGGCAGATACGTACACCGGTGTACGTATCTGCCCTCTGTGGCAATCACTAAGTATCTTACGACGGAAATTGTTAAATACCGTATCGTGCACCGCATTTCTTCTTCCTTTTTTATGTTATTTATGTATGTGTGTCTAGTTCAAGTTACATGTTTGTCCAGTAATCTTTTTTAAGTAATACATTATTAAAAGTTATATTTTAAGAAACCCATTTTTCACTAGGAGAATGAGGGGAATTCCTCATGAACTCCCCCAGCCTCCTGTACATTGTGTAAACTAGATCAATTATTCACGGTTATTCTACTACCAGAGACATTGTTTCTCCATCTATGTACCCAACAGGTTAAACCTAGTGTAACCCTTTCCCATCCTATATAAAAAAAATTTTTTTGACCATTCCGGATACGCAGGGATTGTCCTGCGCTATCAATTACTAAAGAGTGCCCCGAAAAACAGAGAGTCTTTTTCTTCTTTCTTTTGTCTAACTATAACCACTCTCTTGGGTGCACCTCCACGTCTCCAAATTAAAGGAAAACGTTGTTTCCGACAACACATCCTCTATTGTGGAACATCTATCTACCTTAAGGTCAAGGTATATACCTAGTTACTAAACCTTACTGTAAATCCCAACCTGTGCACCGGTCGCCATTTCCACTTCCCCTTTTCCCTTCTAAAAGCAATCTATATTCCCTAGCACATGTACACGCACATACAGAGACATTCTAGGGTTAATTTTGTTGGGAGCCAATTAACCTACCAGTATATTTTTGGATTGTGGGAGGAAACCGGAGTGCCCGGGGGAAACCCACGCAAGTCTGGGGAGAATATACAAACTCTGCACAGTTAGAGCCATATTGGGAATCGAATATATACATATTTTGTTTACAATTGTGAACCAGGATGCCGCAACAATGTTGGTCTTGTTGCAGGCTATAGTGAGCTATACAGTTATAGATATTTCTAAGGCCCCAGTTCTGCTGATAGGGTTAGCATTAGAGATAAAACTTGACTAAAAGCACAGTATTTATATTTCAACAATGTTGATATTCTGACCTGATCATAGTACAAGTTTATTCTCAAAATGGACAAAACCATATGCACTGCAGGTGGGGCAAATGTAACATGTGCAGAGAGAGTTAGATTTGGTTGAATTAATTTATTTCTGTGCAGGGTAAATACTGGCTGCTTTATTTTTACACTGCAAATTAGATTTCAGTTTGAACACACTCCACCCATGTCTAAAGACCACCGTACACTTATGCGATATGGCCCGATTTGCCCGATTCAGGTGGATCAAGCTGATATGTCAGGTGAAATCGGCACCATATCGCATGTGTATGACACACGACCTCCGAATTGGCCCCCCTCCTAGTAGGGAATGGGGTGGCATGCGATACATCACATGCACAAGGACAACATGTGATCATGTGATGTATTGCATGTGAATCTACTGCCTGGGAAAGTCGCAGTAGTGTATGGCCACCTTAACTCTCTCTGCACATGTTACATTTGCCCCACCTGCAGTGCACATGGTTTGGCCATTTTGAGAACTGATTTGTCAACATTATCATATTCACATAATGAAAGCCCTCATTGTGAATGTCGACAAAATATTCCACAACCAGTGGAGGAAGGTAAAAACAATAAGATGCAATATTTCCTTTAAAAACGACTATAAAACACTTACCTGCTGCCCTGCTCTCTGTCTTCTCTTTATGATGCCAAACCACAAGCTTCTTGCAGCAATTACAATCACATTACACTTGTGATTTAACAGATGAATGTCAAAGAAGTCTGTAAGTCACAGTATGTACAACGGTTTGTGGCTTATAATTGCTTCTGGTGCCTCCTTGTTTTAACAAGTATGCTAAATAGCCACGTAGGTGGAATTCATGTGACTATTATCCTGAAGCCAAATATGGTAATAAGCTGATATGCTCACATAAAATAATGATGCTAAACTTGTCCTTGAACGTTGTTGTATAATTTAAATGATGTCTAGGAATCTCTGAGTGGAACTTTATATGTGTTGCTGATGAATGCTAAACAGGGTTCACAAACCCTGCAGAACTATGAAGGCTTAATGTATAGGACTTAAGGAATTGAATCTGATTAGGCTTTTTCATAAATTAGGAATTGCATTGAAAAGACTGATGTAAACAGAATGGCTCTAAGCAATCCACTTTTAATGTTTGAAGTTAGAGCAGACTAAATAAGGGCACATTTTATGTTTAGCACATTAGAGTTAATATAAAGGGGAAAAAAACTTGGAGGAATTAAAGCTTATGTTCAATAGAGTAGCATTTTTCTTTAGCCAGTTGGTTTCAACAATTAGCAAAAGAGCTTAACATGCTGTATTGTTTTATATTGCTATAAACATGACTCCAACTCTCTCTATTGTTTCGCTTCAAGGTCACAGAAAAATGAGCCTGTGTTTTACAGAAACACACATTTTAGAGGAAATAAAATTAGAACATAAATGACTAAGTCAATATAACCATCTATTAAAATCAAATGGAACTAATTTCATTTTTAATACTAACTAAACCATCATTGGGTTGTTTTTAAGATAAAGCACGAAAAACAAATCCTAGCTATTATAGTCAAATGTCTTTGTTAATGAAAATGTATTAGGCTTAGTTACACTTGTGGAATATACTTTCTAAATATTAATGTGGTATTAGTGTTGCAATGTATTTCTATAGCAGTCTCACCAATACCTCAGAGCTGAACATAGAATATTTGTTATTTACATCGGCTACTGCACCTTTGCAGCTTAAAATCTTAGGTCCCTAACACACACATATACATACTGTATACATATATTTTTAGTCAGAAGTCAATTCACTTACCTGTACTGATTTTTGGGGGAGTGTAGTAGGAAACCTGACAAAGTCCATCCAAACACAGGGGAACATTTAAATTCCTAGAGAATGGGTGCGGGCCAGGATTCAAAATAATGACCCAGAAAGCCAGCAATGCTTACCACTGCACTACAATTTCATAATCACCATCTTGGTCATGGTCATTAATATCATTATTGTCATTTACTGTATTCTGTTTAATAGGTGGTGTGAATCCATTAGTTTCCATAAATTACTGCTGCTAATAGGATAATGTCCTTAGTGTCTTATTTATGTCACAAACAATGCAAAACTACAACTCGAAGTATACTATTAACACTAAATGAGACTTTAACCACACAGGAATTAGATTTAAAAATGCACAAATTCATAAGTTTGTATTCAGAGTGAGAACAAGCCATGGCTGCTGCATTGTAGCACTTCTTGCACAGATTCAGACTCAGTTGCACATAGGTGTACAAATGCCACACATTAAATTAATCAGTATAATCTATCACAGAAGTTTAGTCTCTTTTAAGCTGCTTTATTTATGCAAACATACTGTAAATTCTAAGATAGTTACCTGGGACCTAGTGCACTGAGAGGCGCAACTGAAGCAATAGGGGGGTATTCGATCTGGGCCACTATTTACAACAAATTTGCTTACTGAAATCTTAACACATAAGTTCTTTAGGCATGTTAGGCTAATTTGTTTGGCAATTGGGGAAGCCAATTAGTTAATTGTATGCAATAAACAACATACACTTTGGGTAATTGGTTAATGAGTTTAAGCATGAGTTCTGTGTGGAATCGTGCTGGGCTGTGTTAAACACCAGCAGAGGGCATTTGGTCCGGCCGTACGCACGCAGTAAGACCATGCAAACTTTGTGAGTTCCGTCCCCACATGGTAGCGTACTTACATTACCACACTCCCTTTTGTGTGTTTGTCCGTCCGAATGGATGCGGTTGCTTTATAGGTGTGTGTTCGCTCACCGTGTGGGTGCGTGGTTCGTTTGTTCACTCTGATCCTTGTGAACGTGTTTACTGAATGAATGAACCTGAATAAGGCCCAATGATCTGAATCCTATGTAGTTACATAACTTCTGGGTTTGGAATAGAGATGTGCAGGTTCATGTTTACCCGGATTTCAAAATGGGATCTTAATGGCTATCTGGCTGTCACATGTTTGGGAGCCAAAACATGAGACAACCGATAGCCGATAAGATCCTGTTTTAAGATCCAGGTAAATCTGGACCTGCACATCTCTAGTTTGAACCCAGCTGAACGACTGTACTTGCTAAATCAATTTACTCATTCCCCCTATATCTGATATTTACTGCATTACCATGTTGTTTATACTCCCAGTACAAAAGTGCAGCCAGGGTTGTATTGGCCTACAGGGGAAACCCCCTGTGAGCCCCACTGCCTTGGACCCCACCTCTTCTAGGGATTATGGTGTATTATCCACAGTACATTACCATTATTAATCTAGGTCATTGTCATGCATGCACTAGCAATATTTCCTATATGCTTAACGAGATCATGCACTCTATAACATTTAGTGAAGCCTCTGTAGCAGCTGACCACACCATTAAACAAGGGTGTCTATCACTGCTTTCTCCAGTGGGTCCTTGATGCTTCAGTCTGAGACTGAATTTAGCAGTCCTCTGAAAATTAACATTTATAAAAACAGCAACATTTTGGGGATTTAATAAATATACCAAGAACAGCAACATTTTGGGGGTTTAATAAATATACCTCTTAGTGAAAAACTATGAATCCGGTCATTAGCTGCTTTTGGCAAATTTATTTCCTATACTGTTTCACTGAATGATTCTGCATTTACAATTTGACTCATGATGACACCAACTTGATGACCACTGTCCTAACTAATCCACTAATCCACATGTCACATCAAACAATGCGTTAAATGGTACAGTACTTTAAATTTGTATTGGTAATTGCAATGTTCATGGAATTAATTTTGTGTACCCACAGTATAACAGTCTATCATGTGTTTGTTTACAGTACTAAAAAAGTGCACATAAATATTGTAGTTGGCCTAGTAATGGGGAACACTTTTTTTCTTTGAACATGTAAAATGACAATAAAAAAAGATAATCCACACACATCATACCACCAAACATTTTCAAGAGATATGTGTTGCACTGTTTTACCCTAATGGGAATGTCAATGTATTCAAACAATAAAGTAGGTCCTTTCTTTCTTACCTGTTTGAACCCTCTGAGTGCCAACATCTCTGAAAGATCTTCAGAATATCTGCTAAAAATGCGTCGCTCACATTTGTTATATAAATTCAAATTACAAATGTTGTGTAAAAAAAGATTATATTTCCTATATAAGGTTAACATTACAGGTCATTATGATGAATCTAAATGTTTGCTTGGCAAGTTTCACACCTATTTTGATAAATATGCTTGGCATTTAAAGGGTTAATATACTTTTCTTGCTTTCAAGTCAATTCATAACTTGCGTATGTGTATTGTCAGGGCTATTTTTGTGCAGGCTCCAGCAGGAACTGTGGCCCTTATTCTAGTTCACTCTTTCTGACAAAATATTTCTTAGATGGACAAAACCATGTGCACTGCAGGTGAGGCAGGTGTTACTTGTGCAGAGATAATTAGATTTGGGTGGGGTTTTACACCTGCCTCACCTGCAGTGCACATGGTTTTGTCCATCTAAGAAATATTTTGTCAGAAAGAGTGAACTAGAATAAGGGCCACAGTTCCTGCTAGAGCCTGCACAAAAATAGCCCTGTGTATTGTGAATGGATGGCTCCTACAGGTATACAGTATGAACTTTTAAAAAATGTTGTTTTTATTTTCAGTTATTTTAGCCTGCGAGATTTTGTAGTATATGATGATGGTCAACTAGAAACAACATAATTATTGCTACAATAATGACTTGCTAATTAGTTACTTAAATCACTAGGTTGGCTTGTTTTGTAAAGATATCGGTAGTTGCTCAATTAAAATAAAAGCTTGAGGAAGAGGTGACAACAGAATCATTCTCTTTTGTTGTTCAGAACTATCAGTTCAACAAGCTACCAAAGCTATTATTTGGATTTTGCTAATCACTGATTTTGATTGGCAGTTTAAGTCCTTTCTTTTGATCTTTGCAGCATGCCAAACTTTGGAAGCGTTGTTAATCCATCAACAGCTAATAACGGCTTATTTCAAAGACACATGAAACACTTATTTGCTAAACAATTTGATAAATGTTTAGCGCAAACTCCTATAAGCAATTTCTTTTCATCTAAAGCAGAAATTTAATTAGAAATGGAAGCTTGCAAGGATAACAGTACACATTAAAATAAAATTACAGCTTTTTAGATTTGATTGTGGTCAAATGCCAAGCAATATAATACTAATAGACTAAATGCAGAACATTACATCTTATGCTCTAGTGACATTTGCAATTGATTTCCTTTGGACATATGTAACTCACATAGAGAGCCACATACTGCATGTTATTTGCATTTTACATATTTGTAAAGTCTGACCTGGAAGGTCTTTCATGCATCTGAGTGACACTCAACCCCATAGACACTCATTTTTATCTCCTGTCCTCATGCACACCCGGGCAAGTAATATTTTGAGAAAAATTACTGACCCAGACATATCCTGTTTAGGATATTCGAAGACTTTGGGGGTTATTCTGGTTGATTCGTAAGGCTGCGAATTCCCAGCCTTGTGAGTCCAGCCTGCAAATGTTGGCTGGCTGCCACCCATTCGCAAGGGAAATTTGCATGCAGGGCATGTGAATGGATGTTACACAGTAACATCCTTTCGCAGCCTGGTGGGATCCGACCCATCATTTGATGGTCACGACCACTGAATGAAGGCAAAGGCTCACGCATTTGTAAGGTTGCCTCAGAGCAACCTTACATTTGTGTGTCTGCCTGGGGGAAGTAGGTGGGCAGCTGACATCCGATGACGTCTGTGCTCCCCCTGCCTGTCCATCATGCCTCATTAGCATGAGAATGTCCAGCATTCTCATGGGAACGCCCATGAAATGCTGGGCCTTCCCATATGGTAATGGGGCAGCCCGCCACCCCATACCTCTCTTCACTTCCTGCCCGCAAGGTTGCTTGCGTGCACCCAGCGAACAATTTGTTCGCCGTGGCCGCACGCAACAAACACATGCATATGCAGTATGGATGGAGTTAGCATTACTGCCTCACAGCATTGAGGTCCTGGAATTTATTCCCACCATGGCTGTAACTGTGTGGAGTTTGGATATTCTCCCCATACTTGCGTGGGTTTTCTCCGGGTACTCTGGTTTCCTCCCACAATCCCAAAATATACTGGTAGGCTCATTGGCTCCCAACAAAAATTAACCTAGAATGTCTGTGTGTGTGCATGTACATTTGGTATGGAACATAGATTGTAAGCTCCAGTGGGGCAGGGAGTCATGTGAATGTTCAACTATTCTCTCTAAAGCACTGCGGAATATGTGTGCGCTATATAAGAAACTGTTAATAAATAAATAAAAAAAATAAAATATGCACAGAAATGTACCTGAATAAGGGCCGTTAGGTATGAAACTCATAAACAATAGGTTCCAATGAGCCAAACCTGAACTTTACACTACAATAGTCTGGCAACCCTAAAAGAATGCTCCTCCAATGCTGCGCCCCACTGGAGGAAATCTGACTTCATCCGCTGTCTGTTAATGTTTTTATCGTGCAACACTATATTATCACTTGTCTAGTAAACATTCTTAAATTCTACATTATACACACATTCTCTTATCTCTGTTGCTTTCGTGGCATTAATTGACTTCTATTTCACCTTTCACATCCCCTGCCTTTTTGTGCGCATTTGTCCAAATACTGTATTAAAAAACTAAATGCAAATATGTAATGTGACAATATGTAATGTGACAATATGTTTTCTCAAGCCATATCCTGCAAACTCTCGCTATACCCTACTCACCTTTTCCTACACTAGCCAACTACTTAATTTATTGTTTCCCCTAACTGAATAATAATTGTCTTATAACTTTTTGGTACAAAATTCCTCTTTAAATCTATTCCCTCCCATTTTGTTTGCTTGCTTTCCTAAATGCATGCCCAACTGTAGATCACTTTTTCACCCCCCCCCCCCAACCAGCACATCCTCATCCTACTTTAAACTTGTATTCCTCTCACCAATTGTACATGAACCTCAACCCAACCTCTCACTCAAATAACCTCACTACGGGGGTTAATTCTGGTTCATTTCGTCTGGCATATTCCTTCTTAAATGGACAAAACCATGTGCATTGCAGGGGGCAGATGTAAAATGTGAAGAGAGTATTAGATTTGTTTCTGTGCAGGGTAAATACTGGCTGCTTTATTTTTTACACTGCAATATACTGTAGATCTCACTTTGAAGTAAAACCTCACCCAAATCTAATTCTCTCTGCACATGTTACATCTGCCCGAGTGCACATGGTTTTGTCCATTTTTTCCTCTAAACTACTTGAATGACACCGTCAGACTACACAGTTTTGACTATAAAATTATTAGAATAATACAAAGTCCCAATGCAGCACTGTGCAAAGCCCAAACCCTGCTGTCAGTGGAGGGAGGAGGATGCAGCAGCAGCCAGGACTACAGCAGCAATAGTCCTGCTGAATATCAGTGACAGGAGACAGCAGTGTGTCACTCCCAGTAACCATGCATGGTTTCATCCAGTAACCACCACTTCCATGTGTTACCTTGTGCTGACCACATGTTCTATGTGATACTCTGTACCAAACTTGTGCCCTGTGCTCCCTGTGCTATGTATTAACTTGTACCATGTGTTAATCTGTGTTTCTTTGTGCCAAGTGTTGCCCTGTGCCGTGTGCTATGTATTACCATGTGACTTAATGTGGAGGCAGTGTTATTTGTGAGGACGGAGGCTGTGTGTAGAAGTCATATAGTGTCATCTCAGTGGACACATACTGTACAGTGTCATCTGGAATTTCTGCTATAAGGATGTGATTGATGCCCATCACTGTGCAGTTTAAAGAGATTATGGGCTGTATATGGGGTGGTATGTACAGTAAACCTGGCTCTGATACTAGCCACTGCCTCCCCATTGAACTACGTGTCACTGATACTCATGTCCCCTCCTTTCACTGTCTTTTCAGCTCCCAACAAATCTATTTTGGCCATGAACATACTACTGAGACTGTTCTCACAAAAGAGATCATTTATCTACTTACATAAAAGTTTTGAGCTACAACTCCATGTTTATCCACTTGGGCCTTTCTGTTGCTTGACACTCACTATCTGCCAAACCTTCCTTGACCCAGTTATTTTCTGGTTCATATCCTGCTGTACTTATTAAACTACTCCTTTAGTGTCTCTGTCTATAGCACTTACTTCCACTCCCACATTATTCGTGTTCTTACAAGGTGGTACAGTATTCTCATTTGGACACAGCAGCATCTCTTCTCTGATGATACTTAAATGTATCTCTTCTTCGCTGATCTATTCCATTCTGGATACTTCTTGAATCCAAGGTGATACCCTATGCGCTTATCTGAATCGTCTCTCTCTATGAGATACAGTACCGTTCATTTGGATCTTAATCTGGATCCACTAAAGCAGCAAACACACTACCCGGATCAGACCTCTGAACTTTAAAAGATTATCATTTATATTACATATGTATAATTGTATAATTTATTAATAATTGTATAATAATATTTTTTTTTTAGAAAAGCCAATAAATTATGTCCATTGCCATGGATCATAAATCTAACGGTATCATAAAATAAAGATATTTGCCTTACAGATTAAAGTATTTAATAAAGGTCATTGATTTTGCCATTTACAATTTATGGATACACTTCTAACTTTCAGATCTCAGTATTCACAGTATTTAGGAAATTATAAATTAATAAATCTCTGTATCTTAAATTATCTATTAGTATAGTTAAGCAGGAATTGTGCATTTAAAATGAAATGACCAGAATTTTTGAGAATGAAATCTAGGTGTGTGTGTGTGTATATATATATATATATATATATATATATATATATATATATATATATATATATATATATACATACAGATGGTCCATAAAAGCGCTAAAGAGTCCCAGGATGGAAAGGGTCTGTCCGTTATCAGATATACATGCAGTGCAGCTGTATTCCGTTTGGTGTTTCACAAAACACCGGAATAAGGAAACATGTAGAAAAAAAAAACAGAAAGCGCACAGGTGAGCTAGTATGAAAGTACAAAATTTACTATAATAACAGGCTCACATACATGTAAGTAAGAGTATGCAGGTATGCAGTAGTATAAAAACCAGCACGGCAGAAGTCCACAATCAATAAACGGCACGGCGGCTTGGCTTCAGTGGCTGTAAGCGGAGGACCCGGAGACGTCACAGCATCAGCAGCTTGTCATCAACGTCAACCAAGGAACGCCCCACCCGTTTCGTCAGCTTGTGACTTCGTCAGAAGGCGTGTCATGCATCAACAGAGATAGAACTTATATACCCAATGATATAAATATATAAAAGATGGATTGTTGCATGGGCCATTCTGTAACCCTGATTCTTTTAACTTCTCCATCTGATATAAATATTTTTTATGGCATCAGTTTAACACCATCAGCATTCTACAGTTAACTGAAAATTGTATATTGGACTTACAAAGTAAATGTTTGCAGTAAATGTTTCCAGGCAATACATTAAATCCTATGGTTTCACACTCTCAGGGACTACTGTGCTGGAAAAGTTTGAGCTGTGATCATAATGGCTGACTTGAGAATTATCCAAGCCAGTTTCTCAATTTCATTCGCCTGAAAGACTACCTGTGAAACAGAAAGTAATTTCAAATAATTAGAGTAGGACATCCGCAGCTGCTCAGCAAGTTATGACTTCTTGCATTAGATGGTTTAACAATTTGGAAATGGTACATAGCATTGAATTGCAGATAATGGCCATGGTTATCGGAGTTATGAGTCTTTATTTTAGTAAGGCAAAGAAATTGATAAGAGCTGCAAAGTTAAAGCTAATTTGTATTGTGAAGAGCCCATTTTTTTTCTAAGCAGCAGATGCCAGTTGTGTAATGTTTGCAGTTTATATATTTATATATTTTAGGAAAGTACAGCGGCACTCACTATCATTAAGAAAGATTTTCACATGACAAACAACATCCAGTAAAATGTTTTTGTCCTGAAACTTTTATAAAGAACATGTTGCAGGTGAACTAAAGTATCAATATCAATATGGAAGCTCTATCCGTGCAACTAACTGTACAGCCTGATTCAGGTTTGACTGACAGGGGCAAATTCAGGGTTGTTTCCAATGGTGGGGGAATGCAGGAATGGCGTTGCATGCTAGGGGCTGGTGGCTGAGGTCACATGATGTCACCACCCGCTCCGTATTCGTCGATCTGCTGCAGAAATAAAAATCAGTTTACACTGACTTTATTTCTGATGGGGAGAGAAATAATTTTGTGGCACAGGGGGGTTCTTCGTCGAGTTGGCAGGTGGTGCTGACCTGTTTGCTAGGCTACATATATACAAGATGAAGAGATAATGTTGTCC
This sequence comes from Crinia signifera, assembly GCF_055691185.1. Taxonomy (NCBI): domain Eukaryota; kingdom Metazoa; phylum Chordata; class Amphibia; order Anura; family Myobatrachidae; genus Crinia; species Crinia signifera. Next base: position 104,215,980 of record NC_139217.1, on the reverse strand, counting down.
ATGGCATACCTCCCAACACGACCCTCTCCAGAGGGACACTTTGCTCTGCTCCTGGACTTTCCTCTTTTTTTTTTTTTTTTTTTTGAATAAACATTTTATTGTTATTTCAAAAAAAGTTCACATTCACAGATGTGCAATGATAATAATTGTATCAATAATCAATAAAAAATTGAACAGTATACATTGTCTGATGATTCCAACGTTTCAAGAGGGACAACTTGAATTATTATATGAAACAAAGCCTGGAGGCAATATGAGTGGACCAGTATTTCGGACATTTCCCACCCCGGGTCACAGGTGTCAACTTGTTCCGTTAGTTGGCATAAAGAGCTTACTGCTCAAGCTTACAGTCCCGAGATTTGGCCCGGGTAGGTCAATGAGCCCTAGCAATAAACGTTTCCTCCTGACCTATAGGTGTGTTGTCCCACTTGTACTCAGAGCTTACATACATTGTCAACAACATCTACATCTATATCTACATTCTATTAGGAAATCAGAGAGAGAGCAGGAGTAAGTAAGAAGGGGAGAGGGGAGAGGGGAAGGCGGGGGAGGAAGTATTCTTTGGCTGCTGAGTCTTCTTTAATAATTTCTAAAACCTGGGACTGGATCTGGCGGGGTCCTTTCAAGTGCCTTAGGATTATGAGAAGGCTTGAAAAAGCCATATTTATCGTAGTCGTGAATAGTGGTGGATAGTGGGCGGGCATATCATCTGCTAATGTGCTGGGTTGATCATACTCCGTCATTGGGGTTGTTTGTTGCGACATTCTGGTCTATATTTGTTACCGTGGTCTGTCTGTCCATAGACCATGACTGAAACTCCGCGTATTTGTAAATTCTTGATTGAGTGTCTGGGTCTAGCGTGAGGACGTATCTTCCCCATTTTCTTTGAAAGTGGGAGGTGCTATTGTGGGGGGAGTCTATTAGGTGTTTTCGGTCATAGTACATCTGTTGAACCATCATTCTATGTAGGTCCCCTAGCCTAGGGCTAGCCTTGGTCGTCCAATGTTTTAGTATCAGTTTTTTGGATATTGTAAACATAATTATGAGTAGTGGGATCGCTTCTCTGTACTGAGCCATGTCTGCCCACCCCGTGAAATTGGCGCATATGCAGGCTGCCGGATTGGGTGAAATTTTGATGTGCAGCCTTAAGTTTATAAATTCAAAAACCTTATTCCAGTATTTCTTAATCTTATGACAGTCCCAGAAACAATGAATCAAGGATGCTGACCGCATGTCGCATTTGGGGCATCTTCCCTCCTCGTCGGGTACAAAGTGTGCCCTGACACTTGGTGGCATATAAGCCCTATGGAGTGTTCTATAATGAACTTCCTGTAAATAGGCTGAGTGCAGAACCTTCATAGTGGATATATAATTACTGGTAAGGTCTGCTGGTGTCCTGATAACATTTACGTCGTGGTGCCATCTGTCTGCCAGCTTCGCCATGAGTGTAGTGGATGGGGCATCGACTATTAGTGTGTATATCTGCTTCAGTTTATATGGTCGAGTTTCCCATCTTCTCAAGACCCCCAGGATCCCTGTTAGGGGTGCTTGTGTGTTGTTTGTTAGTTGTAAGGTTTGTATGTAGTGTCTGGTCTGTAGATACATAAAGAAATTTGAGTTAGATAGGAGGAAGCGTTCTCTCAGATCATGGAACGGACGAATCACACCTCCTGGGTCAAAGATTTGATTTGCGGAGGACAGTCCCCTCTCCTTCCATTGAAGGTATGTGTTATTGTGTAGTGAGGGGATGAAGGAGGGGTTTCCCCAAAGATGAACATAGGGGGTAGCTTCATGGCATGTCTTGAGTTTCTTGTTAAGTGATACCCAACTCATATATGTGTCATGAAAGAGCGGATGACTCAGAATCTCCGGAGGAATCAAGTTTTTCTTGGTGTGGAGAAGTGCATTTGGTGAGTATGGGTGGAAAATTTGTGCATCCAGTGTATTGTCTGTGTAGTTGTTTTGGCCCAGTAACCAATCCGCTGCATATCTCGTGAGTATGGCTAGGGAGTAAGCGGTTAAGTCTGGTAGGCCTGAACCCCCCTCCTCTTTGGTCATAGCTAGTTTGACGAAGGCGATTTTGGGTTTCTTCCCCTGCCAGATAAATCTTGTAATGGCCTTCTTTAATTTTTGATCGTCTCCTCTTGCTATTGCGTAAGGTAGGAGTTGCATTACATAAAGGATTTTGGGGAAAATTATATTTTTTATTATTGCTATGCGTCCCATTAGGGAAACTGGGAGATTGTGCCATCCGTCTAGTTTAGTGATGATGTTATTTATTACTGACGAAAAATTTAAATGGTATACATCTGAGGGATTTTTTGGGACTAGTATTCCAAGGTATTTGAAGTGTGATTGAGTGATTTTTAAATGGGTTTGTGTAGTTAGGGCCGAAATGTCATGTTGTGGTACGTTGAGTGGCAACAGTTCAGATTTTGTAATGTTAATTTTGTATCCCGCCTTGTTCCCAAACAGGGATATGAGCCTTAATATTTCAGGTATGGATGCCAAGGGATTTGTGACAAACAAGAGCATGTCGTCGGCGAATAGTGCGACCTTCAATTCTGCTTCGCCCACTTTTATGCCCCTGTATGTATCTGAAGCCCTCAACATCATTGCTAATGGTTCTAGGGCTATGTCGAATAACAAGGGTGATAGAGGGCACCCTTGTCTTGTGCCCTTTTCAATGGTAAAAGGGTCTGATAAAAATCCATTACATGCTATGCGGGTTTGGGGGTTTTTGTATAATAATTGTATGTTTTTAATGAATTGTGCTGGGAATCCGAATTTGATTAAAGTGTCGTAAAGATGTGGCCATTCTATGAGATCAAAAGCCTTTTCGGCATCAAGGGATAAAATCGCGGTGTGGACATGGGGGGGGGAAGATTTCGAGGTCGCCAGGGCTGCTATAACCTTCCTTACATTTACCACTGAATGCCTTCCTGCTATGAACCCTGTTTGGTCCTGGTGGATTATGTGTGGCATTATGTCTTTTAATCGGGTTGCTAGTATTTTGGCCATCAATTTGTAATCTAAGTTTAGCAAAGATATAGGGCGGTAGGACGCTGGGAGTGCTAGATCTCTACCTGGTTTGGGAAGGATTTTTAAAGTAGCAGAATTGAAATGGAGTGGTGGGCTTTGGCTATTTAACATATCATTAAAGGCTTTTGTGAGTATAGGGGCAAGTGTGGGGGCGAAAAGTTTGTAGAATTCTCCGCAGTATCCGTCTGGGCCTGGGGCCTTTCCTGTTTTGAGGGACTTTATAGCTAATGTGACTTCGTCTTCTGTAATATCTTTGGAGAGAGAGGTAGACATTTCTGCTGTTAAGGTCGGGTAAAGGATGGAGTCCCATTCGCTGTTTGGGGGGGTTTGAGTTGAGTGCTCAATCGGGGAAGGAGATTGGTTGCCCTCTGGGATAGAGGTGGAATATAGTTGCTCATAAAATTCATGCATTGTCTGCGCTATCTGAGCATTAGAGTTGGTCATTGATCCATCTGGTTTGCGTAGGGGGTGTACCACTGCAGGTTTGTATGTTCCTTTGAGGAGATTTGAAAGTAGGGATCCTATCTTGTTTCCAAAGCGGTGGAATTTGTAATGTACATTGAAGAGGTATCTGTCACCCATTTCTGCTAGGTATTCATCTAGGTGTGTTTTTGCCACAAGGTATGCCTGTTTAAGTCCTAGGGTGGGGGATGTTGTATATGCTTGAAAGGCTGTGGTGAGTGTTGTCTGTAGGTCTAAATACTTTTTTGCATATGTTTTGTTAGCTGCAGCTGTGAACGATATCACCGAGCCTCGCAGTACTGGTTTTAGGGCCATCCAAAAAAGGGAGGGGTTTGACACTGCCATCTCCGCGTTATCTATACAATAATTTTGAATTTCTGTTTCTAGCATTTTTTGAAATTTTTGTGATTTGCAAAATCTGGAGGGAAATCTCCACATTTTACCAGTGCCAGATTCATCAGGGATGTGAATATTCGTTATTACCATGGCATGATCTGAGAGAACTATTGGTGCTATCAGGGATTTTGTTGAGAGAGGGAAAATAGTTAAAGATAGGAATATATAGTCGAGGCGAGAGAGGGTGCCGTGGGCCGAGGAGAGACATGTGTAATCTCTGTCTAGGGGATGGTGGGCTCTCCAGACGTCGACCACCTGTAGTGAGTCCTGTAGTAGAGCAAGGCCCACTTTCGGTGTATGTAAAGGGGTGCGTCTTTGGGAGGACCTATCCAAAGTGTTGGACATGACGATGTTAAAATCACCACCTAGTATAAGATTTTTGTCTGTGTATGGAGTCAGTAGGGCTATAATAGAGCGGAAGAAGTGTTTGGAGTACGGTGTGGGTGCATAGATATTTGCTAAAGTGTATTGTTTGCCAGCTATGCAGACAGATGTCACCACGTACCTTCCCTTGACGTCTGTTTTAGTCTCCATTATCTCCATCGCTAAGGTTCGTCTTGCCAGGATCACCACTCCGCGTGCTTTCGAGGTGTAAGGGGATGATGCCACTACTGACCAACCTAGCATTTGTAGTTTCATGGTCTCAGGGGCCGTCAGGTGTGTTTCCTGTAAAAGAGCTAGATCTATATTATTTTTGTTAAGATAGAGTAACAGTTTCCTGCGCTTGATTGGGGAATTTATGCCCCCCACATTCCACGAACATATGGTTAAGTCAGGCATGGCTCATCACAGTGTGCAAGATAAAGAATTTTTAGGCCCCCGCCATCCCAGCTGTAGTGCTCAATTTGATTTCCACGGGCATACCCATTTATCCTTCGAATATACATAACATATTTGGAGGGGGTAGGGAAGAGGGGGGGAGGAAAGAGAAAGAGTGGAAAGTTAGAGATAGAGATCAGAATAGAGACAAAGAAATACAGTAAAAAACTTAGCAAGTAACTTAATAACAGTGCTGAGAGCAAACTAGACATGTCCTGAGGCAATTGTCTCAGGACAGTACTTCCGTATATTCTATAACCAATTAACACTAAATGAAGCCTGTGACCGGCAGCCAGCTCCATGCAACCGCCCCGCTTAGTCTTGCTAGTAGAAGGGGGGGGGGGTAAGGGAGGGGGGGGGGGGGGTTTGGTGGGGAGGGGGGGGGGGGGAGGGGGAGGGAATGGGTATAATGGGGTGGGAGGGGTAGGGGAGGGGGGGTAGGTTTCACCATCTTCTCTGGGGTAGTATGGTTAAGCATCAGGAATTTGTTATTCCAACACTGAACATTAGTAGCTTCTCTTCACTATGGCTGACAGTCATAATTTGATAGTTATACGTCTCAAAGCTGTGGTGGCAGTTGATTTCTTCTAAAAGGTAAGTCCCGTGCGTGCCTGAGCTGAGTTCAACAGTTCCAAGGCAGCAGAGCTGCCACAGAGGTAATATCAGGAGGGAGGGGGGGGGGGAAGGGGTATTGGGAGGGGAGGGGGGTATCGCTGAAATGCGTAGATCACCAGTCTAAAGTCCAGAACAAAATTTAGGGGGGGGGGGGGGAGGGAGATGGGGGGGTGGGGGGGATGTGGTATTTATGTTGAGAAATCCCAGGATTTATTTTCTATAAATGTTGATGGGAGTTCAGGGAGCTGCATCCGTAATATCTGCGGGGGAGGCAGCGTGAGCCAGTTCCCGGAGGTACGCCTCGGCATCTTTGGGGGTAGAAAAATCTTTGTAGGTGGATCCGTCATAGATGCGCAGTTTTGCCGGATACATGAGTCCGAATCTGCGTCCTTCGTTGGCCAGTTTTGTACATATGGGTGAGAAAGCTTTTCTCATTTTTGATAACTCTGCGGAGTAATCTTGAAAGACATGTAGCTTGTGCCCTTCCCAGGTCAGGTCCCTGATTTTCCGTGAGGCCGTCCAAATTTCAACCTTGTGGAGGTAGTTCATACATTTAAACAAGGTGACCCTAGGTCTTGGTTTGGAGGGGGTGGGTGGTGGGCCTACTCTGTGTACTCTCTCCATGACCATGTCGCGGCATGTTTCTTCAATTTTTAACAGAGAGGGCAGTGTATTACGTACGAATTGTGCCAAAGCCGGGCCCTTGATGGATTCGGGCAGGCCCACCAGTCTTATGTTATGTCTGCGTGACCTGTTCTCCAGGTCCTCCACCCGGTTCCACAGCTGGTAATTCTCTGTATTTAGCCTTTTGATGTCTCTTTGGATGTCTGTGACCTCATGTGTTATAGTGCTAATCTGCTGCTCGTTTGTGGACACTCTGTGGGATAACTGCTGCAGTTGCTGAGTAATGTCATATACAGCCTTGTTAAGTAGTGGCGCCATAGCTGCATTAATGGCTTCCACTACGTCACTATATGTTACTGGGGCGTCTTGGCCCTGACTCACGCTTCTCCTGGGTTGATTGTCTCCTCCTGCCGCTTTCTTATGAGCTGGGAGCTCTCTGTCTCCATTATCTGCTGGTGACATGTCCTCCGCTGTCCTGCGGCGTTCAGCACGCGGCTGCTGGGCTTGCTGTGACCCATAGTGCGCCGGCGTCCCCGTCTGGTTTGAGGATCGCTCCATCGTTTACTGCGGGTGGGAGGGATGGTGAGGAGGGGTGAGGGATGTGTAGAGGCTCCAGGAGCCGAGTAATGGTAGCGTTATTCGGGGCGGCCGACGGAGCTACAAGACTGAGCTCCTCACTCCATCAGACCGGAACCGGAAGTCTGGACTTTCCTCTTAATTCATGATTACCATCACCTGTTTTAAACCGGTTAATTGATAAGAAAGGTGTTTCACCACAGATGACAGCAATCCCAAATTGAGAGGAAAGTCCAGAAACAGAGCAATGTGTCCCTCCTGGAGAGGGTCATGTTAGGAGGTATGCCATAGCAACCAATCAGATTCTGTCTTGCATCCTAAATTGGTTGCTCTGGGGAACATCACCTCTTTCATTTTAGAAGTTTTAGTAAATTTACCCACTCGTGTTTTAAGAAAGCACAATAAAATGCATCAATAAAATGCATCTAACACAAATAAGACATATAAAAACCACAATTCCTTTGAGGGGATGGAGGTCAAACCCTGAAAAGAGTAATATGGTTCCTATTCCTGCCTATTATATTCTTCACTCTTCCCATAAACTCCTATTGGCCAGCTAAGATATTCAAATTGACCCGGTCTACATTAAATAAACACAGGAGCTTACATATGCTTATGCTTAAGAAGTCAGATACTTTGCTGACAGTTATTAAGTATTGTAAATCAATTGATTGAGGGAAAGCCTTCATTATAGCATTTAGTGCAGTTTATTCCTGCCAATATTTACACATTGTGTTATACTCTATGTGGATTATTTCAGACTATTGCTGAAATTTAGCATTTTGCTTTGGAGAAAAATAATCAAGATTAGAGTTTAAAAATAGAAGGAAATGCATCATACTGTAACCTGGTAAACTACATTTAATTCAAAAAGCAGTATGAAGTGTCTTAAGCAATGAGTCTTGGGAGTTGCTTGAGTGGTGGCCACCTATATTCCTTTTCATTGGAGCAGAAGGGGGGGGGGGTTCTGGGAGCCCAGAAACTTCCCTGAGAGGCTTTTTGTGAGTGCTACTGAGGACCAGCTGCTTCTGTTTTCGAGTGTCTGGCCGGGCAGAGACAAAGGTGGCTTTTCACATGCCTGCTCCGGACAAGATCACTGAAGAGCGTTCTGTCATTGGCCTCGGCGGGCAATGACGGCGGTGGCAGCAGCAGCAGCAAGTTCTGAACTTCAGAGGCACCATTCTGAAGTTGCAGGATATACCCTGTCAGTTGGCAGCAGCTTGGAAGTGAAGGAGAGATTTCAACACTTTAGCAGCAGCAGGTTAGAGTGCAAAGTGCCATTCATTTTAGTACAGTATGTTCCCTTTCCTATGCATATATATATATATATATATAACAATTGTATCCGGCACTCACTGATGCTGATGCGTGAAGCTGCCCTGGTGCCCTCCTATGAGCAGGATACCTCCTTCCCTGGTATGTGGGAAGCAGAGACGGGCGGCACTCAGGTGGTGGTGAAAAAAACCAAGAAGGGTTTATTTGTGCATACAGGCAAAGTTTCGGGGCTACGCCCCTTTCTCAAGCCAAAAGACAACAAGACCTTGTTGTCTCTTGGCTTGAGAAAGGGGCGCAGCCCCGAAACGTTGCCTGTATGCACAAATAAACCCTTCTTGGTTTTTTTCACCATCACCTGAGTGCCGCCCGTCTCTGCTTCCCATATATATATATATATATATATATACTGGACAGATAAGCGGCACCCGGAGTCTGTTCAATGAGGTAAACCAAACGTGGATGGGATCAAACGTTTTCGAAGTTTATTACTTCTTCATCAGGATGCACTCCGGGTGCCGCTTATCTGTCCAGTGTATTTGGATACCGCGGTATCTTTGAAGCTTGGCACCGGAGCAAGCATACACTTACAAGTTTGGAAGTGCTGCCCCACCACCCTTCTATATATATATATATATACATATATATATATCACAAGAAAAAGTCCAATTAGCGCGCAAGTCCTTATCCTTTCAGTAGAATTCAAATCAGTCCTTTAGCTTTGGGGGAGAAGGAGATAATTTCCCAGCACTTTAGGTCAGGTATACAACCGGCTGCTTCCTCTTAATTACCCTTGCGGGCACCTGGATTCTCAGGTAAATGGTATTTCTAGGAGAGGAAAGAGGAGCGCTCCAAATAGTGCTTTATCTTTTTATTTCAATCACAAAAATAAAATCATCCACAGGTACATTATAAATGGTGTCACGTACCACAATAGACGGTTAGGCACAACCGCGGGTGATAAACAGCATGAACTGGGGCTGTCTCCGACAGCAAACAGATTGGCAAACGGGTGCTCTCACCACTCTCACATCCACCACAGAGTTCAGACCGACGCCAGGCCACGCCCCTGCGCGTTTCGTCACGAGGACTTCGTCAGAGGGCTGGTCCTGGCGTCGGTCAGCAACCCCTTTTAAAGCCTGGATACAGCCTGTGTCACCTTCTAATGACTAACAAGCTGTTGCAGCTGATATCAATTAAAAGTGCCTGTGCATAGTATTACATAGTAAAAAGAAGGTTTCTTAACCCCAAACACAAAAATGCTTACATTAATATAAAAACTGTTTTACAGGCAGTTACTGCAATATAAAGCACTAATTCAAAAATCTCTATAAAAACAGCAGTATATATAAAACATGAAAAAATTCTAAAAACATCGAAAATCATCGGAAAACATCGGTGGCATCTTTTGTTGATTTTTGTAAATTTTGCGATAGGTAGTCCTGAGCTTGGTCGAATTCTCAGACATTTAGAGGACAGGAAGATGAGATAACTTTAAAAATGAATTTCTTCATATTATAATGCGCAAAAATGCACACAAACTGGAATCGATTATATATACAAATGGGAATTATAATATGATTGTTCAAGTAGAAAAATACAAATATTATAGAAAAATACAGATATTAAAGAGAAAATGCATATGAAAAAGTATAAAATTACAAATATATATAAAATACACACAAAAATACAAAAAACACGCACATATACAAAAGTATCAAAATAGAAAAGTATCAAAATAGAAAACTCTACAGTGATGCGGACAAAAGGATGTCGGGTTGTAATTTTCTCAAACTCGTAGAGTATTCCCTGAAAAAGGGCAGACTGGCAATTAAAAATAATAAATGATAGATATTAGATGACCCTTAGCAGCGATGTATTTTATAGAACCAATTGCAGCGGCATTTCTTTGAGAAGACAAAAATGATAAAATATGGTATATTAAGTATTCAATATTCACATAGACGCATAATCCTATATAAATAATTTTATAACCCCTAAACCATAAGAAAACAGAAGAAAGCAGAAAAAGCAGCATGATAACTATAAAGGGATAATTGCCTTAATTAACACAGATTTTGTTCTCACAATAAACCTACAAAAAAAGGGGATGTTAATCTTAGAAAAGAATAATCGGTACTCTTTACCTAGAAGGGCTCCCGTCGCGGGCATCGCGGGTACATTTATGTGTGCCCGCGACGCGACCGACGCGATGACCGCGATTTCCCATTGAAACCCATGTTAAACATGGAAATCGTGTCGGTCGCGTCGCGGCCGGCCATAAATGTACCCGCGATGCCCGCGACGCGATGCTCCCGATTTCCCATAGGAATCAATGTTAAAAGGCGCGATGGACCCGATTTTACTGTTAAATGGCTCAATGGACCCGATTTGGCCATAGGAATCAATGTTAAATGGGCCACAGAGCCCATTAACCCTTAAATGTCCCCCCCAATTTTTAACGCCACCCCACAATCCACGCCAACCCGAAGCGTGGCGAGCGCAGCGAGCCCGCGAGGGGCGGCGGTACGCGTCCTCCGACCTTTTCATGCCCTACTATCCACTAGGGCGTGGAGTGAGAATATAATAGTGTGGCGAGCGCAGCGAGCCACCGAGCCCGAAGCGTGGCGAGCGCACGCGGATACCTTCACAGTTATACGCGTCCCCTCGCGGGCTTCACAGGTGTCCGTGGCGACGCCGACACCTGTGAAGCCCGCGAGGGGACGCGTGTACCTGTGAAGGTATCCGCGTCCCCTCGCGGGGCTCGCTGCGCTCGCCACGCTTCGGGCTCGGTGGCTCGCTGCGCTCGCCACACTATTCTATTCTCACTCCACGCCCTAGTGGATAGTAGGGCATGAAAAGGTCGGAGGACGCGTACCGCCGCCCCTCGCGGGCTCGCTGCGCTCGCCACGCTTCGGGTTGGCGTGGATCGTGGGGTGGCGTTAAAAATTGGGGGGGACATTTAAGGGTTAATGGGCTCTGTGGCCCATTTAACATTGATTCCTATGGCCAAATCGGGTCCATTGAGCCATTTAACAGTAAAATCGCGGTCAATCAGCCTTTTTAACATTGTTCCCTATGGAAAAATCGCGGTCATCGCGGGCATCCCGATTTACCCGCGATGCCCGCGATTTTTACCCCCGACGACCGCGATTTCAATCGCTGGCGCCCTTCTAGGTAAAGAGTACCGAATAATCAACTTAGGAAGGGGGTAATTTCCACTCCTTCGTTTAAACCAGTTGGGCACAAGGTGTTTAATGTGACAATCCAAAAGGTTTCTCTTTTAGCCAGTAAAACATCTCTGTTACCTTTTCTAATGTCCAGGGTAACATGTTCTAATCCAAAGAAAGACATCCCCGCCGGGTTACTGTTTTGACAGGTTTTGAAATGCCTAGGCACACTATGATTATCCACTTTGTTTTTTATATTTCTGTAGTGCTCTAGGATTCTTATTTTCAAACTTCTCTTGGTTTTACCTATGTAAAGTTTCCCACATCTACATTGTAGCACATAAACAACATAGGTGGTGTTGCAATTGATAAAACCTTTTACCTCAATTTTTTTATTATTCCTGTCATTGAATGTTTTGAGTCCCGATTGTGCATGGGAACACATTTTACATTTTCCACAGCTGAAAAAACCCTGTGGTTTTGAACAATTAAAAATACCTGGGGTTGCATTAGTCAATACAGGCAACATACTAGGTGCCAATTTGTTTTTCAATGTATTGGCCCTTCTGAACACTAATTCAGGTTGAGATGTTACTTTATCCTTTAATATTGGATCCATTTGAATTAGATACCAATATTTGTTCAAAGTCCTACGGACTGTCTTATTTTCTGTGTTATACTGTGTTACAAATGGACAATAAGGTGCCTTTCCTTTATCGCTGTTGCTTGGGATCTTATATTCCAAGAGTTTATTTCTCTCAAGAGTTTTAGCTGGCGTCGGTCTGAACTCTGTGGTGGATGTGAGAGTGGTGAGAGCACCCGTTTGCCAATCTGTTTGCTGTCGGAGACAGCCCCAGTTCATGCTGTTTATCACCCGCGGTTGTGCCTAACCGTCTATTGTGGTACGTGACACCATTTATAATGTACCTGTGGATGATTTTATTTTTGTGATTAAAATAAAAAGATAAAGCACTATTTGGAGCGCTCCTCTTTCCTCTCCTAGATATATATATATATATATATATATAATATTTGTATATATACAGTATGAGTGTTTGTATATACATTACCTTGGTGCCGATGTGTCCGTTCTTTCTAAGAGGTAGATATATTGAAAGAGAAAGGTTTGTCTATTGGTGGTGCACCATTGATAGGAAACGAGTCATAAAATATACCTTTTATTAGTTATATATTTAAAAGCTGCGAAATATGACAAACAACAAAAAACATTAACACAAGTGAATACAGTGTGATTAAAAATGCACGTGCGGAGTCTAAGAGCAACTGCCAGTCTCTTATAATAAGTGACACCTACCAATTACTCCTTTTATTAATTATCATTAGATGTATTATATTGGAGAAAGGTGTTTTAATAGTTATAATTGGAGTTTATGTGATGATTTGTAGATCCCACACTATTATCAGCATTCATAGGGTTTAATAGTTTCCTATGGCGTTGTATGACAAGCAAGATGTTGGTAACAGGCTTCTGTAAGAATACAGTATCACTTAGTGTTTAATATAATACGTATGACGGCAATTCCAATATAATTAGTTACAGTGCAAAGGCACTAGTAAGAGAGTTTGGAAGTACCGCCATCATACAAAGAACTGATCGTTCTTAATGAGTGTTTTTCAGAGTCTGTTACTTTGAGTGTAACGTTTAGCTGGTTAATATCAGTTACAATGTGGTTAATACCTATCATGTAATGTTACCAGGACGCTGCTGGCTTGCTACATACAAATAAACTGTTAGTAATCACGTAAGCCTAGCTAAAAGTGTAAGCCTAGCTAAAAGTGTGTCGCGCAGTTGCTGTCAACAGGATCTCCCTATGTAGGGGATACAAGCTCTGAGTCAACCCAGCGTAAGTAGCCGTCTAGGTCTTTTCTAGGTCTTTTCATCGATCAGTATCGTACAGTGAGGCTTATGTCCTGCCGTTGCCGTCAGCCAGATCTCCCTGTGTAGGGGATGCGAGGAAACTCGGTATACACTAGCCGTCACTCGCAGTTCTGCTTAGTATTGTGCGGCGGCGGGTGAGGCTACGGACGGTTCAACTTGTGGGTACATTAGAGTCCTAAAAATACTGATATTTGCAATCACATAAACAACAATGGTAAGGCAGTGCTCAGAAGACGTCCGCACGGCTGGTCGGCCGGTGTAAGCTTCGCATATCTTTCTCAGGCCCACGCGTTTCAACCGCTGTGCAGTCATTGTCAAGGATCCTTGGATCCCAGCAAAACCCACCACAGAAAGTTGGAAGCCCCCCTCACCTCCGCTTCAGGGTTAGTACGCCAGAGCTTCCCTGCTGCCGCTGTCTCCGCTGCCTAAGCTGCCTGTCACCTTCAGCAGTGACGTAGGCAGCAGGCTGGGGGATGTTCACGGGGGCTCGGGAAGACTTGGTTGCCTGAGCGCTCCCGAGTCCCCCCAAGCCGTGCTGACGATATCCGAGCCTGCCGCCGACGTCACTGTAAAATGTGTGATGGCTGGCGGGCTGGTCAGGGGAGCTTTGGCGTACCGATCACTGGAGCAAAGGTGACGGGGGGACTGGAAGGGTTGTGCCGGGAAGGGGGGCTCTAGAGGTGCTGCGTCAGTGGTGCATACCTGGACACCACTGGTACGCACCTATTCTATATTAGTGATATGCCTGGACATTTTCCAGGACAACCCGCTGCGGCAGAGCAGCTGAGCCTGGAAAATACCACCCAAGGGGTTAAGGCAGGGCTGGGCAACACCGGCCCTCCAGATGTTGATGAACTACACATCCCAGGATGCTTTGCATTAGTTTTGCTATGTGGCCATGCTGAAACTGATGCAAGGCATGCTGGGATGTGTAGTTCATCAACATCTGGAGGGCCATTGTTGCCCAACCCTGGGTTAAGGCATAGCCTGGAAATTTCTCAGGATTACCCGTGAAGGAGTTAAACTCGGGGAAGTGATAACGTGTCTGGTTTTTATTACTGCCCAATCAGCTCCTTCCTGTCATTTTTCAAACCAAGCCTGTAACTTCAAAGTTAGGAACTGACTGGCCGGTGATAAAAAAAACAGACACTATGGGGCAGATTTATTAAGCTCGGTGAAATGATAATGTGGCTGGTTTTTATCACGGGCCAATCAGCTGCTAACTGTGAAGTTACATGCTTGGTTTGAAAAATGACAGGTAGGAGCTGATTGGCCGGTGATAAAAAACAGACACTTTATCTCTTCACCAAGCTTAATAATTCTACCTCTACATCACTTTACAGAGCTTAATAAATCTGCCCCTAAGTTTTCAGTTTGATTTTGGTGTCTGTATATCCATAATTTCAGTTTTAAAGTTTCTGATGTCTACTGAGAGATCTACACTGTAAAAACTGTACAATAAACTTCAGCAACATGCAGTGATCCATATAGACACAGTTGTACAGAGAATGTAAGAAGTTAGAGCAAAGAGGTCCGTGCCACAAGGAGTTCAGCATCTATGCCAGCACAGCTTGCATTACATTTGTTCTACACAGCTTGCAATTGCTTTGTTATACTCTAGCAGGACTGACCTGGTTTGAATATTCCCAGAAACCTCAGAACAATTTCAGATGTTATTGGTTTCTATGTGATTACTGGAGCATAATATCTATATGCTGACTCCTCATACCATAAGGGTAAGTCATAAAATGTCAGCGAAGAAAGATAATATCTAATGAAGCTATTGCTTAGAAAACCTTGCTATTAATGGTTCAGCTGTGATAATGGTAAGGACATAGGCCAATGTAAGCTCCTAAATGTTAGATTATTTTTATCTCACTAATGTCTTACTGCATATGCTTTATAAATCGTCATTTTAAAAAAACTTTTAAGATGCATATTTAAATAAAGGGACGTATTACACTGGAAAACTGGAAGTGGAACAAGCTGAGATGTGATTATTCAGTTTTTGCCAACAAATATCCCAATTCTATTGGTGCGTACACACGGGGGCGATTTTGTGTAATATCGCGGGAAATATGGTCGCTAAGCGACCATATTGCCCACGATGGGAGTGTGCACAGGCGATATATCGCCGGGTGCGCGCTCCCGTTTTTACCCCTGTAGTGATCGCTGGTCGCAGGAACATGCTCCTGCGACCAGCTGATTACCACTGCCGGGCTCCCCCGGCAGCTTCTTTTTCATCAGCGACCATCTCTGGTCACTGATGAAATGGAGAAACTGAGCAATATATTGCTCAGCCATATATTGCTCAGCACTATATGGCTGAGCAATATATCTCCCCCGTGTGTACGGGGCTTTAGATACTCTGTGGTGAAAATACTAAAGCTTCTAAAAATAAAATGTGGAGGTGTTGCATATAGCAACCAATAAGATTATAGCTATCATTTCTCCGTTCCATTCCAGAAAATTATAGATGGAATATAATTTAGTTGCTATGGACAACACATCTTAAACTTGAGTGAATCTATCCCGCAGTGTGAAGACTGTGAGTTCAAGAATGTACAAGAATGTAAGCTCTTACGAGCAGGGACCTCTTACCTCATGTGCTTATCCTTTCTTACTTCTGTAGTCTTTGATTGCACCAAAGCACGCTGTTTGCTGCCACCTGTATTCTCATGTTGCAGTAATCGGCTGATGTTACTGTGATCATTTACCCTGTATTTGTCCTGTATTATCTTCAACTGTTTTCCTGTTTTGATACTCTGTAATTGGGTGCTGCGGAACCCTTGTAGTGCCATATAAATAAAGGATAATAATAATAATAATAATAATAATAATAATAATAATAATAATAATAATAACAACACAGTAACATGACCAATGTTTTGGAAAAGACCTAAGGGGAGAGGGTGTTCAATAGGTTAAATGCCAAACCTGAAGGTATTCAAATATCATTGAATACCACCAAGCACAAGTTTTCACAGACGGACTAAGCATCGTAGCTCAACCTCAATTCAAAGTCATTGAAATTATAGCCTGATTTCCTTTACAGATAATATCAGTCCTGAATGAGCACCTTTTTTTGCTGCTTTATTCACCTTTGACATAGGTGACAAACCATGTGGTTTATCATGGTGTACTTAAAACCGCAGTATCCATCTATCTATCTATCTATCTATCTATCTATCTATCTATCTATATATATATATATATATATATATAGAAATAGTCCAGTTTAACCACACAAACGTGTGAATGCAGAGCACTCTCCAGAATCACAAATCAGCCTTGTGATAAAAGCAAAAGGGCTTTAACCCCTTCCTGACACAGCCAGTTTTTGCCTTCCTGACAGAGCCCTTTTTTTCAAATCTGACATGTATCACTTAGGTGGGGATAACTTTTTTTTGCTTTTACTTATCCCAGTGATTTTGAGATTGTTTTCTCGTGACACATTGTACTTCAAATTAGTGGTAAATTTGGGTCGATACAGTCTGTGTTTTTTGTGAAAAATACCAAAATGTCGTAAAAAAATGGAAAATTTAGCAATTTGCAAAATGTTAAATTTTCTGCTTGTGAGACAAATAATCATACCACTCAAAATAGTTAATAACTAACATAGACCATATGTCTACTTTATGTTGCCATCATTATTTCAACTTCCTTTTCATTTTTTTGGACACTAGGAGGCGTAAAATATGAATAGCAAATTCTTAAATTTTCAAGAAAATTTCAAACACTGATTTTTTTAGGGACCAGTTCAGTTCTGATGTGACTTTGAGGGACTTGTATGTGAGACACCCCCATAAATGATGCCATTTCAAAAACTGCACCCCTCACAGTATTCAAAACAGCATTTTGGAAGTTTGTTAACCCTTTAGGTGTTTCACAGGAATTAAAACAAAGTGTAGGTGAAATTTCAAAATTTCATTTTTTTTTGCAGAGTTTCAATTTTAATACATTTTTCTAAGGAACACAGTACATTTTACTAGAGAAATGTGACTAAAAATTGATTCCCCCAATTCTTTTGTTTTCATAAATATCCTATATGTGGCCCTAGTGTGCACGGTGACCAAACCACAGGCTTCATAATAGAAGGAGCACCTACTTGATTTTGGAGCCTCCTTTTTATGAGATTATTTTTTAGGCACCATGTAGGTTTCTAGGCACCATAAGATGCTAAAAGTTAGGAACCCCCCCACAAGTGACCCCATTTTGCAAACTACACCCTTCAGGGAATTCATCTAGGGGTATAGTGTACATTTCAAACCCCCAGGGGTTTCACCAATTGTGGTACAACTGGGCAGTGAAAATAAAAAAAAATAATTTTTCATTTTCACAGCTCAGTTGTATCAAAATTGGTGAAACCCCTGGGGGTTTGAAATGTACACTATACCCCTTGATGAATTCCCTGAAGGGTGTAGTTTGCAAAATGGGGTGACTTGTGGGGGGGTTCCACTGTATTGGTGCAACATAGCACCCACCATTCATTCCACCAAAATCTGTGCTGCAAAATCCAAAAATCACTCCTTCCCTTCTGAGTCCTGCCATGCACCCAACTGGTATTTTTTGGTCACATGTGAGGCATTTCCGTACTCAGGAGAAATTGGGGCACAGATTTTGGGGTGCTTTGTATCCTTCATTCCTTGTGAAAATGAAAAATTTTGAGCCAGAACTGCATTTTTCTGTAAAAAATTACATTTTTTTACACAAAAATGCAGATCTGGCTCAAAATTTTTCATTTTCACAAGGAATGAAGGATACAAAGCACCCCAAAATCTGTGCCCCAATTTCTCCCGAGTACGGCAATGCCTCACATGTGACCAAAAAATACCAGTTGGGTGCATGGCAGGACTCAGAAGGGAAGGAGTGATTTTTGGTGGTGGAATGAATGGTGGGTGCTATGTCGCATTAGCAAGACCCCCGAAGCACCAATACAGTGGAACCCCCCCACAAGTGACCCCATTTTGGTCACCAGCTTTGGGAGGGGGGCTGGCGCTGCGGCTGGCGGGGGGGTGGGAGGGGTGCTGGCGCTGCGGCAGCCGGGTGGGTGGGAGTGAGGGGGGCTGCCGGGTGGGAGGGGGGGGGGGGCTGGCGATCGGTGGTGATCGGTGCTGTTCTTAACAGCACCGATCACCACCGATCACTGTGTTACCGAGCGGCTTAGCCGCCGGTAACACAGAAAACGCTGCAATTGGCTGTTCACATTTGAACAGCCAATCGCAGCGATCGCCGACCGGGGCTCAGGGACAGCAGACATCTCCAAACTGTCACCGCGTCTATGGACGCGGTGACAGTTTAAAACCATGACGTATATATACGTCTTCGGTCGGGAAGTACCTCCCGACCATGACGTATATATACGTCTTCGGTCGGGAATATCTATCTGTATATATATATATATATATATATATATATATATATGTATATACACACATATATATATATATATATATATATATATATATGTGTGTGTATATACACACATATATATATATATATATATATATATATATATGTGTATATACACACATATATATATATATATATATATATATATGTGTGTGTGTATATACACACATACACACACACATATATATATATATATATATATATATATATATATGTGTGTGTGTGTGTGTGTATATACACACATACACACACATATATATATATATATATAATCATTTCATTTTATTTTTTTTCATTTTTACTATGTCCCTAGTGCTGCTGCTGCTGGCGGGGGGAGGGAGGGAGGGGGGAGGCAGCGCTGCGGCGCATAACAGAGGGAGGAGAGCGGCTGCCGGGTGCCGGGTAAGCACATAGTGCTGCCGGGTGGGAGGGAGGGGGTGTCCGCGGATCGGTGGTGATCGGTGCTGTACTTAACAGCACCGATCACCACCGTTTTCTGTGTTACCGAGCGGCATAGCCGCCGGTAACACAGAAATAGCTGTGATTGGCTGTTCACATTTGAACAGCCAATCACAGCGATCGCCGACCGGGGGGGGCATTCCTGCCCCCCCCGGGCGGCGAGGGGGGATGTCTGCTGTCAGGGACAGCAGACATCTCCAAACTGTCACCGCGTCTATAGACGCGGTGACAGTTTAAATCCATGACGTACATTTATGCCATGTGTCGGGAAGTACTTCCCGACCATGACGTAAATGTACGTCAAATGTCGGGAAGGGGTTAATCCAATAAATCCAACATGACAGTATACATTGAGTATGTATGCTCCGACGTTTCGGTCCCCAAACATGGACCTTTATCAAGGAGCATTTCACATCTGAGATAGCAGCAGTCAGCGGTGCAGGAACAACCCAGTAGTGGACCGGGTCAGCTAGCCAATGTGAAAATACACAAGTACCGACCTATTTTATATAGAGGCTTTGTTGAGTGACAATTATCTTCTACATTATATATATATATATATATATATATATATATATATATATATATATATATATATATATAGAAATTTGAAAGGAGGGCACTCACCAATTCGCAGGTAAAATTTTTCTTATTTATTCAATTCATTAAAATATTGAACCTCAAACAGTCGTCAACGTTTCGGTCCGCATTTCAGACCTTCTTCAAGACTGACAGCAAAGCAGCAAGAGATCATACTCCAACAGAGACCTAATTCACACTGAGCCCATGATGAACATAAATACCTGCCTCAACAGGAAGTGCCTTACCATAACCAATGGGATTGCACTCAATTCAATTTAATTACTAACGATATCACAGCTCATAATCAACTGCATTCTATTATCTAATACCTAGTGAGGTGTATATATAGCCTGTAAGATATAATACAAATATCGCCACCACTTGCACAGATCACCTGTAGCAATACATTCAGATAGCGCGGCGTGCGTTCCATCTCTGTGGAACGCACCGCCATCTTGTTTCCGCTATCAAAGTTTTACATATATTGCAGCTATGTCTATATACACAATCTTACTGGCTCCCCAAAGCGCCCTGGTATGGTGTGAAGCGCTCTACCTGATTAGATGATCGAGGGAACAGGCGGACCCGGTAGTTCAAAAAGATTCTCTGTGTAGACACATACAGTCTATCACGAGCGCGTCACCCGGATGTGACGCCCATTTCCGGGACTCATTTATTTGTGTACCTCTTGCCCTAGTGACGCGTCACCTACTTGTGACGTGCATATCCAAAAAACATAATATGGTCGCGTCACCCAATTGTGACGTCCATTTTCGGGACCCGGATGCTTGCACCTATTGTCACCATAGCAACGCATCACCTATTTGTATATGTCAAGAAATCATCATATAGCAGCGTTTGCCTACTGCTTTATATATATATATATATATATATATATATATATATATATATATATATATATATATATATATATATATATATATTGTCTAGGCATAATAGGCTCATGGTTATACATATAAAATTCAACACCCAACACCATACCAGAAAACTTTAAAGGGCAAGTATCAGAATAGATGCATGTATCAAAGAAAAAAGGGGA
Source organism: Crinia signifera (assembly GCF_055691185.1). NCBI lineage: Eukaryota > Metazoa > Chordata > Amphibia > Anura > Myobatrachidae > Crinia > Crinia signifera. Next base: position 104,195,591 of record NC_139217.1, on the reverse strand, counting down.
AACAAAAAAGAAATTTTCTCTCAAAAAAACTGTTACTCAGCAGGTTCATAGTTCATCATGGTCTCAGCTCTATGGACATAAACAGCAAGTTCAATAACCACAAACAATACACACATATATTACTACACACAAAGAGTCAACCCATAAATTGATGTTAATATTTTTAGAGGGCAAATAATCATTATCTTTGTCCTCCCTGCTCCACTGTATCCACCCAAAAAGAAAAATATAAGTGAAAGAATTCGTACATTTGAAAAAGTAGAATATCCATGTCCTACATATATTTGTAGACAGTTCACTTAGTAGTATAACGTCCAGAGATGCAGTCCCATATCAGTAATCAAGATAGCATAATGATGTTAAGGCTGATATGTCTACTAATATTCATCCGAAGGTACAGTCGAACTTCACAAAAAGACACTATATGGCATATGCTCGTTGAGCCCCCTTGGTGAGCATGTATCAAGCCTCTGTATCCACTTGAGTTCCCTTTGCTTCAAGAGTTTCTCCTGATCACCTCCACGGATCGGAGCTAGTACGTGATCAATGATCATGCTTTTTAGACTAGCGACAGAATGGACTTTTAGAAAGAAATGGCGTGCCACAGGCTTATCTGAGCCCTTTTTCTCGAACGCCTCCCTTATAGAGCGTCTATGGTTGGCCATTATTTCGCGAAAAGTTCTAGTTGTAAGGCCAACATAGTAAAAGCCACAGGGGCACACAAGAAAATAGATGATGTACGTCGTCTGGCAGGAGACCCTGTGCTGTATTGGAATTCTCTGGTTAGTATGTGGATGTGCAAATGTCGGTCCAACCAACATTGATCTGCACGTAGTGCAATCAGCACAGCGATAGCAGCCTTATTCTATCGAGATATCACGCCTTGATAGCAAGTTACATGAGATACATCGACGATGTTTTAATCGTTTGGGTGGGTACTCTGGTGGAGCTCTATGAGATGATCCAGTATCTCAATCTACTGGACTCCCCAATCAGGTTCACATCGCATGTGGACGACAAGGAGTTAAACTTTCTCGATGTCACGGTGTACAAACAGCCAGGTGGCCTGGGTCACAGATTATATCGAAAGGACACTGATCGTAATGTTCTTTTATTTGCTACTAGCCACCACTCAGAAAAATTAAAGGAGGGGCTGCCAATTTCGCAGTACCTTCGGGTACTCCGCAATAACTCCGATTCAGCAACAGCGGAGAGACAGATAGCTGAAATGACCAGCAGATTTTTATCTCGTGGCTATCGAGGGGAAGTTGTTGATCGGTGCTTGAAAAAAGCAAGAGCAAGGTTTCAAACCAAGATCAAACCAAGAAAGCACCCTTTGATGAAAAAAGGATGATTTATTCTACCACCTATAATACAGCTTCCCACAAATTAAAAAAATCGATCCATAAATCATGGCCAATTATCTCGAGGGATCCGGCGTTGGGCGCGATCAGCAAGATACCACCTATGATCTCATATAAAAGAGGTCCGAATCTTAAACAGATGCTGATGAGGCCTACGATGATGCCGGCCCGAGAAAACAAGAGCTGGATACAGACGGGCAGGAAAGGCTGCTATCGCTGTGCTGATTGCACTACGTGCAGATCAATGTTGGTTGGACCGACATTTGCACATCCACATACTAACCAGAGAATTCCAATACAGCACAGGGTCTCCTGCCAGACGACGTACATCATCTATTTTCTTGTGTGCCCCTGTGGCTTTTACTATGTTGGCCTTACAACTAGAACTTTTCGCGAAAGAATGGCCAACCATAGACGCTCTATAAGGGAGGCGTTCGAGAAAAAGGGCTCAGATAAGCCTGTGGCATGCCATTTCTTTCTAAAAGGCCATTCTGTCGCTAGTCTAAAAAGCATGATCATTGATCACGTACTAGCTCCGATCCATGGAGGTGATCGGGAGAAACTCTTGAAGCAAAGGGAACTCAAGTGGATACAGAGGCTTGATACATGCTCACCGAGGGGACTCAACGAGCATATGCCATATAGTGTCTTTTTGTGAAGTTCGACTGTACCTTCGGATGAATATTAGTAGACATATCAGCCTTAACATCATTATGCTATCTTGATTACTGATATGGGACTGCATCTCTGGACGTTATACTACTAAGTGAACTGTCTACAAATATATGTAGGACATGGATATTCTACTTTTTCAAATGTACGAATTCTTTCACTTATATTTTTCTTTTTGGGTGGATACAGTGGAGCAGGGAGGACAAAGATAATGATTATTTGCCCTCTAAAAATATTAACATCAATTTATGGGTGAATAAACCCATGGGTTGACTCTTTGTGTGTAGTAATATATGTGTGTATTGTTTGTGGTTATTGAACTTGCTGTTTATGTCCATAGAACTGAGACCATGATGAACTATGAACCTGCTGAGTAACAGTTTTTTTGAGAGAAAATTTCTTTTTTGTTTCCCCTTTTTTCTTTGATACATGCATCTATTCTGATACTGGCCCTTTAAAGTTTTCTGGTATGGTGTTGGGTGTTGAATTTTATATGTATAACCATGAGCCTATTATGCCTAGACAATATATATATATATATATATATATACACTTAACATCGGCACTCACCTTTCCTAGTTTTGGGGTGCCCTATGGCTTGTGACCACATTGTTTAAACAGACATTGGATGGGCTCTGCACACACTAAATTAACTGATAATAAATAGTGGAGATTTGGTTCATGAATTGATCAATGCATTTAAGCCTGCAGCCCCCGTCAAGGGACCCCACTGTTCTGCAGGTCCTACCACTATCGCTGAAAATGGCTGCAATACACATAGCTATCACATCAATGTTTGATACCAGGCATGCTATCAGGTCTGAAGCTCACAGCAGACTTTGCTTTTATAGGTGAGCAGCTACCAACACACCTGTCACTAATCATCTAGGGAAATGGCTAACACAAGCTATGGAATCTTAGTTAAAAACAGGGTGCATGAGAGAATGTGACCACAATAAGACTAATTAAAAAAAATTAATCTAATAAACAATATATACACTTAACATCGGCACTCACCTTTCCTAGTTTTGGGGTGCCCTATGGCTTGTGACCACATTGTTTAAACAGACATTGGATGGGCTCTGCACACACTAAATGAACTGATAATAAATAGTGGAGATTTGGTTCATGTGTATTGTGGAAAATGTGTATTGCAGCCATTTTCAGCGATAGTGGTAGGACCTGCAGAACAGTGGGGTCCCTTGACGGGGGCTGCAGGCTTAAATGCATTGATCAATTCATGAACCAAATCTCCACTATTTATTATCAGTTAATTTAGTGTGTGCAGAGCCCATCCAATGTCTATATATATATATATATATATATATATATATATATATATATATATATATAAAGCAGTAGGCAAACGCTGCTATATGATGAATTCTTGACATATACAAATAGGTGATGCGTTGCTATGGTGACAATAGGTGCAAGCATCCGGGTCCCGAAAATGGACGTCACAATTGGGTGACGCGACCATATTATGTTTTTTGGATATGCACGTCACAAGTAGGTGACGCGTCACTAGGGCAACGAGGTACACAAATAAATGAGTCCCGGAAATGGGCGTCACATCCGGGTGACGCGCTCGTGATAGACTGTATGTGTCTACACAGAGGATCTTTTTGAACTACCGGGTCCGCCTGTTCCCTCGATCATCTAATCAGGTAGAGCGCTTCACACCATGCCAGGGCGCTTTGGGGAGCCAGTAAGATTGTGTATATAGACATAGCTGCAATATATGTAAAACGCTGATAGCGGAAACAAGATGGCGGTGCGTTCCACAGAGATGGAACGCACGCCGCGCTATCTGAATGTATTGCTACAGGTGATCTGTGCAAGTGGTGGCGATATTTGTATTATATCTTACAGGCTATATATACACCTCACTAGGTATTAGATAATAGAATGCAGTTGATTATGAGCTGTGATATCGTTAGTAATTAAATTGAATTGAGTGCAATCCCATTGGTTATGGTAAGGCACTTCCTGTTGAGGCAGGTATTTATGTTCATCATGGGCTCAGTGTGAATTAGGTCTCTGTTGGAGTATGATCTCTTGCTGCTTTGCTGTCAGTCTTGAAGAAGGTCTGAAATGCGGACCGAAACGTTGACGACTGTTTGAGGTTCAATATTTTAATGAATTGAATAAATAAGAAAAATTTTACCTGCGAATTGGTGAGTGCCCTCCTTTCAAATTTCTATATTGTGGACTGGTGCCTTGGAGTGAGCACTACCGGGATGAACCATTGAATTGTGTGCGGATTCCTATGCATATATATATATATATATATATATATATATATATATATCTATATATCTATATATATATATATATATATATAGATATATAGATATATAGATATATAGCATGGATGTCTGTTATCGCACAGCAGAACTAATTATACACAAGCAGTAGTGACATGTAATATTGTAATGTATGTTGTATAGAGGTTGAGTATCCCTTATCCAAATATCTGTTATCCAAATTATTATGTAAAACCATAGACTCCAAAATGTACCTTTATTTTTAATTTTTTTTTGTTAAAAACCTACTGGGTACATCTGTAACTGGCACTACTGGGGATATAACATGTAACTGGTACTAAATATGTGCAAGGACATGATTGCTTGACATTTCAATTCAGTGTCTGATATTGTACACAAACTTTTCATGTTTCATGTTTTAAAACCTTGTTTCATGCACAAATAAACTGTGTGTATTTCAAGTGATGATGTGTTTATACAACATAAATGCAAGATACCTCAAGATACATCATTCGAATTTAAAAATATTCCAAAATACGGAATAATCCGTTATCCAAAATTCTTATGGTCCAGAGCCTTTTGAATAAGGGATACTCAACAGGACACATTGATAGTTCTCAGCACATATACATATTTAGGTACTGTACTTGTTTCCTAGCACGGCCACACCGATTTGTGTCGGAAAAATCGCGTCGTCGCCCAAATCGCATGCGATGCGACCGACGCGATCAACCCGATTTTTACATTGAATCAAATGTGAATAGGGTCCCTGGGACCATATTTTACATTGGATTCAATGTAAAGTATTCCCCAGACCCCCAATTTTACCCCCTCAATGCCACCCCACGATTGACTCTAACCCGAAGTGTGGCGAGCGCAGCGGGCCCGAGAGGGGCAGCGCTGCGCGTCCTCCGACCTTTTCATACCCCTACTATCCACGTCGGCGTGGAGTTGAGAATATAAAGTGTGGCGAGCGCAGCGAGCCACCGAGCCCGAAGCGTGGCGAGCGCAGCGAGTCCCACAAGGGGACGCGTATAACTTCACAGGTATACGCGTCCCCTCGCGGGCCTCGCTGCACTCGCCACGCTTCAGGCTCGGTGGCTCGCTGCGCTCACCACACTTTATATTCTCAACTCCACGCCGACGTGGATAGTAGGGGTATGAAAAGGTCGGAGGACGCGCACACCGCCACTCGCGGGCTCGCTGCGCTCGTCACGCTTCGGGTTGGCGTCAATTGTGGGGTGATACTTACAATGGGGTTGCGTAACCCATGACGGGGCCATATACAGTATGTGCCTATGCACATAGAACATACGCGCTGGCGACCCGCCAGCAGCCTCGCCAGCGAGGAGACTGAGACGCGCGTGCGTCTCACGCGCACGCGCGTCTCAGTCTCCGTCGCTAGCGTGGCGGAAACCCTGTCCGTCTCCGCCTCAGGGAGACGGACGGGGTTAGGGGGGGGTTAGGGGGGATGCGGGCAGGCGGCGGGGACCCCGGGTTACCGCCGGCAAGCCGGCGGGGACCCGGGGAAACGTTTGGAAGCGCCGTCGGAAGGGGGCGCGCGCGCCTCTCGTGCGCGCGCGTCCCCTTCTCACGATCGCCATGGCGCTGGCGGGGGATGGCGGCTGGCGACGCCAGCGCCATCCCCTGCAAAGATGGGAACAGACCCATCTGTACAATGTGAAATGGGTCATATTGGCCCATTTCACATTGTTTCCTATGTAAAATGGACTTAATCAAGTCCATCTCATCTTTTGCCATTATAATGGCACAAGACCGACGCGATGCTCCCGATTTCAATGTTAAAAATATTTAAACATTGAAGCCTATGGCAAAATCGCGGATATCGCGTCGGTCGCCATGTTAATGCACGCGACCGACGCGATGCCTCTGATTTTGCCTTTGCCGGCAAAATGGACCTGATTTCAAAGGAAATCGGGTCCATCGCGGGCATCGTGTACCTTAACTTTAAGGTACATGATGCCCGCGATTGTGGCCATGCTAGGAAACAAGTACCCATATTTATCTTCTTGAAATATGCCCCCCACCCAACACACAAATTTATTAACCTTTATATTGACGTTTACTGAACACCAATTTCCTGCAATCTTTTATATGCTACTGTTCCTATTTTTATTGAATAGTGAGGGATATATTTCATCTTGCTCCACCACAGACAGCTTCACATTTATTTTTGTTTCTCATTTTTCTGATGAAGTAGATGCTTAAAAAAACTGATACTTCCCCATTGCATTACAATAGTAACTTCCTGTATTAATGTTGAGCGATAAGAGCTTTTCTTGACAAGGAATAACCTTTTAGTGCAGCGGGTATATCATTTCTCCAGACTTGTTAATCGCTTTTGGAACTTTGAGACCATCAACTAGTATTTTATTTTTCTGTAACTTGTATTCTTTTACAAAACATCAGTCATTACTTGGACAATGCCAAAGGTAGAGTGAAAAATTATTTGCAACTCTTAAAGAAAGTATTGGCACTCTGACTGCTTTTCACATAATTGCAGTCTCTGTTTTATTTTTCTCTGCATTTATGAAACGCAGTACTAATTTGTAGAGGCCATGTACTTGCGAGTACCTACCCAAGCCTTTTTCTCTACGTGCACAGCTGTTGAATTAAAGGAAATCCCATTTAGGGCTATACTTGTCCTAGAAATAAAGCAATTATATTGAGTGAAAAATCTATGATAAAATGGCTGGTATCTCATGAAAGCCATCTAATTAATTTTACACACGGGCAGGATCTAGCCTTAGCAAGCAGACTTGAAATAAAATCAATCGCATCATGTTTAAATAACACTGCAAAAAAATCTGTAAAGTCTATTATGAAGTCTTTGAAAACAGGCGACTTTAGAAGGCAAGAATTTAATTTCACTTTTCATTAATATCTTTTTTTTGACAACCTTTTAAGTAACTTGCCAAATAACATCACCATTGGCAACTTGGAAATGCCACTGACTAAATACAGCAAATCTCTAGCCATGTAGTTTCATTATACCCTAGCCGCATACAGCACTTTTTGAGACATGGAGGATTGTGGGAATTCTTTCAACATGCAGGGAATTGTAACAAGGATTTTCTGAACATTGAGATTCAGAATCAATTAACAAAATGGGTTTACAGACATTAAAAAAAAAAATTCCTGTTCTGTGCTAATGTGAAAATTACTCTGTGACTATAAAGTAAGAATTTAGGAATTAAAAATAGAGATTGTGAAAGATTTATTTTGACCTAGAGGTTTATATGTTCATATTGAAATCTAAGTTAGAAGTGAAGATAGTAAAATATACATTATGTACATAAATATAACATTAATGTAACACAAGCACGTTGTTAGTATGTACATAAATGATGTAAGAATATTATATTTATAATATCTGTGCTGTGATGCAAAAGTTGCTGCAAAGGAATCAACATAGAACATTCGAGTCCTTATCTAGTGGGGCATTAGTTGTGCCGTTAACTCTTACTTGTCATACCTTGTTAAACACCCTACACAGGCATAATCAGAGATACAAATCAGAAGCAGAATATAGTATGATAACTAAGGCAGGTGCTCTATTAGGGGGAGATTAAGGTACTGTATTTCATAAGAGCTCTCCCTTATCTGTTAGTACATAGAGGTGATTGGCAGGATTAGGAGGGGGTTGTCTGTAGTTGAGGGCTGTCTGCAGAGTTGCTGATAATATATATATTTATATATTCATCCAAAGAGAAAAGCCACTCGGAGACTGTATAAATTGCCAAAAGATCTCTATTAACGGCTAAGTACTTTTGGGAGCATACTCCCTTCCTCAGAGCCTCCTACTGCTGTAGGAGGCTCTGAGGAAAGGAGTATGCTCTCAAAAGTACTTAGCCATTAATTCATAATGTTTGGCAATTTATACAGTCTCTGAGTGGCTTTTCTCTTTGGATGAATATGGCTATTTTGTTTATGGCACCGGAGCAGATGGTGATTCAGAGTGCCAGCATAATGCGCTCTCTCGCTCGCTCTCTCTCTCTCTCTCTCTCTCTCTATATATATATATATATATATATATATATATATATATATAGTCCAATAGTAATAATGGCACTCACCAGGGCTTCAATTTTTCCAGCAAGGGGTTTTAATCCATACAGCAGGAAAAGCTTTTTACAGGCATAAAGTCTGGTCAACGTTTCGGCCTTAATCATGACCGCCTCATTCAAAGACACACTGGTGTCTACCAGACTTTATGCCTGTGAAAAGCTTTTCCTGCTGTATGGATTAAAACCCCTTGCTGGACAAATTGAAGCCCTGGTGAGTGCCATTATTACTATTGGACTGTGTTTGTGACCCTGTCAAAAAGGTATCACTGATGTGCAACCCCAGGCGGATGTTTCTGTAACTGTGTGTGCCAGCCCTATCCAGGATACAGTAGATATATATATATATATAATATAGAAGATAATTGGCACTCAACAAAGCATCTATATAAAATAGGTTGGTACTAGTGTATTTTCACGGCGCCCAGTACGCAATTTGCGTACTGGGCTATTCCCCGTAGTGAAACCACATTGCATGCCGCGTAATAGTAGCATGCGATGTGATGCGATGACCATAGAAAGTGTAGAGGACTACTTATACAATGAAATATCGTATCTAATCTTATCCCATCAGAGTACACTGAGTGCACCAAATGCGATGCGATATTTCATTGTACAAGCACAGTGATGGGTGCTTACAATGTAATGTGATGGGTGCTTGGAATTTTAATCACCTATGCCACCGAGCCCAAAGCGTGGCGAGTGCAGCGAGACCCGCGAGGGGATGTAGAATACATGTAAAGTAATCCGCGTTCCCTCGCGGGGCTCGCTGCGCTCGCCAGGCTTCGGGCTCGGTGGCTCGCTGCACTCGCCACACTATATACAATCAACTCCATGCTGACGTGGATAGTGGTGGTATGAAAAGGTCGGTGGACGCGTTCCACTGCACTCACCACGCTTTGGGATGAAGTGGATAATGGGGGTGTGTTCTGGACACATTCACACCAGCGAAATCATTAATCTGACACAGTAATGACAACGTGTGTTAACGATTAACTGGTCTAATTTAGTAAATAATTAATGATCAAATAGCATATAACAATCAATAATGACAATAATCTAAAAGATAAATGACAATGATATCAGCCAATAAGATCAAGAACAATAGGAGTAATATAACAAGAATATAAAAGAACAATCAATCTGCCTTTAGCAGAAGCGTCAGGGCATGTAACATTCTTTCAAATGGCTTCTCTGCCGCCAAACATTTGCGCCATACAAACTCTTGTAAATAACCGTGGAAATGATGGCGTGCTGTTCCACGTTGCCGCTTGTTCCGCCATTTTGTGGACCCCCAAAGACGCTGTATTGTTTGTGTGTGCACACCAGTTTTGGGGTCAAGGAAATTATATTTATGGTTTACACAGGCATGATGGTATCCTGCTCGTTCCAACTCCTCCTTGCTATATGCCCGCCAACAATCGCTGTAAATGGTGGTTCTGGGCTTGATAAAACTTTATAGCGGCCATAAGAGTGCTGGCGTCACTTTTTGGCACAGCGGTGATGAAGCACTGCCCACTTTCACGTGCAATGCCTCTAAACACCTATAAAAACGCGCCCAACATTACTTTCATCTACCTCGACGATCTTTCCCGGCCCACCAATACAGCGCTGCGGCTGTGCCATCAAGTCCATGGTACAGCACCACAGTCTTATTAGACATTTTCAGCTCACGCTGGCAACACTCTATTGAGGTCAGCTCCTCTGCCCAGGAATAAATAAACCTCACAAGAGTCAGGAATGACAAGCGTCACCCGGGAAGAAATGGGCCGCTCTCAGGCTCACCTTTTGTTGGCTTGCTTTTATGTGGCACCTCCACATACACTCCTTGTTGGACAAGCGCAGGGGTGCCCAGTCATGCAAGTCACCATCACTGGCAGCAGGTGATGCTCCTGGAAAAAATGAACAGCGTCCTCCTCAGTCTGAGGGAGCGTGAATAGGCTCATTGATGATGCTGCCATCTCACCAAAAATAATGCAAATCACAGTCGAAATAACTGTAAAACACTGAAAAATCACTAGCCCTGAAAAACATCTCTTGTCACCACAGAAAATCACCTCAGAGTGAATTTCTGACAAGATGTGACAGGGGGCGGTAATGACATGGAGCGGGAAGGGTAAAATCGCATCGCATGCTACTACAACGTTATGCAATGCAATACGATTTTACTAAGTTAACGTACATAACGAAACTGGGCGCCATGATTATACACAAGTACCAATAGGTTTAAAATAGGTTTAATCACAGGTTCAAAACCCTTAGGGATCGTCCTCATGATAACAGAATTGTGTAAGACAAAGCAACAAGCTGCAAAAATATTAACGGCAACGAACCAGTGCTCTGGCAAGATTAGCAAAATCCCCCCCCCCAAAAAAAAAAACCTGAAGACAAAAATTTGTGAACCCCCTCCTCCTCTAGAAATCCTTTCACACTGTTGAGATGTAAGTATATTATATTCTGTACCCCATATGTACATACATACATGTCTACATGTGTTATGTGCATCTTAAAAGTGCTATTATAGTTATAGTATTTAAATATGTTTTACATATGTTTTGGGATGTTCCATATAACTTTTACTTGTAAAAGCTTGATACAGTATGTATTGTTTACATATGAATATGTACAGTATAATACTTTATTAAAGGAAAGAATTGCTACAGAAATGACTAATGATATAAAAAAATATATAATGATAACTTGGAAGAAAAGGCTTAATCCAAACCTGGGCATGTAAATGATGACCTCAAAAAGCTATGTACTGTAATCTTTGAGAAAGCTGCTGACATAAGTGGGGAAACGCGTCAGTTCCATAACTTTTCTTTGCCTCAATGAGGATTAGCCGGCGGCACCCCAAGCCTTGATTGGAACCAGATCAGTGTCTCTAACTATCCTGGACCTTTAACAACAGTATGTCCATCTCAACTGCCTTCCTACTTGCCGATTGGAGGTCTGGTAAATATGAATAAACATAGAGGGCCAGATGTATCAAGCTTCAAAAAGTGATAAAGCGAAGAGTGATAAACAGCCAGCCAATCATCTCCTACTTGTTATTTTTCAAACCCAACCTATGATATGACAAGTAGGAGCTCATTGGCTGGTTGTTTATCACTCTCCATTTTATCACTTTTGAAGCTTGATACATCTGGCCCCCAGTGTTATTTATACCAGCATCTTTCTGAGAAATTTTCTAAATAGCCGTATACTAATATTACTAATCAGAGGATTGGCAGTGACTGACAAACTAACTATTCCAGACTTGTATGCAGCCTACTTGTGGATTGCCTGGAGACTAATTTCACTAACAAATGGCTGATATTTTATTAATCCTATAAAGTTGGCATCAGTGGCTCTAATGAGTTTTTTATTCTGATTAAAACATTTTTTTTTCTCATTAGTAAAAGGAGATTTTTATAAATATTATAGGTATTTTTTTCCTCTTGTTATTTTTATGTGTGGTATCGGCTAGTACCCATTGTACTAATTATATAACTGAATATGATTTATTGTCTATATTTCTACTATTGCACTTTATAAATTTTATTTTTTACTGTACTAGACTGGCTGTAATTCTTACCTAAGAATCCTTTTTCTTTTTTTCTTTGCTGTCGTTTGTTGGGACTGGTGAACCCAGTAGGTCAGCAGCTGGATCAATAGGTGCATCTAACTTTATTCTGTCATTAGCTCTTATTCTCTCCTCCCATGTACTGTAAAGGCCACAGGTGATCTAAGAGCGGAGGAGGCTGGTGTGCATCATTCTCCATCCAGGTACCCTACTCTCTGCTGGCAGACAAGAAGTGCTCTGGAGTCTGAGCCCAAGGGGGCTTAGACTCAAATTTGCCAGTGCAAATCTCTGGGAAAATGGCACAATTTCCACAGCACAGCTGTTGTCATCATGGGACTCCAAAGTTGGTGCATCATGTGAGGTGTGAGCCCCTCTGAACTCAAGGGCCCCTGCGCACTACATGCACTGCACTCATTATAAATACGCCACTGGTGAAAAAAGGAATTTGCAGTAACGACCTTACATGACATAACTTTATTTCATAACCATCTTTAACCATACACATCAAATATATGTGAAAAATATATTTGCTTTTCATGCATTCAGTAGGACCGATAAGAGCTTTGAAATTGCCATGTGTATACAGTATATTCTCTACATATTCTCTACATATTCTGTACATTCAGGCATGGCATAATGTACAGTAGTTATAGATGCTGTATTGGTTAATAATTTGAATGACAGCCCTGAATTTGAGAGGCGGTCAGCAAACATTATAAACAGTTGCTGAACACTCAGTGATTTGTGCAAACAGCAGTGTTGGATTTAATACTTTGTTGTTTACACAAGATGTGGTATGTATGCATGCTGCATCGCCCCAGGGAATCAGATGATCACAGGTATTGCTTGCAGGAAAGAAAGGTAATGGTTCATTGGAGAAGACCCAGATTTGATCTCAAAGTCAACTAAAAACCTGTTTCAGCTGTAATGGATCAGGCATGTCAGGTCAAGTTAATGAAAATAAACAGCTGTTGTGAAAATGTATTTTTTTGTGTTCTGAACAATTTTGGGACATTATAATAAAAAATATGAACAGTTCAGTAGAAATATACATTGTATAATACACACATCAAAACTTTCTTAACTAGTAAAACATTACTAATGCAGTATACTGTAGTCATTAAAACAAATCAAAATAAATGGGATACAGGTACCTAGAGCAATATAATATATATTACGTATAGTATAATTCTAGAGGTGCAATAATTGCTTTAAAAGCATGTGTAATCATGAGTATAATCATGTAAAGGTTTAAAAACCAAAACTAAAAAATGTATTACAAATCAAATGCTAGAAAAAAGTATTACAGGTTGAATATCCCTTATCCAAATATCCTTTATCCAAATTATTCCAAAAACAATAGTTTCCAAAATGTACTTTTTTATGCTAAAAGCACTACTGGGGACATCTGTAACAACACTACTGGGGACATGGTATGTAACAGCACTACTGGGGACATCTGTAACAACACTACTGGGGACAAGGTATTTAACTAGCACTACTGGGGACATGGTACAGTATGTATCTGACACTACTGGGGACATCTGTAACAACACTACTGGGGACATGGTATGTAACTGGCACTACTGGGGACATCTGTAACAACACTACTGGGGACAAGGTATTTAACTAGCACTACTGGGGACATGGTACAGTATGTAACTGACACTACTGGGTACATCTGTAACAACACTACTGGGGACAGGGTATGTAACTGGCACTACAGGCAGAGCCAAATTTCCCATCAGGCACGTGAGGCACATGCCTAGGGGCGGCACATGTTTGGGGGCGGCACTTGGATGCCTGTGATGGTACTGTCAGCCCAAAATGTACCAATAACTGCAAAATATCCACTGTACTGTACTATATTCAATCTTAAATAGAGTGTAAATGGATAGGAAATGCACATACTGCCCCTGTTACCTGTCCTATTTAGTAAATATGTATTCATAATAAAAGAACATGTCACAGTTAGTGGCTTTTAATATAAATCCATTATATTGGCTATTATCAAATGAGGGCTTATAAGTAATCAATAAAAATAATACAATTAGACAGGGGATGGGGGGGGCGGCGTTATTGTTGTGCCTAGGGGTGCCATCATCCCTAAATCCGCCCCTGACTACAGGGGACATCTGTAACAACACTATTGGGGACATGGTATTTAACTAGCACTACAGGGGACATGGTACAGAATGTAACTGGCACTACTAGGTACATCTGTAACAACACTATTGGGACATGGTATGTAACTGGCACTACAGGGGACATCTGTACCAACACTACTGGGGACATGGTATGTAACTAGCACTACTGGGGACATGGTATGTAACAGCACTACTGGGGACATCTGTAACAACACTACTGGGGACATGGTATGTAACTGGCAATGCTGGGGGCATCTGTAACAACACTATTAGGGGCATGGTATGTAACTGGCACTACAGGGGACATCTGTAACAACACTACCAGGGGCATGGTATGTAACTAGCACTTCTGGGGGCCTGGTATATAACTGGCACTACTGGGGACATCTGTAACAGCACTACTGGGGACATGGTATATAACTGGCACTACTGGGGACATCATATGTAACTGGCCCTATTGGGGACATTATATGTAACTGGCATTAAATATTTGCAAGAAAATGATTGCTTAGCATTCAAATTCACACAAACTTTGTTTCAGGTTTTCATACCTTGTTTCATGCACAAATACAATATATTTGTGTTTATTTCAAGTGTTTGATGCATTTGTATTAGAGGAGCAACAGAACAGGAGGAGATGCACAGAAACTAGAGGGAGGAAGATTCAGGAGAAATTTGAGGAAGAATCACTTCACAGAAATATTAGTGGATAAGTGAAATAGCCTCCAATCAGAGGTGCTAGAGTCAAATACAGTAGATCAATTTAAACATGCTTGGGATAAGCATATTGATATCATTAAAAAAAAATAAGGATCAAATATGGTTTGAGGTAACATGTTTAAAAAAGGGGCAGACTAGATGGGCCAAGTGGTTCTTTTCTGCCATCAAAATATATGTTTCTATAAATGCAAGATAACTCAAGATAAATCATTGAAATATATAAATATTCTGAAATACAGAATAATCCATTATCCAAAATTCTTCTAGTCCCGAGCATTTTGGAGAAGGGATACTCAATGTGTACTATACAAAATGCCATGTAAAAAAAAACATGACAAAATAACATCATGGTCATAAAAAAAAAGTTCTGCTATTAACCAGCATCACTATAATACATGGTACTATATTGGTATTTGAAAACGTTTAACATTACTGTTCTTATATTTTTATATATAGTTTCATATTTTAATATATATGCACATAATTCATATAGTTATACTTGTATTTAATTAATATATATTATATTATAAATATAAAAGTGATGTTTTCTCCATGTCAACCCTGCTATTGGTACATAGCACAGAGATGTACATATATATTGTTGTTGGTTCATTTTTATGAAATCTATATATGCCTCCACAGGTATATTAGTTGGCTTATTAAATATCCTAATTGTATTATTATTATTATTATTTATTATATTGATAGCACCTGGGTTACATTGGAATCTAGTTCACTTTGGTATATAGTAGATAGATCGTAGTCTCCATTGATGATAATGGGTACTGGCAGGGGTGGATTTAGGGGTCAGGCCGCCCCTAGGCACAAAAATTTTGTCCTCCCTGCTTACCAGTTTCCTTCTGTGTGCACCATCCGTTGGTGGTGTAGTGTGCTTTGCACTCCCCATGTCTCCCAATCGCTGGTGGTATAGTGGTACTCCGATGCACCGGGAGGCATCCTCCTGCGTCTCCCCTTCAGGGTGCACTGTACTTCCGGGTCCATCAGTGCGCACAGGCACAGCAAATCATCCGGGCTGGCTCCAGTCATTTGCGCGCGCACACAGTGCACTGTGACCACATCACCGTCCTCGGCTCTGCTATCTCCCAGCTATTTCCTCAGCCGAGCCTTCCCGCACCTTGACTCCTTCTGTCAGGGCCACCAGGGAGGGCGGACAGTGACACGGACACTGTGGCCTGCCAGACTCTGGTGTGTGCCTGGTAAGTGGTAACCCTAATTGTGCCGCCCTTAATAGGGGCCACCCCTAGGCCCGTGCC
The DNA here is from genome assembly GCF_055691185.1 of Crinia signifera. Classification (NCBI taxonomy): domain Eukaryota; kingdom Metazoa; phylum Chordata; class Amphibia; order Anura; family Myobatrachidae; genus Crinia; species Crinia signifera. The sequence goes on along the minus strand of NC_139217.1, from coordinate 104,179,494 downwards.
TCATTGGGCCTAGTGGCAAATCCGGCCCTGGATACTGCAATCTGCAATGCGAAGTAGCATTCAGAATTAGATTTTTTGTGAAATTTCCTACAGTACATCAATACATACTGTAGCAACAAATCACAAAATTATGCAGAAACTTCAGTTTCTATATAATTTTATGGGGAAACAAAAGCTTGATTAGTAGGCCCCTAAACTGAATTTAAATCCTCATTTTGAGATCACAGTAGATACATTTTGGAATGTTTACCCATTGAGTGCAAAGTGAATTTGGCAAAATAGGTGTGAAAATTGTCAAGCAAACATTTTTATTCATCATAATGACCTGTAATGTTTACCTTATATAGGAAACATATATATATATATATATATATATATATATACAGTTCTCTATGACACCTTGATAAAGGAGCTCAGGCTGCGAAACTGTTGGTAACTCTGCCTACGCGTCTTACTTTCATTCTGAGTGCCGCCGCCCCCCCAGGATTCCATATCAGACCATTGCGACTGTCTTTACGGAGGGCACCAGCTTATTGAAATTTACTTCAATCCACTTTCAACCTTGGAGTGCCGCCACAGGACTACATATATATATATACAGTATATAGTCCTATATCACAGGCCATTCAACCAGTGATATGACCAGCACACCATAGACAATGCAGAATGCAGCTTGTAAATTTAAGCACATTTATTGTGCACACACATAGGCCATGAGCAACAATACTTATCCACGGGCAGCAATCTTGAAGCAGCACATCCAGAACCGTGGACTCCACGGTTCTGAATGTGCTGCTTCAAGATTGCTGCCCGTGGATAAGTATTGTTGCTCATGGCCTATGTGTGTTCACAATAAATGTGCTTAAATTTACAAGCTGCATTCTGCATTGTCTATGGTGTGCTGGTCATATCACTGGTTGAATGGCCTGTGATATAGGACTATACAAATTAAATTGACCTGGCACCCACCTATATCTGAGATTGGTGTGCGTCTCCCACAACGTTGTATATATTCAGTATATATATATATATATTTTTTTTTACACATTATTTATTTTAATTAATACAACAAACGTGATTGATGCTGGCATTTTTAGTGGATATTTTGAACATCTCTCACAGAGATTTCGGCACTGAAAGGGTTAATATGTAACAGTTAACTCCCGTTTTTGTTATTGTTATTGAAATTGTATTTAATAACAAAAGCCTTACAAGTTATTTGCATATTTATCCTGAGGCATCTACTTTTACAATTTTTTTTTGTCAATATAGGCAATTCATACGTCTTTTTTTGCTGAATACAAAACTAGGACACAAATTTCCAGGAAAAATAGGACAGAAGCTCATGGCCTTAAATTTATTTAAAAATATTCTATAATAGTTAACTTTTCAGTTCTGGCACCTTAGCTGGCTAACCATGCTTATCACCGTTTCCCAGAAAAGTATCTATCAGCATAATGAACGACAAAGATATCACTTACATAATACCTCAATGAATAATGAAAGTGCTTACATTTGAGGAGAAAAAGAAATTTGTATAACTAATAATAATGACCTGCAAATCAGATATCACAGTTTTATAAGTGCGAAAAAGTGATTACAAAGCTGCAAGTAAGTTATGGCAAATCAAAGGAATTCAAAGTGGTTCATTTTTCTGTCTTTTTGAAGTGGTTCTTTAAAGAAAAGGATATTGTAAAGCTTTTTTCCTATATTCTATGTTGTTGAAGTAAGTACAAAATCAAAGCAAGACGTCTGTGAAGCAATCTGAGTCTCAATGAAAATCTATTTAGTGATATTGTGTTAGTGCGGTAAGCATGAACCACCTGTTTAATGTATTAGAGAACAGGTGCTTTGGAAAAAAAAATGAGCGTGACATTGTGTATTTCATTTTTATTTTAAAGAACTAATGTGTAAGTATTTTATAAGTTGCTTATTCTATATATGTGTTACTTTACAATGGAAATTGTATGTACCTAGCCATTGTTGATTGAGGGACTACAGGGGGTATTTATCAAAGATTGGAGAGGGATACATTTGAGAGTGATAAAATACCAACCAATCAGCTGCTGTCAATGCCAAACAATCAGCAGATTGGCTGATTCATTATCTCTTACTATCTCTTGTGCAGTAGTAGGGGTAGCTCAGGAATAATTGGGAAAAACACTGGTTCCACACACACTTGGAAGAAACAACCAGCAGATGTGAATAGAAAAGAACAACAGTAAAGCTGTGTACACACGGGGGCGATAGGGGCTGAAATTGCTGGAAATATGGTCGCTGGTGACCATATTGCCAGTGATTGGGGTGTGCCCTGGCGATAAATTGCTGGGTGCGCGCTCTCGTTTTCAGCCCCGTTCTAATCGCTGGTCGCAGGAGCTTGCTCCTGCGACCAGCTGATTACCTCTGTGGCACCGTTGGCAGAGTTTCCCTTTCATCAGCGACCCTCTCTGGTCACTGATGAAAAGGAGAAACTGAACAATATATTGCTGAGCAATATATTGCTAGCAATATATTGCTCAGCAATATATGTCCCCCGTGTGTACGGGGCTTAAAGCATATTAAACATGCTTGGTCAAACACAGATCTATACTGAGAAAAAAAAACATTTAATAGAAAAAGCAAATATTAAACAAAATCCCAAACATTGAATGTAGGCTCTGGAAAGATTAAAAAAAACCTTGCTGTTTACTTTATATTTATTTAGATTAATTAAATATTTATCTGCTACTCTCCCAATATTCTCTATTTAGACAACTCTTAAATAAATATTTTTTTAAATGTACATTAATATATTATTGTTTTGTCATACTGATAAACAAGGCCGGTGCTAGGGTGTCCGGCGATCTCCTGCAAACCATAAATTTTGCACCCTTTCACATTGCAGCAAGCTGCAGCTCGTTTGTGGGAGCGTATGCACTGCCCACCGTCCCCGCTGCTTATGGCCTGTTTCAGGGGCATCACTTCAGCATTTCATGCAAGCCTCCGTCACCACCCACCCTCCCTGCCGCTGATGGCCTGTTGTTGGGACATCGCTTCAGCATTTCATGCGAGTGGTCGAGACAATGTAGGCATGTCAGGTGGAGGGCTTGGACATAGCACACAACCCAACACATGACTGGCCTCCATCTGGCTTCGCAGCTATGGTAGGCTGCGCAGCCAGGATGCAGCCGATACTGTGCCAATGTTTCACTGTGTAGCAAACTGCTCGCATCTCAGTGCTGTGTCTGCAAAATGTTGTGGGCATTATTTAAAAATTGTCTAAATTAATATTAAAAAATATACAAGTATTAAAAAATATGTTATAAACATGTATAATAAAAGACTCACTGTTCTTTGCTGTTTAAATCTTGTACAGTCCCTCCTCTTCAATCTGCGTAGGCAGGACGCTGAGGACACCATTTCCCCTCTTGTTACTGAGGGGGAAAGGAGGGGAGAGAAAGAGGAGGTGGAAGAAGAGGGGAGGAGATGGAGGGGGCGTAGTGTTGAGGACTGGGCTGCACTGCACACTGAGAAGAGGGAAAGAAGAGGAGGCGGCCTGTTCATCATTTGATTGACAAGCACAGGGAGCAATGGGTAGGTGGTGGACCCGGACATGACATCCAGGCATTCACAGTGTCAGTGAGTGAGGGGAGCTGCTCTTCAGGCTTTAAGATTTAACAGGCTGCGGCAGCCAGTAGCCATGATCAAAATATGTATATGAAAAATACAAAGTTTAGATGAGCTCAAGGCATGGCACTTGCTGCACAGGCTGTACAGAGACTGGGCGGGGGAATCAAGCACTGCCACACCGCACGGTCACCGATGCTCTTTGTTATTCCAGCACTGCCTACCACAGCACAAGAGTCCGACGACCTTCCGTTGAGGAAGAGGGGGCAAGAGGAGGACTTTGGAGGACAGACAGTGTGTGTATGTGTGTGCACTCGGGGTGAGGGAGCAGCTTTTCATACTGCCACCCACTATTAGACAGGCGCTGCTGGTGGCGTGCAGGCAGTGACAGTGAGGGCTGAGGCAGCTTTAGAAGAGCAGGGAGAGAGCGCCATTCAGCATGGCAGGAGCTGCTGGAGCTGCTGAGTGGGTAGCGCTGACCCTGCTGATAAATTGCATATTTCTTAAGCCTTTTAATTTGATAACACAATGTAGACAGGTAGAATTTTTTTCATAAAGGGTTAATATAAGAGCTTTTTACTAAAATTCAAGTTCAACAGAGGACAGCTGTGTGAAGCCAAGAGATTAGTCAGTGTGAAAATGTATGCTGCAGGAGACTATTCAGATATGTATGAGAGCCAACAACTTTAACTAAAATAACTACTAGGAAAGGGCTAAAGAGCATGAATAAATCCTACATAATATTTTTTTAATTCATTAAAAAATGTTAATGTTAAGACTTTTTATGGAGGTGACATATGTGATGCATGTTTACACCTTTGCAGAATTAATTTTACAAAACATTTAAAAACTTTTTGAGTGCCATAAATTGTCCTTTCTTTTATCTTATCATGTCAATGCAAAATACAATATTTTCTCCAACAGTCTCAGATATAACTCTATTCATTAAAAACTACAAAAGGTGAAGCTCTGCCTGCAACAGGTTGCAGTACTAATCGACTGGTAGAAAAGTATGACCGATTCATTAAATCAAGATTGTTTTTGGGTTACCCAGGACTAAAGATGAGATTTTGAGCTAAAGTATACTTCTGCCACACTGAATTAAGATGGCCACACATCTAAAGATCTAAAGATTACCATTCCAACCATACAATTAGCGTGCTGGTTGGAACACAATTTAGTTATGGAAGAAAACAATATACTTTCCTATTTGCTTTCAAACACCAGGGATCATATGAAAAGTGTTGATCAGACATGTTTGTTAATTTATTTAACTAGCTTATATAAGGGACAGTCGCTAGATTAAAAACGCTAACTATAAGTAATGAGAGGTGCTACCTTGCTGAGACTTGTAGTGCCACAAACAAAGATAAAGAATGCAGATGCGCTGTAAATATTACTACCGTATACACTCGAGTATAAGTCGACCCGATTATAAGCCGAGGCACCTAATTTTACAACAAAAAAACGGGAAAACATATTGACTCAAGCGGGACCGTAACTTGAATATATGCCGAGGGGGGGGGGGGGTTCAGCATGAAAAGGTAGGCTTATACTCGAGTATATATGGTAATTATAATCATATAATCATAATACATTTCACATTTAAACAGATTTGTTTTTCTTTGCATAAAAATTCTATGCCTACCCACCATGTTGAGGTAATCTCATCCTCAGAATCAGAATCACTTTATTGCCAAGTATATCAGTGCACACAATACACAAGGAATAAACGTAGAAAATTCTAGTGGTTCAAGTCTATGTCATTGGACACTCCAAGTCTACCCAACTACCCAAAGTACCACACCATTGAAAGATGGCAAGTGAAATGTTAAAGAGTATCAAATATCTGGGAGCATCTATTATATGTTCCGACTGTTACAGGGGTGAACCTGTTAAAAAAAAATATAACATACTGTGGAAAAAAATGGTGTAATAAGTTCTATAATAAGTTCTTCAGGCCCTGATTTAAATAACTTGTCTGATTGACCCTTTATTCATTTTCCGGTGTTTGAGGGCGACAGAACAATTATGATTTGCTTCCATACTCCTACTACTAGATTTTTATTTTACAACCAGCCGACTAGTGTTCAAATGTGTGTTAATCTTAATTCAGGCTTTAACAATCTCTATGATATTTTAGTGTTACCCAAAATTACTGAATACCCCAGCCCACATTTTGTGTTTTAGAACATAACACTGTTTATTCAGGATAAAGAAGAGGTCAAAATTAAATGTCAAAACTGTTTAATTAGTTTGTCAAAAGGAGTTTTTAAAGAGTAAAAAGATTAAAGTACCATATATACTCGAGTATAAGCCTACTTTTTCAGAACATTTTTATGCTGAAAAAGCCCCCTTCAGCTTATACTCGAGTGAGCGTCCCACTTGAGTCAATAAGTTTTGCCAGTTTTTTGTTATTAAAATTAGGTGCCTCGGCTTATATTCGGGTCAACTTATACTCGAGTATATACGGTATGTCATCTCGTCTTGCTTTCTGTCCATCTACCCTTCTAAAACCCATTCACTTCTAAGCTTTCTCTAAGGAATAATTTTTAACCCTTATGAATATTTAGAATCTCTCCCTATCCTTCTCATCTATTCTGAGACAGGCTGTCAAGGCTAAATGAGGGGTACTACTTTAGGTAGTTTCTGTTGTCATTATGATTTAAAAAGAGTAAACACAGTTGTTCGACAATAAATGGCTTCAACCAACCACTAACCATGAGTGAAAGAAAAGTTTGTGAGTTATCATTCATATTCTCTGACAAATGGCCAGAAAATCACACATTCTGCTAGGGTATATAAACTTATGAGCACAACTGTATATGTGCACATTCTAAAATATAGCAAACATGATATAAGTATTTAACAATGGTTAATAGAAGTTTGAGGACTTTCTGTGGTTACCAGTAGGATATGCCTTCACTTATGAGGAAAATTTTATATCCACTAATAAGTGACAAGCTTGAAGCAAGACTCCCAGATTTTGTTGTGACTGCTTCATACCTCATGACTATATAGTGTATATATTTACTTAACTAGCAAGAAGGAGGAACTCATAAGACATATACGCATCCAATTTAGTTGATGAACATTTTAAGGTATTAATTACCCCATCATCAGGATATAAATCACCATAAAAAAAAGAATTCAAAAAGGTTGGATAAACATTTATTGGTTAAAAACATCCAGGGGTACAACTAACAATCATCATTTGTCCAACATTAAATCACACACACAATTTATATATAGGGATATCAAAAATAGAACATACCCTCTAACCAAAGGTTGAACTTGATGAACGTAAGTCTATTTTCAGCCTAAACTATTATGTAACTATGCAACTATGTAACCTACAAATGTTGGTTCCCAGGACTCATGTATAATGCCTAATTCTGACATCATCACAATTTGCCCTTTACCCTGCACGTGGGTGGGGCAGCTTATAAAAGGTATGTCTTATAAATGGTATGTTTTATAAAAGGCACAGTATGTCTTATTTTCATAGTGTGGCCCAGCACTCCATGAGACAATTAGAAGTTATATTAAAAATATTTATTACTGACAGTATCATAATATACCTGATTTGATTAAAATATCACATCTAAAAAAAAATGTATATCTGGTTAATAATGCACTTTTTTTAAATGGCATACAAAACATTACAATATACTAAAACACACCTCTACCATGTAACCCTTCAACTTTCAGAACAACCCATCCTATTCTTATCTGTATATAGCTTCTTGTCTACACGAGACTGTGCCTTTCACGTATTAATAATTATTAGTAAGTGTTCGTTCCTGATGGGTGCACTTTGATGCTGTTTCCTTGTTTATATGTTAAAGGCTGTATCATGGTATTGCTGGAATACTTAGTTAGTCAATTGCAAACAGCAGCTTAATTTCTTGATTTTAAGTGAGGTGTAATTATATTGCTTCATTTGCTGAGCAAATCATAGCAGAGATTCTCTAAATCAACCTGATTGTGTAATGAAGAACTAATTACAAACAGCAGTGTTCTTGCCGTAAATTTACTGTAACTGCTAATGCCAGGTTGGCTCTTGTCTTACAATGGCTCATTAGTGCATTAACAAAAGTAACCGTGGAACACTGCCTAAAACATGCCTACCGAGTGATCAGATTCATTTGTCTTAATGATTGCATTTTTGAACCTGCAATTACATAGAAAATCATTTTCTTTTTAGTTTTTGTGTGTTTTGAAAAGGAACATGAAGAAATTCTGCCCATTGTAAGAGACAAAAATCATCAATAATTCTGAGCTGTCCTTTTAACGATTTGATAGAAAATATGTAGCACACTCATACAGTAGTAATAATAATAATAATAATAATAAAAAGGGATTAAAAATTCACTGAAGTCCTTCAAATAATATTTGAATAGAATATAAATATGGTGAACTTCGTGGAATGCAAATATATTGGCTTATGTTAAAAGTGCCTAATGAAGAACTTTACATAACAACATTGATGCTGAAATGCAATATCAGAAGAATGTTTTGTGTTGATTGTTTTTTTTTAGGTGGAAAATACCCAAACCTTGTACAGGTACTTTCCTATACTAAATAATATGGTCTGCACTTATGAAAGAGCCACAAACCATAGTGCGGATCTTTCATAACAGTCCTTAATTCTAATAGACTAAGATGCATTCATGAAAGTGTATGTGTATAATCCATTCACTTACAGAATTTTTTTTTACTACTGATGTTAAAAATATGTTTGGCAGGCATTAATAGTTGCCTTGAACTGATTATTAATGCCCATGTTTATGTGTCATATATATATGATGAATATTAATGGGTCTATTATGATCAGTATCTCAAAACGATCTTATGTTCAAAGGCCCTTATTCTGGTTGACCTGCATAGCAGCAAATTTAGCTGCTTTGCAAGCCAACTAATGCCACCCACTGCCTGCATGAACACTTAACCCTCCGCTGGACGGCAAATGTCCCTGCAGGCATATGAATGGATGTTTTGCATAAACATCCATTGACAGACCATTGAATGATTTCAGAGGCACTCGCTGGTGAATTAGATTAGCGGAACCCTGCTCCCTGAACAGGGTGGGCAGCTGACATCCAGTGATGTCAGCTGCCCGCCCATTTAAGGCAGGAAGCCACCTCCATTTGCATGGGGCTTGTCAACATTTTTACTGGGTGCCCCCAGCATGCCTCCTGCACTCCCCCTGTGAGCACCTCGGAGACTATGCAAGTCTCCAAGGGCGCCCGCAGTAAAGACCTGCACATGTGCGTATTTGCATATGTGCATATTCAGATCTACAACATCGGTCCCCATTGCAAATTCGCATCGGGGTGAATTATATTTTCTTGAATATTTTCATTTGCTTACCCTTGGACATATCAGTGGACCAGAGCATGGGTTACACTTTCAGCTTTAGTTATTGTTAATCTGTGTCAAGACCTTGCTGGGCTTCATGAAAAGTTCTATGCCAAAGGCTATTAAATCTTTTACTAAATTTTGCAAACATGATCCAAATAAGGTAGATGACAAGTTATCAAATCTAATATGATGGTCTTGGCTATACCTAAAAAAACAACTCCAATTTCAGTAATTGTTCAATATATTAATAAGAAAGATTGGTACTTGTGTAATAGCTGGGCACCCATTACGTAGTTAGCATAGCGTCTCTGTCAGAATCAGTGTAGTGTTCACTTGGCCAGCGTAGTTAGCGTAGTCAGGCAGAAGTAACGTAGTGTTCCCGCGGCCAGCATAGTCTTCTCCCTGTCGGAAGTAGTGTAGTGTTTCCGCAGCCAGTGTAGTCAGTCAGCTTTACGCAGTTACCGTAGTCAGTCAGAGGTGAAGGTGAAGTGACTGCGGAATGGCTGCAGAACCTTCAACCTTCTTGGACTCTGGAAAAGTCACACAGATTCTTTAATTTATCACTTTATACAAATTCTACTGCTTCAAAAACAATTTAGAATCCATCTACTTGCTGCAGATAGAGCCGCTCTCATTAGAGTGGCTCCTTATTATATCAACAAGCGCCGTCCCCTGCCAGTCACCATCCTTCAACAGAATGGGGCACACACGCATGAGACACTCACGCACCCCATTTGGTCAGAGACTGTAGCAGCCTGCTGCCCAACTCCCCGTTCCTGCCCCAGCCTGCTTCTGCGGAGATGGGCAGGGAAGCCTTTGGTACCCGCTCACCGCTGACTTGCTGATGGGGGACACACGAGCGAATGAGCTGCTTGCGTGTCCTTGTCAGCCGGGCCCACCATCCGCTGACGGCGGTATCGTCTGTACATTTGGAAATACAGCTAAGCTAAGATGTATGTGTACACATCTGCATAGATAGATAGCTAACCAATGTTTATGCAATACATCACATAGCCCATAATGTAGCCATGAGCATGCTGGAGATGGGTTTCCATTTTCTTTTAGAACCCATTGTCATTATTTTTCGCTAAAGTGACAATGTCATCATCGTGTTGTGGACTCCCAATATGGCATTTGGAAGAGTCAGCAAGAACAGTATGTGTTTCTCTGTCATATGATTGGTATACTTATGCTCCCAGTATTTTATAAGAAAGTGGTGAGAAAAAGAAAAATTGCTTATAGGGTCAAAGAAAATTCTGTGTTTTAATAGATATATTATTATACAGATTATTGCATTACTTTATTAATATTGTTAGAGTTAATGCAATAACTATGCAAATCTGTATTGTAAGTTATGTTGTATTTATTTGCCTGCAAAGATACATCTCCCTCTGTGTTTAGTTGTAGCAGAAAAGACTGATTTGGGCAGTGTAATAACATTACTCTGCCCTATTACATTGAGCACCAGAGACTACACGCTGAAAATATATGACAGTGTTGTGCATTACGTTTTCAAGCTATTTACATGTTGTTCTATAAAAGAAATGTGCAATTTGTTATTTTGTTTAATTAACTGAGTTGATCAGGAACTGTATGCAAACTTTTTCATTCTCCGGTTTGTCATGTTGATCCATGAGAGGCAAAAACCTATTACACACATACACAGCAGTCTATTCTCTTTTCACACTGTAGCTGGTCTTTTAAAAACTTATTATTAGAGTATATAGTTACTGAAGTCCTAAGTGTAAACTAGAAGCCTCACATGTTTCTTCTTTATCCTCTCTTTTAAAGTGTTAGGTAGCAGTCAGAGGGGGATATTCAATTTCTGACAGTTAGAATCCCGACAGTCAGAATCCTGGGCCGTTTCCTTCTGAACCAACAGTAACTCGACCGTCTGTGTTCAATGTTCCGATTGCCAAGTGTCGGAAAGTATGTGGATGGGCAAAAACAGATGCAGATTGTCAAAAAATGGCTGTGAATCAACAATCCTCGGCTGTTTCCGACCAAACAGACCCAAATTTAAAAGAAGTCGGATCTGACCGCCTTCAATGCTGTCGGTAATGGATTGAATAGGCAAGTGATGCTTGTTCCACCAGCTAAAATAATGGCACAGATTGAATCCCCCACACAGACTCGTATAAACCAATTATCAGCACTCCTTTACTGCTGCCTGGGTTATCTAGAAATCACATTTCAGAATAAGTTTCAAAAAGTGTAAAACTCAATCTACCCCTGAACAACAAGCAAAGAAACACGGTACTTCTGTAGTTTCACGGCGCCAGCATGGCGCCGTGCTACTTCCGGGTTCTACGCTCGCCACGAAATATGTCAAAAAAAGTAACTTAACTCCATGCCAACATGGATAGTTCATACCCCCACTATCCATGTAGGCATGGAGTTGATTTTAAATAGCGTAGCGAGCGTAGCGAGCCACCGAGCCCACAGGGTTGGCGAGCGAAGTGAGCCATACTGGCGCCGTGAAACTACAGAAGTACCAGAAACACTTATTGTAATAAAAAGCCCAAACAATCCATCAAATTTTAAATGAAACTGTATCTCTAACTCAAACAACTCAATTTTAAAATGTAATTTCATTTTAAAATAAATAAGTATTTCCTGTGCATTCCTAAACAGACAGTAGGATTGAGCAGACAATTTAAGATGAGGGAAGAGTGAAATATAGGTCAGGAAGGATAAATAATTGCTGACTGACAGTACATTTTATAAAGGCTTCCATACATGTATATTTTAGATGAAAAATGAATAAAAGTATACAGTATTTTACTTGAGCAATAATATCAAACATTTACAATATAGTACACCATTCTACAGATAATTAGTCATGGTGTCTTGGATTTGTGACAGCGCTGAAACTATCAAACTTAATCAAATATCAATATGAACACTTATCTAAACCTAAAAGTAACATAATATGATTTTTTTTTTCTTACATTTTATTGGGAGGTCACTGAGAACACATACATTGACACATAAGAGAAGACAAAGAAATACAACACAGTCTGTAGAAATCAATATACAGAGAAGTGACCAATTTAAAGTCTTGAGAGGGTAGAGAGGTGAAGAAGCACAAAAGGGGAATTTTGAGAAAAGTAGAAAAGAAAATACAAAATAGAAAAAACCTGATGTGACAGGACCCTCTCGATAGGCTTAATGGGCAGTGGATAATAGAACCTTATACCCAAAAATGTTCTGCATGGGCAGGAGGAAGAGGCAGCTACCTAATCCTGGGTTACACACAGCACAGGAGTGTGAGAGTTGCAGGGAGAGAGGAGCCGCATGGAGAGAAAAGCAGGGCCTTACCCCTTCCATGATTTTGGAAATGGCATGCACATACAGTAAGCATCTTCACTCCGGATCACAGGAGGACTTAACCTTCTGGCTATGGATAAACAATCTATACCTCCATGCATATGGCAGACCAGGCTGAGCAGTAGAGGTCGGTGGTAGAGGGAGCTGGTACTGCACATAGTTGTGTTCTATCACCACAAGAAGAGCTGCCAGGTCAGTGGTGTGACAGCCACTTTACTTCATATATAACAGCCACTTTGAGCACCCCAACACCCCTATACACAAACACACAGCCAACAAAAGCACCCCAAATTCCCATCCGCATTGCAGTTAAGGCGGCCTGTAGGAGGATACCAATTTAAGGGATGAGGAATCTCATCCTTACTCAAATGGAGAGCCATGGTAAAGTGAGCCATGAGCCTCAAACCTAATCAAAGATTTTGGAGTAACTTTTAATAATACAGGTCATATACACATAGTCTTCAACACAGTAAACAAAATGTAATTGATCTGAATTGTATGTTTTGCAGGGTATGTCAAATTCACCCATCCCTTCCTGAGAAGAAACAGCAACGGTACTTGTGTAGTTTCACGGCGCCAGCATGGCGCGCCTTCGCTCACTCACGCTGCGGGCTCGGTGGCTCGCTACGCTTGCCACGCTATCTAAAATCAACTCCATGCCAACGTGGATAAGGGGGTATGAACTATCCACGTTGGCATGGAGTTAAGTTACTTTATTTTAGATAGTTTGGCGAGCGTACCCAACCCGGAAGTAGCCATGCTGGCGCCGTGAAACTACACAAGAACCACAGCAACTATAAGATATTGTTTATTGAAGGTTGAAGGAGAGATGTTAGTGTAAAAATAAACAGAATGAAAACTGTATAGATAAATCAAGAAGATGAATCTGATGTAAGAAGTAATAAATTCTACTGTGTTACTTTATGGCAATCTAACTGTCAAAATAAGACTTTCTTAAAAGTGTCGGAGAATACTTACAATATGCTGGATGTATGATATTATTCTGCACCAACTATATCTACAGTAACATTCCCACACATTTGCTCCTTTAAAGGTAAATACTGTATATGAAATAATGTATTAACACTATGAAGACTGCAGAGGTGCATTTTTTTTTGTCTAGTTTACAAGTAGAATCTGGTAACATTGATTTGTGTTTACCAAATGTAAACCTCATATAGAACCCAAACACAGATACAACATTTTGTATTGTGGAATAAGACATACTGTATAAATACTGTAAACTGCAACTTGAGAGATTGCAGAAATGGGGTCTTAAGTAATAGCCTGCAAATTTCAGCCTGTGTTGGAAATCTGGTGAGACAGCCCATATTTTTAAAGTGGCAGTCATTTAAAGGCAACAATAACCTGGTTTTGCCTTTTAAATGATTGCCTCTTTAAAAATATGGGAAGACTCACTGAAACGTCTGCACATTCAGCACCTTAATTAAATTAGGTGTCTTGGAAGAGACTTAGGAAGAACGAAAGGGTTTTTGGGGCACACTTGAAATATTAAGAAAGTGAAAAGATGGTGTACAAATGTGTGACATAAAATCTAACCTTTATTGATTAGACTTAAAATACATACAAGCACACGTCAATTTGATACAGAGAATGATTTTAAAATGCAAATCAGCATTTGAATTTAAACTGTGGAATTTATTTTATAATAGTCAATACACAATGCAGACAAAAACGAAATTGTAATCCAATAACCGTCAAGTGGGCGAAAATGATTTAGCAGGGAATTTTCCAGACCGTAAATAATTTGAGCAAGGCAAGTTAACACAAGATAATGATACCGTGCACATAAATGGTGCAGAGGTTCTTAATATTTTAATATTTTGGAGTCTTGCTTCAGACCCTCCTTGGGTGGTATACAAAAATTGAAAAATTGATGGACAGCACTGGATATTCCCTGATGGTCTCCCAAGAGGTACTGATCCAGCCAGTCGCTGCTTAGCTGCTGTTGAACGGATAATCACTGTCTTTTCATCTTGATATTTGTTATCAATTTTTGAAGCCCACAACCAATACAATTTGATATATTCTTGCACTAAATGTGTTGAGCTACATGCTGTTTTGTATGCTGCTGATAAATAGATCTATCCTGCACATACAATTATCCAAGATCTATAAAGACCTTACTCACCCCTGCGTGTGGCACTGTGCACAGTATTTCCCATTACTGGCTCAGTGACCACGAATCCATTAAACCCTGCAGTGGGTACATATACTGTTACTCTGGGAGCATATATATATATTTTTTCTTTTCGTATCTATTTCTCATTCTAATCTACTATTATCTTTCATCTGGACTCGCTCACTCTCTCATTCTCCTGGGTGACACCGGGGAAAAGCAGAAGTGACAACTGGCTCCTAGTTCCATTTGAGGCTCTCTCATCTGATGCCATATACAGCCATACATCGCTGGGCCGCCTGATCCCATCTGAACTCAGCAGCTAAGCAGCGACTGGCTGGATCAGTACCTCTTGGGAGACCATCAGGGAATATCCAGTGCTGTATCACACACTCAGACAGCAGAAGTAGCGAATGCATACGAAGAGCATTCCTCTCTCTTTCCTCATCCATTAATCTTGCTCTAACAATAGTGATGTAAACCTGTTACCCTTATCATTGTATTCGGGTCCATCAATTTTTCAATTTTTGTATACCACCCAAGGAGGGTCTGAAGCAAGACTCCAAAATATTAAAATATTAAGAACCTCTGCACCATTTATGTGCACGGTATCATTATCTTGTGTTAACTTGCCTTGCTCAAATTATTTACGGTCTGGAAAATTCCCTGCTAAATCATTTTCGCCCACTTGACAGTTATTGGATTAGAATTTCCTTTTTGTCTGCATTGTGTATTGACTATTATAAAATAAATTCCACAGTTTAAATTCACATGCTGATTTGCATTTTAAAATCATTCTCTGTATCAAATTGACGTGTGCTTGTATGTATTTTAAGTGTAATCAATAAAGGTTAGATTTTATGTCACACATTTGAACACCATCTTTTCACTTTCTTAATATTTCAAGTGTGCCCCAAAAACCCTTTCGTTCTTCCTAAGTCTCTTCCAAGACACCTCATTTAATTCAGTTATCCTGCTGAATCTTTTGGGAGCACCACCAACCTAGTACCCCATAATATTCTTTTTGTTAAAAGGTCGCATGTTGGTTTACCACTAAATTCCTTATTTCAATTTTCCTTCCTCACAATCTGCCTGTGACACTTCACCCAGTTATTCATTCAGCACCTTGCAGGCTGTTACATAAGCTCCTTGGGTGGTTAATTGTTTCCAATATAGCAGGTGGCTATGGATTGCCTTAAGAGGCATAAACTTGGGTCTGATTTCAGCCCCATTTCTAAGCGATAAGCCTAGAACACTTAGAAATATAGCACTGATCGCTCTGTGTGTATGCGCTGCAGTGAGTGATGTGCAGTTCCCGTGCGCCACGATCACCCAGTACTTCCCTGCTAGATTGCATGGTTTTGCCTGTAAACAATAGGCAAAAACCCACTGGCCGCAAGATGTGAGAGACAGTAGTTGCCCTATGTGTTCGGGGCTTTAGACATCTTACTTTTTGTTATTTGAGATTTGATTTTGTTACACTTATTGCTTTATCTCAGTTCTTTTTACAAGAAAAAACACTAAGGGATAAATTTACTAAAACCTGTAAAAATATAAATCATAGCGACCATTTTTAGGATGCAATGACCAGAGATGATGATAACCTGGGGAAAAAAATGTCAGGACGCCCTCCAATCAGACGAAGCCTAACCTTAGACACCTTAGACACACCCATGCAAACTAAAGATACAGTAACTAAGTATAGAAATTAAAGCACTAAATATACCCATCAAGAAGATGTAACACATAATTAACAGTACCAAGGTGGGTTTTTTTATTATTATAATTTCATTTATTTGTGAAGTCTATGCTTCATATAAATCTAGGACCTCTCCTCATATGGCTGTAGTCAGAGAACAAGGCATTACTTCACAAAAAATAAATTACAGCATTTCTCAGGGTGATGCTAGGGAAAATTATAATGCAACTTTGCAAGGACGGTATAATAGTGAACATTACTGCCTAACAGCGCTGAGGTCATGGGATCGATTCTCACCATGGCCCTATCTGTGCAGAGTTTGTATATTCTCCCTATATTCTCCCTGTTCTTGCGTGGGTTTACTACAGGTACTCTGGTTTCCTCCCACAATCCCAAAAATATACTGGTAGGTTAAATGGCGTCCCAAAAAATTAACCCAAGAGTGAATGTGTGTGCGTGTACATGTGGTAGAAAATATATATTGTAAGCTCCACTGGGGCAGTGCCTGATGTGAATGTTCACAATATGTGCGCGCTATATAAGAAACTTAATAAATAAATACATTATTACAAATAGTACTGGTTACAACATGGCATGATCTTACAACTTGCGTCAGGAATTGGGGAGATGTTCTTATGGTTAGTAGCTCAGCCAATTGTTTATGCTTTTAATGTTCCTGCTACACACAGTGTCATTTTATTTTCTCTATGCAAGACATGATTTTTATGGCATATATGGCCCTCATGCTGATGCTTTCTAATACAAGGGAATGAGTCAACAGAGCAGTAAAAGTGTATAAAAGAAAAGAGTCAATGGGTTGTTAAAATGACATCCGTTGCTGATGTACAGTATAGTCTGCACATTTATAGGACATAGTAAATAGTAATTGTCACTCATTGTTAAATGTGGGGAATGATAGCATTTTGCATCAGTCAGTTCTTACATAGACCACTTGACATAACAAATAATGTATTGTTTGGATGTTTTCACAGCAATAAGTGGAATGACGAGTATATAAACAAAAGAGTTTGCAACTGAATAAAGTACTGAATCTAATTTAAAAAAATGGGATTTAGCATTTTGTATAATGAGAAATACTGAAATCTTATGGTCTCTAAAAGGTTTTATGTCCATATAGGGATAACTTAGAATAATGTAGGTACTCTTTACTTATCACGGCGCCCATCGCGGCCATCGCGGGCATTGAATGCACTAAAAAATCGGGTGCGACGCGATGCCCGCGATTTCCCATAGGAAACAATGTTAATTGTCTCAATTGACCCGATTTTCCTGTTCAATGCCTCAATTGACCCGATTTTTCCATAGGAAACAATGTTAAATGGCAGAGAGAAAGGTTTTGTGAGAACCCAGCACTGGATGAGGTGCAGCTGTGTACTATGGAGAGGGTTAACGCCCTAACCCAATTTGAGACATATACAATACAGGGAATTTTCCAAAGTACTAGCGCAGTAGTGATTAATTTTCTTATCACTTGGGATCTTCTATTTTCTGTATCAGATCCTTTCTGGTGTCTAATGGAAACTGACTTACAGTGAAATTCTAGCAGGTGTACCCGTAGCAGTTTCTTTAAGGACACTTCAATTTCTCAGGAGAACATACAGCATGAAATAAACTTACATGAGCTTCCATTCACGCGTGCATATCAAGGTTTCTTTGTCTTAGGATGATGACGGACCCAAATTGCAGGTAAAGTATTTATTTGCACAACAATCCAGGTATTCCAACATGAAAAAAGGTAAAAAAAATAGTCTCAAGCAGGTGGGTGGATCACTGGCGGCTGTTATCCTCTGTCCTGGGTATGCTGCAGACAATGCCGGAAGGGAGAGGAGAAGCTTGTGTACTCCGCTGCAGGTCTGTCCTCACACATCTTGAAAAAGGATAGACTACTATCCGAAACGCGTTTATTGGCCGCATCCTACAAGCAGCGTGAGGACAGACCTGCAGCGGCGTACACAAGCTTCTCCTCTCCCTTCCGGCATTGTCTGCAGCATACCCAGGACAGAGGACTGACTTACAGTGGCAATAGGCACCCTGAAGTGTGAAATGGCCCCCCACAATTGTTAACGCCACCCCACGATCAACGTCAACCCGAAGCGTGGCGAGCGCAGCGGTACGCGTCCTACGACCTTTTCATACCCCCACTATCCACGTCGGCGTGGAGTTGAGAATAGAATAGTATGGCGAGCGCAGCGAGCCACCGAGCCCGAAGCGTGGCGAGGGGACGCGGATACCTGTGAAGCCCGCGAAGAAACGCGTTTACCTGTGAAGGTATCCGCGTCCGCTCGCCACGCTTCGGGCTCGGTGGCTCGCTGCGCTCGCCACACTATTCTATTCTATTCTCAACTCCACGCCGACGTGGATAGTGGGGGTATGAAAAGGTCGTAGGACGCGTACCGCCGCCCCTCGCAGGCTCGCTGCGCTCGCCACGCTTTGGGTTCACGTTGATCGTGGGGTGGTGTTAACAATTGTAGGGGCCATTTCACACTTCAGTGTGCCTATTTGGCCTCTGTGGGCCATTTAACATTGTTTCCTATGGAAAAATCAGGTCAATTGAGGCATTGAACATGAAAATCGGGTCAATTGAGACATTTAACATTGTTCCCTATGGGAAATCGCGGGCATCGCGTCGGTCGCGTCGCACCCGATTTTTAGTGCATTCAATGCCCGCGATGCCCGCAATTTTTTTACCTGCGATGCCCACGATCAAAATCGTGGGCACCGTGCTAGGTAAAGAATACCATAATGTAATCATACCAGGAATGCATAGAAGTGAAAATAAAGATTAAATACAAAGAAAATTCACAAATAAAAGCATTTACATATAATATGGAGTTGTCCCCCTTTTGCATCTTCTATATAACAGCTTCCAGTTTGGGAGTGTTTTAGTGTAAATGTGCGCCCATTCATTCTGTAGAGCATTTATGATGTCAGGCAATGATGATGGATGAGAAGGCCTTGTGCGCATTCTCCATTCCAGTTCATCCCAGACAGTGCTCAATGGGGTTATGGTCAGGGCTCTCTGGAGACCATTCAAGTTCTTCCACACTGAAATCATCCAGCCATGTCTTTATAGTCCTTGCTTTGTGCACTGGGTTAAAGTTGCCAAAGTTTCTGGAATAGAAAACTGTTGCCACAAAGTAGGAATCATAGAATTGTTCAAAATGTCAGGGTATGCTGAAGAATTAAAACTACCCTTCACTGGAAGTAAGGGGCCTAGCTCAAACCCTGAAAAACAGGCACATGCCATTATGCCTCCTCCCCCAAACTTCACAGTTGGCAATGCAGTCAGACAGGTAACATTATTCCGGATCCGTCAAATCTAGATTGAAAAACAGATAAACATGATTCATCATTCCACATAACATGTTTCCACTGCTTTATAGTCCAGTATTGGTGTGCTTTACACCACTCCATCTGACACTTGGCATTGGCTTTGGTGAAGTGAGGCTTGCATGCAGCTGGTTAGCCGTGGAAACCCATTCCATTAGGCTCCCACTGCAAACTTTTTGTGCTTACATTAACACCAGTGGAATTTCTGATCTCTTCAGCTTTGGAATCAAACTTTTACACCACATGCACCTTAGCTGTGATTGACCCAGCTCTGTTATTTTACATTGTCTTCCACTTTGTTGCCAAGTTTCTTTTGTTCCTAAACATTGCCACACTCTATAAAAAAATAATTACTGTTGACTTTGTTTATGAAGTTCATAAACTGTCTTATTGCACAGGTGTCATCCTATCACAGTAAGATACATGAACTCGCTGAGCTCTACAGAACGACACATGTAGTATTACAGATGTTTGCACTTGAAGACTGCATGGCTAGGTGTTCGATTTTATACACCTGTGGAAATTACTCTGATTTAAACACATGAATTAAAAAATGAACAGGTGTGGCCAAACACTTTGTCTATGTTGTGTATATTTTGCCCAAGAATACTTCAGAGAGAGTTGACTTCACTTCCAGAATGTCTGTACAATCCATATTGAAGGTGGCAAATATGTGACTTGTTGATCACTGCTAACTGATGTCTTTTCATACAGTTATAATAAATTCATTAGCAAATTGCAAAAACCTGTAATTTGGTCCAATGTCTGAATTGTCTAAGATTATTCACTCATCTTTCATTGAGACACAGAAGCATAACAGATACCAAATTGTTTTCGTAATTTATTCACATAGTTCTTATTATATTTGTAATTTATTCCATAAAGAAAAGTTCTACACTAGCCACTTTTTTAACAATTGCTAGTTATTTTTTTAAGCCCAGCTATAACCGACTTTATTCTGTAGTTTTTTCTTTACTATATTTTTAGGTACAGTGCGACAAATAGATGCAAAGTATGCCATCTGTTCAATAAGTTGCTTGGAGCCTCACTGCATTCCTCTATAATTCTCACTCATTCAAAGAGTTGTCCTACTGTGTTGGAATGTTTATTTTTACTATTGCCTATACATACTAATAGGCACCCCAGAGATTATTCTTTACATTTTAGACTTATTTGTATTCCAAATCTACTTTTACATTTTGTGGAAAATATGGTTATTGATTACTTTTGTGCATTCTATTCTAATTTGCTTTAAGGGAGAACCAACACAGTTTAATATTATGTCCATTCTGTATATTTTTTTTATTCACTTTTTTCTATGTCAAATATTGTTGTTTTGTTATATGAATATATCGGCTATGTCCTTCAATTATGTTTTCATTATATTTGGTACATATTTTATAGTAGGTTAAGAAAAAAATTAAAATTAGCAAAATAACTATAGAAGACATATTATTATTACTACCAAGTAGGACTATCATCGAATTGCTTATGATTTATCATCCTTATCATAAGACGGAGATCTCTGGGCTCTTTATCCCCTTAACCATGGGGTCACATCACCCCTGGCCACATGACCCATTCACATATGCTCAGAATGGGTTCTGCACATGCTCAAAGTACCAAAAATTGTTACTTTACAATAATGAGCACCTGAATGACCTCTAATATGTGTATATATATATATATATATATATATATATATATGTGTGTGTAGCATATTAAAAAAATATTTATGTACTATACAAGCAATTGTTACTAAGTACATAAGCATTTAATATTCAAATACCATAGAACAATAATAATCAAAAAAACATTAACATATAAAATAAGATTTCTAGCAATGTTGGAATTTGAGTAATGGCTATCAGTAGGTTGTGCTAATTAAAGTCACACTATAGAGGGCTGTTTATTAAGATTATTATTTCTGTAGCACAGTCAAATATTGAACAAACATTTTGTAAATTACGTAAGGATAACATGTATATGATTCCCTTATAAGCTTTTATTTATTTCCTGATAAAATAATCATATTTCTACAAAGCAAACTATTGCCAATTAAACTTCATTAATTCAGCCACATTTCATATTTATTAGGGACGTTTTTTTTATCACAGTTCAGCTTTATTTTGCTGTTAAATGTCCAGGAAAACGTTGACTTATTCACCTTGCTTTAAAAACAAAAATATATGCATAATGGACTATTTATATTTAAGAAAATAAATATCTACAAACAACTGTTGACTTGAGATGACTAAACTGATTAATTAAGTCTCAGAATGGCAGTAGGATCATTTAGGGATCTTAGATATTTCACCACCCTGTGGGTTGTTTATGCTAAATTTATCTTTAAATGATTAATGTAATGTGTTACACTAATAACCAGCAGACAGAGCCTATGCCCAAAGTACATGGACTTCAGCAACTGAATTGTTACTACTTCTGTCAGAATAGACACACGGAAAGGAAGAACTCTGGCTCTTTGGCTGAAGGCAATGACCTTACCTGCAACTTCCAATTCCAGGTCTGTTCCACTCTGTGGAATGCCCTCCAAAGCACAATAAGACTATCCTCCAGTCTCCAAACCTACAAGCATTCCCTAAAAACGTATATCTCTTTAGGCAAGCTTATCAAATTCCAGAACCAGTCACAGAACCTTTCATTCTGGTGGAATTGATGTAATAAATAATACAGTATCTATCCTTACTGTATGTATTAATGCCTATTTCCCTATAGATTGTAAGCTTGCATAGATTGTAAGTATTGTGCATCATCTTAGAATGTAAGCTCTTATAAACAAGGCCCTCTTCCCTCATCTGCTTTTTCTTCTCTTACTTAAATCATATTTTATGGCATCAAATATTGCAGTTTTCTGCAACTCTGATACTAATTCTAGGGTCTTCTGCTGATGCAGCTATGATTATGTACCCTGTACTTGTCATATGTTGTATTCAACTGTAATTCACCATTTTGCTTATTAGTTTATGTACTCTGTAATTGGGCCCTGTGTATCCCTTGTGGGGCCGTATATATAAATGATGATGATAATAATAATAATAATCATCCTCATCATCATCAATTATGTGTACAATGGAAGTTTTCTCAAATTTCAAGGATGGTAATGGACAGTTGAATGAAATTCAGTTATTTTGTTTAAAAACAAATATTACAGTGCAGAACAATCTGACATACAGTAGGTCTTAAGATAATTCATGAAGCATGCCATTATGTTGCATTCTCCTATCCTGAGGTCATGATTTTTATAGTAACAGGAAATACTGATGATGCACTGTGTTCATATTCTATCACTTGGTGTAATAGAACATAGACCATTGGAATGTGTACAAAAATGGTACATGTTGAGCTCCATCTTAACAATGTTTAGTAAGATGTTTACATACAGTATGGAATATTTGTGCTTTTCTGTAGAAAATACTAAAGATAAGATCTCCAATTATTGCGAATATCTAACCAATGAGAAAATTGTGGAGTGCCATGAAAATCAGATGTCAGCAGATATCAGGCATTAGATTTTCTCCTGAGACACCAGCAACTGTAGAAATCTGTTTTTTTTTCAGCAGCACCAAATATTTACATTGTTTTTTGGAACAAAGACCACACATACAAATAATGTCAATGGACTGTTATCTGTGCAATGTGTAGTGCTTGAAAAAAAAAAAAAAAATATTAAATATTCTTGTTACATTGGTTAAAAAAAAACTATCAAGGTGCTAAAAAAGTGCTAGACTAAATGTTACAATATAATGCCCCAGCGCAGCCAAGACAACCCAACCCAGGGGGTCCCAAGACTTGAACTTATCTCTAAAACTTACAAATTGTGTAAGTGTATTCAGTTATTGAAAAGTGGCCTTTCCAATATGCAGTCAGCAAATATCAGAGATACATGTTAACTGGGTAGTTGGGAGGGGTGATCATCCAAGCTGAAGAAGTCTATGCTTTAAAGTGTACACATGTATACAATACTATGTCTTACATAACCTTTTTTGCCAATTTTGTAACATTTTTAGAACTAAAAAGCTTTGCAATGTTCAGGCATGCATTAACACATCCGGGGTGAAATCTAATATGATGATAGAGTCAGAAAGTGAGAGATTTGGTAAGAAATTTCCAGATTTTTTAAAGCAGCAATCATTTACACTGCAAAATCAAACTGATTTTTCAGTGTAAATGATTGCCACTTTAAAAAAACTGGAGAATTCTTACTAAATCTCTCACTTTCTGAATCTCTCATCCTATTACATTTCACACCATGTCTTTACCATTGCTACCCTTCTGGGCCCAGAAGCAGGTCACAAGATTGCAATTTTTCACAAACATAAATTAAAATGAGATCAGGTGAAAATCTTTGTTATCAAAATGTATATATTTACAAAATTTATAAAAAATGTATTTCATTTTTGTAGGATGTAGTTGTATTAACTAATAGAAGCTATTATTATTTCTATTTTTCTCAGCTGTTTCACACATTTAGTAAAATCTAACAAACATATGAGTATTACGGTATAAACTAAAGCTCAGATTTTGTGAATTAGGCTTTACAGGTCAAATAGTTGGTTAATTGCATAATTTAATTATTTTATCCTTCTAAATCTTTTTTTACACAATAAATGTATTTATTCTTTATTAAAGCTGTTGATTGCTAAATGATGACATCATCATTAAAATCATTTTCTCAAAATTGTTTACTTTAAACCATATATTTTACTTTTGCTGTTGTAGTTTGAAATGTCCCTGTGGTTTTAATGTTTTAAACTTGCTTGATTAAGACAGCCATCTTACTTTGGTTTATTTGTCTCTGCTTACCTGTACTTTCTGAGCTACTGTATACCACATTTTACAGTTTTCTGAAGGTTTAACCTCAAAGGCAGCACAAGCAGTCCTTTAATCTGTTGATTAAAGGTTTGCTCAATATTGTACTTTTTTTTTAAAGGAAGTCTTTGTATAACTACTATGAGAGGTTTTTTTTCAAGATTTAGACTTTTTTTTCTTCTCTGATGTTTCCATTAAATGTACAATACTTTATCCTCACACTGTGTTTTTACCCCTGTGATAGACTACCAATTGATGATAAAAAAATAAAATCTTAGAGTAGATACTGAGTAAAATGAGAATTTACTGCAAATCAGTTGTCTGGTAACTCATTCAATTTTTAA
The DNA here is from genome assembly GCF_055691185.1 of Crinia signifera. Lineage (NCBI taxonomy): Eukaryota > Metazoa > Chordata > Amphibia > Anura > Myobatrachidae > Crinia > Crinia signifera. Next base: position 104,154,830 of record NC_139217.1, on the reverse strand, counting down.
AAATTTTAGCAAATTTAATTTACTCATATTTTTATTTGTGGTTTAACTTCAGTAAAAAAAAAAACTTCATTGAAAGGAAAAAGCTGCTCATACATCCTATCTGCTCCATTTTGCAAATGTATGTGGATACATATGTACCTTTACTTTTCAATAAAATCTTGTTCTAAAGTTGTTGTCAATTTTAATGATATACCTAAAATAGGCACATGGCACCGTCCATAAGTGAAAAGTGCGATTACCCACGTCCGGGTCCTAAAAGTATGTCCTTAAGCACGTATTTGTTTCAGCTAAGGATATCCTTAAATAAAAGACTCAGGTTTTGCTAGAATAAGCACATCCAGCATTCAGTTATTATGGCCAATATGCCCGGCAATTTGTAATGGACAATGTCAGCAATAAGTTGTATATTACCGGTCCTTAGGCTGAATAGTCGCCGCTTTGTGGAGGGTCTTTACGTGGACCTGAATAACTGGAGACTGCCACTTGAATGGTGCAATGCGGCTGCAGTGTGGATGACATCGTGTGTGAGAGCTTCTCTCTGGTGTCAGCGTGTGAGGGATCTGGCCTAGTGGTGTAACAGCACTTGGGGAACTCTACCACTGCACCAGATGTGCTTTGGTGTAGATGACACACGGTCACTTTGCGGTGTTAATGAACCGGGCAGCCAGCTTCCAAATCAGGCTCCTTGGAAAACGTGTTTCTCCACCCACAGGGCGGCTTTCTCAATTCTGAATCTTTTGCCAATTTCAGTCTCATTAATAGTTACTTCCTTTAACCAGAACACCCCTGGACAATACACGGTTATTAAATTTCCTATTACCTGAATTCATTGGTATATTCCCTGCCATTGTTTCTACTAGTATTTCCGATTATTGTAATTGTTATAGTACCTGTGTCTCATGCTTGCTATCACTAGCTTACCTTCATTGTATTCTTTGTGTGACCATAAACATAACTTGATCACTGATGTTGTAGTGGTATTATACAGTATATTTCAGTTAAATCAACTGAAGAAATACCTGAGAAATACCTAGTAAACTACAGTATGACAATGATGTAATACAGCTGGTATAATTATATTTGCTGCATCTGAAAATAAAAAGTTTGCGTAGCCTTAGGTATAGCAACTAAAGCACTATTGTGTTTATTAGAATATCAAAAATAATAAAAGCCAGCTGTATAGTTAATGATAAAAGCCATGGAAACCATATATAGAACAGACTTGGGAAAAATAGTTGTACTTGTTTAGTTTCACAGCGGCAGTTACGTACTTAGCATAGCGTCCCTTTCAGAATTGGCCTCGTGTTCCCAGTAGCATAGTCAGTCAAAAGTAGCGCAGTGTGTTCCGCGCGACCAGCTAGTCAGTGTAGCCAGTTCTACAGGTGCCGAGTTATGTACTTAGCGTAGCGTCCCTCCGCACGACCAGCTAGGTCAGCGTAGCCATTTCTACTCAGCGTAGTACAGGCGCTGAGTTATGTACTTAGTGTAGTGTCCCTCCCGAGACCAGCTAGTCAGCGTAAGTAGCGTCCCTCTGCGTGACCAACTAGGTCAGCGCAGCCAGTTCTACTCAGCGTAGTACAGGTGCTGAGTTACGTACTTAGCATAGCATCCCTCCGCGCGACCAGCTAGTCAGCGTAGGCAGTGTTAGATTCTGTGACAGGCAGACATATTTCAGTCATGGCTGCTGAAAAGCTGACACAGACCTCCGCCAGACTGAGGAGGAGTCAGTGGCATTTCTGCAGAGCCACAAATTCCGGCCTGACACCCAGACCTGCCTCAATGAGGCCCAGTGTCAGGGAGCGGATGTGGCACTGCCATATCTGCAGCTGTGGCAAGAAGGTCAGTGTCAGGGCTGTGCAGTGGTTGAGGGTTCCATCTGACCTTTGTCACCCTGATACGGTTCATCTTCTGTTGGGCAGAGGAGCTGACCAGCATCCGCTTCTGTCAGAGACATTTGTCCATCTCATAGGCAACCACGGTCCTCCATAACAATTTAATGCAGGAGGCCTGCACCGTCGACCTCTTGTCGCAGCAACACTGGTGAAATGGCAGCCCAGACACCATCGTGGAAGTCGACGAAAGCCTCTTTGTACAATGAAAGAGCCACGTTGGCTGCATGCTGCCCCAGCAATGGATCCTCGGGGGCATCTCCAGGAAGACCGGAGAGTGTTTCATTCTGGCAGTCAAGAGACATGATGCCAGCACCCTAATGGCTGCAATCGAGAGGCACGTGCAACCGGGGACCACAATTTATTCCAACCGCTGGCGGGCCTACAAGACTAAGCTGGCTGGGTACCACCACGCCAGGGAGAACCATCGTGGATCCGGAGAGAGGGGTTCACACCCAGAACATTGAGAGGCTGTGGTGTTCCTGCAAGTGGTTCAATAAGCATCAAAGGGGCACTGCGTGTCATCAGCTGGACTCCTACTTGCAGGAGTTCATCTAGAGGAAGACCCATGGCGCAGAAGCCCTCTTCCAGCGCATCCTGTACATGCTGAACCTGCTTCCCCAGGCACAGAAAGGTGACGCTGCAGAGGCAGAGACAACTGCGTTGGCTTCAGCTGCTGTTTCTGCCAGTGCAGTTTCCGAGGAAGGACTTTTTCTCATTTTTTGGTGTCTTTTTTATTCTTATTATTCATTGTATTGTCATTTCATAATTTTTCCTTGATTCTTCTTCTTAATGGTAACTAAAATCCAGTTACCAGTTAACACATGTCATCATTACTGTCTCAGGTGTATGATATGGCAAGTGTGAATGTGTTCCTGAAACACCCCCACTATCCACGCCAGCCCAAAGCCTGAAGCATGGTGAGCACATGCGGAATACATGTGAAGTAATCCGCGTCCGCTCGCCACGCTTCGGGCTCGGTGGCTCGCTGCACTCGCCAGTCTTTTTAAAATCAACTCCCCGCCGACAAGGATAGTGGGGGTATGAAAAAGTCGGTAGAACGCGTACCGTGTCCCCTCGCGAGGCGCTCTAGCGTCTAAATTTAGATGCACCCTTGTTAGCTGTTTGCGGGGCATCTAAATTTAGATGCTAGGGCATCTAATTTTTCGTCGCACCCTTTTGTTAGTGGTTTGCCAGCGCTGTACTTAGACGCTATAGTGTCTAAACCAGTGGTTCCCAAACTGTGCGCCTAGGCTCCCTGGGGTGCCTTGGGACACTTGCAGGGGTGCCTCGGGTTGGTCGTCCAGGACCAATTCAAATTATTTATGATAAATTATTTCTGGACAAAACCAGTGCTGGTGGCTGCCAATCATAAAATGTGTACAATCAGAACCAAATCCTGCCCTTTACCACATAATTGAACCTAAGAAGCACTTATAAACACAATCTACTTAATTTGATATATATTTTTGGGGGCATAGGGGTGCCTTGGAAAAATTCTGATACTCTAGGGTGCTGTGATTAGAAAAAGATTGGGAACCCCTGGTCTAAACGCTGTACTTATATGCTATAGCGTCTAAATTTTACACGCACCCCTTAGACACCCCTTTGTTAGCGGTGTGCCGTGCTGTCTATTTATCTGTGGAACTACAAGTGCCACAATGACCTGTCAGTGCAGGGCTGCCGCGGAGTCCCTATGCTGACAACATAGTTCAAGCTGGCCGTGCCGTGAAACTACACAAGTGCGCACTATTTCTTAGCAATGTGCCAGACTGTCTATTTGTCTGTGGAACTTCAAGTGCCACAATGACCTGTCAGCGCTAGCCTGCCGTGGAGTCACTGTGAAACTACACAAGTAAGGCAGGCTATGCTGATAACGTAGCTTAATATACGCTGATAACGTAGCTTAGAGAAGTAAGGCAGCCATTGGCGGGCTGCCAGCGTTCAAACGCCAGGATTCAAACGTAGCGTAGAGCTGCTGCCATGAAACTAAACAAGTACCAAATATGTTATCACTAAAACACACTGTGATATAATTATTTCAAAGTGAACATTTTGCCCAGTAAATATTTTTTTCCATGTATTCTCCAATACCTCTTATGTATTACCGCTCTTGCTTTTATTCATATGCCATAAAACAACACCATTTTAACCATAGATACTACAACAATGAAGTCTGTGTTAAACAAAGAGACTATATCTAATGAGGCCTACACAAAGGGCGACTATAGTAGTGTTCTAAGCGATCTACAGTAGTTAAGCTCAGATCACTCAGCAAACATTGCGGTACCACCAGCGATGAGTGCTGAGCGATTTGTCATTGCTCGTGTTCTCAATAGAAAGAACACAGGTGATGACTAGATTTATACTGCATGCACTATAAATCTAGTCAGGCAATAGCGCGCTACCGCTCATCGTCGTTGCCAGGTGCCCTACACACAGCAATTTGTTTTTAAGTGATCTAGAAAAATCTAGCCAGATAACTTCGTGTGTAGGCCCCATAACAACAGAAACGGATATTACAAGTTCAAAAATTTTGTACAATTTCAGGAAAAAAGGTTTGTTGCAACTGTTGCTGCCTCATTTTCTTTTCTGAATATGGAACCAGCAATCATGAGTTAGGAGACGAAATGACAGAATGAGATCAGAATATTTTCAAAGTTCTTATAAATATATTGCATATTTCTTCTTAGTTTTCTCAACAGGAGAACAAGTTGCTCTCCTAAATTACAACAACAAAAAATCTAGTAATTATTATTTTTTAACAAAAATGTGTCCATTGTTCTCCCTTTTTCTTTTGAAATGAATTGTTATTTGGATTAACTTAATAAAAAAAATTATATATATGAATGTAAATATTAATAATTTAATTGGCTCAGAAAATGTCTGCCTAAGGTAAACAGATCTCTGCTGTTTGACAACTATGGAATTTGGTGAATGGTTGGCCTGAGACATTGACAATAAGCATAACTTAGGGAATTTTAAATGTATACTTCGAGTGCTAACATCTCTGTAAGAGATGTGCAAAATATCCATTAAAAATGCCGTCGCTCACATTTGTAATAAAAATTCAAATAAAAAATGTGTAAAAAAAAAAATTCACTTGGCACTGAAAGGGATAATAAGGCCAGTGCGAATTTTATTTATTTATCCGCATGTAATGAAGTACAGTAGCACATATACTGTATCACATACTGTAGTTACCTGCACGTAATGAAGTAGCACATATAACACATATAATTGTACATGAAATGACACTGAAATAAAAATATTAGATTAGAATTTTGGCTCTGCCACATTTAGCCAGTATATTGATACATTGATACATAGAAGTTTAGATGATGCAGAGAGGATTCAGCAACATTCCTCCTCCAGAAAATTGACACTGAACAACATTCTTTCTGAAATTCCCATAAATGCTTTATTATTATTATTATTATTATTATTATTATTAATAACAACAACAGTTTCTTATATAGTGCAGCAAATTAATTTGCGCTCAGACTCAGATACCACTGTAGGACCTAAGCACTGCAACATGGGGGGAATTTAATAAGGTCCGAACTGCTGGAGTTGTGGGACTTTGTGCAAGAATGACTGTATTTTTAGAGAGGCAAACATTTACAAGGCAAAACCAACCTGATTCGGAAGCAATTACATTTGTGCCATGGTGTTAATGTTTACTATTAATAGAAATTATCAATAGAGACCAAGAATGTGATGGCAACCAAAACCTGATAGTGACACATACTGTACCCAACAACAAAACAACTACACTGTTCTCTAGAGGACTGTAGAGTTCTTTTAGTTGGCAGCACACATTCACTCTTGTAGAATGATAGTTCATCTGTTCATATCACCATCCTCCACTCTATGGTTGCCTTTGCTCACAAACATTGGTGTTTCAATAACTGTTGCAAGGTGTGCAGTGCACATGGGCATACACCCATGCATGGGGGTACACACCACACACACTCCTCTCATTTAATTATACTCACCTCTCCTTCAGTCTGGCTCTGTCATGCGGCAGCAAAAATCAGTGGGAAATTGGCCACTATGGGCATTTTGTGGATGAGCAACAGAGGTTCCTGGACAGCACAATGCCAGAGTCTACTGCACCACTGGAATCGAGCCTGCAAACAGGCTGCCTACTCTCTGGAAGCACCTCTGCTCACAAATATGCATTGCCGGTTGTACACTGGAACTTCTATAGCATGCTTCCCTGTGGAGGTGTACTTGTTTTTAACCAATTAAGTAGATGCTTTGCATGTTTTACCTTCCACATTGAATTAATGTGAGTATATTATGTAGTGCAGACTTACACCCACTATAACTATTTTCTTTCAATATTTTATTCTTCATAATTCCACGATGAAATGTCAGATATTGTCCCTAATGCATATATCCTATATAATAAAAGGCTAATGCATTGCTTCACCTCCTTGGGGCGATTTGAAGTGGTGGCCAACAGAGCAAGTCAAAAGTTGCTCTGTTCGGGTGCGCTGACATTACTATTATGTGGTTCCATCATTTTCACAGACTGGTAACTAGTGCAAGCATAATTTATGTCAAAAGGGAGTGGACATGGGAAGAAAGTATTAACTATTTATGCTATAAATTCTACTATTAGAGCAAATTTGAATAATTATGTAAATAATGCATTTAATACACATTTTGAAAACATTATCTATGGAAAATATATACATATAATTATATTTTTAAGACTGAAAAAAATACAACTTATGGGGCCTGAGCAATGGGCAATATCACGGTATTTTCTAAGCGATCTCACCAGATCCCTTGAAAAATTCCCCAACATCACTCTGTATGTAGGGGCCATAGTGATGCGTGGTCCTGTGTAACGCTATCGCCTGGGTGATTAATATCCAGCATGCTGTATAAATCTACATAATCACGGGTCAGGACCAGTGTTCTCACTGGCACATCACTGTACAGCTCTGTGTGGTGAGCGATCTTAGCAATATCTCCCCATGTGTAGGCCACTTAAGAACTGACATATAAAACAAGTTAAACTAGATGGGAGCCATACAATTTTAGGATTTTATCATTTTCTTACGCTACTGTCCAGAAATAAACATCACTATTTTATTAAATGTTAAGCACACGTATACAATCTAAAACTGAAAATTTTATTTTACTCAAGATTTAAAACCTTTTCTAACACCATGTAAAATGACGTACATAATCTAATTGTTCTTTATGGATTCTTAATCCTCCAAGGGAGGAAGCCAAATAATGAACACATTAGAAAATTAAGTCTTTTTTATGTTCTATGTTTTTCACTGTAAAGAAAAATATCACAGAGATGGATTGGCAGGTTAAAAGATTCTATTACTGTTTTATTGAAGAGTAATCACTGTATGTGTAAGACCATTGTGACGCTATGAGACTAATGCCCCATATACACTAGACAATTTGCTCCAGGAGCAATATTATTAACATCAGAGATCCCGGGCAAGTGATATATTGCATTCACACTGAATGATATTGTTAATGATATATAATCGCCGGGATATGGCCGCTAAGCTCATACATAGGGTTTTGATTTGTATTTTGTTCGAAAAATTGTCAAAATGCCCAAATCGCGTAATATTTGCGGTTTTTTTGTCCCTAGAGTACTATTGACCTCAATAACATTCATTTCCAGCCCTTTCCAGACAATTTTGACCACTATATAGCTCACAATGTTGTTTTCATTCAATTTAGGCCAAGGTCTGCAGCAAGCTGGCTGGTTATTAACAAATAGACAGTATCAGTATGGTGTATTGGGGTGCAGTACACACAAACAATGAATAAAAAGAGAAAAATTGATTTGGATTTTTTTACTTTAATTAATAAAAAAAATTAATGCGCAGCTTCTATAATGCTGCGTGAAGGCTGAACAAACGCACCTTCTGACAGTATACTATGGGTGCAGTACACACAAACAATGAATAAAGAAGAGAAAAATTTATTTGAATATTTTTACTTTTAATTATTTTTAATGCGCAGCTTGTATAATGCTGCGTGGCTGCAGAACAATCACACACGGAACTTGTGGTGTATTCTATTGGGGTGCAGTTATATACAGTTATATACAGCAAAAAAATAAGGAACAGCAACATTTTAATTTATTATATTGTATTTTTTCTTTTATGGACGGGCCTTGGATAACATTGCATGGACCATGGAGGCAGAACAATCACACACTGAACTTGTTCTGCTTCTGACAGTAGTATATGGTGTATTGGATTGCAGTGCAGCACACCACAGTGACCACACACCACAATGAAAAAAAAAAAAAAAAAAGCTGACTGACAGCCTGCCTGTGTACTACTGTACCCCACTACACTGAATGACAGCCTACCTGCCTGCCTAACACACTACCAGTACAATTACAGTATAATTAAGTATATTTAAATATATATATATATATATATATATATATATATATATATATATATATATAATATTAATATATATAACCCAGCACACAATCCCCTCTGCAGTCTGCACAGCACAAACCCCTCTGCACTGCACAAACCCCTCTGCTGAGTCTGCACTGACTGCACTGCCACAAACCCTTCTGCACAGCACAAACCCTTCTGCACTGCACAACACCCCTCTGAGTCTGCACAGCACAAACCCCTTAAGTCTGCACTGCACAACACCCCGCTGCACTGCACAACACCCCTCTGAGTCTGCAAAGCACAAATCCCTCTGTAGTCTGCACCCCTCTGTCGGTCTGCACTAGTGTGCACTGCACTCCTCTGCACACTAATTGAATTGATGTAACAGACTGACAATGATGACAAGTGATTTATGATTCTACGATGACAAGTGATTGATAATTCCACCCCAGGCTCTGCCTGCACACAGCACAAGTTCTACCACCGGGCACAAGCAGAGCTGTGCACAGCTGGAAGCGTGAGGGTGAAATGGCGCAGAATTCTTGGGACGCCGAGTTTTTATAGACTCGGCGTCTTGCAAGAATCTGATGCAAGATTCCTGTGTTCGGCCGCTCTCAGGTTTCCGAACAAAGCCAGAAACTCCCGAGCGCGGCTCGCGGGCACTCGGGCCGGAGATGTTCGGAGCAGTTCAGATTATGTGGAATCTGAACCGCTCATATCTAAAATATAGATACATAGATATCCAATCGTAAATCATGTAATACTACTTCAAACAAAGTGGCACTCCAGGGACGATTCAGCAGCAAAAAAGTTGTATGTGCAGCATAACATACTCATGATTCCAAAGTTTCGAGACTAACATGCCTCTTTTTTCAAGGTGAGAAGCTTAAAAGTGAATATTTACTTACCTAAATAGAAAATCCATATCTCAGAAAACACCGTCATCCGTGTGCAGCAGGCGGGGCAACAGGTTTCACCTGGACCACCCACAGTGACGACGTCCGCTTACTCGCTTCCGATACTCAGCGCCCTTTCACCATGGTGACCGGCTCCACATCGCCGGTATCCTCAACAGCCTCACCACTTTCTTGTATAGTGCTAAAAAGAAAAAAAAAACAGTGTATACTCAGCCTGATAGGACCTGCGTGAAAAAACAATAGAAAATAGATGAAGATAAAAAGAGAAGAAAGCATATATAACAGTGAGAGCGTACATAAATTTTTTCCTTATATAACATTAAAGTAATGTCACTGTACATCATAGATAGATAGATAGATAGATAGATAGATAGATAGATAGAAAATCGATAGCTTGAACTGTTTATGTTGAGGAAATTATTGTTGTCAGTCTGATTTATTGAAAGCCCTGAGTGCCTGTGTATGTATATATATATATATATATATATAGCAAGAGCCCAACAGTAAGAACACTGGAAGACGGGACCAGCACACCCTTTATAATCAACGTAGAAAAAATTTATTGTGAACAATGCATCATATAATAAAAATCTGTATACTCATCCAAGAGTTAGCTGAAGACAGCAGCATACTCAAATGCAGAGATAGCCCTGACGGGCCGTTTCGGTAACCAAGTACCTTCCTCAAAGGGCTTTGAGGAAGGTACTTGGTTACCGAAACGGCCCGTCAGGGCTATCTCTGCATTTGAATATGCTGCTGTCTTCAGCTAACTCTTGGATGAGTATACAGATTTTTATTATATGATGCATTGTTCACAATAAATTTTTTCTACGTTGATTATAAAGGGTGTGCTGGTCCCGTCTTCCAGTGTTCTTACTGTTGGGCTCTTGCTATATCTATATTGCCCTTGCACCCCGCCCATACTTATTGGAAGTGTGCGTCTCCCTATATAGACTATATATATATATATATATATATATATATATATATATATATATATATGTATATAATATATCCTTTCAGTATACAGGATTGTAAAACCTACAGTGAATATACTTAAATGTTGCATAAACTTATTTATCTATTACTTCACTTATTTATCTTAGGTAAGTTCAAACTAAAACCTTGCAGTATGATGAGATGCATTAGCACATTGACAAGAGAAATTTGTGTTGTGAAAGTAAAGGTAAGCTTTCAAAAGGGAATGATGATTGTGTCAACTATTAATATCTATACCATTTGTCATCAATGTCAGAAGCATGCACTTTAAAGCAAAGATTTAGGCATTTAAATGTATTATTTTAATGCACATGATAATCACTCTCTGTATATAGTGATAGCTGGATTGTTAAAACTATACATTATCTGTCTTAGTATATAGAACAATATAGCTGGACGAACAGGTCAGCTTCCGGGGTACCTTCATAAAATTGTACATAAACCAGAGTTCCCTAAGGAACAAACCAAGTGGCACGCCACGGCTATAGATAATGTATTTTAAGCAGTGCAATAAGATATACATTACAGCTGCCAGGGTTTCATGGCCCAACTGGCCATTTCTTCAGGATGGTGGCTAGCAAGTAGAAAGGGAATGAAACTAGATCTCCAAAGGTAGCTAATGTAACTCGTCTTTTCTAGAAATTTACATTTCTGAAATGTCCATCAGGACCTCTATTTAAAATAAATTCAGCAGAAGTGCCAAATAATGCTCACAGACCTCAATCTATTTTTATTAATTTCACTGGATTTAGTAGAGATTGACACTAACCAGCCTTGTTATTGGCAATGTATGTTAACATTGAAAAAAAAGCTTTGTCTAATGTGGGAAGCATTGCTGTATTTTTTAATCTGACAAAAAGTATTCATCTCTGCCTGCCTTTGTAAAATTAAACTCTTCAGCACACTAAATTCTAAGTAGCAAATTCAAAGAAATGTGTTTCATTACATAAAAAATCTCACTACCTTTAAATAGCAATGAAACAGTGCCAGCTGAATACAAGCTTTGATGTTATTTTGTTTCATCTTTTCCCAATGTCTAATATATGAATTAATCTCCTAATGAAGTAGGAAAGAGTACAAACAGGTTTTTAATTTTTTTCCTAGTTTTCCCAATTTTTATTGTAAAATGGACAGAAAAAAAAAATGTTTGCCTAATTATTCATGTTAATAATAGTCACTTGTATCAGCACTAAAAATTACAAATTAAATAAAGAATGAATAAATGCTAATTCAACATCTCCAACGAACTGGCAATTCAGTCCAAGTTGCAGCTAAGGAAAAATAGAACTATATAAATCCAGAATCTTTATGGATTGGTGTATAATGCTTTATAATAAGTGCATTATTTGCAATAAAGTCAACAGTATTTACAAAAAATCATCATAATAACCTATTGTTGACATTGTGGTGATATCCATGCCCATATAAAAACCCAAGTTAGTATACCATTCATTTAGCGATTAAATTATAATTTGTAAATAAGGAACTACAGTATCTTGAAGCTATACCTCCAACTATTATGTATAGTTATGGGCAAAAACACATAACGAATTACAGCACAAGACAATTTAGGACAAGTACATGGTAAATATGGATAGTTGCATCAGGGGACAGGACACTGAAGCAATCATCAGGGTAGCATTGGTTTATATATTTTAAGAAAGGCACATGAGGAAAGAGGGCCCTGCTTGTGAGAGCTTACATTCTAAAGGGGAGGGTTAGACAGACAGGGGTGACACAGAAGGGGTTGAAGTGGGTATAAACAGAAGGTTCGGATGAGAGATGGTCAGGTTTTATGCAGGGGGGTGGGAAGAGGTCAGCTTAGTCTTTGATATTTTAAATCTAAGAAAGCACTGGCTCATCCAAGAGTAGATAGAAGAGAGACAGTTGGAGATATGAGTAAGGATAGAGAGAACAGGAAAGGAGTGGTAGATTTTAGTATTATCAGCATAGATGTGATAGTGGAAGTCGAGTGAGCAAATAAGCTCACCCAGAGAGGACGTATAGAGATAGATAGAGAAGAAGAGGGCCAAGAATAATATTTTGGGGGACACCTACTAGCAATGGAAGAGCAGGAGAGGTGAAGTCATTAGAGGTACAGATGAGCATTTTCAAAAACGATAGTGCAAATACAAGCATTAACAGTGATAGTAAAAGTTGTTTGCAGATGTAAAAATGTTGATATTATGGTTGAATAGCCAGATTAAGCAGCCAGGAGTAGTATGTTCAGAGAATGAATTGATCTCATTTAAAGCAGTCTTTGGTTTTCTCAGTTGTTGTTTTCTGTCCTTCGGTTTCACTTCAGTGTAACGCCAGTATAACGCTGCAGTTATATTTAAATTATGCCGCACTTTAAAAATGATGCACTTCAAAACTATTATATACACAGCTAAACCATGCACACAGCCTATACGGCCCACAGCCTATGGAATCATATTGAATGTAAAATTGAATCTGTAGCATAGGATTCATGTCCGGGAACATTTTGAACTGTTGGCAGTAACATAGGTTATCAAACGGTCAATACCTTAACTTCAGTTTCTATAAATAAAAAAATTGCACAAAAATGATATTTGAAAACCTGCTCTTAAAAAAGAGCAACATTTTTAAGTCAACTGCCCAAACATTGGTATAGTGTTTGACATCTCAAAGTTAATTTTAAACTTTTATTGAAAATGTTATTACAACACTGGTTTGACATGTTATTACTGTTAGTCCCCAGATACTGTATAATAATAAGATTGACACCCCCATTCCCCAAGCGAAAGTCTTGAAAGGGTTGGGATTGGAGTTATTTTAATTCAAAGTAATAGTTCTTGGCCAACAAACTTGTGGAATCTAAGGACCTTGATCGTTACTAAATGCCAAACTTGTTGGGAAGTTAGCTCCTGGAACAAAAGGGTTGGGTGCAGGGGTATGCCCAGTGTTTCATGGGCATGCCCAAAAAAATAGTGGGTGCTCCCAAGAAAATGCTAGGCATACCCCTGCGAATGCAGGCAGGTCAATGCCTGCTCAGGGCAGGTGGCTGACATCACATGACATCAGCACCTGCCCCAAAATCATCCAAATAAAAGTCCTGATTTCTCTTTCGTGTATGCAAACACACCCACTTGCATGCTAGCGGGTGGTGGGAATGGCGGGCTATTGGAGGAGCGGCAGGCAGCAGTTAACCTGTTTGCTAGGCTGCGAGCATATGCAGCCTAGCGAACAGTTCCGAATCAGGGTCCTTGTAACAATATCAGCAAAACAAATGTCAATTAATTTGGCATAAAATGTTGCCACTTACTGTATCACAATATTTTGTATTTCTGTATTTTTTGTATTTCTAAAGTAAGCAATTATAAATGTAAGACTTATTTAAACTTTTCGATGGGGTATCTCAGTAGTTCAATGATTACAATTGCCAAGAAGATGACTTTGAATGACATGCAAGTGTAGCAAAATAATGTGATTTCCTAAAACTTGAATAGCCAACTTTTCCCTCTAGCAATTATTATTAATTTCTCATCTACATTTTCATATGTATAATCCAGCCTGAGGCAGAGAATCAGTAGTCTGTTTTATCAAGCATGACTTTGATGGATATATTGAGGTAATTCACTTTAGATAAAGAAAATACATATATGTAATAGAAAAAATGACTGACAGTTCAATATTTTATATATATATATATATATATATATATATATATATATATATATATGTGGGTAGGTGGGCGGCACTCTCGGACCTTGAAAGCATGTGGGGTATGTCGGATAATGACCCCCGCAGCCAAGTTGTGATACAATGTTTCGATTTTATTATCTTCCTCAGGTACCTGGTCCATTAGCGCACCCTACTTTCCCTTTTCTTTGCATTCCCTTTTCTTTGCATATATATATATATATATATACATATATATATATATATATATATATATATATATGTATATATATGTATGTATTGCATAGGACAGTCCAGCACTCCAGGTATTGGTATGGATATAACTTGTAGAAATATTGCTGCGCTGCCTTCCTAGAAGCCCCTAAACGGGAGCAGCCCAATAGGAAAAGACAGAGGCGGCACTCCACAGACTGTAATTCAGTGGTCCTTTATTCCAACCGTTTCGGCCCCCCCATCGTCAGGGACATACAGCACACATCAACAATTTATGATACATAAAACCCTTATAAGCCCAACACATCCCACCAAAACCCCGCCCCCCCCCCCCCCCGCTGCCGGGAGGTGCATACCAAGTCTGCTCACCTGACACGGGGGATCCCGGCACTCAGCCAGCAACCTCATCAGCTGTGGCGACAGTAGCCTGCTTCTCCCCATTGCCGCAGACCGGGAGAGATGCGATCACTCACCCCTCCCGCACCGACAGCCGGAATCGGAAGAGGTCAGCGGGGGTCAACCACACAGGCAACACACATCCGCCAACCATCCACCGTCCGACAGCCTGCCAACCGTGTAGCAATCCACGTCCCCCACCAATTGGAGCAGACAAGTTCAGTACCTGGCAATATAATAACAAACATGTCACAAAAAATGTATATATATCACCCACTGATTGCAGTAGTCCAGTATTGTACAGGACCTATAAATAAACAATAACATGCTCTAATGTGAAGAAAAAAAATAAAAATAAAAAAAAAACATAAAAAAAAGAACACAAAAAAACAAGAAAAGCATACAAAGACATATTATAAGTAATAGTCATACCTATCTCTCATAAGCTAATGACATTAGCATATTAAGGCTATGCACAATAACTGTATGCTTTTAGGTCATGCAGTTTTTTTAACACAAATATGAGACTGGCATGCTATCTTACTAGAAGTGTTCATAAGTAGCATTGAAGGCCCAGGGTCTCATTGAGACCCCTGGGCGCCAGGGTGTCTAATGTAAAAATCCAACGACTTTCTCGCTGTAATAGGATTTTATTTATATTACCCCCTCTAAGGGAACAGGATACATGATCTATAATGATCGAACGTAAGCTACTGACTGAATGATTAAACTGAAGTCACTGTGTCCTGATTTGAAGGCTTGTTTGATGGCTGTCCTATGTAGGGCCATGCGCTCCTTGTACTGGCACTGGGTCTTTCCCACATAGGACAGCCCACATAGGACATATATATGTATATATGTAAATAGAAACAAAGGGGTGCCCTTATCTGCGCCAAAAATACCCTGAAGCCGCAACTCTGGGGGATCCCCTGTTAGATGGGATCCAAGATTTTAGAGATGAGGAAAAGGGGGGTTTCAGAGTGTGCTATAAGTTACTCATAAATATATGATAAAATATTTTTTTATTTGTAAAAGTTTCTATATAGTGTTGTATATATACAAAATTAAATAAAAACAAGTATCCAGTTCAATACATTTTTGTGTGTGATTCACAGCATATATTCAAGCATTTTTGTTAGGTCCAACACGTTTTGCCAACATGGTGACTTTATCAGGGGCGTATAACAGTTTGAAATTGAAGATACATAAAGCGTCTCCTCCTTAGGAGTTTATATATATAATATTGAACTAAAATATAGCCACAATTAATAATTCCACAAGCTTATTAATATTACTATATTTTTTACATTATGTTGAAATTTTAGTATAAACGCTTCTGATCTCATCTTTATCTGGTCCTATTTTGTATTACAACTACTTGAATTACTATGAATATTATAAGTCACCTTGGATTTCTGTGAAACTTGGAAACTTGGAACTTGCATGGCTGGAGAACTCCATGGTGACTAGTGATAATGTTAAACTTTATAATAAATTGAGTATTGTATTATCCTGATCAGTAGTTATTTCTGTTAATTTATATTGTAATAGTACAGTACAGTATGTTGCTATTTTTGATTGATATAATAAATTAATGTTTAGAAAAACTAGTAAGTAAATCAGTTTGAATTTTGCTAAAATGTGTTACAGATTCAGTATCCCTTAACAAAAATGCTCTGGATATTTTTATTTTTCGTACTTACCTGGTCTCTTGTCGTTGCTCCAATGGTCTCCCGACTTCTACTGTGTCCCTCGGTATCCACAGCTCCCTTTGGATTCCTATTCAGCAGCCTCTACAGTCCCAAGGGTGCATTGCGCGAGTGCACGCCCACTCACTCATGCAATGTACCTCTGGGACTGGAGATGCTGCTGAAGATGATTCCGAAGGCTTCCATGGACACCAGGGATGAGGTTAGTATGAAAATAGAGACTGTGTGGAGAAAAAAAAAGAAATATTCTGAAAAACCACGGTTTTCAGAATATCAAGGGTGACATTCTATGTGCTGCGATTTGCGTTTTTTTGCGTTAATTAGTAAAAAAAATGGCGATATCGCATTTGTCCTTCAAAACGCATATTTAATAGGATGCGCTAAGGGACAGAAATCGCATATTATGTGCGTTAATGCATGCTGACCAAAAGTGCGAGATAAATTCGCATTTTTATCGCATCCAGATGTTTTCGTAAAGAAAAGTATACAAATCGCTTATTTAATGCAATGCGTTTTCGCAAATCGCACTTTTAAGCTGACTAATATTCGCCCTTATTTCAGACCAGGTTCTGTTTGGCGAATTAGCCAGAACCCTGCACAGATCGCAATGTTCTGTGCAGGGTTCTGGTGTAAAATTAAAAAAAAAACGGTTAAAATAAAAAAAAACGCGCGCGGGGTCCCCCGCCAGAGCATAACCAGCCCCGGGCTCATTGAGCCGGTGCTGGTGACATAAAATCAGGGTCCCCGACAAATAGGGGTCCCCTTGATTTCATGAAACCAGCACCAGGCTCAAGGTCCGGCGCTGGTTCCCAAAATACGGGGGACAAAATGACTAGGGGTCCCCCGTATTTTAAGAACCAGCACCGGACCCAACCAGCCAGCAGGGTAATGCCAAAGCCGGGGGACACTTATTATATAAGGTCCCGCGGCCAAAGCATTAACCCCTTGGCTGGTCAGGGGTCCTGGGGAAGTGGGGACCCCCCCAATGAAGGGGTCCCCCCCCCTCCAGAACTTACCAGCCCATGCTGATAGTCCGGGGCTGTCCCCGATGCCCCTGGGCGGTGGGCATCGGGCTGATGGATTGTGTAAAAAAAAGAAGAAAAACTATTGTTTTCTACTGGCGAACTATGAGTCCCAGCAAGCCTACCCCGCATGCTGGGACTTGGAGAACCACAAGTCCCAGCATGCGGGGCATTAAAGGGCCCGCTGGTACTTGTAGTTCTACAGTACAAAAAATAGTTAAAGAAAACACACTGACACCCTGAAAAATAAAAGTTTAATACATACATAACACACACACACTGATACTTACCTACCTTGAGCCCATAGGTCGGTCCCTGGATCCTGGGTCCGGGCTCCGGGGCTCCAGGGCAGAAGAGTCCGGTTCCGGGGCCTTGGTCCTGGTTCCGGGGCTGGTCCTGGGGTTCCGGGGCTCCTGGGCTGAAGAATTCGGGGTCCAGGATCCGAGGTAGTACCCAGCGGTACCTAAGGAAGCAAATCCTACTCACCTGGTCCCCGGCGACGACCTTGGCATCCTCTCCGTATCCTCTGGTACCCGGCTTACAGGACTTTCACAGGCGCAGAGATGTTTCTTCCTCGGCGTCTCTAGTCAGAATAATTTCTGGCCAATCAGGAGCCGAGAAAGTCGGCTCCTGATTGGCCAGAAATCATTCTGAATACAGACGCCGAGGAAGAAACATCTCTGCGCATCTAGAGCAGAGATGTTTCTTCCTCTGCGTCTGTATTCAGAATGATTTCTGGCCAATCAGGAGCCGACTTTCTCGGCTCCTGATTGGCCAGAAATCATTCTGACTAGAGACGCCGGGGAAGAAACATCTCTGCGCCTGTGAAAGTCCTGTAAGCCGGGTACCAGATGGGAGCAGCGCTTCTGCCGGAGAGGATGCCGAGGTCATCGCCGGGGACCAGGTGAGTAGGATTTCCTTCCTTAGGTACCCCTGGGGACTACCTCGGATCCTGGACCCGGACTCTTAAGCCCAGGAGCCCCGGAGCCCTGACCCAGGATCCAGGGACCGACCTACGGGCTCAAGGTAGGTAAGTATCAGTGTGCGTGTGTTATGTGTGTATTAAACTTTTATTTTTCAGGGTGTCAGTGTGTTTTCTTTAACTATTTTTCGTACTTTAGAACTACAAGTGCCAGTGGGCCCTTTAATGCCCCGCATGCTGGGACTTGTGGTTCTCCAGTAGAAAACAATAGTTTTTCTTCTTTTTTTTACACAATCCATCAGCCCGATGCCCACCGCCCAGGGGCATCGGGGACAGCCCCGGACTATCAGCATGGGCTGGTAAGTCCTGGAGGGGGGGACCCCTTCATTGGGGGGGTCCCCACTTCCCCAGGACCCCTGCCCATGCTGACCAGCCAGGGGGTTAATGCTTTGGCCGCGGGACCTTATATAATAAGTGTCCCCCGGCTGTGGCATTACCCTGCTGGCTGGTTGGGTCCGGTGCTGGTTCTTAAAATACGGGGGACCCCTAGTCATTTTGTCCCCCATATTTTGGGAACCAGCGCCGGACCTTGAGCCTGGTGCTGGTTTAATGAAATCAAGGGGACCCCTATTTGTCGGGGACCCTGATTTTATGTCACCAGCACCGGCTCAATGAGCCCGGGGCTGGTTATGCTCTGGCGGGGGACCCCGCACGCGTTTTTTTTTTATTAATTTGCGCTTTCCAGCAAACGTGCAATTTTCAGACATGAAAATCGCACATTTTCAGGACTAAAGACAGCGCACCACTTCGCCGCAAATCGCACCACTTTGCACTTTTCAGCCTCCAAAACGCATCACATTAAATATGCGAATTTTGACTGAAAAGTGCGATTTGAAAAAGTGTGATTTGCGGCGATGTGGTGCGCTAAAAAAACATGCGCATTTATCTCAAAGCATGGAATGTCACCCTTAGTTTTTTGGAAAATACGGATAAGGGAGACTCGACCTGTAGTAATATTTAAATTAAAAAAAAAGTAAAGTTGATAATAATTGCAGTTACTAATATATATATATATATATATATATATATATATATATATATATATATATATATATTTAATAACACCTAGGATTCAAATAAACTGGCTATCTTGTTTGGATACTGTATTTCTACCATCTTTTTATAAAAAAGTTCAATTTTTAGATTGTAATTTGAAAGACATATGGGAATTTGTCATAAATATGTAAAAATATGTATTTTTTATGTTGGTTGATTTCCTTTACTTTTGAAAATGCAAAGTTGCACTATAATTATATATATTTTGCTGTTCCATGAACTATTATACAAAATGAACAATGCCCTTTTTATTGCCACTTTAAAGGATATTTTTTGTATTTATATTTACCAAATGTTATAACTAGAGATGAGCGGGTCCGGATCCCCGAGATCCGACAGATCCGAATATCGGGGATCCGGGCCAGATCCGAGCCGGCTCGGGTGTTCCCGCCTGAATTCCGGACCAATAACGAGGCCGAACGTCATCATCGCGCTGTCGGATTCTCGCGGGAGCGGGATCTTATAAAAGACGCACGCGCGCCCGCCACCTTCACTCCAATCTTGGAGAGGGAAGAGGGTGGTTGGGAAGCTCCGTGTGCTCCGTGCTGTGCTCTGTGCCATGTGCTCCGTGACCTGACCTGTGCCCTCACTGCCCTGTGCTGTGCTCCGTGCCATGTGCTCCGTGCTGTGCTCCGTGACCTGCCCTCACTGCCCTGTGCTGTGCTCCGTGCCATGTGCTCCATGCTGTGCTGTGCTCCGTGACCTGCCCTCACTGCCCTGTGTTGTAGACTTGTGGCCTGAGCCCTGTAGTGTGATTTAACTAACTAGGTGCTGCAGTGCTCACACGCAGGGGCTGCAGTGTCCACTGTCCAGGGGCTGTCCTGTGGCCCGTGCCCTGATGTGATTTATTTAGCCCTAAGCCCTGTGTTGTGATTTATTTTATTTAGCCCTGAACCCTGTGTTTTTTTTGTGATTTAACTAACTCAGTGCTGCAGTGCTCACACACAGGGGCTGCAGTGCTGCTAAGTAGTACACTGTGTACAGGGGCAGCATTAATACAAGGGGCTGTGTCCAGTGTGACGGCCTATATCTTATTCATTGTCCAGTGTCACAAGTCACTCACGACATATATCCTGTGTCCTGTCCTGTGTGACGACTGACGACATATCCTGTGTCCAGTGTGACGACATATATCCTGTGTCCAGTGTGACGACATATATCCTGTGTCGTGCTGCAGTGCTCACACGCAGGGGCTGCAGTGTCCACTGTCCAGGGGCTGTCCTGTGGCCCGTGCCCTGATGTGATTTATTTAGCCCTAAGCCCTGTGTTGTGATTTATTTTATTTAGCCCTGAACCCTGTGTTTTTTTTGTGATTTAACTAACTAACTCAGTGCTGCAGTGCTCACACACAGGGGCTGCAGTGCTGCTGAGTAGTACACTGTGTACAGGGGCAGCATTAATACAAGGGGCTGTGTCCAGTGTGACGGCCTATATCTTATCCATTGTCCAGTGTCACAAGTCACTCACGACATATATCCTGTGTCCTGTCCTGTGTGACGACTGACGACATATCCTGTGTCCAGTGTGACGACATATATCCTGTGTCCAGTGTGACGACATATATCCTGTGTCCAGTGTGACGACATATATCCTGTGTCCAGCGTGACATATATCCATTGTCCAGTGTGACGACATATATCCTGTGTCCAGTGTGACGACATATATCCAGTGTCCAGTGTGACGACATATATCCTGTGTCCAGTGTGACGGCCTATATCTTATCCATTGTCCAGTGTCACAAGTCACTCACGACATATATCCTGTGTCGTGTCCTGTGTGACGACTGACGACATATCCTGTGTCCAGTGTGACGACATATATCCTGTACTAGACCAAGTGCGTGCCATCGGGAGGAACACATGTAATGTGGTGAAGTGGTGAGGGAGGAAATGGAAAACGTACGCCTAGCCTGTCTGATCAAGTTTGATAAGGAGGTATCTTCACAAACCACGTGACCTCACGCCAGATAGGGGTCTTGTTAGATATTAAACTAATCAAATGTTCTCTTCTCTTGCTAATGGTGTGGAGGTTCTAAAAGAGGAGTGCAGCTACAAGGGGGGGGGGGTTATTAAACTGCC
Source organism: Crinia signifera (assembly GCF_055691185.1). NCBI lineage: Eukaryota > Metazoa > Chordata > Amphibia > Anura > Myobatrachidae > Crinia > Crinia signifera. The sequence continues at coordinate 104,133,496 of NC_139217.1, read as the reverse complement.
ACAATGTCTGCCCCTGTAGTGCTGCTCTGCTTCCGACATGTGCCAGGTTGGAAGTGTAAGGTCCACATGTATGTGATGCCCACTGCTGTCGCCTAGCTTAGTCATCCAGCTACCTCGGGATAACCTTATGGCCCTACTACAGTAAATGAAAACGATTTTGTGAGCTGTGAAGTGATCAAAATTGTCTAGAAATGAGTGGAAACTAATGTTATTGAGCTTAATAACACTTTAGGGGCAAAAACAGGCCTGAAAACTATTATTTTAGCAATTTTTAGCATTTTTCCAAATAAATCCAGATCCAAAACCAAAACCAAAACCCGCAAGGGTGGTTTTGCCAAAACCAATCCAGATCCAAAACACGAAGGGAGATCCAGATCCAGATCCAAAACCAAAACCCGAAAAAGTGGCCGCCGCACATCTCTAGTTATAACAGTACACTTCTCTATAAACACACACACACCTCTACCTAATTCGAGCATCTCAGAGAGAGTACACAACTACAATTCTCTCTTTCTGTCTCTACCTCTCTTTTCCTCTCTCTTTCTGTCTCTCTGTTTCTCTTTCTCTCCCTCCCCTTTTCCAACACAGCGACTGTATATGGCTTACAACCTTGCCTTTTCTTGTGTTTATTTTTTTAAAGAAAATGCTTACTGAATATGAATAGGGCTATATTGTGCTGTAAAATATTTTGTGTATGCATATATCAGGAAGGACACACATGTGCTTTTAGGTTAAATTCTAGTGAGCGCTTTGTCTTCGAGGCCAGAAGTAAAATGTGCCCTATTTACATGGAAATTTTTCATGCAAGGATTCCATTTCCATCCCTCCGATATATGCTCATGCATTTGATTAGACTGGGGCCTCAAAATCACTAGGTCAAATTTATTTAAATAATGTGCATTCCAATATGTATGAAGAGCCGTCATTTAGTGACATATTTATATGATTTGATGAATATCTAAAGAGTTCTCTGCAGCTGTTCTTGCATTGCATGAGGAAAGGAACAGTACAATGATTAAATCATAGCCTACTCTGCAGTGGCACTCTGTGTATTTTAATTTACAAGTCTATTTATTGTCTGCTAGGTGACTGAATTATAAAACTATGGCAATGCTTCTAATGCAGAAACTAAACCAGACACTGAAATAGACAAATGCACAATATCTGGAATTCCTGATTACAACTTATGTGTACAATGTAATACACATTATTAACTTTATTTATTTAAGTGCCAGGGTGCCTCCTATTGTGTTTTAGATTTGATAATAAATTGCTTTAAAAATGCACATTTATTAATCTTCTGTTATCAAATCTGGAACTAAAGTACTGTATGCTGCTTTGTAAATTAAACAGTATTATCTAATCATTACAAGCTACTGTATAACACTAGGCAGTGGCGTAACTATAGCACTGCAGCCCCCGCGACCGCGGGGGGTGGGGGGCACTGTGCATGTGCGGGGGCCGGGTGCTGCAGTGCTATAGTTACACCCCGATGCCCCGCCACCATCCCCAGCAGTCTTACCTGTCTTCAGTACGCGCTGGTCCCGGATCCCTTCTTCTGCTATGAGGACCACCACAAAATGTCCGCCCCCATTTAGCAGACAGTTCTCTGAAACTGTCTGCTGTATGGGGGCGGACATTTTGTGGTGGTCCTCATAGCAGAAGAAGGGAGCCTGGGACCAGCGCGTACTGAACGTAGGTAAGACTGCGGGGGATGGGGGGGGTTTGCATGGGCGGCGGGGCGGGGGTTGGTGCGGCGGGGCGGGCGCCAGGTGCCCTCCCTTTAATGGCGGGGGGCGCTCAAAACCTAGTTACGCCACTGACACTAGGCAACAAAAAAACTTTGTGTTCTGTTGTTTCTAAATAATTTTGTTCTAGAAGCTTTCATTTTTTGAGGTATTGATGATGATTGTTTTTTTGATTACTAAATACAGTATATACAAAACTTATGATTTTGCCAATGTTCTGTTAAAGTTTGCTCTTTACTTTAAATGTTCTAGGAGCTATGAGCCTGATCACTACACTAAACTCATGGAGAATATGCTCACTCCTCTCCGTACACTTGGATATAACATGAGCTGAGCATCAAAGTGCACAACCACTAGAGCCATTTGGATTGATTTCCAAATTGTCTTGGTGATGCGCATCCACAGTCTAATCCCGATATCCTGGGATTGGAAACTCCAATCCCGGGATTGAAATCCCAGCAATTTTTGGGCCAAATCCCAGGATTTTGCGATCCTGATCCTACTGTAGGATTGGCCACCCTACTGATAAATCCGTAATAGTAATAGGCAGTAGGCTTCCTCAAACTGTCTATCACTGTTCTTCAGAGTGGTGATAAAGATAATTTGCACATATTAGCCAATCAAATTCTAACTACAGTAGCATTTATTCAGTACATTATAAAAAATGATAGAAGCTGACTTGTTGCTATGAACAACTTTCACAATTGACCAATTCTTCATTTTTTAGAAGTCCTGTGAAGGCTTGTTTCACAGAATCTAAAAAATCGGGATCTCTGCTTGTATTTCAGCCTTATTCATTTGCTTTTGAAAATGCCGGACATCACTAGCAATGCACAAATACAGCATTTCTATTATTGGTGCAATTATTTCAAGTTAAATCATATGATAGATCTACAATGTCTAGATAGACAGCTAATACTGTAGGTCAAAACCATATGTTTGACATGTAGGGGTAAATATAATAAGATGGGAATAAGACTTCACATGTCACCAATCAGAGGGCCAGATGTGCTAAGCTTCAAAAATGATAAAATGGAGAGTAATAAACAGCCAGCCAATGGAGCATGGCTCATCTTTGCAGGGTATGGCGATGGCGACGCCAGCCGCCATCCCCCGCCAGCCTCCATCTGTATAGCGAGAAGGGGATGCTTGCGCACGACAGGCGCGCGCGTCCTGCTTTCAGCGCTTCCCCTGGGTCACCGCTGGCTTGTCGGTGGTCACCCGGGGTCCCCGCTGCCTGCCCGCACCCCCCCTAACCCGGTCCGTCTCCCTGAAGCGGAGATGGACAGGGTTCCCGTCGCCCCGCCGACCAGATTGAGACGCGTGTGCGCTTGAGACGCACGCGCGTCTCAGTCAGATGGCGAGCCGGGCTGCTGGCGGATCGCCAGGGATGACGTTCTGGCGATTTGCCAGCAAGTAAGAGCCTGGCCCCATCTGTACCTGTCATGTCACAGACTGTGTTTGAAAAGTTTTTAGGTAGGAGCTGATTGGTTGGTTGTTTATCACTCTCCATTTTATCACTTTTGAAACTTAGTGCATCTGGCCCAGAATCTACTTCTTATTTATTTAGCATTAGTTAGATAGTAGACAGGATCTGATTGGTTGCCCATAGCAACATTACATGTGAAGTCTTGTTCTTATCTAAGTAAATTTTCCCCATATTATTTTGACAGGTGCAAAATTTTAAGACAAAAAGTCTCAGTAAATAAAGTGCACAGAAACAGACTTAAGGGCCCCATACATCAGCAATTAATTGTGACAATTTTCAGATATGGAGATGATTGCCACAATTAATTTTAGATGTGTGGGCTCCCCCTTTTGGCAATCCCAATCAAAATCGCCAATCGATTGCTTAATCAGGTTTTTAAACATGTTTAATAATCTGGTATTATCTGCAGATCTTTTTTATATGTGTGGGCATTCCCAATTCATCTTCTTCATCTGTTTACATTATGAACAGCAATCGATTGGGCAATTTCCAGATATGAAGATGCAATCTTTAGATGGAAAAATCTGCCGATCACTGAAATAAATCTGTAATGTGTGGGCAAAGTCAGATAGATTGTAAAATCCATTTATCTGGCCAAAAAATCCCTGGATCTGGAAATCCATAAATTGTGATTGCTGATGTATGGGGCCCATTATAATCAGCTGAAATCAGATATTAAGGTGCCACTCAAACACACCTGACAACAAATGAGCAAAAACAATGGAAAAAAAGAGATTTCAAGCACTAAAAGGTCCTCAAAACTAATAGTGAGTGTTCATATACAAGTCACCAATAAGGTTAATGCAACTATGCGGGTCTTACAATGGTGTATTCCTCATCCAATGTTGGAATATGTAATAAAAAGAGAATGCAAATAGTGCATAGCTTTTAAAACATATAGGGCCAGATGCACAAAGGTTCAAAAGTGATAAAATGGAGAGTGATAAATAGCCAGCCAATCAGCTCCTACCTGCCATGCCGCAGACTGTGTTTCAAAAATGTCAGGCAGGAGCTGATTGGTTGTTTTTTTATCACTCTCCGTTTTATCTCTTTTGAAACTTAGTGCATCTGGCCCATAATTTGAATAAAGACGTACACTTACAATGTGTGATAAGAAGAAAGCAAGAATAAAAAGTCCCGGATCCTGCTGTGCCCCAGGTCTTTTTTATTCAAGCTTTATTCTTCTCACACATGATGGGGTCAATTTACTAAAGCTTCTAAAAAATGAAAAGAGGTGATGATGCCATAGCAACCAATCAGACTCTGTCAATCATTTTAAAGGATGCAAGAGAGTAATGATAGATAGAATCTGATTGGTTACTATTGGCAAAATCACCTCTTTTTTTTTTTTTTTTAGTAAATTTACCCCGATACTTATAACACAAATATAATATAATATATGGGGGGGGGGGTTCCACGTTTTCCACGTTTTCCACGTTTTCCCAACATTTGCATCATTTTCAATCTGAGTGGCATCAAGTGGGAATAATAAAATGTGGCGAACTAGGTGGCAGCAAAACAAGTCAACTTGCCCACAATCTAAATTAACCCGCGAGAGTCTACATTTAAACTGATGGTGGTCCCAGAACATGAAATATACAATATTTGTCCACTCCAAGAAAATCTTGGGTCGCCCATTGTCATGTTTACCTTTTGACTGTGTTGACCTTTTATACCTGTCATCCGTAAACACTATCGACCTTTCATGTGTTGATATTCTTTGTACTTGTCGACCTTCTGAATCTGTTGACCTAATGGAAGTTTATCGCAGAGCACATGTAAATATACATGTTATCATGTATGTAATATATGTGCTGGAGTTATCCTCTGGGGATGTACTGTAGATGTAGATGTATTGGCAATTTGTGGCACCCGGATATCAGCATAAAACATTACCCTCCCTCTATACTCCAAATGGCTATTCACACAGGAGCCCAGGGGGTGGGCTTCACAGTGGGTAATGTTTTATGCTAATTTCCCTGATGCTCCTAGTATAGGCAAAGGCAATGGGGTTTTTTGTTTGCCTGGAAACCCATCTTCTCTTAGCAAGTGGCTCAAATTATGACAACAGTAGCAATGCTTGATCAAAATGCAATGATAACTAGAGATGCCTTCACGTGTATTTTAAGTAAAATGGCAGACTTTTGGCACATGCCTAGTGGTAGCAACTTCTATCAAGTTAGCTGTGTGTGTGGTTTAGAGTCCTTAGTCAGTGCACAGGACCAGAGCGTAGCTGCCAGGAAGAAGAGCCAGGAGCCTTACCATGAGGTGGGAGAATGTCTGCTTAGTGGAATACTTGTTCTATTATGTTTGTGTACAGAATTTATTATAGTATGTTTAACATTTTCTTGACCACTTATATATATTAAATATGTTTAATACAGTCATAGACTATCTATAGTTTTAAATATTGATACTGTATTGAATACAGTATCCAGTGTATAAAAGACCAATGTGTACATTAATGTCAAGGGTCATTACTAGGTTCTTCTACCCCTCCCCCTGATGTCAGCATTTGCTCCAATGTTCGGCAGAGTTGCAGACTGTTGACTACATGTGGAAACCCCCCTCTAGAGATCCTGCATTTGCCACATAGCACTAGTGATCTTCGAGGGAACCATCCAGCAGATATATCACTTACATGATAACATTTTAGTATACACATATGCTTACTGATCCCCTCCCCCTGCACTCTATGGATGCACTGCAGCCACCATTGGAGATAAATAGGGAAATATAACTTTTAAAGTCAACTTTTAAACATAATGTTTATTATTTGCAGTACTTGTTCACAAAGCTGCAAAGCACCAAAAGACCACCGATAAACAAATAATAGTTTACCTTACTCATAATGAATAAGTTGAAAATGGAAAACCCATTATAACAGTAAAAGTATAAATTCAATCTTATACTGGGCACAAGGATAGTCACGATAATTATGTGCATCTAAAAAGATAAGCATTAGACCTAATAGCCTTTATTAAAAGGCGCTTTAGAATAAAATATGATTTTATTAATTTATTTATATAATTTGTTTAGTAAAGACAAATTCTATGAAGCAAATGTTCTTGTGCCCTTATTCTAGTTGAATCGGACGGATGTGTATTTCGAATTGTCACCGAGTGTTCTTAGCCCTGCCTCCCGTGCGGATTGCTCACACCATCCGAATGCGGTAAGACGCCGAGCGAATGGACCGCGAGTGGAAGTTTCATGCAAACACTTTCCCCATCTGTTGGAACCTCCCCCATTCTCCGATGGTCGCCGACCTTCGAATGATGGACCGAGCGGTCAGGCATCACTGAGTGCTCCAGACCACTCTGACATTTTTCTGTATGAAAGCAGGGATATGGGTGGGCAGCTGACATCTGGCTATGTCAGATGCCTGTCCCCCACACATGCGCCACGGCCAGATTACCATACGTACGCCCAATGTTTTCATGGGAACGCCCATGAAACGCGGGGCGTACGCATAGGGTAATGAGCCCAAACATCCCTTCATGCCTCTCTCCACCCCCTGCTCAGATAGTTCTGACGATCATTTTCTGAACGGAACTCACGCCGTGTTCGGACGTGCGAGGCGTTCGCACATGCGTAGAAACGCCTCTGCACATGTGCAAGCACCAAACATCGGCTGTCTGACCGCACACGCAGCCGTCCGACTCAATCAGAATAAGGGCCTCTGTGTATATTCCAGTTGTCAACATATAGGCAACATATCCCTGAAAGATATTATAACACATTTAGTATATTTGACAGTACAGGTATAGTTTCTGATAAACACAATGGAATAGAATGTGAGCACCATAGGAAAAAAGGTAAAGAGATGGAGACAAAATTCTGCATAGCTAGAAAAGGAGGATACGATAAGAACCAGTAGTGTATCTGAAATATGATCCAGAAATGAAATGGAACAGTGCACTAAACCTTTCTGGCTGTGTTTCTAGCTTATGCTAAATCATTGCAAAGCTATATGCCTGGATTCTCTTGGGGAAAATCTTGCTCATTACTGCATATCATGTACCACAGTGTATTCAACTATGATTCATTAAATCTTGTATTTAGATGTATGTTCTTGAAATCCTCCAGCAATTTCGGTACTTAAAAAATATTACTGCATTTCTTTTGAACCTAGAATGTAAGAAAGACATCAGGTTAAATCACATAATTTTTAACAACGTCTACTATTTCCATACTGATAGAATAACAACATTGTAAGAGGTCGTCTTCCTATCTATAAAGACAAATTGGAAAAGAATGCTCTCCAGCCCTAATACACTTGTGTTATCTGCTACAGTACACTGGGGCTATAACAGTTTTCCTTGCTGCATTGAAGTAATTTAGGCAAATTTTATTATGAGTTTATTATAGTAAAATAAGTCTGTTTGCTAAACCAGCATTGCACTCCTGAACATACAGTAATGCTGATATGAGCTACATTAAAAAAATGTATGACATCATTTCATAAATGTATCAACTAATAAATTCATAAATATATGACTTGTTGGACATTTGTTACTCATATTTGGGCTGGTATCCAATTGCAATCCAATAAAAATGACTGGTGGTTATTATCATGCGATCCAATTACAGGCAGGTTTTAGCAGATAAAGGACCAGTGATAATGCAATAACACAGTGGTTCCCAATCTGGGATTTAGCAGACCAGCAATCCACTTGGAGCTACCAATGCTGCCCCCCCCCCAGACATTAGCGATCATCTGCCTTGCACTGGCAAAGGTGGAGGAAGCAGCGGCATTAATCCTAAAGCAATAGCGGTAATCCCAGTACACAACCATCGGCCAGACAGAGAGGGACAGGATTCCTAACCGCACACTCCTCCTTAATATAAGGACATGCATACCACTCACTTCCACTCCAATCATTAGCACTGTGGATATTTTAAATTGAGGGCTGCTCATAAATGAAAATCCCAATCAAGGGGTACAGGAGCAAAAAGAGGCTTGGGAACCACTGCAATAACACATGGGATCCATGATAAATTCTTAATCCCATGTGTTATTGTGGCTCCGGAGGCTGTTTATCCAGGGCCATTGGAGGGCGGCAGATCGCCCCTCGCCCCCAGCATGGAGGGTTAGCTCGCTGTGTATAAAGCTGGCGGCTTCCCTGCAATGATTAAGGTGCTGCAGCGGGCAGGGGTGTCCGTGCCGCGGGGGTACCTGCGGCGCTGTGTATAAAGCTGGCGGCGGCAGCGGGGTCCCTGCAGTGAATAGAAAATATGCGGCGGCGCGGGAAGCGCTTCTGGGTTTGAAAACACTTGCCGCACGCTGATTGGCTGAGATTCAGCCAATCAGTGTGTGGCCAGTGTTTAAAAAATCAGAAGCGCTTCACGCGCCGCCGCATAGCACTAGTTATTTTCTATTCACTGCAGGGACCCCGCTGACGCCAGTTTTATATACAGCGCCGCAGGTACCCCGCGGCAGGGACACCCCTTCCCGCTCCAGCACCTTAATCACTGCAGGGACGCCGACAGCTTTATACACAGTGCTGCAGGTACCCCCTGCTCGCTCTTGTCAGATGCCGGCATGGACCCCCCCTGCCCGCTCCTCAGACGGCTCAGCAGGTACCCCCCCCCCCCCGTCACCGGGGCGCCCCCACCCTGTCTCGCCTGGGGCGCTCCAGTGCATTGCACCGTCCCTGTGTTTATCGCAGATTATGCTTCAAGTGCTATACGTATCTGAAGCATAATCCCTGATAAATGATGCGTACAAAGTATAATTGGACAGACCCGGGCTAATCTAAGTGGATGCCGGCATTATCCCCACTGATACAGTAATAATAATCTTACATACAGTAGTATGAACATTTTTTTGAAGGTGATGTAAATAGCTGTTTTTCATCCTGCACATTGTAATTCAGGTTCTCTAAATATCTATGAACAGCCCAGTTACCTAGCCAGTAGGATTGGTTTATTGATAAAGGCCACACAGAGAAATCTTAACCAGGTTGCTTGGTTTATTGTTAAATAGAAATTACTTGGTAATGTAAGAACAGAGTGGTAATGCAGGAGGTAACAGTATTGGTTTTAAACACAGGGAAGTACAGGTTATACGTGACTTACATCATATGTGTGCAGTACTGTGTATAGTTCTTACACAGTAAAAATGTCTATAGCCTGCAGTAGCACGTCAAGGGGATGATTCCAACCCATCCGGTGAGGGCCAAATTCGATCCCCCGGCCGGTGTTTCACACTCGCTGAGGCTGGATAGGAGGCGGGCATTGGACGAAACCATGGGAACACCCAGCATTTTATGGGCGTCATTTACCTGTTCGCTAAGCCGTGAATATACACGGCCTAGCGAACAGGTCTGAATCAGGCCCAAATTCGGAAGTTGCACCTTTCTGCAGATTCCAAGTTCTAATCCTAAGGCATGCAGAGTGTATGAAACAGCATAGAGTGCCACTCTCTCAACTGTAAGCACCCAGATGATTATGTATCAAACTATTGGTCATGTAAGGATTAAATTAAGAGGGAAAGAAAATCCGTTTTGATGTCATTGAGCCAGATGCACTAAGTTTCAAAAGTGATAAAACGAAGAGTGATAAACAGTCAGCCATTCAGCTCCTACCTGCCATGCCACAGACTGTTTTTGAAAAATGTCAGGCAGGAGCTGATTGGTTAGTTATTTATCACTCTCCATGTTATGACTATTGAAGTTTAGTGTATCTGGCCCATTGTTAATTAGCTAATGGATTCTTCATGGGAGGGTTTAAGTTCCTGCAATTAACCATCCAGAGGAGCCATCTTCTTCTCCATTTTTGATGTTCACCCACCCGATATCTTCTTGCTTTGCATGTCTTTTTTTGGAGCTGGTCCTGAAGTGAATTCATTTAATGTTAAAAACGGCATAATATATTACAGCTATATAAAGATTCATATGGATTGGCTATAGAGGGATTCTTTATACCTTGAGCTGTGCAGTTTTCTGTTCTTCTCTTAAAGAGATATTGGTAGCTTAGTAGTCTAAAACAGGTCAGTAGGATCCACTAAGCAGCTTTACACTAGAAGGTAACTTTGGCAGCCATGTTTTAAGGGACAACTAAAACACTGAAGAGTGATGTAATTCATGCCAAGGTCTGGTCACTAGCATAGAAGTCAAGCTACCAGCTGTTACTCCACCATGTTAATAATGGGCATGGAGTGTGCCATGGGCTGAGCTCTATGAGATTGAGAAGTAGAAGAGATTGGCCCAGCTGCTCCATACAAGCTAAAGAATGATGCTTTAGCATGTGAAGGGTAGTCAGTGGAGGGCAGTGGCATCCTAGTGTACCATCATTTAGCCCATTCCTCCTCCTCATCACCATCATGTAACCTGGGGTAATGGTGTATTATCTGTGCGCCCGCGAAATTGGCCGAACATTGGCCAAAAATCGCATGCAAAAATCGGATGCGATTTTGCGGCCGATTTTCGGACGATTTTTCACATTTTCCGGTCGATTTGCATGCTGTTCCATCATTGCACACCTTGCACACCCCCGATTTCCATCGTAGTGCATTGCATGCAATATAGCGGCATGCGATGCATGTGATGCGATTCGATTTTTAATTGTACAAGCACCCTGATGGGTGCTTACAATGCTAAATGCAGCCTCATTGTCAATGCCACCCCCATTATCAACCCCAACCCGAAGCGTGGCGTGTGCAGCGAGCCCGCGAGGGGCGGCGGTACGCGTCCTCTGACCTTTTCATACCCCCACTATCCATGCCGGTGCGGAGTTCATTTTAGATAGTGTGGCGAGCCACCGAGCCTGAAGCGTGGCGAGCGCAGCGAGCCCCGTGATGGGACGCGGAATACATGTAAACTAATCCGCGTCCCCTCTTGGGGCTCGCTGCGCTCGCCACACTTCGGTCTATCTAAAATTGACTCCGCGCCGACGTTGATAGTGGGGGTAAGAAAAGGTCGGAGGACGCATACCGCCGCCCCTCGCGGGCTCGCTGAGCACGCCACGCTTTGGGTTGGCGTTGATAGTGGGGATGTCGGTGACAATGGGGGTGCATTTAACATTGCGAATCGCATTGCATGCCACTTGCTGGCATGCAATGCTATGCAATATTTAATTGTACAATCAGGGGCATTTTCCCAAAAATCGCATCGCATACCATTGCATAGTACCTGGGGGTGTGCAAGGATGGAATAGCATGGAAATCGGCAGGAAATGGCCGATAAATCGGATGCGATATCGCATCCGATTAACATTAAATCGGGCACCCTGATAATACACAAGTACCTAACCTTGTGCTGTAGTACCAGTATTGTATTACTCTATACTAGGGATGCTCAAACTATTTTGCTCTGGGACCCCATCAGAATATAAAAATTATTACAAGACCCCAGCAAGTTACTACTGAATGGCTGCCACATGTCATTGAAGTGAAGTGACCGCTAATGTGACAGGGAGGCAGTGGGTAATGGGGGGGATGATAACGGGTGACAGGGGGATGGAAGAAGGAAGCAGTTGGTGTTTACTTAATGATTTATACCCTGTCCCCCCTCCACAGACACATTTGCCTGATGGTCAGCAACATAGTCGTGACCCCATGCTGAAGTGGTTGTGACCCACTTTGGGGTCAGGACCCACAGTTTGAGAACCTCTGCTCTATATTGTTATGTCAAAATGTATTACAGCTGTGATTGCAAGGTTATTTATACTGATAAACAATCTGTCTGTTAGCAAAATATGTATATAGTTATATCCCATGTAATAAAAGGCTAATGCTACTCCTCACCTCTGTGGGGAGAATTCAAGCATTTTGCATGCTAGCAGCCACTAGATGGAGCCTGAAGGAGTAGTGTTCGGGTGATCACAGCTACTGGCACCTGCATTACTGTTATGTTATTCTTTCATTTTGTTACAATATAAAGAATAATACAATTCCATTCATTAAATGGCTTCCATAATAATGGGTATTGCATACAAAGATTGCTTTAGAACTACTTTTAATACAAATTTTTGTTTTGTATTTAGCGATCAGTGCTTTGGTACTATGGGGGATGCTGTACCTGTACCTTAATGCAGCATATTTTTATCTACAGTAAAACCACACAGTTGTATCCATCCATTTATGAAATCCCTAGGCTAAGTCAGTCATGTACATAGGTTTAATGGTTATATTTTGCCAGTGATCCATTCTGCACAATATGGAAGCTTATGTCCTTAAATACTTTGTGTTTGTGTTGTCAAACAAAAGCACCAAGATGAGGCCAACGAGGCATAGACAATGACTATCATTTTTTATAGTCTGTGCACTTTGTGTTCTCGGTTCGGTTGAATTCTATGAGGAAAGACTACCAATCAATTTACTGCAAGATTGAAGTTTTTCTGACAAGAAAGATACACATAAATGACAATTTAACCTTGACAATATCATTTCTGAAATAGTATATATCAATGTAATATGTTCTCTGTTAGCACTGGGGACTGTTGATATTTTAACCACTGTAAGTGTAATTAAATAATATAAACACAATTCCCTAAATCACAGGTATTTCAGGGACTGCATATAATAATTATGAGCACATTGAATTTGACCTACAATACTTTTTTTTAATTTGAGGATGCCTAGGCCAAGCAATGTCCAGTTGCTTGCAATGGATCTGCTGTGTTGTAACATATAGTAGATATGATTTTTTTACCTTAATCCTGAATGTGGTTTATTTGTATGATGTCAAAAAAAGATCTAGATGAGATTTATTAAAAAATATTATTATTAGCCATTGTTAGGGGGCGTACACACTGGGTGATTTAATGAACGGTATCGCTCACAATGCAGCATGGCCCTTGCTCCCACCACATACACACCACCATCCCCCCCCCCCCCGCTAGCATCAGTAATGGTGTGTGCGCACTTGCCGATGCCGGCACCCCGCAATCAACCACTGTATATGAGCCTTAAGTTACAGAGATCATTTTATTAACTACCATGCAAAACTCAGTGTACAATATTGGCCAGTATTTTCCTTCCATTTCTGTAATCTACAATAAAATGTAGAATACCAAATCTCAGATGCCTTCATATACAGCCCTTAGGGTGTATCCACTCTGCTGTCTGAGGATAAATGCATAATATGAATATTTTTTTTATAAGTCTTTGCAATTTAAAATATGACAGTTTTCAGACTTGCTTCAAACAATCAAAAAGGGGAAACAGTGGTCACATACAGTATGGTGCAGGGTTTCATAATAAGGCAATCCTGCCAGTGGCATAATTAGATATATGTGGGCTCCATAGCAAAAGTTTTTAAGGGCCACTATTTATCACCTAATGCTGAAAATGTATACAGCACATGATACTTTGACAGGCAAAGTGGGCCCCTCTCAGCTCTGGACCCCGTAGCAGCTGCACCCAATGGTCCCTACCATAGCACACACTCGGTCTATTGCTTGGATAGCTAATCCACCATCAAGAGCAAGATCACTCTGCCCTGGAAACCCTTATATTAGGAAATCACAGGTGCTGCTGATTACACACCCGGCTTCTGCTACTGCTCCAAAACCTGGTCTGTATCCTCCACATTACTTTCATGTGGAGAGATGCTGTCTCTGCCACAATATATACAAAGCTACTATAAAATTTGTATATTCAGTCATAGAAAAAAGGCCCCATCAAGTATAGTTCTGGAAGCTAAAAACTCAAATATGAGAAGGTAAGGGAAATATAGAACTTGACTGATGAGTAGAGAATGACACTGACGTAAAGAAAGATGTGTGGTATTAAATGTCCTGTAGATTTTGTTATGGCTGAAACTGTATTGAACATAAATATAAAATAGCATAGAGGTGAACTGGATCGAGTGAATCAAGGAAATGCATTCATATGATCAGCAGGCGTCCATTTTACAATATGTGTTTTAGTAGGTGTATGTTGTTTCTTTTTATGCATGCAATAATTTATATTTATGTTGTAGTTGTATTTTGTTGTAACTGTTAAGTCAATACCCTAGTTTCTTTAAGAAGTATAATGCTGTAATCCATGGGGGGTAAAAAAGTATGGTGGGGGGTGCAGAAGGTGATTACAAGTGCCCAGAACATACTGTATCTCAAAGCTAGATTTATTAACTTATAAAAAATTGTATTTCACTGGCATTTCTAACACATTAGAGCAGTTACATATACTTCTATTTTCATATTTTTATAGATTTTGCAGAGGAGAACAGTATATGTATTATGCTATATTTGTAGATTATGTTTATACACAGAAGCATAGTTTGGGTGGAGCAATAGAAGCTTGGTTGAAGCAGCTGAATCATGTTTTCCAGGTAAGAGTGGTAGTAATGTACCCAGACATTTAGCTCCACATTGACCAATCTCTACATATCATATTGGGCGGAATGCTTTAAAAAGCAGCCAGACCCCCAAAATGTGAAAACATATGGCTCTGGTTGGCAATGCCTTCTTTAGATGGTGTTGACCAATAGGAGTCTGTAGGCTTCTTTTACATTTATGCCCTGAGAGGGCCCAGGGTGTAAATGTATAAAGTTTTCCTGTAGGACGTTATGCTTATAAAGAGCTTTGGTTGTAAGATGGGAGTTCTATTTCACATATGATGTTTCTATGGGCAGCCAATCAGATACTATCTATTAATATTTAGAAGGTGCTAAATTATTAAGAAGTATATTCGGATTTGCTACCAATAGCAACATTCCAAGTGAAATAGAACTTCCATCTTTTTTCTCAATTTTCACCACTAAGTGGGGTTTTCCAATGTTGGGCGCTATTTCCGACAGGGGAAATACTGCCTACTGCCTATTCAATGTTGCTGTTTCCGACAGCATTGAAGGCAGATTCGATAAACAGATCTGACAAGTCAGATCTGTTTTGTTGGTAATGGCTGTGGATCGCCACTCAACAGGTGAAACATTGAATTCCGCCTGTCGAATTGCAGGTGAGCTGACCAAAAACGGCCTGGGATTCCGACTGTAGGGATGTTACGACAGTCGGAATCACAAAACGAATAACCCCAAAGTCTTGACAGCCAAAGGATGGTGAGTCACAAGGAGTAACAGATAGCACTAAATTAGAATGTTCCCAATGAAAACTGAGCAAACATACTGTATCAGAGTTGCTGAAGCGGACTAGAAGGCAAGAGACAAGGAACACTGAAAACATGGATAGTGTAGGGGGATGAATATAAAGGGGGCAGGGCCCTACATGTCTTCGGATAAATGCTAAGAGAATGCGTGCACAAGTGAAGCATACAGTACAGTAACTGGTTAGAAGAGAAGGTCAGGGGATGAGAGATGAGTAGACATTTAGGGGTGAGGGATGGTAAGCCTTTTTGTTGCACAGGCCTGAACTTGGGTCCTTGCCTAGAGTTTGCCACATTGTCAGGTAAAATGTTCACTAATATTCAGCCAAATTCATCTAGAAAACTCCCAGAAATGCTCTCCCTCTCCCAAGTCACTGAACACCAAAACTGATAGTGGCCTATTCTTCACAACTTCCCACAACTGCTGTGGGACTTCTTTAGATTTATTATTTTTATTCTGCTAGGCAACTGACTGTAACAGATGCATGTTATGGTGTGGCTGTAGGTACCATATGCCCACCTGAGTGATGATATAGTTTGAGGAATACCATTGCAAGTGAGTCATCTGTCAAGCATTCATTGCATGGGAACTAATCAATAATTTAAACACTGATGAATTGGAAGTGCTCACACACACATACTAGTTTAATATATAGGGAGAATGCATGAAAAGGGAGAAGTTATTGAAAACAGGGATAGGGGGAGTAAAAACATGAGATGAAGACTGGATGCAATAAATAGCAGATGTGTGATGGTTATGAGGAGGGTGCAAAAACTTAAGATGACAAATACAGTATGCTTATACTGTATGTCCTATTTGACATGGGATGCTGGGCACATACTGAACCTGGTGTTCCTTATGCTTACAGAATATATTACACTCAGTCCTGGCACCACCACTAGGCAGCTTTAGGCATTTGCCTAGGGCACCGGCCACTGGAGGGTGGTAGCTGGGAGCAGGTCCCCCCCTGGATGGAGGTGAGCGGTGCTGGCCGCAACTCTCTCCCCCCCTTAGAGCGACTCGGGGGCCACCGCCGCATCACCCATCCCCACGGGGAGTGACTTGGTGGCCCTGGCCATATCACCCGGCACCCCCCCGTGGATCGACGCGTCGGATGCGGCGGCCGCATCGCACCCTCCCCCCAACACTGGAGCAGGTGAGCGCCGGGGCACCCCCTCCCGCCTGGGGCGCTCTGGTGCCTTGCACCAACCCTGATTACACCAGCATGGCTTCCACACCACTGGGAATAAGAGAAACTGCTACTCTGATAAGCAAAATAAAGGTTTTGTTTTTATTCAACACCCACAGCGTATGATTAAATTAATCAAGCTGGGAAACCATATTTACTAGGTGAAATTAAAAGTTACATGCTATTTTCTTACTACCTATTTAAGAAGAGATAATGTAAAATGATAAGCCTTTTAAGAGTTTTACATGGAGTATTTTGTCCTTTAAATAATCTTTAGACAATCTTCATTGTATCTTGCAGAAGTGCTGAGTGTACTTAATTCTTAACAACTTTAATTTTGAAGATTTGCTGTCTCAACGGGTTTGCCCGCTTGGTGGGTGATGGTTGTTGAGATAGTCGAGATGCTGAAGATAGATGGTTAATACATTTCTCAGTGTGTTTTCTTTTCATAACGCACACACTATCCCCACACAGGATAATTATTCCCACAACTCACAACATAATTGCATGTGCTGAGATTTGCAATTATATTGTGCTGTGTTAATCTCTAGTTTAATTAATAATGTTGTATAATAAACTTCAAGTTATAATTTTGAAACTTTTGTATTGCAGGAATATACAAAAGTCTTCGTTATTATTATTTGTTTCATGTTCCAAATGTTTAAGGTTTTGTTTTTAATTAATATGCAAATAAAATGTATAAATTTAATTAATGTGGTTTAGCATTTCTGTCTGGCTACTGATGATAACATAACTGGACTTGCATATGTAAGCAATAATTTTTTTTCTAATCCCATTGGCTTGGATCACTGTTTCAGACTTTATTTATTTTAACTGCCATCTACTGTATTTCTATTTCTTTCCAGCTTTATTCATGTACAGAGAAGTGCATAATCTTGAATTATCAAAGGAAATGTGGAAATTGTTGAATAAAAATAAAGTCTTAAATTATTTTTTCCTGATGTGCATTATGGAGCAACATTTTGTAACCTTTGAGATTTTTCCCTTTTTGCTTTGACATAAACCCAAGTGCAAAACCTCATTAACACATCTAGTACAGTATAATAGCAGTAAACAATTGAATAATTACAACTTTATTTACAGAGCTGTACGTGAAACATATTGGGATAAAAATATATTAAGATAAAGGTCTAGTCTTACCTGGTCATGCTCTTAACATGCTGTCAGACTGTGTGTATTACTAATTCATCACTGACGGCGGGACATAATATCCAGCTCCAACTGAAGCTAGAACTCTTCTTATTGCTGGGTAATAATCTTTATAAAATAGCAAGATTGTGAACTGACACTGACTTATTCCAGGTGGTTTTTGGTTTAGCCAAACTTTGCTCATTTTCCATTGAAAGGATTGCACACACCATTCCAGACAGTCTGTAAGCCCCATCAATATTGTTAGGGTTCCCTGCTGATATTTTACATAAAATATGAAAGGTCTTTAGAGGGACTAAGGATTATGGGACATGGTTATCATACTGCCCTGATAGACTCTAGTCAACTCTCTGTAAATTTAGGCAGTGGATATGAAACTACCAGAGCAATTCAATATTGCTCCGATGCTGGGACAGCTGCTCCATGAAGCAGCTGAGCCAATGATCCCGATCACTGCCACTGTTACTACTATTTAGTAGCGGGGAAAGTTTACCCTAGTGGTTTTAAAATAGCAGTATCATTGCCTATGTGTGAACAATGGCCCTTATTCAGATCTGATCACAGTACTAATTTTTTCTCAAAATGGGCAAAACCATGTGCACTACAGGTGGGGCGGATATATATATTTTTTACTTTGCAGCTCAAATCACACGGTGGTATATTTAAAATGCTTTTATATGTATGTGAATAATAAATGCAGTTACAGTTACAGTGCGCTAGAACAATACAAACAATGGTATTTATTTTTCATTTAAAATTTAGTATTCACTGTTTATTTACATAAATCACTATGAATAAAGCCCCTCATACACGGTCCGTTTTTTCGGTCCGTTCTGTACTTTTAAAGTACACATCGGATCGCACCCCTAGTGCATGCAGTGTGCATGCACTGCGATCCGTTCCGATGTGTACCTAGTACAAAAAGTATGTGCAGCACATACTTTTTGTACCGTACTATGGCCCTTATTCTGATCGGTGCGGATATATCCGCGTGCGTTCGGGCCGCCGATGTTTTGTGTCTGCGCATGTGCAGAGGCGTCTCTGCGCATGTGCGAGCGGGGCGTACGGCCGAATCCCGCATGATATGTGAACACTCCGAACAGGGGGTGGAGAGGGGCGTGAAGGGCTATTTGGGCTCATTACCATATGCATACGCCCCGCGTTTCATGGGAGTGCCCATGAAAACGCTGGGCGTACGTATGGTAATGCAGTCGTGACGCACGTGTAGGGGGCGGACATATGACATCGCCGGATGTCAGCTGCCCGCCCAGATCCCTGCTTATGCACGGAAAAATGTCCGTGTGGTCTGAGGTTGCGGGAGCTGGTGGAGCACTCGGTCCTGCATTCGATGGTCTGCGACCATCGAATGATGGGGGAGGTTCCCTTAGATGGAGGAGGCGTATTCCGTGTAAAATACACGTGCGGTCCGTTCGGCCAGCTTCTTACCGCATACGGACGGAGTTGGCGAGCCGTATGGAAGGCGGGGTTTCGCACGCACGGTCCTGGCCGCATAATCGGCTCCGGCCGCACCGATCAGAATAAGGGCCTATGTGATGCGCGGGAGCGCACATCGCATAGTACAAAACGGAGCCCTACACAATGGACCATGTATGGGCTCCTTAATATCTAGAAATGAAACAGCTTGCCTTATATTTGTCTGACAAATAATAATACTAGTAAGATTACTGTTATCGCCATAAAAAAATAATTTAGAATGGGAGGCATGGCCCATGATCCGTTGACATGCCTCCTTTAGATATGTCACATTCCTTTTTTAGGAAATCCTGAGTTAGTGACCCTAAATGTTGGGAGGTTCTGTATGCAATGTTTTCTACCTAAATAGGTAATAAGGTAATATAAACAGATAATGCATGAATAAGTGCTCACTTTTATTGCCTTTAACTTACTAGAAAAGTATAAATATAGCTAGATGGGTGAAAAGAGATATTTTAGGGTCACCTGCAATAGGCTAGTAATATATACAATATGAATATCTAATTGATGTGCAGCTACATTTGAAACTTACTGTACTGTACACACTGTATGTGTGCGAGAAAGCTGCGCTGGGTGTGATATGAGTTTCCAAAGTCAATGCAGGAAATACAATCGGTAACTGCAGCAGCTGATATATATATATATATATATATATATATATATATATATATATATATATATATATATATGCACTGTTTTTCATAACCAAAGAACTGACTACTGCCATTGCAGGCTACACAGATAAGCTGCCATAAAAAGATCAGTACAGGGTAATTCCAGAACATCATGCCAATGGTCTTTCTGCATAACCATATTAAAATATCCCTGGCTGGAGATGAATGAATTAATGAACTCAGATTCTGACAAATTATCTTTTTTTTTTCTTTTTTATCATGTCTCCAATAAATCCAGACAGATGGCCTAGTGTTTAGCCTTATTGCCTCACAGTGCCTGGGTCAGGAATTTGATTCCTGATCAGAGCCCTATCTGTGTGGTGTCTGTACCTCCTTTATGTGATTTGGGGTTTCCTGCAGCTTGCTGCAATTAAAAATCACCACTTTTTTAATTATAGAGATTTTGATGCTGTTATTTTAAATATAACCTGTATATATTTTAAGGGTAAGCTGGCCAGCCTACAAAAATAAACCAGCTGTTCATTTCAGTATCTCAATCTGTGAGACAAAGGAAAAGAACTGTGCAAGATTATTTTATGTAGTGAGTACCAAAAACGAAAGTATTTCATAGTTATTTTAATGCTCAGGTCACTATATCGCTATGGAGTGAAGATTCTCAGCCACTCACTTTAGAACCTGTTCAAATAATCATTTGTGTTTGCTGTTCAAAAGGAGTAAGGACTCCAACATATCCAAGACATTTATATATATAATAGATTTAGGGCACAGCGATTAAATGGTTGAAACTGTCACTTTACTACTTTTATCTTGAGTTTATTGAAGAATTTTCGTTCGGTGACACAGAAAGAATGGACACACACAGAATGAATTTTATGGTCATACTGCTCGCCTGATAAAGGCCTGTACTTAAAGGTTATGGTTATGGTAATCTGCTGGGTTGCCTATGGGGGCAATAATGGATATGTGGTTCCCATCTATGGCTCCGGCACACTGGAAATAGCCAGGGCGCAGGAATCCTTTGATGGTGTCATCCAGCTGTTCACCTTGTGGTAAGGAGATGAAATGGTGGTAAAGGCTTTGCCTGGGTCTTCTTACACACTAGCACACACACCGTCGATATACCAACACCGAACAAGCAGGAGATGGTGTGGTATACCCCTGGAGTTGCATACCACCACAACACAATTGCCAGTCTTCTGCATGGCTCAATGGTCTTGCGGTAGTTGTTTCTCCCCCTGGTGAATTCTGGGGTGAGAAGTTCCAGCAGGTAATTAAATGTGGTACAGGGCATCCAAAAGTGTGCCGTCCACTGCTCCGTCTGAAAAGCTTGCATAGTCTCCCAGAAAGCTTCTCCATGCCTGCGGTCTCTGGGGGTGAGATGTACTAAGCCTTGAAAAGTGATAAAACAACCAGCCAATCAGCTCCTACCTGTCATTTTTCAAACAAAGCTTGCTACATGGCAGGTAGGAGCTGATTGGCTGGTGGTTTATCACTCTCCATGTTATCACTTTTCAAGCTTAGTACATCTGGCATTGGTTCACACCTCATTGGTAAATCACAGAATGGATGTAATGCTGCCCAAAATGAGTTCTCTGCTCAAATACCAGTGCCAAGTATTAGCCCTCTCCGCCAAAAATTGTGCCCCTCTCCTCCTGGCATATGACTGTGTTAGGTGTTTGTTGTGTGAAACAGCAAAAAACAGCAAGAACTCAGGAACTCTGGGCTACTGAGTAGTAACTCGTCGACCATGGTTAATGCATTGCAGTGAGCAGTCACCACCCACTTTTCATGACCTCATCTCTGTGAGCCAAAAAATCTGTCCTTTACTTATGACACTCATTATATTGCAGGGATAATCAGGCTTCTGTATCAAAGGGGCCCACACAGGAAATTCACGGTTATTTGTGCTGTGTGAAAGGGGGTCAGAGCTTTCAGCTGAGTCCTAACCGGGTGTTTGTATCTGGAAAATATTAGGGTTTTGGGGATTTTTCTGTCTGAATGTGGTATAACATGTGGCTTATATGTAAATATTACAGACATCTGAGACTAATGTAACTATTATCTACCCTAATCATTACAATTACATATTGTGTTGTAAATATGCGATTGGTTCCTGAGACATTGTAAATGCCATATATTATAGAAGAGCTAATATTTCAAGATTGCTCCACATTCTTTGCCTAACTAGATACTGTAATCAAACATTTTCTTGCATAATACTGTATTATGCTAGAAGGCATGGTGCAATTTGTGTAAATTCACCCTTTGTAAGCCAAGGGTGTATTGTGGTAAATGGTACCATTCTAAGTTCTAACATGGGTTAGACATAACATAGTACAGTAAAGGTGTGTTCATGCAATTGTGAACACTGGCAGACCAAGAAAAAAGAACAAATATGGGGAAGCCATATTATTTGCAGGTGGTCAAGGGAAGATGCAATAAATGCATGGTGATTATTACAAGTAGCCAGCATTTGGGAAATGTCTATGAGGACTGACTGCTAAATCTCCTCTGTCTTGATATCTTTGGCATAGATAATACATTTGTAAGTATTTTTAAGCAGTTGGCTATTTTGTCCCTAGGCATGTGTATCAGGTGTCTAGAACAAAATTTGAGCACAAGGGAGGCATACAGTAAGTGTGTCCTGGCATAACCTAGAGGAATAAACTACTTCTGCCAAACAGAACACATCTTGGGCTTTATATACAGATGAAGCACACTCCATTCAGTGGGGGTCTGGTGGTGAGATCACCAGCCCCCAGCCAGCCACTGGAAGGGGACGCGTATGCATCCCCTTACAATAGGGCTCCCCGCCAGTCCCCACTGCTTTGCCACCGGTCCCCAACACCCCACCTCCCTGCTCATCCCCTAACCCTGCCTGTCTCCCTGAAGCGGAGATGGGCAGGGTTTGCGCCCCACCGTCCAGAAACTGTGACACGCGTGCGTGTTGGACGCTCATGCTTCTCAGTCAGATGGAGTGCCATCTTGCCAGCGGAGGCATTCTGGGGAGCACTGGAGCATTAACGATAGGCACTCCATCTGTATGGGCAGAAATTTGTTTTTATTTTTGTAATTCATGCCTATTTTGCAATTTAGGAGTTCTATTTCACATGGGATGTTGCTTTGTGCACCCAATCAGACACTATATCTATTATCTTCTAGAAGGTGCTAAATAAATAAGTAGTAGATTCTGATTGGTTACCAATAGCAACATCTCAAGGGAAACAGAACACCCATCTTAGTAAATTTCCCCCTGTGTGAGCCCTAAAGCCCCTTATTGATGAATATATGACATGCTCTTACAGGTGATGTGAACACCTGGTACCAAACCAATGTCTCTATACTTTCTATACCTGTGCATTCTAACCACCACGACACAAAATGCGCTTACAGTGCTCTTTTTCACTTTTCCATTAGAGATGTAAAAACTGTAAAACAGGAAAAAAAAAACCTTAGAAATTCATTTGATGAAGTATATTCAAGAAACAGAGTGTCATTCAAAACAGCCACAAATCTATTAAAACTGTTTTAATTATCATCCTTTTTTTTTTGTCTAACTCTAGAACAGGATGAACACGTTAATAAAAGATGTACTGTCAATATAGTAATGAGAGAACAGTAAAATGTCATCCATTATGTAGCGTTTAAGCCTTATGATTATTAGTCACCGGTATTTTTAATAGCTCATTCACATCATTGCACTGCATTGGATATGAGAAGAAAAAAGAAAGAAAAAAAAAAACATTTTGTGCACAAAATGAAGATAAATGTGTAAACCGGGAAATCAACATGGGCGAAATTGTGCCTCTGTTGGGAATTATCATCTTGTCAGTGCACAATTTCCTTCACCACAGTAACAAATAGCCTCATACATATGCAGTTATCCTCAATGGTTTAACTGTCTTGTTAGACAACAGGGGATAGGGTTGGGAGAAGTTTCAGGTACATTTCAGCATTAACAGCATTATAAGTTTTTTTTTTATCTTTCTTTTAGATGACATTTTATATTGGACAGTGTGAAGAACCTGCTGAAATATAATATAAAAAGAAGAAATATAGTTAACAGAAACAGCTGCATGCATGTCTAATGCTGCTTGCCTGGAGAATCCAGTTGCAGACCCGGAATATTAGATAAAGAGATTAGATAGATCTCATAGTCAGTTTGTCTTATTTTTTCTCTCCTACAGTACATCAGAGCTTATTAAAAAAATGCCCTGACCCACTTCTTTCCACTTTATTATCATGGCCTTTTCGCCTTTTGTTAGGGAAAATTGTAATAATGGGGCTTAAATGAGAGAGGGGAAAAAAACAGCTCAGCATCCTCCTGAAATTGCTGCTGAGAGCGGTGGTGTGTGACTGCACCCATATTTCCAGGAAATCTACTCAATGATAGCGCCATTAATGTGTGGTACAGTGTAAATTAAAACATAAACCTATCACAATGCTGTTACTGTTTTGCAAACAATCCCTGCATGCAGATCATTTTCACAACTTTAATGAATTAAGCCAAAAGGAACCTTACTGTATGGTACAGTTAAAACAACACAAACAGTGCAGATATTGGTTGATACACTCTATGTATTTTTATTTTTAAAACACTGTGGTGGCTGTGTCTAAAGTTACATTTAATCTCACATTTTACTCAAATATTTTAAAATTAAGGTCCCGGTGGGATTTTCCAAGTGTGATGCTACTACATCCACTGTCCAAGGCCAACTACTCCAACAGTTTGCCTTTCATCTCTATCCCCTCCCCTCCTTCCATCTCCTCCCAGTACTGTAGAAGAGACAGAATTGGGTAAATGACTTTGTCAACAATAAATGGCCATAGGCCAACACTATTGAAATTCCACAACAACGTGAATGTTGATGCCGAATTTCTCTTTGGATGCTGTGTTGAAAGTTAGTACCATTGTTTTGTTTCCCAGTCCCCACACCTGTTCTCGACCGTTAAACACATCTCTTCTTTAAATTGTCTATCAGTGCCAAACAAACTCTTCCACACTCAATATATTACAGAGTGAAACCAGCTAAAATGATGTCACAACAATCCACATACACAGAGTGATGCTTACTGTCAGAGTTCCTCTTTGGTTACATTGACTCCAGCCCATGCTGGTACTTAGATACTCAGTAGTACCTATACCTGCTGCCAACTTGCCAACTCTTTATCAACAACTACTGTAATTGCCTGACTCAGACAAAATATCACAGCGTGAGACAAGTGAGTGTGTGTGTGTTGTCCATTCCATTTGAATTTTGTGAATCCTCCGTTATCTGTTCATCTCTATGTGTCAATGGCACCAGTGGGAAGGATCTCAGACTCAGGAGGTTATTCTGATCGGAGCGGCCAAACGTGCGTACGTTCACTATTAACGTACGCTCTCCGTACGCGGCCGTTGGGGTTAAGTCCACCCACAAATCAGCCGCATACGTACGGCCAGAAACAACGTCGAAGGGGAGTGGCGTACAATTGAGCGTACGCCAACGTACACGGACGGACCAGCCCTTACACTCCGACAACTGGCGTACAACAGAGCGTACGCCACCGTTTACGGACGTCTCTCGTCCGTCTTCCCACCGACTTCTTGCGGCTATCTGAGCGTACGCCAGCTTGCACGGACGGGTCCCTATTGTTTTCAATAGAAAACTCAGTTTATGTCACCGCTCGTGAGAGTGAGCGTACGTCCGTGCACGCTGGCATACCCTTCACATATATGGACCTGCAAATCTTGCCTTTCAACTACAATTCTGACAATTAATTAATTATTCTAATTGTTATTCAATTATTGTTTTCTATTAACTCAATTGAAGATTGTGTGCAAAATAGTGGGCATGGCCTTAAAACATTGCTGAAACATACTTTGTAGGTGTTAGATGTGGTTTATGTTATTGTATCATAAATACAAAACCTATGTTTGTATTAGAGTGAACACGTTGACACATGTCGACTTGTGTAGATTGAGTATGCTACTGTGTAAAGTCTATGAAAGCACGTAGTGAATGTGTATAACTGTTTAACAAATACCTACCTTAGCATATATAAGCAGGTCTTAAAAAGATTCTTACCTTAAATTAAACAAACCTTTAAATGTAGAAAAGTATAGAAAGATAAGCTTCCAATGTGTTTGAGTGCTGTGTGTGGCTTGCAGGTAGGGATGCCAATCCCGGGGCATTTTTTCAATCCCGGGATTCGGGATTGAAAAATGCTCAATCCCGGGATTCCCGGGATCCCGGGATTGGCCTCCCTTACGGCGGCGGGGGTTGTGGTGACAGGGCAGCAGCAGGACGGCTATCTCCGGCGGGTGGGCGGAAGGCTGGGGTTGGCACATCGG
The DNA here is from genome assembly GCF_055691185.1 of Crinia signifera. Classification (NCBI taxonomy): domain Eukaryota; kingdom Metazoa; phylum Chordata; class Amphibia; order Anura; family Myobatrachidae; genus Crinia; species Crinia signifera. The sequence goes on along the minus strand of NC_139217.1, from coordinate 104,107,390 downwards.
GCGTATGTCCGGCTTTGGGACAGTGTGCTGTGCTGACAGGCAGATCAGCAGCCGGGCTGCACAGCGTGACGTGATGTCCGGGTTCACGCTGCGCAGCCTGGGCGCCGCCATGCTTGTCAGCACAGCACTCAGTCCCTCCCAACTCCCGACAGCAGCACCGGGGGTAAGAAACAGTCAGCCGGGCAGCGTCTGAGCCATATTCTGGTGCTCAGTGCTGCCCGGCTTTAAACCAAAACGAATGGGGTTACTAATCCCGGAATCCCGGGATTGGAAGCTTCAATCCCGGGATTCAAATCCCGGCAATTTTAGGCCAAAATCCCGGGATCCCGCCGATCCCGATCCCGGGATTGGCCTCCCTACTTGCAGGTAGTGAAATCATGGTTTGGACTTAATAGACTGCAGCATTGCTTATTACATTCAGGTTTATGTGTTTGAGTAGTAATCAGCGTTAATTAGCAAACCCAGGCGCACGCTGGCATGCGGTATCTGTAGGGGTGGTCTGAGCTGGCGGTTGGCGGGCGCCTGTTTTGTGTCCGAAATGAACGGTGCTTTAGGCGATCGTGCGGTAGTAGCACCGTTCATTTTTGGTGCACACCCCCGTGTACGCCCATATTTACGCCCATTTTCCCTCATTATTTCGGCCGCTCCCCTCATCACGCCCCTATGCCGCCCCCAATGCCCGTACTCTCGCGTACAGGTTTTTTCGCACGTAGAGACCCGTCCGTAAGCGTTGTGGAGTGTTCGCGCCTGCGCATTGGAGATAGTACGCATGCGCAGATCATTAAAAAACCCGGAACGTACGCGTACGGCCCGGCCGCACCAACCAGAATAAGGCCCTCAGTGAGGTGGATCTCAGACTCAGGTATTAATAAGAGGGAAAAGGGGGAGAGGAGGTTGTGGATCCACACACAATTGGTTTTGATCCCTTTTGTACTCAGGAATTTTATGGAAGAGACGCCTTTTATTATTGTGGTTAGGCGATGGTGCTATCCAGGCAAGTAATATACAATTTGGTTGGGGAGAGGAGAAGAGCTTGCACTGTGGATTCATACCAGAAATAATTTTTATATCAAGTTTTAAAACTTTTACTTTTATTAGTTTTTCGGGTAAAAATCAGCATCCCCTTAACCTTTTACCCGAAAAAACTAATAAAAGTATATGTTTTAAAACTTGATATAAATAGTCTTTCTGGTGTGCATCCACAGTGCAAACTCTTCTCCTCTCCCCAACCAAATTGGATCTCAGACTTGTGCAAGAACATATACAGTAAGTGACTGCAAACGTGCAGCAGTTAAGCCTACAGCAGTCTCTTGGCAAGTACACTGCAAGGTACATGATCAGGGGCTGAGAGTGATCAGGGGCTGACAGTGACAATAATGCTGCCCATATATGGAGCTATCCGGATGCAATGTGCTAAAGTACCATGGGTTTTGCACAAGATGCAATGTGATCTAGTTCAAAAAGCACCTGCAGCACATACCTTTTTTGCTGTGCAATGTGATGTGCATGGGAGCACTCATTCATTTCACCATTTATGGGCACCATAATTCTGATATTTCCCATTTTATGGGCAAGTTTTGGTGGTCCTGGGTCATTTGTTCTTTTTGAACTGAGCTGAGCTGCTTTTTGAGCTGTATTCAGCAGTCAGCTGAAAATGAATGTCAGCATATGACAGGCACAAAACAATGCCATTTGTATGGAGAATAAAAGTTTCTGCTTTTAATGCTGTATGTTCCAGATCAGATTCAAAGTAGTTGAGAACAATGAGTAACAATACTTATCATGCTGTAAAATAGATTACATTTGTATAGCAATGCTGCTGTACTTGTATGGCTTTAATAGGAAAATAACATTTTTTGGATAGAATGTGTATTTCTCAGTTAGCATGAATCTGGTTGGCATGAATATGCAACTATCCCAATCATTAACCCTTTGCAATCCAAATTTTGCACTTCAAAGGTCTGGTTTAAATGTTTAAATTCATTGTATTTTTTTAAATTTGATTTATCGCCGGGGCACACTCCCATCACTGGCAATATGGTCGCCTGCGACCATATTTCCAGCGATTTCAGCCCCTATTGCCCCCGTGTGTACACAGCTTTACAGTAGATTATGACGACTATGAAGACATACAAAGAGATCCAGAAATGTGCTTCTTCTCGTGAGCTGTGTGTGCAGGGGCGGATTGGCCTGCCGGGAAACCGGGTATTTTCCCGGTGGGCCGGCTCATTTAACTTAACATGCGGCCGCTCACCGTCCCTTGCTGGGCCACGGACCGCCATCTATGCAGTTAGCGGGCGCGGCACTATGCTGGCTTTACAGATGACCGCGGACAGCCCCGGGTCGCCCATACTCAAAATGGTCGCGGGAGCAGCTGTGTGCGGCGGCGCATGCGCACCAGCCCTCCCGCGGTAGAGGAAAGATGATGCCGTCTGCCAGCCCAGTGGCGTAACAAATGAGAGCCTGAGGAGCCGGGCGTGCGAATGGGGCTGTGAGGCTGGTGCAATATATACCCACATAGGCGCGCCTGCAGATCTCAGTCAGCTGCCGGCTGTGCTGACTGGACACAGACGGGCTGACTGAGGATGTGGGCAGCAGGTGAATACAGCACAAATTAGAGGTTAGTGGCAGCAGGAAAAGATGCAGACTAAGGGTTACGTGTGGGCTGTACCCTGGAGTCCACCGATAGATTGCTGAAGGGCATGGCTGCAGCCTCCATACAGGCAGATAGTGTGAAGTGCTTGGGGCTAGGTCAACAGCATAACATCTGCCAGCATGTAATCATTACATGCAGATATGGGTTGTGTGCCCCCCTCCCCTACTGGACCTCAGTCCAAGAAGTTGCTCATGTAGCCATGCCCCTATGTCTGACAGCTCCCCCCCCCCTCATTTCCATGTGACCTGGCTATTTGGCTGACAGGATCTCTGAAGACATACTATGTACAACTAGACAGTGACCGCTGGGGTGAGTATTGCACTCCCAGTGCCCCAGCTACTACCTGACACATTAATTATACTGTAGAGGGGACAGCCAGGTAGTGCATACAGCTGGGGCTGGCCAGGAGAAAGGGCAAGAGGAGTGGCTGCAAGTGTGGGAGATGGAAGGAGGGAGTAGGAAGCAGGGATGAGGGGTGAAAGGAGGGAGTAGGATGAAATGGTCAAAATGGACATGAGAAAAAAACTTGTTTGTACGAGGATAGGGGGGGGGGGGGGGCAGGGTGCCGACAATGGGGCATGGGAACACCCAGCAGTTCATGGGCATCCCCATGAAAATGTTGGGTGTTCCCATGCAAATGAGGGCAGGACAAAATGTGTCAGAGTGTGACAAAGTGTGTCAAAGTTTCAGAGTGTGACAAAGTGTGTCAAAGTGTGACACATTGGTGAATCCACGCCCGCTAAACGTCAACCTCCGCCCCTTTGAGATAAATAATGGACAGTAAGGGCGGAAGCCCACAGACTGACTTGAATCATAATAAGGGCGGAAGTAGGAGACGCAAGCGCCCAAGGTTACCGGTGGTCCAGCCGGGACCTACAGCACTGCCTTCAGTCCACGGAACTATAGAACTGCCGCCATTCGAGACAGACATCGTGGGGAGCCCTTATCTCCGTAACACAGTAACTATGACAACCGCAAAACTTCCGGTTTAGAGCGGAAGCACGCAGGAGACAGCGTATTTATACCGGACCAAAACAGCACACAGATCATTCAGGAGCCTTGAAAAAGACCAGCTCGCTGGTTGAAACGCGTTGGCGTGCCCCTGGTGGAGGAGACGATTCGCCGATCACATTACCAGGATTGCTTCCAGACACAAGCTGCCCGGGCTGCTGTTCTGACAAACAATCCCCATTTGAACTGTTTCTCGCGACTCAGTTCCAACACCGCTGATGGATTTAACCACCTCTGATTATTGAGGATAACCTCTGATTATCGAGGATAACCTGCCCCCCCCCCCCACCCTTTTCGATATTGGAAAAAGGGGAAGTATAATTTTTATTGATATTGAAGCGCTGGTGAAGGGTACTCTGTCCACTTTTTCTTGCATTTATCTATTTGGGGTGAAGAAGAATACCCCTAAAGAGTGCACATCCCAGCTGCCTCCTTTTGCGCAGACCTTGGTCCACTCACACTTTGTGTTGACATTGAATAACGTCAGCCGCCCATAGGCAAACCCGGGGGGGGGAGGGGTTCTCTTTGCATGGAAACCCCCCTCCTCTTGGCAAGTGCCTTAAATTATGAGAACAATAGCACTGGCACTGGTATATAATATGATCAATAGAGCTGCCACCACATCATGCAGTGTAAGGGACAGAGCGGAGCTGCTGCACATGCCCAGTGTATGTATGTGTGGCTCTGAGCCCTCAAACATCGCAATGGACCAGAGTAGCTTCCAGTAGGAAGAGGGAGATTGTGAGCTTACAAAGTGCAGTACTGTTTCTATTATGTTTGTGTATTTATTATATGTTTAACCTTTTCCTGAAACAGCCTATACTATTACCCATCTATACTGTTAAATAGAAATTATCTATTCCAGCTGTTCTCAAACTGTGGGTCCTGACCCCAAAGTGCGTCCTGACATCTCAGCATGGGGTCACAACTACATGTTGTTGACTTTTCATAATCTCAGTCAGTGATTCAAGGAGTCTGAAAAGTCTATTGAATTGTCTGTTATTTTAGACTCCTCCCATCATGTTGTGCCTCCACAATGCTGCCGTGTATGTGATGTCTGCTGACTACACATGTGATGTGATGACCTTCTGCAGTAACTTGCTGGGGTCCTGTCATTATTTTTATTGTCTGATGGGGTCCCACAGCAAAATAGTTTGAGGAACCCTGCTCTATTCCATGGTCTTCAGTGCATACATACTGTATCTCAGTGGAGGTTTATATCTATGGGCTGCAGGGCTGCAGCCCCCAGGAAAATTCTGCCACTGTGTGAAGGCAGATTCATTCTGCGAGACTGCACTGGCTTCACTGTGAATGGCAGTGAATTCCCATTGGAAGTCAGACCTGCCAGTCACCCAAGGCAGTCCCATTTGGGAGGTGTTCCCTGACTCCGGGATTCCTCTATGGGCTGCTGCGGGGGCATCCCATGAAAACAGGTACCGAGGACAATACTGTGCATGAGTTGTATCTTCTGCTGTATCTACTTTCTGGCTGCCATCTCTGGGGGTTGGGCTGCCAGGAGTGAAAAGGGGTTGGGCAGAGCCACAGGAGGGGCTACTTGTTTGGGGCATGGTCAGAGCAAAGACGTCCTTTTAGCCACACCCCCCACTGTGTATTGCCATGATTTCAGGCATTCCGCTGCAGTGGGCAGGGCTAAAATGATGCGAATTGCGTTATTTCACCCATGGACCCCCTACCGAGGGGGGGGGGGGTTCTGGGAGCTGGGTGGCTCTCCGGTTGCTCCCCTTTCCAGGGGACCGTGAGGGGGACCTTAATTCTGGGACCCTCCTGGCCATTCTGCTAGGGTAGGCAACCCTGATCCAGTGTATAATAAAAAGACCAATATTCAGGTCCTGTACTACTCCCCAGACTCCCGTACTTACTCAAAATTTTAGATTAGATTAGATACGTCTTTATTGTCATCACCCCAATTAGGGCGACAAAATTCAGTTTAGCATCCATCCAAATACATACATATAATAAAATACCAAAATGATCCACAGACAATTTACCATAAAACTTAAGTCCCAATTACCCTCCCCATGACCCAAACTAGCATTTAATTCTAAATTGGCCCTAGGAAAAAAACTATTCCTCATCGTACTGGTCCTATTCCTTAGGCAACGAAGGAAATGTGCTGCAGAACAGGAGATTTTGGATTACATTATGAGACCCCCCTTCTAAAAATCCTGCGTTTGTCACTGGCCACGCGCCCTGTTTTCATTCCGCTGCCAGCAAATAAAAGTCAGTCTCCATATTTGCAAGGGCAGGTAAAATCATTCTGATGCAGGCTCATGAGAGGAGATGTGTTTCCATGACACATCTACCCACATGGGAATATGGCAGTGAGGGGGGTGGGGGTGTATTCAATGGGGCGCCGCCACAACTGCTCAGTAAGCTGCGAGCTTGCAACTTACTGTGCAGATCAGAATCAGTCCCAAACTTAGAACAATATAATTAGGCATAATATGACAGTTATACATTTATGTAAATTCATCAATTTTATTATCATGCATCATTCGGCATTATAATTATACATATTAAGAACCGTAAGACTCTTTTATAAATGTTGGATTGTTTTTTTTTTTTTCATTTATCTAGCTAAAAAATCTACCTGCTGATCTGTTGCCTGGACAAATGTGGCTTAAGTTGTTCATCTTTATATGCACCATGTATTTTGCTGCCAGATTTAGTGTTGCATGTAGTCTAACCACTTATCATCCAGGCTGACAGATGTATTCATCCTCATGTTAGTAAAGCCTTTATCAAACTCCACACAGTTTTATTGGTGTTTGTTTACCTGATGTTTTGTGAAAAACAGACATTCCGCTTGTGTATATGCAGTTTAAGAGAAACAATAAACTGCCATTATATCAGCTGGAAATGCTTTTCTGCCAGCACAAGTTATGCAGACTTGGTGTGTGCCTCTTTAGCAATTAAGGAATACAACATAAATCTAGAGGCACAAAACCAATGTCACTCTGTATCTGCCACATTGTGGAGCAAATTTGCTTTTATTTAATAAGCAATTGGCTACCAAGTCTTCTTTGGTCTATCAACAGTTTTTTCAAATTCTATTTTTTTAAATGTAATTGACTCCAATTTAGGGCCTTATTCTAGTTCACTCTTTCTGACAAAATCCTTCTTAGATGGACAAAACCATGTGAACTGCAGGGGGGGCAGATGTAAAATGTGTAGAGAGAATTAGATTTGGGTGGGGTTTTACTTCAAAGTGAGATCTATATTGCAGTGTAAAAATAAAGCAGTCAGTATTTACCTTGCACAGAAACAAAATAACTCACCCAAATCTAATTCTCTCTGCACATTTTACATCTGCCCCCCTGCAGTGCACATGGTTTTGTCCATCTAAGTAGTAGTAGTAGTAGTACGTTTATTTATAAGTCGCCGCAAAGTGTCCGCAGCGTCGTACATAGCAAACAAAAAACAAATTATAAGGTAACGTACAGGGTGTGTTGAAAAATACAGTATGAATAGGGGTATAGCTGGTAGAACTAAAATCAGCATCAGTTCAGAAGTAGGTGTGAAAATTGTCGAGGAGACTGAAGATGAAGTAGAGGAAGGGAAGAACAGGACAGGAGCACAGGTGAGGTAAAGAGGAAGGGTGAGTACGTGAGGAAGGAGGACCCTACTCATAAGAGTTAACATACTAAAAATAGGTGGGTGGACGAACGTAAAACAATAGGATAAGTAGGAACAGAGGGGAACGGAGGCAGGATAGGAGACTCAACAGAGGTTAAGAGGAGGGATAGGCTAGTCGAAAAAAGTGGGTTTTGAGGGAGCGCTTAAAGGAGGTAAGGGAATCAGAAAGCCTGATGGGTGACGGGAGTTTGTTTCAGTGCAGGGGGGCAGCACGAGAGAAGTCTTGGACACGGGAGTGGGAGGAGGTGATTAGGTGAGACGTCAGTCGGCGGTCAGCGATGGAGCGAAGAGGACGGGAGGGAGTGTGGATAGAGATCAGTGAAGAGAGGTAAGGAGCGGTGGAGGAGGAGAGAGCCTTGTAGGTGGTGGTGAGGAGTTTAAAGAGAACTCGGAAAGGAATGGGTGGCCAGTGAAGAGATAGACAGAGGGGGGAGGCGGAGGTAGAGGAAGATGAGCCTAGCAGCAGCGTTAAGAATGGATTGGAGAGGTGCGAGGCGGGTGAGAGGTAGCCCAGAGAGAAGGATGTTGCAGTAGTCAAGGCGGGAGATGACAAGAGAATGAATGAGAATTTTGGTCACATCAGTGGAGAGGAATGGTCTGATGCGTGAGATGTTGCGTAGGTGAAAGCGGCAAGACTGTGAGAGAGCACGAATATGGGGGGTGAAAGAGAGGGAGGAGTCAATGATGACACCGAGGCAGCGCGTTTGGTCGGTGGAGGTGATCTCGGTTTCACCAATGCTGATGGAGATAGTGGGAGAAGAGGGGATGGAAGATTAGAAGTTCAGTTTTAGCCATGTTTAGTTTCAGGAAGCGTTGGGTCATCCAGGCTGAGATGGCCGTGAGGCATTCGGAGACCTTGGACAGGAGTGATGGGGATAGGTCGGGGGAGGAGAGATAGATTAGGAAGGATTTTGTCAGAAAGAGTGAACTAGAATAAGGCCCTTACTTCCTAATTCTGCTTATTACATGTACAGTAGTTTCTCACTTGAAGAAAATTATAATAATAATAATAATTATACCCATTGCTGTATTTAGAAAATAAAAGACATTTAGTATGTCATTTTGCATCATGCCCAATGGCAATTGCTGTACATAATTACATTTATCGAAATCTTTGACGATATCTGCAAAAATATTTGTCTTGTTATTGATCTCTGATAAAAATTCTGTTCAATAATATAACTGAGTAACAAACAAAGGATGCCTGTTACCCCAAAGGCATATGGTGCCTAATTCAGTTGTGTGATTGGATGATGCATGGAAGCAGCAGTGATGTACTAATATGGTAATGCAGCAGTAGGCATTGCGTACTGTATACTTAGACACACCCTGCATGCATTTGTGATCCAGAACTGCATTCTAGGATGCAGCATCAGATCACTGGCAACACCATTGACCTGCTGTTTGATCCAGAGGGTCACGAAAACTGGCCAATGCAGCGCTAACCATGAGGAGCACCTCTAAAACAGAGAAGACATGCCCCTGATTTGGAAAACAGCTGAGATTTTTGCCCCTATCCACACTCAAATTGCTGCAGCTTGTTACTGATGTCAGCAGCCATAGTGCATCTTACAACTCAGGATATGTATTCCACAGTACGGATAAGGGTGTGGTATATCACACTGACAGTCGGGATTCCAACAGTCATTAGCTGGACGTCCGAATCCCGACTGCGGGGACTCAGACAGGGGGGAGTGCAACAAAGCCCTTTGTGGGCTCGCTGCACTAACCACACTGCGTTCGCCATGCTGCAGGCACAGTGGCTCACTGCGCTCGTGACCTATTTTATTATCCCTTTATGGGGGTCGTGGACCCCCACATGGGAGAATAGCCGCTGCCCGTCTGTCGGGATTTTAGCAGTCGGGATTCCAACTTTGGTGTTATGTTGTGCATATGTTGTGCTTGGCACTCCTTTTCCATCCCTAGGCATTTCTCATATACCAGGCTTGTTGGGTGGCACTCACAATCTAAAGATGTTCAGGGATACAGTAACCCGACACATTGCTTGCATTTCAATGTTTTAATTTTTATTATTATCTTCAGGAACATAAAGACAATAATAAACATTGAAACATTGAAATGCAAGCAGCGTGTTGGGAGTTATTTTATCCCTGAACATCTTTAGATTGTGAGTGCCACCAAACAAGCCTGGTTTTATATATATATATATATATATATATATATATATATATATATATATAAAAATAAAAAAACAATATACAGTATCTATTGATCTATCTATATATAGATAGATAGGTCTATAGATATATATTCCCTTTTTATCATAATTTTCCTCTTTGCTCCGTGCTTTCTTTCTGTAGTTATTTTCAAAACACTACTTCATACCTTATATATGGTATTATTTATTTTGTACCACATGGTGTATACTGCTATATCTTCTTTCTTTCTTCAATAAAAATCTATAAAAAAGAAAGTCAGAATTTTAATAATAATTCATCATACAGTAGGTCAATCACACAATAATATATGTGCTTTCAAGGTGACCAACAGATACAGCATGCATTAAATTTGCATACGCTTTCATACGCATTTCACGGACTGCTGCCTGCTTCTTCAGGATATTTATGCTTTTCTTATGATCAAAATAACCAGAACATTTTGGGGTAAGTATAATGTGACTTTCTTCCTTACATAATGCCAGCATTTATTGTGTATTCAAGCAGAGAGATAGCTTTTCCTAATACTTTTGCTACAAAGGTCTGTCCAAAAATTGTACTTTGCTTATTTTTCTACCTCTCTGCATTGCTTTCAGGATCCTCCACTCGCCAAAGAATCACTTACATATTTTCCCACAATGGCAGCCTTCCTAAAATCTAAACCACACTTCTTGATAGTATTTTTTTCCACAATTACATAAGATATTTTGTCACCATTTTTAAGCGCTGAGCCTAATTGTGCATCTTTATGCATAATATCCCTCAATAATTGGGGTGTGGTATAGGGTTCCGACAGTCAGGATCCTGACAGTCATTATCCTGATGTAGGGATCCCGACTGGCCGGACCCAGACAGCATGGTGAGCACAACAAAGCCCCTTGCGGGCTCACTGCGCTCGCCACGCTGCGGGCACAGTGGTTCGCTACGCTCGCACCTATTCTATTTTCCCTGTATGGGTGTTGTAGACCCCCATGAGGGAGAATAGCTGGTGGCCGTCTGGCGAAGCCTGACGAAGACCTCTGTCGAAACGCGTTGGGCGTGGCCTATACGGTGGACGCAATAACGTCACCCTGTGTGATTGTCTGGAGACGGAGATCGAGACGGAGCGTGGAAACCGGCGTTATTTCAGCGTGAGAGGCTGTCTGAGACCGAGTACCTCCTTTGACCGTGTCCTGTGAACTCGTCCGTTCCTACATCACATCACAAGCTTGGCAAGCTGTTATATCCTAACCCACATGTATGTGAGCATATATTATCAGTAAAGGAACTGTGTTTTACCTTGCTCATGGTGCGCTTCTCCTTTCTTTCTATATATATATTCATGTATATTCCGGCACTCTGTGTTGAATCCTCACTATACCTTGCTCCCAGTGCCGTTCTAAGGGGTAACCACCCCTCACATGCACAATCCAATCTTAAGGAGGCCCTCAGGATACACTTTTAAGGTGGTGAAAAAAAAGTAAAAAACTATTTTCAAGTCAACGTTTCCTGAGGAAGTTAATGCGATCCATGAAACGTTTACTTGAAAATAAATTGAAATGAAGTTTTTCATGTTTTTTCACCACCTTAAAAGTCTCCTGAGTGCTTCCTTAATATTGGATTTTTAAATATATATATATTCTGCTGGCTATACCTGCAGGAGATAGGAGTCCTCTAGAGTGGTTCAATAGAATTGTGTCTACCATCGATTAAAAAGTTTCCATCTTTTTATTGGTGCAATTCACTAATTCCAAATTAACTGGCGAGATAAGCCATTCGGAAAATTATTTTACGATTCCTTTTTTAATAATTACATAATACCATTCAAGGGTCTCCTACCAAGGAATAAATCATTTTTGTAGGATTAACAACACGGACCGCATAGGACCTCTATGATAATAGGATATCCTATATCAAATAGAAGATTGTACCTGTTATTCCCCTGATGAAGTCTTTTTAAAGAAGAAACGCGTTGATAGGTTTCTCCGTTTTATGACTATCTATTGAAGGATCAAATAAAGCAATTGTTTGAATGAAATTTTTGTCATTATCTTAAAATTGTTGGTTTCATAAGGAATGTACATCAACAGATTGGTGCCTCACCACTATTGGGGAGAATATATATATATATATATATATATATATATATATTATACATTATCCCCTGGCTTTTGACAGAGCCAGCGGGAAGAGAGCTGCACTCACGGGTTTAAGGTAAAAGCGGCCCTCTCGCTTCACACAGACACACTAGTTAAAGGTAATAGAATTGCTAGCTCGGTTTACTTTCCCCACACCAGCACTACCTGCACTTTAAAAGGCATGCAAGCCTTGAAACGTTGATGACGCCATGATGATGCTACCTGTTTCACTTTGATACCTTAAACCCGTGAGTGCTGTTTTCTTCCTGCTGGCTCTGCCAAAAGCCAGGGGATATTGTAAATTACATGACTGTTTGAGAAGGCACCACGGTATTTATACATTTGTCCGGGAGTGCCGAGCAATCCATGAGATATAAGTGTATATACAGGGCTATTTTTCAGCAGGCTCCAGCAACTGTGGCCCTTATTCTAGTTCACTCTTTCTGACAAAATATTTCTTAGATGGACAAAACCATGTGCACTGCAGGTGGGGCAGGTGTAAAACCCCACCCAAATCTAATTATCTCTGCACAAGTAACACTTGCCTCACCTGCAGTGCACATGGTTTTGTCCATTTTAGAAATATTTTGTCAGAAAGAGTGAACTAGAATAAGGGCCACAGTTCCTGCTGAAGCCTGCTGAAAAATAGCCCTGCGTATATATATATATATGAGTGGGGGTTGATCCTACATTTTTGATAACATTTATTAAAAATTGTGAACAGACATCTGTTTTTTTGAATTCCTTGGATGGAAAACCGCATAGACAGAACCCGACGTGTTTCGTATCCGAGGAGACTTCTTCAGGGGTACACGGGATGAGCGGTATGTCAGTCTAAAATAATAGCAGAATCTTTATAAAATTTGATATCTCTTTAGAGATCCGGTATAGATGAACCTTTGATAATGGTACTTGAAAAAAAGGGAAAGGATTTTATACCAGAGTCCCAATGGATCAAGTGTATCCTCCATCACCTTTATATATATATATATATATATATATATATATATATATATATAGCAGTATGTAGGGTGGCACTCCAGGGAGGGGTACAAGTGTCCAAAGGTTACCATCTGGTGCCTTCCTAAGTAGTGGACGGTGTCGACCACTCTGTGTATAGCAGTGGGGGTGATGGCGGCACTCAGAAGAGAAAAAGACAGGACTGCAAAAAAAACATTTATTAAAATACACAGCAATAAGAGTAGATACTTTTTTACAATAGTTCTCTGTACAATAGTTCTTTGTAGCCAGAACAACTTGTCATTGTCGTATGTCAACATTTTGAAACATTGTTATTGCCCATCTTTTGAGTACATGTGCAGACTACGTATTCTCTAATGATTGGTGAATCATTTGCAGTCACTAACTACACCCATTGTGAGATTGGCCACTCCCAGGGGCCCCTAACACTGTATTCCCTTGGTGGGCATGTACAGTACACTAATATTAATCTATTCTTTGCATGATTCTACATACACAAACACAGAATACAACTGATATTAGTACTAAAGCATACAAGGATTAACTTGAAACAATTTTAATACTGCAAAGAATCCACAGTACAACACGTGCCAATATTTCAAAATAAACCTGACGATTTTAATTAAACTCATTTTTTTTTACATAGTACCTTATGTACAATGAAACAATTTAGCTTTCAAACTTTCACCAAGGAGAGTCAAATAAATGAACTATGAGCCCAACTAGCTTAAAAGTGCACCTGCATACCAATCTATCCAACCTCAATATGAAAACAAATGATTGATTCAGATGTGATAACTCTTTAATATAATTTCCAAGGACACTAAACTTCTAGGCAGTTGTATTGAAATATTGTATGCATGAAGCGGTCAGGAAGATCAGCAATACAATCTCTTTCCTATTCACTCAACATATCAATACTGCTTTTCAATAAATCAATAGAAAATATAGAGAATAATAGAACATGTTGAATAGCATAGAGTGTAAGATCAAATGTATTATGCGGTGTGTGAAACAAGCCGAATAGTATCTGATAGAAATATTCTTTGCCTGAAAACTTTATTTCAGGGTACAATATAATATCAATTCAGATTTTCATGATTACCTACACTGTTACTTATTTTTTTTTATAGTGCCAATATATTATGCAATGCTTTATACAGAATGTTTAATCAATGCATGATAACATTAACCTACCAGTAATTTTTGACTCTTGAACAAAATGGGGTCACCCAGAAGAAACCGCAAAAACTACAAACAAACTGTACACAGATAGGACCCTAGTCACAATTCCATAGGACCTAATTCAGACCTGATCGCAGGACAAATATGTTCTCAAAATGGGCAAATCAATGCTGCACTGCAGGTGGGGCAGATGTAACGTGCAGAGAGTTAGATTTGTGAGTTATTTTGTTTCTGTGCAGGGTAAATACTGGCTGTTTTAGTTTTACACTGCAATTTAGATTCCAGTTTGAACACATCCCACCCTAATCTTTCTGCACAAGTTACATCTGCCCCACCTGTGATGCACATGGTTTTGTCCATTTTGAGAGAAAAATCTGTCCTGCGATTAAGTCTGAATTAGACCCAGAGTTTGATAAAGCAGCAATACTAACCACTGTATTGCTATACTGCCCAGCTATATCTAACCTCTTAACAGGCACACTATATATATATAAACTGGAAGAGTGATTATTGCACATTACAATAGGAATTAATGGTCATCCGCGGTTCACATTTCACTAATTTAATAACAATTTTACACGGCAATGATTAATTCTCTTCTCCTGCTAACATCATAATAAGGTTCTGTAGTGTATACTGGTTATGCCTCTATTTTCTATTAATACCTTTCTACTGCAGATAATAACATTAAAATCCATGTTACAATAATGTCTCCTATATAAAATCAATCTTTCAGCGAACTTTTACAGATCTCATTGGCCACTGCTAATATCATTATAATTCTTTCTACATTTATTATACTGTCATGCGGATCATTGTTTCGTTGCTGCTTTGACTGTGTGCCTGAAGCAACTGACAGCCTGACATAGAACTTTGGTACTTACAACTAAATTAGACAGGAGTAAATGTATCCACCCCCCCCCCCCCCCCTCTTTCTAACATATGTAAGAAATTCTATTCACAATGTCTTGTGTTACATCTCACATGGATAATGCTATAGACTGCTCATAGAAGGCATCCTCGGCTGTGTGTTTGACATTAACTGTTGTAATGTGCAAATATCACAATGTGAATATTAATAAGCTTTTATCCTTGGTATATTACTAAATAATAGTCCCATTGACCATTTTACATTTCTTATGCAGTTTTATCTGGATAAACGTTTTGATTTTGAATCACTGATAATAAAATCTCTACTATTAAAATGTTTTTTTTTGGGGGGATATTACAAAGCTTTAATGCAAACACAACCATGGAGAGAAATGTGACCTCCTCTAATTCCTCATTTTGTCATGGAGAAAAATCCCGCTGTTAACATATGGAGAGCGCTATTGTTGCGTCACACCTGAAGCATTGTCATTTACCGAGATGGTCACTGTACAGTAGGTTACTTGGCACATGCACCATGCACCAACTGTCCCGATTTTCAGTGGACCATACTGTTTTTCTAAAACTGTCCCATGTCTTACCTGCAGGCAGCAGTGTCCTGTGGTGGGGAGAGGGGGGCAGTTTGGAGGCCCCCCTGTCACTAGCTGCTCTACTTAGCTGGTTAGCTGGTAGTTTAGTTTATATTTTAGCTTAGTATATCTGCCTGGTAGCGTTGAAAGGGGGCAGCGGGTACTTAATACCCGAGTCTGCTGCAGAGGCCCGGGTCCTACGCCCACTCCCTCGGTGCAGGGAGCCAGACAGTGGGAGTAGAGATGACAGGCTGCCACAGCCTCTATCCTCAGCTCAGAACACTATCCTCAGTGCTGTGTGCTAAGCGGGGGAGAGAGAGACAGCTGCAGTAGGCATCCCACTCATCGGAGGTCAGCCGTCCGCACACATGGCCCGCACCCCCTGCAATTTTTTCTCTCTCATTGGTCATGCTCCTCCTATTGGCCATGCCACCTCTTTTATCGGGGCCTGGCGGTGCTTTCAGTGGCCCTCAGTGTTTCTTCATTTTCTCTTAACTCCCATGATCTGTTGGGGTTCATCAAGGCTCTGTTGTGCTTTTTCTCTTTAGGTGGAGATGTATCCGTTATTGCAAATACTAGTATCTTCCCCTGAATTTGCTTGCATACTAGTATTTTATTTTATTCAGGGCCTGTCTAAGCATCTTCACCTCCTGGTGATTTCCTCCGTCACCCGGGATACAGAGATATGCAAGTGTTCCATTATGTTATAGTGAGACATAGAGCCAATACCTGCAGAAAATGGTCGTGGCCTAGCGCCCATAAGTCCACTCCCCATTTTTTAATGGGTTATGGCCTAGCTGGTGCAAGGCTATGCCCCAATTCTGCTTCTTTAGAATGACATTTGTAGGAGCATGTCCTTTTTTTTTGTTGTTAGGATGGGGGTGAGACAAGCACACTGATAATGCACAATAAACGTAATCTTCCCAATACAAAAAAAAAAAAACATTATTACCTTTTCACTTTGCTGTCATTTTTTATTGGTGAAACTTTTGACAAACTTTGGTTGCAATTTATTTTTCATTCTGGCTCGTATGCAGTTAAAGCTACTTGCAGTAATTCCCTCACATGTGTGTCAGTACTGAAAGAACAGATGAAGGTTTTAATTTTACTTTATTCAGCATTAAAACAAAAAATGACTCACAAAGGTAAGTAGACAGGCTCCAAACCCGCTCTGCAGCTGCATACCTGATCTGACTTCTGGCCATCGCATCCACTCTGCTGTCCAGCTGCAGGAACCAACCTCTCACCCTTTGCGGTGTCTTTTCCCCCTCCCTAATGCTGGGTACAGCAGGCTCATGACATCACGTTGAGCACACAGCAAAGTAGCACACAGTCAGAGGAGGAATGCGGCAGTGCCGCTGTTGTGAGAGCCACATCTCATTAAGAAAAATGTCAGATGCGGCTCAAGAGCCACAGGTTGGCTACCCCTTCATTAGACCATGCCCGTGACTCATGAGCCTGGTCTGTCCCTGTCTGAAGATGTTATCAATAATGATTATTTTGCTAGAGTCCTTTACATGGATACACATAAGTATGAACCTGTTCATATCCAATATTGCAGCAGATTTTTCTCTAGCTGTAATTTCATTTGAACACTAGAATTATAATTGCTACAGTATTTCAGCTGTCTTTCCTTCACCCCAGTGTACCCAAATATTCTTTCAGAGGCAATTGGAATAGTACAGGGTTAGCTGTATTTCAGTATAAAAGTTAACTAAAGTTATAGCTAGCAGTTTCATCTTTATATACTTTTTTCTGTTCTTAACAAATTTCCCAGCATAACGGGCCAGCAATACTTATCCCGTCATTACCTGCCTTACACTAAACTTTACTGTGCTTGATAAGTAAGAGGTAAACAACACTGACAGTGAAGCTTTTAATGTAGACTGATGAAAATTATGCTTGCAGCTAAATTGCTCAAGGTACATTTTTCATCATTTGCATCTAGCTCTAGCACCAGCAGTCATTATAAGCTAAGCTACCAAGAAAAGTCTTAGGATTGTAATGAGGATGTTGATGGAACTACTGGATAGCATTTCCTGATGATTAGTACTAGAAGATCTTAGCTGTTATGGCAGCAATTAGATCCATAGAAATACAAGTGCTGCATGTGGATTTCAAGCTTTTAGAGCTAAGACATTCATGTGGATTAGAGTAGGACTGGGATGCAAATGTTCCCTTGCTAAGGCCTTCCTTCGGTTTCTAATAGCCCTTTCAGACAGAAAAGTCCGAAAATCCCGGCAAATACACGGCATTTCAATGGCCGTGTCATATTGCCGGGAGCAGCCTGATCCCCCTTCATACAGAAGAAGAAATTAATGGGTTGAAAATTACTACCCCGTAATTTGCTGAATAACACGGGTATTTCTTCTGTGTGAAAGGGTCAACAGGGGTCATAAATCCTCAAGCCTGGTCAATTCCAGGGTCGGAGACATGGGATTTGCGACACGGGTGTGCCCTTTCACACAGAAAAAGGACCCGTGTATTTAATGAAATTACCGGGTGAAACTGCTATTGCAGTGAGAACTTTCTTTTGGTTCTTTTTGTCCTTATTAGGAAATTCTTTATTTAGATTCATGTCTCATCATATAAATATGCTGACATGTGTACCTGCATGTTATCAAGTCCTATGTAACACTCTAATGCATTACATATCAAGAAACTATTCTGATTACAACACAAATTATAGTTTGTTTATAAACTGCGGGTTAAAGAACCATAAAAATATGACTACTTTTTGTACTGCTCATTACCTGCCTCATTTATTTATTTTTTATTTAGTATTGTGTGAGAAAGTGTTGTGATGTTCTGCCTGGGGATTGGCCTTGCACTCTCTGATTTAGAGACTCATTATCTGCCAATATTCGTACAAATGGACAATGTTTTCTGTTATGTGCTTGTGTCTGAATTTCACAGTGCAGGTGTCTTGATTGTGACCACAAAAAGGCACAGAACAGATTTGTATTCAGGATCTGTGGACCTCAGTGGGTGCTCCTGAGAGGTAACAGGGAGGTGACTGAGCAGATGCACAAATCCTCACGCTGGAGGCCACGGGCAGGTGGAGAAACTATACGTGCTATAGAACTAGTGCAAGTTTTGATGGCTTGTCCAATGGTGCATTTAATGATGAACCGAGATGGAAATGAAATGCCACAAGATGCTGCAAGTGGATGTCTCAGTATTAAAGCAATTGGCCACGGCATTAGCTGAAGACACAAATGTGGCCATTGTAAAAGATGCATGATTCCGAATCAGGCCCTATGTACCATACTTTCCAGGAACATCCAAGAAACTCCTGAATTTATGGGGTTCCCATGGAATCCCAGTAGAGCAGGTCAACCTCCCACAACAATCTGCTTATTTTCTTGTGAAATGGAACCATGATGTGGTAGAACCATGATGATGTGTTTTTTTTTGTCATGCATCCCTCCCTTGTGAGCTGCTGCTGTGCCCACAGTTCCCTCCCACACCTAGCTCTATGTTCACTGGGCACAATGATGCATGATCCAGTCCAATGATGTGGCTGGATCGTGACATCATGACATCACAGTGTCACTTTAGGAGCCTGCGCTGTTATTAAGGCCAGCCTGGTCAGGGAGACACAGAAGTGTGCTTCTGTCATTTTAGAGCACACTCAGCAGTGAGGTCTAAGAACTGGATGTGCACAACACTGCTCTCAGCCATCCAGTACCTGGTAACATGAGAACTCACCGGTAAAAAAAAGGAAGTTTGATCTGTGCAGCCTACTGGGTCTTCATGTAATTTCAAGGAAGGGATAAGCATGCTTTTATTTATATTTTTTATTTTTTCCTCTAAAGTTTTGATTTGAGCTATAGTTATTTTTTTGCATGTTTATTTAACTGTTCCTTGTATAGTACTTGTGTGTTACTTGTTTCTCATATGCATTTGAATCCTGCAATCGTATATTTTACATATACAGTTTAATAAAGTATAAGTACATTAATATACAGGGTTTTTGCAGCTTAGTACTACTTTTCACACTATTAAGGTGATCTTTGGGAGGCATTATGTGTAAGGGTCTTTACTATGAGATATAATGTGTAAGAGGCATTGAGGCGTGTGGAACAGTGTGCAATAGGCATTATTGTGTGGCATAATGTGTAAGAGGCATTATAGTGTGGGGTATAATATTCAATGGGCATTACGGTGTGCTGTATAATGTGTAAGGAGCATTACAGTATAGAGCATATTGTGTATGGAGCATTATGGCATGATGCAAAATGTTTAATGGGTCATTAAATGACAAATATGTAAGGGCATGAATCAGGATTTTTTTTCCTGTGGTGGTCCGGGGGGTGTAGGGTGTGAAACTGGGATCTAAGTTTGTCTCCCTGCAGTGAGGTCCTGCCCCGTTATTCATACATAAATGTTTCTTACTATCCAACATTTTTGTAAATGTACAAGGAGGTGGGCTCATTTTATCCATGGGGTGGGGTGCATTTTTAATGTTTACAGTGGGAGCCAAATTTTTAAAAACAGTCATGCTCTTCACTAAAGACCACCTTGGGAAACTTATGGGTGTAATTTAAAACGTACAGACAGATCTAAGGGTTGGAAATGGGGGCACCCTTGCTCCCAAAAGGTAGAAATAAAGCTGTCCAGTACATTATTTATGTGCTGTATAGATAATCAGTCAGTGATTCACCGGCATTTAACAATATTTGCATTTGCACATGATTTGTCTCAGTGTAAATTTGTACCCTTTAGCTGCCTTTGCTTCTATTTCTAAATGATGCCCATTTTGTGATTCCACTGGGGAAGGAAGGAGATAAATGGATGGTTTCTCATTCATGTACCTGGTCTGTCAGCTTTAATATTTCAGTTACATTGCCTCTCTGTAAACACATCTGTTCTCTAACATTTTTGTTGATGCTTTGGAGCATGCACACCTTCCCCGAGAAAACTCTAATTTCACACATCCTCCAATGAGGCAGAAATTTCCAACCTGTTTGACATATCCCTATACACAAATGAAAGGCACACCTCTAACCTTGCCCAGTTAACACGGATTTCAATAACATCCTTATTTACAGCACTTACCATTTACTGAAGTTGTTTCCAGTTCTACTCTATAGTATGAGTATATGTACTTCCCTATTTCAGCAACTGTTCAAGGTCAAAATGTCCTTAAGCACCCTCTAGGGATGGAAATAATAATGAAACAACAGCATAAGAGAAGGAGCAGGAAAACAAATGGCTATAGAGTGTAAGGCCAGGAAAAACATCTGATATAATGGGTGCAGGGGAAACCAGTAAATTGTGAAAATGCCAAAGAAGGTATTGGACAGGTATAATAAGAGGGGTGAAGGTAATCTAGGGATCCTGGCATTTCTGTGCAGCTACTAGTGATACATCACTAAAGGAATGATATGTCAGTGGGATTCAAGATGTAAAACATGAACCAGTCACTGTAACAATCTTAAAAATATTCATTTGATGTCAGTCATAACTGTTCTTCACTAATTATCCCATCTGAACCATCTTCCTGTCATGGGTTTAGAAAAATCAGTGTTGCAAACTGTACAGGTACTATTGTAGTTATCCAATAATTGGATTAATTGCATGACACTCTCACAGCTGGAGACAAAGGGCCTAATTCAGACCTGAATGCAGGGCTGCGAATTGCACATGCATTTAGCCCGTAGCACATGTGGGAGGCCATCCTGCAATAAAATCTTGCAACTTTTTGGATCGCTGGCTGTTCGCAAGTTGATTGACAGGAAGCCTGTATTTGAGGGTGGTAACTGGACATTTTCTTGGAGCATCAGTCAAAATGCTGCCATGCGCAGGTGCTTTAGGGGAAGGCGTGTGACGTCAGCTCCAGCCCTGATTATAGCATATTGTGTATAGGGCATTATGGTGCGAAATGTTTAATGGGGCATTAAATGACAAATAATGTAAGGGCATGAATCAGGATTTTGTTTCCTCTGGTGGTATTCACACTCCTAGAAGGTGCAGAAGGGAATGAGTAATCAGGGACAGAGGGGTAGATTTATTAAGCTCAGTGAAGAGATAAAATGTCTGGTTTTTATCACCGGCCAATCAGCCCTTACCTGTCATTTTTCAAACCAAGCCTGTAGCTTTACAGGTGGAAGCTGATTGGTCGGTGATAAAAACCAGACAGTTTATCACTTCTCCGAGCTTAATAAATCTACCCCTGAGTACAGTATGTAAAAAATGTTTTGACACTAATGGTAACAGAGAGCTTGGGGAGGCATTGGAGCTGTGGGCTAAACGATGTGAAACATCCAAATAATACTGTTTTGTGATTTTGTAAAAACTGGAATAAGGCCAAATCATCGTATTTGATGTCAGCAATGAAGAGTGGCAGTGGGGATGTAATGATATATATATATATATATATATACTGTATATATATATATATATATATATATATATATATATATATATATATTAACAGTTTCTTAAATAGCGCACACATAGTCCTCAATGCTTTACAGAGAGTATTTGAACATTCACATCAGTCCCTGCCCCAGTAGATATTACACTCTATATTCCCTACCATATGTACACACACAGACATTCTAGGGTTAATTTTGTTAGGAGCCAAATAACCTACCAGTATATTTTTAGATTGTGGGAGGAAACCGGTGTACCTGGAGGAAAACCATGCAAGCACGGGGAGAATATACAAACTCTGCACAGTTAGGGCCATGGTGGGAATCGAACCTATGACCTCAGTGCTGGGAGGTAGTAATGCTAACCATTACACCATCCGTACTGCATCATAATGTTATGAAGTATAGTATGTTTCCATGGCGCACACTAGAACTTATTTCAACATTAACAATTACTGGAGGTTACAGTTAGCTATATAACCATCTGGATTATCAATGGATAATTGCAAGCTACAAGTTTTAATTTGGATTAAGTCACCTTTAATAAAATATATATATGGCCACCTGCTATTAATCTTTGCCAAATAGAGGACCAAATAAAATGTTGCTCTGCTAAGGGTTTCTTTACAATTTAAATATTTCTTTATTTTCATTATTGACTGTTCCTGGTACTTAACTAAAGATATTTTACATTAAAGTAGACTATAAATTGCAGAAAATAAAAATAAATATGCAAAGTAATGTAAAATTGGATAATAATTTATTCATTTTTAGTAATCAATAGTTTTAAAAAACTACAAATGATGTGATACTTAACAATAAATACAATTGCGTGAGATCAGTCTTTAGATTTTATTTTCATGGCATATTAAAACAGTTCTGAATATAATATTCCTAACCGAATTAAATGTGGAGCTAACCATTTTTTAGAGTGAAGCCACAACAACAAATACTTTGAAATACTGTTATTCCTTATTTACGGTAAATGTGTGTCCTCATTGTTAACTTTTCATGAGTATGTTTGAATCATTGAAATAGAAAAAAAAAATGATAAAGGAATAAGGCATCTGTGTGCAGACTATAGAAGCTTAGGGCATATGAAGACAAGAAAGTAAATGTGGCATAAAATGTACAGTGTACCGATACTCTGTAGGAGAAATGACCATGAATGTCTGGACTTCAAGTTTCCCTAAGAGATCTGCCCTTAAACTTTAAAAATGTCCTTAATTCAGTGGAAGAAAAAAATCTTGCAGTGGAAGAAAAAAAAAGCTTTTTTGATCTGTTTTTAAAGGAAAGATAAATGTGTTGGACTTTAGTTGATATCTACTGTTACCTGCTCTAATTGTATATGAAGCTTACAGTATTTTCTTGTTTTTCATGAGTTGCTTAAAAACTTGTAACAGAATTATTATAGACTAAGGAGGCCTGATTCAGAGAAGCACAAAATCCAGGTGTTATGTCGATGGTCACATAAACTGAGGAATTATTATTAACTGAGCATGTGCAAACATTTCTGGAAGCCCCCACAATGAATGCATTACATAGGGCCTTATTTTGGTTCATTCTTTCTGACAAAATCCTTCTTAGATGGACAAAACCATGTGCACTGCAGGGGGCAGATGTAACATGTGCAGAGAGAATTAGATTTGGGTGAGTAATTTCGTTTCTGTGCAGGGAAAATACTGGCTGCTTTATTTTTACACTGCAATATAGATCTCACTTTGAAGTAAAACCCCACCCAAATCTAATTCTCTCTGCACAAGTAACACCTGCCCCACCTGCAGTGCACATGGTTTTGCCCATCTAAGAAGGATTTTGTCAGAAAGAATGAACCAAAATAAGGCCCATAGAGTGAATGCAAAAGGTTCTTATTGTAGATGATTCAAATGGTATCAGAATGGTGGTGTAAAGTATTGTGGGTGTATGGGAGGTGTGGATATTATGAAAATGTCAATAACATAGAACACACATAATAGCACTGTCTGTTAATAAAATCTAAAACAGTAGAATCCCGTTTTCACTGTAAGTGTGTCAATCAGAAGGCCTCCTCCTATGTCCAGTTGGCTTTCATAGTCGCCACAGTGACCTTATAACAATGCCCTAGGTTCATATAATGTTTTCTTTGTGAAACAGCACCTTCTCCATGTAACCTCTGTACTGTCTCAACATTTCAAAAGGATACAATCACTAGTGTGACAAATACTGACCTCAATAAAAGGCCCTATATTCCCATAAAAGTATCTTTGTGTGGCTCCACAGCATATACCGGATAATAACTCCTATTATTGTCACAGACCAGGAAACCCTTAGTACATGAGCTCACCTCTATCAGAGGCCTTATAGAGGCGTTGCAAGGTTTGTTTGCTATTCTTTCCAATTCAGGACACATGCATAGAGTTTCATCCACATAAAAGGCATATTTATTCAAGCAAAAATAAAGGATACAATGTATCAGAAAAGTACAATAAAAACATATAAAAAGTATAAAAAGAATATACACTCAGGATTGTGCGCCTACAATATGACCTGTGTCCGGACCAGGGAAAGACAAAATACCAGATAGATAAGAAAAAAGGTAAGGTCCCAACACATCCTAAAAAGCGTCTTCATTCACCAACATACTCCATATATCCATGATGCCCTTTTTTTAAGGTATTATGAAAATGTATTAACTCACAGATGAGAAACCGTTCTGCTGTGTGCATTTTCACATATGATTTAGAACAGGCCCATATGTATTTTAATATTGCAGTAACTATTTTATCACAGTGTTTTGTTTAAAAAAAAATGTCAAAGCTACTAAATTTACAAATATAATAATAAAAAGGATATAAAAAAACACTTCAGAGTTCAGAGTCAAAGAGATGTAGGACATTCTTGTTTTTAGAATCTATGATATAAAGTTCAAAATCTCTTTATAGCAAATCCAAGTGTGTGTTCAATCCTCTCTAGCTGGTAAATGCATAATACAGAACTGACAACTGACTGAATAAGCTTACTACATTTGTCTACTAGATGAATAGAGGAAAAATATCTACGCAGGCGTGCCCCTGCCTACCCGAGCGAGTGGATGATGTCACATGACATCAGTGTCAGTCCCCAATTCGGCAATCTCAGTTCAAATAAAAAGTCCTGGCTTTCTTTCTATAGCAAACAGAGGAAAAATCATTTGATGGTGAGTAGCATACGCATCTGCTTGCAGCGCACGGGATTCATGTTGCGGGGGCTTGTGTTTGGTGGAGCGATAAACAGCGAATATACGCAGATATGAATTGGACTCATTATTCATACACCAGGGGTTCCCAAACTGTGCGCCGCGGCTCCCTGCTATGACAGGGGTGCCACAACCAGAACACATATAGAGGCAGCCAGCAGCAGCATGTCTACAGCACAAGCAGTAGTGAGCGGCGTGCCGGAAGCAGGCGGGGGGAGCAGAATCAGGGGGGATGAGGACTCAGAGCCAGAGGGGCTTACATATGACTGGCGGTGTTGGTATGGAGTCACAGAAGGGACTCACTTGCTATGCTGCAGCTGGCCACTGTGTGCTCCAGGGCAGGAGGCTGTGCTGCAGGCTGAGACTGGATCTTGGGACCTGCCTTCAGCACCTCTGCGCTGTGACTGCACCAGGCTAAGAACTACGGCTGCTCCCTACAATAGCCTGGCAGCCTGTCAGATCACCATCCCCGGCCTCATGCAGAGAGCAGCCTCTCCTCTCCCACTGAGCTGCTGGGTACAAGGGACAGAGGGGTCTGCAGTGGGTAGAGAGGTCTGCAGGGGGCAAAGGGGTCTGCATGGGTCAGAGAGGGCAGTGGGGTCTGCAGGGGCCAGAAAGGGCAATGGAATCTGCAGAGTGCAGATGGGTCTGCATAGTTCAGAGAGGGCAGAGGGGTCTGCAGGATACAGAAGGGTCTGCATGGTTTAGATAGGGCAGAGGGGTATGCATGGTTCAGAGAGGGCACAGGGGTCTGCAGGGTGCAGAAGGGTCTGCTGGGTGCAGAGATGGCAGAGGGGTCTGCAGGGTGCAGAAGGGTCTGCATGGTTCAGATAGGGCAGAGGGGTCTGCATAGTTCAGAGAGGGCAGAGGGGTCTGCAGGGTGCAGAAGGGTCTGCTGGGTGCAGAGAGTGCAGAGGTGTCTGCAGGGTGCAGAGTGGGCAGAGTTGACATTCGATGGTGAGTGATTTTCCCCATGTGCGCACAGCTGCAAATGCATTCGCAGTCGTACACAGGGCCGGGGGGATTAAGCTTGGCAGGGCGGCTTTTACCTTCTGCAGGTCTGAATCAGGCTCTTGGTTGGTGCGCGACCTTGATGGAAAGCATGGGCTGTTTATTTTTTGTTTGTTTTTTTAATGGGTCCAGGTGACCCGGGTGCCTTGAAAAAGTCATGGAGACCCAAAGGGTGCCTCAGACTGAAAAAGTTTGGGAACCACTGCCATACACTAAAGATGCTTGCTAGAAATGTTTCTCACTTGGGTATATTAACTTTGGTTGCCTATCTTTTAGAAAATGTGTCCGTTCAATAACCCCTTTCTCCCTCTATAGTGTACAGGGTATAATTATTATCAATATTGTAATAGTTCTGCTTTAAAAACAAATATCTATAGGAACATGTATCTTCTTTAAAATAACCACTATAAGTTGTTGAACAATTTTATAAAATTCAGACCTAAAGTGACCTAGACCAGGTGATTTACTACTCTGAAATTGCTTTATAATGCCTCAAACCTATGAGTTACTGCAGAGACAATGTCACTGATGAGCTCCCTCTATGCCCCAGGCAGGTGTGGTATTTCTGCTTCTCTAAGGACCTGATATATG
Source organism: Crinia signifera (assembly GCF_055691185.1). NCBI lineage: Eukaryota > Metazoa > Chordata > Amphibia > Anura > Myobatrachidae > Crinia > Crinia signifera. The sequence goes on along the minus strand of NC_139217.1, from coordinate 104,080,953 downwards.
AAAATAATTAGAAATGCAATACAGAGTTCAAACTCTGCTCACATAACAATGATATGCATTAATAATACCAGTATTATAATACACCAGCTGAATATAAATAATGCTACTCTGTATTTCCTGGTTTGATGGCTCTATGTGCAATAATACGCCCATATGCTACAGTATTAACTAGGATGTTGCCCATTGATCTTAAAAAATAAGAATATTTAATATAGTTAAGGTTACAGAGAAATAACTTTGAAGTCTTAAGTAAGACAATTACTTTGTTAAGCCCCAAAATACATTAAAGGATGGGAGCTAGCATTATGTCAATACATAATAAAATGTTGATATTGACAAAATGTCAAGTCCACTTATGAAGTGTTGACTAAAAAGTAAAAAGACACCGTCATCATTTTAAAAAATGACAACATTTAGTGTATTATTTTTGAATAACATTTATTATTTTTGTATGCAGGGTAAATACTGGCTTACAGTACAATGGAGCCCATAAAAACTGGACAGCTTTATTTTTACAGTGCAATTTATAATTAAGTTTGAACCCACTCCATCCAAATATAAGAGTTTTATTGCCAAACGACTCAAATGATGTTGGGTTTCAGGGGATGAAAAACACATGTACTAAATATTTTTCTTTAGAATAATTTTTAAATGTTAGTACAGCAAATCGGAGTTATAGTCGTGGAAGTACAACATTCTTTTAAATCAATCCTCATCAATGAAAATCAATAGAATTGACCTTTAGTCTTGGCATATTTTACATCGCCACACCTGTAGTGCAACATAGTATTGCCAAACTGCAAATTTTCAGACTTTTACTTTGCTTGGCTGCTGTCCTTAATACACAGGATTCAAACCCATGAACTTCCTTATTGCAGCCATACACCTTACTTACAGTATGTAGGTATTTGCTCCTGTACAAGAAGAATGGCAGTCTTTTGAACAATGTGCTTTAAATAAAGGAGGGTGTGCCTAAAGGTGCTAAGAGACATGTGGGGGACATGGGGAGACCAGGTGATGTAGGGGATTAATGATGAGGAAGTTGCAAGTAAAATGGATTAAAACTAGAGATGTGCAGTCTCTGATTTACTCTGATTTTCTCTGATTTCAAAGCAGGATCTTATTGGCTATCCCAAATCACATGACAGTTATTGACAGTTGATTGCCAATAAGATCCTGCTTTGAAATCAGAGTAAATCAGAACCTGCACATCTCTAATTAAAACAGAAAATGAACAGGACAGCAGACCTGCCTTCTGGTGCCCTGTGCAGTGGAACATTTTGTTGTAAGTAACTGTACTGTTTATATGAGCCGACTTCCCCCATTTTCCAAAACAGGCATGTGACGTCCATTTACCAAGTGCCGAGACAAGGATCTCCATCAGAAAATTTGCTGGCCTCTCTGTAGGAACTGTGGTAGCTGACTTACGCAATCCCATGTGATCACTAATGCATGCAGAAGACATATACTTATACCAGTCGCCTCCTGCGGATTTACATAATAGTGCTTACTTGGAAGCAGCAGCAGTGATGCACTCTCCAAAAACATCTGATTTCGGCCCATTGTGCATGGAATCTGTAAACACTGTCATTTTAACACAGTCAGAGCAGTTCTCCTCTAATATTATAGATGCATTGATTTTTCTTGTATTTTTATTTGCCGTGACATAGTTAGAATTATTTTCTAAATGTCATTTAGGCTTCATAGAAACTAAATAATTTACAGATTATGTTTTAGAGCAGCTAAAAAAAGAATCATGAAAGATTCAGAGAAGTGATTATCTTGGAAAATGTTTAAATTCTATATCTACAAACTGAATATTAACATTGGTGTGGGTGTAATAATGTATTCATTATGAAGGTAAACACTGACAGCTTAATGTTGTTAGTAAACCAACTGGCTTGCAATGATAACATATTTGATGATACTGTAGATACAAGTTTGCTGGCTTGCTTATGCCTAATACAATTTTTGATGGGGTGAAGGAGGAGTTACATCTATAAATGGAAAACTACCTCATAAATACCTAAGAGTACACTACTAGCTAATAAACAAAATGCTACTTTAATAATGCATAATACCTAATAAATAGTACAATACTGTATATGCTGAAAGAAAAAAAAAGTACTCAAATAGCCTTAAAGCCTTTTTTTTATCTTTTTGTGATGATCAGCTTATATGAGTATGGATATATATATATATATATATATATATATATATACATTCCATGCTCTGGCTCAACTGGATCCCCCCGAGGGGATATGGTGCTCTGGTGCCACCCTGAAGAGGTTAATCCATGTATAGTCGACAAATAACCGGCACCACTCAGAGTCTTGTGGATAAATATTCAGGGGGGTATTCATTCCTGGTCGTGCTCCCGCAGCCATCTCCCGATGGGGGAGATGGTTGCAGGGCCCTATTCAATGCTGTCTTCCCCGACAGCATTGAACAGGGGTTCTCGGCAGAACGAGCCCGACATCACAAGCTGTCGGGCTCTTTCTGCCGAGAAAAGTCGGAAATAGGTGAGCTCCCGGCCGGAGCTCGTCTATTTCCGTCCTTAGCTCGCGGCCACACTTCTCGATGCTCGGCGGACGCTCGGCTGCCGGGACATTGAATCCCGACTGCCGAGCTCCAGGCGAGCAAATCGAGAACGGGATAGGGGCACGGCTGTCACGCTAGCTCGACAGCCTTGCCCCTGACATTGAATACCCCCTTAGTGTATTAAAGTACAAATCATACACATAAACGTTTCGGGGACATGCTCCCCTTCATCAGAATACAGTAATGTGTTACATCAGTGAAATACCACGGCAATGCGGCCCGCAGCCCCGTTACATCACTCCACTTCTGTTTCCGGTCCTGGTCAGCATCGATATGCCCGGTGGCGCTGTCATGGTAACTATGTAAACATACAAGGTACACAATAAAAAATGTGCAACAAATAACAGTGGACAAGGAGGATCTGTCGCACACAGACAGATCTAAAGTGCAAAGTGCTAATGAAAATCAACTATCATGTGTATTCTTATATCTGTGATACAATCTTAAAATTTAGTGAATAATAATGAGGATGGTGATCATACGCTGATGGTAAGACACTATATATTTCACTGATGTAACACATTACTGTATCCTGATGAAGGGGAGCACGTCCCCGAAACGTTAATGTGTATGATGTGTACTTTAATACACTAAGGGGAGATTCTCTAAACTAAAAATTATGTTAAAAAACCCTGTTATATGGGGTTTTAACGCATTTTGGGATGCTCTTAGCATCCCCTGCTGGGTTATTGTGACAGGGGGCATTGCCAAAAAAATCTGTCGATGCCCCACCGCCGCCCCACACCGACCCCTGCCACCCCACACTGCCCCCCCCCCCCCCCCCTTCACCTGTGTCTGGGCAGAGCACAGAGCCTACACTATGATCCTCTTCCGGGTGCAGGGAGGAGGAGAGCCCAACGCAGCAGCCGCAGCTCCAGGTAAGGGAGGGAGGGGGGAGCCACCGTACTGCAGTACTGCAGTTGAAGAAGGATATATTTGTTAGATCCACTTCTAAGAGATTTATCTGTGGAAAACCTACTAATGGTGGTCCAGACCTGCAAATAGCTGTTTTTGAAATTATCCATTTGGATTGATATCACTTGATCGGTTCTCCAAAAGGAACTCTGGGCCTTATTCTAGTTCACTCTTTCTGACAAATCCTTCTTAGATGGACAAAACCATGTGCACTGCAGGTGGGGCAGATGTTACTTGTGTAGAGAGAATTAGATTTGGGTGGGGTTTTACTTCAAAGTGAGATCTATACTGCAGTGTAAAAATAAAGCAGCCAGTATTTACCCTGCACAGAAACAAAATAACTCACCCAAATCTAATTCTCTCTGCACAAGTAACATCTGCCCCCCTGCAGTGCACATGGTTTTGTCCATCTAAGAAGGATTTTGTCAGAAAGAGTGAACTAGAATAAGGCCCTCTATGAGATATTCCAGCCCATATAGATCAGAAGGTGACTCACCTATGGTGGAACAAAAGAGTAGTTTTTCCAACCTTATAAATATCTGATATCACATTAACCGTGAATAAGTTGCTATGATGAAATGCGTTGGGATGGGTGTTTGTTTCCTGGGTATTGATCAAGTTTAACCATGTCAAACAAATGAGAATGTTTTATTGCTTTTTGTGATATATTTTATTAAATATCTCTATATTGTTCTACAAATGTTTGAAATTATTGTTGCTATTTGAACTTGATGGTGGTGGCATGGGACAGAGGCGCTCTCTATCCTCTCTTGTTTCCATTTCTTCCTACAACATTTGAATTAGCGCATTGAATGGGGTTTATCGTTTGTCTATATACACACAAACATATATATATATATATATATATATATATACATATATACAAACAGACAATGTCTGGCACAGCCACTGTAATTGATGCTTGCTGGGTGCCCCTGTGACTGGTAGATACAAAAGGACATGAACACGGCACAGAAATTGCAGGTTTAATACCAATGTTTCAACACCCTATGGCAGTGACTTTCAACCGGTGTGCCGCGGCACACTAGTGTGCCGCGGCCAGCTGACAGGTGTGCCGCCATGCCTCGGGTCACGGCGACACACCAGCGGAGAGTTTCACTTTGACAGGGGGGACGGGCAGGCGGCTCGGCATCATCCACCCCCCTGTCAGTGTGCGTCCATGTGCGCACTGCCCGCCCGCTCACGGCTCCCCCGCTGTGCACTGTCCGGGACTCGAGAGACGTGCTGTGCTGCTATGCAATAATCATATATCCCGCTGGACCACTAGCCAATGGGCGCTTGCGGTCCAGCAGCCAATCAACTGGTGGCTGCTGGACCGCGAGCGCCCATTGGCTAGTGGTCCAGCAGCGGGAGATATGAATATTACATATCAGCACAGCACGTCTCTCTCCCGTACATAGCGGGGGAGCCGTGAGCGGCACACTGGACGCACACTGACAGGGGGGAGGGGTCGTCGGCGTGTAAGCACAGGCAGGAGGGGGGTTTGCACACGGACGCACACTGGGAGGAGGAGGTGGGGGGGAGTGAGGTGAGCGGGCCGGCTAACCATCGGCTGGCTAAGTTAGTATGGTGTACTCCCACCCACTCTCCCACCCTCCTGCACTCACCCAGCCACCCTTCCACCCCACTGCAGATACCCTCCCAGCCACCCTTCCACCCCACTGCAGATACCCTCCCACCCCACTGCAGATACCCTCCCAGCCACCCTCCCACCCCACTGCAGATACCCTCCCACCCCACCCTCCCACCCCACTGCAGATACCCTCCCACCCCACCCTCCCACCCCACTGCAGATACCCTCCCACCCCACCCTCCCACCCCACTGCAGATACCCTCCCACCCCACCCTCCCACCCCACTGCAGATACCCTCCCACCCCACTGCAGATACCCTCCCAGCCACCCTCCCACCCCACTGCAGATACCCTCCCAGCCACCCTCCCACCCCACTGCAGATACCCTCCCACCCTACTGCTCCCACCCTCCCTCCCTGCTGCACACTACTGGCGGTGCATTGAATTGCAAATAGCGAACGGGAGCCAGGAGTGGGCCACTGCACAGTTCTGTCCCCCTTGGCAACGAGCAAATTCAGTCCACCTTGGCATCGAGCATGAAGCCCCTGGCATTGAGCATGTAGGTAAGTGGCACTTATGTGTCAAATGTGTATGGTGTGTTATATAGTATGTCATGGGCATTGCGGTGTGTTATATAGTATGTCATGGGCATTGCGGAGTGTTATATAGTATGTCATGGGCATTGCGGAGTGTTACATAGTATGTCATGGGCATCATGTGTGGGCTTATGTGTAATCGGAATTACAAAGTTCACTAAAATGTGCAATGGGCATTACGGTGTGTGGCATAACATGTAATGGGCATTATGGCATGTGGTATACTATATAATGGGTGTGCGGTGTGTTGGCATTATGTTTAAAAATTTGCCGCGCGCCTTCGGCGCGCACTGTCCATGTTATCCCTCGTTTGCAAGAAATTTGTTGAGTCCTGGCATAATGTGTAATGGCCATTGCGGTATATGGCATAGCTTGTAATTGGCATCACGATGTGTGGCATAACTTGTAATGGCCATTAATGTGTGTGATATAACATGTAACTGGCATTATGGTATGCAAAATATCTGGAATATCTGATTAAAAAATGTTGGTGTGCCTTGGCAATTTTGAAGTCTTGTCTGGTGTGCCGCGACCTGAAAAAGGTTGAAAATCACTGCCCTATGGGTATGCCTGATGAAAATGCCCATAGGGTATTGCTGTTAAACCTGCATAGCAATTTACATTTACATATATTTACATTATTTTGGTTTATTATTGTTATTATTAAATAATAATAATTAAATAAATACATTCCCTTTAAATAAGCCTTGATGACTACAACTAGGGAAATGGTGGTGGCTTGTTTTGTAATTATATAGACAGTTAAGTCAATTCCAATATGTGACACAAAGCTATAGCTAAGAACAGGGTCATGTGATCCACCTCCCCCACTTCATGCAGACTATAAAGGTGCATTATCTAGTGCTTAGCCTCTGCAATACTTATCAGAGGAGACGGACAAACACAATCATTGCCGTGTCATATATAAGTCTATAATCATGGCTTTCCTACAACACTTCCAATAAAAGTGTCTCATATTTGATTTAGAAATGTCAGTCACACTGGGTAAATTGCTTATTTTCTCTTAAACTGGAGAAGTAGAGTGTGTCCTGAGAGAGAAACTGAAGATTTCATAAGCTCATTTTTTCATATCACAGCAGTTTATTTAATTCTGATCATTGATCAAGGTTAGTTGATAACTTCCATTAAAAAGTAATCCCCTCAATCTTCCACTTGCAGAGAGATTTGCAAAATATATATACAAAAAAAAAACATATAAATATTCACTTGTTCAAGGTCAGAAATCTAAGAAAGCTTTGTTCTACTTTTCCCTATTTCCGTTGTCACTGTAGGTTGTATATCCCATTCCTAGAACATAATGCAGAATGCCTATTTCTCTGTTAGGTAATATCTGCTTTTCTTTTGTCTTTCCCTGTAAATTATTTTGTTATCTCTGCAAAAAAGTATAATAGTGAAACTATTTTATTTTATATCACAGATTTGAAAACAAAATAAAGTACCGGCGTACCTCATCTGACATTATACATAGCGCTCTCGCTCTCTTTCTGTATATATATGTATATATATATATATATATATATATATATAAAGATCCTGGCGGCGGCACTCAATCAGGAATATATAGAAAGAGAGAGATAGCGCTATGTATAATGTCAGATGAGGTACGCCGGTGCTTCATGTGTAATGTCCATTAGGGTTTGCTGCATTGTGTGTAATGGGCATTATGGTGTGTGGCATTATGTTTAAAGGGCATTACGGTGTGTGGCATTATGCTTAATGGGCATTACGGTGAGTGGCATTATGTGTAATGGGCATTACAGTATGTGGCATTGTGGCAGATGTACTAAGCCTGGAGAAGAGATAAACTGGAGATAAAGTGGAGATAAATTGAAAGGAGATAAAGCACCAGCCAATCAGCTGGGTTTAAAAAATGACAGTTGGGAGTTGATTGGCTGGTGCTTTATCTTTTTTCACTTTATCTCAAGTTTATCTCTTCTCCAGGCTTAATACATCTGCCCCATTATGTGTAATGGGTATTATGGTGTGTAGCATTATGAGTAATGGGCATTACGTGTGTGGCATTATGTGTAATGGGCATTTCAGTGTGTGGCATTATGTTTAAAGGGCATTATGGTGTGTGGCATTATACCACATAAGCCATCATAAATTAAAAGGCACAACATGAATTTACCATCAAGTAGTCCCACTAATAAATATTAATAGCACCTGCACTCCTCACAGCATTACATTAAATTAAGACTGTTTCTCCCACAACACCCCCAAAACACGCACACGCACACACACAGCCCGAAGAGTAAAAGCTACTCGCAATCTCCCCACATACATTAAACCTCTGCTGTATAGTGTAGAAGACAGGCTCTTCTGTCTGGCTACCTTATTACTTTACAACATGGCTGACTTTTCATAAAGTGGTGAGAGACCATCAAATGATTTTTGTTACTGTACACATCCCCTCACATGCTAGCAAGGGGATTTGCATGGTGGAGGGGTGGCATTTACCTATTCTGTAGGCTGCGAACATACAGTACGCACCCTAGCAAACAGGCCTGAATCATGCCCATAGTGGGAAACGGGTACTGAAGAGACAGTCACACTGAGTACGGGGGAAGAAACAAAGAGAACGGCTAAAGCACACACAGGGAAGGGAAGACAGAGGAACCGAATGTCAAACTCTAAGGTAAAGAAAGTGGGGAAAAATGTCATGTGTGGAGGTGGAGATAATGGAAGGGAATATGTTCAGGGATTATGAGACTTTTATGCATGGGGGTCGGTCTGATTGTGGCGTGCCTTAGCCATTTAATAGTTATTGTACAGTAACAGGGAATGCATTAGTTTACAATCAGCAAATAAAACAAAAAATAGAAATAAATAATTTCACATCCAATACAATAATTATTAAATATGTTTGCATTTTGCTTTGGATGAAAAGTCTGCAGACATCCCTGTCAGAATTTTTTCTCCTGTTGACAAGACTGATCAGAACTATCAGAGTTTATCATTAACCCTGGCATTCATACATCACACAGAAGAGACTAGTGAACTTTAAAGTTACCATGGGAACAACACTCCTCCAGTATAATGCTTCCATGTTCTTAAGATGCTCATTCTTCTCAGACAGTTAGTAGACATCAGCTAGAGATTTTAGGACATGGTAATCATATGTCTACTGTTTGTGTAGCGTAAAATACATCAGACTGTTTATTTGTTAACAGCATAAGAATAAAAAAAAAATGTAAATAAGTTACTAGTAAAGTAGAACGGCAAAATAACATGTTAGTACTTTGCTGCTATGTATAGTATGCTAATGATTGTCTACAGTACTCCTGGCCATGTATGAAACTAACTGTATCTTATTTCTATTGCATTTGGCTGAAGAGTAGGTAGATACTGTGTGTATATATATATATATATATATATATATATATATATATATATAGAGTAGAGAGGAAGCGGCACTCGGAGTCAAAAAATGAAGAATACACGCAGGTAGATTCGTGTATTCTTCATTTTTTGACTCCGAGTGCCGCTTCCTCTCTACTCCATATTTGGGACCGCCAAGTCCGTACCTGAGGGCACCGGGGCACGGTAAAATCACCGGAAAGGTGTGCTGTCCTTCAACTACCTTTATATATATATATATATATATATATATATATATATATATAGAATTCGAGAGAACTGGCACTCCTGGACTTGGGTATAAGCCAAAGTAGCTTGCCCTGGTGCCTGCAATAAGGAACCTTGCAGTCCCAATGATAAGTAACCGAATAAAGGGCACACAGGGTCTTCAGATAGGTGAAAGCAAACGGACTGGTTTATTACACAGTCATAAATATGTCAACGTTTCGGGGTCGCCCCCGTCGTCAGGACAAGTAAAGGTGAATTCACCTTTACTTGTCCTGACGACGGGGGCGACCCCGAAACGTTGACATATTTATGACTGTGTAATAAACCAGTCCGTTTGCTTTCACCTATCTGAAGACCCTGTGTGCCCTTTATTCGGTTACTTATATATATATATATATATATATATATATATATATATATTATATATATATATATATATATATATATATATGTGTGTATATATATATATATATATATATATATATATATATATATGAAGAATTTCAATCATAAAGCCACACTCCATGGATTTGTAGTAACAAAGTGCTTTTATATAGTGACCGATGTTTCAGGGATTGAATACCCTGTTATCAAGGTGTACAGTGAAAATATTGCAATATAACACATTGTAAATACTTACAGAGTGTGCAGCATCTCGGCTCCGGTGTGTCGGAGGCAGCGCAGCAGACCAGCAAGGGCTTCCAGCCAGGGCGGATGTAAGGGGGCGGGGCTTAGCACCGACTGTTGTTTACTGGTGGGTTGGAGGAGTTGCGCTCTTGGAATTTGTAGAACTTCTTGTTTATGTCGGTTTTCAGCCGGTTTGTAGCCATGTTCTGCCAGGAGGCACACACGGTGCTTACACCTATCCACAGGAGTGCCAGGCTGAAATACTACATATATATATATATATATATATATATATATTATCTAAGCCCGCTCGAAGCAAAAGCCTCTGTTTTCCTGTATGTGTGAAGAAAGAGTTGTAGTTTCACTCGCTGCAAGCAGATGGCAGTGTTTTCGTTACACATGGACACAAGACATATATATATATATACTGTGTATGTATATATACTATATATATATATATATATATATATATATATATATATCAGGATGGGAGAAGTGGCACTCAGTGGCACTCAGAGTCTTGGTGAAAGTGGATTTTTTTAATTCAATGAAATCTATGTTTTGGGGTTCGTGACCCCTTCTTCAGGATTACAGTGTTATCCTGAAGAAGGGGTCGCCAAATTCCGAAATGTAGATTTCACTGGATTAAAACTATCCACATGATTCGCCTTTCACCAAGCCTCTGAGTGCCACTTCTTCCATCCTGTTGTATCTGGAGGGTTATCAGCTCTCACAAGGAGGCACCGGAGCAAGACTTACATAAGCAAGACTTACATAAGTGACAGGTCCTCTCCTCTGCGCATATATATATATACAGTGGCGTAGCTAAGTTTTGGGCGCCCCCCACCCCCGCCACCCCGCCGCCCATGCAAACCCCCCCAATCCCCCGCAGCCTTACCTATCACACTGGTCCCAGCGGCTCTGTTCTTCTGCTGAGGACCACCACAAAATGGCTGCCCCCATACAGCAGACAGTTTCAGAGAACAGTGTGCTATATGGGGGCGGCCATTTTGTGGTGGTCCTCAGCAGAGGAACGGAGCCGCCGGGACCAGCGAGATAAGTCAATCTGCGGGGGATTGGGGGGGGTGTAACTATAGCACCGCAGCCCCCGGCGCCCTCACATGCACAGCGCCCCCCCCGTGGGGGCTGCGGTGCTATAGTTACGCCGATATATATATATATATATATATATAGCAGACAGAACAGGCTTAAATGCTGCATCAAGGCTAGTGCCTGATTAATGGATAGGCTAATCAGACTACAGCCTAGGGTACCAGGATTTGGGGGGCATCTTCTAGGTGACAGACGAGGATTAAAATTAAGGACTAATTTATTCAATGTTGTTAGCTATTACTAGGGGTGTTCACTGGCCACTTTTTGTGTTTTGTGTTTTGGGTCTGTATCTCCGGCCATGTTTCGGATCTGTTCCAAAACACCACCCTTTTGTGTTTCGTGTTTTGGATCTGGATTAAAAAAAAAAACGCAAAAATTGCATTAGATCCCCCCCCCCCCCCCGTTTGCAGCACTAAGTAAGCCAGGACTCACTCGGTGCTGTGAAGGCTGTGGGGAGAAGGAGGCCATTGTGAACAGAAGCGATCCTTCCTCCCATCGGCCAGGGAATCACTGTACATTCTGAGGAATGCCCAGAAAATGTCAGCAACACGCCTCCAACCACCTGTAGGTTGTCAATCACCCTGCAAACAGCAAGCAAATACTAGCATTTGCTCGCTGCCCTAGATCAGACAGCTTGCACATGCGCACTGCATCTTTCAGTAATCGCTCAGGCTGTGAATTCACAGCCCTGCGAGTGGGACTGAATGACCCCCATTGTTCACAAGCTTTCTTTCTGAAATGAAAGATTCTGGGAAATTCTGTAGATCTGGTCTACAACTCAAATTAACTGTTATTTGACTAATTCTATAATAAAAAAATAGTACTATTGCCGAAAAGCTACGATAGATGAGTCATAGTTATAGAGAAGCTCATTATAATAGTGTACATCTAATTTGTTTGCTGCAAGTGTCCATAGGTAAAATCCATTTAAATAAATGGATTCTGCAGTCTTTTTAAATGAACTATGTTACATAAGCTGAATCGTAGCTTCCAGCTTAACATAAAAACCGCAATAAGTCTCCACTTTCTGAATATTTTATAAAAATTAAAGAGAATTCACTATGTAATATACTACCGAAGCTGAATATATAAAATAACGTAAGCTAAACAGGTCACTGCTGTACTTTTAAACATTTGCTGCACTTGAAGCAGATGGAATAGAGATCTCATAATGTTTTGAAGACTTTTAGAGCTGCGCATATCAGCATCAGGAGACCAATTACTGGAAAGACCCCACAGGGGTCCAGCCTCAGGGTTTTTAGATGAGATGAATAATATATAAACTCTACAGCTTCCTTATCAAACTCACTGTTACTCCGTTGAAGGAAATATGACATTTAGGCAATCATTTAAAAACTGCCCTCTTTGGTTCTATGGAGGCATAAATGTATTGGTAAACAGTGCAATATGTTATGCATCCTTATAGATCATCTCAAGTGTCTGCATACATTACAGAGTTAAACCTTTTGGAACCACACAGTAGATGGAACTTGTTACCCATCTGCATCCAAAGGGCTGTACGCCTAAATTGAAGTGTTAATTGTACATCCCTGCAGCTCTTTAACATAGACAGTGACCATGGCTAAAGGCATTCAGTGCGTAGCTCACATACAAAAAGTCATCAGGTCTGCTTCTGGATACTTGGGGATTTGTTCATTTACCCTTTGAGTTCCAAGTAAATTTGTTTAAATAGGTATGAAAATTGTCAAGAAAACATTTTATTTATCATAATGGCCTAATGTTTAACTTATGTAGGAAATTAATTTGAGCGGCGCTGGCATTTTTAGCATTTTTTTGTACATCACCCACAGATGTTGGCACTCAAAGGTTTAAGAACCTTGCAAAATAAATATTCAGTTATCTAGCTGGACAACAGTGGCAACAGTAGTCTTACTGGATTGCTTGGCAGGGGTTAATGAGATAGATAGATAGATAGATATTGTAACAACATTGGGAAAATGAGTACACAGGACAGGCATGCTTCTGGTGCCTGTAATCTTTTACTGGAAGCACACACACAGTCCTTCAGCAAATACATACAGTGGTAAAACAAGCCTAGCAACTCAATAAACAGGTGCACTCAAACAACCCAACACCAAAGTCTGTAAAGTTCCATCTGCTGTCTAGGAATGCAGCCATTTCCTGCTATGCTTCCCAGCACAGCAATACGGTCGGCCCCGGGCATCCTTTACCTTCTGGCCTACTCACAGGCTGCTTGGCATTAGTGCCCAGAGCACTGGGTGCATAAGAGTTTTAACTTTTCCTGTTCTCTAAAGACTCTGACTCCATCTGACTCTGGGCAACAGGAATAACCCTGAATTACAAACCATCATTGCTGCTGGTGCACAGGTTTTGCTTTCCTCTTGCTTGGATATAGCTGATCCCACAGGAATATGGGCAATTCAGATAAGAAACTACCCCACTTACCACACTTCCCCCCACCCGTTCATTTATACCCACTTTCTGAAGTTATATTTTCACTAGTGATGCTCAACACCATTTCAGCTATCTCAAATTTTCTGGGTCAACATGTCTGCATTTTCTATGTAGGACACCAAGTACAATTAACTTATATGGTAGAAGGGTCAAGACCCTAGGGTTTACTTTTTTGTTGAGGTGCATCCACTTCAATGGTGTGTGATCTGTGATCAAAACAGATTCCCTTCCAAGGAGGAAGAATTTCAGGACTTCTACCACCTACTTTACCACCAAATATTCTAACTCAACTAAGCCGTATTTTGATTCTTGAGGTTACACCTTTCGGGTTCATTAAGATTTGCTGGCAGCCGGGATCCCCGTGGTCCCAATCACAACATCCCCACCGCCAGAATGCATGTGGGAGGCAACGAGAACCCTTGCAGGAGGGGCTGCAGCATAGTTCAACTTTAAATAGGGGAGCCCCACTAACTGCCTTCTAATCTGACTCACTGGCAGTTGGTGTGACTTCCTCTGTTTGAATGTTGGACTGTGCTGCAGCCTCTAATCTTTAGCCACCACTGGCAATCACTAAACCAAGTAGCTGTTCCTTTTTATAAGACCATCTGCGTGGAAAGTACCATAGACATTTACTCTATTGGTAGGTGGTTCTCCACAAAGTTACAACTAAAGCCTGTCACTTCTACAAGAGAAAATTTTTTATTCAATATGTATTGAACTATTTTAAACATTTTATTTACAAAAGACTTACAAAGTAGCAAGTAGCTGCCTCTGTGAGGATCTCTAGACTAATGACAAATGTCTAATGAGAGCATCATGGGAGTGTCAGGGGGTTTAGCCTGACTTCTGTGCTTGATTTAGGTGTTTGCATGCAGATGGGACAACTGTTTCAGATGGCTCTTTTGCGCCCAGCTTCATTAGTCAACACACTAATGATTATGTCTGCAGCACGGATAAAAAAAAAAGTGGGTGGTGTGACCAGAATGCTAAAATCCAACACATATGCATATAGACATACAGACAGATTTAATAGCATATCTTAGCCTGTAGGTTCTGTCTGATGAATCATTCCCAGAATCTCATCAAGAAATATGTGCTAATAATAAGATCCAATATAGTGGAATCTGCTGTTAATATAAAAATGTTTATTCACTGCTATATGAATATTTTCGATTACATTAAAATGTCAATGCTGTATGAATACATAAATCCATACTCTCCTGCTGTGTTTCTTACCTTTTCATATTTGAGAATTATCACAACCAATTTGCTCACTACAAGTTATAGGCTGCATTCTCATGTGTTCTAGTACAAGCATTGTGCAGATGACATGGACATTTAAAGATCAGGTACTCTTTACCTAGCACGGCGCCCACGATGTCCATCGCGGTCATCGGGGGTAAAAAATCGCGGCCATCGCATGCACTAAAAAAACGGGTGCGACGCGATGCCCGCGATTTCCCATAGGGATCAATGTTAAAAGTGTGATTGGACGCGATTTTACTGTTCAATGCCTCAATGCCCGCGATTTTTCCATAGGAAACAATGTTAAATGGGCCACAGAGCCCTAATAGTCCCCCTGAAGTGTGAAATGGCCCCCACAATTGTTAACGCCACCCCACGATCAACGTGAACCCGAAGCGTGGTGAGCGCAGCGTGGTGAGCGCAGCGAGCCCGCGAGGGGCGGCGGTACGCGTCCTCCGACCTTTTCATACCCCCACTATCCACGTCGGCGTGGAGTTGAGAATAGAATAGTGTGGCGAGCGCAGCGAGCCACCGAGCCCGAAGCGTGGCGAGCGCAGCGGATACCTGTGAAGCCCGCGAAGGGACGCGTTTACCTGTGAAGGTATCCGCGTGCGCTCGCCACGCTTCGGGCTCGGTGGCTCGCTGCGCTCGCCACACTATTCTATTCTCAACTCCACGCCGACGTGGATAGTGGGGGTATGAAAAGGTCGGAGGACGCGTACCGCCGCCCCTCGCGGGCTCGCTGCACTCGCCACGCTTCGGGTTCACGTTGATCGTGGGGTGGCGTTAACAATTGTGGGGGCCATTTCACACTTCAGGGGGACTATTAGGGCTCTGTGGCCCATTTAACATTGTTTCCTATGGAAAAATCGCGGGCATTGAGGCATTGAACAGTAAAATCGCGTCCAATCACACTTTTAACATTGTTCCCTTTGGGAAATCGCGGGCATCGCGTCGCACCCGTTTTTTAGTGCATTTGATGGCCGCGATGCCCGCGATGGGCGCCGTGCTAGGTAAAGAGTACCAAAGATCATACAAGGACTGATGCAGTGTAAACACTACTTCAGCTGCTGTGGAGTATTTCACATATTTTACAAAGTTTTGCACTTTGCCTGACAAAAAGTAAATGCACGCAGATGCACAGCACCAGGCGCTGTGTAGACCAGAGAAATTAAACATTGGTGATAAGCAGTGTTCTTACCTCAGTGAAATACAGTGTGGGTGTAGTTATACAAATGTAACTCTATAACAGTGGCATAACTACTGTAAGGCACCCCCAGCTGCCTCTTGGGGGAGCAAGCCGTAGCAGGGTCTGTGTGGGCACCGGCACCCGCTCAACACACTGACATGCTGCTGCCTGCCACTGCCCACTGGCTGAGCACCAGAGGTGAGTCAGCTGCAGCGCGGGTGCGGCCATGGCAGGGATGACAAATCCCTCCACTGATTCAATTGGCTGTACACAGAGCCGGCTATTGGCTACTGTGTACAAGATGGGTGGGCGGAAGGGCATGCTTGGGTGACCTGGGATGCGTCGGAGCCAAGGGAAGCAGTAGTGTCTGCTGGTCTCTCTTCCTCTATCCTGCTGCAGCTTCTCCGTTCTGCGTGTGACATCATCTCATCAAGCGCTGGGGAAACACGCTGGAGAGGAGCCGAGGGGGAGGGGTGTGTGTTAGCAAAGTAACCTGAGCGCAGCTGAAACTCTGGTTTGGATTTTTGCTGTTGCAGTGGTGACAGACAGTCTGATCACAGCAGAGAATCCGGCACTGGTTTTGTGCTCACAGTCTGTGATGTCTGAGTGGGGTGTGGCAGCCCCGGCAATATAAACCTTCCTCTCAGGCTAGGCAGGTGCTGCAGAATCCTAGTCAGATAGCCAGTCAGCCTTGTCCTGTCCCTAGTTAGTTTCTAGTAATTGTATTGTTTGTTGATTACAGTAATATAGGTCTTGGAGTTTGCGCCTTTCGCCTTTATCCAGAGCTAGCCGTAATCAGGAGTTGTGACTGTAACTGCTGGGTCCCTGTAACACCTTGTGGATCCAGCTAGGTCGCTGTTACACTCCCTCATTTCCTGTGCACCACAAAACTTTTTGGCAGGGGGGAGCAAAATTTATAGTTACGCCACCGCTCTATTAGATCACCAATTATTTACAGGATATACTGTATACCTGTTATGTGGTGTGTCACATGAACTTGCTATAGTACTTGTCTGAAAGGACTGTATTAGGCATATGTAACCAAAACAGGCGCTGAATCATCGTGAGATGTGTACTTTTTCGCATATAGTATGTCTGGAAATAAGCAATCTTCATGTAACTTGCATACCGTCCAACTTGATCCATCCATTCCAGGAGGGATAAAATTCTGATAGGGGAGCCACAACAAGTGCCAATGAGTACCGGACACTGTTGTTTCACAGTGTGTGGCATGGCTGTCAGGGGTGGATCTATGGGTAAGGGCGCTCTTAGGCAAAACAAGAATCCCCCCTCCCCCAGGCTAATTGTATTACTTTTATTGATTACTTACAGTATAAGCCCTCATTTCATAATAGCCAATATAATGGATTTAAAAAAAGCCACTAACATTTTTTTATTTTTTTCGGTACTTATGTATTATCTGGACTCCCATGTTAAATGCACCCCATTTTTTCATACCCCTACTATCCAACTACGCATGGAGTTGATTTTATATAGTGTGGCGAGCGCAGCGAGCCACCGTGCCCGAAGCGTGGTGAGCGCAGCGAGCCCCGCGAGGGGACGCGGTCTCATAAGAAAAACGGGAGTCCAGATATTACATAAGTACCTTTTTTTCTATATATACATATTTACTAAGTAGAACAGTTTACAGGGGCAGTATCTGCATGTCCTATACATTTACGTTATATTTAAGATTTAAAATGTTATATTTTGCAGTTACCGGTACATTTAAGGCTGACAATACTATCACAAGCTTTCAAGTGCCGCCCCCAAACATGTGCAGGGAAGTTCGGCTCTGGTGGCAGTTGGTGTTGCTCCACTATTTGAATTTTGGACTGTGCTTCAGATTCACATCTGGAGCCACCCCTGGCAAGGAAGTGCAGGAGCAGAGCATGTTGTCCCTACTAAAATAGGCCATTTGGAGGGTATGATTCAATTTTTTACTACTAATTCCTCTTTAGGCCCTTAGGGGTATATATACTAAAGTACAGGTTATATAGAAGTAGAGATGTTGCCCATAACAATCAAACAGATTGTAGGTATTATGGGGTAGATTTATTAAGCTCGAGAAGTGATAAATTGTCTGTTTTTTATCACCGTCCAATCAGCTCCTACCTGTCATTTTTCAAACCAAGCCTGTAACTTCACAGTTAGGAGCTGATTGGCCGGTGATAAAAGCCAGAGACTTTATCACTTCACCGAGCTTAATAAATCTGCCCCTATGTTCTAAAAGGTGCTAGATAAATGCTAAGTAAAATCTGATTGGTTGCTAGGGGCAACATCTCCATTTGCAAAAGCTCACTCTTTAATAAATAGTTCTATTGGAGATGGAATGTTGCCCATAGCAACGAATCAGATTCCATTTATTATCTTCTAGAAGCTGCTAAATAAATAAGAAGCAGAATCTGATTGGTTGCTATGGGCAACATCAGATCTCCGTTTCCATTGTCTTTTGTTAAGTCGATTCTCTGCATTTCATCATTCCAATTCATAGCTATGTATCATTGAATATAGTATACAGTAAAGTCATATAGTTTCATGGCGTGGACATTTTAATCATCTGTTCCCCGAACAAAAAAATATCTGAGGAATGGGCATTGTTTGCTACCGCTGTGTAGTGAGAAGCAATAAGCTGCCAAACAATGGTGAAGAATGTACAGGGCAGCTATAACAGGAAAGCCCTGGAGAGAAATCTATTGCTCTAAGGGCTGTGACTGTGTTATTGTAGTTAGGAAATACAGCATCCCCCAGAGGTGCCCGTTGCCTGCCAGGTACTAATATATTGATTCAGGCTAACCAGAAGTGGTGTTTTGTACATATTGTGTCATATGCAGAATGTTGGTGTTTGTGTGTCTGATATTGTAACTTCATCTGCAAAAAAACTATATTGGTCAAAAGTACAAGGCAATATATGACAAATGATATTCTGTAGTGTAAAGGAAGATGTTCCACAAATGGTGGTATTACAATATATGTATATGTATGTAGTCAGAGCCTGTAAATATAATTATATGGTTTATCTGTATGGTGCTTTTCTCTGAAGATGACACAAAGCACTTTTCAGCCATTAAACAGTGTGATGAGTACTCAATATGTATAATCCTCATCAGTCTCTGTGCCATTGGTTCATTATTGTATAAGCCAATTGACCTACCGGCATGCTTGTCTTCTGTGAGAAGAAAGTAGAATATCCGGTACTTGTTTCCTAGCACGACGCCAGCGATTTTAATTGCATTGATCGGGACCTAAAAAATCGTGTCGATCGCAAAGCATGCAACCAAATCGCATGTGATGCGATTGACGCGATTTTTACATTGGAATCAATGTAAAATGGTCCCTGAGACCCATTTTTACATTGGGACCAATGTGAAATACACGTACACCCCAATTTTTATTGCATACACCCCCGTATGGGTGAAATCCCCCCCCCCCCATTGTTAATGCCACCCCAGTATTGATGCCAACCCATAGCGTGGCGAGCGCAGCGAGCCCGCGAGGGGCGGCGTTACGCATCCTCTGACCTTTTCATACCCCCACTATCCACGTCGGCGTGTGGTTGATTTGATAAAGTGTGGTGAGCGCAGCGAGCCCCGCGCATTACTTCACAGGTCCGTTTGCCACACTTTGGGCTCGGTGGCTCACTGCGCTCGCCACACTATATAAGATCAACTCCACGCCGACGTGGATAGTGGGGGTATGAAAAGGTCAGAGGACACGTACCGCCGCCCCTCGCGGGCCCCCTGCGCTCGCCACGCTTCGGGTTGGCATCAATAGTGGGGTGGCGTTAACAATGGGGGGCCATTTCCCATACAAATTACCCATAAGGGTGGGTATACAATAAAAAATTGGGTCCATTTGGACATTTAACATTGTTCTCTATGTAAAATTGCATTGATCGCATCGCTTGCCATTATAATGGCATGCGATGGACGCGATCAACGTGATTTCATCCTTGTTGGCAATAAAGGCTCTTAATTGACAGAAAATAGCATCCATCGCATACCTTAAGTTACCTTAACTTAAGGTATGCAATTAACCACGCTGTGCTAGGAAACAAGTACCGAATATCCTAATGATACCAACACAAACAGGAGAACATAAAAACTCCACACTAACACAGGTTGGCACTATGAACAGCAATGCAGACCAGTATGCGACAGGTGAGTGTACTGTAATTGTGCTGGACAACAATCATTAGGGTGCCACTGTATAAACTGCTTCTAGAGTCATCACAATCAGTTTTATGTTTTCTTTTTATTTTTCAGTGCTCTGTAGAGATGTGTCCGACTCCTCATTCACAAACGGTTTTGCTCCATATGGTGCCATACATATGGCACGGCACGTCTGTGTACTTATGCAAGAATTTAACAAACATTTACAAGCCCAAATTGAAATGGTTTTACATATTGCTATTACATATTGCACAAAATGGGATGTACTCAATGTAGATGGCGAGGGGGTTTAAACAGCGGAGAGGTTTAAATGGCGGGGATTACCAAAAACAAGCAATCCCTGCTGTTTAACCCCCGTGCTGGCCGCTCATCCTATTAAACACGCTGGGGAAAATCTGCTGAATTTAGCTGCAAGCCTTCGCTGTTTTAGCAGCCGCACACGCCGTTACCCCCTCACTCCAAAAACCTAGCAAGTGGGGAAACGGCGTGTACTGGGGGGTCAGTTGAATACTGACCCTGCAAGCTTTGACAGCAAGCAGGCAGCTTTGCTCTCTGTCACAGCTCACAAAAAGCATTATATACACCCCACTGTTTTGGAATAAATGCAACACTGCGTGGCTTGATGCATTGCTCTTATGTATCTGTCATCAGACATTTTTACCAGAGGAGGCTTCAAACGCAGTGCAATTCATAATTTAAATAGTGGAGGCACAGCAAATGCCACCAACTGCCATTCCAAACTGGCTCACTGGCAGTTGGTGTTGCTCCTCTATTTGAATTTTGGACTGTGCTGCAGACCCAGCTCTGGAGCAGCAACTGCTTTTTACTGAGGTTAGCATAAACATCACACACAGCAAGTGTATATAATGTCAGTCAGAGTATCCAGGTTACTCATTCATTGTACTACTGTCAGATTAGTGATGTGAACAAAATGCATATTCTGTACATAAATATATGGGGTGAGATTTAATAGGATGAGAGATTCAGAAAGTGAGAGATTTGGTGAGAAATCTCCAGGTTTTTTAAAGCGGCAATCATGTAAACTGCAAAATCAAACTGGTTTTGCAGTGTAAATGATTGCCGCTTTAAAAAAACTGGAGATTTCTCACCAAATCTCTCACTTTCTGAATCTCTCATCCTATTAAATCTCACCCATGGTGTGACTTTGGAGGTTATTCTGGTTGGTGCGTAAATTTCCGAATTATTTCGTAGCGCCACGCTGTGCGGACGCTGTGCGGACACATTGCTAGCAGTGTAAATGTGTGTAGAAAATGCTGCCGTGCTTTCAGCATAGATTTGTGTGTTTTGTAATGGTCCATTTAAGCTGCAATGGTTCCAACTGAAGCAATGACAAGAGTGTAATTAACGAGTAATGAGTAGAGGAGTGGATTGTATTGTGTTCAGCTGACATTGGTTCAGGTGCGGGCGTACTAATTGGGCGTTCCGAATGCCTAGCGCATGACCGAGTGTTGTCCGCAAAGCAATACTTGCTTATGGAGACCGCATATTTTCTGCCTTTTGGTTCGTTTGCAGTAGGTGTTCAGTCCGAATGCACGCCTACCAGAATTAGTGCACTCCCTTGTGTACGCCCATGTTTACGCCCAGTTTAGCCCACTTTGAAACGACGCCCCTGTGTACTTCCGAATGACGCCCATATAACGCCCATATTTCCTGAGTGAATGCGGTGCACTTTTCTGTACGGTATTAGTGAGAACGAGTACGGAGACCGTGCGTGGCACATGCGCATAGCGTTGCCCACGCATGCACAGACGGCTAAAAAACGCCATCCGAAAGTATTCGGAAAATTACGCATCGACCAGAATAAGGCCCCTTGTATCATGCTCAACGTGAATCTTTGGTGCAATTGGAGGATAGGTGCATGTGGCAAGTGTAAATGTTAGTGCATATGGTATTGTGGCAGGGACAGCATAGTTCCACATTAGGTTAAATCGGTACAGCAGTATCTCAGTCAAGAGAGCAGCTGCAGCAGGACCAATTAGTACCAGTTAAGGTTTTTCCTAAAATCTGATTTAAATTACTGTTTGGCTTATTAATAACACCTGTGCTTTGCTGTTAAAGATCTGTTCAGGGCAGGGTGTCAGGTTCCCAATGGCAGTTAGTGGCTGGCAATAGGCTGTGGGTGTGAGGACTAGACTATGCTAAGGACCTCTGGATTGTCTTTTGTAAATCTGCTATGCTGTGATCTAATCTGTGAATTGTCAAGCTGTGGAACCTGTACGCTCTCTACCTGGCACAAAGAAAGAATGGCTTCTTTTATTATCCAGTGCATGCAATCATCCTTTTCATGGAATATATAGTGGTATCTTTCACACAAGTTTCCCAATTGTTATAATATTTATATATATATATATATATATATATATATATATATATATATATATATATATATATATATATATATATACACAATCAGGTAGAAATATAGCGGCACTGGAAGACTTTTCAAATTTCTTTATTGCTGACGTGCAAACATACACAATGTCCCGACGTTTCGGGGATCAACCGTCCCCTTCTTCAAGGTGTGTGAACACACCTTGAAGAAGGGGACGGTTGATCCCCGAAACGTCGGGACATTGTGTATGTTTGCACGTCAGCAATAAAGAAATTTGAAAAGTCTTCCAGTGCCGCTATACTTCTACCTGATTGTATTCATATTCCAATAGAAGGCACGGAAGCAGCTGCAGTACTAGCAGGAGTGCCGGACCGTCTACAAGTATATATATATATATATATATATATATATATATATATTTATACACACTGTACACGTTGATAAAGGGGCCACCAGACCCCGAAATGTTGGTTCACATTAAATTTGCTATATCAAAGCTGTGGAGTGCCGGTGTCTGTCTACAAAATGACCGGTATAAATATATTGAGTGAATAGTGCAAAATAGCGCTCTACCTAAAGTAAGTTCAGTAACCAGGTTAAATAATGATACAATAATTAAATAACACTCCAAAAATTATTGTGGCAGCAAAAACTCTCAACAGTGCTTCTCTTTTCAAGAAATGTTCATCAGTAGTAGAGGATCTGTGCCTTCAGTGTTATATGTCATGTGTCCTTATAGGGTTTGTTAGAAATGTGTACCGTATAATGGAATTAAGTAGATATATCACAACTTCATAGCTCCTCCAGTGCGTTTCTTGGGGACCCTTCCGCTCATATACAAACTTTTTTCCACGTTTTTTCTTTGCTGAACCTCCATTGTAAATGAGTAGAATGGTCCCCAAGAGATGCACTGGAGGAGCTATGAAGTAAAGAAATCTTGATATACCTACTTAATTCCATTATACGGTACACATTTCTAACAAACCCTATAAGGACACATGACCTATAACACTGAAGGCACAGATCCTCTACTACTGATGAACATTTCTTGAAAAGAGAAGCACTGTTGAGAGTTTTTGCTGCCACAATAATTTTTGGAGTGTTATTTAATTATTGTGTGTATGTATATATTTGCACAGCGAAGATCTACTGTAGGTCCTTTAATATTGTGGGTTTTTTTTATTATTCAATATTCTGACAAGACTAGAACAAACTTGTATGGGTCAGAGAACACATTTGTATGTAGTACATAGATGAGCAAAAACTTAAATTTAAGCCATTTATTTCTAAGGGAAAGAAGTTACATTTGTATTATAATGATTACTGCAGTAGTTTCAGTGGCGTAACTACTGTAATGCAGCCCCAGCAGCTGCTTGGGGGAGCAAGCAGCAGTGGGGTCTGTGTGGGCGCCAGCACCCACTCGATGCACCAACATGCTGCTGCCTGCCGCTGCCCACTAACTGAGCACTGGAGGCGAGTCAGCCACAGCGTGGGTGCGGCCATGGCAGAGATGACAAATCCCTCCCACTGATTAAATTGACTGTACACATAGCCAGCTATTGGCTACTGTGTACAGGATGGGCAGACGGATGGGCATGCTAGGGCAGCCTGGGATGCCCTAGCATGCGTCAGAGCCAAGGGAAGCAGCAGTGTCTGCTGGTTTTCCTTCCTCTCTCCTGCTTCAGCTTCTCTGTTATGCGTGTGACATCAGCACATCATACGCTGGGGAAACACACGCTGGAGAGGAGTCTAGTGGGGGGGGGGGGGCACCACAAACTTTTTGGCAGGGGGGAGCAAAATTTATAGTTACGCCACTGAGAAGTTTAATTCTTTAACTCTCTTTAACTCTTAAATATAGTGCTGAGTTTACATTTTCCTGGGAGAAACCATGAGCTAAAGAATATTGGGGCAGACTGGATGGTTCTTATCTGCCATCCAATTCTATGTAAAATTGCTGTGTGGAAACAATATGGGAATAAGGCTAAATAAAATAGTAGAATAATGTTTGGGAATGAGCCATAAGAGCATATTATCCAGCAGGCAAAGTGCGTCATTGAGATGATTGGACGGAAGATCCTCCAAGCATACAGTATGCTTTTAGGAAGACATTTGTGATAGCTAAAACACAGCAAAGGGCTACACGCACATTTTGACTCCCATGACACACGCCTACCATATAATTATGCTGCACTCACAAGACAGAAATGTCACTATCTACCAGTGTAAGTGCTATTTCATCAGAACGACTGTCTTAGCCTTCTGCTATCTGTTATGAATGATCCATTAGAATTATGCTGATGTCATTGAATCCTTAGCTGTTATTGTGAGGGTCAAGTGAATATACAGACTGATGGCAATTACCCTAGAAGGGTTTCCAAAGGCACAGGCTTATCTTACCATGTACAGTTGAATGGTAGTAAAGTGAACAAATGACATGCTTCACCACTTACTCTCAGAAGTAAAACAAACTTTTCCTATTAAAAGTAAAGTCGCAGAGTTTGTGCAGTCCATGAGTAAAAGTAACTATGAACTGTACAACCACCTACTAAAGAATAAAAAGTGGTGCTGAGGATGTTGTTCAGCTGCATTGTTTAATAAGCTCAGCAATGCACTGCACTTGCCATAGGTATTTGCAGCACAGTTCATTAGCTCATGCATCATACTGTCCTTGCCTGCTCACAGGGTGCCTTCAGAGTTTAATGAGAGCCAATGATGGCTCTTTCGGGGGTCCCCTTACAGATTATACCATTATGTAATTTTACCAACTACCCGGAAATTGTAATGTGAATCTGTGTATGGTTTTTGTACTTTAAGTTGTTCAATATTATTTTGACTCATTGTTGCAGGGCCCCCATAAGATGCGGGGCCCATAGACCAGTGCATTCTCTTCCTATTTGGTAACCCGGTACTGATCAGAGAGCACACAGGAATGGAAGTTAGCCTTCTTCAGTTTATTCTGAACTGACTCAAAAGGATGCTGATTCTCCTGCCTGTTGCATCATCTAAATATTCCACAAACAACTACTAGTATAGTGGTTCCCAAACTTTTTTGAATCACGGCACCTGGGGTATCAGAATTTTTTTCATGGCACAATAAGCACATCATTTTTTTACAGAATTTCAGAAAAAATATTAAATTAAAGAATTTACACTTATATGTCATCCTTAGTCCATCTTGTGGTGAAGAACATGATTAATTTCTGTTTATCCACATATTTCATAATTGGAAGTCACGCTCACTAATTTTCCTTATTACATTGACCATAATAATTGGAATTGGTCCTGGACCACCAACCCAGGGCACCCCTGCAAGTACTTGACGACACTCCTGGAAACATGCATTACCAATAACAAATGTGATATATACAGTACACACAGCACTAGAATCCAGTTTATGAGACTAAATATACTGTAAATTCTCCTTTCTCTTGCTATTATAAGTTTGGTCTCAGGTTTGTGGGCTATAGATTGTTAGAACAAGTGAAGGTTGATTTTGGCCACTGGTAGAGTGCAAGTGGATTTAAACACTTTTTTTTACTTCTGAGGAGTTATGACCAGTAATGAAATGCATTAGTGTTACTGTATGTTCCTTGGTAGCATCGCCACCTTGAGACCATGAAGACCTTATTTTCCATTAGTATAGCATGTGAGGGTGGCGCAGTGGAAGGCTTCCTCCCTGCGCCGCATACTCACTGTGACCCGTCATTTCCTCTGCATCACGTGATGTCACAACCCTCCCACCCGCCTCCTCTGCTGCAAAGGTCTCTCTCTTGGCGCAAAGTCCCAGGCCAGTGGCAGTTAAAGGTTCAGGAGCTTCCTGACAGCATCTGCCTCAACATACTTTTATTCAAATGGATTGTAAGCCTAGAGCAGTGTCAGATGTAGTGTACATCCAAAGTCCCCCACACTGCGCTCATATTGGCCAGGCCTGCACACTCTACCACTACCTGGCCAGCAGCAGCAGGGCAAAGCAGTGCCATGATTTGTGAGCAGAAAGGGGGCAGGGTCTAAAATATGCACCATCGCTAGATTTTAGGTTAAATATGCTATAATCAGTGAGAATGAGCAAAATATGCAAATACCTATGCAAATATGCAAATGCATATAATCCTGTCTCTACCCATTACAAAGATACCCTCTGTCCTTCAATTTTGATCCTAAGGGCCCCATTTATTCCATTGGACAATGACCTGAACATGCAATTGAGAACAAAGCTACAGTATTGGCTATGTGCACACCTCCTTCTACAATGGAATATTTGGATGAGCACAGGAAGTTATTTATAAGGTACCAACTACTTATATAAAGATTCAAATATATAGTCTATGTTCAATCACATCGTGGAATTCTATGTGTATCTCTGGCAATTATTTTCTCTGTTTTGCTACTTTACATTCATATTTCCTACACCATTTGCGTGTTGCGCTTTACAATTAACATTTTCCATTTAACATTTTCCCTTTCACTTTACAAAATGTAGGTACTGTAGGTATAATTATCTGGGTATGAAATAGCGTGCTTTCCACATTGCCATAAGAAAAAACAATTTAAGTTTCCAAATATTTCCACATGACCTTTGCAGAAAGCAATGAATTGTATTTTAATAATTTTGGAAGATTTGGAAGGCAACATGTGTGGAATCTTATTCTTAGGCAGTGAGTATAAATGATTCTCTACTACATTTGCTCTCTGAGAACAGCGTCATCAGGAAATGGGCCAACAAGAGGTGATTATCCAGATTGGATCATATGATGTGTCACTCTACTGTACTTAAAATCACTTTCTACTTTGGTATACCTGTTATCCACTAGCAGTTTGGAAGGTGCAGTGGTTTAGATTTAATAATAATAATAAGAAATGTAAGTTTACATAAACTGTGCACAGTGCTGTCTTTCTTATTGGGCTTAATGGGCAGTTGCCCAGGGGGCCAAATGATTCTACGGGCCCACCCCAATGGGGAGGATGGCACTGTCCCAGGAAGCTGTGGCGGCGGGTGGCAGGCAGCATGGTTCGAGCAGCGGCAGTTGGAAGCTTGTAGCGCTGCGCTATTTGCCGGGGCGGGTGGGAAGCTGGTTTTTAAAAGATTGGCTGGATGCTGATTGGCTGAATTTTCTCAGCCAATCAGTGTCCGGACAGTCTTTTCAAAATCAGCAATGCTTCCCGCCGCCTGGAAAATAGAGCTACAGTACAGGATCCCAGCCGCTGGTCCCCATTTCCCATTGTGGGGTCTGGGCAGCAGCGGCTGGATGCTTGTAGTGCTATTTGCCATGTGGTGGGAAGCACTGCTGATTTTAAAAAGATTGTAACATAGGGGGTTATTTTGGTTCACTCTTTCTGACTAATTCCTTCTTAGATGGACAAAACCATGTGCACTGCAGGGGGGCATATGTAAAATGTGCAGAGAGTATTAGATGTGGGTGAGTTATTTTGTTTCTGTGCAGGAAAAATACTGACTGCTTTATTTTTACACTGCAATATAGATCTCACTTTGAAGTACAACCCCACCCAAATCTAATTCTATCTGCATGTTATATCTGCCCCACCTGCAGTGCTCATGGTTTTGTACATCTAAGAAGGAACTTGTCAGAAAGAGTGAATCAAAATAACCCCCATAGTAACATAGTAATTAAGGCTGAAAAAAGACGTTAGTCCATCGAGTTCAACCTATCTACAAATGAAGCTAGCTTCATCTTTGCATCACCAGCCACCGGTTCCCGCCAGGGGTCGTGCACGCACGAGATGCCCACTCGCCAAGTGGCAACAGAGCTTGCCCCGGGTCTCCACCGCCTCCACCGCTGCCGGTCCCCCTCGCCGTCCCGCCCCCCTAACCCTGCCTGTCTCCCTGAAGCGGAGACGGGCAGGATGCTGCTGTCCCGCCGACGGAGGATTGGGATGCGCGTGCTCGTGAGATGCACGCACTTCCCAGTTCAGTGTAGCCCCTGTCCGCCGGCGCTTGCCAGAGGGGAGGCTCTGGCAAGCCCCGGCCAAAGATGACAGGGGCTACATCTGTAACTTGTAACTAATGACTATGGCAAAAAATGCATCCAGTTTTGATTTTTAATTCATTTACAATAGTTGCTGTAATCACCCCCACCGGCAATGAGTTTCAGAATTTTACTGATCTAATGGTGAAGAATCCTCTTCTTAATTCAGTACGGAATTTATTTTCCTCGAGCCTCAGTACATGCCCGCGTGTCCGAAGTATAGGCCTGTTAATGAACAAATCATCTCCCAGTTGTCCGGACTCTGGTTGGCTGAATTCTCTCAGCAAATCAGCGTGCGGACAGTCTTTTCAAAATCAGCAGCGCTTCCTGCCCGGCAAAGAGAGCAGTGCTACAAGCTCCCAGCCACTACTCCCTGGACCCTGCTGCTAAGACCCCGCTGCTAGAGTGGTGGTAACTGGCAAATTAATTGTGAAGTTCAGAAAATATCTCAAGAGTTTAATAAACTTGCCTAAAGATGTGAGGCTCAGCAATCTTTAAGGATGTTATTCCTGTTATATTTATCACTCACAACTAAGCATCAGAAGATGACTGTAGGCAATATATGTGAAAATATATACATTTAATTTTCATATTTTCATTTTAAAATGTAAATAATAAAAACTGTATGAATATGTTATAGATAAAAATGTAACACTATGAAAACTTAGTTTGAAAGTATTTCTCTGCTGCATCTTCTAATGTACTGTACAACAAAATACAGTATCAAATAGTCAAAAAAATTATATAGCTTTAATTTTGCTAAATAAAATTCTGATTTTTCTAAATATATTGTATATTGTTTGCTATTATATATACACATTGATACGGAATAAATCAGTGCCAAATCCTAATTATAATAACCTGCAATATGTATAATCGCAGTTACCTGGTAAGTCCATTGCAGTTGGTTCCTGTAGATGTAGTCTCTGCTAGAGTCCGTTAAGTGATGACAACATTCATTAAAATGTAAAATACTGTAATCATTTGTTTGATTCTTTCGGTACTCTCAGTATAGTCATTACTCAGTGGGTGTCAGCCAAAGTGACCACACCTTGGTGTCACCCAAAGTGTGACAACAATGTGCCTGTAATGAAGAGAACCCATCTCCAGGGGCATCCTGAGATGTTGGATATGTTTGAGTGACGCAAATGGTGGTCTCAGCAAGGACATGCCCCCTTTCCATGAGGCCATGCCAACTTTTGGATGGCTAGGCCTCTTGATGCTCTAATGGAGACTCCTCCAATAAAAGCAGAGTGCAAGAAAAAAAAGTCTTCCCTGTTCATGGTTGTAAGGTGCATGAGAAGTGATTAAAACAAAAGCACCTTTTGGCCGTCCACGATATTTGAATGCTATTCTAAATATCTAAATACATGGCTTAGAAAACCGAAATATTCTTTTTTTCTGCAACAGCTCAATGACAAATTGCAAAAAACAAAGGTCATGTGTTGATGAAATTCAATTACTGTATAATACAGAGACTAAGGGGCAGATTCAGACCAGCACTGGTCCAAATTTGGCCCCGTTTTCGATGGTGGGGGGTCTGCACATCCGCGTTTATGAGCATGTGCACACCCCTGTGCGAAAACCTCCAGCGGATATCATACTCGCTGTAGCATTCGCACAGGCAGGGGAGGGAGGGGGGCAGATTGGGGTGGCATCAGTGGAATGCCCAGCATCTTATTGGTGTCGCCATGGGAACACAGGCATGGTGTTGCCTGCTCGGGGTGGGTGGATATTATATTTTTCAATATTTTGCATATCATAGTGGCATTTATTATTATTTACATCTTATACACATTGGTCCTTTTTTTGGTCTGTTAACAAGGCAGATATTTTGGTACTCTTTACCTAGCACGGCGCCCACGATGTCCATCGCGGTCATCGGGTGTAAAAAATCGCGATTTCCCATAGGGATCAATGTTAAATTTTTCAATGGACGCGATTTTTCAGTTCAATGCCTCAATGCCCGCGATTTTGCCATAGGAAACAATGTTAAATGGGCCACAGAGCCCAAATAGGCACCCTTAGCAGTGAAATGTTCCCCACAATTGTTAACGACACCCCACGATCCACGTGAACCCGAAGCATGGCGAGCGCAGCGGTACGCGTCCTCCGACCTTTTCATACCCCCACTATCCACGTTGGCGTGGAGTTGAGAATAGAATAGTGTGGCGAGCGCAGTGAGCCACCGAGCCCGAAGCGTGGAGAGCGCAGCGAGCCCCGCGAGGGGACGCGGATACCTTCACTGGTAAACGCGGCCCTACGCGGGCTTCACAGGTATCCGCGTCCCCTCGCCACGCTTCGGGCTCGGTGGCTCGCTGCGCTCGCCACACTATTCTATTCTCAATTCCACGCCGATGTGGATAGTGGGGGTATGAAAAGGTCGGAGGACGCGTACCGCCGCCCCTCGCGGGCTCGCTGCGCTCGCCACGCTTAACAATTGTGGGGGACATTTCACTGATAAGGGTGCCTATTTGGGCTCTGTGGCCCATTTAACATTGTTTCCTATGGCAAAATCGCGGGCATTGAGGCATTGAACTGAAAAATCGGGTCCATTGAAAAATTTAACATTGATCCCTATAAGAAATCGCGGGCATCGCGTCGGTCGCGTCGCACCCGTTACTTTAGTGCATGCGATGGACGCGATGCCCGCGATGGGCGCCGTCCTAGGTAAAGAGTACCAATATTTTTGCTTTGCACATTTCGTGCTTGCGCTGGGTGCGTGTGTCCATGGCAAACAAACTGTTCGTTGGGTGCACGCATTCATCCTTGTGAACGGAGGGCGGAGGCGGTACCATTAGCATATGGAAAAGCCCAGTGTTTTATGGGTGTTCCCATGAGAATGCTGGACGTTCTTGTGCTAGTTCGCCTATGCCGGATGTCACTGCCCTTCAATTTCCTGCTGAATGTGCATGCAGATCTAAGGCTCTGAGCGACCTTAGATCTGCATGCTCGTTCCACATCATTCGACGGTCGGTGACCATCGAATGATGTGGGTGATGGTGGGCCGGCATACCACCATTCACAAGACGGGATCTGGTTCACTCGCAAGCGTGCGAATTTGCATCCAAGTGAATAAACCAGAAGGTCCATAAGCCTGAAGGTAATTTTATACAATATTTTACTGAATTTATGCATGAAACAAAATTTGAACACATTGAACCATCTGAAAGCAAACGAGTCACTATTTCAGGATTGCTGAAAAAAATAGCGTATTTTGGATTATTCTGTATTTTGCGTTTTGGATATGATATACCGTATGTACAGTACATTTGGTTCTATTGTCTCAGTGAATTATTTCCCAGTCACTATTTTTGATTTGAGCTTCATTAATGAAGTCAGGTGTATAGTGTTTAAAATTTGTTCCAACTGATCATGGTTTCTAAGCCCTGTAAAGATTTGTAGATGTAATGTAAATGTAATGAGGACAGCAAAGCCCAGTAATTCTTTCCTATATGTACAGTGGTATTTCAAGCAAATTTTGTTTCCTGGAGATATTTTGCACTTCAGAATCATTGCCTGAATGTTTTGTATTTCCACTGGGCCACACGTGTGACTATCTAAATTGATCTAAATGATACCAGGCACTGCAAAATCTCCAAAGCACAGAGGAATGTTTTGATAGAAATTGTTGCTGAAGACAGAATAGTTTGTCTATTATGGATGTCTTACAGCTCTCACTTTACAGATTGGTAGCCAGGAAGGATTATTTGCTATTTAACTCTTGCTCTGTAGAATATATCCAAGTGAGAATTTGGAAGTCCAAAAATTCTACCTTTTAAAGATATAACATTTGTCTCAAAATGATTATATGATGAATGTGGTTCATTTATAAAATTGTGCTTTGTTTTGTTTTTAAAACAACTTACAACTTAAGATCTACAGTATTGGTTTTCATAAATAGGATAATAGAGACATTTTAGGCAGCACAGTGGTTGGCAATGATGTTTCACAGAGGGCGGGATGTATCAAGAAGCGGCAGTACATCCCACCGCCCATTGCGCCAATGCTCATCGCATATGTACTAACATATGTGATGAGCAACGCAAAGGGCAGCTCTCCCGATAAGAGCTGCCCTTTGTGTTTCTCTTTGCTGCCTGGACTTCCTAATTTCTAATGGGGAAGTCCCTCTGCACATGCGCAGACACACTGGTGGCTCTGGGGCATGCTAGGAATAGGAGTGTAATATACAATTACTGGTATTTTTCCACCCAGTTTCCCATTGTACAGTGGATCCAGATCCATCTCCACCTCTCCCCATTACATTGCCAACTCTACTTCTGCCTATCTGCCTACTCTCCTGGTTATACTTACTTCAGTTCTCATCCACTGCTTCTCTGGTGGTCTGTCCTATCGGTTTCCCTGATTTCTGTTTGCCAGTACTGTTTTCCCTGGTTTTAACTGTACATGACAGAGATTGGACACACCACCATCGTAGACATAACATATAGATGTTAAGAAGAATAAACTAATAAAGAGTAAAAGAGATGAGTGGATATCCTGTATGTATTAGCCAACTAGATTACATTTTATTACATTTAGTCTTAAAACTTTTTAGAACCATTTGAAACAAAAATTAATATAAAAAAAATAGAAAGGCTTAAGGTTATTTGCAATGTACATTTTGTTAAATGTGTTACTATGTTTGACAGTTTGTAGAGAAAATGGCATTTTATAAAACAATATTGTATTTGTAGAGCTTCAAACTGTGCCAAACATCCATCAATGGAAATCAAGAGCAATTCAGAGAAGCATCCGCTGAAGTGAATGTCATCAAAAATGTATTCTGGGTTGGCATATTCATTCTGAAAAGATTCACTGGAAATCTAGGATTGTTTAGAAATTTCTCTGTCATTTCATTTTCTGCCAATTTTAATGTGAATAACTTAGCAGGAAATACTTAAGAAACAGCTAAACCTATTTAAAATAGAAACTAATTACATTTGAATAAGCAATCAAAGGTTGGTGGTGGTGTCTCTTGGGCACTATGAATGTTAGTCTGGGGACTCATATAAAAATTATTTCAACCGGACCTTTAATTGAATTGTTCATAAAAGAAGAGAATGAGTGTTATAAATATCTGTTTTTTTTTATAGCTTTAAAACCACCACATATTGACAGTTGATTGTTATATGAATCAGCATGATTGCCCAGCAATTATTCACATGGGGCCTAATTGCTTTCTGATCAGTAGTAGTCGTACAGTAAGGGTCTGGTTGAGGTTTGTGGGGGCTCCTGGCAACCAACTTGTAAGGGAAACTGACAATACATTTTATTTTAATTATATATTTGGTGATGTAAATAAAAAATATCATGTGTCAATCCAAGCACTAAAAAAGTGTTCTCATTATACCGCACATAAGGCCACCAGTTCTCATCGTGCATCCCCACTACTTCTCATCTGTGATCTCACACCTTAAAACTTGCAGGATGCAAATGGATCTTAAAAATGAATACCTGATACACTGCACCCATACCACCCATACCATGAATCCTTCTTGTTTCTCTTCCTTGCTCTCCCACTCATCTCAATTTCACCCATTGCCCTGTTACTGCATCATTTGTTGCAACCTGCACCCTTTGCTTGATGGGCCAGGCATAGATGTGATGTGGCTAGGCGTTTCCTCTTCCATGTTTGGGATACTGAGTAAAAAACCCAATCATTCTGTTGTTAATCTCGCATTGTCTACAGTCATACTGGGTAAATAGGTTCTGAGAACCTTATGTCAGTATAGGAATTTTGGGCTGGATGTGCTAAGGCATAAATGCTTTAAGGCCTATACTTTTAGAAGTCCATGCACTGGAGTCCATCGCATAGGGCAATTCTTATCAGAAGAGCTGCCCTTAGTGTTACTAATCACATATGTTAGTACATATGCAACTAGTAAAGGCTCAATGGGTTGTGGGATGTACCGCAAGTAGTCAGTGGCGTAGCTACGAAAATTGCGCCACCCCACTGGGAATTTTTGGCGCCCCCCCCTCAAGAAAAGTTAACACCCCTTGCCTTACCCGCTGCTGGTTGCCGATGCGTCGCTGCCTATGTAACCGGGACACGCATATCTACTCTGCGGTCCCGGTTACATAGCAGGAGCTATAATAGCAGTAGCCGAGCGAGGAGGAGCTCCGGGACCACAGAGTAAATATGTGTGGCCCGGTTACATAGGCAGCGACGCGTCCGCAAGAGGCAAGGGGGAGGTTAACTTTTCTCAGGGTGGGGGCAGCAGTGGAAAAGGCAGGCAGGAGCAGAACGATAGCCCCGCAGACCCCTGGCGCCCACACTTTACTCAGAACCTACCCGCCACTGCCTGGGCTGCGGGACTATTGTTACGCCACTGCAAGTGGTTGGTACATCCCGGCCTTTATGTTACACTGATGTTTTTGTGACATGTAAACTTCTAGGGCCAAATGTAATAGGGTGTGAGAATTAGTAAGTGAGAGATTTTGGGGACCTTTTTCCATAATTGAGAATGAATGCCCCTCTAAAAGAAAAGAATAGATACGCCATTGCCGTCAATCACAAGGATCCTATTTCCATTATATAAAGACGTGGAATCATTTTTAGCAAAGAAAAAGTCATTGTAACAGAAACTCAATGGATTTCCAAAATATCAATTACCCTTTTTATAGCTGTTGTGATAATTAGCACCGATAACGGCTCTGCATGTAATAGAAATATTTTATTTTCTTGCTGAGGGTAAACATTACGCTGGGAAAAAGGTCACAGGAAACTTAACTGTTTAACAAGCACATTTTCATCAAACATTAATTCCTTCCATGTAGGAATTGACTGAATCATGTATCCAGCAGTAATGAGGGACACAAATCAATACATTTCACAAACCATCTGTACACATATAGATAAGAGACCAGTGTTTTTGACCTTTCTCAGCATCAAGACTGAAAAATGGTAGCTGTCATATTCATGATAGTGATGACAAATTGCTCTAAAATGTCTCCGCAGGGCTCAACTTCTCTTCCTCTTGGTATAAAATACACAAAAATAGCACCTTTCCGTGAGCACATGCAGATTCTGTGGTACTGGAATCTTTAATCATAGTACAGCAGGAGCTAAATTATAGCATTAAGTCCACTGCCTGTAAAACACGTGTCAGTCTGATGTTTATGCTTCTTCCCTGTAGATTAGCAATCAATGCTATCACCTTGTCCTATACTCAGTTTACATGTCAGTATTGTGTTTTCATGGGGTTTTCTTTGCATGTCTGTCTGGAATCTTTTCAGTTGTTCAGTATGAGCATAGGACATCCCAATTCAAATTTCTTAATTTTCTTGTATACACTTTGCTGTTTATGATGCATAAAGTTGTACTGTGCAAACCAACAAAAAATATATATATCAAACACCCAGTGGGTGCAAAGGGGTCGGTGATTCCCAATGTCACCAAGAGATTCCATTTGTGTGCCTTTGGTGCAACCTTCCGAAACGGGGACATGGTTTCACTTAAAGGCGGTGCAGCTTTTAGGTAGCCCCTCTGACACTATGGGGGAAGTCTAAAATTAGCTCACTATGGGCGCTTGCGGGCTGCCCCAGGAGACTCATCCAGTACTGCAAGCTCCTTTTCAATGACAGAAGCTAGTGCTGCAGGTCAATGTCCCACTTGAGTACCCAGCTCCTGTCATTGGGGAGGAGTGAGCATTTTTGTATCAACTCCTAGAAGGGGGTGACTAAATTCCCCATGTGATGTCAATGCAAACACTTACAGTATGTCATAGAATTGTACATGGAATTTGATAAAACCGTCTGGTCTGCCCTTTGTCCGTAATACAGATGTGGGATATGTGTATCCTCAACCTTGTGTAGCAGAACAGTGTAGAGAAGAAACATGCAAATGCAGTCTACAGTATGTACAGTCCGAGGGAGTAGACCAAAGCAGAAGCCTTTCAGCAAGGGACATAGGAGGCCTAAACACCAGTGTCCGTGAAGTGCACTGCCGGAACTGTGTGGACAACTGAGGACCACCCACACTGCTGTCAGTGTGTGCCACTATGATGCCACCTGCCGCGATCACTCACGAGGCTTAGTACATCTCACCTACATGCTAACAACAGTCCATGTGTGTAAGGCAGTAAGACATAGGCTCAATATCTGAGTATGTGTGTGCTTGCTGGGTGCAAGTCTGGGGGCAGCACCATCCATAATCTCATGCTCAGTAGGCAGGGCAGCTATTGGCATCAGTCAGTGTTTCCTTCTTCTTGGGTGGAAAAATTGTAGCAAAGTTGAGATGGAGGTGACACACACAGCAATGTGCACTGGATGGAGGAGGGTGGATTGAAGAAAGCCACAGAGAGAAGGGGTGTTACAGATGGCACTGAATGGATATTGGTGGTGTTAGGGTGGGCAATTGATTGGTAAGCTCACCCTTTAATAATTCAGATAAGTCATACTCCTCATAGAATGGCTGTGGGCACCCACTTCAGCAAAATTCTGTATTTGGAGGGGGGGGGGGCGTAGAATAAACATTGCCTTGGGTGCAATGGTCTAATGCAACACCTCTGCTCTCATGATAATGATGATGCTGTGAAGGATTCAGTATTAAATCCCGGCGGTCGGGATCCAGACGTTCAAAATCCCGACGCCGGAATCCCGACCGACGAAATCCCGACAAGGGGGGACGTGGATCGCTGCGCTCGCCACGCAATGGCCCCGGTGCCTCGCTACGCTCGGCACACTAATTTATTCTCCCTCTGAGGGCGTCGTGGACACCCACGGAGGGAGAAAGTGTCGGGATTTTGGTGGTCGGGATTCCGGTGTCGGGATTTTGAACGCCGGGATCCTGACCGCCGGGATTTACACTGCATCCCGCTGTGAATACTACTCAACCACTAATGTTCTTCTAAACTGCGATGACCATGTCACATTTCAATGCAATCCCAAATGCAGGCAAGGGGTGGTATGCACCTCCTCCTACAATTGCTTTGCTTAAGGATAGCATATGATAAACTTCGAACATCTTCGAACATCTTTTCATATGCCCCAATGTACCATAGCTCCTTATTAGAATTGCAAGATTCGCCCTGGTCATAGATTTACTGCTGTTTATTTAAACAAATTAGAGTGTAGCTATAAGAGATAATGGATATTACTAGCCCCGCTTAATTATTTCTTTTAAAATAGCTCAAATTGCTTTCAGTCACTTGGCTGATGCTAATGAGTGTTAATCATTTCATACACTTCAATCACTTGTATGTATATATATTGCATCTAGTTGCATACAGATATATATGTATAATGCATAATAGGGAACATTCTACATAAGACACATCAATCTAACACCTGATTTAGTGTAGCTTAGAGGGAAAGTCCTGAAATTTCTATTCACATAACCTGACAGCTGCATGCAATTCTACAGGAAGAAATTACAAAACTGTTGCAATAAAATCATTATCCCTTCAAGTGGCTGTGAAGAGACAAATGATACGCACTTTACATATCGCTGTTTATCAGCAACAATTTTGACCGCTAATCCATATAGTCATCTGATATGGAAAAAATTCATCTTGTACCTTTTTTCCAGGATGATGAGGAGCTGGTATTATGGGGGCAATTCAGATCGATGGTGTGGGTTTGCACATGTGCATGCACAAATATGCACACCTTTAGCGAGTTTCACACTCCCTGAGGCATTCGCAAAAAGATGGTTGGGCATGAGGTGGATGAAGGGGACCATCGAGCATTTTATGGTCGTGCTCCCAAAAACAGTGACCACGTCCTCGGGGCGGATGGCTGACGTCAGCACCCACTCCCAATTTGTCAGAAAGCGGCCATATGAAAAGTAAATCTAGACTTACTTTTCATTACGAAGAGAGTAAAAATCATTTGATGGTGACGAGCGACCATCAAATAAATTCTCCTCTGTGCGGCCACATGCTAGCGGATGCGAAACATCAGCTCACATCGTGTTGCAGGGATTTGCATGGTGTGTTTGGTGGGGCAGCGCTTGCTAGGCAGTGAATATACGCTGCCTAGTGAGCAGGTCTGAATCAGGCCCTACGTTTAATACCTTTGTATGACACAGTATTGTGTTTGGATCCATTCTTTCTCCATTGCCTAACCCAGGCCTGGCCAACCTGTGGCTCTCCAGCTGTTGTAAAACGACACATCCCAGCATGCCCTGCAACAGTTTTAGCATTTTCTAACAACAATACTGTGGCAGGGCATGCTGCATACCTCCCAACTTTGTGAATTTCAGAATAGGGACACTCGCGAGCGCCCGAAAAGGGGTGTGGCGTATGTAAATGAGGACACAGCATATGCAAATTAGCCACGCCTCTGTTTTCACCCGCAAATAGACGCTGTGCGCATGCCCACAGTGTCTATTCTGTCAGATTGGGGGGGACTCCCAACTCCCCCCCCCCCCCCCCCCCCCGCAGCAGGACACTGCCGGCCGTGGGAGGGATGCGGGAATGTCCCCAAAAAACGGGAAGTTTCCGCGTTTAGCGGGACAGTTGGGAGGTATGCATGCTGTATTGTGTAGTTTCACAACAGCTGTAGAGCCACACGTTGGCTGGGCCTGGCCTAACCATTAGAGCCTGCAGTTCCAATGGTTTTCAAGATGTGGTTTTAAATGCTTCCAGAAGGAACTACCCCCTCTGAGGTGATCCGTAGTCCCAGGTGCTAGGGGGAGGGGGAATGTTTGCATACATTTTATAGTGGGAGAAGGAGGGGCCAGCATATTTGGAATGCTGCAATATCACAATAATGCAAATAACAATGTATGAATGTTATATTGAACTATTATGACAAACAAGAAACACTTGCCTATTTTCAGTTTGTCCATAATGTTTATATATAAAATGATTTTTTTAGTTTTTTCTCATGCACAATTTAAATTCACGGCGTTTGATTATACCTGTAGACAATTGCGTATATTATTTGGGACACACAAAGTAGCGCCGTGCCGCGTCTTCCATTTTTTCCTTCACTCTTGATGTCATTTAGCCGCAGTACTAAATTCTAGTTACACGAAGTTCTCTGAAATTGTTCTTGAATAAAATCTAAATGAACAAACTCAAACCGAGAGAATTCCAGAGGAAGCAATGAATACTTTCTACTTATTATATTCTACATTACACTGACTGCTTCATATAACTGGATTTTATTTCATTTCAAAATAAAATGAAAAATTCCAATGTCTTCTCTGCTTCTCTTCCTCCTGATATTGGAACTGTATTTAATTATACAAGGTCACATCTGAAGCGATAAAGTTCCCTTTTGTAAAGAATGAAAATGAACCTTTTTCTATATCACTACTTTCTCCAGAAATGAATTCTTTATTACCCTGAGATTATACGATATTACCCTGAAGTGACAAGATACGTCTTATTTCCTGCCTAGTGCAGGCCTGGAATTAACAAGGATTATAAAAAAAAAAAAAAAAATAGAAAGAAAGGAATGGATGGCTTTCAGAATTGGATGCTACAAAGAGCGCACTTCTTCAATATTCACTCTTAATAATTGTCAAAACCTGTCCAGGAAATGGAGCAGTAAATGTGCAGACTGCATTTAGAGTTGTGGCCTCATCTTTATGAGGTGACATAAAAATATGACAAATTAAAATATCAGTTAAGGGTGTGAGAAAGCTTCTATGGTCATGCTAATGCTGCTGGTTTTGGACCAACTGCTACAGATTCTAAAATGTTTAAGTCTTTCAAAATCTTAATAAAACTCTAATCTACTAAAAAATAAAGATTTGACATATTTAATAATGTTTACTTTCTCCCCCCAACCCCTATTTTATGCATTATTCTTTGCTGGCCGGTAAATTGTTTCTCCAGACAGTGGGATAGTTGTATCAAGAGTTTAGGCTAGATGTACTGAGCTTGAAAAGTGATAAAATGGAGAGTGAAAAAGTACCAGCCAATCAGCTCCTAACTCCACTGACATGTTACAGGCTGTGTTTTAAAAATGAAAGTTAGGAGTTCATTGGCTGGTACTTTATCGTTCTCCATTTTATCACTTTTCCAGGCTTAGCACATCTCGTCCTTTGAGAGAGATAAAGTACCAATCAATCATTTTCTAGCTATCTTTTTCCAGGCTGTACTCTTCCCCACTTTATCTTTCATTAAGGTTTAAAACATATTTCCCTTTATCTAGAATAATATAGGACCAGATGCACTAAACTTACAAATGTGATAAAATGAAGAGTGATAAATGACCAACAGAGGAGTACCTAGATATTTGTAGGCCCCATAGCAAATGTTTGTAAGGGCCCCCTATTTAGCAACTGATTGTGATAAATGTATGTAAAACATATTACTTAGACAACTATGATGGGCCCCCTTCCGCAGTGGGCCCCATAGCAGCTGCACCCCTTGCACTTATGGTAGTTACGCCATTGATTACCAACCAATCAGCTCCTGCCTGACATTGGTGAAACAAAGCCTGTGACAAGGCAGGTAGAAGTTGATTGGTTGGCTGTTTATCACTCTCC
This sequence comes from Crinia signifera, assembly GCF_055691185.1. Taxonomy (NCBI): domain Eukaryota; kingdom Metazoa; phylum Chordata; class Amphibia; order Anura; family Myobatrachidae; genus Crinia; species Crinia signifera. Next base: position 104,040,072 of record NC_139217.1, on the reverse strand, counting down.
ATTTTATCATTTTTTAAGTTTAGTGCATCTGACCAACATTCTGGTGATACAGGACATGTTACAGGCAGGGATGTTACAATATGCCAGTGATGCTCATTTTAGTAAAAATGAAGGGTCCTATTTCTAGTGGGGAAAAAAGCTATTAGTATTGGTGTCATTGAGAACAAGCAGAAGAAAAATACTGATCGTAATGGGGTGCACTTACACATGCAGTCTGCCCAATTATTTGGAAGAATTAAAAATTAATTACATTTTTTTTTCTGGTATACCACATTGTCCATTGACAATAGGGACTGTTGCTTGGCATCTAACCAGAGCCAGAATGGCCCACAGGGGAAACCCCCCCAATGGGCCCCACTATACGTCAGCCCACCCTCTAGTTTAGGAATCAGATCCCAATCTTTGTGCTTATACATTACACAAATATCACATTATACTATGGTGCTATGTATTTTCAACAGTAGATTGTTGTTATTAGTATTTGCTAAATAAATATTTTTAAAGGAGCTCAGGCCATATACTTAATGGATAGCCAAGCCTCTGTTTTGGCTGGCTACACCCCCTCTAGGTAGCTGACCACGCCCTTAAGCATGAGCCCCTACCACTACATTCCCCACGGTGGGCTCTTCATACCCAGTCCGAAGTTGCTTCTAACTAGAATTGATAACGTTTTGGTAAAGTCAGGACCACTTAAGCAGATACCACATATACCAAAAAAGAACACAAAAATAAAACATGCTGATCCAATGCAGATTAATATTTAGAATCTATCAGCTATAAGACATGATTTATAAATGAGTCTCAGTGTGTGCATGTTTCAGCACATAAGGAAGTAAAGTGTACAACAGAGTTAAAAGCAGAATAAAGCAACAGCTTGAAAGCCGCAGCAGCAGGGAGGAAAAAGAGTAGTCAGGAGTTTGCAGCCACCCTTGTGCATCTGAAGACATGTCAGCGATCCTACTGCTCGCTCGCAGACAGCACTTGTTCCATTCTGGGTGATGAGCCACAGACCTGCCGGGAAGAAAGATGCTATTGAGTAATAAAAATATGACCATCAATAATGTGGTGACCTTCTAGTATAGGAGCTGTAATGGGCAGATAATATATGCACTGTACATTTTAGTGCTAATGCAGTGTCATTAACTATCACCAAAAGGTTAGTGGTAAAGGCAGGCAGCAGGGTATCCCACTGTTATAATTCCTATAAACCTCCATGGAATGTAAAAACTTAAACTACAAAAGAACATGTACAGTATTCTCTTATGCCTCATTGCTGCTGTAACAGTATGCAATGTCCAGTGTATTGGGTAGCTTTGCATAGCCAAACCAACCCGTCAGCCTATTGGACCATAAGGGCTGGTGGAAGTGCCAATACTTCTGATAAAGCTGTGTACACATGGTTCAATTCAGGGTAATTTTCAAGTGACACTATAGAACAGTGTTGGCTGCATTGGATCCTGATGCGCGGCCCCATGTCATCAGGATTGAAGAAGAAATAGACTTGGCAAGCAAGTCTATTTCTGCTTCGATCTGCTAGATCAAAGGCAGTTTAATGCTGCTCAATGCAGCATCCCTTCCTCCCATCCCCAATGCGCCGCCATCCCTCCTTCCCTCCGGGGTAATGCCAGCAACCTGCTGGGTCCCAGCATCCATCGATATTGAATCGGTATTGACGGCTGCCGGGTTGGGCCTTGTGTACATGTTAGATTGTTGCATTGTGCTCTTCGTACATACTATATAGTGCAAAGTTGGCTGTGCTCAGACATGGCTTCCAACAAACATATTGTCACTCAGGTACCAACTGCTGACCAGACCGTAACATTTAGGTTTTCTGCAGATGTATTAAGTTCGCCATAACATTTTTAAAATATGGGGTCCCGCTTCTCCTGAATAACGTGGAGAAGCGGGCACCTGTTATGGGCAAATGTATTAAACGCCCCAGCTGATAAAGAGAGCCGTTATGCCCAGCATTAATGGCTCTCCTTATCGGTGGTCCCGGTGGCCCTGCGCATGCGTACTCTCCCCCGGCCGGCTCTAATGGGCATACACGAGATCTTGCTTTAATCACGTGATCTCCAGCGCAGCACGGAGCCAGCAGCAGGGCAAGCGTTGTGCCCGCAGTGGTGGATAGGACAATGCTAGCCCTGAGCTGGCGAAAGCAGCTGGAGGGCTGTTAATACATCGCCCCGACCGCGCTAATCACTGGGGGGGATTGCAGGGGACAGCCCAGTCAAGCGTAACTCATTAGGTGCACTAGTAATATATTAGGTAAAACGTGATCCTCCCAGTGAACCAGCGTTAAGGGCATTTCTGCCCTTAATGCTGGTTAGTACAGATGGAGCTCCCCTGTTTTTTGGCCGGGGATCGCCAGCATGCTTGTGCTGGCGATCACCAGCACAGAGGCGCTCCATCTCACACGCACGCGCGTCCCAGTTTCCGGACAGGGCCGCTGCAGGTCCCTGCCCGTCTCCACTTTAGGGAGACAGGCAGGTATAGGGGGGAGGGCGGGGTGGAGAGGGGCACAAAATGCTCACAAAATGTAGCTTCGTAATGCTCACAGTAGGGTCCCAACAAAATTGAAAGTTCCCTGTATTTTTCATCCCATCGGCAAGCATACCAGCTAAGGACGGCTGACATGTAGGTTGCACTACAAAGGTTACTTTGTGGGTGGACAAGGGTCCAATGCATATATAGGAAAACTGACACTTGTGTAGTAGTATGATATACCTTGTATATCATACGTGAAAAACATTCTGCCTGTGGAGGAACCGTTCGAGACTACTATCTGGAGTACACTGGCAGGGTGTGCAATCAGTGGAAGTACACATTGTAGTAATAGGACATAGTGGGGCGGGAGTAAGCTATTAGTAAAAAAACGCACATGGTAAGAACACATTTGCATGTCACCCTTTCATTTTCTGATAAATTTATAAATGTCATTATCTCATATACTAGAAGACTAACTTCTGTAAGGGGGGATGTGAGTGTTTTGCACACTGGCAGACACTACAGAGCAATTAATTTGTTAACATTACTTGTATGTTAGTCCATCATTTTCACATACTGGAAACTAGTATTGTATGATCAGGTACTCATTAATATCCCTTTCATATTGCACTGCAAATGCCGAGTCAAACCCATGATTTGGACACGGGTCCATCCAGTGATGATTAGCCTCCACAGTGACCCAACAAGAAGCCAGGTCACTGACTTCAGAAAGGAGGCGGAGTGGCAGCGCATCATTGGGGGCGGGGGAGGAGGCAGCGTTTGCGGACTCCTCCATATAGTGTGAACAGGACCCGGGTTGCTCAACCCAGGTTACTTGTTTACAGTAATCCAAGTCAGACCCAGGTAAAACCATTCTGTTGACCCGGGTCAGACCTGGGTTATTTGTGCGGTGTGAAAAGGGTATAACCCAATGTTATTGCTGGGTTGACCCTGGGTCGAAGTGCAGTTTCAGAGCACCAAAGTGAATAACCCAGGTCAACCGACCAAGCAATTCAACCCTGTAGCCCTGTGTATATTGGTTCAGTGTGAAAGTTGTGACCCGGGTCGGACCCAGGTTCAAAATCCTGGGTCCGAGCTAGATTTGAGTTGTGAAAGTGGTACAACTGAACTGGTTTGAAATGGAATTCCCTTGTATATAATAATAGTAAAACAATTATATTTTATTTCTTTTTGTGTTTCTAAACAGTAATATATCAAACATTCTGTAGGTTATAGAAAGTTATAGCTAAAACAAAACACGTCTTGTTATTTACTAGTAAGTCCTTCAAAATAATCTCTTATTGAAAACACATATAATCAAGAGACGTCGTTATTTAACATTAACTTTAACTACTATCATAAGTATCAGCTGCAAGTTATATTATTGCAAGCAAAAACCTTGAAGCACAGCACCAGCCATGGAATGACCGAGGAATACAAATGCGACAGTTTGAGTAGTGGAAAGGAGACAGAAAGCAGTTGATATTTCTGGAGGGATAGATATATAGTGGTCCCTGAGCTGTATAAAACGTGGAGAGAAAACAAGTGACAAGGTTTAGAAGAGTAAAAGTAAGACGGGGAGAGACAGGATGATGCTGTTTGTCAGGTCAGAAGGTGATTGCGATTCTGAAAAGTCTACTGGATAGCACAGCTTTACTGGGTATTAGTAACTGACAGGCTCTTCTCACAGTTAGTATTATCCAGACAATATAATAAGTCCCACATGTTCAAAAGTACAGTTAGATTTCCAAAGGGAAATATAAATGGACAGTTTAAATTTTTTTTTATAAAACAGTTAAATGCATCATTATTATTTGAGTATTATTGCACTAACGAGGATGCAAAGCCTCAAATTGCCCTTTTAAAAGTCTTATAAGCACTGGGGTAATTAAGACAGCCTGAAATGGAAGCCATTTATAATGGAGATCTCAGGAGACCTTTGTAGTTTGAGAAATAAAAATCAATGTTAAATCCCCATTTCCATGGTTGCTGGAAATGTTTAAAAGATAGTAAAGTATATAGCATAGAATCTGGGGACCCATTATCTACATTTGATTTAGTGTTGTGGGGCAGATAACTGCATATTAGAGTTTAAAACAAGCAGGTGTTGCAGGGGAGTCCTAATTAGCCCCAGCAGGAATACAGCACATACTGCATTGTAGGCCTGAATATGGTTCATGCTCAAAAGAAAATTCTCTCTCTAATTTATTTATTATTTAAGGTGCGTACACACGGGGGCGATTTTGTATAATATCGCGGGAAATATGGTCGCTAAGCGACCATATTGCCCATGATGGGAGTGTGCACCGGCGATATATCGCCGGGTGCGCGCTCCCGTTTCTACCCCTGTAGTGATCGCTGGTCGCAGGAACATGCTCCTGCGACCAGCTGATTTCCACTGCCGGGCTCCCCCGGCAGTTTCTTTTTCATCAGCGACCATGGCTGAGAAATATATCTCCCCCGTGTGTACGGGGCTTTAGTAACAGTTTCTTATATAGCATATACATATTCCGTAGCACTTTACAGAGTATAGTTGTTCATTCACATCCGTCTCTGCCCCAGTGGAGCTTACAATCTATATTCCCTACCACATGTACACACACACACACACACACACACATTCTAGGGTTAATTTTTTTTGTTGGAAGCCAATTGACCTACCAGTATATTTTTGGATTATGGGAGGAAACCGGAGTACCCGGAGTAAACCCACACAAACACGGGGAGAATATAAAAACTCTGCACAGTTAGAGCCATGGTGGGAATTGAACCCATGACCTCAGCACTGTGAGGCAGTAATGCTAACCATTCCACCATCCGTGCTGCCCCATGGACAAAACCGTGTGCTCTTTCAATGGTGACAGCATTGTGTGCAGTGACAGTAGACATGTCAGCAATTGTTGGCAGGTCCTTCAGTCCGGACCAGATGTCCAAACTTGCTCCTACCTGCCCTGTATCACCACCAGTGGGTCTTGTAGAAAATCTGAGTTGTTTCGTAGCAGCCATAGGTATGGAAGAAAATGAAGGAGGAGCTGTTGCCAGGTCACGTTCCACTTCAGATGAAAATCTCCTGACCAGGAGGTCTTCACACCTCTGTAGTATTGTGTCTGCCAGAAACAGAGACAGAAACAGAGACACAACATACGCTTTAAACTGAGGATAGAGCACGGTTGACAAAATGTATTCCTCTGATTTTAATAGACTGACCATCCTCGTATCCTGGCAAAGCATATGAAGGGCTTTATCCACAAGAGCTACATGCTTTGCGGAATTGCCATGCTTTAGCTCCCCCTTCACTTTCTCCAGTTGATTTTGCAATAGCCTGATCAGGGGAATGACCTGACTGAAGCTGGCAGTGTCGGAATTGACTTCAAGTGGGGCAAGTTCAAATGGCTGGAGAACCTTGCACACCACGGGTATATGTCTCCACTGTGCTTGGGTCAGGTGCATCCCCCTCATTTACCTATGTCATAGGTGGCTGTGTATGATTGAATAGCCTTTTGCTGTTCCTCCATCCTCTGCAGCATATAGAGGGTGGAGTTCCAGCATGTCACATTCTCTTGTTTAAGGTGATGACAGGGCAGGTTCAGGAGGGTTTGCTGGCGCTCCAGTCTTCAGCAAGCAGTGGCAGAATGATGAAGGTATCTCGCTATTTTGTGGGCCACCGCAAGCATCTCCTGCATGCTCCTGTCACTTTTGAGGAAATGCTGCACCACCAAATTTATTGTGTGGGCAAAACATGGCACATGTTGGAAATTGCCCATATGTAATTCCCACAATGTTACTGGCATTGTCTGATACAACTAATCCCCTGGAGAGTCTAAGTGGGGTAAGCCATTGCACAATGATTTCCTTCAGTTTCTCTAAAAGGTTGTCGGCGTTGTGCCTCTTATTGAAACCGGTGATACACAGAGTAGCCTGCTTTAATAGGAGCTGGCATTTTGGAGATGATGCTGCTGCTGTTTAGGTGCACTATTGAGAGTGTCCCTGACACTTCTCTTTCAGACAGTCACAAGGGGTGCTTATGACCGACCTTTGCCATTAGCCAATATAGGAAATATTGGCTAATGGCAAAAGTCGGTCATAAGTGTGCATCAAATTTTTCTTGCTCATGAGCAAAAGAAAAATTCAGTACATTTCTGCATGTCTGAGGTCAAGATTGTCAGCAGCAGGAATGCTGATGTTGGAATACTGACACTGGTCAGAAGATTGGTGTCAGGATCCCAATGTCAGCTCAAGAACCTGACTATCGGCACCCCAATTGTTAGTATGGAAGGGTTAGGGTTAAGCAGTGGCGGGAGGGGGGGTTAGAGTTAGACTGATGGAAGAGAGGGATAGGGTTAGTCTACGGGTGAGTTAAAGTTATGCACTAAGGAGGTATGGTTCGTCTTATAAGGCAGGGTGCTGTGGTTAGTGTTAAGCACTAACAGAATTTGTTAGGGTTAGACTGCAGGGGCCAAGATTTTACTATGGGGACCACATATATCACTCCAGCTGAATACCGGGCCAAATGGTCAGGTCAGCTCTGCTACCTTGATTAACTCCTTTTTCACGAGTCATGATGGGAATGCACCTGGCTCCAGCTTCATAAATCTGCCGACCACCCCTGACTGCCTGCTGATGCCAAATTCAAAATGCTGGTTGCCATCATTGAACAACTTCAGCATTGGGAGCAGCATTGGGAGCAGCATTGGGAGCAGTGACATGGTCACTGTCACTGGGACAGCCAGCTGCCGAAGTGAAGAGCTGGTATAACGTAGCAGTTCATACCAGCACACTTCAAGCACTGGTTGCAGCATGAAGTTACACTGGTTCTAGTTCAATAACTATAACATCATCATGCTGCACTTCACTTGAAGCGATATGATGGTCTCCTTGCTCCTTACTATGTGTAATGTGTGTTGAAACTTTGGAAATATACAGTAAAAACTGTCTAGTATCCTTTTATAAGCCATAACCGATATAATATGCTGCAATATAAATATAGCAGTACCTGAGTCTGAACCAGGAGCCTCTTGAGTCCTCTAGCTCACCAGAAAAATAACAGAAAAATATCTTATGCCAATGTTCTTTATTAAGCTGTATGAATTTTTATATTTCTAATGAACACATCCCAGAGCACCACAGAGGAACGCATGAGAGATGTTCATGTGACAGAAATATTAATGGGCTAGATATAATGTTCTAGGAGAAAAGGTGATGCCAGCAAGGAGCTGACTGGAGTATTTATCACTGTGACAGTAATCTTCTGCTTGATAATACCTAGTTTTGCAATGACATCATCTGTGCAATTGCTGGCTACAGCAAGAGAATCTGTTTGGGAGAATGTCTTTCTCAGGCTCCTCTCTTTGTTTGAAACCATTATCTGTGTAGATACAGGCCTTTCTGGGGGGCAGATGTATTGTTTCTGAACCTGGCGGAAAAAAAAAAGATAATTTCTAACTTGTCAGCCATTCTTTATTGTCCTGTTTTTATCTTGCAGAGCTGAAAAGGAAATGATTAGCATTTTCAGGTCTGAGATGTTAGCATAAAGTGTCAGTGTGCTCTGTATAAGCTTGGTGGTGTTTAAACAGAGCATGGCAAGGTCATACTCCTCCTACAGTATCTTAAACCGCTACCCAGAAATAGAATACAGTGCACAGCAGTCTCTCCTGACAGAGCACAGTGTTTCTCATGTATCTGAATTACATGGCACAAAAATATTGTAGCATTTGGTTACCCATAAATACAATAGCAATACATCAGGTCTATATAAATATTAGGTGTCGCGTGCGAAAATTTTGATGCGGATGGGCCAAAAGTCAATTTTTTTTTAAACAAACAATACAATGTGTAATTCTAAATTAACAATTTGTCAGAAGCGGAGAACTTGTTCTTTAAAATGTTACCTCATTTATGAATTTTGGTTAAGTGTGGAGGATGAAAAAGAGATTGTCACAAAAAAAATCAGCTTCTAGAAATGATATATATGATTGTGGGAAGTGTCATGTTTTCATGGTTGTTTGTCACTCGCACACTTCATTGTAAAGTAATTCTCAGGAAAGTGTACAAATGTCACACTTATTTTACATGTCCATTTATGGATTATTCATTAGTGGACACTCCTCTCCTACTCATCTTATTATGAAGCAACTAAAGCAATGATCACATGATATTACCAATAGATTAACCTAATACCGTGTGCATTTTGGTTAAGTCCATGAAACATTACTATCAAACACATCCATTGTTTGCATATAACCCCACCAGCAATTCAGCTGGTGCCATCTTCCCAGGGATATTTGGAGAGATGGTGCATGTGCACTAGAGAGCACAGCGCCAAATTCTTTACTTTCACTATCAACCTGGAGATATCACTAGGAAGATGGCTCTGCAGAGGAAGATTAAGTCAACTAATACCGCATTTCACCTGCCCCGCAAAGTCGGGTTTCTGCGCGGGAGCGTGCAAAATCCAGGGTTTGCAGGTGATGTAAATGGTCTGAAGATTTCAACATGGCAAGCACTCAGGGTTGAACAAAATTTCAACCCAGATCGCTGTGCAGTGTAAATGAGTAATTTGGGTTTATGCAACCCGGGACCCGTTCAGTGCAAAGGAAAAGCGGGCGCTCATCTCCCAACAGCAACTCAGGCCCCACCTCTATGACATCACTTGTCCGGAATTATGGCTGGTCTAAATAAGGTCACAAGACGGGTCGCACTTGGCTTTGAGCTGAGTCTAAAATCCCAGGTGCGACCCAGCTTGCTGGTATGAAAGTGGTATAAATCTCCACTAAATAACACTAAGCACAATTTTTCCACATGATTAGCTATGTCCTCCTACCGCAAATCCTGGAGCACTCCGCTGGAAAATGTAGCATCCTTGTATTTATGAGGTGTAACAAAAATAAGTTACGCTGTGTTTTTCTCTAAAAGCACACAGCTTCTGCATACTGCATGCCAACGCAGAACATGAGACTTAATAAATGATGTACATTAGGTGGTAGATTGTCTTCCTTTTACTTGATAATGTCAGCTTAGCCTTAACAATGTCACCAGAGGATGAAGATTAAAAAATTGGAGGAAAGTAGGAAAATGTGCTCCCTGCTAGAATAACATTATTTCGAGACAATAGTAAAACATTTAAGCAGTTATATTTATAACATATATTAAATATTAGACATTGTGTTTAATTCCTGCTATAAAAGGTATGACCCCTGTCTTCCAGCAGTTTATCTATTTTGTGTAACTTGTCAAGTAAAAGGTTTATTCTAAAAAAGGAATATTGCAGCTCAGCCATGTGGTTCCTCTGTGCTTCCAATGTCTGTTTGTGTCTTTAAATTCAGTAGAAAAGCTCTTGTAATTGACGGTTCAATGGGACTGGAAGAATAAGCTGAGATGAGCTGTCAGCTGAGGTGATGTCATCAAACAATAGGACATTCATTTGTAGACAGCCTCCTATTGTCTGCTGACAGTTTCTGATAGAACACATTGTAGGCTTTGAATCCTATTTCTCACTTTACTTAGCCATGGCTTTGGCTAACTTTTCTTTTAATTAACTGTGTACTAAGTTACATGAAGGGTTCTAGATATGAAATGCACATAACAGAATTTAAAAGAAATCATTCCGTTAGTTGTTGGCGCAACAAATACAGCACATTGTGTATACGGTATGTGCCTGTGGGTATTACTTGATAGTGCTTTGTACATGGTACTTTTGGCTTCCATTTTAAGCCTTACAACCACAAACCACTGCACTTAAAGGATTTTCAGGATTTTACTTGAATGTCAATAACAAAATAGGGGGGGAAAATGCAATGCAACATTGTTTGTATGTACTGTAGCTACAGGTCTATTAGAGAGGGATGGAACTTGGTGTGAATTTCCTGGCATTAAAGACATTTCATTGGAGAGGAAAGTTCTGGTGATGCAATATTATAGTTTCACATTATATAATTATTAGAAGTATAATTATTTTTAAGGCAACACTTAGTTTGCACAGTGCCATTTGTGAAAAATACAAAAGCTAAGAATCTGAACAATGGCACAATGACTGTAAGTTGATAATGAAGGTATAGTAGAGAATACCAATGAGCTAGGTATGGGGTGACTTCCTGTGTCTTGTGGGCATGTGTAGGAGAGAAAAATGCAATTCAGATGGTGGTGGTGGTGGTGGAGTTGGTGGTGGAGGGAAATATGTATTTCAGCATAAAATGAGTCTGTGCCCAGGTAGGTGAACATACAAAGTCAGTCATTTTGTTTCCTTATTCCACAAGATTACCATATTTGCACAGTGCGCCTGATTCTGAGTAGGAATAATCTTGGCAATTTATTGCATACAGCACTTAGAAGGAATGTAATGTGAGTATCATGGATGGCCAGGGTGCTAGAGAAGAGCAAATATATAGGTTTGGACACACCCACTTGTTAAAACTTAGAATGAAAACATTATGCTTCATGGTGGTTCGCAGTAGCATGCATCTAGAAGGTGGACATTCCTTACATGGCTGGCCTGTACCCCCTCCAAACACACCCACACTCCAAGGTAATGAGTGTCCTCCCCACTACCACCATCTCTGATGTCAGGGCCTTATTATGAGTTCTGTATGCTCTAGGCCAGTGGTAGCCAACCCTAGCCCTCAAGAGCTACCAACAGTTCACATTTTCCAGACAACCTAGCTGCTGCACTCATTACTCACTGACACATTTTAAAAGATACACAGATGGAGCTAATTAGCTCACTTGTGATTCTGTGAGGAGACCTGCAAAACATGCACTATTGGTAGCTCTCGAGGACTAGGGTTGGCTACCCCAGCTCTAGGCCAATATAGTTCCCTTAGTAATGATGCACAGAGCATGCTTAGCAAATAATTTAACATTTTAATTAGCAAGGAATGCAAAAATTAACTTTTGGGGAATTAGAAAAATAATAATAAATAATTACATGCCTGCAGTCGAATAATCTAATTTAAGGGCAGTGTTCAATCTGGGATTCTGACTATCGGAACATCCCTACAGTCGGACTCTCAGGTCCTTTTTGCTCTGTTCGACAGATACTCAACAGGTGGAATTCAATGTTTCACCTGCCGAGTGGGGAAAGGTGGGTGTGTCTGAGAAAACGGCTGTGAATTGTCTAGAAACGTCTGTGAATTCGACATGCCATGGCTGTTTCCGACAAAACAGATCCAACTTGTTTTAAAGTTGGATCTGTTTTGTTGAAATCCGCTTTCAATGCTGTTGGAAACAGTAGTATTGAATAGGCAGTGGCCGCTATGTCCCCTGATGGAAATAGCGTCTGACATTGAATACCACCCTTAGAAATGGTTTTAGCAATATGTTTCTTTTCCCTCAACAGTGGAAAAGCTGTATTAAGAGCAAGCTTTCTTTAAGCTTGTGCATCTGACACAAACATGGAATGAACTTGTTCTTCATTTTATTATCCAACTAAAAACTAAGTAGCACCTCCAAGTTGTGGTGCCCTTGTCTGCAGCCTAAGAAGTCCTATGTTTGATTAGGTACTGGGTATGGTATTGTCAAAACCTTTGTGTGATCCTAAGTCAAGCCAGCTTCTGATAATGGGCTGGTGCAAGCACAGATACTAACGATGACAGGCTCAGTGGTTGGCATACAATGAATTAGTGGCACAGCTTTTCTTTTGCATATATGCAAATCCTTGCTGAGTGGATTCCCATATTAGTGTTAAAGGTATTAAATCTGACCATCATGGGGATGTTCCTAGCAAGTTTTTATATTGTGTATGCCCTGGGGCCAAGCATAGGCTGAATCATTCACCAATCAGGAACCTCTCCACTTGTTGCTGAAGGGGCATAACTGTGAGATAATGGAATGTTCACACATATGACACCGTAAGGACATAATAATGGACAATACAGAATTGTGCATATGTGTTATTATGTATAAATGCATAAACACAAGGGGTACCACATGGTAAAATAAGGGTTCCATTTCCTAAGCATTGGCGAGAGAGGGATAACTAATAATAATAATAATAATTTTATTTATATAGCGCTTTTTGTTCAATAGGACTTACAATAGGATTAACAGATAGAATTAATGTAATACAGTACATGAACATTCAAGTACAGAAAAGCTTTTCATAAATTATAATTAAGGGACTTACCTACTGTAAATGCTTGAGTAAACAGGAAAGTATTGAGTCTATTTTAGAAAGATTCTAGATTGGGGGGTCTCAGTTCTAATGTCAAACACATGCGATTGGACCACTTTTCACCCAATTTCTCAGCCCAATCCATTGGAATTGGGTGAAAGTGGTCAAATCACAATATTATATGGCCAGCATACCATTCATAAACATATGGTTGTGGGGACAAGGACTAGTTGCACTGACCAAAAAAATTATAATAAAGAATAATAATACATAAAAGTAAAGTGATAATGTAAAGGCAAATAAACAATACTATAAAAAGAAAAATGAAGCAGACCAGAAAATGATAATAATAATAATTAAAAAAAAAAATAAGAAAAGTGATAATATATGGCAAATAAACATTACTATAAAACAAAAATTTACTCCGACCAGAAAATTATAATAAAGAATAATAATATATAATATGTAAAGTGATAAGTGGCAAATAAACAATACTATAAAATGAAAAAAGGAAAGAAAAGCATTTTATAAATATACAGTAATTATACAGAAATATACAGTATGTTATAATAAGAAACTGTAAACTTTTTTACTTCATTCTGCAGTAGACCTGTCATTATATAATATGCTGAAAAACGAATTTGATATTTATTCTATCCTTTCATTTTTCATAATTAATTACTGTCATAGTAGGCTCATAATTAGACTATTATTGATGCTTGAAATGTGCCCATTATCAAAACAGTAAATTATACCAATACGTTGTTCTATCTTTTTTTTTTTTAAATATAAAATAATGTTGTTTTTTTTTTCAATCTAAATATACAGGCCTGCAGCTGATTTTGTTTTGAGCAAATGCAAATAACTGCTTCATTTTATAATTTGGGTATGCCTGATCTGGCTTTGCTTGTCAAAAGTGCCCAGTGGTTTACCTGAACTGGGCTTTGAGTATCACACTTCCTTTATGATAAGTAAATAAATATAATTCTTAAAGAAAAATTACTTAAACATTTTTTAAAATATATATATATTTTTTATTAAAGGATGTAATAAAATTGTTGGAGTGTTTTATACTGGCTGCCACTGCTGTCATCATTTTGAGATCCAGAGATGAGATTTTTTGGGTGGATTTCGAACTTATCTCTCTTTAATGAATAAACCCACACTCTTAATAGTATTAGTACATGAGGTATATTAATTAAAAGTTTTATTTTTTTTCCTCCCTAAATATCACTAAACTTTGCCTTTTTATGTCTTATCAGTGAGGGAACAGTTCCTTATGTGTCAGTAATTGTGAACATTCTTGTTACATTAGATCAGGCATGTCCAACGTTGGCCCTCCAGATGTTTTGAAACTACACATCCCAGCATGCTTTGCCACAGTTTTGCTATTAGAGAATGCTAAAACTTTTGAAAAGCATGCTGGGATGTGTAGTTTCAAAACATCTGGAGGGCCAACGTTGGACATGCCTGATGAAGCTCACCTAAAAATGGCTTTTCTGTATATGGTGTTTAATGTAGCATGTATTGCTAATAAAAGAAAATGCAGTGGACTGCGAGCAGAAAGCAATCACCCACACGGAAAGAAAAAATGCCCCTTGCTAAATTGCGACTACATCACTAATCGCCAGGCATTCGCAGATCCATTAGCAATTCCTGGAAACTTTGCCAACTGAGCGAATGTGAGTCTAAAGGCTTCCTCTAATATTCGACTGAGATGGACTGGAAGTGGTCATTGCTGATGTCAGAGACCCTCTACAAAACATCTAAGCGTTTTTTCAGACACACCTAGAAAACTCCATGTTTCAGCTAAGCAGTCAAACTGCAGTTAATAAATGTAGCATCATTAAACCAATATACAGTAGTAGACAAACTCTAAACAATAAGAGTCCTTGGGTGAGATTTAATAGGATGAGAGATTCAGAAAGTGAGAGATTTGGTAAGAAATCTCCAGTTTTTTAAAGCGGCAATCATTTACACTTCAAAATCAAACTGGTTTTGCAGTGAAAATGATTGCCGCTTTAAAAAACTGGAGATTTCTTACCAAATCTCTCACTTCCTGAATCTCTCATCCTATTAAATCTCATCCCTTATATTGTTTACATATTTATGAATTTGGAAATTGTTATTAATGTCATTTACTATTAACTATTAGGCATTACAACATGTTTGCAGCACCACACAAGGGTAAAATACTTAATAATTTGAAAATAAAAGAGTAACAAAGCAAAAATCCAATAAACAAAAACTAACAATAGCATAATTACGTATTATAAGTAGGAAATTTAATTATAACTAAGAAGGAGGGCAACCCTTTGTAGACTGATGCTGAATATAGTGGTGATGCACATTTGAGGATTTGAGATCGTGAATGAGGGATGAGCAGAAAGGATGGGAGAATGGAAGTACAGATATAAGATTGGAGGTATAGCCAATGAGAACTGGTCTAGGGCTTTGTACATTTACATCAGGAGTATGACCTGGATTCTGAATGTGATTGGGAACCAGTAAACCATGTTGCAAAGGGTGTGAAAGACACCATATGGTGGGAAAGTAAAGCGACACAACCAGCAGCATTATTAGTAGATCAAATGAGGGAGAGGCAAGTGAAAGGATGGCCAGCCTACCTGGTACCTCAAAAAGCCATCTGGTAAGTTGACACTGATGGTATTCCTATTAATTTATTATGGGCAGCAACTGACTTACATTTAAAGGGGAGGTGTCCCAAGGAAAAGTGCTTTATTATTATTAAAATAATTAAAATTTGGGGGCTTGCATGTACCAGTTTTATAAAATTCTCCCTGTTGCTGTCCCAAAATCGCTGCAGCAGGTCAATCAGGACACGGCAACCAGAGCACCGCAATCAATGTTGCAGAATGCAGTCTACTGTACACTTGCGCAGAGCACATCTGTACATGTGCAGTTCTCAATCCATGGCACTATTGTACGTTTCTGAATCAGGCCCATTGTGTATAGAATAGAATAAAAGATGCTGGAAACAAATTAATTCATTCATTTATTAGACCGATGAGACAAATCACTTTCCCTTTGTATAAAACATAAGCAGGAGCTGCACTTTTGATGAGAATTGCACTACAGGCATAAAGTATTTGAATTTAGTATTAAATGAAAAGTTATTCGATTCATTACATTAATTCCATGTTTTGTATTAAATTCTAAAATATTGGCCTCTCCCCTGTAATATCAAATCAAGTATTGACAAATAGACAGCAAAGCAATGAACCACATTAAAACTAAACAATTAAGCTTCTTATAAATATTTTAACAACGGATATTTAAAATTTGGGAATAAATCAACAGTTCAAAAACCGTATTGTCTCCTTCTGTTGTACCCATTTGCAAAAAAAACTCAAGCATTCAAACAACAACCTGGCACTATATGCAGTGTATCTATTGAAAATGTTACACATGTAGTTTGCAATAATGAATAAACCATTTTACAGTTCAGAAAGCTTTCAAATTGTTGATGTTTTGCTGATGAATTACTTTTATTTAAGGACTAGGGGTGGTTCTGGTTGGATCACTAAGCAGAAAAATATCAATGCTTAGCAAGTCATCTTACACCACCTGTGTGGTGTGCAAATGCCGCCCCCACCATGGTCCGCACATCCCCACCGCTTTGTGAAGTTATGTTTTGCATAAACAGCCATTTGCAGAGTAGCCTACGTGGGCAAAATTCTTTGATGATTGGCGACAATCTAAGGATTTCTCCCCGATCGCAAATCAGTCGGCGCAGGCAACTGACATCCTATGATGTCAGCCTTCCTCCTCTGGCAGGCAGCTGCCGGCTGCATTCACCCGGACATGCCACTGCCCACCTCGACCGCATCCCTCCTCTGCAAGTGCCACAACAACTATGCAAGTTGCTGAAGGCGCCCACACAGAAGCCCTGCTCATGTGCATATGCGACTGTGCGCAGTGCAAAAACATTGGTCCCCGGTGCGAACATTAAAATGAGGACCTTAGTCTGCTTGTTCCTTTGTGATAACATCCAATCTGCAATACAATTGGAAAGCACCATTGATTCATGTATGCCTCCATTACATGAAAGTCATATGTTTATTTGAGATATTAAGAATGACAGTTCACATAGTATGCTCTGTATGAATACATATTATACCACATAAAATATGTACATACGTGTACATATCAGGTGGCACATCTTACAAGGCACATTCAACTTAAAGACATTGCATTTCTGTTTCAGGCATGCATGTAAATGTGTGTAATGATACCTAATGATGGTATGCTGGAGAAATGTAACAACAATTGCCTTGACTGTCATGAAGTGTGATATATAGGGTACACAAGAGAGAGAAGTGTCCTAACAGTTTTATTGATCATTGTGAAAGTCTCATCTCCAATGTACAGTAACATGATAAAATACAAAACAAGATTATATCAACTGTGTACTCTTTAACGAGCCAATAGGGGTCATCTTTCCTACAGTAGTCCAAATACCTGAAGAAATGCTAAATAAATAATCTGAATATATTGTTCTGATTTGTAACCACAAAATAGGAGGAAGATGGAACAATTTTTATAATCCAGCAGCAGCCATATAAGAAGGATAGTGGAAGATATAAGAATATCCCATTTGCGATAATTTAAATAGAACTTTTTTTAATGATTTATCAGCGGAAGGATGGCAACCTACATTTTCAAAATGTATTCCTCCCGAAATGTCAAATTTGGGGAACATACAGTATAACTGTAATTATACCACATGGGGATGACAATCCAGGGTTACATACTGTAGTAATATAGTTGAGGTTGAAAAAAGACTTGCGTCCATCAAGTTCAACCTTATAAAGGACCCGGTATGGTATAGAATAGATGTGATATCCCCAGTTTAGTACCATCTGTTCCACTTCCAATTTATGTGTACTAAACTTCATTTTCAGCCTCCCTTTTAACCCTTTGGTTGCCAAGTGAAATTTTCAAAATAGGTGTGAAAACTAGAATCATAATGACCTGCAATGTTTATTTATATATAGGAAATATAATCTTTTTTCACTCCTATTTTTTTATTTTTTATTTATGTAACAATTGTGAGCGATGCTGGCATTTTTAGCGGATATTTTGCGCATCTCTCACAGAGCTGTTGGCACTAGGGATTAATAGATTAAATATATGCAAAATACACAAATCTACAATTCAATAAACAATACAATTTGACTAAAATAGGTACATTGAATAACTTCGGAAGATCCAGGGCCAGATGCACTAAGCTTCAAAAGTGATAAAATGGAGATTGATAAACAGCCAGCCAATCAGCTCCTGTCTGACATTTTTTAAACACTGTGACATGGCTGGTAGGAGCTGATTGGCTGGCTGTTTATCACTCTGCAGTTTATCACTTTTGAAGCTTAGTGCATCTGGCCCCCAATCAGAAAAAAAAATGAGGTCCATTATATTAGCAAGGAATTTTAAACTGAACCCAAATAGATACAGTAGTTCTATAATAATAATATATCATAACTTCTACAATGCACCCACCGTGCTCCATTTTAGGTCACGTCTCTTTTCCTTATCCCACTGGGGGTTTGTCTAGTGCATTTAAAGCTAAAAGACTGTTTACAATCTTTCTTGAAATCCAGTCAGAGCAGCGGTGAGAGAAACTTCCTTTCCAAACATTTCCCAGATGTTTAGGCTCATGAGTGGACAGAAAGCATGAAAATGTGACTATACCACCATAGGTGTGTTGACGTCTCCACAATGGTAAACAAGAGTTGTTAGCAAATATCCAAACAGCAATCTGAATTGAAAGTATGTTGTGGAAAGCAAAAATTGTTAGCTTCTATCTTACACCTAAAATAGAAATACTCCTGCCATATGCAGCCTCTATTCCAAAATGTCATTTAAGTGGAGGGAATAGGACAGGGATCTCCATTGTTGGACTGAGATTTATCTGCCCATGGACAGGGCTGCCATCAGGAATTTTGGGGCCCAGGACTCATTTCCAGTCCAGGCCCCGGGCCTCCCCCTCACTTGAGTTACCACAATCAGGCTCCTGCTCCCTCATCTCTGCCGCAGGGGTACTGGGTTGAATAAGCCTGCGCTTTACGCCCTGCTTTGTTCAGCACACTGAGCACAGCAGAGGTAGCTGGGGAGAAGGGGGGGGGGGGTTGTAGTGAGCAAAATGAGCTTCCTGGGCCCTTCCAGAAGCCAAAGCTCAGGACAGCTGTACCCACAGGAACCCCCTATTGGCGGCCCTCCCCGTGAGTGCTGCAAGCTGCCAGATGGTGAGCCAGTGATCCGATGCCTGCAACCTAGGATACAGCTCAGATCACTAATGCAGCATGAGGTGTCTACTTGTAATTGGCTGCTCCTGCTGAATTACCCCACAGAGCTATTACTGCTGCTGCTCATATGAATTAGCCCCAGAAATGCCACCCAGACGATTATTCACCACACATCATAGCTTGGACATGGCCATATTTACTTCTGTAACCAGTTAGTGTGTGATATCAATTAATATCATAAACAGCGCTTAACAGCGCTGCATAATATACTGGGCTTTAGCATAATAGTAGAAGAACGTTTATGAAAAATAAGGCTTGTAATTGTTAAAAAAAAGCACAATTGTATCCTAAGCATCCAGACAATTTGATCCCATTATCTAAAAATGATGTCTATAATCAGTACACCAATTTTCAGAAATATTACCGAAAAGAGCTTTGTACGGTGTAGGGCATACATTGCTGTTTGGAACACAAAAGATACTGAGGAAAAGTTCAGTTTGATGGACTTGTGTCTTTGTTTTGGCATTTTTATCCTTTGTAGTCTAATTGCTGTATTATTACTTCTTTGTTGTCTACAATAATAAGATATTAGACATCATCAATCAACTATTGTCTCCAGTAACAATAGATTCATTTGGGAGATAAAGCAAATCAAGCTACTGTAAGTGCTTAAGTACTGTGATTCTTTAAGTCACTAAAAATCCTGTGAAACAAATTGATTACATAAGTAAAAATACCGGGAACTGAATGCAGTGCCAGATTCATGTTTGTAAGTAAAGCAAAAAAGCAAGTTATTTTACAGAACCATGCTGCACTCCAGGTGGGGCAGATGTAACCAGTACAGATAAAATTAGATTTGGTTGGGTTACAGAGCCCGTGCTAGCCACTCAGCGAGCTATTTGGGGCAGGGAGATGCTGGGGTGGAGAGGCTCTCTTCTGACTCTGCTACCATCCTAGCAGCATGAAGAGGAGGTTCCACCTTCTCTCCCCAACCACAAGCACTAACTACTGCAGTTGATTCATATGGACTGTGGTAGACTTTACAATCAATCTAACTTAAGTGCTGCTTAACAATCAGTGCATTGCAGTGAGGATTTAGATTGATTAGATACAGTCCGAGTGAGTTGATTGCTGAAAGAAGCACATGAGCATTCCTGCTGTGGTCAGACATCCAGAGCTTACCTGCCACCAACGGTATAATGTGGACTTGTTACTCTGTCTCCTATCCTTGCATCAGGTCTGAAACTCCTAGGATGTATGTATGATGGGGAGCTCGACAGCTATGTGTGATGAGGGGCACAGGATATATATGTGTGATTGGGGCACAGGCACAGGAGATATGATGTGGTACATGGAGATGGGAGGGATATGTGTGAAGGGGGTGTGGCCAAGTGATGGACGTGAAATAGGTTAGAGCATTTTAAATACATAAACACAAAAAAATAAGTTCTTTGGAATGTAACATTTTTTACTATGAAAAGATGGACTCTTTATTATTGTATTTATTTTGGGCACTGTAACTCCCCAGACATAAACAAAACCGGTATAAAAAGAAGACTCTTTTTTGGGGGCACACTTGTGATGGATGTTGTATGCGTCAAAGTTATACTGTAAGGTAACTGCGTAGTTGGTCAATTTAAAACTTAACTTTTAATTAATTCAATTTCTAAGATAGGGTGATCTTGGAACAAGAGATACAAAAAAGGACACACAAAAAACACATACAAACACTGGTTAAAAGGCAATCCTCCCGCCACTTGCGGGGATTCTTAGACCACACCCCTGAATGCAGTTACTCAATTGTATCTAAGCTGAGAGAAAATATATATACATATATATATATATATATTTATATATATATTGATAAGCTTCAATTTACAGGGCACAGTGCTAAGTTACAATCAAACGCCTGTTCAATGGTGTGTTTAAATTGACACACCAACAATTCTCCAGTTTACACAAACTGATAGTTGCTCAAACTCCCCAGACAACCTTCTGAAATGCCTGGACATACTGTATAGTCAATCCACCCAATGGTATCGTATGGTTAAAGAAGATCTGGACTTGTAATATGCAATAAAGGCATAAATGGTTTCCCCTTCTGTTCCCATATATGCCTTGGGTCCTTGTGTAGCTTATCTCACAAAATGTTACCTACAGTATGTGATGAGATGAGGATGAAAGTGGACTGACAACTTCCAGTAGTTTGGACTTGCACAAAGGACAGTAAGTGCAGCCTTTATGAGGATTATGTGTAAGGGGCACTACTGTGGGCATAATGTGTATAAAGGGTACTACTGTGTAGTGCAACATGTATCAGGGACACTAATATGTGGCGTAATGTGAATCAGGGGGACTATGTGCAGTGTATTGTGAATAAGATTGTTCTTCTGTGTGGCATCATTTTTATTGGAACGACCATTGTGTGTGGCTATGCCCCTTCCTTGTGAGACCACACCCCTTTTATGAGGTGCGCCTTCAGTGCAAGATGTTTCTTTATGAGTTATAGGAGGGCGCAAAATTATAGGCGGGGGCGCCGAACCCACTAGCACCGGCCCTTGTCAGGTATGTTCAATCTTAAATCTAAACCACAGTGTAAAAATAAAGCTGTCTAACATTTGTAGCCTACATGCTAATGCAGACAGTATTTACCCTGCATAGTAAAACAAATATATAAGTGTATCTGCTCCCCTTGCATGGCAGAATGGCTTGTTTCATACACAAAGTTTTTTGCTTTACTTACTGAATCAGTTCATTATCCTTGCATTCATAAGCAATTCAAATAAATGTACACAATGTTTTTTTTAACCCTCTAAACATATCACCCCCTCCTTTTTTAAAGAATATTGTATCTTCCTGAAGAAATAATTTTATAATATAAAGATACCGGCAATCTATAAAAGAGAAAAAATAATACAGAAATAATTAAAAATTGAATTTCAATGCAAATGTGGCCTTTTCGATATACTGCATGAATGCACATTTATCAACTAGTCATAAACCATATTGTTGACAGTTTTAGAAGAAAATAACCATAATGTGCTTGTATTCTCTTTGTTTCCCGAGTAAGTACAATCACAATTTATTCTTGTTTATAAATATAAAAATCTAAAGGTCAGAAGCATATACAGAAGCAGGTGTATGAAAAAGAACTCACATTTAAGCTTATATTTCCCTTTATTTTCTACTGATTTCTATGCAACACGTAGATATATTTAATCTTTCACTTGAAAAGAGTTTTAACGCTCTTCGTGCTACTTAATAATAATAGTATTTCAGTTCCCACATTTGGGGCCTATCACCTGTAGGTGCACCTGCAGTGCAGCGTGGTTTTGCCCAGCTGTGCGCTTTTTTGCTTTGCTAATAAATCTGAATTAGTCCCTTTGTTATATTTACACATATATATTGATTTTACATTTACATTTTTATATGATCACCACTGATGATGGGAGGAGAGTAAATGATCACCTTTCTTGGTCCCTGGAGGTGTATGTCACATCGCAGTACTACTGCCGTGCTTATCTTTAAAGTGCTTTGACAAGTCATTGAAATTTCAGCTATACTATGTATTTATCACTTCTAGTAATAGAAATCTTACTGAAATGTCATAGAGCAGATGTGTAACTCTGGGAGGCAATGGAGTCATCTGCCGCTGGGCTCCTACTCCCAATGGGGCACCTATCCTCCCCTGCAAGTTTAAATTAGTAAATTGAAAGCCATCAATATCGCTTCGGTAGCTGACTCCCCCTCCTAGCAGGACCACACTGTCTTTATTCTTAACATAATACATACATACATACATATATTTTTATAAGGTGCTGTGTGTGTGTGTGTGGGGGGGGGGGGCATCAATATTTATCTTGCCTCTGAGAAACTGGGACAAACTTACGCCACTGTCATGGAGCCTTCTGAATTTTCACATGGAGTGTCAAGAGAGTAAGTCACCTTTCCACATAGAGTACCACCCACCTCATCATGAAATGAGAGAGACAAGGGGTGTGATGATGCAATTCTTGGTGAATCACATAATTATGACCCTGTTCCCTCTGCGAGATCCTGTGAGTTTCAACATTATACAAAGTAGATGGGTCATGATAATGCAATTTGCATTACTCTGCCCCATAGCGCTGACAGCCTAGATGTTCCATCTGGGAACTCCCATTTGGAAGATATAGTAGTCATGCAGGTACTTTCTGCACTATACACACATGACTTAAAAGCTCTACAAGTAGCGATTTTTATACTTTTGAATTCAACATCTGTGCTGAATCATATATAAATACAGTTCCTCCCAACATTTCTTCACTGGGAAGTGGGACAATTGCACGCACGGAACAGACTTTCCTACCGGCTAAGTGCCTCCGCAGGTTCAGCTTGCTGTCCAGACGTCATCTCTGCCAGCGTCCTGTCTCCCAGTGACAGTCCCCAGTGCACGGCAATCCACCTGTCCGCCGCCATTGCTCCCAGTATCCAGCATGGTGTGCACAAACACACTTTCCCGCCATAGCAGACATGGGGGCTGCCATGTTCTTTCCAGTCACATGTCTGTGCTGTCCAATCCTGTTGGTTCTGATCTCCCTGTCATACTTCCTCGGCCAATCCTGGCCACCCAGTGGGGATAAGTATGCTGGGAGCTCTCAGAACCATTGCTAGTGCTTCAGTTGTCTCCAGTGTATGGTCAGCTGTCCTTGTCTCCGTGCAAGTGTATTTATCTGCTGGTGTTGTCTTCCATGCTGCAGTGTGTTCCAGGTTGTTCCATCTCCTGTGAAGTCCAGGTTATTCCACCGCCTGTGATCCTGCCTCTCAGCCCAGCGACCAAGCCTAGCTCCGGGACTCTGGTCCTTCCGATGCTCCAGCATCATCCACCATCGATGTTTCATCGTTAATCCGATATTCCGGATCTCCTGCTTCCGTCCGTCATTCCGGACCCACAGTCATCTCCCGTCCGTCATTCCGGACCCACAGTCAAGCTCAAGTCTTCCGTCCGTCATTCCGGACCCACAGTTTCCATATCCGATGTTCCACCATCGATTCCACATTCCATCACATCTGTAAAGTATTGCAATCTGCATGAACTGTCATTTCTCCTGCATACTTTACTGTCTGTCATTATTACAACCATCTGCAAATAAACTCCGGTTGTATTTTACCTCTGACTGCTTATTGGCTCTGGGTGCACTGTCGCGCAGTCCATGCGCAAGGGTCCTCTCCAACCTCCCCGGTTCAGGTACCGGTCCAGGTCCCCACCAGAGGTCTCAGTCCTGTCGACTAAGCCCCCTGGTGTGACAGTAAGCACTAGCCAAATGGATCCAGCCGCAAACCAAGCTTCTCCACCCAGCCCTGTACAGCAACTGGCTGTTCGCTTGGATCAGCAAGAGGCTGCGCAGAGCCAAGTGATTCATTGTCTGAAAGATCTGTCTTCCCGGCTGGATAAGCTACAGACCACTCTCAGTGGCCCTGAGCCTGTCAGAGAACTTCCAAGTCCAGTTCATCCTCCTGTAATGGCTGCTGCACCTCGCCTTCATCTGTCTGTCCCCACCAAGTATGATGGGAACCCCAAGACCTGTCGAGGTTTTCTCAATCAGTGTGAGATTCACTTCGAGCTGCAACCCAGCAACTTCGCTACTAAAAGGGTCAAGATCGCCTACATCATCTCCCTCCTGTGTGGAGCAGCGTTAGAATGGGCGTCTCCCTTATGGGAAAGATCTGATGCCATCCTGTCCAATTACAAGGACTTCATGTCAACATTCCGGCGTATCTTCGATGAGCCTGGGCGATCAGCATCTGCCTCCACTGAACTCCTCCGTCTCAGACAGGGATCCCGCTCCGTCGGGCAATATCTGGTCCAGTTCCAGATTCTGGCGTCTGAACTCTCCTGGTGTGATGGATCCTTATACGCAGCTTTCTGGCATGGCCTATCCGATCGTATTAAGGATGAACTCGCTACCAGAGACTTACCCTCAGGTCTAAATGACCTTATATCATTGTGTATCAAAGTAGACCTACGCTTCCGAGAAAGGGCTGTAGAACGTCACAAGAGCGCTCCAGTTAAAGTGCCAACTCCTCCGCCTTCTTTACCCACTGCTCCTGCGGTCCATTCCAAAGAAGAACCAATGGAGATAAACCGCTTCCGTTTGTCTCCAGGAGAACGTCGACGGTTGGCACAGCTCTGCCTGTATTGTGCCGATCCTGCACATCAAATTTCTGCATGCCCAAAGCGTCAGGAAAACTCCTCCTCCTAGCCCGTCAAGGAGAGGGTAGGCTAGGAGTAATTAAGTCCTCTCCATCAGCAACTGATTGTGTCCTTCCAGTTTCCCTACAAGTTGGTCAGCATTTCAAGACTGTCTCCGCACTTCTTGATTCCGGTGCCGCTGGCAACTTCGTTACTGCAGAACTGGTCCGCAAGTGGGGGTAAGTCTTCCTTACTGCTGTGGATGGCAGTAGGATTCCTGATGCGACAGTCTCCCGCAGAACTTTGCCACTTACAGTAAAAGTGGGAGTCCTGCACACTGAACTTTTGTCCTTCCTGGTTTTACCCCGAGCCACTCATGCTCTGGTTCTGGGTTTACCCTGGCTCCGTCTTCACAATCCTCGTCTTTATTGGAAGACATCGGAAATCCTTTCCTGTGATCCTTCCTGCTCTGGTACCTGTCTCCAAAAGGTACTCCCAGCTCGTCATTCTTCAGCCGATGCAGCAGACCTTCCGCCTCTTCCCTACCAAGAGTACTCAGATGTATTCAGCAAGTCTGGCGCTGATGTCCTACCTCCTCACAGACCGTGGGATTGCCCTATCGAACTTATCCCAGGCAAAGAACCACCCAGAGGTAGAACCTATCCTCTCTCTCTTCCAGAGACTCAAGCCATGACCAATTACATCAAGGAAAATCTGGCAAAGGGATTCATCCGTCCTTCGACTTCTCCTGCTGGCGCAGGATTCTTCTTCGTCAAGAAGAAGGATGGAGGCCTACGTCCCTGCATTGATTATCGCGGCCTCAATGACATTACAGTAAAGAACCGATATCCGTTGCCCCTCATCACCGAGCTGTTTGACCGTGTCAGTGGTGCAACCATCTTTACGAAACTCGATCTGAGGGGTGCATACAATCTCATCCGCATACGAGAGGGCGACGAGTGGAAGACGGCGTTTAATACCAGAGACGGCCACTATGAGTACCTCGTCATGCCCTTTGGGCTCAGCAATGCCCCAGCCGTGTTCCAGCACTATGTCAATGAGATTTTTCGGGACATTCTGTATCGTCATGTAGTTGTATATCTCGATGACATTTTAATCTACGCCAATAACATCACTGAACATCGTTATTGGGTCAAAGAGGTTCTGTCCCGGCTGCGAGCTAATCATCTCTACTGTAAACTGGAGAAGTGTGTCTTCGAGGTGAAGTCTATACTCTTCCTAGGGTACATTGTCTTCGGTTCTGGTCTTCAAATGGATCCAGGAAAACTGCAGGCCATCCAAGATTGGCCAATTCCCTCTTCGCTGAAAGGTATTCAACGTTTCCTTTGTTTTGCCAATTATTACAGAAAATTCATTCGTAACTTCTCTTCTATTGTGGCTCCCATCACTGCCTTGACTAAAAAGGGGTCTAATCCAGCGAAGTGGCCGGCAGAAGCCATCGAAGCCTTCCATCTGTTGAAACAGAGGTTCACTTCCGCTCCTGTTTTAAGACAACCTGATACCACCTTGCCCTTTATTCTCGAGGTTGATGCCTCCTCCGTGGGTGTCGGGGCAGTCCTCTCGCAGAAAGCGCCCGATGGTCGTCTTCATCCCTGTGGGTTCTACTCCCGTAAGTTCCTGCCTGCAGAGCGTAACTATGCTATCGGCGATCAAGAGCTCCTCGCCATCAAGTTGGCATTAGAAGAATGGAGATATCTTCTGTTCATGAGATCACAATTATCACAGACCACAAGAATCTTCTGTATCTTAAGTCTGCTCAATGTTTAAATCCCCGTCAAGCCAGATGGACACTTTTCTTTTCCAGGTTCCGTTTCAAGCTGTCATTCTGTCCAGGGACACAAAACCGAAAAGCTGATGCCCTTTCCCGCTCATGGGAGCAAGAAAGTGAGTCTAAGTCCACACATCAACACTTTATTATTGATCCAGTGGCATTCTCCGCAACGAGAGTTTCAAATCTCACGCCCCCTACAGGGAAAAGATATGTAAAGCCAGCTCTAAGAAAGAAGTTGCTCTGTTGGGCGCATTCTTCAAAATTTGCTGGCCATGCAGGCATTCAGAAAACTTACGAGTTTATCACCAGGTCCTACTGGTGGCCGTCCCTCAAACAGGACGTACAGGACTTTGTTTCTTCTTGTGCTAAATGTGCTCAGCACAAGACCAGTCGTCAGTCTCCTCCTGGGCAATTGATGCCACTGTCAGTGCCACATCGTCCTTGGACGCATATCTCTATGGACTTTGTAACTGATCTTCCAGAGTCTGACAAGTTCACCACCATCTGGGTGATTGTTGACCGGTTCACCAAGATGGCTCACTTCGTTCCCCTCACCGGTCTTCCGTCAGCTTCCAAGCTGTCCCAGCTCTTCATCAAAGAGATATTCAAGCTTCATGGACTGCCTCTTGAAATCATCTCCGATAGAGGAGTCCAATTCGTAGCCAAATTCTGGCGAAGCCTGTGCTCCTTGCTTCAAATCAAGTTAAAGTTTTCCACAGCCTACCACCCTCAAACCAATGGCCAAACGGAGAGGGTGAATCAGGACCTTGAAGCATTTCTCCGCACATATGTCTCTTCTTCCCAAGATGACTGGGCTCAACTCCTTCCATGGGCAGAGTTCTGCCATAATAACCAATATCATTCTTCATCAAATGTCACTCCATTCCTTGCCAACCATGGGTTTCATCCTCGAGTTCCTGACTTCACTCTGCAACCTGTGTCCTCTGTTCCAGCAGTCGACACGACCATCCGGCAATTCGTCAAATCCTGGAAGCTCATTCGTTCTTCACTTCTGAAGGCTTCAAGCAGGTACAAAAAATTTGCCGACAGGAAACGCAGAGCTGTGCCAGCCCTCCGTCCAGGAGATCGTGTCTGGTTGTCAACTAAGAATCTTCGATTGAGAGTGCCATCGATGAAGTTCGCTCCCCGATATATTGGCCCTTTCCCAGTTGAGCGAGTCGTCAATCCAGTAGCTTACAAGCTCAAGTTGCCGCCCTATTTGAAAGTGCCAGCTACATTCCACATTTCGCTGCTCAAGCCGCTGGTCTTGAATCGCTTTCATTCCAAGCTCCCCAAGGCTCCTAAGGTTTGCACCCAGCGTGGAACAGAATATGAGGTCAGTAAAATCTTGGACTCTTGCATCCGATATGGTCGTCTGCAATATCTGATCGATTGGAAGGGCTACGGCCCCGAAGAGCGATCATGGACCAATGCCATCGATGTCCATGCTCCCAGACTCATCGGGGCGTTCCACTCCAAGTTTCCCCGCAAGCCTAAAAGGTGTCCTGGGGGCCACCCTTAAAGGGGGGGGTGCTGTCACGATCCGAGCTGTCAGACAGACTTTCCTACCGGCTAAGTGCCTCCGCAGGTTCAGCTTGCGGTCCAGACGTCATCTCTGCCAGCGTCCTGTCTCCCAGTGACAGTCCCCAGTGCACGGCAATCCACCTGTCCGCCGCCATTGCTCCCAGTATCCAGCATGGTGTGCACAAACACACTTTCCCGCCATAGCAGACATGGGGGCTGCCATGTTCTTTCCAGTCACATGTCTGTGCTGTCCAATCCTGTTGGTTCTGATCTCCCTGTCATACTTCCTCGGCCAATCCTGGCCACCCAGTGGGGATAAGTATGCTGGGAGCTCTCAGAACCATTGCTAGTGCTTCAGTTGTCTCCAGTGTATGGTCAGCTGTCCTTGTCTCCGTGCAAGTGTATTTATCTGCTGGTGTTGTCTTCCATGCTGCAGTGTGTTCCAGGTTGTTCCTTCTCCTGTGAAGTCCAGGTTATTCCACCGCCTGTGATCCTGCCTCTCAGCCCAGCGACCAAGCCTAGCTCCGGGACTCTGGTCCTTCCGATGCTCCAGCATCATCCACCATCGATGTTTCATCGTTAATCCGATATTCCGGATCTCCTGCTTCCGTCCGTCATTCCGGACCCACAGTCATCTCCCGTCCGTCATTCCGGACCCACAGTCAAGCTCAAGTCTTCCGTCCGTCATTCCGGACCCACAGTTTCCATATCCGATGTTTCACCATCGATTCCACATTCCATCACATCTGTAAAGTATTGCAATCTGCATGAACTGTCATTTCTCCTGCATACTTTACTGTCTGTCATTATTACAACCATCTGCAAATAAACTCCGGTTGTATTTTACCTCTGACTGCTTATTGGCTCTGGGTGCACTGTCGCGCAGTCAATGCGCAAGGGTCCTCTCCAACCTCCCCGGTTCAGGTACCGGTCCAGGTCCCCACCAGAGGTCTCAGTCCTGTCGACTAAGCCCCCTGGTGTGACAGCAGGGCCTCATGGCCGGGTGCATTGCATATGATCACAAGTGTTCAAGGGAAGTGGTTGGAATCAGTCACACAAGACCATAATGGTAATTTAATAGTATCAAGAGGAGGCCCCCTGCTGGATATAAGTATTAAGTATAATATCAATACATATTACAGGGATGTGCTACCACAGGACAAAGGGTAGGCACCATATTTGATCCTTATTTTTTTGTAACCACTGTCAGTTGGGAGGTACAGATGGGGCTGGCTTAATCTTTGCAGGGCTGGCGTTTCTAACGCCAGCCCCGCCATCACACCAGCCCCGCCAGGGGGCGCGTGCGCACGAGACGCTCGCGAGTCCCCTGGGCAATGGAGCCTTCCTCCGGTCCCCGTTGCCTCCCCCGCCATCACCGACCGTCGCCCTCGCCACCCAGAGCACCCCCTAACCCTGCCTGTCTCCCTGAACGAAGACAGGTAGGGACACTCAGCGTCCCCTCCGAGAGACTGGGATGCAGGTGCGTGTGAGACGCATGCGTGTCCCAGTTCAGTGAAGCCCCGGGGAGGGTCTGGCGAGCCCGGCCAAGGATGGCAGGGGCTCCATCTGTATGTATCTATATCCAAAGCAGCTTTTAGTATCCTAGGCACTTAAAATAGGCAATGCTGCAATAGAATTTGTCACAGATTAAGCAGAACGCTTAATGGTGTAGCGTATGGCTTGGCTCACTCCTAGAGACCTCTGTACAGCAGAATATAATCAAAAACATTATAGAGATTCACAAGTTTCATTGTTATCTGACTAGCAACATTGTCATGCCTTTAAGCATAGGTTTCTGTATGATTTGCATAGTCAACTCCCTCCAGTGGTCAGCACAGATCTATCTCAGAAGTAGCTTGTCCTCCTTAACTCTCTGTAGCTAGCTTAGCAATGCATTCTGGGTCAAAGATGCCATAATCAGCCATCTTTCCATTCACTGCATGGACTCAGGCAGTCATATCTCACATGGTCCAGCCTGGTACAGCATTCGATGGTGAGTTTATCACTCAAAACTGTGTCACCATGAACCTAATTAGACAGTTATGCATGCCAACTGTATTTGTTAGACTGTAGCATGTCCTTTTACTTATAATGCCATGTTTGTATGTACAATGTTATGTGTATTACATATGTTTTTCCTTGCATGTTCCTATGTGCATATTCTAATTGCAACTTCGTGTTTTACAGTATTTACAGTTTTACTAACTTCACGTATATGCAACTTCATGTGTATGCATTTAACAATACTGCAACTTCTCGTCAATATAGCAATTTCATATCTACGCAGATGTCTATGCTTGTTACATCATCTAGGGGGGATGCTCTAACATCTGCGCCCTCTTACCGCCACCCATCGCCGGCTACCACAGACATAATTATCGCATATGATCTAACATATGCAATAATTATGACAAAAGACAGCTCTTGTGTTAAGAGCTGTCTTTTGCGGTGACCCGGCGATGAGCGGCGGGTCCCGGCGGCTCCCCCTCCCTCTCTTACCCGGCCTGGATGCTACTGATGCAGGGGGGGGGGGGGGGGGGGCTGGCTCTTCTAGTCGTGCCTGCACCCGGAATAGGAGGATGTACAGTGCAGGGAGGAGGAGGTCACAGGTCCAGGCAGCACAGGTCTGTGCTGCCCGGACACAGGTGAGGGGGGGTCGGTGCGGAGTGGCGGGGGGTCGTGTTAGAAGCCCATAGACTTCTGTGGGGCATCGCCAGATTTTTCTGGTGATGCCCCCCCCCCCCCGTCGCGGTAACCTGGCGGGGGATGCTTAGAGCATCCCAAAATGCGGTAAAAATCTGATAATCAGGGTTTCACCGCATTTTTAGTTTCGAGAATTTCACCCTAATCTGTCATCGCATATATTCATGATCCCTTTACTAAATAGTAAATACCATTCTTTAAACATTGTATCAGGATCGGTTATTGGAAAGTAAAGGTGGTTATGCTGTAAGCCTTGAATTTGTCAAGCAGTTTAATGAGAGGCAAAACAAACATGTTATCAATGTGTCTGTATACACAGGGAAACCTATACTATACCTATATTTCATCATTATTATACAATATTTGATATACACTAGATAAATCTACTGGGCATATTTCTATATCAGATGCTGTGAAAAAGAAAAGAGAAAGAAGGGGATAACTAAATATAAAGGATCACTCTCCTATAATAACAAGCAATTAGACCCCATTACTGCTGAAGACTAATCTAATTACTGGAAAGAACTATATACAGCACCATAACAGCATCTTAAAACTAATCTGCAGTAGCAGCAGAAAACCTGAAAATGTAATACAGATTCCATGACTAATTCAGCATGATGTCTAATTTACTAAGTGCCAAATATGCATATTTGAGCTTGACAACAATTTGTCTACTTGCTTGCATCTGAAAGCAGCTGAGCGCGTCGCTATATGTAGCACAAACATTACATTATCCTCCAAACCTGATGCAAACATTTAGGAAAAAAAACAATTTTTATGGAAGATAACCTATTTAACCCTTTGAGTGACAACTGAATTTGTTGAAATAGCTGTGAAAATTGGCGAGCAAACATTTCTACTCATCAAAATGACCTGTAAGGTTTACCTCATATAGAAAAAATAATCGTTTTTTTTTTTTTTATTTGAATTTATATAACAAATGATAAATTATAAAATTATAGAAAAAATTATAAAAAAAAGTGAGCGACGCTGCCATTTTTAGCGGATATATTTAACATCTCTCACAGATATGTTGGCACTCAAAGGGTTAAGAAACATTAGACGCATGGACAACGCAATTCTGACTCCTACAGTATACAGCATATGATCATGTAAATCACCGTGAGTATGATATACTGTCCTCTTTCCTATTCATCTTTAATCTATACACTCTAATACCTTTTTTTTCTCTTATGTTAATCTAATAAATGAATACAAATAATTTAATTAAAACATAAAGATTACAATCAAAGAATATTAATGTTCAAAGCTTGCTAATTAAAAATGAGCCGCATGTCTTGTATGGTTTCTTCCACAAATCAGATAAGGGTCTGGATGGAGCAGCACTGATAGGAATGGTACATGCTATGATATGGAATAACACACATGCATCCGTCCAAAGCTGCTGTTTCTTCAAGGCTTAAATGGTTTGTGTAGAAAAATCAGAATCTTGGAGCAATAGGTTTTGCCTGAAATGTCCTTTTCTGTCACATTTACAGATAGTCGAGTTATTTATAAAATGCAGGCTTCCTAAATAAAACATGTGATTAGAATAAGGCCTTCACGTGCCTCCCAACTGTCCTGATTTGAAGTCTCTGTCCTGTCCTGATCAGGAATGCTTGGCAAGTTACTTTCTATAGCCAATGTATACAGACTCCTAGACAAATAAATCATCTTTAACATGTTACTAAAACCAGTTAAGAAGGATATTAACCCTTTGAGTGCCAATGTTGCTGGGAGAGATCCTCAAAATTTCTGCTAAAAATGCCAGCGTCGCTCACAGCGACTGTTCTTTTAGGATACATAAATACAAATGCAGCCAAGGTAGCGCATTAAAGTTTAGTTTATTATTGCACCTAAAAAATGAAGAGTAGCAGTGAGCGACGCTGGCATTTTTTGCAGATATTTTGATGATCTCTCACAGCAACCTTGGCACTCAAAGGGTTAAAAGTTACCAATTAGCCACATGACCTTTTTTATTCTGTGCGATAACTGAAATTCAATAATTTTATAACATATGAATTATAAAGAGTTTCTATATTTAAAGACATGGGCGGCTCAAGTGGCGGGATGGCAGGCCTGTTGCACAGGGCACTGTGACATGTGAGTGCAGCAGTTACTGTTCTAGTACCACATCCAGAAAAATAGACACACTTAAGGCTCCCATACCGTAGTGCGATTTGGCGTGTTTTAATCGGATTCTGATGGATTGGCCAGAGAAATTGGTTGAAAAGTCGCCAAATCGCAGGTGTCTGACATGCATGCTCCTGTGCACATTGGATCAGATTTGAAAGGTCACATGTGCAGAACATAAGATAAATTTCACATACAGTATCTGCCGCACATCGTGGGTGTTTTTTAAAATCTGCAATGTATCGCATCCGATTTCCCTTGAACTTCACAGGAGGAACCTAGGGAGTCATTTTACATGCAATAATCACGTGATTTATCCCATGTACAAAAAATGGCAAATCATGTGCCAATTTATATGGAAGCCCTCCCGGGAAGCTGCCGGGAAAGTTCAAGGAAATCGTCTCCGACCTGCCCTTCTGACAAGTCGGACTAATGTATGGGGGCCTTTACAATCACAGTCAATGATTGACTGCTAGGGTCACACTCAGGGCCGGCGACAGGGGGGGGTCAAAGGGGACAAGTGTGATGGGCCCCAGCGATCTGAAGGGCCCCAGAGCTTCCATGCCCCGGCATGACCACTGCCTGTACTAGCTGGCCTGTCAGTGACCCTTGCGGCCCAGCCATCTACTGTGCACCATCTGTGTGTGGCTAAGTGTGACTTACTCACTGTGTGCCACTGCCATCTACTGTGTGTGCACCCTATCACTGGGCGCTCAGAGCCATCTACTCTGTGTGTGCATATGGCCTGGGGCCGCAGACGCACAGCCGTGAAGTCCGCACCTGAATGCAGGATCTGGAGCAGTGAAAGGTTCAATGAGGCTCATGCAGAAGAGGGTTGTATGGATTTGGGATTAGGTGGGGGGCCCCAGAAATATCATTGTACAGGGCCCCAAGATTTCTGTTGCCGGCCCTGGTCACACTCACCCGCTGCCAGGATATAAGAGTCTGGCCTGGGAGTCTACTCCTCATTCCTCATGACCACCATTCATAAGGAGCACAATGAGAAAGAGTACTCACTTATTTGATTTGGTGTATTATGTGCCTTGCCCACAGAGTTCACCTTCAGTCCCTGTACTTCCATCTAACCACTTTGGGAGACAATTACATTTGCTGTTATCATCTTGGAGAGAAACTGAGAGGAAGTGCAAGGCTAAATTGTAAAAAAAAACTTTTAGAAAAGAGATAATTTACTGTATATTGCATATATTAGGCAACATAAAGCCTAACTACAACCCTACCTGTTGATTAAATATACTTGTATATAAAATGCTCCTTACCGGTGGAAAAACAACAGATATCCTGTTACTGTATTACAGAAAAAGAGGGACAAGAAATATGCATAAATACTGATCCACATATTTCCATTTCTCATGAGAGATGTGCTAGTATGTATTCTCAAGGGTTCTGTTACGGAGACAAATGGGTATGTTACCGCAGGATTTTAATAGGAAATGACAGTATCTTTTTTTCACAGTGTATTCCCTTGTCTATTTTGTAACTTGATTACTTTTTACAAATTGCATAATATCAAATTACTGCATAATAGCTTCTGATATGATCCTCTCACTAATTAAAATTTGAGTTATCGTCGCAGTTAAGTTAATATAGATCATTATTCTTATAGTATCTGTGTAAACCCTTGAGAAATTGATGTGGAAGTCACCAATAACATTTTATAGGTTAGTATATAACATCATATGGCATACTAGGACGTCCCTTCACAACGTTTGAATGTGCTTGTCTAACATGTTCTCAATGTCCTTGAAATGCCATGTTCAATGCTAAGCCTTACAGTATGTGTGATTTAATGATTAATCTTAAGGTGTTACTTATGATTTTTACTAATATCATACTTGGGAAAGTATTTACTATTGTGCGTAGGATGTCATTAATGCAGCTCAGTCCTGATTACAACAAAACAGAGAAACAAGCTACTTCTGTGTTTTTCTCTCACCTTCTATATAAATTATGCAGAGGAGGAAAGGGTTTACACTGACCTCCTCCACTGATCTAGGTTCTGCTTCATGTGCTCCAAAGTAGGATTAACCAGGGAACCCAGTTCTCCCTCTCCCAGATAAACTGGGCTTGGTCTGCAGCACAATACTGAAGCTGTCTGACAGCCGGGCAGAGAGCAGTGGGTTGCCCGGCTGTCTAAAGAGTGGGTCCGTAGCGGCTGCATTGAAACAGTGTGACACCCGGTTGCCATGTCACACACTCCCATTGGCTGGCAGCCTGGTGCAATGTTTCAAACAGCTGCAGACCACTCTTAAGACAGCCAGGCAGCCCACTGTTCTCTGTCTGGCTGTCACGCTATTTCAATGCAGCCACTGCAGACCACTCTGAAGACAGCCAGGCAGCAGACCACTCTCTGGCTGGCTGCTTCCCCCATAGCAACGTAAACCCCCTTGGCAACTAGCATAATACCTTGGCATCGAAAATTACACCCCTAGAATCAAGCAGGAAGCCTTTGACATTAAGCATGTAACCCGTGGAATCGAGCATGTATCTCCTGGCATTGAGAAAGAACCCCTTAGCATCTGTTATGGGCATCTCAGTGTGTGTCATATCTGTAATGGACATCACAGTGTGTGGCATATATAAATTGGCATTACCAGTGGCGTAGCTACATATGTGGCAGATCCCGCGGTGGCTTGGGGGAGCGGCCCCAGTGGGGTCTGTGATGTGTACCGCTGGCTGAACTGAAGGTGACCCATGCAGCAGTGAGCTGGTCCTGCCCTGTACATATCTAATGAGCGG
This sequence comes from Crinia signifera, assembly GCF_055691185.1. NCBI lineage: Eukaryota > Metazoa > Chordata > Amphibia > Anura > Myobatrachidae > Crinia > Crinia signifera. The sequence continues at coordinate 104,004,130 of NC_139217.1, read as the reverse complement.
GGACCCAGTGCAGTGCATATTGAATGAGCAGGTCCCTGCCCCGTGCATATGTAATGAGCGGGTCCCGACATTAGGGACAAAAATGTGAAAAACTCTTGTTGACCTTTTGACTGTCCTTGCCATTGTCGACGTGTCGATCTTATCCATATTGGCCTATTTCAGGTATCAACCTACAGTGGTCAACTCAATGCATGTTGACCTAAATTGGGTCGACTCAATGGCCAATTATGGCCAACCATACAATAAAAAAATCACTGTCAGTCACACCTCTGACTTTCGGAAAACATGTATGTGCCAAAAATAAGTTTGTGCATTCGGGAAAGCAGTTCTGTTTAGCAACAAAAATATACAATCCATAAAGATAAACCCTGCAGGTGTTTGAATGCTTTGTAGAATGCAGACTGGGCTTTCCTCATGAAGCAAGCAAGCTGTGAACTGTCTGGAAGAAAATCATCTTTTAGAGTATTTTTATCTTTCATAATAATTCTAGATTAAATTACATAACAAAAACATATGGTATCAGTTTTGCAACTGCGGTTTTTGTTTCTACCTTTTTAAACTATATATGTATCTATTTATTCATATGCTATTTTACTAGTGTAAAGCCTTTGGTACTTTTTTTTTACAAATAAAACCTTTGCTTTAAATGTATCCATTGTAAACCTTGTGCATTCCTATATTTATACTTTTATACTAAGCCTTGTTGACATGCAGAGTGCTTATAGGCATTTTCTAGTTCATCAAAGCTTATGCCTACTGTGTTTCTCTTTTGACAGAGTGTGTTATGCACTAGGTCAGATATTATTTTAAAATCAATACAAATTTCAAATATGAATTGCATTGTTGTATGATGCTTTCACATTTCTAAAGCAGAATAAAATCTTAAAGCCCCAGAACATAATGTGAAACAACACAACCAAGGAACGTATCTTTCACTTTAATATATATTAATTTCATCTGTGAGCTTTGTTTGGCTTTCGGGAACATAACAAAGGTGGATAAAACTATAAGCACATTTGGCTATAAGGACTCAGTTATATACACTCATTACTGTATAAAAATAGTTATTTTTAATCAAAGTTCCAAGATCATTTTTAACCCTTGAAGTGATTTTGTCAAAATAAATGTAAAAATTGCCAAGCAAACATTTGTATTCATCGTAATGACCTATAATGTTGAATTTATACAGGGAATATTGTCCTTTTTGCACAACATTTTTTGTTTCAGTTTATATAACAAATGTGAGCGATGCTGGCATTTTAAGTGGATATTTTGAAGATCTCTCACAGAGATGTTGGCACTCAAAGGGTTAAGTACCATTAGGTCTCCTATTCACTGGTTTGTTATTCAAGGTAAATGGAAGTAGCTGCACGGGTTTTGTATACTTAATCATGGAGAATTAAGTTATTACTGAAAATGTATTTTATTAATACAACTAAATTTTATGTAGTTTAATAAATAAATAGGATTAAATAGATTAGCGATCTAGTATTGAACCAGAGGTTTCATGATAGAATAAATGGGTAATTCCGGATTTTACTGTAACAAAATTTACTCTGGTAGGTCAGAGTGGACCGGCGTAACCACTAGGAAAACAAAAGCAGTCACCAATTACAGCAATGTTTACAGGGCACCTAAAAAACTGGTTGAATGAGGTCACAAATTCATGGTTTTTCCCTCGCAGTACTAAGTTGAGGATGGTGATATGCACTACGAGATCAAGCAACTTCTATCCTGTCATAGTTCTAGATTTAGGGGGTTATTCTGGTTTATACGTTCACATGCAAAATTTTTGATCTGCACATGCGCATTTCTGCACGTGTGCATGCGCCGGGAGCGAGCGGCCACGGCAAACAGAGTGTTCACCGGGTGCTTGCATCCACCACTGTGGGCGAGGGGTGGTGGCAGTTAGTCATGCCCATTGGAACTCCCAGCATTTCATGGGCATTCCCATGAAAACGCTGGCCATTCCCATGGTAATCACCTAGTGAAGTGGGTGCCGGGGGTGGGCAGCTGACATCCCCTTAGGAAAACACGCAAAGCTAAGACACCTGAGAGTGTCTTAGTTTTGTGTGTACCTTCCACATCATTTGATGGTCAGCGGCCATCGAATGATAAGGGTGTTTTCTTATAGGCTGTGAATAGATTTGCAGCTGTGCGGTGGAATTTGCCCTGCAAAGGTACGGCAGCATATGCGAATGGCAGGCAGGCGCAAAATGGCACACAGCACTGCAAACTTCCCAGTGTTGCATGTCATGTTAACTAGAATAACCGCCTTAGCTCCTCCATGAAAGTGACACATTAGGAGCATGGGCTAAGATGTCATAGACCAGCCAAACTCTGGGGGAAATTTACTAAGATGTGTATTCTACTTCAACTGATGTTGCTATAGGAAACCAATCAGATCCTGTGTACTATCTTCTAGAGGATGCTAAATAAATACAGTAAGAAATAGATTCTGATTGGTCTCCCATAGCAACATCATATGTACATCTTAGTAAATTCCCCCCTCTGTCTTCTAGAAGAGTAGATGCCACTGTGGCTCTATCTTCAAACAAGACAAAAAGCTGAGGCATCAATTGGAATCAATAGAAGTACTGTTCATCTCTTATTTATTTATTATCGGTTATTTATATAGCGCACACATATTCCGCAGTGCTTTACAGAGACTATTTGAACATTCACATCAGTCCCTGAACCAGTGGAGTTAACAATCTGTATTACCTACCAAATGTGCGCACACACAAATATACTAGGGTGAATTTTTTGGGAACCATTTAACCTATCAGTATATTTTTGGATTGTGGGAGGAAACCGGTGTATCAGTTAAGACTATGGTGGCAATTACCCCATGACTTCCGTGCTGTGAGGCAGTAATGCTAACCCTTACACCATCCGTGCTGCCTACTCATGAGATGCATGTACAATCTCCTCCTTGACATACAGCACAAAAACACTTTATATAAGAACAATTAAAACAAAATATATCAGTAGTATAAATAGGTGTACATTAAAATACAATCAAGAAATTAAATAAGAATGTTAAATTATAGATTGCCATTCATCTAGTGCCACCAAATTACTTAGTGTAGACTGTACAGAAATGATCCTTCAGAAATGTCCCCACCACACTGGAGTTTATAATCTGGTATCAACTGGCTACTTAGCCTTATGGTGCGCAGCCGCCACTTTCTTAAGTAGATTAAGGAGAATGCTTGTATCCTTGCCCTGTGGACAAGGAAGGGTTCAACACTCCACTGGGGTGCAAATAAAAGTTATATTTTAGCTTTTTTTTTACAGTTTCCTCACTTCATTCTTTCAAAATGTTGTCAATGTGAATTGAGTGTAAGGATGTGCCATTTGTGTGTAAAAAATATATAGTGGGGTGGACGTACAGTATAGAGCAGAGATGGGTGGGGAAATAAACCAGTGGGGATGTGGCCATGGCAACCCACTACGTATAGTTTTATAGAAGGCACTTGATAATGTTATTTTAAATCTTATGGGATTCCAAGGCTCAGTTCCTCACTCTTGTCACTGCTTCATACTGTACATATACCCTACTGTATAGTATGTTCAGTTACGTACATAAGCAATGTTACATCAAGTCAATAGATGCATGTAAAACAATGAGGCAGCAACCACCATCATCCAGTCCACTTATAATATATATGTATATCTGGTGCCTGTGTGACTCCAAAACACTGCCATCTGTTGTCAGGAAGTGAAACTACATCTGCTAGCTTTGGAAGCATTAGCTTTGAGCGGGCTTACTAGTACGTCATAAATAACATATTTCAAGATGATTTTTGAAAGCTCTTGTTACTATGAATCCTTACTGTACGGCATTTGCAATGCATAAACCCTAATCCACAAGCTGAGCAAATGGGTATTGTGTCAACAGGATACGTCTTTACTTATGTACATGTATAAATAGCAGTAGATCCAAGGTTATAAGAAAGGAATTACAGTATGTTTAGTAGAGCATTAAATGTGTTTTATTATTCACCAGTAATATATTTCTTATAATGTAACATAATATTAGTTATTATATGAGATATAATGAGAATAACATAGAGTGTTACATTTTATACATTCTTACATTTTTATTATATGTTGTCAACCTGTTGTAATACCTACATACTTTATGTGCATTTACCTTACATGTATTATTTTTATATTCCATTTGGTAAAATTCTGCAATTACCATATATACTCGAGTATAAGCCTACTTTTTCAGAACAGTTTTTATGCTGAAAAAGCCAATCCTCGGCTTATACTCGAGTGAGGGTCCCACTTGAGTCAATAAGTTTTCCCAGTTTTTTTGTTGTAAAATTAGGTGCCTCGGCTTATATGCGGGTCGACTTATACTCAAGTATATACGGTATACTATACTCTTTGATGCATATACAGTATGCCCTATGGAGTGTTTCACTGTGTTCAGACACTTCATATTTTCAGTATAGTTTTAATTCATTTATGTTTGATTTTTTGATCTATTACATTTGACATTTGCATCGGACTAATCAAGAGAGCAGAGACACCTTTCACTTCCAATTTAGTTCCTAAATAACTTTAATTTGATGAAATTCTACTGTAATTAACATACTGTATCTATATTTAATCTGACTTTGAGATAATCTGCTTCTGTGTATGTTATGCTGTTTTAGCCTTTTTTATTTTTTAGTTTTATACAAAATAACCAATTTAGGATGGTTAGAGAAGCTTTTACAGTGGAAGGCTTTGAGAGAGATAGATGTCTTTATAATTGAATTATAACATAACATATATAAAGTAGAACTATTACATACTGCGCAACATTTAAATCCCTCTCGGTGGGATCCCTGTGCGTAACAGTAGCCGTGTGCAACTGAAAAGGGGTGTGGCCTCCAGAAAGGTGGTGTGGCTACATAGCAATACCACAATCACAAGGCCACCCCTCGTTTCTGACACTGGGGGACATGGCTAGCGCTCTCTGAACTGCTGGCCATGCCCCTCTGTCCTCATGATTGACATGCGCACAGCGTCTATTCACTGCTGCTCTGCTCAGCAGAATAGTACTGACAGGTAGGACTCCCAACTGCCCCCCCATCCCCCAGACACTTTGGAGGTATCCTATTAATAACATTAAAGTAGTATAATGGCAATACACTCTGTCCGGCCAGCGGCTATCTGATCACAGTGCTCTTCAATTTCACAGAGCAGCTATAAGGTCTGAATAACCCCCTTTATCTTTCTCCACTTTATCTATGCTCCAATGCTTAGTATATGCACCCTTTGTCCCATTTTATGAAAACTTCAGATGTAAAGGTTTCATTTAGCCTTGTCGACCTAATGATCATTAGGTCGACAGTCAAAAAAAAGAAGGTCACCACATAAAAAATGTTGGCTTGCATTAAGTTGACATTGTCAACACAGACAAAATGTCGACATGGAACAAAGTTGACATTAATTTTTTCAGTTGTTTTTGGTGCTTATAGCTACATAGTCGACATGGACACTGTATTAGTGTACCCCATCCCATCACATGGCTTGCGTGGGCATGGTGGTCACTGCACTTTGCAAACTTTTATTGTCTCCCTCCATGCCCACTTAGATTGTAAGGTATGAAAAAGTTAAATAATGAAAAACTCATGTCAACCTTTTTTTATGTTGACATTTTGCTTGTGTCGACTTTTGACCATGTCGACACAATACATGTCAACCTTTTTCTTCTCTCGGCATTCCACCTGTCGCCCAATAGTGGTCAACCTATTGACCTAATGACCACATACTATTTAAATATAATACCTAAAGCAGTGATGTCAAACTCATGGCCCTCCAGCTGTTGTGGACCTACACGTCCCAGCATGCCCTGCCACAGTTTTAGCAACCCATTATATAAAATCTGTGGCCGGGCATGCTGGGATGTGTAGTTCCACAACAGCTGGATCAGAGGTTCCCAAACGCGGGCCTCAAGGCACCCCAACGGTCCAGGTTTTAGGTATATCCATGGCTCAGCACAGATGGTTAAATCAGACTGACTGAGTTACTAATTAAGTCACCTGTGGCCAAGCAAGGATATACTTAATACCTGTACCGTTGGGGTGCCTTGAGGACCGCATTTGGGAACCTCTGAGCTGGAGGGCCATGAGTTTGACACACCTGACCTAGCCCATACTATAAATTAGTCTGTGCTTACAAATGGACATCATGGAAAAGTCACAGAAATGTTGCTACTGTAACTGTATTTAGTGTTTATAGGAGATACAGTACAATGTTAATACTGAATACATATAAAATGACTAGACTAAATGACCAGACTAAAAGACCTCCAAAATAATTGGTGCCAGTGGGCATAACTGCAGCTATTGGGACTTCATAGGTCCAGCTGACACCATCTCCAGGCAACAGCTGAAGTCTTTCCTTATTGAGTCAACTCTACAGTTGTCACTTCGCTTTCCTCTACATGTTACCATTCATTTATTCCTGTAATTTTTTGTCTGCAATCCAATGTAACACACTATGAGCCAGATGCACTAAGCGTCAAAAGTGATAAAATTTAGAATGATAAACAACCAGCCAATCAGCTCCTACCTTCCATGTCACAGACTGTGTTTGAAAAATGTCAGGCAGGAGCTGATTGGCTGCCTGTTTATCACTCTCCATTTTATCACTTTTGAAGCTTAGTGCATCTGGCCCTCATGAAAATGTTTAAAAAGGCACATGAGGACAATACATTAGCTACTAATACATAGCAACAGCTAAATGAGAGACAACACAGCGCAAATGGAAAAAAAAAACTGTTGAGAACTTTGCATCAGTGGCTTTTTTTATTACAGACATATTTCCTGCAATATTTTGTTACTAAGCAACCAAATTCTCATATTTAGAGGACCTTAATGAGCCTGGCAGAGCAATGTAATAACAGTGCTTAATATAACTTTAGTACCCCCTTTGCTTCTCTTTTCAAGCATTTGCAGCAGCAGATTAGGGATAATTAGGATTGAAGTGAATGATTCTATAGCGCAATCATATCATGAAGAACAAATACAGCATTGATGGTGATGATCCCATCGACAGTCATTTACTATGCAAAATCTGCTATAAATGATTTGAGCTGATAAGGAATATAATGCTTAACATGTCCTGGCCCCTGTTCAAATTATTGGCGATGAGCTTGTAGTAATACATTACATGCATCATTTATGGATGTTAGACATGAAGAGTAATATTCATAATCAAATACTCTTAAGAATCACGCTGCTACAACACAAAGCTAAGGAATAATCATAAAGAAATATTACATTGAATCAACTGCTGCCATTTGTCCCAGTGATGTTAAATTATTTAATTGTTTAATCACTTTAGCACGCGCTCCATTTCTTAACGAGTATCCAGCGGTTGATGCATCGGGAAGAATTAATAAGGGGAGACAATATTTGTATAAGAAAAGTAGCTAAAAGAATAAATATTTTATGCTTTATTTATAGTACACTACTGCAGTTTATGCTAATTAAAACATTACATAAAATTCATTGTTGCAGAGTGTAGAAAATACAAGTGCACATGAAATAGATGCATTGACTAGATTAATCTAAAAAGTAAAAAAAAAAATTTTTTTCATGAGTCCCTACCCCATTGGAGGGTAGTCTAAGGGCCTGATGACGGTTGATTTTGCACATGCATAGAACAATAAGCGCTTTTATATATGCCCAAGTAGATTTGTGTGATTCTGCCTATTGCACCTGCTTGCACCTAGTACCCCTTTCAAAATATGTTTATTAGTGAGATGTGATGAATATAGTCACCACAAGAAAACCTACGCAGAGGTTTTATAATAAAAAGAAAAATTCCAATAGGTACACTTAAAATATTTGTATAGACAACTCTTTTGTTTTTAAGATTATATTATGTTAAAGAGTAATACCCCTTTCATGTCGCAAAAATAACCCAGGTCGATTCCGGGTTGTTGCCAGGTCGACCCAGGTCTCTATGCGATCTGAAAGGGCGTTTTTAAATTTTCCCGGTCAAGCAACACAGCATTCTGACCCATTTTAAAGAAGGTTTAATCCCAGGTTGCTGTGCGGTGTGAACGGGTAACCCGAGTCGAGCACTGTGGTCATGGCTAGTTACTATCTTCTGAATGTAGCTTGGACCACGTGAACTATGGAATATACCATGTTGCAGTGAAATATACCATGTCACAGTGGCAGTAGCAAGGTTGGTTTAACAACAATTTATTTATACTCACCACCATCAAGTTGGTGGTGATCGAAAAACATCCCTTCGCCCGCCACCAGGACTGGAGAGTGGCGAGCAAACCAAGCCCACGAGGGTACACTTCATGTATCCTCTTATCTACTGTCATTTCCCCCTGTCACCCTGACTTCGATGGTATGTCCTGTCAGCTAAAAACATTAATTCAAGAGGATATATTCACAACCTTCTGTCACAATCTAATAAAGTACACTTATTTACCTTTGAAGTGTCTTCACAGAATATGTCAGAGTTCTAGACCCGGCTTCCATCTGTGCTGCATGTGTGCAGCACGCTGCATGTCATCTCACTAGACTCTCTCCTGCGATGTCTCCTCCCCCACTCCCGATGATGCATCACCGCTCCGCCCCACCCCACCCCCTTCCCAGGTCAGCAACCTTATTGGCGAGTTGCTGTGGGGAGCTAAATATTGCATATGCCGGGTATCTCTTTGGCTGGACCGTGTCTAAATCCCGGGGTGTGACCCTGCATTTGCGATGTGAAAGTGGTATGGCAAAGGCTTAGTACATGATGGTAACATTCTCACAATTAGTTACCAGCACACTGGAGAAAAGACACATTTACATCTGAAAACAGCCTTTTAATTGTAGGTGGTCAGGAAGAGATACAAACAGAGAATAATAATGAAGATAATAGTTGCCAGTATTAACAAGCCACTTGTTATTGGTTGTTTGCAAATGCTCCACTTCTCACTAATTTATTTGTTGTGTACAGTACATAATTAAGCACATCTTTTGGGGACATTAGTAATTAGTGAATTTACAAATACAAATTTAATGGCATAGGTAATCACAAAGTGACTTTTAGGGGAAATTTACTAAAGCTTCTAAAAATGAAAAGAGGTGGTGTTGCCCATAGCAACCAATCAGATTCTGTCTATAATTTTCTAGGATGCTATAAAAAAATCTATACAGAATTTTAACTGTTTCATTACCATCGCAGGTTAGTTATGCAAGGCATTTGGCATAAAATATATCTACAGTAGGTTTGCATTTCATAAGGGCTTTGTAGTAATTATCACCCACGAGTTACCACCCTATCTCTCTTCTCCCATTCACCTCTAAACTACTTGAACTGCTGGTTTACAGGTGTCTCACCAGCAATCTGACCTTCGCCCGCTCTACTCCACTGAGACCGCCCTGGTGAAATTCACCAATGACCTCCTGTCAACCAAATCCAGGGGCCATTTCTCTCTCCTTATCCTTCTGGACCTCTCTGCTGCATTTGACATTGCAGATTACCCTCTCCTCCTTCACACACTCCAAAACATTGGCCTCTCTGGCACTGCCCTTGAATGGTTTACCTCTTACCTCACCAACCGTTTCTTCTCAGTCTCTGCCTCTGGCTCCACCTCACCACTTTTCATCCTTTCTGTCAGTGTCGGTGTCCCAGGGTTCCGTCCTTAAATCCCTTCTGTTCTCCCTGTACACCTCTTCCCTGGGTGCACTCATTAACTCCTTTGGCCTCCAATACCACCTCTATGCTGACGACACACAAATCTACCTCTCCTCTTCTGACCTGTCCCCCACTGTACTTTCTCTGGTTTCCAACTGCCTTTCTGCCATCTTCTCCTGGATGTCTGAGCACTCTCTGAAGCTCAACATGGACAAAACTGAACTCATTATCTTTCTCCCACCTAGGGTTACACCCCCTACTAATATCTCTATCACTGTATCAACACCATCATCTCCCCCGTTGCTCAACTCCGCTGCCTGGGTGTCACTCTTGACTCCTCCCTCTTATTTATTTATTCAAATTATTATATAGCGCAGCATATTCCATTGCGCTTTACAAAGGAGACAGTGATAAAACAAACTGGGTATTTAAAGACAGTCAAAGGAATGAGGGCCCTGCTCGCAAGCTTACTTTGCTCCCCACATCCAAGCTCTGGCCCATTCCTGTCGGATCCAGATACGCAACATTGCCCGCATCAGGCCTTTTCTCTCCCAGAGTGCAACTAAACTCATCATCCACTCACTGGTCATCTCACAGCTCGACTTCTGCAATGTTCTCCTCACCGGCCTCGCTCTTTCCCAACTGGATCCTCTCCAATAAGTCCTTAACTCCACAGCCAGGCTTATCTTTCTCTCCCGCCAGTCCACTTCTGCCACTCCCCTTCAACAAAATCTGCACTGGCGTCCATTCCCCTACAGAATCCTCTTCAAACACCTCACACTTACATACAGGGCTATCTCTAATTCCATTGCTCCATATATCTCCAACCTCATCTCCATTCACACACCCAGGTCAACAACTGTCATCTCCCCTCCACCCTGATCACTGCTTCCCATGCCAGAATTCATGACTTTCCCTGTGCTGCACCACTCGCTCCATTAGACTCTCCCCGTCTTTGTAAAGCTTCAAACGGGCACTGAAAACGGGAACAATCTCTGCCTGCTTACATCCTGCCATCAAGCCACCTCCCACTCGCCTGCACCTCATATTAGAAGACACAGATGTTGGGATGTATGAAAATGTACCTACATTGAAATCTATATAAATCATGTTTATTTGTTAATTTGATACAAATGGTACTAATGAAAAATGTCACTCATTACAATAAGGCTTCTGTACAATAGGAAAAAAATATGTTTTCGGTGGTCTTTATATTTGGGGCATCATGGAATAAGGTGCACATAAGTACTGTATATGTCCGTATACCAATGTTTACAATGACTTTTATTATTCCTATAATTAACTCTAGGGCTTGGTACATTACACCATTAATTCCTGTGGACATTTTTATAGCTATTGATTGATTAAACTGACATTTTTTCTAATTTCATTGCCTGATATTTAACTCTCTTTGTTACACTGTTTCCCAGTTTTCCTTACATTGACAAGTTTTAATTATTATCTATTACAGTGACTAGTGTTTTGATGACCATCTTAATCGTGAATCTATTTACCTCACAACCTTTCCTAATTTTTCCCCAAGAAGATTTGCAGTGTAATCATTACAATTATTTGGAACTTTTACAAGTTGCAGGATGTACACAATTATTAAAATAAACTTGTCAATAATGTGAGATTGACTTTATTTAAAGATTCGGTTTGAAGCAGCAATGATGCAATAGCATAATGAGGCACTGATACACAGGTTCACAAAGGCAGTCCTCAGGACCCCACACAGTGCATATTTTGCAGGTCTCCTCGCAAAATCAAGTGAAATAATTAGCTCCACCTGTGGATCTTTTAAAATGTGTCAGTGAGTAATGAGTGCACATGTTGGGTGACCTGGAAAACTTGAAGTTTGAGAACCACTGCACTAGTATAATAATGCAGCAGGAAATGTCTGTAGACACCTCGTTTTTGCATTAGTGATTAGCATCCTAGGATCAACTGTGACATCATTGGCCGCGAGGGACACAATGCTCTGTTCCTGGACTTTCCTCTAATGTATGATTGCTATCACCTGTTTTGAACAGGTTAAAACTAATAAGAAAGGGGTTTCACCACAGGTGATGGCAATCATAAATTAAGAGGGAAGTCCAGGAGCAGAGTATTGTGTCCCTCCTGGAGAGGGTCATGTTCGGAGGTATGTATACTTTTTATACCATGGCCACCTTACTACTATGTTAATCACCCAGTAGCCAGTCTCTGGGCCAGATGCACTGATTCAAAAGTGATAAAATGGACAGTGATAAACAGCCAGCCAATCAGCTCCTACCTGCCATGTCACAGACTGTGTTTGAAAAATTTCAGACAGGAGCTGATTGGCTGGTTGTTTATCACTCTCCATTTTATCACTTTTGAAGCATAGTGCATCTGGCCGTCTGTCTGTAAATGCTTGCCACTGAATTAGACAGAAATTAATGTTAGCTGAGTGAATCTTGCCAGTTCGGTTTACACAGTTAATGTGCTGACAATACTGAATTATTTAATCTGCCACTAATTACAAATTACGTAGATAATTCTCATCTTGTATATGCTTACTATAAGATATTTTATTACTAAATTGATAAACTGAAGGAAAACTAATTTTAATTAAGGTTATCTGTTTTGGCTAATTTGTCTTCTGGGAGGAAAGATAGATATATTGAGCGTCAGTGGGAATTGAAGGCTTTTGTAATAATGCTCACAAATAAAGTTGTCATGCGGCTCAGATGAATGATCAATTACAGTTTTTAAATAATGTGTAATAAAGACTAAATATTGAAAACCTGTGTGATTACATAATCTTGCCACTTGCTCTGATATTGAATCTTACAATCGGTAAAGATGTTCTTAAAGTCAATACAGTGTTAAAACTCATCAGGCACAGTAGCCCTCATTTATTTGTGGTTGGAGATACTATTACTGCTTCTTACATAGGAGGTTATTCTGGTTGGTGCGGTCCTTTCCGAATTCTTTCGGAGCTGACCGAACGACACACTGTGCGGAGATTGTAAGAACAAATGCCCACAGGTCCTCCGCATTCGGACGGACTCACTCTCTAAGAAGAGGGTGTGTTTTCGGACAACATCCAAACCGTGCGTGTGCAGTGGCAACACAACGATTCTGCACGGTCTTACAGCATCAGAATGGACGGGAAGCTGCCCGTATGCACCGATGTGGGGTATTTCCGTAAAAGTGACATGTATATTTATATTAGTGATACCAATTTCTGCCCATTGCTTGCAGTGTAAATGTGTGTAAAATAGCAAGAATGCAGTCGTGCTTTCAGCATATATTTGTTCAGCATATATTTAGTAATGGTCCATTTAGGCAGCAATGCTTCCAATTGAAGCTATGTAAAGAGTGTAATTAATCACTAATGAGTAGAGGAGTGGATTGTATTGTGTTCAGCTGAGAGTGATTCAGGTGCGGGCGTACTAATTGGGCGAACTGAATGCCTAGCGCATGAACAAATGGTCTCCGCAAAGTGAAACTTGCTTATGAAGACCGCATATTTCATGCGTGTTGGTTCGCTTGCAGTCGGTGTGCTGTCCGAATGCACGCCTACCAGAGTTCATGCACTCCCTCGTGTACGCCCATATTTACGCCCAGTTTTTCCCAATTTGAAACCACGCCTTTGTGTAGGTCCGAATGACGCCCATATTACGCCCATATTTCCCGAGTCAATTCGGTGGACATTTATGTACGGTATTAGTTAGAACGAATACGGAGACCATGCGTGGCACATGCGCATTGCGTTGCCTACGCATGCTCAGACGGCTAAAAAGCGCCCTCCAAAAGAATTCGGAACGGACCGCACCAAGCAGAATAAGGCCCATAGAGTCTGCAGCAATAGCCTTCTGCATTCATACCTGTGTGACGTACAGATTCCGGTACTTGTGAGTTATCTGGGCGCCCGATATTGAAATTGTATGCCAGTACCCTAAGCATGCGATTTGATGCGATTTGATGCGATTTCCCTTGAAATTCCCTTGAATTGTATGCTATTGTATTGCATGTGATGCGATTTGATGCAATTTTAATATGTACAGGCACCCAGATGCCTGTTTCATATGTGAAATGGCCCCCCAGACCCCATTTTTAATTGTATACCCACCCTGATGGCTAAATGCCCCCCATTGTTAACGCCACCCCACTATCAACGCCAACCCGAAGCGTGGCGAGCGCAGCGATCCCGCGAGGGGCGGCGGTACGCGTCCTCCGACCTTTTCATACCCCCACTATCCACATCGGCATGGAGTTGATTTTATATAGTGTGGCGAGCGCAGCGAGCCACCGAGCCCGAAGCGTGGCGAGCGCAGCGAGCCCCGCGAGGGGACATGGATACCTTCACAGCTCGCCACACTATATAAAATCAACTCCACGCCGACGTGGATAGTGGGGGTATGAAAAGGTCGGAGGACGCGTACCACCGCCCCTCGCGGGCTCGCTGCGCTCGCCACGCTTCGGGTTGGCATTGATAGTGGGGTGGCGTTAACAATGGGGGGCATTTAGCCATCAGGGTGGGTATACAATTAAAAATGGGGTCTGGGGGGCCATTTCACATATGAAACAGGCATCTGGGTGCCTTCACATATTAAAATCGCGTCAAATCGCATCGCATGCAATCTGATTGTATGCGATGCGATTTTATGCGATTTTTAGGTGCGATGAAGAAAATCGGGAGCCCAGATAACTCACAAGTACCCAGATTCCTTATACTGGGGACAACATTTTATCCTCCCCAATCTGGTAAACCGTTAACTATAAAACATACTTTAACATGTAATTCCAGGTACATTGTACAAATACCAAATTATTTGCCCTAGTGGCTTAAGCTATTTCGTAAAAACAGAACATACATTTAAGGAATGTATGACAGCCCATCAGTGAGCTATCACGGTGGCCCTACAAGCGGGAAATAGCCCACAACCTGTGGCTCACCACTTTGTTACTGCTGGCCACAGCTTGGTGAGAATTAAATATCGGATGATCAACCACCTTGTGGCATCAGTGTGAGGTGGTCATAGGGGGTTGTGACTGTTAAAATGCAAGGCCAGGTAGTATGGTACGATAGCTCCACAGGGATTTAATGAAGGTACAGAGCTTGGATTGCTACCTAATTGATTAATGGTAAAACTGTTGCCCCTCCCTCCACCAAGTTTTTCACTTATATTCAGATAAAAATCTTTAACAAGCTTGGACCTCAGCTCTATTCATAGCGTCACTTAGAGCCCGAGCAGCGCTGGAAATGGCAGTGGTGGAATAAATCACAACCTCAATGGCAGAGCCAGCCGCAGCTCTCGCAGGATCTCCTCTTCCCAGCTTCCCTGCCTCAGTGACACTGGCAATCCCAGCAGGCACCGCTGCTCCCACAGTTCCCGGGGGAGATCTTAAAAGACCTTGCTTGGCCACAACTCCAGATGCATCAGGAAGCGCTCCCATCCCGGTGCAATCTATTGCGCCAGCACTGTGCTCCCCAGGACCCAGTGCTCCAGGATGCAACCTAATCCGCTTATTTGTTAATCAGGCCCTGACTATAAGCAGAGTCGAGCCATTGTAAAGCCTATTTTTTTCCCTAATTTGTTAAACAGTAGTTATTGTGTCATACAGTATAAAAACAGTATAAAATATGCCGCAGAATGTCTTATTGTATAGAAATATCTGGGGTAAATTGTTTCATTGGGATACACCATACTCATCACCATGTACCTTTACTTTTGCATTAAACTTTGTTACAATTCTTTTAGACTAGAAATATTTAATTCAATTACTTTAAGTGCATTCTTGAAGTGGACTAAACACTCTAGCCTTACTACTGTAAGCAATTGGATCTGTATGCATACATATCTGATAATGAATTGCATAGATTTGTATGATATGTTTTATTTTATATGTCTTCTTCATCCAAGCACTCACTATTGCTTGCAATGAAGCACAAAAATAAATGATATAAGACGAGAAGAGGTGGGCATCTCAGCACAAGCATAACAACATCAGTTAATTGGCTAGATGCACTAAGCTACAAAATTGATAAAATGGAAAGTGATAAAAAAAAAAAAAGCCAATCAGCTCCTGCCGGCCATTTTTCAAACACAGTCTGTGACATGACAGGTAGGAGCTGATTGGCTGGCTGTTTATCACTCTTCATTTTATCACTTTTGAAGCTTAGTGCATCTGGCCCAATGTCAGTTGCAGCTGCTATCATGTTGTGTGAGGAAGGAAGGCTGTCTGCCTTGCAGTTACAGTCCTTGGAAGTTTGGAGTGTTGCAGTGCCTTCTAGGTACTGTACATTGCATATATGCAATGCAGTCAGCAGGTGATGTGCGCATAAACACTGGCTTCCATGGACAGCATTGGCTGCCTCCCCTAGAAGTAAGATAAGGCTAGTGGAAAATAAGGGGATAAACTCTGTTGGACGTGTTCTCCCCTAATCGTCATTCAGACTGGAATTAACAGGGAGAATAAACCATTTTCCACTGCGACAAACATCAACAGGTCGGTGCAGAAGGAGGCTTGGCACGATGAAAGGTGGGCATAGTGGAGGGTGTGGATACTCATTTGCGTCATCACAGCTCTGACCCCTGCGCTACAATACCCAAATACCTGCATTGTAAAGCAGGTGGCAGGGATATGATTTCACTATTCAGCACAAATCGCATCATCACGCCCCTGGACTGGGGGCTACATACTGTAGGAGTGCTGCAGGATCCTGGAGACTTGGCTACTGCCAGTAGGGACACACTATTTTTGTGAGCCCCCCAGCATTTACAGGAAAAAAGGCAAGTCTGCTGTGCTATCTGTCTGACATCAGGTTCAGTGTCTGGATAACTTCACTAGGAATGGTGGATTTTACTCTGGGGTTACAGCGGTTCAGCACTTTTTTTAAATCCACCACTGGCTAATGTACATGTACATTTTCCTTATTTACAAAGGCTAAATAGTTTTAAATCCCCCAAAACAATTAGCATCTGCACACTGTGAGGCCTAAACAGTAAATGCATTAAACTGTTCCATCCCGAAGTTCCTGTCTTTATGCTTGATCATACAGAAAACCATTGTTAAATCTGTGCTCTGTGGAACATTTGAATACATTGGAGAGTTTGAAAATGGTTATTAAAGGACATGTTTTAAAGTGAAACAACTGAGTGTTTCCATTCTTCCACTTTAATAGATTAACTACTCTGTAGCTTTCCAAAGCATTTCCAAAACTACAGGGGATGAGGTAAATGCCTTTTTGTGTTCTCCTCACATCTGAAGTGATGAATTTGAAAAGCTTTTAATACTACAGATTTTGATCTTTGGAATATGTCACATTAAGGAGAAGTGGAGTGGGTTGATCAATAGCTCGGATGGGAAATTTTATTATTCCACCAAGAGGAATAAAATCTCTATAAACACCATTACGTAAATCTAAGGGGCACAATTTATTCTGATATGTGGTATGTTTTACTGTAAGATGATGTTTATTTATAAGAACTACATTTAACATGGAAAGATTACAGCAATGGAATCTCGCACTGTAACAAGTAATGAAGTGACACCTAACTTGGTAACACGTCTATAAACACACCTGAGAAGGTTGTGAACTTTTCACTCAGGCTTATTTGTGCTGAAAAAAGCAGTCTATAAAACATTAGACAAATAGAAGCTGATGGCAGTTTCTGAGAGCAGCAAACTTTGAAGCAGTGAGTAGGTTCTGTAGAGGTAGTACAGGCTCTTCTACAAGTAATATCACAATACGTATGACTAGTGTAAGTACAGAGCACAAGCTATTGATTTATAATAATTTTATCGGAATCCTGACTGCTGGTGCTCCCCCACAGAGAGCATCCCAACTTACAGGAGCTATTTCCCCTTTTGGGGGTCCACGACCCCCATAGAGGGCAAATAGAACCTTTGGCAAGAAAAGCTAGCCACTGAGCCTGAGGGGCTTCTTTACACTCGCCCCTTGTCGGAGCACCGGCAGTTGGGTTTCCGACATCGGTATACTGACCGTTGGGATCCTCCCAGTCGGAGTGCTATGCCACACCCCATATATATATATATGTGTGTGTGCTATGTGTATATATGTGTTTGTGCGTGTACTTGGAAGTGTGTACACTTGTGAGTGTATGTGCATATGTTTTGTACTATGCTGAGCACAATGACACAGGACACGCTTAAAATATATATATGTGCTTTATATAAATTAATCTACACTAACAAATAATAAAAAACATTTATAAGTGGGTGTAAAAACAGAAATTGGAGTCTAATTAAGCTAAACATATAAATGCAGTAAATCTGTTAGTAGAGCTGAAAAATTTAAAACAAATTTCTGCAGCCTGAATCAATGAGCCTGGTAATAAAAGAACATAAGCTGGGGACCCAGCGATGAAATTGGATAGTGGGCTCCGTATAATTGGAGATCCTTTAAGAAGAGGCCAGTATATGCAGAAGGGGTTAGTGGGAGATGTTACACGTCAGTTTGAAGAGCGTTAGTAGTTAGTGGGAGCTTACATGCATAGGGTTCCAATAATCAATTTAAATGATGAAGCAAATTTGGAATATAGAAAAAAAGGAGCAATGGATACATATAACTTAATACAGTGTCCTTATTAGTAAAGTGTAGTCTCTCTCAAAGGTGGTTGGTGTCCAATCGTGTTGAAGGATCTCAGATGACATCACCTGAGATCCTTCTACACGATTGGACACCAACCACCTTTGAGAGAGACCACACTTCACTAATAAGGACACTGTACTAAGTTATAATTATCCATTGCACCAATTTTTCTAGATTCCAATTTTGCTTTAGCTATATGTCTTGAAGTATAGGTGACACTTCAGGAATTGTGATTTAAGGGCTGCTCTGCACCATGAATAATCTATCACTTTTTTTTTTTTTTGGTAAATCATGTGGCAGTCATAGGCAAAGAAAAGCAACATGCATGAAAAAGCAGGAGGGGAGGGGATATGGTCTTACCCACTTAGCTGTTGGATTGTTGGTGCTGCACAATGTGTGTAGAAGTGGAGCGTCCTAGAAGTGTTGACAGCGGTAACGAGCAGGCTGCTGTGTGGGCAGACTGCTGGGTGCCAGAGAGTGAGCCGAGCTTGGAGAGCGCTGTGTAGTTCCTGTGTCTCTCTGTGCAGCAAGGATCCAGCTGGATCATGGAGACTGCTGCAAAGGCTGGGCAGAAGTCAGACGGAGATCAGGCTGCAGGACTGAGGGAAATCAGTGGGTGGCAACGCGTTTCGTCTCCCTGGTAACGGGGAAACTTTTTCAAGCTGAGTTTTCCAGGCAGCCACAATGGATATATGTAGTGCTTGTGGTCAATTACCAATTATGCAATTAGTAAGCAATAATCCACAATTAGCGGTCTAAACCAGTGCTCGAAGTGGAAATTTTAAAGTGGGGGTATGGAAAATAAAGGATGTAGTTATATGCGCGCCAAAGATGCGTACACTCCAGAAAAGGCAGTATGGCCACTGAAAAGGAGGCATGTCTTTAAGTGTAGTGTACCACATATTAAAGGTTCAGCTCCAATGTTTGTACTGTATTAACTTAAAGTTCTATACAGTTAGTTCAAAAGGATTCATCTCAGCTGCATACTGCACTGTATGACCAGCCAGAGGTATAGTAAAGTGAGAACACATTGGTAACCTGAACTTTGGTGGTAGCTGCTGCCTATCATTTTTATGTATTAACATCCTTAAGTCTCATCATATGCATTACCCCATATTATAAAATCCTTTCATTGAAATAAAACAAATAACCCAAATAATTTATTTTTTGACCCACAGTAATGCCCAGTGTGCACACTGTGCCCACATTAGTGCCCCAGCGCCAATTCATAAGTCTCATAGTAGTGCCCCAGGTGATAGAACATACCTTCCTCTGTATTATATCCAAACCCCTTGAAGGCCCTATACATTCCACTGTTTTAACTTATCTAATGGGCTCCCTTTAACTGATAGCTCTCTAGACATCCACGATCACCTCCAGAATTATGCTAGATGTGATAGAATGACTTTTGTTTTCCATAATATTGCAGGTAAGGCAGATTTATTACAGTAACCCAATGGGTTTACAAGGTATCCAGGCAGAGGCGTAACTAGATATTTGTAGGCCCCATAGCAAAAGTTTGTAAGGGCCCCCTATTTAGCAACTGATGGTGATAAATGTATGTAAAACATTACTTAAATGGTAAATATGGGCCCCCTACAGCTCTGGGCCCCATAGCAGCTATGGTAGTTACGCCCTTGTATCCAGGTCATTTTGGGAGTTAATGACTCTGTGCTCTGGTGCAAGGTGACTAGGTGCAATGAGGTCCTGAAGATTATTGTTCCTTTTGAAAATAATTTTAGGTTTGTCAAAACATTTAGACAATATTTTATCCCATTGCAGAATTTCAAAGTTATCCAGGACGATTTTCTTCTGTGTTATTTTGTTTCTGTGCAGGGAAAATATTCAATGCTTTATTTTTACACTGCAATATAGATCTCACTTTGAAGTAAAACCCTACCCAAAACCCCACCCAAACCTAATTCTCTCTGGACAAGTTACATCTGCCCACCCCCTTTGCACCACATTGAAAACACTGTGCATTCTCATGGTAATGGCTGATGACGTGGGTGTGGTGGGTGGGCAGCTGACATCACCGATGTCAGCTGCCCCCCACTTCCCTCCGAATGTGCACACAGATCTAAGGTTTCTCTGTGCAACCTTAGATCTGTGTGTATGTTCCACATCATTTGATGGCCGGTGATCATTGAATGATGTGGGTCTTGCCCGCAGGCTGCGAATGGATGTAAATGTAAAAAATCCATTTGCAACCAGTGTGCACATATGCGCATTGCAAATGGTGGGCCGGCGTACCACCATTCAGAAGGTGGGATCTGCTTCACTCGAAAGGGTGTTAATTCGCATCCGAGCGAATTAACCAAAATAAGGGCCCAGTTGTTATATTGATCCTTCGTCGACTCTTTACTAGATCATCAATCTTTTTTCCAGATCATCAATCAAAGCAAATTGAACCTTGGTGTTTTTTCAATTTCTAATGTGTGTACACATGGTACAATGTGACTTCGATTTTGACTATATAGTCAAAATCGAATTGGGATTGCATAGACATTGAATGGAGATAGAACATGTTTTTAAGCTTTCTATCCGATTCGATGCCGAGGCGTACTTCCGTTCAGCTGAAATCTAACAGAGTGCAGCAGTGACTATATACTGTAGTGCAGATTGAATGTAGATATTATGAATTGCATGTAAATAGAACATAAGTTAGCATAGATTGCATAGCAATTGAAATCTTAGTCGAATAGCAAAGGAATCTCACCGTGTGTACACACCATTAATTACAATTCCCAAAAAAACGGTTTTGAAGTGCACACCACCATGTCCACAGATACGTTGTTGCTGAATTTGGGGACTCTGAGTCTCACGGTGTATCAGCAATGCGACAGACACGCGCACACACACACACACTCTTCAACTTGTTATATAGATTAAAAGTAATTAAGTATAAATCCAAAGGATAGTATATCTGAAAGAATAATGATGTAATAAAACAATTAAGCATATTACACTTTCTAGATATTAATGTATTTGTAAAAGACTGGAGAATTTGCCTTTAATTAGACAGTGACTTTTTACATTCAACAGTGTTTCTAGTTATGTCCTGTCTAGCGTGAGCTGCTCTGAGAATGAATATACTGTATATGGCTTATTCTGTTGCAGATTTCAGCATCTGTTTCCATGACAGCTTTATTCTTAGTGGTTATTATAATGAATGGGAGTCTCATCATAATAATGTTTTGAAAATGTTTTGGTAAATGTAATTAATGATTTTGCTAAAATAATTTTGTCTAAAGTTTGTTTAAAGTTTATTTAGTTGTACAAAGCAATGAAAAGGTCTAATACAGAGTTATTAATTATTCAATTTCTTATATTTATTATATTGAGCAGCTGTAATTAATCTTTTTTTGTCATCTGTTATTTATCTGTTTGTCTGGTATGCATTCCGACACTGTTGGACCGATTAGGACTAAACCAATGCTAGGTAGCTTAATTCGATCCAGATTAGGTACACAGCCACTACAACCCCCAATCCTGGCCCCGTGGGGGGCACGGGGTCCAAAAAGGGGTCCAGCCACTACGCAAAGTGGATCGGGGAAGCAAGATATGGCAAAGTTGCATAACATAGAGGGGGCAGAAGACATTGGGTGTAAGAAAAAAATAAATGCATATATGATTATTCCTATTATGGGAAGTATACAATTACGGCCATTGACTGTGGGTAATTGTGTTGCAGGATACTTTTCAAATTACCCCAATGACAGTATCCTTATCACCCAATGCCGGCACTTGTCAGGTGTTAGCCTTTGTGTACCTCAGGCAAGCAGTGGTCTGACAGCTCTGCTGGACCCCGTTAATTAGAGGAGGCATGAAGAGGAGGCAATTTTTACTTTGATTTGTAAACAAGCAATACAATGTGTAATTCTAAATTAACAATTCATCAGAAGCAGAGAATTTAATATTTAAAATGGTACCTCATGTAACGATTTTGGTTAAGCATGAAGGGAGAAAAATGGATTGTCACCAAAAATGACCTTCTAGAAATAATATATATATGATGTGCGGCATGAAGCCATTGCACATTCTGCACGTGGGGAGGTTCACCGGTGACCGCTATGATGGGCGAAGGGGGGGATGCGATCCCTCTCACCACCTCCCACTCCTGCACATGATAAGTCGTATGTAAAAAATGGCATATCAAGTGTCAAATTGTGTGTAGCCCTCCTGCGGGACTTCAAAGGAGATCGGGTCTGATTTGTCCTTTAGACAAGTCAGTCCTGTGTATGGGGACCTTAAGAATAAAGCAGACATTTTTTCCCTGCATATAAACAAAATAACTAACACAAATATAGCTCTCTCTGCACATGTTACATCTGCCCAGCTGCATTGCAGCATGGTTTTGTCCATCTGCAAAAATTGCAGTTTTGCTATCAGGTCTGAATCACGCCCACGGTTACCTACTGTAATACGATAGAAGCAGAATCACGGTGATTCATTTAAGTTCAGCTTCCTAACAGATGCTCTACTTCCTAACACTGAGGTGGCTTATCAGTCATTTCAAAAATGAAATCTGTTGTTTTCATTTCTTGTTTTTTTAAACACAGTTTTCTAAAAGCTCATACAGTATACATTGTTTTACCATTGTAGCCATGATGAAAGACTATAATACTACCGAGCACATTTATCCATCAGGCAGATTTCACAAGGATTTGAGCCTCAGTTATACTGGTTTTAATTTAATTTTATTGTATTTTAATGTTTTGTTTACGATCCAGGAAACAATTTTCTAGCTGTGAAGAGTACTTGACCCACTCCGAATAGTTATGTGACCACTAAAGCGCACTGACATTTAGATTTAGAAAAGAAGGCATTTGTAATGTGATACTGATTTGGACATTTGTACACATTTATTGGCAAATGTCTACTGAAGTAATTATGACAATAACAGTATGTCGTGTGCTTTTGTGTTGAACTTTTATATATATTTTCACAGTGGCAATTATCACAGTTGTTATAATTGTATGTCTTTGTGTACAACACATGAACATTATTATGGGTGCACTCTGCATGTTGATATACTTTTATATCTAGAACCTTTCAGCTAGTGAACCTCTATGGGATGAATACAAGAATGATGCACACTGGAGGCCACTAGATGGTGCATGATGAAACAATTCAAGTACTCCTCCATTCAGGCAGGCAAAGCCACCAGCTCTATCATTACTGTTGTGTTGTTCCATCATTTTGACAGGCTAGTAACTAGTGCTATAATATAATCCTCTATAATCCACTATAGTTGTGCAAAAACTGAATAAATACTTTAAGTACTGGAATAATAACTTACACAGCAATCATTGATTGGACAATCAGTTTTATTATTAAAACCAAGACAACTATGTTGCCTGACTTACATAAGACAACAGAATGAGGTTGAACTCGATGGACTAATGGCGTGTACAACGATACAATCTAACATGAAATTTTGTCTATATGGTCAAAATCGCATTGGGATCGCACAGGTTTTTTTTACCTTGCAATCCCGATGCGTGCTTCCGGGACAGCACAAATTGAAACCCAGATAGACAGGGCAGCAATGACTATATAGTGCAAATCGAATGCAGATAGCATGAATTGTATGTAAATAGCACATGAGTTAGCAAAGAGATTGCATAGCAAGTCCAATAGCAAAGGAATCTCACCATGTGTACACACCATAACGTCTTTCTTCAGCCTTAATTACTATGTTACACCATGTGTACACACCATAACGTCTTTTTTCAGCCTTAATTACTATGTTACTATGTTACCCATAGAAGTGCACAGTACACAATAAAAGTGCCATACTATGTTATGTTATCTTAAAAGTCATTCTCAATTTTGTGATAGAATTAGGGGTGCCCCCCAAAGATTCTGGAGAACCCAGGCAGCAGCCTGAAGCTGATTAATGGTAGAGCCAGCCCTGGGTGTGCTGAATTGTAATATTCTAAAAGGAGCCTTAACATTTTAGTACATACTATTAAGAACAACATCATTGACTTTCATTTGTCCCATATTTAATGTGATTTTCATGTGCTTATAAAAGCGTATAAAACATAATAAAAGTAGATAGGTGTGAATGAGCCAGTAACGCCAAGAATGGAACTGAAGGATGGAAACAATGGACAGTTTATTATTTATGAGACATTTACTTTTGATTAGTTCTGCATTAATACTTGCCATCAGCAGCATCAAATTATCTCTAAGTGCTTCAATAGCAAAGTGAACGCATGTTTTCCGATGCGGTGAAAGGGCCACCTATGGCTCTCTGAAATCACAGTACCGGATGCTGTGTACAGCAAGCTTTGTCCCTTTGCTAATATATGTATTAGTCGTGTATTCTTCACCTGTTGTGCTAATTTATTATTTTGATGTTCAAAAGCCATGAACTTTTAAAAACACCCTATCTGTATGTGCATACACAAAATAACCAGATATAATATGTGTACAGATTTTGATTTGAATATAGTTTGTGATACTTTCAATTAATAAACATCAATGAGCACATACAGAGTAGGGTCAAATCCTGCGATATCATCATCAAAGCTTCAAGCAACCAGATTTGTGTCCAATTTGGACACTCCCATTAGTAATTTTATTGTTTGGATCTGGTCAGATGGAGACTGTGGTTAAGCCACCTTAAATATTCAAATAGTCCCAATAAACATCTAATGAATCCCAGTCAAGTCTATTTGTGATTTCTTATCATTTGAACTTATTGTTTGCTGCCTTGGAGCTGAGTGATAACATAACATTCACAAATTCTTGTCTTTAATTATTTTGTAGCTGAAGTCTAGTTATAGTCGGAATTAATGTGCATGTACTCTACATTGTATAGTATATACATATGGTGAAAGGACAATGACACTAAAATGTCTTTCTGTTACTTTGTGGCTCTACAGATTTGCAAATTACTTCATCCTCACTATTTTAAACAACTTCATAACATGTTTAATATTGATAGACTATTCTCTAATATTAACACATACACTATTGTTACAAAAGTATTGGGGGGCCTGACCATTACACCAACAGGGACTGTAATGACATTGTATTCAAATACAAATACTTTAAAATGGAGTTGGTCCGCCTTTTGGAGTGTTTCAGTGGGAATTTGTGCCCATTCATTCTGTAAAGCATTTATGAGGAAAGGTTCTGATATTGGATGAGAAGACCTGGCTCCCTATGTCATGTACAGTTCATCCCAAAAGTGCTTTATGGGGTTGAGGTAATGGATCTGTGAAGGCCAGTCAAGTTCTTCCATGCAGAACTTATTAAAACATGTCTTTATAGTCCTTGCTTTGTGCATGTGTGCAAAAGTCATGTTGGAATAGAAAAGGGTCTTCCCCAAACTGTTGCCACAAAGTTGGAAGCATAGCATTGTCCAAAATGTAGTGCAGTCAGGCAGTTAACGTTCTCTCCGCGTCCGCCAATCGCCAATCTGACTGAAAACATTTCCAATGCTCCACAGTCCAATTTTGTAGTGTTTTACACCACTCCATCTGACGCCTGGCATTGGACTTGGTGATATGTGGTTTGCATGCAGCTGTTTGACCATGGAAACCCATTCCATTAAGCTCCTACTGCACAGTTTCTGTGCTTACATTAATGCCAGTGGAATTTTGAAACTCCTCAGCTATGGAATCAGAAGAGCATTGGGACTTTTACTCAACAATGGGGGTTATTCATACCTGATTACAAAGCACCTTTTTTCTCAAATGGACAAAACCATGTTGTGCTGCAGGTGAGTCAAATGTAATGTGTGGAGAGTTAGATTCAGGTGGGTTATTTTGTTTCTGTGTGGGTAAATATTGGCTGATTTGTTTTTACACTGCAATATAGATTTCAGTTTCAACACGCCCCACCCAAATCTAACATATTACATCCACCCCACCTGCAGTGCAACATGGTTTTGTCCATTTGAGAAAAGCTGTCACTGATTCCACTCTATGTTTTTATGTGGTCTTCCGCTATGAGGCTGAGTTGTTTTTGGCCCCACATGCTTCTGCTCTCTAATAATATCAGTTAAAGTTAAATGTAGAATATCCAGCAGGGATAACATTTCATAAACCATCTTATTGAAAAGGTATCACCTATCACAGTGCTGCACTTGTAGTCAATGAGCTTTACAGAATGTCCATTTTGTATTACAAATGTTATCAAACAGAGAATGCATACTGTAGCTAGGTGCTTGAATTTATACATCTGTGGCATTGTGTCTGATTGAAACCCCTGAATTCAATAATTAACAGGTGTGGCAAATATTTGTGTCCAAATAGTGCATAGATAGCTGTAGATCAGCCTCTTTGTTTCCTGATGATGTATTAGGTAGGGTGACATCTCAGGTGCTCGGTAAGCTGCGATGTTCGCAGCTTACTGAACAAACCAAAATCAGGGCCTTAGTGTCAAGGCTTCTTTGGAGACCCAGAAGAATAGGAAGCACATATAAAGGGTTCTTGATGGAGTGTATCCAGGCTCGATACCATTGGGTTATGGCAGAGCTACGGATGGTTACATTTCTATCAAAGACAGCTGCTAGACCTTCCTGCCTTTAGGAGCTTATTCAGACCAGATGTTAGCCCTGCAATTTTGTAAGGCAGACGATTATCAAATTATTGTATATGTGTATGGATCATAGTGTGCTTGCGCAAGGCCATTCAGAGGAAAAATCCAGTGTCTTTTCTGCCGTTCGCAAGTTTATTGACAGGAAGTCACCGTTTGGGGGGTGGTAAACAAAACTTTTCTGGCAGTGTCTAGAAGAACTCTGATGTGCCCAGGCATTTTCTGGGAGGGTGTGTGATGTCAGCTCTGGCCTCAATCAGCCTGATTCTATCGCACAGGCAGAGTAGGTTCTGCATTACGCACAGACTGGGAAAATCATTCGATGCTGAGCGAGATGTGTATGGATTTGAATCTAAATGCCAATTGGGGTGATTTTCGCAAGCCATTTGCAGCCATGCATGGGGTGGGTTTTCACTTTGGGCAGTGGTTATCTGATTGCAGGGCTCTGCAAAATTGCCCAGCTGCAATCAGGTCTGAATAACCCCCTTAATCATATTGCAGACTGCTTTCATAGTCTGATACTTACTAAAAACTGTATCTACTTTCCATTGACATTTAATCTTACCAAATAGCTTACTCCTTTGTTTGCAGTACGTCTTTCCCATCATTTCTGGTTTGCCTACTTCTGTTTGCTGTGAAATCATCATAAAAAAAACTTTTTCAATGTGCTGAACAATATTACTGTTAACACAGATAATGCAATCTGCATCTGAATTTATGTGGCATTGACCATTACCTCTTATGCTACTTGATACAATACTCTCTATATTGCCCATATCTACTGTACATATCTGCTGTAATGGTTATCACTTTTAGAGCATTTGTACCAACCATACACAAAACATCCATTAAAAAAAATTAGATAAATATGTGCATACTCTAATACCAATCAGTAAAGCAGCAATTCCCCTTATAGAAACATAGAAACATAGAATTTGACGGCAGATAAGAACCATTTGGCCCATCTAGTCTGCCCCTTTTTTACCCTTCAGGTAAACTCAACCCTTTTTAATCCTTATTTCTTTGTAAGGATATTCATATGCCTATCCCAAGCATGTTTAAATTGTTCTACTGTCTTAGCCTCTACCACCTCTGATGGGAGGCTATTCCACTTATCCACTACCCTTTCTGTGAAGTAATTCTTTCTAACATTTCCCCTGAACCTACCTCCCTCCAGTTTCAGTGCATGTCCTCGTGTTTTATTACTTGTTTTCCTTTGAAGAAAATTTCCCACCTGTACTATGTTAAAACCCTTGATATATTTGAAGATTTCTATCATGTCCCCCCTTTCCCTTCTCTGCTCCAAACTATACATGTTAAGATCTTTTAGTCTATCCAGGTAAGTTTTGTGATGTAGGCCATGAACCATTTTAGTTGCCCTTCTTTGTACACTCTCCAATGTATTTATATCCTTCTGAAGATATGGCCTCCAGAACTGGACACAGTATTCCAGATGAGGTCGTACCAATGACCTATAAAGTGGCATTATTACGTCTTTTTTTCTGCTACTGATTCCTCTCCCTATGCAACCAAGCATCTGACTAGCCTTCCTCATTGCTTTGTTACATTGCCTCCCTGCCTTTAAGTCACTTGAAATAGTGACTCCTAGATCTCTTTCCTCCTCAGTAGTTTCCATTATAGTACCCTTGATACTATATTGAGCCTTTGGATTTTTGAGTCCCAAGTGCATAATTTTGCATTTTTTAGCATTAAACTGTAGTTGCCATTCTCTTGACCAATTCTCAAGTTTACTTAGATCATCAGTCATTTGATTTACCCCTCCTGGTGTGTCTACTCTGTTGCATATCTTTGTATCATCTGCAAAAAGGCATACTTTCCCTTCAATACCATTTGCAATGTCACTAACAAAGATATTAAAGAGCACTGGTCCAAGTACAGATCCCTGGGGTACTCCACTGGTAACATGTCCCTCCATAGAATGCACTCCATTTACGACAACTGTCTGTTTCCTATCCTGCAACCAGGTTCTTATCCATTTAATTGTTTTATAATCCAATCCCACACTTTCAAGTTTATTTAGCAGCCTGCGATGTGGGACAGTGTCAAATGCCTTACTAAAGTCTAGATATGCCACATCTACAGCCCCCCCTTCATCTAGTATTTTGGTCACGGAGTCAAAAAAGTCAATGAGACTTGTTTGGCATGATCTCCCTGCAGTAAAACCATGCTGTTTTGGATCCTGTAAGTTGTTTAATTTAAGATATTCCACTATTCTTTCTTTTAATAGTGTTTCCATTATTTTCCCTACTACTGATGTAAGGCTCACTGGTCTGTAGTTACTTGCTTCTTCTTTGCTTCCGCTTTTGTGCAGTGGAACTACATTTGCTTTTCTCCAGTCCTCTGGAACTGCACCTGTATCTAGTGACTGATTGAATAAATCTGTTAATGGCGCTACCAACACATCTTTTAGTTCTTTTAGTATCCTTGGATGCACTCCGTCTGGCCCCATTGATTTATCCACTTTCAGTCTTGAAAGTTCTGTTAGGACTTTCTCCCTAGTAAATGTACCTCCATCTACCTTATTTTTATGAATGTCCTTGCAACTTAACTGTGGTCCCTTCCCTTCTCCTTCTATAGTGAATACAGAGCAAAAGTAATTATTTAGATGATCTGCAATTGCCTTGTCTCCCTCCACCAAATTCTCAGTGTCTGTCCGCAGTCTTATTATTCCTCCATTTGATTTTCTCCTTTCATTTATATACTTAAAAAAAGTTTTGTTTCCTTTATCTACCGACTGAGCCATTTTCTCCTCAGCTTGTGCCTTGGCACACCTGATCACTTTCTTAGCCTCTTTGCGTCTGGCAAGATACACTTCTTTGTCATTATTATTTTGAGTCTGCTTGTATGTCCTAAAGGCCATCTTTTTTGCTTTTACACTAGTTGATACCTCTTTTGTAAACCACACTGGCTTCCTTTTCCTGGTACTTTTCTTAACCCTTTTGATACAAAGGTCCGTTGCCTTTAGTATTGCACTTTTTAATTTTCTCCACCTCTCCTGCACTCCTTTCAAGTTCGTCCAATCCGCTAATGAGTCGCTTAAACATCTCCCCATTTTTGCAAAGTCAGCCTTCCTAAAATCCAACACCTTAGTTTTTGTGTGACTGGAGTTGGACCCTGCCTTGATACTAAACCATACTGCTTGATGATCACTGGATCCCAGGTTCTCACCCACATATATGTCTGATATCCTGTCACCATTTGTGAGTATTAAATCTAATATTGAGTCTTTGCGAGTAGGCTCCCTCACCAATTGCTTGAGAGAGGCTCCCTGTAGGGAATTTAGAAATTTGCCACTTGTAGATGATCTTGCAAAAGACTCCTCCCAATTCACATCAGGTAGATTAAAGTCTCCCATGATTATGACTTCTCCCTTTAAAGCCATTTTAGTGACATCAAGCAATAGGCTCCTGTCCAAATCCTGCCCCTGGCCTGGTGGCCTATAGATGACCCCAGTACGAATAATGTCCTTCTCCCCCATTTCTATGGTCACCCAAAGGGCCTCAGTTTTTTCTTCAATGTTTTGTATTAAAGTAGCATTTATGCTTTTCTTTACATACATTGCTACCCCTCCTCCGATTCTTCCCATTCTGTCCTTCCTAAATAAATTGTATCCTGGTATAGCTACGTCCCAGCCATGGTTCTCATTCCACCATGTCTCTGTGATAGCCACAATGTCTAGGTCATCCCTTGTCATTATTGCGATTAGATCAGGAATTTTGTCTCCTAGGCTTCTAGCGTTTGCACACATAGTTTTAAAAATTTTGCCTGTGCCTCTGTTATTCCTAGCCATGTTCATACAGTACAAAATCAAAATCTAAAGTTGAAATTACCTGTTTGATGATGTTGTTCAATGTCTGTTTTTATTTTTTTTACTGTTCAGAAAAGCTGCAGGTCACTAATTCTAAGAATATAGTGAGTCTGTTCAGGTCAGGCTACACCTGAACACTAATGGCCAAATGGTCAAAGGAGATAATTTGCACTGTGTTTGAGTAGACATCAGGCAGAATGCAACACTAAACTATACTTCACTGAACAACTTCACCAAACAAGTAATAACAATTACAAACAATTCATTAAATCAGAACTTTTCAAATCATACAAGAGTTTGCATAACACAGAAATAAAGAGAGCATATTGGAGATGAATTACATACTCTTGAGGTATCAATGCAGTCCATGTGTGTTTTTGTTGATTTGGAGTAGTTTGCCTTCAGTTTTCCTTCGGTGTAACGCAGGTATAACGCTCGTAGTTATGACTCTGTTTTCCCACTTTAAAACGGTCCACTTCAATACAGGGCCACAGCTAAACTATGGCCACAGCCGTATGCAATGAGAACTAATATACTCTAACAATGCCTTCTTCCCAATTTCCAATAATTGGAAGAATCTACACCCTCAGTCCCCACCCCCTGCTATACAGAGCAATAAAAGTGGCTTACAAAAACAGTTCTGGCATTCCAGGATACTATATCTCTTTTAGAATAAAAAATACATGCCTCACTACACACAGGCAAGGTACTGTTGTTATTTACACAGATCAGATATTTGGTTGAATTTACCTATAAGACAATCCCACACACAAGGGATGCAATGTTCTGCAGTGAAGACACTTGCTTGCAAATGTACCCAATAGAGTTCAAAAGCATGTGGATGTTACAGCAGAGAGAGATAGTCTGCACGTATGCCTGTGACAAAGTTGAATTTACCTATAAGACAATCCCACACACAAGGGATGCAATGTTCTGCAGTGAAGACACTTGCTTGCAAATGTACCCAATAGAGTTCAAAAGCATGTGGATGTTACAGCAGAGAGAGATAGTCTGCACGTATGCCTGTGACAAAGTTGAATTTACCTATAAGACAATCCCACACACAAGGGATGCAATGTTCTGCAGTGAAGACACTTGCTTGCAAATGTACCCAATAGAGTTCAAAAGCATGTGGATGTTACAGCAGAGAGAGATAGTCTGCACGTATGCCTGTGACAAAGTTGAATTTACCTATAAGACAATCCCACACACAAGGGATGCAATGTTCTGCAGTGAAGACACTTGCTTGCAAATGTACCCAATAGAGTTCAAAAGCATGTGGATGTTACAGCAGAGAGAGATAGTCTGCACGTATGCCTGTGACAAAGTTGAATTTACCTATAAGACAATCCCACACACAAGGGATGCAATGTTCTGCAGTGAAGACACTTGCTTGCAAATGTACCCAATAGAGTTCAAAAGCATGTGGATGTTACAGCAGAGAGAGATAGTCTGCACGTATGCCTGTGACAAAGTTGAATTTACCTATAAGACAATCCCACACACAAGGGATGCAATGTTCTGCAGTGAAGACACTTGCTTGCAAATGTACCCAATAGAGTTCAAAAGCATGTGGATGTTACAGCAGAGAGAGATAGTCTGCACGTATTCCTGTGACAAAGTTGAATTTACCTATAAGACAATCCCACACACAAGGGATGCAATGTTCTGCAGTGAAGACACTTGCTTGCAAATGTACCCAATAGAGTTCAAAAGCATGTGGATGTTACAGCAGAGAGAGATAGTCTGCACGTATGCCTGTGACAAAGTTGAATTTACCTATAAGACAATCCCACACACAAGGGATGCAATGTTCTGCAGTGAAGACACTTGCTTGCAAATGTACCCAATAGAGTTCAAAAGCATGTGGATGTTACAGCAGAGAGAGATAGTCTGCACGTATGCCTGTGACAAAGTTGAATTTACCTATAAGACAATCCCACACACAAGGGATGCAATGTTCTGCAGTGAAGACACTTGCTTGCAAATGTACCCAATAGAGTTCAAAAGCATGTGGATGTTACAGCAGAGAGAGATAGTCTGCACGTATGCCTGTGACAAAGTTGAATTTACCTATAAGACAATCCCACACACAAGGGATGCAATGTTCTGCAGTGAAGACACTTGCTTGCAAATGTACCCAATAGAGTTCAAAAGCATGTGGATGTTACAGCAGAGAGAGATAGTCTGCACGTATGCCTGTGACAAAGTTGAATTTACCTATAAGACAATCCCACACA
This sequence comes from Crinia signifera, assembly GCF_055691185.1. Lineage (NCBI taxonomy): Eukaryota > Metazoa > Chordata > Amphibia > Anura > Myobatrachidae > Crinia > Crinia signifera. The sequence continues at coordinate 103,971,264 of NC_139217.1, read as the reverse complement.
CAAGGGATGCAATGTTCTGCAGTGAAGACACTTGCTTGCAAATGTACCCAATAGAGTTCAAAAGCATGTGGATGTTACAGCAGAGAGAGATAGTCTGCACGTATGCCTGTGACAAAGTTGAATTTACCTATAAGACAATCCCACACACAAGGGATGCAATGTTCTGCAGTGAAGACACTTGCTTGCAAATGTACCCAATAGAGTTCAAAAGCATGTGGATGTTACAGCAGAGAGAGATAGTCTGCACGTATGCCTGTGACAAAGTTGAATTTACCTATAAGACAATCCCACACACAAGGGATGCAATGTTCTGCAGTGAAGACACTTGCTTGCAAATGTACCCAATAGAGTTCAAAAGCATGTGGATGTTACAGCAGAGAGAGATAGTCTGCACGTATGCCTGTGACAAAGTTGAATTTACCTATAAGACAATCCCACACACAAGGGATGCAATGTTCTGCAGTGAAGACACTTGCTTGCAAATGTACCCAATAGAGTTCAAAAGCATGTGGATGTTACAGCAGAGAGAGATAGTCTGCACGTATTCCTGTGACAAAGTTGAATTTACCTATAAGACAATCCCACACACAAGGGATGCAATGTTCTGCAGTGAAGACACTTGCTTGCAAATGTACCCAATAGAGTTCAAAAGCATGTGGATGTTACAGCAGAGAGAGATAGTCTGCACGTATGCCTGTGACAAAGTTGAATTTACCTATAAGACAATCCCACACACAAGGGATGCAATGTTCTGCAGTGAAGACACTTGCTTGCAAATGTACCCAATAGAGTTCAAAAGCATGTGGATGTTACAGCAGAGAGAGATAGTCTGCACGTATGCCTGTGACAAAGTTGAATTTACCTATAAGACAATCCCACACACAAGGGATGCAATGTTCTGCAGTGAAGACACTTGCTTGCAAATGTACCCAATAGAGTTCAAAAGCATGTGGATGTTACAGCAGAGAGAGATAGTCTGCACGTATGCCTGTGACAAAGTTGAATTTACCTATAAGACAATCCCACACACAAGGGATGCAATGTTCTGCAGTGAAGACACTTGCTTGCAAATGTACCCAATAGAGTTCAAAAGCATGTGGATGTTACAGCAGAGAGAGATAGTCTGCACGTATGCCTGTGACAAAGTTGAATTTACCTATAAGACAATCCCACACACAAGGGATGCAATGTTCTGCAGTGAAGACACTTGCTTGCAAATGTACCCAATAGAGTTCAAAAGCATGTGGATGTTACAGCAGAGAGAGATAGTCTGCACGTATTCCTGTGACAAAGTTGAATTTACCTATAAGACAATCCCACACACAAGGGATGCAATGTTCTGCAGTAAAGACACTTGCTTGCAAATGTACCCAATAGAGTTCAAAAGCATGTGGATGTTACAGCAGAGAGAGATAGTCTGCACGTATGCCTGTGACAAAGTTGAATTTACCTATAAGACAATCCCACACACAAGGGATGCAATGTTCTGCAGTGAAGACACTTGCTTGCAAATGTACCCAATAGAGTTCAAAAGCATGTGGATGTTACAGCAGAGAGAGATAGTCTGCACGTATGCCTGTGACAAAGTTGAATTTACCTATAAGACAATCCCACACACAAGGGATGCAATGTTCTGCAGTGAAGACACTTGCTTGCAAATGTACCCAATAGAGTTCAAAAGCATGTGGATGTTACAGCAGAGAGAGATAGTCTGCACGTATGCCTGTGACAAAGTTGAATTTACCTATAAGACAATCCCACACACAAGGGATGCAATGTTCTGCAGTGAAGACACTTGCTTGCAAATGTACCCAATAGAGTTCAAAAGCATGTGGATGTTACAGCAGAGAGAGATAGTCTGCACGTATGCCTGTGACAAAGTTGAATTTACCTATAAGACAATCCCACACACAAGGGATGCAATGTTCTGCAGTGAAGACACTTGCTTGCAAATGTACCCAATAGAGTTCAAAAGCATGTGGATGTTACAGCAGAGAGAGATAGTCTGCACGTATGCCTGTGACAAAGTTGAATTTACCTATAAGACAATCCCACACACAAGGGATGCAATGTTCTGCAGTGAAGACACTTGCTTGCAAATGTACCCAATAGAGTTCAAAAGCATGTGGATGTTACAGCAGAGAGAGATAGTCTGCACGTATGCCTGTGACAAAGTTGAATTTACCTGTTGGAGACAAGGATAGAGGAGGGGTCAGATGAATCAACGCAGGTATAACGCTCGTAGTTATGACTCTGTTTTCCCACTTTAAAACGGTCCACTTCAATACAGGGCCACAGCTAAACTATGGCCACAGCCATCAGGAGGCATAGAGTAACTTATGTGTAATGTGAATTTGGTACTCTCTGTATCTCTATGCTGTGTCCCTGTTACATCCTGAATATAGCTAATTACTGTGTCCTACTGATGTGTCATCTGTTGCCCTGGAATGGTACCTTCAGGTCAGTCTGCAATTTACACTGGATTTCATTCCTACCTACCATGACAACTTAAGTTATCACTACCAGAAATTAAGGACCTTGATGTTTGGCAACTGATGTTTGGGGTCTATGCATGCACATTTCTGTGCATGTGCAGACGCACGCTGGGTGCGAACTGGCATGCCATTCCCTTCAAACCCACCAGTGCAAACGGAGTTGTCGGGCGGCGGTTGATGGATGTGCCCATGGAAATGAGGCAGTGACTCGGCTGCCATAGGCGGGCAGCTGACATTATCACGTCAGCTGCCCCTCCTGTCCCACTAGGCGCACGCAAAGCTAAGACACCTGAAAGTGTCTTAGTTTTGCTTGCTTGTTCAACATCATTCGATAGTTGATGACCATCGAATTATGAGATCCTCGCCTCCTAGGCTGCAAGTGGATGTTTATGTAAAAATCCATTCATAGCCGTGCGGACAGAATTCGGCAAGTAAAGGGTGGCGGCGTCTGGAGGAGCGTCGAGCGGTGTTTAAATCAAATGCAGCGCTGCAAACCAGAATCCGGAATCAGACCCTTAATCACAGAAAGGAGAACCAAGTATCGGCAAATATTAATTCTGTGGGATCAAGGATCACTACAGTAAGGGGAACAGGGATCACTACAGTCAGTTCTCACAAGATCATGTCTGGTATCCTGGTAAGTTAAGGATTTTGTGACACCCAATATTGGGAATACTGTAGCAGGAGGTTTAGCATTTGTTCTCATCCCCTGTAATAGTATGGATAGTGTATATTTATACTGATACTATTTACACGGTTAGAAATTGTTGTTTCATTTACACATTTCTATCCTATATAGCAAATCTCTCTCTGGGTAGTTCTGCTAAATGATTTACAGTTTAAGTAATACTATCTGAAACATACATTTAATTCCATCCGTTTATACAAATACATAAGTCTGGCAGTACTTGCTGTTATACTTGGCTAATGACACGTAGCTCTGATATCAGTATGAAATTTTCATTAAAACATTTTAATTATTTGTACTTAATTATTTGTGTATGGCAAGAGTGTAAATAAAATATGTTACCCTGCAGTTAAACCATGAATGTTTGATTAAAATACACTATCCCATTACATTGCTGTTACTGGACTAAAAACTGCACTTTCATTAATCAATATTTAATCCATCCATTACAGCATTTGTTTCCTAAATAATGACAGATGACAGAGACAATGATTCAAGGTAGTAGACAAATAGCTTTGAGAATAGACACGCAGTGCAGCTGACAAGACATTGGAATGCAAGATCGGATGTAAATATTTTCCCATCATGTCAATGTCAAAATAATGACTAACTATGTGAAAAGTGTTATTTTCACAATCCTGCCAACATATCAGTGTAATAAATATGTCCTATATAGCATGCAAATACCTCGTCCAATTAGCACATTTCTAGCATAGCTTTCCCTCAGATTTTTATTTTTGCCAGTTCCGAATTCTATCAGGTTTAGAAAATGATTTAGTATCTTTACTGGTAATTGGGAATACAAACATAAATTACCTTCATATGCAGGGAAATTGCCAGAACTTTATGTGCCCCATAGGAAAATGTCAAAAGGGCCCCTAATCACAGTATTTATTTTAAAAAAAAACACCCCAGGGGTGTATTAACAGAGGTGAGGGGCCTGTGTGCAGTCCGCACCTGGGCCCTCTCCTTACTAGCCACCAGAAGCAGTGGCAGTGACTCTGAGCACTAGGTGGTGCACAAATATCTGGGAAAAAGAAATGCATCCATATTCCCAGAGATTTCCCTACTGCTCTTGGGAAAATGTTAGGAAAATGGCCCAGTGACATTTTCCTTAAGACTTGTGCACCACCTACTACTCACTGCCAGAGAGGTAAATAATGAAAACAATTGATGCAGGTTGTATAGTGAGGGCCCCCCTGGATCATGTGCACTGCACACACTGCACCCATTATAGGTACGCCTGTGGATGAACAGTTGTTAATGTTATGCCCCATAATAGTGCTCTAGATCATTTTCTGAACTATAGTAGTACCCTGGTTAACATTCTACCACATAGTAGTGCCCAAGACTATTTTCTGAACCACAGTAGTGTGCTGTTTCACATTAGGGGCCTTATTTTGGTTCACCCTTAGAGGCAAATTCCTTCTTAGATGGGTAAAACCATGTGCGCTGCAGGGGGGCAAATGTAACATGTGCAGAGAGATTTAGCTTTGGGTGAGTATTTTGTTTCTGTGCAGGGAAAATACTGGCTGCTTTATTTCTACACTGCAATATATCTCACTTTGAAGAAAAACCCCACCCAAATCTAATTCTATCTGCACATGTTATATCTGCCCCACCTGCAGTGCACATGGTTTTGTCCATCTAAGAAGGATTTTGCCTCTAAGAGTGAACCAAAAAAAGGCCCTATGTTACTATGGCCCTTATTCTGATCGGTGCGGCCGGATCCGATTATGCGGCCAGGACCGTGCGTGCGAAACCCCGCCTTCCATACGGAACGCCAACTCCGTCCGTACGTGGTAAGAAGCTGGCCGAACGGACCGCACGTGTATTTTTCACGGAATACGCCTCCTCCATCTAAGGGAACCTCCCCCATCATTCGATGGTCGCAGACCATCGAATGCAGGACCGAGTGCTCCACCAGCTCCCGCAACCTCAGACCACACGGACCTTTTTTCCGTGCAAAAGCCGGGATCTGGGCGGGCAGCTGACATCCGGCGATGTCATATGTCCGCCCCCTACACGTGCGTCACGGCCGCATTACCATACAAACGCCCAGCGTTTGCATGGGAACGCCCATGAAACGCGGGGCGTATGCATATGGTAATGAGCCCAAATAGCCCTTCACGCCCCTCTCCACCCCCTGTTCGGAGTGTTCACATATCATGCGGGATTTGGCCGTACGCCCCACTCGCACATGTGCAGAGACGCCTCTGCACATGCGCAGACACAAAACATCGGCGGGCCGAACGCACGCGGATATATCCGCACCGACCAGAATAAGGGCCTATGTGTGGCTACCAGTTCACATTATGCCACACAGTACCTCCTATTCAAATCATAACCTACAGAGTACCCTGCTAATATTATGTCACATTACAGAGCTCCATTCAAGCTGTTCAACAGGTCAGATCCAATTGTTTGGCAAGCAAATCCAGGAAAGTGGTATGTAATTTTATAACCTGGTTCTGTGGCCAGGTTAATGTAACATTAAATATGTAAAAAAAAAGACAACAATTAAAATTATATGCCTACCAAAACACATAAAGGGATGATTTACTTTAGAAGTGTGGGATCTGGGATATCATTTATCTGGTAGATTCTGCAAACTGATAGTTATAAAGTTTGAGTATCCCTTATCTAAATATCCATTATCGAAATTATTCCATAAACCATACATTCCAGAAAGTGAAAAAAAATATTCTTGCTAAAACCACTACTGGAGACATATGTAACAGCACTACTGTACTTAGGATATGATATGTAACTGGCAGTAAAAATGTGTAAGAAAATGATTGCTTGGCATTCAAATTCAGTTCCTGAGATAGTACACAAACTTTTTTTCACATTTTGAAACCTTGTTTTATTCACAAATAAAACACATTTGTGTGTTTTTCATGTTTTATGTGTTTGTACAACAGAAATGTAAGATACCTCAAGATACACCATTGAAATATAAAAATATTCTGAAATACGGAATAATCCATTATCCAAAATTCTTCTGGTCCTGAGCATTTTGGATAAGGGATACTCAACCTGTAGTAGAATCTGATTGGTTAAAATTGTAAACCAATGCTTTGGTAAGATTTACCCCAATGACTTGGTTAGAGTAATAGCGGAACTGAAGTTGATAACACCCATGTGTACTAAACCTTGAAAAAGTGATAAAATAGAGAGTGATAAACCGCCAACCAACCAGGTCACAACAGCCATTTATTTGCAACTGCAGCCTGTGATGTGGCAGTTAGGAGCTGACTGGCTTTGGCTTTACCACTCTCCATTTTATCACTTTTGAAGCTTAGTACATCTGGCCCCAGTGTAGCAGTTAGCCATTGTGCCAAAAAAAAAAGGGGGGGGGGGGGTACATGGTCTCACTATAAGCCCCCATTGACATCTCTATTGGGGTGAGGCCTTGCAGGAAGTCCCCCATTTACATCCCCAGAGATTCTGGGCTGCATCCAGAGACTAATGTCTGCACTGCCGGCTCATTCTCACCATTGGGAGCCAGGCACTAAAGGATGATGTCATGCTGCAGCACGTTGCTCAAGGTATCTGTGGAGGAGCCGGCATTTTGGTTTCACCACCTTCAACAATGTCACCCCATCATGTGATGCCTCTGGGTTAGACCACATCTCATTGTGTTAGCTATGCTATTTATTTGACTACAGTCATTATATTAATACTGCTTTTATATAAAACAATTTTCTTCTGTAGGGTTCATAGTCTCTGTTGGTGTACATTTGGGGAATGGTTTTCTAAACTATAATTCACTGAATAAAAATATGAAGCAAGCAAATTGTATTTTATACCAAACTAAGAACAAAACCCCATGTACACTAGATAAAACATGACTTTTTCCAGATACAATGCAACCATTATTATTTTTTAGCTGCAGTGTATCCATGTAACAAAGCTATCATGTTGGCTTGTCTTGTAGTTATCAGAATAATTACTGTCTATAAACATTGGCAGCTCCTGTCACAGAGAGGTCTGCTATCAAGATATACAGCTAAAATGCTTCATAGGGGAAAGAGACAGTAAGCAATTATAAATGGCAGTCCCTTGTACAAAGCTTTTTGACATCGTCTTTTAACAGTTGGGTTCCACTAATAGCTGACAACAATCCACAGCAAATACAGCAGAGGTTTCTGCAATTTTCTATGGACCTTTCAAAAGGCCATTTTCTATTATTTGAAAAAAAAAATACTATTAACACAAAATTATAGCCTTGGTTGTAATAGTTCACTGCAGTCGAGAACGATAAAAGAAGTGTTAACAGGAAAGGATTTTTTTATCCTACTCACCTACAGTATTCGCTGCGAGCTGGGGTATTGACTGAATATCCTGGAATCATAGGTTGTAGCAATAAATTGATAAAATATGAAAGGTTTCGCTCCAGAGCAGAAGTTAGGGGAACTGCACTGACATTCTTTCAGCCTTTCGATTTTTTTATCTGATTCACAAAGTGCATACGTTGCTTCTGAGGCTAAATCTGATGAATAATGGTGATACTGAGCATGTGTAATTTAGACTTTTGGGGGAAAATTTACTAAGAATCGTATCTTGCCCAGTTTTTATTCTCATGTGAGTTTAGACTTGGAGGTTTACTAAAGCTAATCCAAAGATCACAAATTGGCCGAATCCACAAATAGATTTCAATACGCTGTCAACCCAAGTAGAAAATAATACAACATGGCCATTTACTAAAATTCTGTTTATAATCACTGAGGAAACTTTTTTCTGTGACTAAAATGTAACAATAACAAAAATCTGAATTTAAAAAAAAGGAAAATGTTGACTAAACATTCGTCCATGTTGTCATGACTAAAATTGACTAGACGAAAAGGCTGTATCATTTTCGTCAGGACACCACATTTTTCAAGTGATTGATCTTTTGGATTATTTAATTAATAATACTGTATTTTATATAGTTTTATTTATCTTCTCTGGCCCTAGATTTACTTACTTCTGCTGGGGCTATGTAAAAACTCTTGAGTTTCTCGGCACTTCACAGACCACACCAATCTGTGCAGCTTTTTGTAAAACACACTGCTCACAGTAAGCATTTGGGCACAACATAACTGAACACACTGTTAAATACAATTAAACATGACTGCATACACCAGGCATTGCAAACCACGGTCCTCAAGGCACACCAACAGTGCAGGTTTTAGTGATATCCAGGCTTCAGCACAGACGGATTAATCAGAATCACTCAGGTACAAATTATGTCACCTGTGCTCAAGCCTGGATATCACTAAAACCTGTACTGTTGGTGTGCCTTGAGGACCGTGGTTGGGAATGCCTGGCATACACCATTGCAAAATACAATTCTGCAAAAACACGCTAAATTTCAGTGTTTGATATTGATATAAAAAAACTGTCACGTATATAATGGCATGTTGAGATGGAAAACCAGCCAGGGAAATTTCTGGAAGCAGACCTTATTGAGGAGTGGTCTGTTGAGGGGGTGAGGCCTGTTTAAGGGGTGGGATCTCTCCTCATTGGGCCTGATTCTGAGTAGGAATCAGTAGCAGCCATCTTTTTCCTGCAGTGGTTTCTGCAACTTTGTGAAATTCCAATCTAAGCCCTACCCTAGTGTCATAGGAAGATTTGGAATTAAAAATGGCCCTACAAAGAGTGGCCCCATTACATGACAACTTTTCCAGAATAGGACCTTCTGCCCTTAAACACACCATACCACCATTCTTGTCACCTCTTACCTCTCTTGGCCACAGGTGGTCCCACAGGTGCACAAGCCCATTGTGAATCTTCTCCGGTTGCTCCAATTGCCAATCCACCCCTGCATCTATCCCAGCAATGCCCAGCGTGCTTAAGCTCAGATAAAACACAATATTTATTGATTTTATCCCTAGGAAGGTACAGTTGAGGTGCCAGAGAAAAAAAAGTTTTGGTACTTGTGTATTATCACGGTGCCCATTGCATCGCATCGCATGCCACTAATTAAGGCATGCGATGGTATGCGATGGGACCCGATTTGAGCCTTTCCCCGAGCATACAATTTTAATATTGTGTTGCATCGCATGCCATTATAATGGCATGCGATGCGATGCAACGCGATCATGCCCGATTTGGGCTTATTGCCATGTTAAATGCCCCCCCCCCCCGAGCCGATTTTTAATTGTATAACCACCCTGATGGGTAATGACTATGTTAAATGCCCCCCCCCCCCCATTGTTAACGCCACCCCACTATCAACGCCAACCCGAAGCGTGGCGAGGGGCGGCGGTACGCGTCCTCCGACCTTTTCATACCCCCACTATCCATGTCGGCGTGGAGTTGATTTTATATATTGTGGCGAGCGCAGATTTTATATAGTGTGGCGATGACATCGCATGCGATGCGACGCAACGCGATTTTTTGGTTGTACAATGCCCTACGATGGAAAAGGTGGGCGCCGTGATAATGCACAAGTATCAAAGTTTTATTATTAAAGCAAATCCAATTTATCATTTAAAGCGTATGAATCAAGAGCGTTTTTTTTCTGTTAACAATTGTATCTTTTTTAAAGTAGATTTTTTAGTTGTTATAAGAAACTATAATTGGAAGTCCATGCTAGCACATGTGGGATCTCCTAATGCTGGTTCTCTGATAAACATAAGGGGCGGGATGTTGTAACATCCGCGGCCCCCTTCGCCGGCTACCGCATTATTAATAACGGCATATGCTATAACATATGCCGTTATTCATGCAAGGGACAGCTCTTGCGATAAGCGCTGTCCCTTGCGATGCGGTGCCGGCGCTGGACTTCCGGGTCTGTGACCCGGGAGTCCATCTGCGCATGCGCAGACCCCGGCGCCGGCCGCAGGGCACGCTGGGAGGGATCCGTGACGGATCCCTCAAACAGCGCTGCGGTAAGAAGCCCATAGGCTTCTGCAGGGATTCGCCAGCTTTAGCTGGCGATTCCCTCCGCAGCGCTGACACTGCGGAGGGGGCATATAGCATATAGAAATGCGGTAGAAACCCCGAAAACGGGGTTTTTACCGCATTTCTGCTATATAGCATCCCGCCCAAGGTAAGAGATCTGAGTGGTAAGATAACTTACTGCTGTTTGGAGTTGGGCATACTGTAGATTGTTATTGATAAATTGATGTGGAAAAGATCTTTGGGTGGTGATGATCATTAAACCACAAAGGTGCAAACAGTGAATATATCTAAAAAAACCCTCTCAAAGCAGTGGATTATGGTCATGATTTAGAGATGTACGTAAACCATTCATGTTGTGGTTTTGTGCATGTACAGGACCTGACCTGCCCATGTTCAATTGTGCAGAGTCCCTGGTTAGAAGCAGCATACTTGACAAGCTGCTGCATTGGGGAGGCGTGGGGGGAGAACAGGGGCAGCAACGGGGACCATCCTACAAAATGGGGATACAAATCCTCTTTGTAGGAATGTTGGGACCAGGCTGTTTGTCTTAGGATGCAGATGTCCTGGCCTCAACAGAGGTTTCTGAGGGCTGCGAACAGTCACTATGGTGATGTGATTTTGCCTCTTCGGACACAGCACCCAGATCAGTGCTGCTTGCAGGAGGCATGTATTTCCTCCAGATGCCCCTTGATTCATTACAAAGACACACAGTACTTACTATGTCCATCTCTAAATCAGACTTTAGAGTATTTTTTAATATTAGTTGAACAAATATGGGCTCTGTGAGTTAAAGTGCATAGAGACTCAGGGTCAGATGCACTAAGCTTCACAAGTGATACAATGAGAAGTGATAAAGAGCCAGTCAATCAGCTCCTAACTTCCATCTCACAGACTGTGTTTGAAAAATGTCAGCCAGGAGCTGATTGGTTGGTTGTTTATCACTCTTCATTTTATCACTTTTGAAGTTTAGAGCATCTGGTCCACAGTGCTCCACTGTTAGAGCAGAGCATTGCTATATGTAAAATGTGGTTATGTATTAACATATAAAGGGCTAGGAGTCTATTTACTAGTAAAGTGGATGGGGAGAATAATGGTGGTAATTGCTGGTCTGTATGGAGGGGGGAAAATGACATGTTACTATGATAATTATAGGGCCTAATTACACAAATTGTCTGGCCCAGCCCCAGTCACCTTCCACTTACTGTATATCTCATATCTGGGCTTCTCTTGGAGAGGACATAATGAAAGTATACAAGTATGAGTGTAGATGATCGAGGAAATTAGCTTATGCCCAGAATACAAGGAACAGATACCATTTGCTGGAATATCCAATAATAGTAATGAGGTATCTTATATATTGTATATACCGGGCTAATGCAGAATTAATTGCGAGTAAACTGTAATCACACCCAGAGTATGTGCATCAAACTAAATACATCTGCTTGCCCTTATGAGGAATAGTACAGAGGGCTGAGCAGCTTGGTCGCATTGCTGTCATTACCTTCAGGATGTACTTGTACCTTCCCTTTCCCTGGTATAAAAAAATCCAACACTTGCTTAGATGAGAATGCCTGTAACCACCCACTTCCTGCTTTCACCTGCAACCTATCATTCATGAGCCCCATACTGGCAGTATCTGTGATACTGATATGTGCCTAATGATGCATTAGTGCCATCTTATTTAGTACATAGCACTGTACATGTAACGTTTCTCAGACAGCCCTGCTTATTTCATAATTATTATTATTTTTTGAGAAAATTGGTGTCTCAAATGGACTCTCCAGCAAGTCCCCATGGCTGACTGCCCTACAGCTTGGAGCCATGGGCACTGAGCTGCTTGTTTACATATATATTATTTATTTATAGTTTACATTTTTCTCTAATAATGCAAGTACAGTATCTTTGTTTGGTCGTATTCTGATGAGACAAAGTACCTGAGCCAGACATTGGCCCTTATTCTGGTTGGTGCGGCCAGAGCCGCACACGGTGCTCTGGCCGCACAAACCAATCCCCGCCCACGAGACGGATCGCCACGGCCGTCCGTACACGGACGGCTGGCGATCCGCATAAAAATGGTGGAGGCGTACGCCTCCACCATGGTGGGAGCTGCCCCCTGCATTCGATGGTCGTCGACCATCGAAGGCAGGTCCGCACGCCCCAGCAGCTCCCGCAAGCTGAGACCACACGGACAATCGTCCGTGTGCTAGCTTGTATGGGGGCTGAGAGCTGACATCCGGCGACGTCAGCTTTCCGCCCCCATGAGCTGCGTCATACCCTCATTACCATGCATACGCCCCGCGTTTGCATGGGAACGCCCATGAAACGCGGGGCGTACACATAGGGAAATGAGGGTCTGAAGCCCCTCACGCCCCTATACGCCCCCTTTGCGGCGGACGAACTACGTCTGCGGCGAAGGGGGCTGCACATGCGCAGATTGACCTCTGCGCATGTGCAGACAGAAAACATCGGCGGTACGGCCGCACGCGGGCCGTACCGCACGATGCAGAATAAGGGCCATTAATGAGTTCACCCTCCTATTATGGACATACTTAAAGTTAAGAATATTTGATAGCAGAATGTTATTAACCAGGACACACTTTGCAGCGATTGTAAATTGATGTATGCCTTGTTCTCTCCTATTCTTGGATAGATATAAATTTAGATTTTTATGACGGGCATGACAGCCGTTAAGAAGCCTGCAGGAATTTTTTAAATTAGGAAGATGCAAAGAAGCTTTATTCCAGGTATGTGTGATGCTCAATGTGATCTGTGAGTGTGTGCAAATCACATTTACCAGCCCCGGGCGATATATGTCACCAACTGATGCCAAGGTTCACGTTCTTGTGACAGTTATCAAATCCACACAAAATACCTCAGAACTAATGTGTCATTTCCAGCTGCATGCAGAATAAATGCAGGAATAACTTATTAGAAAACCATTTAAATAAAGTGAAGCAATACATTTACCCGCTATGTGAACAGTTACAGTATATTACAAGTATTTTGGTTGTTATAAATTAACATTTAACAGATAGAGTAAAAGATACAATAGTATTGCTTGTAAAAAATAGAGGGTTGAAAGATTTTTGGAAGTCGCTAATGTTTTTGGAGGTGCACCTCAATTGGTTGCGGTTGATAGATCTACAGTGTCTAGACAGAAAGTCAATAGGTCTACCCCAAAAGGTCAACATGCAATAGGTCGGCAGGGTCAAAAGGCCGCCTTGAAAAGGGTAGACTCACGACAGAGATTTTCATTATTTTTTTTTTTACTGGCTTGTTCTTACTTCAGTATCCATCTCAGCATAGAGGAAGAATATATTAATGTGTGTGTGTGTGTGTATATATATATATATATATATATATATATATATGTATCGACAGGGACCGGCACTCTCCCAATATAATATATAACTGGCTGCGGTGCCCTCAAGACCTACAGTATGTAGGTCACAAATAGGTAGCGGAGCGGGGGGCACTCAAACAGGCTGACTCCAAGTTGAATATACAAGCCTTTAATCCAACAGTGTTTTGGGGCCAAATACCCCGTTGCCCTTGAAAATGGGGGTATTTGGCCCCGAAACGCTGTTGGATTAAAGGCTTGTATATTCAACTTGGAGTCAGCCTGTTTGAGTGCCGCCCGCTCCGCTACCTATTTGGAATTTTGGAATAATTAAAAAAATTTACCCCCCCCCCGAACCCTTTTTTTTATACTTACCAAGTCCCCCGGTGTCCACAGCAGGCCTTCAGCATCCTCTCCGTTGTCTCCAGCAGTCCCAGGATTGAATTGTGCGAGTGTGTGCGCGCGCCTGGGAACTTGCGCAATGCACTCCTGGGACCACTGGAGATGTCGGAGATGGTGCTGGAGGCCTGCCGTGGATGCCAGGGGAAAAAGTGGACGCCGAGGGACCATCGGGACACCACCAGGGGACAAGTAAGTATGTTTAAAAAAATTATTTCAAAATCCGGAAATATCCCTTATCCAAAATGCTCGTGGTCCCGAGCATTTCGGATAAGGGATACTCAACCTATATATATATATATATATATATATATATATATATATATATATATATATATATATATATATATATATATATATATATATATATATATATATATATATATATATATATGGATAGCAGTTGTGAGTTGGCGCCCTTTTTTTATGCCTTTAAGTACTGGGTCTCTATTAGCCTTTGATGAATAATAACATGGATATGAGTAAAGTCCAAAACTTTGTAAATATTTATTAAAAGGTCTTTAAAACCACTTAGTAGTGGTGAATATTCCAGATCATAAAAAGTTTTTCACATTAGCAAACAGATGTTCCCTATATATATATATATATATATATATATATACTAGTAAGCCTGCTTGACGTAAATGCTTTGAAAGCTGTTAAGACAGCTATAAAAGTAATTGCACTTTTTTTTAGTAACTACTGTATTGATTGTAAGCAAATTTGTGAGCATAATTACTTATTTAGTTATAATGTTTGGTGTATTTGTATGCAGCAGGTTACAGAGAAAATATTGCTGTTTTAAATTCCAAGAATTGTTTACATTAAATGCAGGGGCATGGATATACATTCCTAATGTTATTTTATTATCAATAATAATAATTTGACCAGTGTCCTCTAAATTGATTTGATAATCATTTCCCAATAATTTCCCAATAAATTCCCAATTTCAGTAATAATTTGACCTGTGTCCTCTAATTTGAGAGTTTAAATGTAAACCACAGACTAGGGCAGCACTCCAGGTTCTATCAAAGTTTCAGAAGTTATTACAAACCTTTCATTAGTGATTCTAAACATATAAAACTAATTTGTATATGATTTCCATATACCTGAGGTGGGAGTCGGATCATACATTTTCATACAAAGGCAGTATAGGCCATGATTTCAGAGGAAGTGATGTGTAAAGTGGCTTATGTCATATTAAAACAGACATAAATTCTTCAGCACGTATATGTAATGCTATTACATGCATGGCCAGACTGGACAGGACAAGAAGTTCTATTGTACCCTTACAAGTCCCTGTGGATGCTCAGCTATAACCAGGGCCGGCGCCACCACTAGGCAGCCTTAGGCATTTGCCTAGGGCGCCGGCCGCTGGAGGGCGGCAGTTTGGAGCTGGTCCGCGCTGCATCACCCAGCAAGCTGCCCCATCCATGGGGAGCATTGCGCTGCTGTGACCCGCACCACCTGCCAAGCTCCCCCCCCCTGGAAAGTGTCACGGTGCCGGACCCCCCCCCCCCCTCTCCTCCCGTCCCTGAGCAGAGTTGCGGGCAGCGCCACATCACACGGCAAGCCCGCCCCTCCCCCTGGAACGTCACAGCGCCACCCCCCCCTCCTCTCCCCTCCCTCGGGAGAGTCGCGGCGGCGCACATCAGGCCCCCCCCCCCTGAAGGTCACGGTGCAATACGCCGCATCACTGGACCCAGCAGCGTGGTAAGTGTTTGAGCACCGGGGCGCCCCCCCCCCCTCCACGCCTGGGGCACTCCGTTGTCTAGCACCGGCCCTGGCTATAACACACAAATACTGCATTTCACACTTTATTTGTTAAATATTTAATTGCAAAATATTTAATTACAATAAAAAGGAGACACTATTCATTTGTGAGAATACACAAAACTTCAATTTAAATTAAAACAAAGAAAGCATATATTGTCGTAAAGTCAAATATAACAGGTACAGGTTGAGTAACCCTTATATCCATTATCCAAATTAATCCGAAAACCATAGTGTCCAAAATGTACTTTTATTTTGTATTTTTTGCTAAAAACCTACTGGCTACGTACATCTGTAACTGGCACTACTGGGAAATAACATGTAACTGCCACTAAATATGTGCAAGAACATGATTGCTTGGCATTCAAATTCAGTGTGTGAGATTGTACAAAAATATTGTTTCATGTTTTGGAACCTTGTTTCATGAACAAATACAATTGTGTGTATTTCATGTGTTTGATGTGTATGTACAACATAAATGCAAGATCCCTCAAGATTCATCATTCAAATATAAAAATATTCCAAAATATGGAATAATCCATTATTCAAAATTCTTCTGGTCCAGAGCATTTTGGATAAGGGATTCTCAAACTGTAGTAGTAACATCTGTCATAGTTATACTTCAAAGCGGATACTGCTGTTAATAAAAACATTTAACTATAATCAGCTTTTCCACAAGATACCAGTGAAGAAAACTACTGTATTAAATGGGCACATCTTTGTGTAAAATTGATCACAATCTACATTTTAATGTGGATGTGATTATTACTTTTTTAATGGAAATTTACAGTATCAATATGTATGGCTGCGAGAAACGGCTGCGGATCAACAATCCACGGCCGTTCTCTGCAAATCAAGCCTGACTGCTTTTAAAGCTTTAAATAAGCCTCTTCAATGCTGTTGGGAAAGACAGCATTAAATAGGCACCCACCACTATTTCCCGGTCGGAAATAGCGGCGGGGATTTGAATACCCCCCAAGTCTCTTATGATGTTTCCTTAAGTAAAGTAAAAATCAGACTTGCTCTGGAGGTGTGTGAAGAAGATGCAGAGATTTATAAAGAAATCACTGTGGGCTGTGGCCCATTTTCAGTCGTGCTCGTGGCTGTGGAAAAATACTGCAAGCTGGGGTTACTGGAATTTTCCACCCTCAGTTGAATTCCCTGTTAAATGATTTACTTCTGTCCTTACAGTTTATTGCGCACAAATATTAACATCACATCAGGAACGTAATGTACAGTAAATTAATTGCATTTATTAATTTGCTGTTGAATCAGTTCCACACAATTCACAAAGTGTTATTTTCTGGTTTACAAATGTGATTTATTTATACTAAGTAACATTTCCCGGAGACAACAAATAAAGGAATTAGGAAAATATTACAATTCCGGCAGACGGTATCCTGTCATGGTGTCTGAAGTGTTATACTTTACAAATATATAGTTAATTCTAAAATTATGTTTTTTGATACATATAGCATTACATATTGTTTATTTCATTTATTATTTATAAGCAGTCATTTGTATAGCATATAAATACTGCAGCGCACCTTTACAGAGAGTATTTGGACATCAGTCCCTGCCCCACTGTAGCTTACAATATTAATGCTCCACCACATGGAAACACCAGGCTTTAATGTTTGTTAACCTACGAGTATATTTTGGAATATTACTATTGGTGCTGGATATGTCTTCATATGCTTGGCAGCCAATATGGCTCCACTATTTATATCCGAGGCCTCATTCAGACCTGCCCAATAGGCTGTGTACACTCGCAGCCTAGAAACCAGGTAAGTGCCGTCTGCCGTTCCGCTGAAATCCTGGAATCCCCGCCACCCAAATCCCCTCACTAGCATGTGAGGGGATGTGTACACGAACACATCCTCTTGCATGCGGCCGGCCGGACAAAAAAATAATTTAAAGGCAAGCACATGCGCAAACCCCCACCATCGGACACAAGGCCGAATTTGGACCCCAATGAGCAGGGAGGGATGCACTAACCAGTAACACCATGTTTCGACGTCCTTTTCACCCCATTGTCCTATTCACATATGCTCTATGACTGTTCAGCGGAAGCGCGCTCCCTGCACTTCCGCATTCTTCAGTTTACCTATCAGCCAATGCCTCCCCATAGCATTTCATTGTGTATCCACCGGCAGCATATGTTCTAAGCCCGCAGCATTTTTTGAAAGGGCTTTTCAATTCGCCTGCTTAGGCTAGCAAATCATTTAGCATAGGTTAATTTTATTTGTTTTTACTTGCAGGTTTGAAGGCACAAGCTATTATTAAGTCAATTAGTGTACTTGGTGAATTAATTGCTGTGTAAAATGTTTTTTTTTTTCTCTAAATGGGAATTATTTCTTTTTTCTTAATTTATAATGTTTAATAAATCTATTCTAAATAAATTTAAATAAATAAATCTAAATAAATCTATTCTATCTAATAAACCCCTCTGATGTGATGCTCTGCAGACCCCATATCAGGGCAGCTCCCCATGATGTGATGCCCTGCAGACCCCAGATCAGCTGCAGCCCCCTTGAGATGTGATGCCTATGTAAACCCCATATCAGCTGCAGTCTCCCTGTAATGAGATGCTCTGAAGACCCCATATCAGGGCAACCCCTCTGTGATAAGAGCTGTGCGCACTTACTTCTGTAAACGCCTGACAGGCAGAAGCAAGTGTGCATGTCCGCCCAGCTCACAGCAGGCACATGAGCAGTGGGGAGAAAGTAAAAAAACATAGAATGCGGAGAGCAATTAATTTAATGTTTCATTCAAAAGGTATCACTTTTCATTGTGTTAATAATAAAGGACTAAAGTGAATTTGAAAAGTAAAAGTTAAAATAACCTCAGCATAAGTCCATTTAAAAAAAGATCTATAGCAAAGTTATTAAAATACAACAGAATAAGTCAAGTATTTTTTTTTTTAACAAAAAGTTATTGTAAATAAATAATGGTTGTTGTACAATTACTTTATAGCACCATAGAAACAGCAATAAACAAACTATCTGATAATGGACTGGTCCAAACTAATTTTATAAAGTTATTGGGAATATATATTTCTTTATTAATCTCATTGATGTATCTGGGTATCTCCAATAATATGTAAATGAGAGCTATCAAACAATTATGTTAATATGGGCAGTGATTTACAGTGGAACATTTAACTTAGCCATCTCCCCAGTAAAATGCACCACTCCCCGGTGAGCCCCAAGTCCCTCACTATGGCAGTGGCTTCCAAACACAAACAGGCTTGCTTGTCCCCCTGACAATGCCAGTCCAGACTGCCATTAACAGGGAGAGCTCTTCCAATTGGAAACACTGGGGCAGATGTATGAAATTGAAATTTTTGGCTATTACATTTCAGGTCCCATTTCTCTGCGAGAAGTGGGCACCCATTTCCCACAAATGTATTAATCTTGTAGCTGACGAAATTTGATTGTTTGATTGAGGTATATTACTTGTATGCTAAGCTCTTTTTTTGGGCTATGGCACTGCCTCACTATTGCTCATGTCCAATATTAATATTCGAACTCTCCCCTCACGACACATAATGTCGCGTGATCTGTGGCAATGGAAAGCTGGCTGTGGGCGATCACAGACTGAGCATGCGCCTAAGTCACCCTTTGTTCTCCGGGCTACATCACTCCTTCTCTCCATGAAGACAGTGTGGAAAGAATTTAAATATCACAACCTTATTAGAACATTTACAATTAAACAAACCAAGAGAAAACTGCAGTGCCAGCTAGGATCTGCTAAAGAGGACATCTACCCGTAAGCAGCGATATCATCCTCCAGCCGTATGATACATTTGGGTAAGCAGAAGAGGGAAATAGACTTAGCGCTAATTCCCTGATAAAAGCGGCTTCATACATTAGAAGGAAGTGGTACTTTCCGGAACTAAGGCGCAATACTGTATGTGCATAAAGCAGGGTAGGGATACACACACACACTATATATTTCACTGTGTTGTACCTGATACTAAATATGGCTGAGTATACTGCATGTTCTAACTTTTGCACCTAGATTATAGAGAAATTGATTAAGGCTTAATCAAACTATTTTTCTCAAGGTCCATAGAAAGAGGAAAGTGTTTATAAATCAGAGGTAAACCAGGAAGTTGATATACAGGCTTTTAGTTTATATGTGTACTGCAAGACTGGTTCTTTAAAGATCCCAATTAGCATATAAATATGGAGTGATACACATTTGCTCTTCACATAGGAGCTTGCAGTATAGAGGGGGCATATTAACCAAAATAAACCTGGTGAACATACAGTACTTTACATGAATACAGTAGTGCCTGATTATTACATGCCCTGAAATTTTTATTTTCCAGACTTTTGCCAACGTGACTATTAGTCGTTAAGACAAAGTACTCTGGAACTAAATCCAGATGTGCATTACAACAACTTATATAGTAGCTTCCATAGTCACAAGCACGCTTTATCTCTGTCATTGCCTCCAGGGGGAGGAAACACAATCGCTCTGATTAGGAGAGGGAAAATTAACTCACACTCATTCATAATTTTGAAAGTGGAAATTCTCTATGGAACATACAGTTCTTCATAATTTCTGATCACGCTTAACCTCACTTCTTTTGTTTAACAAAACCCATTAATCAAGCATGTCTCTTGAGGCAGCTAATGATCTTTCAGAATTCTAACAGAAGCAGAAAGTCAAGGACGACATAAATTGATCCACATCACCTACCCTATTAGTTTTACAATGCTGACGATGCTTCCCTTGTCTTTGTCAAAATTACAGCCCATATGGTTATTATAGACCTGCTGTTTTATCAATTAAAAAAAATAGACTTGTTCTTCCCCGAAGGTTCCATGATGATAATAGTTTTATTCCTTTGTTGAAAGACATTATTCATGGAGTAGTTTATTATTTGCTGCCAACAACTTACAATAAGTCACATATAGAGTGACTATAGAGTCACCAGATGTCTGACACCAAATCAATCATTTATTTATTATTTTATTAGACAACTGTAAATAACATCAGAAAATTAAATAAAAGATAAAGAATACTTGATGCATTTTAGACCAACTGTTCTCTTCTAGTCTGTCTGTCCATTCATTCTTAATAAACAGGTTCAGCTAACTTACATTGAATAATACAGTTTATAAATATCTATTTGAGACTGTACCAAATGAAAAAAAAAAAAAAAAAAACACCTGCACCACATTATGCCACTTGTATTTACCTAACTTTGGCCTAAATTTCTCATCTTGCATCTAGTATGGTAGAGATATGTTCAGAGTACAATGATTCAGGGCTCATTTATAGTACACTCTTCATTACAATGTGTAGTACATGTGGAATGCTCTGACCACATGCAGGGGTGGCAAGAGGGTTGGTGGTGGTAGGAAGTGGGGACTAATTACCTGGGCCAGACACTGCTAACCGCGTGTATACAGCATGTACATCATTCATTGACATCATGAATATTAAAAATAGAAAAAACTTGAATGTTTAGTTAACTACTGGCACCCAGTGTGTGTCTTATATCTCCCCTAATACACACTGTGCATCCCAATGACAAACAGCAATAGTTACATACTGTATGCTGCTTCATTTTACTAACAAAGACCATACCCCTTGGCAACACAAGTGTTATAAAATCCACTAAGTAACTGTTTCAAATCTTTATAAAAATACACTGTAAGTCTGTCAAGGTAACCATAATGTACAATAAGTGAATGCACAAATACATACTGTCATAGAGATTATTTTTAACTTTAAAATATAACTTCAATATTATATAAACAGTACATATAGCCCCAACCTACAATGGGAGTGTGTCACATAGGAGCATGTGGTAGATTAGTAGAAGTAAGAGTATGCAAAGCAGTAGTAACAGCAGTAAGAGCATGTTAAGCAGTAGTAGTCACAGTAAGAGTGTGCTAAGCAGTAGTAATAACAGTAAGAGTGTGCTAAGCAGTAGTAGTCACAGTAAGAGTGTGCTAAGCAGTAGTAATAACAGTAAGAGTATGCAAAGCAGTAGTAACAGCAGTAAGAGCATGTTAAGCAGTAGTAGTCACAGTAAGAGTGTGCTAAGCAGTAGTAATAACAGTAAGAGTGTGCTAAGCAGTAGTAGTCACAGTAAGAGTGTGCTAAGCAGTAGTAATAACAGTAAGAGTATGCAAAGCAGTACTAACAGCAGTAAGAGCATGTTAAGCAGTAGTAGTCACACTAAGAGTGTGCTAAGCAGTAGTAATAACAGTAAGTTTGCTAAGCAGTAGTAGTCACAGTAAGAGTGTGCTAAGCAGCAGTAGTCACAGTAAGAGTGTGCTAAGCAGCAGTAGTCACAGTAAGAGTTTGCTAAGTAGTAGTAATAACAGAAAGAGTGTGCTAAGCAGTAGTAGTCACAGTAAGAGTGAGCTAAGCAGTAGTATTAACAGTAAGAGTGTACTAAGCAGTAGTAATAAAAGTAAGAGTATGCTAAGCAGTAGTAGTCACAGTAAGAGTATGCTAAGCAGTAGTAGTCACAGTATGAGTGTGCTAATAAGTAGAAGTAGCATTATGTACTGTTTGCTAAACAGTAGTAATAGCAGTAAGAGCGTGTTATGTATTAGTAATAGAAGTAAGAGCTTGCTAAGCAGTAGTAGTAACAATGATAGTATGCTAAGCAGTATTAAAAAGAGTGTGTTCTAAGCAGTAGTTATAGCAGTGGGAGCATGCTAAGCAGTAGTAGTAGTAAGATTGTGCTTAGAAGTAGTAGTAGCAGTAAGAGCATGCTATGCAGTAGTAATAGCATTAAAGGTGCCCATACACGTCCCGATGCGGGTGGTGCGATCTGTGCTTTGAGGTGCGTGCTCCTCATCGCACAGTACAAAAAGTATGTGCTGCACATGCTTTTTGTACTTGCTTTTCATCGCATCGCATTGCATGCACAATGCATGCACAAGGCATGCAATGCGATGCGTGCTATTTAAGCGCCAAACGCACGCCCGCATCGGGACGTGTATGGGCACCTTAAGAGCTTGTTAAGCAGTAGTAGTAACAGTGATAGTATGCTAATCAGTAGTAGAAATAGTAAATGTGTACTAAGCAGCTGTAATAACAGTAGGAGCATGCTAAAATGTCTGGATCAGTCCATTGTATTCCCTGTGGTATGTATGCTTGTGTACAGTATGTTCTCTTATATATTAATACTTGGCTGTTGCATTGTAATGCGAAAACAAATTCCTAATATACGCGAGTATAACTGGCAAATAAAGTTGATTCTGATTCTGATTCCGATTCTATGCAGTAGTAAAAGCATTAAGAGTGTGTTAACCAGTAGTAGAAACAGTAGTAGTATGCTAAGCTGTAGTAGTAACAATGAGAATATGCTTACCAGTAGTAATAGCATGAAGAGTGTACTAAGCAATAGTAGCAAAACCAGCAGTAAGAGTGTGCTAACCAGTAGTAGTAGTAGTTGTAGCAAGCCCCTCATACATTATGCTACATTTCTGACGGAAGAAGTTGCATGTGATGCCCTTTGAACAGCCCGGGAGCTTCCCCATTGCATATGGTATATTGAATGCATTTCCATTCCCCGCTGTCAGGAGCCTATCCGAGTCGGAGGTCATATGTGCCGCAAGTCCAATCTCCAACTCCTTTCCAATGCGCACACGACCGCACATCGGATTGGATGTCAAAAACATGCTATTTGGACACTTCACTCAATTTCTCACCCCAATCTGTCAGAATCAGGTGAAAAGTGGCCAAACTGCACTAGTGTGTGACAACTACAGTAGTAATTAGAGAGTTCTTATAGGATAATACAGTAGGAGAGTAGAACAAGGATATAATAGTAATAATAATCATTGAAATTATGCAGAGTGCACAGGGAAACTACTGGGAATAAGGGTATGAACACCATGAGTGCAGGAAAAAACACTAGAAATTGAACAGAATTAAAAATTACACAAAAAGAATAATGAAGATTAACGATAGTACAGTAGTAGGAATATTAATTACAAATGAAGATATATAGATATTGATAATAATTGTGCTTGAAATGAGAATATTGAAATACAAAGACGAATACAGATTTTGCCAGCAACATTTCCGGGAGGTGTAGAATAGTATACTGATCATATACTGTGTTCCTAGTAGTTTTTATTGTTAATTATTATGTCATAATTGTCTTTCTTATAATGCTTTTAAAGCTAAAAAGCATTTATTTTTTCAGTTCACAAGAATTTTTAAGTGAAGTGGACTGATTTGTAAAATACAGTAGGGTTAGTTGAGTGCCCAAAATCTGTTGTCAATTAGAGAAGAGTTTTCTTGGTTAATATCTCGAGCAGAAGATTGTCAATCTTTGGAAAAGTATCTATTTACTCCGCCACTCTTCCTACAGCAATAATGTTCTAGCCAACGATCTTTTTCATTAAGTTTTAAATTATCTTGGAATGAACCCAAGATAACTTGGAATGGGTTGGATTCTAACTCAAGTTGACAGTTACCAATTAGATTATATCTTCTTTCCCAATATAGCTATAGCATAGGAATAATTAATTTTTTTAATTTTTATTAAAATACCAACTATTAAATCATAAAAAAAAAAATATTTGATAGCAATGCAGAATTTTACAATAAAAATAAAGCCACCAAAGCACAATAATCATTATCATCATCATCATCATTTTAAAAAAAAAATGTGTAGAAAAAAAGCATTACTATTTTTTGCTTGGCTGGTATCACTTCTGCTTTATCACATTTTGTTAATTACTAGCTGCAATAATAGTGTCTGTAAAGTTAGTCCTGTCAAGCGATCCAAAAGATTACACCACTGGGGTCCAGTATTTATTTATCACTTTTTTTTTTATTAAAGTGCTATTAATTTCTTACAAAATATATACCCATATTTAAATATCTGATGCTACTGTAGTCAAATTTTCCTGCTATCATCAAGCATATTATGCCCACTGAGAATGCTTAAGTTTAGTATGAAATACTCAACCCTTAGAACCTGACTGTTGCATTTGTGTCAGTATCCCTATTCAGTTACGAATTATCACAGCCTTACTAGCATAGGATTACAGAATAAATGATCTAGAACAGGCATTACCAACCTAGGTCATCAAGGCACACTAAGGGTGAAATTTAATAAAAATATACAGATGGAGCTGGTCTCATTCAGCTGGCTGCTGCCAGCCTCCTCCAGCCCCACAATCCACCAGATAAGGGCACATGTGCATGAGATGCTCACACGCCCCATTCTGACGGAGCTTTCCACCACCTCCCTGTCAGTCCCTGCCGCCTCCCCGCACCCCCTCCCCCAAACCTGCCTGTCTCCCTGAAGCGGATACGGTCAGGGATTCCGTCGCCCACCACCAAGTGACAGGGTGCGTTTAAGACATTCGTGCATCCCTGTTGGTTGGAGCACCTGTCCGCCAGTGTATGCCGGTGCAGGGAATCTGGTGATCTGGGAATCCCTGTGCTGAATGAAAGGTGCTCCATGTAGTAGTAGTACGTTTATTTATAAGGCGCCGCAAAGTGTCCACAGCGCCGTACATAGCAAACAAAAAACAAATTACAAGGTAACGTACAGGGTGTGTTGAAAATACTGTAAATATTACTGTAAATACTCCATCTGTAAATAGTAATGCTATGCATGATAATGTACCAGATCAATATCAGCGATGCACTGTAGAGAGTACATCATAGTCCTATGCATACATATATATAATTCAATTGCACATTCTGCAACCTCATTCCCTGAGGGGTTTACCCCTATCAACCTGTGCGCCAGACAGACCCTATGTGCATTTGTAATGGGGTCTAAGTTTGCCTGAGGTGATTATCTCAATTACAAAATCAAGGTTTTGCCACACAAGTTTTTTCCCCCACTTAAAGCAAGCTTGGACCCTAATACATATGCCCCCAAAAGTGAGAAACAGAGAGAAGAAAGAGTAATAAAGATAGAGGAAAAAGTAATAGAATAAGGAAAAAGTTTATTACACTTTTGCTTTTTCTCTCATTTTCAAACATTGTCTGAATGAGTTGTAGGAAAAGTGAAGATTGCCTAGATTCCTTTATCTAGGTCATGTATTATGCTGACTACATAGGGTGCATCATTGCAGCCAACACTGGGCAGCTGGTCTGATGTCTGTGGTTATGCTCCATAATAACATAGCTAATTTAATTAGCTCATTATAGGGCAAGCACATTAATGTGGCTAAAATATTGCTAAAGAAAAGCATCTATGAGAAACAATTAAGGGTACTTGTGTAGTTCTACGCTCACCACAAACTATGTTAAAAATAGTAACTTAACATGGTTCATACCTCCACTATCCATGTTGGCATGGAGTTGATTTTAAATAGCGTTGCGAGAGTAGCGAGCCACCGAGCCCGCAGCGTGGGCGAGCGAAGCGAGCCCCGCAAGGGGACTCAGACGCACAGCCATACTGGCGCCGTGAAACTACACAAGTACCCAATTAATATATGGTCCGCTTTAGCTATCATAAAGAGAGGCTATGTTTGTTTATCTAAAACATCATGCCAATGGACTGGGAAACAATACAGGACAAGTGGACCATTGTTCCTTTAAATCTTTGTTAATCAGCTCCTCCTTTGCTGACATGGTCTAGGATGTGAGCAGCAAGAGTACAAGTAATAATAATCATATACAACTCAACGGTAGTTACCTACATGTTTTCAACAGCATTTTCAAACTGTTTTTTTAAATGAAAATATTCATGCCAATTTCATATATTATGTTATGATGTTAAAACTACAGGTCACACATCAAATATGATTCACGTTCAAATATATTTACTTAGCTCCACGTTATATTGTACTAAATTAATAAGTAATTATTACAACTCATATTGGATCTTTCAAATTTTACTGGACAGCCGAGGTGGATGCAGGGACTCCAAGGGGGATGCGGTATACTTGACCAGCTTTCTAAGAGGGGGGGGGGGGGGGGGGGACTCAATTTTCAAGAACCTCCCAACCATTCTAGGTAATTATGCAAGTATGGTCCAAACTAATGTATCAACTGTATAACTGTATTTAATTTACTTATAGAAAAAAGTGTTCATTCTCTATCTCATACTAGCGCTGGTTACCTACATCTATATTTGTATGTCCATGTAATTGAGGTTGAGCGTTTACCTTCTTA
Organism: Crinia signifera; assembly: GCF_055691185.1. Taxonomy (NCBI): domain Eukaryota; kingdom Metazoa; phylum Chordata; class Amphibia; order Anura; family Myobatrachidae; genus Crinia; species Crinia signifera. Next base: position 103,944,551 of record NC_139217.1, on the reverse strand, counting down.
GGGAAACCAGCTGCTATTTGTTAGCACAAGGATTGGAATCACTCTGTTTTTCTTGCACTGTAGACTCAGTTGAAGTGGGTATATACTATAATATATAATACAGGTTGAGTATCCCGTATCCAAAATGCTCGGGACCAGGAGAATTTTGGATAACGGATTATTCCGTATTTTGGAATATTTTAATATTTCAATGATGTATTTTGAAGTATCTTGCATTTATGCTGTATAAACACATACAATAAACACAAATATTTTTTATTACCACATAAAATACACACAAATATATTTTATTTGTTCAAAAAACAAGGTTTCAAAACATGAAACAAAATTTGTGTTCTATCTCAGATATTGAATTTCAATGCCAAGCAATCATTTTCTTGTACATATATAGTGCCAGTTACATATCATGTCCTCAGTAGGGCTGTTACATATGTCCCCAGTGAGTTTTTAGCTAAACAAATCTTTTTTTCCACTTTCTGGAAAGAATGGTTTTCGGAATAATTCGGATAACGGATATTCGGATACGGGATACTCAACCTGTAATATATACATTATATATAATTCAGAAAAGAAGGCACTCAAAAAGAGCTTTAAAATAAAACTTATTTTATGGAAAGTACATTTTGGCCCTGGACAGGTTAAGGAACTGGGTTCCCAATGATGTCATATTTAATAAGAGGCGCAGGAACTGACTTTCTGCTAGTTCCTGCTGAAAAATAGCTCTAGTAAACATGTATCTCAAAACGTAGATTTTTTTAATCATATACTGTACACTTCATTTTTATCAATGACATTTGCTTGCAACATAAATGTGAGGAGACAGACCCGCAAGCAATTATAGTAGCTCAAAATGAGTATGGCCTCTGACATTGCTGCTTTGAATAAAGAACATAAGGTTGATTACAAAATGCACGTAGTTCAGCTGCAAACATATTAAATAGATTAATGTACATTTTACAAATGTAGTTATAAAGCTGTAAAGAATCCAATTTGGAAATGACTAACAATGAAAAATGTAGAAATACTTTAAACTGTCGTTTTTTTTATATTTATTATTAACCCCTTCATGACAGAGCCAGTTTGTGCCTTCATGACAAAGCCCTTTTTTTCAAATCTGACATGTCTCACTTAAGTGGGGATAACTTTTTTTTGCTTTTACTTATCCCAGTGATTTTGAGATTGTTTTCTCGTGACACATTGTACTTCAAGTTAGTGGTAAATTTGGGTCGATACAGTCTGTGTTTTTTTGTGAAAAATACCAAAATATCGTGAAAAAATGGAAAATTTAGCAATTTGCAAAATGTTAAATTTTCTGCTTGTGAGACAAATAATCATACCACTCAAAATAGTTAATAACTAACATAGACCATATGTCTACTTTATGTTTCCATCATTATTTCAACTTCCTTTTAATTTTTTTGGACACTAGGAGGCTTACAATATGAATAGCAAATTCTCAAATTTTCAAGAAAATTTCAAACACTGATTTTTTTAGGGACCAGTTCAGTTCTGATGTGACTTTGAGGGACTTGTATGTGAGACACCCCATAAATGATGCCATTTCAAAAACTGCACCCCTCACAGTATTCAAAACAGCATTTTGGAAGTTTGTTAACCCTTTAGGTGTTTCACAGGAATTAAAACAAAGTGTAGGTGAAATTTCAAAATTTCTTTTTTTTTGCAGAGTTTCAATTTTAATACATTTTTCTAACGAATACAGTAGATTTTACTAGAGAAATGTGACTAAAAATTGATTCCCCCAATTCTTTTGTTTTCAAAAATATCCTATATGTGGCCCTAGTGTGCACGTTGACCAAACCACAGGCTTCATAATAGAAGGAGCACCTACTTGATTTTGGAGCCTCCTTTTTATGAGATTTTTTTTTAGGCACCATGTAGGTTTCTAGGCACCATAAGTGCTAAAAGTTAGGAACCTCCCCCACAAGTCACCCCATTTTGCAATCTACACCCCTCAGGGAATTCATCTAGGGGTATAGTGTACATTTCAAACCCCCAGGGGTTTCACCAATTTTGGTACAACTGGGATGTGAAAATGGAAAATTACATTTTTTTACACAAACATGCAGTTCTGGCTCAAAATTTTTCATTTTCACAAGGAATGAAGGAGACAAAGCACCCCAAAATCTGTGCCCCAATTTCTCCCGAGTACGGCAATGCCTCACATGTGACCAAAAAATACCAGTTGGGTGCATGGCAGGACTCAGAAGGGAAGGAGTGTTTTTTGGATTTTGCAGCACAGATTTTGGTGGAATGAATGGTGGGTGCTATGTTGCACCAATACAGTGGAACCCCCCCACAAGTCACCCCATTTTGCAAAGTACACCCCTCAGGGAATTCATCTAGGGGTATAGTGTACATTTCAAACCCCCAGGGGTTTCACCAATTTTGATACAACTGGGCAGTGAAAATGAAAAATTACATTTTTTTACACAAAAATGCAGTTCTGGCTCAAAATTTTTCATTTTCACAAGGAATGAAGGAGACAAAGCACCCCAAAGTCTGTGCCCCAATTTCTCCCGAGTACGGCAATGCCTCACATGTGACCAAAAAATAACAGTTGGGCGCATGGCAGGACTCAGAAGGGAAGGAGTGATTTTTGGATTTTGCAGCACAGATTTTGGTGGAATGAATGGTGGGTGCTATGTTGCATTAGCAAGACTCCCAAAGCACCAATACAGTGGAACCCCCCCACAAGTCACCCCATTTTGCAAAGTACACCCCTCAGGGAATTCATCTAGGGGTATAGTGTACATTTCAAACCCCCAGGGGTTTCACCAATTGTGGTACAACTGGGCTGTGAAAATGAAAAATTACATTTTTTTACACAAACATGCACTTCTGGCTCAAAATTTTTCATTTTCACAAGGAATGAAGGAGACAAAGCACCCCAAAGTCTGTGCCCCAATTTCTCCCGAGTACGGCAATGCCTCACATGTGACCAAAAAATACCAGTTGGGCGCATGGCAGGACTCAGAAGGGAAGGAGTGATTTTTGGATTTTGCAGCACAGATTTTGGTGGAATGAATTGTGGGTGCTATGTTGCATTAGCAAGACTCCCAAAGCACCAATACAGTGGAACCCCCCCACAAGTCACCCCATTTTGCAAAGTACACCCCTCAGGGAATTCATCTAGGGGTATAGTGTACATTTCAAACCCCCAGGGGTTTCACCAATTGTGGTACAACTGGGCTGTGAAAATGAAAAATTACATTTTTTTACACAAACATGCACTTCTGGCTCAAAATTTTTCATTTTCACAAGGAATGAAGGAGACAAAGCACCCCAAAGTCTGTGCCCCAATTTCTCCCGAGTACGGCAATGCCTCACATGTGACCAAAAAATAACAGTTGGGCGCATGGCAGGACTCAGAAGGGAAGGAGTGATTTTTGGATTTTGCAGCACAGATTTTGGTGGAATAAATGGTGGGTGCTATGTTGCATTAGCAAGACTCCCAAAGCACCAATACAGTGGAACCCCCCCACAAGTCACCCCATTTTGCAAAGTACACCCCTCAGGGAATTCATCTAGGGGTATAGTGTACATTTCAAACCCCCAGGGGTTTCACCAATTGTGGTACAACTGGGCTGTGAAAATGAAAAATTACATTTTTTTACACAAACATGCACTTCTGGCTCAAGATTTTTCATTTTCACAAGGAATGAAGGAGACAAAGCACCCCAAAGTCTGTGCCCCAATTTCTCCCGAGTACGGCAATGCCTCACATGTGACCAAAAAATAACAGTTGGGCGCATGGCAGGACTCAGAAGGGAAGGAGTGATTTTTGGATTTTGCAGCACAGATTTTGGTGGAATGAATGGTGGGTGCTATGTTGCATTAGCAAGACTCCCAAAGCACCAATACAGTGGAACCCCCCCACAAGTCACCCCATTTTGCAAAGTACACCCCTCAGGGAATTCATCTAGGGGTATAGTGTACATTTCAAACCCCCAGGGGTTTCACCAATTTTGATACAACTGGGCAGTGCAAATGAAAAATTTCATTTTTTTACACAAAAATGTACTTCTGGCTCAAAATTTTTCATTTTCACAAGGAATGAAGGAGACAAAGCACCCCAAAATCTGTGCCCCCATTTCTCCAGAGTACGGCAATGCCTCACATGTGACCAAAAAATAACAGTTGGGCGCATGGCAGGACTCAGAAGGGAAGGAGTGATTTTTGGATTTTGCAGCACAGATTTTGGTGGAATGAATGGTGGGTGCTATGTTGCATTAGCAAGACTCCCAAAGCACCAATACAGTGGAACCCCCCCACAAGTCACCCCATTTTGCAAAGTACACCCCTCAGGGAATTCATCTAGGGGTATAGTGTACATTTCAAACCCCCAGGGGTTTCACCAATTGTGGTACAACTGGGCTGTGAAAATGAAAAATTACATTTTTTTACACAAACATGCACTTCTGGCTCAAAATTTTTCATTTTCACAAGGAATGAAGGAGACAAAGCACCCCAAAATCTGTGCCCCCATTTCTCCAGAGTACGGCAATGCCTCACATGTGACCAAAAAATACCAGTTGGGCGCATGGCAGGACTCAGAAGGGAAGGAGTGATTTTTGGATTTTGCAGCACAGATTTTGGTGGAATGAATGGTGGGTGCTATGTTGCATTACCAATACAGTGGAACCCCCCCACAAGTGACCCCATTTTGCAAACTACACCCCTCAGGGAATTCATCTAGGGGTATAGTGTACATTTCAAACCCCCAGGGGTTTCACCAATTTTGATACAACTGGGCAGTGCAAATGAAAAATTAAATTTTTTACACAAAAATGTAATTCTGGCTCAAAATTTTTCATTTTCACAAGGAATGAAGGAGACAAAGCACCCCAAAATCTGTGCCCCCATTTCTCCAGAGTACGGCAATGCCTCACATGTGACCAAAAAATACCAGTTGGGTGCATGGCAGGACTCAGAAGGGAAGGAGTGATTTTTGGATTTTGGAGAACAGATTTTGGTGGAATGAATGGTGGGTGCTATGTTGCATTACCAATACAGTGGAACCCCCCCCACAAGTGACCCCATTTTGCAAACTAAACCCCTCAGGGAATTCATCTAGGGGTATAGTGTACATTTCAAACCCCCAGGGGTTTCACCAATTTTGATACAACTGGGCAGTGCAAATGAAAAATTACATTTTTTTACACAAAAATGCAGTTCTGGCTCAAAATTTTTCATTTTCACAAGGAATGAAGGAGACAAAGCACCCCAAAGTCTGTGCCCCAATTTCTCCCGAGTACGGCAATGCCTCACATGTGACCAAAAAATACCAGTTGGGTGCATGGCAGGACTCAGAAGGGAAGGAGTGATTTTTGGATTTTGCAGCTCAGATTCTGGTGGAATGAATGGTGGGTGCTATGTGGCATTAGCAAGACCCCCGAAGCACGGTGAAATGATGAACCTAATAATCCATAGATGTGTGGTATATTTTGAAACACTCCTTTATACATAGGCCGGGTTTGTCGGGGCAAGTTTCACAGTGGAAAATAGTATCCTTTCTTATTCCCTTTTTATAGCAAACTTTGCACCTTTTTTGTGTCCTGCCCTTTCTTGCAGTGGAGGGGATTTCATTGGGAAAATGCTGCCCTGGTACAATACGGGGGCCAGTACTAGAAGTACTGGGGCCCTCTGCCTGCTGATTCCCAAATATTAGGCCCTTTATGACTTCCTCTTGAAAGTGCATAAATGTCCCCCTCTGGCCGGTAGAACGGAATAGCACGTAAGCGTTATACAGTGCCATCTGGATGATATACACGGCCAGCTTCTTGTACCAGATATTTGTTTTCCGCAGGGCACTGTACGGCTTCAGTACCTGATCTGAAAGATCCACTCCGCCCATGTACTTATTGTAATCAAGGATACAATTTGGTTTTGAGGTGTGGGTACTGGTACCTCGTACAGGGATGGAGGTGGTACTGTCTCCATGAATTGTTGTCAGTATAAGGACATCCCTCTTGTCCTTATATTTGACCAACAACATATTTTCGGTGCATATTCCCCTGCTTTCACCCCTTCTTAGTACTTGGGCAATGTGCGTTTTGGGGAGGCCTCTTTGGTTTTTGCGCACAGTACCGCAAGCTGCTGTACCTCTTGAACCAAGGGCCTTAAACAGGGGGATGCTGGTGTAAAAGTTATCCACATAGAGGTGATAACCCTTATCCAGGAAGGGGTGCATTAAATCCCAGACAATTTTTCCACTAACACCTACGAGGGAGGGGGGGCATTCTGGCGGTTCAATTCTTGAATCCTTCCCTTCATATACCCTAAACTTGTGGGTGTACCCTGTGCTGCTTTCACACAGCTTATACATTTTTATGCCATACCTTGCCCTCTTACTGGGAAGGTACTGGCGGAATTTAACCCTTCCTTTAAAATGTATAAGGGACTCGTCGATACTAATACATTTATCAGGGATGTATAGCTCTGCAAATTTGGCACTGAAATGATCAATGACCGGCCTGACTTTGAATAGCCGGTCAAAGGTGGGATCATCTCTGGGTGGGCACTGTGCATTATCGGTGTAATGTATAAATTTATGGATCGTCTCAAATCGAGCCCGGGGCATGGCCATACGGTAAAATGGGGTGCTGTACAGAACATCTGTACTCCAATATTGCCTAATTTGTGGCTTTTTTACTATGCCCATATGAAACACCAGACCCCAAAACGTCATCATCTCTACTGCATCTACAGGGGTCCACCTAGCAAATGATGACGTGGGGTTTTGAGCAATAAACTGCTGGGCATATAAATTAGTTTGGTCCACCATTAAATTTATAAAATCATCAGAGAAAAATAATTTGAAAAAGTCAATTTCTCTGAGACCTGTGGAATCAAATTGGATTCCTGGCATGGCCAAAAACTCAGGAACTTGGGGCTCAAAATTGTCTGGTGGTGGGGTCCATACGAGATCAATTATTGGGGGGGGGTCTCAGCTGCTCTACGGGGGCGTCTTTGAGGGGGTCCCTCATCACCAGAGGAGGAAGAGGAGCTTAAGACGAATCCTTCAAATTCCCCGCTTGCCTCACTGGCTGTGTCAGAGTCAGAGGCAAGCATGGCATATGCCTCCTCCAGTGAATACATTCTTCTGGATGACTGGGATGACCTTTGGGATGACATTTGGGATGACATTTGGGATGCCATTTTTATTTTTGTGTTACTGGTAGTGAAATGTTTCAACACGTGTATAGTGTAGGGGGGGTACAAACTTTATTTCAACCCGGGGGGTATGTAGTGTGTAGTGTGTATGTAGTGCAGAAAAAAAAAAATACTTTATACAAAAAAAAAAAAAATTGAAGGGGTTAAAAAAAAAAAATTGAAGGGGTTAAAAAAAATAAATTGAAGGGGTTAAAAAAAAAAAAAAAAGGTCCTGCGCCAAAAATTGAGCACAGATGTTGGTCAGTAACGTCCGTCACTGAACAGCGCTCAAAGGCAACAGGAATTTGATCAAAAAAAAAAATAGATCAACCCTGTGCCGAAAAAGCTGATCAGTGATGTACGTCGCTGATCAGCGCACAGTGGCCACAGGACACCCACAAAATCACAGTGTGTGTAAAAAAAAAATTAAAAAAAGACCCCACAGCACCCACAAAAAAAAAAAAAGGTAATCAGTGATGCGACACTGATTACCAGTGAGGGGCAGCAGGTGCACAACCTTTGGTGCAACTGACAGTGCAACTGGCAGCAACTGACAGGTATATATAAAAAAAAAAAAACCTCTGCACCCCCAAAAAGTTGCTGATCACCTCAGATATAGTGATCAGCACAAAAGGCGGGGGCAGCAGACACAAAATTTAGCACTCTCTATCACTCTCTGTCACTATCTCTCTCTATCTCTCTATCTCTCACTATCTATCACTCTATGACACTGCAGCAGCAGCACTGACAGTTATATATATGAAAAATAACCCCTGCACCCCCAAAAAGTTGCTGGGGGTGCACAAAAGGGGGGCAGCAGACACAAAATATAGCAGTCTCTATCACTATCTGTCACTATCTCTCTCTATCTCTCTATCTCTCACTATCTATCACTATGACACTGCAGCAGCAGCACTGACAGGTATATATATATATATAAAAAAACCTGCGCCCCCAAAAAGTTTCTGATCAGTTAATTTATACTGATCAGCACAAAAGGGGTGGCAGCAGTCAGTTATATAAAAAATATATAGCACAATCTCTCACTATCTCTCTATCTCTCTCTCTCTATCTCTCTCTATCTCTCTCTATCTCTCTCTATCTCTCTATCTATAACTCTATTACACTGCAGCAGCACAAAATATAGCACTCTCTGTCACTAGGCCTCTCTATCTCTCTCTCTCTATCTCTCTCTCTCTAACTCGATGACACTGCAGCAGCACAACACAGCACAACACAGCACAGGATGTCACAATATGAAGCAAGATCCCAAGCAGTGATCAGGTAAGTATTGAGCAAGGTTCTGGTCAGTATATGGCGGCAGCTGGGCACGGTGACCGCACTGCACGCTATTCCAGACCGGAATGGCGTCTGCAGTGCAGTCACCGTTAGTTTAAACCCCCCTCCATGGCTGTGATTGGTCCGTCGGCCCGACGAACCAATCACGGCCTTTGGGGGCGGGCGGGGTGAGGTGGGGTGACACCAGTGTCACCCTTACACCCCGCAGTGATTGGTGCTGTACTTTACAGCACCAATCACCTCCGATCGCGTGTCACCGGCGAACGTTATTCGCCGGTGACACAGAAAACGCTGTGAATGGCTGTTCACACTGAACAGCCAATCACAGCGATCGCCGACGGGGGGGCGGCATCGCAGCCCCCCCTGGGCATGCAGGGACATGTCTGCTGTCAGGGACAGCAGACATCGTCCCTCTGTCACTGCGTCTCTAGACGCAGTGACAGTTTGAAGTCATGACGTATATATACGTCATGTGTCGGGAAGTACTTCCCGGCCATGACGTATATATACGTCAAATGTCGTGAAGGGGTTAAAAGGTACCTGAACCCAATTTAAAAGTGAGTTACCGTATATACTTGAGTATAAGTCGACCCAAATATAAGCCGAGGCACCTAATTTGACAACAAAAAACTGGGAAAACTTATTGACTCAAGTGGGACCCTCACTCGAGTATAAGCCGAGGGAGGCTTTTTCAGCATAAAATTTTTTCTGAAAAAGTAGGTTTATACTCGAGTATAAATGGTACTCTACTTTATTTTCATCAACATCTACAAATTTGGTAAAAGACTCCCGTGTTTTGATTTTGAAAGCTGCTAAAAAGTCAATAATCATTGATAAAAATCAATCAAAATAAGATCTGAACCAGGAATCGAATTGGATCTCCTCAGCAGATCTGGAACAGGTTTTAGGTGTGGTTAGAATCCATAACATTTTTCTGCAGATGTTTCCCGCTTGAAGCAATTGCTTTGAAAGCTACAGTAGTCTGCTACCTTGTGATTGTTTCTGTGTTTGTGCATGTGTGAGAGAAAAAGAGATGTAGTTTTACTCACTGCCAACAGATGGCAGTGATTCAAATATACACAAATGGACACTAAACATATAAATAGATGATGACTACTTTTAGCTTTGCTAGCATATTATAGGCATATTTGCTAAATGACTAGATGCCTCTTCCCAGGGGAGGAGGAGGAAGCCAGGTCAGCTCTGTGAAAAGAAGTGACGATTGTGAAGATGTGATCACAATTATGCAGCTCAGTGTATATTGCATCACTCTTCTGCTTGGAGCACCCACTTTGGTTGCTATGGGTGGCTGGTGTGTGGCTTCAATAGCCTTGTCTACTCTTCCAAGCATCCAGGAACACCACCCAATTTTCAGGTGCCTACTCGATAATCAAGTGTAAACAAGTACTGAATGACTATAATGTTGCATTAATAAGCCAGTGCATTATACCTGGAACCTTTTTACACAGCCTAATTGGGATAAATGTTCACATCAAAGGCATGTGTTCATGAAAAGTTAGTATGGCAACTGCGAAAGGGGTGTGGTTTATCCACAATTCCTGTTTTTGTCACAATGGGACATTTGCATAATGTCAGAGACTTGTGAAAGCCAATAGACGCAGCCATGGGTCCAACTCAGAATCTTAGTGCCCAGTTGCATGAGGCTCTGCACCAAGTTCATTATCTTTACAGTAGAAGCAGTTTTTGGGGGGATGCTGGGTGCTAAAGGATATTAGACCATTGGACATAATAATATGTGAAATGCTATTTCTAGCTTTTCACTTTCTGAAACACTATTTCTTTTTTTCTTATTACATTATAGAAAAAAAAAAAACAATAACCAGAATACAAAGAATATAATAAATTATGCATTCATCTTCAGCAAAGATATTGGTATTATGTTTATGACTTGGTGTAAAAAAAAAAAAACAACAATCTGAGAAAAAGAGGGATCCCTGGGGTGCATATACTAACAAGTAAATCGTGAAAACATGACATATTGTACAGTATGCCCGGTTTTAAATTATGGACTAGTGATGCATATTGTGAACATAAATTCTTTCCACATACAAGGTGCATAATATATACCCGAGGACCGACTGTGTTTTTATTAGTTAATATTCAGAACATATTTTACTGCAATATTGAATATACAATATTTTTCTGTTTGCTTCCACAATATTTACATAATAAGTCATTTTTCTGGTAAACAGATTTGGATTTAATTTTCATACATGTACATTGTTTTTCATAGTTATCATAAAGATTTTTTCTGTCTTAAATATGTTTCATTTAATTTTTGTTTTTATATTTATTCAAAATAGTAGGTAGCATTAAATTGTGTGGCAACTGTGGAAATATTTTAAATATTATTAGTACAGGACAATGATAAATTAACAAATGGTACTTGTGTAGTTTCACGGAGCCAGCATGGCTACCGAGCCTGCACAGTGGGCAAGTGAAGTGAGCCCCGCAAGGGGACTCAGACGCATGGCGCCATGCTGGCGCCGTGAAACTACACAAGTACCGAACAAATCTACATGCATATAAAGGGCAGTATTCAATGCTCCCGATTCACTGCTTTTTTTTTTCGGCGAATCGGGCTGTTTTCGCTCCTTGCAGTGAATCCTTTTCACTGAAAATCTGATTCACCCTATTCAATGTTCACTGTTCGACGAAAGCGAACAGTGAATGCCAGCCAGTTCTCCGTTTCATTCTTGCTGCAATTTGCTGGTGTATTTCTTTGGGGTCTTCACTTTAAATCGCCAAGAGTGTATTCAATGCTAGGATGGAGAACTGCTTTCAGCATGATTTCCACCATGATTCCCCGTTTTGCATTTGACATCTTTTTAAGGTGAACTGGAATGTGATCTTTTAAAATAAAGTTTTTTTTTTTTTTGGTGTAAAAAAATCAGTAATTTAATTCTGTGAAGGGGCATGCTATTTTTATTCATGTGCTTGCAGCACATGGATATATATTTATTTTTTAATAAAAAAAAATAATGGTAATTGTTTCCTAGCACGGCGGCCAGATTTTCTACGTACGGCACCGTAGGGAAATCGCATTGCATCGCATGGGCCATTATAGCGGCATGCGATGCAATTTTTTCATGTTTTTTTTTCTCATTTTACACCACTATATCGCATCGCATTGCATGGCATGTCACGCAAAATCACATGCGATTTTATAGGGTGTGCGATGCCATGACATTAGGTATACAATAATATGATTGTATGTCCCAAAAATAGATCCACGCCACCCCGAAGCGTGGCGAGCGGCGGCGGAGCGCGTCCTCCGACTTTTTCACTACCCCACATTACCCCACTATTCATGTCAGCTTGGAGTTGAATTTATATAGTGTGGCGAGTGCAGCGAGCCACCGAGCCCGAAGCGTGGCGAGTGGACGCGGATTACTTTACATGTACTCCATGTCTGCTCGCCACGCTTCGGGCTCGGTGGCTCACTGCGCTTGCCACACTATATAAAATCAACTCCATGCCGATGTGTATAGTGGGGTAATGAAAAAGTCGGAGGACGAGTTCCGCCGCCCCTCGCCACCTTAAACCTATTTGTGGGACATACAATCATATTATTGTATACTTAATGCCATGGCATCACACACCCTTTAAATCACATGCGATCGTATGTGATTTTGCGGCAGATGCTATGCGATGGCCCGGGACAGAGAGAGCAGTGAATAAATTACATAGATAATAAAATTAATATGATAATAACAACTCACATTTTAATGAAAGCACAGTATAGAATGAGCTACATATGCGGGTATAGATGAGAGGTGTTGTAAGGTATTAAAGTAAAGATATTTCGCTCCTGTAATAGTCACAATATAATTTTTTATTCTTCTCTTGCCAGAATAATTCCTGCAACACTATTTTTAGCTTTCTACTATATATGAATTACTATTATTTATTTTTTATTATATTATTCTAAAAAAAGAGTGCCATAAAATGCAGGAATATGATATATGGTGCATATATTTTCATATAGACAATAACAATATTACTTGCACATTCTGTTAGGTATTATAAGCAAGGGTGGAAATGTTTCACGCAGCGATTTTGGAAGCACAATACAGTGGTCCATCCAAACACAGTTTGGAACCAATTTTAAGAGAAATTTAATAAATCAAAGGTGCACTTTTATACTTAACAACATTAACTGACCATGATTGGCCCATTTTCCAAATTGAAATATTTTTTTTTTAGAATTTCACAGCCAATTAAAATTTGATTTGACTGTGAAAATTATAATTGCTCTTTATAAACAAAACAAAGCAATAAAAAGATACCAAGCAGTAACTCCTGTGTGACCTTTTAAAAAGCACTCCTGCTCCCCAGGCTCCTGATATAATCTAGTAATCTATCGCTATTGCGTTATATCATTTAAATTATATACTTTGTCATCCTGGCCCTATTGAAGGGTTACTTTGTACTGGCTTAGAAAGTAATTCTCTTTTGTTTTAGTGTCATGCAGTATTGTTCGTAGTGTTTTTGTTAACAAATACTAATTGCACTCCTTCCACTATATTGTTGCTTCATTGGGCTGTCGATCTGTTTTATTCTTGTTTATTGATTTTGTGGTTACTGGTCTGGAACTGCCTCTGAGATTTTCTGTCAAGATATTTCATTGATGATTGGTCCATACGGAGTTTGTTCTTGCATGCAGCGGGACAGAGGATGAACAGTTTGAGATTATTCCAGGGTTTTAATCATTCAGTTTTCATGTAAACAAGTAATATGAACACAAATGTATGGTTATTTTATATGAGCGTCCATAATTTCTGCAAAACTATCAGTGGATTTAAATGCCAGATTATACAATTGCATTATAAAGAAATTATAATATAAAAATAACTGAAAGTGTTGACATTATGGCGACTAGATTAAGTAAATGGAGAGATAAAAAACACAAATCATCACATTTTTTTCCACTATTCACTATTAATATGAAAACCAATGCAGTGTGGAACCCTTTGAATAGCGGCTTATTGACACTGTCAACAGGCACTTAAAGTAGGAAGGGATAAAGAAATCATTGTTTTCATGATATTGTGAAACTGGCAACCAAAAGGCCAAGGCCTGATCATAGTTGTATGGTTTTGCACTGCTGCGTATCTGTTTGCTGCGCAGAAGCAGCTACACAATTCTGAATGTTACCAATCATTCCTTTGTCAGGACTGGGATCCTCTTTATATATACTAACAATAATGATTTACAAAAGGGGCAAATCTGTCTATTGCATTACACTGTAGATTACAATGTAAAAAAGTAAATTACATCACTTTAATACCAATCTAGTTATTTAACATATTTAACAATGAGCGATATTCTTGTTATCACTCCTTACATATGTTGAATTAAGCTCCAATCAATCAGCTCCTCTGTAATTTTTCAAACACATGACAGCTGAGAGCTGATTGGCTAATACCATTTAACAGAAATAATGAGCGATAATAAGAAATACTGTAGATAAATCTGCCTCTTGTGTCTACAGAAAATATACTTTTAATGAGCTCGATATATACTTTATACTGGGGGAAAAAAATATATTAAGCCTTAACCATTAATAAAGTTAAGAGTGATAAAGGACCAGCCATTCAGCTCCTAACTGGTATTAATGATCTCAAACACAGCCTGTATTGTGAAATTTAGGAGCTGATTGGCTGGTACCTTTTCACTGTTTATCACTTTTTAAGGCTTAATACATATGCCCGTAGAAAAGAAGTCACAAGATGTTAGGCAGTAAGTGCTCATTTCTCTGTGTAACACATTTGCAGACATTTGGAAACATCAACAAATAGAATTAGCAGGCTATTGGAAAAAATGGGATATAGACAAACTGGCGCAATTAAATACTTAAATTTTTACGTTCAGACTCCTCCTACGACACGGAATTTCTCTCAAGCGGATATTGGTTATCAGACCATAGTGAGTTGTGCAAAAGAGAAGTAAATAAACAATAATTAAAATACAAATAATGCGTGTGTGTCTATTAATATGAACCCCTTAATGGGTGGTATATTCAATGTGAGGATGAATTTGGTTCCACAAGGCGTACCGAAACTCACGTTGGATTTAGATGGTATTCCTCTTATAAAGGTTTCTTTGGTATGGCCTCAGGGTTCCCTGATGACCGGAAGAGGGTGACATGGGCAGCAGTGAGCCCCTTAGTTCTCAGGGGTCTAGGTGCACTCTACTTGCTGCACCAATGGTAGTTCTGTCTCTGCACTGATTTATATACTGCTATTATTCATCCTCCTCCCCCGCCCGGATCAGTCATATTACATACCCCCTTGATTAATTTTTAGCGCTCTGAGCACCAAACCCCAGAAGTTAACGAAGGTATAGATTGTAAGCTTGTGAGCCGCGCCCTCCTACCTCTATGTTGCAATGGAATATGCTGCGCTATATATGAAACTGTAAATAAATAAATAAAGTTGTTTTCTCCTTAGTTTATATTATACTGAAAAGAGAAAGCACGATCATGTCTTTAATGTCAACCCTGAACTAGTGCACATGCGCACAACATCATTGGGTATCTGGATAGTAAATTGATAGTAAAAAGTTTGATAATCAATACATCAACACAAGATGGTAAGAAGTGAATATGTTGAGATGGTTAAAGAGTCAAAAGGTTGAAAAGATTGCCTATTTGGATGGTTGACACAAAAGATGATGACACATGGTTTTTCATTATTTTCATTAGTGCTAGGTTTAGAGTTAGGTTTTAGTTTAGGATAAGACATGTGGTGCAGTGTTAAGGCATGGTTGCAGAAGGTGATGGTTACGTTAGGGGGATAATTATGGTTAGGTGCTAGGGGGCGGGTTAGTTGTTAGTCTACAATAAAAAATATTTTGAACATTTAATTGTTGATCTTTTGAGCCTATCAATTGTTTAACCCTGTTGACCTACGTCAATGCTGACCACTTAACTTTGGACTTTTTGACATTGTCATTTTGTACACTGTAGACCATCTAATGTCAACCTATTTTTTGTTGACTCTTTTACTGATGATCTATGAATCCACACCCAGATCTGAAGCTGAGAAGCATAATAAGGGTGACCCTCTCTGTTACATCTGTACTGAACCCCACAATTTCTGATGGCAGTCCTACACACAAACACACACACATACAGTATGCTTGTAATTTCTACCTTTCATGCACTGGTTTGCTACCTACAGTGATTTTGGGAGATATATATCAAAACTCGGTGAGCAATTAAGTGAAGAGATGAGCTTCTATCTGTAATTTTATAGGCTGTGTTTAAAAAATATTACAAGCTGATTGGCTAGTATTTTGCTTTATTTTGCTTCAAGTTTTAGCAGATCTCCCGCTTTATTTTTCCATCTGTTTGTCCCCACCATCCCATCTGTCAGCCTTCCTTACCACCACTCTGCATGTATTCTAATTCTCTGTGTCTCTCTTGTCTCTTCCCTGTCCGTTTGTTTTTCCCTCCCTACTTCCTATAGCTCTTTCCCCTTCCCCTATATCTTTTTAATCTGTATCTTTCCGGCAGTACAGGAAAGATGGATAAGAGATTGATTGCCAGTCACAGGGAATCTCACCTGTGATTGGCCACACCACTAGCGCCATTGAACATGCGTGAAGCCTCCATGTGAGCAGCATTCCTACCCTGAGCAGTACCTCTACTGCACACACTACAATATATTTGTCTATGTAAAATGAGCTGTTGTTCGTTTAGTTTGACAATTCTAAATAACAGCTTATGTAAAACTTATCTTGTTTTTAGTTTAACCACTTTACATTTCACTTTACTGCCTGCTGCTTTCACATAAAATGAAGCCCTGGGACACAGTTAAAAAAGCACCTGCCTATAGATGTTCCTTCTCTGAGCATAATTAAACAAATAAGTTAGCTTTATGAGATAGAAAATGTTATTTAATGTAAAGTTTGGAGAAATTAGTTTTGGTGTAAGTCAGGAAGAAAATGTGTTTTGTGCAAAACATGAAAATAAAAGCAATGAGTAAAAATGCTTATGTAGTAAAAAAAAAAAAACAGAAACATTTCAGTTCTTTGGAAACATAGCTATATAAAATCCTACCAGCAAAAGAAAGGTTTAGTAATGATAGAGTGAGTAGATGGTTCTATAGTTTATATAGGCCAAGATGTTATACATCTAATGGGCACCTTTGATTTAAGAGTGAGATAATAATGATGTACAGTAGTAAAAAGTGTTTTGTAATGCTAAGCACTTCAGAGACATTACTACAGTTAAGATGTTCTTTGTCTGTTGCTTATTTGCAACAATGATCAGTAAGAATGCTGGGAAATCACAGTTCATGTCTAGAAAAGTAAAGTCAGAAGAGAACAATATGTTCGCACTTCAAAACATTCTTCACACACAAGCACATTTCTAAGTCGCCATATAACCTAATTGGTTTGTAAAACTTCCAAACAATAGGAAGTATGATCAAACTAATCTATGAGTGAAACCATGGGAGAATGAGGACGGCATTGAACCATGGCAGAATTGCAGCCAATCCTCCAAAATTCTGTTTTCAGCATTTCTAATATGCACATACATACCTACTTTGTATGTCTCCTCTCTGGGAGAAGCCCAGAAAGTAGACACTTCAGGGGGCAAGGCCAAATGCACATCCCTGCCTTACTGACAACAGCACAGGTAGGCAATGTAACAAAGCAATGAAGAAGGCAAGTCAGATACTTGGTTGCATAGGGAGAGGTATCAGCAGTAGAAAGAAAGAAGTAAAAATGCCACTGTATAGGTCATTGGTACGACCTCACCTAGAGTATTGTGTTCAGTTCTGGAGGCCATATCTCCAGAAGGATATAAATACATTAGAGACTGTACAAAGAAGAGCAACTAAAATGGTGCATGGCCTACATCACAAAACGTACCAGGCAAGACTAAAAGATCTTAATATGTATACTTTAGAGCAGAGAAGGGAAAGGAGGGACATGATAGAAACTTTCAAATATATCAAGGGTTTTAACAAGGTACAGGTGGGAGACATTCTTCACAGGAAGAGGAGCAGCAGAACACGAGGACATGCACTAAAACTAGAGGGAGGAAGATTCAGGGGAAATTTGAGGAAGAATTACTTCACTGAAAGAGTAGTAGATAAGTGGCATAGCCTCCCATCAGAGGTGGTAGACGCAAATACAGTAGTACAATTTAAACATGCTTGGGATAGGCATATTGATATCCTTACAAAAAATAAGGATCAAATATGGTTTGAGGTAACAGGTTTAAAAAGGGGCAGACTAGATGGGCCAAGTGGTTCTTATCTGCCGTCAAATTTTATGTTTCTATCCCTTCCTCACTGAATAGCACATCACCACTTCACTAATGACAACACATCACTTACTGAGAGCAGCATTTCATTACCTTACTGACAGTAGCACAGCACCACCTCAATGACAGCAGCACATGCGTGCCTCACTGATGGCAGCACACCACTGCCTCAGTGATGGCAGCACGTAACTGCCTCACTGGCAGCAGCACATCGCCACCTCACTTACAATCACATGGATTTCTGACAGACAAGTAAAAAAAACTTAACTGAGCAACACTTTAGAATCCAGAACTGCAAACAGTGAGTAAGCATGCCAGCCTTGACCCTGATGCACTTCCTGCCAGTATAATTCATTATTCAATACACATGTTCTTTTCAAAATGAACAACATTATGCAAGATTTACTAAGCCTTGAAAAGTGGAGAGTACCAGCCAATCTACAGATAGTCCTTGAAAAATGACAATTGGGAGCAGATTGGTTAGGCAATTATCACTCTCAATTTTATCACTTTTCACAGCTAAGTACATCTGGCCTGAAGTGATATCACTCATTAGCCGGTTCTATCCAATCAGTTCCCCACTGCACAGCCCCACACATATTATCTTTGTTTTTCAAATTTTCCATCCTCCTGACCCCTGGCCAAACTGCTGGGTCACCGTGGCATACAGCACACCAGGAACCTTTGCATTCTGGTGGAATTAATGCAATAAAGAATATCCATCCTTTTGAATCAATGCCTATTTCCCTAAAGATTGTTAGCTTGCAAGCAGGGCCCTCACACCTTTGACCAGGGGCGCCGATTTACCTTTTTTCCGGTGGGCGCTCAAGGGGTGTGAACCCAACCCCCCCCCCCCTGAAGCTCACCTGCTGCTTCCCGACAGAGATCCTGGCAGCGACACAGCGGGGTCCCAGCAGCGGATATGCCATCAGCAGCAGGGTCCCTGCGGAAGATGGGAACTAGCAGCAGTATTAATACCGCTACTAGTTCCCATCCGCCGCAGGGATCTCCGCTGCTGATGTCATATCCGCTGCTGGGACCCCGCTGCGGCGCTGCCAGGATCCCCGTCGGCGAGCAGCAGGTGAGCTCCTGCCATGCCGTGGCCCGTGGGTGCTCCTCACTTTCCATGGGTGCTCGGGCCCCAGAGCACCCACGGTTTCGGCGCCTATGACTTTGACTGTCCGTAAATATCCTGTTTGTTGAATCACTGTCTCCAATTGTAAAGCGCAACGGAATATGCTGCTTCATATAAGTAACTGTTAGTAAATAATTAAACAAATAAAATGAATGAGCCAATTCTGAATATGCAACTATTTTATTTCTTGACGCTGTTATCCAAATACATATTTATGCATTACAAAGATTTCAAATTAAACAGACTATCTTGCATTGTTTTTTCCTCCTACTCTGTATCTGTTTCACCCTAGAATTATTTTAATATTACTTTATAAATAATAATAATAATTATTATTATTATTATTATTATTATTATTATTATTATTATTATTATTATTATTATTATTATTATTATTATTAGATTATTCCTTGTATTGGTGTCCTGTATTAGCCCCCTCTCAGTTTTCTCTGTAAATGCTGGAACTAAAATGTATTTATAGTATACTTTCATACTTCAAATATTATTATTGTATCCCAGCTCTGTAGAAAAACATTTTGTACAGTAAATAATAGGATTCAAACTAGTTGGTTTCACCAGTATTTAGTAGTAAAGTAAAAAAAAATTCTTAAAGCTAGAAGTGAAATATGCCATCTGTCTCCTACGGTGTGAATAACCCAGATTCAAATAGTGTGTTTCAACGAGATAAGCAGAATATCATTTAACAGTATGACTGAACATGTTGAGCTGTCAAGTTTCTTTCATAATGACACATTCCTCCCATCCTTACTCAGCAATTTACATGGAATCTGTGTAAGAAATGCATGCAGAACAGTTATATAAAAGCATAGAAACATTTTTTTTTATTTCATAGAAACAGGTAGTTTTGATTTTAATTATTATATTAATCTGCAGATATTATAATGTGCACCTTATTAATCAAACATTGTAAATACCCAATATATAAATGTGTTTCCTATGATAGTAGAAACACCATATTTATTAAACACAGACCTTGAACATGCAGTATTTTGTGGAAGAGAGAAAATAATAAAGGTCCATCTAACATAAAGCTCATTTAATGTGTAATGATTACCTCACTTTGATTCCTTTTGAATAATACATTTTTTAAATGCAATACAGTATGTGCAAAAGAAAGTCCGTTGGTTACCAAAGTAACATGGGCATTCTGATACAAAGAACACAGCTCAGTTGAATAGACCAACAGTCTTCTGTTCCATCTCTCTATTCATGTAAACTATTTTCTATAATTCAATTGGATTTTCATATTCGGAAAAATAAAATAATCTTAATAAATCAGTAGACTCCCGAATTTCTCACTGCTCATTATAGGACATGGTGTCAGGTGTTTTCATAAATGACATTCTGTTATTTTACTTTCAGTTTTGATAGTTTTGTTGGACTTTGATTCTGCATGGATTTTGTATGCCATGACCACGTTTCTGGATTCTGACAGTAACCCTGTTTTGGGTATTTTAACCTTTTCCTGGACTGCCACCTGTCTAAATTCTTCTCAGAAAAAGGAGTCCCTGGATGCTCTTCAGTATGATATCTGATTTATGCCTTAATGCCCCATACACTTAGTCGATTTGGTCTGATTTGGGCCTATTGCGACCAATTGGGCCGCTAAATAGAACCAAATTGGCTGTCCCTGACATGCCATCAGGTCTGATGCGTGGTCCCGGGTGGCTGTCCGACCACCCATCCTCCCTCCTGGCGGCGAGACAGGCGGGAAGTAGGGACGCATGCGATCTATCATAGCAAATTGTGACGGATTGCATGCGTCCCTGCTGCCAGGAAGGTAACCGGTGGCTCGCAGGGTATCGGGTGTCCGTACACTGCTGTGAGTAGTACTCATACACCTCTAGAATAGTTTATCTGTTCAGGTGATTGACTGAGTTCACTTACTGTATTTATCATAGCGTGTATAGTTTTGTACTTTTGCACTGCTATCTTCATACTTCAGAATTGGAATACACCTCTACTATCACTACATACTGCCAGTTCACATACTGTACTTTGAGCTAAGGGACTGTTACAAGTGAAAACATGATTAGACAGGATTTGGGGTCTTATTCCAATAATCCTGATGTACAGTATTCACAAAAAGGGCAAATGGGTATAGATCTAGCAAAGTGCTCATGGTAAACACCAATAAATGTCCAGTATAACCTGCTTCAACTCTGTTTGAATGGACCAAAATATATATTTTCTTAATCTGTGGTATTCAGTTTATTGTACTCATAGTGGACCAGATGTATAAAGCTTCACAAAGTAATACAATAGAGAGTGATAAACAGCCAGCCAATCAGCTCCTAGCTGTCATTTTTCAAACCCTAACCTCTCAGTTAGGAAATGATTGAAGCTTTATACACCTGGCCCAATTTGTACAGGTATCAAGTTAGGTTTGGTTTGCACTAATTTCTTTATGATGGTAAAAGTTCTAAGGGAATCGGAGATGTAGGTCAATATAAAACACATTAGACTGATTCAATTACACATAATCTGTGTATGAATTATGGCAAGTGGTTTCAAGTACACAGAGGGCATGTGTGCAGTCTACACACTAAGTTGAGTGTTTGCAGATACAGGTAACCTTTTTTTGGGGAAAGATCTCTTGCGGCAAGTATAGGGCTGCTACGAGTGCATACTGTGGGTATCAGTATGATGGCTGATTTCACTAATGGATAGATGGGGGTGGAGTGTCTACATAGCTGTGTGGCATTGCATATAGATGACGATCTGCCTGTATTTCCATATATGCAATATGGCCTCTGAATCAGTGTACCATAATGCAGAATGCTCAAAACATCCTGGCATTACATATGGAAGAGAGTAGAAACTGTCATTAGCCAAGGTATAGCAAGTATTTCAGTGAACTTTAAAACACATTTATTTATTTATTTATTTACAGTTTCTTATATAGCGCAGCAGATTCCGTTGCGCTTTACAATAGTAGACAGTGATAAGACAAACTGGGTAACAACAGACAGACTTGGAGGTAGGACATTCTTTAATGCAATCACACATTGGTGAAGATCAATTGTTTTCCTGATTAAATAAAAAAGAAATAAAATACTTTAATTTATACTAAACTAAAATATTGAAAATAGACACAGCCTTTTGCCAAACCGAATCTGTATTTAGTTGTTAGTGAGCAATAATTTAGTTTTTCAATCTCTCTATGAAATGAAAAACCATTTGAGGAAAGACTGTGTTTACAGCTGCTGGAGTAAATTAATTTGCTTTGAAAATATGCATGCATCTCATTTTAGGGCAGAAACAAACAATAATGTATTGCACTTTTGACTTTTGTTATTTTATTTCTTTATTTATTTTTCATACGGCGGTTTTGGTTGTATCCCAATGTCATTATATTTTTTTCTTGACGAGTCTTGCCTAGTTATTCTATATATACTGTTACATACTTGCCTAAACCTACAGTTTTGCCTGGCTATTACAGTGCAGAAGAGGTATTACTGAGTATGAAGAAGCTGGTTAAGTTCACACAATACATGATATACTGTATGTGCTTTATCCACAATAAACTAAGGGTCTGTATAATAAATGGTAACCGATCGATAGGTCAACATCTTATTTTTGACACGGACAAGGCCGACATAGACAAAAGACAACCTTCCAATGGTCATGACATGAAAAGGTCGAAATGAATTGTTTGGAAGTTTTGCCTTTTTTAACTTTTTCATACATCCGTGTGGACACAGATTGGGAATGGTAAAGTATACAGAGCGCTGCAATAGCAGAGGAATATACCTTGCCCAAAGCATGGTGAGCTGTACACAATTTAAGGTCCATGTGAAGAAATTTATCAATTGAAAAAACTCATGTTGAACTTTTCATATGTTGACCAAATTCATGTTGACATGTGTTGACCTTTTGGGTGAAATTTAATAGGATGATAGATTCAGAAAGTGAGAAATTTGGTAAGAAATCACCAGTTTTTTTAAAGCAGCAATCATTTACACTGCAAAACCAGTTTGATTATGAAGTGTAAATGATTGCCGCTTTAAAAAAACCTTTGACTTTGTATACATACATATACTGTACATATACAGATAATTTGATGTCCACCTATTGACTGCCGTCCTAGACACTGTTGACCCTTTATTCCCTAAAGATCAGAGATGTATGGAAACCTGATTAATTTGCAGATGAGTGATCATCTGTGGTTTCCGCAATCGTCTACATCTGGGCACACCATGTCCCTGGCAGATCAGACTGTTTACACAATACTGCAGACCTGGTCTCAGATTCCAAATCCAAGCCACGTTACATACTTGTCCAAATTAGTTGGTAGACCAATCTGTGTCTGCAGAAAAAATAAATTCAGCTCAAGAACAAGGGGGATTTACAAATGAGGAATTTCAGTACTTATAATAGTGAACAGGAAAACTTGAGAATTAACCCCTTCCCGACATTTGACGTACATTTACGTCATGGTCGGGATGTACTTCCCGACACATGGCATAAATGTACGTCATGTTTTTAAACTGTCACCGCGTCTATAGACGCGGTGACAGAGGGACGATGTCTGCTGTCCCTGACAGCAGACATCTTCCCTCATTGCCCAGGGGGGGCACCGATGCCCCCCCCCTCAGCGATCGCTGCGATTGGCTGTTCAAACGTGAACAGCCAAAAGCAGCGTTTACTGTGTTATGTGTATAATTTTGACTCTGCTGCCCCCTAGTGTCCAAAAAAATTAAAAGCAGGTTGAAATAATGATGTAATAATAAAGTATACATATGGTCTATGTTAGTTATTAACTATTTTGAGTGGTATGATTATTTGTCTCACAAGCAGAAAATTTAACATTTTGCAAATTGCAAAATGTTCAATTTTTTTACGACATTTTGGTATTTTTCACAAAAAAAAACAGACTGTATCGACCAAAATTTACCACTAACTTAAAGTACAATGTGTCACGAGAAAACAATCTCAAAATCACTGGGATAAGTTAAAGCAATAAAAAGTTATCCCCACATAAAGTGATACATGTCAGATTTGAAAAAAAAGGCCTCTGTCAGGAAGGCAAAAACAGGCTGCGTCGGTAAGGGGTTAATAAAATCACCGGGGATCGGGACAGAATTTAAGTTTTCCTCTCAAAAAATAACCCTGGTTCAAAAATGACATTAAAGAAAAACATGTAGGGGTCCACAATATTGAATGACTTTGACTGGTCCTGGTTCTAAAAATACAGGGAATAAAATGAGTAGGTGTTTCCTATATTTTTAGAACCAGAACCAGGCTTCAACAGCATGGGGGCTAATGCCACACACAGGGGACTCACTTCACAGAGTACCCTTGTCCTGAGGAAGTAGGGACTCCCCCAATAATGGGTATGTTTGTATGGTAATCATATGGTGGCAGGATTTCTTAAAAGAAAATTATCCATTTGTCTCATTTCATAATTATTGGCATCAACTGGATTATTTTCCAGTATATGTAGCTTCTAGTGCAGAGAGTGACTAGGGTACCACAGGACAAGAGCCGTCAGCGATACCACAGGACAAAAGCTGACAGGGATGCCACAGGACAAAAAGCCGAATGGTATCACACCAGGCATCCTGTGTCTCTAACAGGCATTTTCCCACATATGCAATTTGCTAACAACACAACATGAAACCAGCAGTGCTAACGGCCAGACAGGATTCAGACATTTTTTTTCTCTTTAGAATTTTTTTTCCCATACATATAAACAATATTGATTCCTACTTTGCAATGTTATTGGGCAGAGCATTAGATGCATTTTTGTAACTATAGCTGTCATGTGAAAATATTCAGCAATCCACAGTAATTAATCGGCATCCCATTACACAATAATTGCCTACTTAATAATTGTATACTCTGGAGTACATAGGAATTGTATGTCTATGAGTGACATTTACAAGATGACCACCATTACTATAATTTTGCATGTGCAGTGCTATCTTGTTCACTGTGTATGAGAGATACAGTAGGGATAGCTGACTTAGTCTTAGGACCTTATTCTGGTCCACATGCAACACTGCAAATTTCGCAGTGTTGCATGTGGATTAACAGCCACCCACCCTCCCCTCGCTCGCTGAGTCCCCGAACATCCATTTGCAGCCTTGGTTGCGGGGGCCAATTCATTTGATGGTCATCGACCATCGAATGATTTGGAAGGTACACGCAAAACTAAGACACTCTCTGGTGTCTTAGCTTTGTGTGCTCCCTGTACGGGAAGAGGGAGGGCAGCTGACATCCAATGATGTCAGCTGCCCGCCCCTGGCAGCCGCGTCACTGCCTAATGTCCATGGGAATGCCCAGCATTTTCATGGCTATACCCATGAAACTCTGGGCGTTCCCATAGGCGCATACACTCGCTGCCACCCCATGCCCCTCACCCGCACTGGTAGGTGCACACGGGATGGTGATCTAGCACTTCAACGTGCCCGTTCGCACCCAGCTTATGCACATGCAGAAATGCGCATTAGGGAAACATTGCAGAACAGAATAAGGCCCTTAATGCCTTAGACCTGAGGCATTCACCCACATATGACTGCTGTTCCAGCACCCGCATCGATGCTGCAATATCTGAGACAGTCACTTGTTTCACACTATTGACATCCAGTGTAACAGTGAGTACGGCTGTATAACTATCCCATTCAATAAACCACACAACCTGGTTTAGTTTCACCAGACTAGTGGCCTGAATAAATGACATATTCTTTGGTGTGTAGTAGTGTAGCATTTAATATAGTAGCTGGTGCCTACATCTAGGAAATGCAGGGCGGAGGACTCAAACAGCTTCAATCCTGGTTATTATGAACCCAGAAAAAACAACAATATAAACAAAACGTATAAAGATCCATAATGGGGCCTACACATGGGGAGATTTTGCCGAGCGATCTGACAAATGCGCGATCGCTCAGCACACAGCGCTGCACAGCAAAGTGTCAGGTATATGTGCTGAGCGATCTGTCAGGGCCGGTGTTCTCCGACGACAAAACTGTCCCTGGTCGGCAACTAACTAGATTTATCCAGCATGGTAGATATTAATTGCAGGGCGATAGCAAAGCGCAGGGCCACATATTGCTATGGCGCCTATGCACTGAGCTACGTAGGGGCATTTTCTAAGCTATCTGGCTAGAAAGTGTCCTGAAATTGCCCTGTGTGTACGCGCCATTACACTGTAATAAGACAGATTAATCTAACTTTCATTTCACATGCTAAATATTTCTAAGATGTTCTATTACAGCACTTGTATGTTAATACTTGGCTATGTTTTTGCCATTGCGCAGCAATGATAATAAGAAAGGCTTCATCACTTCAGCATAACAAAAGAAAAAAATGGAAGCAGATATTTTAGACAGGTATATTTTGGGGTTTTATGAAAAAGACTTTGCTTTAGGCAATCTTTTCTAACAACCTGTAAGATAATGGACTAAAATGTTAGCTATCAGCTGTGCTTTGATATTTGTTCATTAGTTTTCACAAATGGATTCCTGACGTGTCTGACAAATGTTAATAATGAATGCAATTTAAACCTTATTTTTCCTAAAGAAGCTCGAGTGACAAGACCTTCCTGTGAGATGCCAATTTAAGCTGCATTTACCTGTACTTTAATACCTGATTTCAGAAAGTTACAGCTTCCCTCAAACTTATATACTTATTTAAAACATACTTGCTGTACCATTGACATTTATTACAATGGGTGTATCCTGTATAGTATGGCATCCGACAGCAGAAATCTCACAAATAGTTAGGAGTACAGTAGCTGCATGTCTATAATAAGTAAAGCAGCCAATGAAACTTAATGGGACCATGAAGTTTTGAGGACCTGCAATGCACCATGGGACTGATTCAGATGTGGATGGAGCAGCAGGAGCCGTAAAACCTCCAGCATGCATGTTAGGAAGCATCTTTGGATTATCTGTGACACCATTGACTGGATGACTCAAGAGGCAAGGAAATCTCTATCCTCTTATGAAAATTTGGACCCAGTCCCTCCCTCATAAGTGCAGTGACATGCCTCTGTGTTGGTAGATGGGGTTGTCACTTCTCTCTATTCATCCCCAAATAACTGACAGTCTGACGCTGTACTGCATCCTCTGTCACAGACCTGAACTGAACATGCGCAATACAGCTCCTGTGCATGGGAAAAGTACCGAACATTAGTATTTTGCTGCATGCACCAAAATTGGCGACTGTTGCCCCTGGGCCTCAGCACTTATCAACATACATGTAAAGTTATATGTAATCAGTGGTGCAAGTAGAAACCTTGTCTTAGCGGTACTAACAGTGTGTGCTGTAGACACGACCCAAATATAGGCATGGTCACGTGTCATGAGGGGGTGTGGTCAAATACAGCTAGGAGAGGGGCTACTGTATGCCACATACTGTCATGCCTATGAAACATTATGCCACACACCATCATGCTCATTGCACACACTGTCATGCCCCTTACACATTATGCCAATTACTGTAATGCCCTTTACACATCATTTAACACACCATAATGCCCAGTACACATTATGTCACACCATAATGCCTTATGCCACACCCCATAAGGCCCATTACACCTTATTGCACACAGTCATTCCATTACACCGTAATGCACATTACGCCACACTGTAATTTCCATTACACATCATGCCACACACTGTAATGCCCATTACACAATATGCAACACACCATAATGCCTTATGCCAGAGTAATGCCGATTTTGTCATACTGTCATACCCCGTACATATAGGCCCTTATTTAGATCTGATCACAGTACAAATTCGTTCTCAAAAAAGCCAGGTGTACTGAATGTGGGACAGATGTAACATTAATAAAGAGCGTTAGATTCGTGTGAGTTATTTTGTTTTTGTGTAGGGTAAATACTGGTTGCATTATTTTTACACTATTTTTACACTGCAATTTAGATTTCATTTCAACACACCCCACCCAAAATAAACTCTCTCTGCACATATTACATCTGCCCCACCTGCAGTGCACATGGTTTTGCCCATTTTGAGAACAAATTTGTACTGCGATCAGATCTGAATAAGGGCCATTATGCCATACACCATAATAACCATTACACATTATACATCACACCGTAATGCCCATTACACATTATGCCACACTGTAATGCCCATTACATAATATGCCACACCTTAGTGCTTTATGCCACACCATAATGCCCATTACATATTATGCCACACTATAATGCCTTATGCCACACACCATAATGTCCATTACACATTATTGCGCACATTGTCATGTCCATTACACCATGATGCTCATTACACATTATGCCACACTGTAATGCCCATTAAACAACACACTGTAATACCCATTACACAACATATTGTAATGCCCATTACACAACACACTGTAATGCACATTTTTGCACAAACAATCATGCCCATTACACATAATGCCACACATTGTAATGCCCATTACACATTAGGCGACACAGAATGCCCCATTCATATATATATACTTCACATGATCAATGCATAATGACACACATAATGCCTTTTACATAGGCCCACATTATTAAATACCCATATACATATATTGCCCCTTACATGTGCCCAACATTATTAAATGCAGTTATATGTATGATGTTCCACATTATTAATGCCCTTATAAACATAATGGCCTGTACACATATGCTCTGTCCTCCACAATGTTGCATAACCAACCTCTTCCCCTCCCCCCTGCATAGAACTCACCAAGCCAACAGCAATTTCAGCTGAGCAGCTGGTCCATGTTTCTCTGTCCCGGGCTCACTGGGGATAGGAAAGGATACTCCCACAGCTCAGCTTGTCTGTGAACACTTCCTGCCCCCAGTGCATTTAGTAGAGCTGACTCAAAATATTTAGCTACCCATGTCTAGTTCCCGCCATTCCATGGTATCAGGCTTCAGGTGCAGGTCACACCACACCACCCGCTAGTCCGCACCAGCAATTTCAGTTTATAAAAGTCCTTAATGACAGCAGGGGTGTAAGAGGTGGTAATATATGCCCTGACTGCCTTCCTGAGGATCCACAGCTCTTATCCGTTCCACCCATTTAAGATTTGTATGAATTCTTGTTCCATACCACACAAATAAGAAATATTCCTATAACAAACAATTGTGGTTTCATATAGTAATCAATCCCCTTGAAAGTCTTACTTGATCCCACATTATGATGTCACTGACTGCGATGGACCATTATACCATACATTTACAAAAGTTCCAGTTTTACTACATTCGAGCTTTTGTAAATTTTAGGCAAACACGTTACCAATAACCTCCAATTTTCTTCAAGGTGTTTCTTTAAGAACTTTAAGTTCATTGTATGAAACAAACTGACAACAGCAAAGCCAAGATACAATGAGATTTAATGTAAAATGAGTGCACAGTAGTACAAATGAACTGTTCTGTATAAGGACGTGTAATTTCTGTAAGCTTGAAAGGAATTCAGAAAATCTTTTATGTTTAGCTGAGAGAATGTCTCTTCTGTACAATAGTGATGGAGATGAAATGTGGCTCCAGAGTCCAAAGCCATGGTCAGCAAGAGTTTTAATTTTAAAAGTCTATTTTGCTAACAATTGTCATGCAATGGAAATAGAAATTGCCTATATATAGGAATGTACAGTATTCACTGTAATACATTTGTGTATGGAACTGTGACCATTTTTATAATTTTGGTCACATTGTTTGACATAATGCAAATATAAGTCAGTAAAAAGTTAAGTGTCAGGCTTCACACATCTAGAAAATAGCTTTTAACAAATTAGCATTTAGACAAAAGTGGACGAGATTGTGCATTCCTCTAGTCAGTTCTATAATGGAAAAAGCATTGATGAGGCATTTCACACGTAGGATGAACAGAACTAGGCATTTCTGAGTCAATGATCTGAGTAGCAAACATACAAATGGAATGATTTGTTTAGATACATGCGGGTTTGGATCATTGCAAGGAAATATGAAGCAAGTATACCAAATAATATAAAATAAACATGCTCCATAAGTCCTGCCATCTGCATCATCTACTCAATTAGAATCAGCAATATTCTAATCTTGTGTTGCATGCAAACATTTTAAAAGGACATTTTGGTGAAATGAGGCAATCAGGATCCAAGACAAAGAATTCTATTGTAAAGCATGGTAGAACATGTTTATTACATGTGTCAAAATGTACATTTACGCTAATACGTAAAATGCTAATCACTATATGTACAGTACATATAGATTCAGAAAGTGAGAGATTGGAGGCCAGATGTATTAAGCTTCAAAACGTGATAAAGTGGAGACTGATAAACAACCAGCCAATCAGCTCCTACCTGACATTTTTCAAACCCAGCCTGTGACATGGCAGGGAGAAGCTGATTGGTTGGCTGTTTATCACTCTCCATTTTATCACTTTTTGAAGCTTGATACATCTGGCCCTTAGTAAGAAATCTCCAGTTCTTTTTAAAGCGGCAATCGTTAACGCGGCAAAATCAAACTGGTTTTGCAGTGTAAATAATTGCCACTTTAAAAAGACTTGAGATTTCTTATCAAATCTCTCACTATCTGAATCTCTCATCCTACTAAATGTCACCCCTAGCCTCATACCAAGGACATTGGGGTTTATTTACTAAGATGGGAGTTCTTTTGAAGATTGGATGTTGCTATGGATAACCTATCATATCCTATATAAAAAAAAGGGGGGGGGTGAACAAAAAAAGTGGCGCAGTGCAGCTTCAGGATAGAATCTTCCTAGGTGACTCCAACACCTTAGGTAGTATTCTAGGAAAAAATGGGTTTGGAAGAGACTCTTCAGGAGGCGCACAATTTCAAAGTCAAATAACAAAATGTGATAATTCAGTAATAAAGAAAATTTCTTGTCTGGTTATATTTATGTCAAAGCCTGTCCTTTCTTTTAGTTAAAGGTGCTCCGTGTTGTGATGAGTCTCAGTGATGATGTGATCAATGGCGTAGAGATGGCCAAAACGGATCATTAAGCTGAGCCGGGATCCGCCGGATCTCTCGGTGGAATGATACAAAACTTTTGAACAAGCCCTCGGCTCGCTTTAAAAAAAAAGGGGGGGGGGGGGGAATATTCATGACCGAGTAAAAACACTGATCGATGGCTGTGTGCAGAATTGCCATCGATGGCAACCATCGATGGCGTCTGCACAGATGGCCATCCCTGGCAGCAGCAGCTAATCTTTCTATCACTTGTAGTCAAAGCACTGTACTCAGTCTCCAGAGGTAGTACATCTCAGCTGCCACAGGTGGCAGCACTGAGATCAAGAAAATGCATTGTAATGTAAATGAAACGGAAACGGATCACCTTTTTGGGATCGGCGGCTCACTCATTCTTGCATGGGATCCGTTCAAAAGATTCGGTTCGTTTACAAACGTCCCATCTCTAATCAATGGTGCACATAAAGTGAAAGATCAAAAAATAAGTTTGTAGTTAGATAACTGTATAAATACGTGTTGAGTGATGCAACAGATTATAAGGTGGTGGGCGTACCCAACTCACTCTGGAGGCGTGTATTTTCAAACCTGTAATGGTTTGAAAATACCTCCAGATGGTGTGCTGGTTTTTTTTCAGTTATTCTGACCAGAAAGCGCTCCGCTGGTATAAAAGATAAATGAAAAGAACAATGGCCCTTATTCTGGTCGGTGCGGATATATCCGCGTGCGTTCGGGCCGCCGATGTTTTGTGTCTGCGCATGTGCAGAGGTGGGGCGTACGGCCAAATCCCGCATGATATGTGAACACTCCGAACAGGGGGTGGAGAGGGGCTTGAAGGGCTATTTGGGCTCATTACCATATGCATACGCCCAAAACTCTGGGCGTACGTATGGTAATGCGGCCGTGACGCACGTGTAGGGGGCGGACATATGACATCGCCGGAAAAATGTCCGTGTGGCCTGAGGTTGCGGGAGCTGGTGGAGCACTCGGTCCTGCATTCGATGGTCTGCGACCATCGAATGATGGGGGAGGTTCCCTTAGATGGAGGAGGCGTATTCCGTGAAAAATACATGTGCGGTCCGTTCGGCCAGCTTCTTACCGCATACGGACGGAGTTGGCGATCCGTATAGATGGCGGGGTTTCGCACGCACGGTCCTTGCCGCATAATCGGATCCGGCCGCACCGATCAGAATAAGGCCCAATGTGTAGATTCCTTATTTCACAGCTTAAAGGGATATCTTTCAAAAATATTTTCCCCTTAAAGTGGCATACCCCACTCACCGATTAGGGTGTAGTGAGACATATATCAAGGTATCTTTAAAATATATGGTAAGAGAGGTTTACTCAAAAGAGCGTACCCAGGAACCACAGAGAATATGTATGATAACTCATGTAGCGGTTTCTTTTACTCAGGAGGGATTTCGTTAAACAGTAAGCATACCATAACTCATGTATAAATGACAGTGGAGACTCCTATCAAGGATTATTTTTTACATTTTCATCTCTCTTTTTGGAATTCCTCGTCAGTGACACATCATATTCTGAGTCACTAATGAGGAATTTCAAAAAGAGAGATAAAAATTTAAAAAAGAATCCTTGATAGGAGTCTCCACTGTCATTTATATGTAAGTTATGGTATGCTTACTGTTTAACGAAATCCATCCTGAGTAAAAGAAACCGCTACATGAGTTATCATACATATTCTTTGTGATTCCTGGGTACGCTCTTTTGAGTAAACCTCTCTTGCCATATATTTTAAAAATACCTTGATATATGTCTCACTACACCCTAATCGGTGAGTGAGGTACACCACTTTAAGGGGAAAATATTTTTGAAAGATACAGTATCCCTTTAAGCTGTGAAATAAGGAATCTACACATTGGGCCTTATTCTGATCGGTGCGGCCGGATCCGAATATGCGGCCAGGACCGTGCGTGCGAAACCCCGCCTTCCATACGGAATGCCAACTCCGTCCGTACGCGGTAAGAAGCTGGCCGAACGGACCGCACGTGTATTTTTCACGGAATACGCCTCCTCCATCTCAGGGAACCTCCACCATCATTCGATGGTCGCACACCATCGAATGCAGGACCGAGTGGTCCACCAGCTCCCGCAACCTCAGACCACACGGACATTTGCATGGGAACGCCCATGAAACGCGGGGTGTATGCATATGTTAATGAGCCCAAATAGCCCTTCACGCCCCTCTCCACCCCCTGTTCGGAGTGTTCACATTTCATGCGGGATTTGGCCGAACGCCCCGCTCGCACATGCGCAGAGACGCCTCTGCACATGCGCAGACACAAAACATCGGCGGCATGAACGCACGCGGATATTACCGCACCTACCAGAATAAGGGCCATTGTTCTTTTCATTTATCTTTTATACCAGCGGAGCACTTTCCGGACAGAATAACTTCAAGACAATCTGAATCTGAAAAAAACAGCACACCATCTGGAGGATAAAAAAACCATTATAGGTTTGAAAATACACGCCTCCAGAGTGAGTTGGGTACGCCCACCACCTTATAATCTGTTGCATCACTCAACCCATATTTATTTTATACACAGTTATCGAACTACAAACTTATTTTTTGATCTTTCACTTTATGTGCACCATTGATCACATCATCACTGGGAATCATCACAACACGAAGCCTTTAACTAAAAGAAAGGACACGCTTTGACACAAATATAACCAGACAAGAAATTTTCTTTATTATTGAATTATCACATTTTGATATTTGACTTTGAAATTGTGCGCCTCCTGAAGAGTCTCTTCCAAACCCATTTTAACCTATCAGATTCTATCTATTATCTTCGAGAAGATGCTAAATGAATAAAACTAGTTTCTGATTGGTTGCTATGGGCAACAACTCATCTTCAGTAGAATTTTCATTTTGTATAATAAACCCCATTGTATCATACAATGCTCTAGAAAGGATTCTACATTGCAATTCAGACTTTTTGCACATCACAAATGAACAAATAGTATTTTTTTCATCCCTTGTGATTTCTAACTGCTACCCCTGCATATATGCAAAAAAAGGTGTACATGTATATCTGAAGGGTGCTTATTTATTTTTTTCAGTTTTTTTATGTGAGTTGTACAGTAGAAATTTTTTCATTGTGTGTTATGTATTATGTTATATTGCGTTACTAGCCTTGACAGTGCAGGTAAAGTTGCTTCGGTTCTGATGATGACGATGATGGGTGTATTAGGGGGTATTGGGCCTAATTCATTAAGGCCTGCTATTGTGGGAAAATTGCTAATTGCCAATTTCCCCACTTCTGCACATGAGCACACATGGCAGAGCATATGTGTAATCTCTTAAACTGTGGGCGAGAGGTGTCGGCGGGGCAGCAATGCAGCTTTGGGTAGACATGGAGACTGCATCGGAGGATTTAGTCTTGACAAGATAGGCATGCTCAGACCATTTGCAGAGTGAGTTGCAGTAGCTGATTTACATCATACACAGCCAATGCGATGAGAAAACTAATGGCCCAGTGACTTCTTTGCAGCTAGACTGTATGCAGGGGCAGTGGTGTAAGTTTGTCAAAGTTGCCCGGAGGCAAGATAAATGTTGAGTCCCCATACACACACACACGTTATTATGTTTGTGTGACATTTATTTTCCTGCTAGGAGGGGGAGTCAGCCTCAGAAACTTGCAGGGGAGAAGAGGTGTCCCCTTGGGAGCAGGAGCCTGGCGGCAGATGAGTCCATTGCCTTCCAGAGTTATGCCTCTGGGCAGGGGGCTACCCTAAATATGTGAATGTTTGGCTATTCAACAAAGCATTCGCATTTCTGCAATGTGATTACAAAATTTTGCTATTGCATTATGATATTGGTCCTGGCATATAAGGCGACCTTACCCTGTAGCCCGGTTCCCCACATGCTAGTGGAAGTTGTGCTGAGTTAGGCCCTTAACTGGATGCTATTTTATAATTCTAGAACTCAATAAATTTTATTGAGGGTAATCATTTCAAGCAGATAAAACTATAAGAGGGGGCGCAGTCTG
The DNA here is from genome assembly GCF_055691185.1 of Crinia signifera. Classification (NCBI taxonomy): domain Eukaryota; kingdom Metazoa; phylum Chordata; class Amphibia; order Anura; family Myobatrachidae; genus Crinia; species Crinia signifera. Next base: position 103,909,692 of record NC_139217.1, on the reverse strand, counting down.
ACATTAAATAAAGCCATTAAACATTGTTTAAATTGTATATCCCAGTTCAGTGCCTTTCCACAAAGACATATTGATATGAAAGGATAGTTTTCTATTATTGTGGTATCAATACACAAGTAATCTGAATGCATGGAAAATACATGAAAAACATAAAAGAAAAATCTGCAGTAGATAAAGGTTTCACCCTAAGCCCCCTAAAATGATAATCTTCACTACTGTGTATGAATGAAACCATGTGCGTACAGTGCTAGAAGTATACAAGGATAAAAGAGAAAATGAACAGAGTGTTCTACCGTGTCAAAAGCTTCAGATAAATCAAGTTAGATCAAAACAGCAGAATATTCCACGTAACAAGCAGAAGAAATGGAATTGTGAAGAGAAGGTGAAGTGGTTTCACTTGAGTGAGTCAAGAATCTAGAGAAGTCACAAAAAAAGAATAAATATGAATATGGTATATTTTACCTTTTGAAATACAAAACTCCCAGATAAAAATAATATCCCTGTGTATTATAAATTACATAACGGGATTTACTAACAAACCAGTGTTTTCAGAATTGAAGAATTCAATATTTACTGTGAATCTCAGATTATATAACATGGGATGCAGTAAATTAATTGGCAGTATGTCTCTACTTTTATTAAGTAAGGTATATAAATCTAGAACAGAAGGTATGGTGATGTAATGTTTACCTAACAGTCACTACTATATGTGCATTTCTTATCCATACATCTTCAACAATGTTACATTTGTTATATTGTAAGTAACCTGTGCAGTTTCAATATCTTAAAACCATCTGCATACAAATTACCTGTAATTTGAGTAGCTGAAATGGTGTGGAATGCTTTTCTAAGAATACTGTGTCACTGAAAAGCTGTGGGATGCAAGGACTGATGTGGCATTAGAGGTGTGTCGGTGTCAGATTGTGAAGGGTTGTGAGGTACAGCACTGTCTCAGTGAAAGACTGCCAGGTGCAAACACTACAGTGGCACTACTGTTGTGCCTGTGTCAGATGGGGTTCAGCAATAAGGACTGTATCAATAAAGGGTTGTTTTGTGTAAGCACTACTGTGGTACTACCACTGTGTCTGTGTCAAACTGTGATGGTCTGTGGGTTGTAGCACCATGAGCCATTGTGTTGTTCAGTGCGGGCAATATATACAAATATAACAGTGTGTAAAAAACATAAAATAAATATTGATCAGATGATGGAAGAGCAGGAGCAGCAATTGACTACAGTGCTGAGGCTGCTGCTATTTCAACACCTACTAAAGGTGGTACAGGGGATATAAAAATATAATAAAGGGCAACTGAATAAACTCTAATAATAAAGGCAATGATTAGAGCTAAAAAACATAAAATTGCCAACATGCCATAAACACTTACAATAAAAGGGAAGTGCTCACTTTATGGACATTCTTTGTGAGTGGGGGTCCTACTAGTGCTACTCCTGTTTCACACACACTAGAAGATTGCCTATTGCCGAAGCCAGACCCAAAAACAGGCATCTTGGCATGCAACCTAATATGATGATGATGATGATGCAACACCTCACTGTGAGTTTAGCAGAGCTGTCATCTTTCAAACAAACAAGTCATTGCCCCCTCCCCCCCCCCCAAAAAAAAAAAAAAAAACCCTGAAGTACAAACTGTGTGTGTTCACAAATCCCTGAATAGAGTCTAGGGGTGTCTAGGAGACTGCCATTTCTGACACTGTCCTCCCACTGAAACCTACTTCCATCATTTGTGCACTATGAACATGTAGGGAACATGTAGGGATGCCCATTACAAGTAAAGATGGTGACATAAATACTGACTATTCTACTGTGGAAGTTCAACAAGATAATGGTGATTTTTTTTTTTGCATCTGATGCTATTAATGAGAATGCTGATTATGAAGATAATGATGATGAGGATATTTTTGTGTCAAAGTCAGCAACCAGTGGCAGTTCTTGTCCATAATTTAAAAAAGGACAATTTCATACCTGTCTTTAAGAAAAAGCCACCTCTTGTTTATGGAATTATTTTGACTCAAATCCTGACATTTATAAAACCATCTGTTCTAATTGTGAATCCAATCTAAGTAGGGATTGGGAAGATATACATCTAAAAACCTCCTTCCTAATACATCATTTAGTTTATGCAAAGTATTTGTAAAATAAAGAAGTACCAAGCAGTCCACCATCATCTAGCTCCCTGCTCTCAGCTATATCTTATCACATGCACTCTACACTGCCAACACCATCATCTTCAATCTCCTTCTTAATCATCAGAAGTAGTCCTGAAAACTATTTGAAGAGCTTAACTGACTCATGCAGGATTTCCCAGAAAAGGACCAAAAAGACTACTTGTAGTTTCAAGCAACAATAGACTGTTATAAATATCCTTTGCAATAGGAAGCAAGCAAGAAAACGGCCGTCCAGTTGCAAAGTGGATTACTGAAGCTGCGAGGGATATATATATATATATATATATATATATATATATATATATATATATATATATACATATATATATATACATACATACCTACATACCTATCCAATTCCAACAGGAAAAAAGAGCACTCAGAAATTGCTGTTTTAGTAAAGCTGTGTATAAGGTAGATATATACACTTCTTTCAGTTTCTGCACACTTGTATATTATTTTATTTTTCGCTTGTATATTTAATTAACATGCAGAGAATCCCTTTAGAGATGTCATCATCTGCCATAAGTTAAAAGTTAATCAACAATATGCCTCCGATGCATAATAAAGGCAGCATAAAATTACAGTCATAAATTAAAAAATGCAAACAAAATGTTATATTACAAAAAAATGACAAATGTGGATAGAATAGCATAGTAATAACAATAATGCCTGAGGCACTGAAACCGTACCAGGATCTTATTGTCCCTTTAAATTATCTGCAGAACACCTAATATATTCTCAGTGGCACATACAAAAAATAATAATGGGTTTAGCAATGTTGATCACAAGACTAAAATGCCAATTCTTGACATCCGGTTATTTTTTAAGAAGCTTATCTGTATGCAGGGCTTTACATTTTCTATGAGATTAGATGTATTTATGTATATATATATATATATATATATATATATATATATATATATATATATATATATATATATATATATAGAGGTCTGTAGTGGATGGCACTCACGTATCACCTTCAGATAATCAGGCCGGTGCCCTCCATGATATCTCCCCTCAGGGAGTAACTGTACAAGCGTCCACTTAGGCGGCACTCACGGCAATAAATCAGGCTGACAGCAACGTAGATTCCAACGTTTCGAAAAACCTTTAATTTTTCGTCATCAGGGTACAAAGACATAACATACAGTTTCACCTTATAAACCCTCTAATACCAGTGTCCCCGCCTCTTACCTGATGCAGCCGTGACCGGAAGTGCACGCCTCCACCCCACTGCGTCACACTATCAGGTGCACGTTGCCAGGCAATCAGTAACAACAAATACATAAAAAAGTGTAAAAAGTGTAAAAACATACAAAACAGAAAAACACTCAAAGCTACTGTCAGATAGATCGACATAGGTGACCATCACGGCTATACAATAACAATATGAATAAGTATGCATCTGATACATAACGCAATCAAATTGTTACATAAAGGCATAACCATACACATAATAGCAATAATAAAATTAAAGAGAAAGCAATGGAAAAAGCATCCAAACATCGATATTTTAAATGTATCACAAATTACGTCGATGGAAGTAATGTATCCGAACAACTAGTGAATATCATGAATACACCAATGAGAATTAAATGCTGGGATCACACTAGAAAAGTGCAACCTATATGGTCGACAGGTGTGTCAACACTTCTATAATGGTAAAAATAACCACAATAAAGCAATAAATTCAATACCACATATATCAAAGAAAGGCTCCCAGACCCCTCTGCTCATTAAGCCCAACTGGGGCAAGTGTACCCAATCGCTGTATCCAATTCGCTTTGCACTGCAATAAGAGTCTGGAGCGATCACCCCCTCGCTTCAATGGTGCAATGTGGTCAATGATCACATAGCGCATGGAGGCTAACGTGTGTCTGTGCTCGAGGAAATGCCGGGCAACAGGCTGCTCACTTGAGCCAGTCTCCAGGGCAGCACGAATAGCTGTCCTGTGTCCTGCCATCCTCTCCCGAAGCGTGCAGTCTGTCTTCCCGACATAACCCCGACCACAGGGACACAAAATCAAATAGACAATGTACTTGGTCTGGCATGATACTCTGTGTCGAATCATGAATTTCTTGCCACTCGAGGGATGCAAAAAGTGTGGACCAGTCATTAATGATCGACATGTAATACAGTTGACACATCTATAGCATCCTGGTTTAGGGCTCAAAAAACAAGGAGTAGCCTTCTCTCCAAGTCCTGTCACGTCGGTCTTAACTACCCAGCTACGGATATTTTTACCCCTGCTGTAGCAGGGCATAATGTCGACATAATTCAGTGCAAGCTGAGGGTCAGTCTTTACAATAGGCCAATGTTTTTTAGTAATAGCATTAATTTTACCACTGTGTGTATTGAACCGGTTCACCCATGGGAATTTGTTATCACTAGATTTTTTGTCAGATCTTTTTAACAAATCAACCCTAGGTACAGCCAGGGCTTTCTCCCGGGCTTGTAGAAGAGGACCCTTCAAATAACCTCTCTGTAGAAAATTATGCAACATGCGGTCAATGTGAATAGTAGCTTGTGTTACATCACTGCAGATACGTTTGGCTCTGATAAACTGGGAATAGGGCAACCCATATTTAAGGGATTTAGGATGAAAGCTCCCAGCATGTAAGATAGTGTTCCTATCAGTCGGCTTACAATAAAGGGTGGTCTCTATACCCTTATCTCCCAATGAAACCTGTACATCCAAAAAATTAACCGTATGTGGATCAATGCAATATGTAAATTTTATGGGGCTCGGGGAGCTGTTATGTGCCTCAACGACCTGCACGAAGGACTCTCTAGACCCAGACCAAATGATGAACACGTCATCGATATAACGAGCATAAAATTCGATGTTATCATTAATCGATGGTTGATCTAAAAATATTTCTTGCTCAGCCACAAACATATAGGCGTTGGCGTACGATGGGGCCACACTGGACCCCATCGCACACCCCGCCAACTGGAGATAATGATCACCATCGAACATGAAAATTTTTTTTGTAAGTATCAATTCTAGTAAATCCATGACAAGATCAACAGAGGGTCCGACGTACAGGTCATTGTCGGCAACCAGATCCCTGACCGCCCTCATGCCATCATTATTGGGGATAATGGTGTATAATGAAGAAACATCAACACTGCAAAGATAACAATTGGGGGGCAATGATGTTTTACAAGCTTCTAAACGAGTTAAAAAAGCAGTGGTATCAAGAATATATCTGGGATGTCCCACGATGCAGGGTTGAAGTAAAGAATCCAAATACACAGAGGATGGCTGAAAAAGCGACCCCCGTGCCGCAATAATGGGGCGTCCAGGGGGATCAACCATCCTCTTGTGTATTTTAGGTAGTGTGTATATCAACGGGATAATGGGATTTTTAGGAACCAAAGCATCTGCAAGTGTCCGTGTAATCTCGCCCGCAACAACATATCGATCCAATGTAGTTTTTAACAATTTAGAGAATGCACCTGTGGGATTGCCACTAAGCTTAGCGTACACATTAGTATCCGACAATTGATTGTTAATCTCGACCTTATATTTATCCAAGTCCTGTATTACCACCGCCCCGCCTTTGTCAGCGGGGCGGATGATAATACTGGAATTTTCGGACAAACTTTTTAAAGCCAATGTCTCACCACTAGACAGATTATTAAACTGCTGGCCCATATCACGTGACTCCTCACGTTTAATAACCTCCTCAACATCTGTATCAACCATGCGCATAAAGGTTTTTAATGAGGCATTATTCGACAAAGGCTCAAAACGGGATTTAGGTAACAGCTTACGCACACCTGTGGGGATGAAAGACACTGATGGTTCAGATTGAGCTTGATTAGCACCCCTATAATATTCATGTAATTTCAATTTACGGTTCAAACAAAATTTTTCAATGTCCCATTTCATACGATTGAACCTGACAGTAGGCACATAGGAAAGTCCACGACTAAGTACTCTTAATTCAAGGGGGGAAAGATCATAGTTGGATAAATTGACTACCGTCTGTTGCTCGATTTCGGGGGGCGCCCTCTGCGAGCCGGTCCTCCTGTTCTGCCCGCCGCGCCTCGTCCTACGCTTTTTCCATCTCCCACTTGATGTCTGGTGCGCACCCCTAAAGGGGTATCAGCTCCATTATTAACCCCACGTGGTAACATACCATCAGAATCGCTATTGCTGGTGTACTCAGAAGCATCTGAGTCAGGTTTATAGCGAAAAAAACGTTTCCTCTGGCCACCATTAAAGTCTCTTTGGCCACTCCCAATCCAATGGTATACATGATTCTGGTCGTAATCAGTTTTAACTTTAGCAAATTTAGTCTTTTTGAACTGTATGAGATTACGTTTATAGTTTGCTAATTGACCTTTGAGTTTTTCCAGCCAATTAGTACTCTCATCAGCCACAAGCACCGCATTGTAAGATTTCTCAAAGTCACTGATTTTTTCTTTAATCACAGTTAGTTCACGTCCAGCTTCTTCCACAACAAGCAGCATTAAATCGAAGCTGCACTTATTAAGTACTGCTATCCATCTCTTACAAAAGGTGTTATTATATCGGCCAATCGTTGGGCAATTCTTTACCCTAAAGCCGCGGGGAATAAGCTTCTCTTTATAATAGTCACTCAACGTCACCCCATGGTAAAAGTAGTCCAATTCACGTTGCTTCATTTTATACAGGTCTCGATACAATTGTTCTGGTGTCTGTGCTTCCATATCATCAGCAAACTGTTCCGAAAACAACATTGCTGTGGCTTCATTCACGCTGAAGGATAACATGCTACCTTGTGTCGATTTAGCCATATTGAAAAGGCCGGTACTGTCATCAACCTCAGCTCTGTCAGCAGCCATCATAGTGTTTGCACCACACCACACAGTGTATACGAAAAAAACCAACTTCTTAAAAGCAGGTCCCCAGTAAAAGTTCGAGTTTATCCATACAAATTATGGGGTGCCGAATCCAAGAAACACAGGCAGTTGCTCACCATCTGTTTCCATGTAGAGGTCTGTAGTGGATGGCACTCACGTATCACCTTCAGATAATCAGGCCGGTGCCCTCCATGATATCTCCCCTCAGGGAGTAACTGTACAAGCGTCCACTTAGGCGGCACTCACGGCAATAAATCAGGCTGACAGCAACGTAGATTCCAACGTTTCGAAAAACCTTTAATTTTTCGTCATCAGGGTACAAAGACATAACATACAGTTTCACCTTATAAACCCTCTAATACCCGTGTCCCCGCCTCTTACCTGATGCAGCCGTGACCGGAAGTGCACTCCTCCACCCCACTGCGTCACACTATCAGGTGCACGTTGCCAGGCAATCAGTAACAACAAATACATAAAAAAGTGTAAAAAGTGTAAAAACATACAAAACAGAAAAACACCCAAAGCTACTGTCAGATAGATCGACATAGGTGACCATCACGGCTATACAATGACAATATGAATAAGTATGCATCTGATACATAACGTAATCAAATTGTTACATAAAGGCATAACCATACACATAATAGCAATAATAAAATTAAAGAGAAAGCAATGGAAAAAGCATCCAAACATCGATATTTTAAATGTATCACAAATTACGTCGATGGAAGTAATGTATCCGAACAACTAGTGAATATCATGAATACACCAATGAGAATTAAATGCTGGAATCACACTAGAAAAGTGCAACCTATATGGTCGACAGGTGTGTCAACACTTCTATAATGGTAAAAATAACCACAATAAAGCAATAAATTCAATACCACATATATCAAAGAAAGGCTCCCAGACCCCTCTGCTCATTAAGCCCAACTGGGGCAAGTGTACCCAATCGCTGTATCCAATTCGCCTCGCACTGCAATAAGAGTCTGGAGCGATCACCCCCTCGCTTCAATGGTGCAATGTGGTCAATGATCACATAGCGCATGGAGGCTAACGTGTGTCTGTGCTCGAGGAAATGCCGGGCAACAGGCTGCTCACTTGAGCCAGTCTCCAGGGCAGCACGAATAGCTGTCCTGTGTCCTGCCATCCTCTCCCGAAGCGTGCAGTCTGTCTTCCAGTATTATCATCCGCCCCGCTGACAAAGGCGGGGCGGTGGTAATACAGGACTTGGATAAATATAAGGTCGAGATTAACAATCAATTGTCGGATACTAATGTGTACGCTAAGCTTAGTGGCAATCCCACAGGTGCATTCTCTAAATTGTTAAAAACTTCATTGGATCGATATGTTGTTGCGGGCGAGATTACACGGACACTTGCAGATGCTTTGGTTCCTAAAAATCCCATTATCCCGTTGATATACACACTACCTAAAATACACAAGAGGATGGTTGATCCCCCTGGACGCCCCATTATTGCGGCACGGGGGTCGCTTTTTCAGCCATCCTCTGTGTATTTGGATTCTTTACTTCAACCCTGCATCGTGGGACATCCCAGATATATTCTTGATACCACTGCTTTTTTAACTCGTTTAGAAGCTTGTAAAACATCATTGCCCCCCAATTGTTATCTTTGCAGTGTTGATGTTTCTTCATTATACACCATTATCCCCAATAATGATGGCATGAGGGCGGTCAGGGATCTGGTTGCCGACAATGACCTGTACGTCAGACCCTCTGTTGATCTTGTCATGGATTTACTAGAATTGATACTTACAAAAAAAAATTTCATGTTCGATGGTGATCATTATCTCCAGTTGGCGGGGTGTGCGATGGGGTCCAGTGTGGCCCCATCGTACGCCAACGCCTATATGTTTGTGGCTGAGCAAGAAATATTTTTAGATCAACCATCGATTAATGATAACATCGAATTTTATGCTCGTTATATCGATGACGTGTTCATCATTTGGTCTGGGTCTAGAGAGTCCTTCGTGCAGGTCGTTGAGGCACATAACAGCTCCCCGAGCCCCATAAAATTTACATATTGCATTGATCCACATACGGTTAATTTTTTGGATGTACAGGTTTCATTGGGAGATAAGGGTATAGAGACCACCCTTTATTGTAAGCCGACTGATAGGAACACTATCTTACATGCTGGGAGCTTTCATCCTAAATCCCTTAAATATGGGTTGCCCTATTCCCAGTTTATCAGAGCCAAACGTATCTGCAGTGATGTAACACAAGCTACTATTCACATTGACCGCATGTTGCATAATTTTCTACAGAGAGGTTATTTGAAGGGTCCTCTTCTACAAGCCCGGGAGAAAGCCCTGGCTGTACCTAGGGTTGATTTGTTAAAAAGATCTGACAAAAAATCTAGTGATAACAAATTCCCATGGGTGAACCGGTTCAATACACACAGTGGTAAAATTAATGCTATTACTAAAAAACATTGGCCTATTGTAAAGACTGACCCTCAGCTTGCACTGAATAATGTCGACATTATGCCCTGCTACAGCAGGGGTAAAAATATCCGTAGCTGGGTAGTTAAGACCGACGTGACAGGACTTGGAGAGAAGGCTACTCCTTGTTTTTTGAGCCCTAAACCAGGATGCTATAGATGTGTCAACTGTATTACATGTCGATCATTAATGACTGGTCCACACTTTTTGCATCCCTCGAGTGGCAAGAAGTTCATGATTCGACACAGAGTATCATGCCAGACCAAGTACATTGTCTATTTGATTTTGTGTCCCTGTGGTCGGGGTTATGTCGGGAAGACAGACTGCACGCTTCGGGAGAGGATGGCAGGACACAGGACAGCTATTCGTGCTGCCCTGGAGACTGGCTCAAGTGAGCAGCCTGTTGCCCGGCATTTCCTCGAGCACAGACACACGTTAGCCTCCATGCGCTATGTGATCATTGACCACATTGCACCATTGAAGCGAGGGGGTGATCGCTCCAGACTCTTATTGCAGTGCGAGGCGAATTGGATACAGCGATTGGGTACACTTGCCCCAGTTGGGCTTAATGAGCAGAGGGGTCTGGGAGCCTTTCTTTGATATATGTGGTATTGAATTTATTGCTTTATTGTGGTTATTTTTACCATTATAGAAGTGTTGACACACCTGTCGACCATATAGGTTGCACTTTTCTAGTGTGATTCCAGCATTTAATTCTCATTGGTGTATTCATGATATTCACTAGTTGTTCGGATACATTACTTCCATCGACGTAATTTGTGATACATTTAAAATATCGATGTTTGGATGCTTTTTCCATTGCTTTCTCTTTAATTTTATTATTGCTATTATGTGTATGGTTATGCCTTTATGTAACAATTTGATTGCGTTATGTATCAGATGCATACTTATTCATATTGTCATTGTATAGCCGTGATGGTCACCTATGTCGATCTATCTGACAGTAGCTTTGAGTGTTTTTCTGTTTTGTATGTTTTTACACTTTTTACACTTTTTTATGTATTTGTTGTTACTGATTGCCTGGCAACGTGCACCTGATAGTGTGACGCAGTGGGGTGGAGGCGTGCACTTCCGGTCATGGCTGCATCAGGTAAGAGGCGGGGACACGGGTATTAGAGGGTTTATAAGGTGAAACTGTATGTTATGTCTTTGTACCCTGATGACGAAAAATTAAAGGTTTTTCGAAACGTTGGAATCTACGTTGCTGTCAGCCTGATTTATTGCCGTGAGTGCCGCCTAAGTGGACGCTTATATATATATATATATATATATATATATATATATACAGTATATATATATATATATATATATATATATGGAACATCTGGAAGTCCAACCGCACACAGTCACTCAATGAATAATGTGCTTTCCTCTTTTGTAGTATGTCTGCAGCCTTTTCTCTCAGAGAGCCAGACCACGGCTCACAGGTCTCCCAATCAGATATGTAGGAAGAGAGAGAGAGTAGCGCAACCAAATGAGTGATCATGAAAAAAGTTTTTACTTGTAAAGTCAATAGCTCACATACATGATAAAAAGCAGCAAACAGCTTGCCCAACATGAAAGATCCTTAGACACAGCCAGAGGACGGAGGTAGCCGGGACTCAGTTCCCCACCGTCGGTGCCTCTATGCTCGGACCAGGAGACCGGTCAGGTCTGTGCACGATGCTGTGAAGGTAAACACGCCTCTACGCGTTTCATCACATGATGGACTTCATCAGGATATAACAGCACAAAACTGAATAGGTGCCCACAGGGTTTAACCAAGCGAATACTTGCTCAGGTGCCTTCCAGGAGGGACCGAGGTCCTGCAGATACAGATCCATTGACTAGCCTAACCCTAACATGCTTGGGATAGGTATATGAATATCCTTACAAAAAAAATAAAGATTACAAAGGGTTGAGATTACCTGAAGGATAAATAAGGGGCAGACTAGATGGGCCAAATGGTTCTTATCTGCCGTCCAATTCTATGTTTCTATGTAACCCCCTGCTTCAGGATACAATTCCTGTAAGAATTGTATTCTGACGCAGGGGGTTACACCCTGAAAGCTCGATGTATAATAATACAATCTGCTGTTGATATTTCTATTCATGCCCCCTGAGTGACATCATTTCTTGGATTGTGTGCATTATATTATTGCATTGGCCACAGGGGCGAGATGCTGCAGAAGAGCTGTGAGTGCCGGCTGAATTGGAAAGATATATATATATATATATATATATATATATATATATATCCAAGTAGGAAAACCACACACTTAATAGTTCAACTTTTACAGGTGCTGGAGCATATAAATTAGATATCCAATGGAGCTCATCCAGAAATAGATGAAACACAAGGACCAGCACACCACCGTTTTTTTTAAATGCAAAAAAGTTCTTTAGTGAATGAAAAACATCACAAGAATAAATCCAATAAATTAGATTCAAGTGCCATGGATACTTATCGGAATTTCAGAGGGAGCTGTATGTGCATAGAAACCAGCGTATCCCTTCCATAAGCTGCCCGACGGCCGTTTCGGAGTACTACCTCCTTCATCAAGGGCAAAAGAACCTTTTTGCATTTAAAAAAAATGGTGGTGTGCTGGTCCTTGTGTTTCATCTATTTCTGGATGGACTCCATTGGATATATATATATATATATAAATAAAATAGAGGTGCGCTATATTGTGACACCACTTAGTGGTTATGTACATACAATGAATCAAGTAAAGGTTAAAAACAAATGGACATTTATTAAAAGTTTTCCAGCAAATAGAATTCCATCAGCATTTCCCTCCAGCGCGTTTCTCTGCCTACTCACGTCAGCAGCTTCCTCAGGAGGTGTATACACCTCCTGAGGAAGCTGCTGACGTGAGTAGGCGGAGAAACGCGTAGAGGGCGACAGGGACATCTGGTGGTGACTGGAGACATGCCTAAGGGGAGCACAGCACGCTGTAAATGACCGCAGGGAACTGCTAAAGAATTGGTCGATACAAACTCCCAGGTACCAAGAGCCGGATCCCCATGTGTCAGCTACTAAAACCTCAATGAGAGTGAGTTACAAACCACTAACCATGTGCACATGAGTGGGGGACAATTATGTATATTTTTTAACAGCTGTGAAGCAATTCAAAGTATACTAACCGGTTTACTAATGGACTAACAAGATAAATACAGAGTAATATCATTACTAACAAACGTTGAAAAAGAGCATTTTTTGTTATATGTGTGTTTGTCTTGTTTGTCACAGTGGCCACCTAACATCAATTGTATCATAAAAGTTTTTTTTAATATGTATTATATGTTTTAATAAATTGTGTACTAATTTGCAAAGCGCAGCCCCACTGCTTTTTTCTAACACCAATACAATAATTGATTTTATGAAGAAGGATGGAACTATTATTAGCTTAGTCTTAAGGCCCCCATCCACTAGTGCATATTGGGCCATATCCATCTGATTCCGAGGCAACAAGCCCAGGAACCAAATGAAAAGGGATCAAATGGCATGTACATAACCTCTGATTCCAATCAGATGCGCAGTGCAGTGTACATTGGATCAGTTAAAAGGAAGGAATAGACACTCCTGCGCATCCCTTCACCATAAACAGTATGAGAAAATACACTAGACCTTCTAGATGTATAATAACGTTTATTAAAAAGTTATAATAGGAAAATATACATTTATAAATTCATCAACGTTAAAAGGGGTGGGTGGCCTAATACCGGTATACTCTATTGACAAACGTTTAACAAACACACAAAAAAAATATAAAAACCCTTTTAGTAGGTTATTGACGGTTCAGTCTGTATGATAAAAGTTTTGGGGCTGTAGTAAGCGAAGAGAGTGGGGGAGGGCGCTGTGTTCCACACTCCTGCCCAAAATCCAGTATCTGGAAAGAAGGAAAGGATGGTACCTATATATATAATGGATGTTACTAAAATATGTCTATAGGTGGCACAGCAGTATAAACAATTATTTCTAAATGTACTTTATATAGTCCTACACTGGAGAATGAAAGGAAAAAGGGAAAAATATGAAAAAAGAAGAAAGGTGGAAAAAAGGAGGGGAATAAATGGGATTGTTATCTTCATTCTTTCAAAAAAGGGACAATCTCGAAATCAATGTTCAGTCCATTAGGGCAAGGGTACTCATCTTATATATCATTTTTGTTTCTTCTTTTGATAATGCTGTGTCAAAATCTCCTCCTCTCCATGAAGTCTGTACTTTTTTCAAGCCTATAAATGTTAGATCTTTAGGGTTACTGTCATGCTTTTCTGTGAAGTGTATGGGGATACTGTGGTTCTCTTTCTTGTTTTTAATATTGCACAGATGTTCTTGGATTCCTATGTGTAGTTTCCTTTTTGTCTTGCTGACATATTGAAGTCCGCATGAATATTGTAGCAAATATACTATGCCACATGTATTGCAACTTATCCTTTCCTTAATGTTATGTGTGGACATGTTAGATGATGATGTAATTTTTTTGATTGTCCCAGTATTGTTGTATTGTTGTATCTCATTTTCCTACATGCTGTCCACAACCTGCTCCTTGATTGGTGTTTTTTTTTCTTTTTCACGTGGCTGCAGTAGTGTCTGGCGGTCTATATTCTCCATCTTATTCCTCTCCTCTTCTAATGTGGATTTGTAGTGTTTTTCGAGGAAGTTATCCATCATCTCCTTGGATTGGGTCTTATAATCGGATAGTTTGGAGCAATTGCGTTGGATCCTTCTAAATTGATGTTCTTAACCCAGGTTCTGTGGTGGTTGCTTTTAGAGTCAAGGTACCTGTTGCAATCTGTGGGTTTTGAGAACTTTCTTGTTTCGATTCCATCACCCTTGGTGAAAACATTCAGGTCCAGGAAATTGATCGTGTTTCTGCTGATATTACTTGTGATCTCGAGGTTCAGGTCATTATTGTTGATATATTCAACAAATTTGATTAGCTCTTCCTGTGTTCCTTGCCACACTATTATAATGTCGTCGATATAACATGCGCATAATTTCAGTTTATTTACAAATTCTGTATCGATCCAAATGCGTTCCTGCTCCCATTGAGATAGAAACAGGTTTGCGTAAGATGGGGTGAAGTTTGTCCCCATAGCTGTCCCTCATCGTTGGAGATAGAAGTTGTCCACAAACCAAAAATAATTATGGGTCAGGATGAACATCATAGCCTCTACAATGAATGTTATTTGTCTTTCGTCCAGTCCTGGATCTTCCTCCAGTCTTTTCTTGACGTTATCACATCCTTGATGGTGATTTATACATGTGTACAGAGATTTAATATTACATGTTTTGAGTATGTAATCTTGCTCCCATGTCACATCGTCTAGTATTCTCAGAATATGAGTTGTATCCTTGATATAGCTTCTTTGCTTTTTGACTGTTGGTTGAAGGAGTTCATCCATGTATTTTGATAAGTTGGACGTGAGTGATTGTACCCCCGCCACAATTGGCCTTCCTGGTTGGTTCTGGGGATATTTGTGCAGTTTAGGTAGGTGGTAAAAAACTGGGGTAACAGGATTATTCTGGTGTAGGAAGCCATATTCTCCTTTGGTGAGAATCCCCTCATTCAATCCTTTGGAGAGGAGGGTGTCTAGTTCTTTTTTATATTTAATTGTTGGATCCATTCTTAGTTGTTCATATGTGTTTTTATCCTGCAATTGTGATATCGCTTATTTCTCATATGCTTTGCGATCCATCACCACAAACGCCTCACCCTTATCTGCTGGTTTGATAATCAGCTCTTCATTATTCTTCAGTGAGTCTAATGCTTATTTTTCATCTTTAGTGATGTTCCACAATATTTTATCAACTTTGTTTGAGGTCTTCTCGATTATCCTTTTCCACTAATTTTTTTAACGTTTTTATCATCGGTCCTTTTAGGTATTGAGGATAGAAGGAGGATTTTTCTTTCAATTGTGTGTGTTTAAAAATATCTACCTGTTGTTGGTCCTTGTCCCTTTGTTTTTTTATCAACAAAGAATTTCTTCAGAGTTAATTTTCTAATGAACTTATGGAGGTCTATGAAGGTCTTGAATTTATCCAATTTGCATGTAGGTGCGAATTTAAAACCTTTTTGTAGAACTGATATTTGAGTCTCTGTAAGTTTGTGTTTGCTTAAATTGAATATCCCCTCTGATGTTTTCTTCTACCCTCCTTTCTTCTTTTTTTTTTTTTTTTTTTTTGTTTTGTTTCCTCCTCGCTTTCCTCACTGGTAATTGAACTTCTTGTTTTTTTTGTTTTTTTTGCCCTTCTTTGGGTCCAGCTGTTAGGTATTTTTTGGAATCGCTCCTTGGCTCGCGGCATTGTAGACTAATTCTAAAAAATTGTCCATATTTTGTTTGTCTATATCGATCTCTTTCTCTTCCTCTAGTTTTTCTTCTCTTCTTTCGTCTCTCTCGTTAATTCTCCGCATGAGTGTTCTACCTGATATATTGCCCTCTTCTTCCTGATTTTTTTTACCTTGGTTGAAGCCGGTACTTATATGTTAGTTGGGCACCCATTAAGCTATTTGCTTAGTTTACGCGTCCCCTCGCCATGCTTCGGGCTCGGTGGCTCGCTGCACTCGCCACACTATATAAAATCAACTCCACGTGGACATGGATAGTGGGGTTATGAGCGTACTACCTATAGTGGGTGCCCAACTAACATATAAATACCGAAGCTCCTTATAAGGGTTTTGCTATCTGGGTATATGTTGTTTCTACCTTGTGTTCTTGTTTCCTCTTTTACCAGCTCTGTATCGGTATCTGTCATGATCATGTTGGTAATGGTATCTTTCTCGCGATCTTCCTTCGTACCCTCTGATCCCGTTCTTCTCATAGTTTTTATTTCTTCTATTGATTATAATATTATTGTGGTTGTCCATATATTCTTGTCTTCTCTCATATCTTCTATCCACTATATAGTGGTTGTTTGTAACTCGATTCCTTGATCTATGATTGTCTTCATGTTGGTGACTTTCCATTCGCCAGTTCCTATAGTCTATTTTGTAATCCTCTATGTCTCGATGGAACTTCCTCTTTTTTTGTTTTATAGTCTCTTCTTCGATCCTTCTCAGTTTATTTTTTGTTAATGAGTCCAATCTCTTGAAATCCTCATGTTGTTTCAGAGGTTCTATTTTCTTTTCTATATCCTCTATTATTTTTGCAAACTTTTTCATGGATTGTTCTCTGTCCTCGATGATAAGCATCATAAGGTTGTTGGAGCACTCATCTAGATGTTTGTTTTATCGTGTTACCAAGGTAGTACCCCAGACACCCAGCAGCTACATTTTTTAACCTTTATTCAAGCAAAGTTAGTCACCCTACTTTCTGTTATTGCCTATACTACATAGTTTCTCGCCCACCACTGCAGCTGAATAGTGCGGCGTGCACGGAGATGAATCCTCTCTATCAATCAACGCATTTCACCCGCAGCGCGGGCTTAGTCAGGATAAGCAGAGTCAATAGAGTATACTGGTATTAGGCCACACCCCCTTTTAATATTGATGAATTTATAAACGTATATTTTCCTATTATAACTTTTTAATAAACATTATTATACATCTAGAAGGTCTAGTGTATTTTATCATACTGTTTATGGTGAAGGAATGCACAGGAGTGCCTATTTATTGCTTTTATGTATATTCCTTTAGGGTAATTGTGTAGTTTACCCCAGACACCCAGCAGCTACCTTTTTTAACCGTTACTCAACCGCAGTTAGTCACCCTACTTTCCACATTGGATCAGTGCCAGAGATCATTACAGCTGAATGGGATTCCCCAGCAGGGAATGAGATTGAGAAGCGAAAATGGTTGGTTTTGCCTCGTAAATGATTGCTGCTTTAAAAATAGAGTCAAACCCAGACCACATTACATTTAGTGCTTAATTTTAAGAAAGCACTGGGACATCCAGGAAGAAATAGTAGCAGAGACAGATGGAGATGCAAGTGTGGAGAGATCAGGGTTGGAAAGATAGATATGGGCATCATCAGCATATACTGTAGTCGATATTGGAGGTCAAAGATCTGATGAGCTCACCTAAAAAGGATGTGAAGAGATAGATTAGGACAACCAAAACTTGAGGGACATTACTGTTATTTAATTTGGGGGGGGGGGGAGGGGGTGGGTTTGGAGTGGATTCATGAGAGAACAGTATCACCTAGACCAGCGGTTCTCAAACTGTGGGTCCTGACCCCAAAGTCCCGACCTTCTCAGCATGGGGTCGCGAGTCCATGTTGCTAACCATCAGGCTGGTGACTTTTCTAATCTCAGTCAGTGACTCAAGGAGTCAATCCATTGAGTTTTCTGTTACTTCAGACTCCTTTCATCATTTTGTGCTTCCACAATGCTGCCATGCATGTGCTGTCTGCTGATTACACATGTGATGTGATGACCTTCTGCAGTAACTTGCTGGGGCCCTGTTATTACTTTTATTGTCTGATGTGGTCCCAGCAAGGGAGTAACTACCATAGGTGCAAGGAGTGCAGCTGTTATGGGGCCCAGAACTGAAGGGGGCCCATCTTTACTGTCTAAGTAATATGTTTTATATACATTCATCACCACTGGTTATTACACAAATTTTTCTATACACCATTAGTATTCTCCTCTGTGATTTATTCAGCAGAAAATTTGGTACAATTAGGATAGCATGATATTAATCCTAGCAACAACATTTTCAGGATCTTTTTCTGATAAACCCA
This sequence comes from Crinia signifera, assembly GCF_055691185.1. Taxonomy (NCBI): domain Eukaryota; kingdom Metazoa; phylum Chordata; class Amphibia; order Anura; family Myobatrachidae; genus Crinia; species Crinia signifera. Next base: position 103,891,493 of record NC_139217.1, on the reverse strand, counting down.
TAGAAGGATTTTAACACAAGTTTCAGAGCCAAGAGACTTTGATTTATAATTCCCACTGAAACTAGATATCAAATAAATCTTGTAAGTGGAAATGTGCATAGATGCGCAGCCAAGAAAATAAAAGCTTCTTCTGATCATGACATGCTGGTGATTCGGTCTGGTCAGTAAAGATATATTAGAGTGGCAACAGAAAATCTCCATACAAATACAGTCAAGGAATACACTTTCTTTACTTTTTCCATTAGGTGGAAACTTACAATAAACAGTGCTAGACATGTATACAGCTGCTTGGGATAATACTCAGAGGTCATACTGTACCATTTATGCTAAATACACTTAACCTTATACTCCACCCAAATGGTATTTTGGAGACCTCCTTATTATTCAGCTCTGATTGGTATCAATCCCTGCTTGAATATACTGCACCTTACTGCATTATGGAAAGGTTAAATAAATGTAATATGTAGCATGCCCAAGGTTTAAATGGACTACATAATGTACCTGTCATGGAATACATATGGATGACGGTAGCCTAACCCTAATCTTTGACCTTCTTCTAATGGCTAATCTAATCTATTCGTTTATGACTGTTGGTATTTCATTGTCGGGATTCTGATTGTGGGAATCCCGATTGCTGGGATCCTGACTGTGTATCGTCTAGGCCTACTGATGCCGGCCCCAAGAATGGGACAGTCCCGCGAACATCCGGACAGTTGGGAGGTATGTGACGACAAAGTAATTTGATGATAACTTTAAACACTGAAACGGAGATGTGGATGTTTGTGGGAAGCATAAAATTAATGTCCTATGTTAAAATATTATTTACTAGGTGATTCATCGCGCCCTACGGGCGCTCTTCACACCGTCGTAAGGGGCTGCGCCCCCCTTAATTTGTGAACGTTTGTATATGAGAAATATGGTTAGAATTGTATGAAAGATGCCCTGTATTGCAACTTAGGTGTCCGCGAATCGCGGGAGGGGGGGTCGCGGAGGGTGCCGCGAATTGCAGGAGGGGGGTCCGCGAATTGCAGGAGGGGGGGTTGTGGGGGGGTGGATGCTGCGAATCGCGGGAGGGGAGGGATTGCAGAGAATCACAGGAGGGGGTCGCGGGGTGGGTTGCCGCAAATCGTGGGAGGGGGGTTACGGGGGCGGGGGTTGCGGCGAATCATGGTAGGGGGGGTCGCGGGGGGTGTGCCGTGAATCACGGGAGGGGGGGTCACGGGGTGGGGTGCCGTGAATCGCGGGAGTGGGGGTTGCGGGGGGGGGTGGGGGGGGGTGTGACGCGAATCGCCACAAGAAAAATCAACACAGAAAGGTCAACACATGTAAATGTTGACATAAGTGTGACACTTCATTGGTGTCCATGTCGACACATGAGAATGAATATGAAAACATTCAAAAAATAAAAAAAAAAAACTTCAAAAACTCATGTCAACCTTTTTCATTGTCGACCATAGCCATGTCAGTGTTTTCCATGTGCAATTTAATTCTGGAGCTGCCGCGAATCGCGGGGGGGTGCCGCGAATTGCGGGAGGGGGGGTTGCGGGGGTGGGTCCCGCGAATCGCGGGAGGGGGGGTTACGGGGCGGGGGTTGCGGCGAATCATGGGAGGGGGGGTCGCGGGGGTGTGCCGTGAATCACGGGAGGGGGGGTCACGGGGTGGGGTGCCGAGAATCGCGGGGGAGGTGTGTGTGTGTGTGCCGTGAATCGCGGGAGTGGGGGTTGTGGGGGGGCGGTGGGGTGTGGGGGGTGTGACGCGAATCACCACAAGAAAAAAATCAACACAGAAAGGTCAACACATGTAAATGTTGACATAAGTGTGGCACTTCATTGGTGTCCATGTCGACACATGAGAATGAATATGAAAATATTCAAAAAATGACAAAAAAACTTCAAAAACTCATGTCAACCTTTTTCATTGTCGACCATAGCCATGTCAGTGTTTTCCATGTGCAATTTAATTCTGGAGCTGCCGCGAATCACGGGGGGGGGGTGCCGCGAATTGCGGGAGGGGGGGGTCGCGGGGGTGGGTGCCGCGAATCGCGGGAGGGCGGGGTTTACAGGGGTTCCGGTGGGGGGTTGCCGCGAATTGCGGGAGATGGGGGGTCACGGGGGGTGCCGCGAATCGCGGGAGGGGTGGTTGCGGGGGGGTGTGACGCGAATCGCCACAAGAAAAAATCAACACAGAAAGGTCAACACATGTAAATGTTGACATAAGTGTGCCACTTCATTGGTGTCCATGTCGACACATGACAATGAATATGAAAAAATTAAAAAAATTAAAAATAAATCTTCAAAAACTCATGTCAACCTTTTTCATTGTCGACCATAGCCATGTCAGTGTTTTGCACGTGCCATTTAATCCTGGGGCTGCTGCGAATTGCGGGGGGGGGGGGTGCCGCGAATCGCGGGAGGGGGGTCGCAGGGGGGGTGCCGCCAATCGTGCAAGGGGGGGTTCTTTTTGCCGCGAATCGCGGGAGGGAGGTCGCGGGGGGGTGTTTTTTCCGCGATTCGCGGGAGGGTTTGCGGGGTGGTGGTTATGCCGCGAATTGCGGGAGGGGTCGTGGGGGGGTTCTCTTTGCAGCGAATCGCGGGAGGGGGGGTCCCGGGGGTGTTTTTGCTGCGAATCGCGGTAGGGGGGGGTCGCGGGTGTTTTTGCCGCGAATCGCGGGAGGGGGGGGCGCGCGGGGGGGGGGAGGTTTTGCCGCAAATCGCGGGAGGGGGGCGCTCACCTGGTGGCTGTGGAGTAGCAGTGCTGGGCAACATGAGAAGGCAGTGGGTGTCTGGCACTGTCTGTGGGCTCACTGGGCTGGTTCTCTGTCACATACCTCCCAACATGACACTCTCCAGGAGGGACACAATGCTCTGTTTCTAGACTTCCCCTTAATGTATGATTGCCATCACCTGTTTTAAACAGGTTAATTTCTCAGAAAGGTGTTCAGCACAGATGAAGGCAATCACACATTAAGAGGAAAGTCCAGGAACAGAGCGTTATAGACACAGACACCCACTTTGAGTGACAGATGTAGCCAAATATATAGGAGATGGTTGAGTTTATCACTTGTTCCTTTATTTACTTTTTGCTAAAATAGAATCAATTTCAGCATGACAAAAAAGACCTGATTATTGCTTTCTAGACTCACACTAGCATACCTCCCAACATGACCCTCTCCAGGAGGGACACAATGCTCTGTTTCTGGGCTTTCCTCTTAATTTATGATTACCATCACCTGTGGAGAAATGCCTTTCTTATCATTAACCTGTTTAAAACAGGTGATGGCAGTCATTAATTGAGAGGAAAGTCCAGAAACAGAGCATTCTGTCCCTCCTGGAGAGGGTCATGTTGGGAGGTATGCACTAGCTGAGCTTAATCTGTGAGAACAACTGGAAGCAATTCACTAGATCCAATGTGATTATGAGGAAAGTTAATAATGAAGTATGTTGGCTTAAGACAGTTGATAGTAATTGCGTCTGATAAAAAAGTAGAGTGGATAAAAAACCTTAAGACAGCCCAGGAAACTCAAACAGATTGGGTCTGTTAGATTAACGTAAGCAATCCTAAAATAATTACTCCCTTGCCCAGATCACACATAGCTTTTCTGCTATGCTTGTCAGAGTACATGAAGACTATAGAAAGGTTACTGAATTGTATTGACAGAACTGTGCATCTGGGTTACAATTACTAAATATTTATGCTTAAATACATTAAAAATGCCACACTCCTGTAAATAGTGGAATGGAAAATGCAGTTTGTTTCTCAGAGGAGAACTTTACTGAAGAAGTGATAAAAAATTGAATTTTTCAGAGGGTCTGATAACAAACCTTCATAAAATAAAAACTGAACTTGAAATGTTGAACTCGATAAACCTTTCTCTATACTGTAACTGTGTAATATTCATTGTAGGGCACACAGGTGTCTAAGAGGAGATGTACTTTTGTTATTAATAACTTTAATATATTTATTAGAGCAGTCGTGTCCAGGTAATACCACTGGAATAACTAACAAAACTAGTGGAATTTACAAGCAGACCATCAAAAGCAACAAAAAATAGCCATATGAAAAAACTGTGATTTAATTGTGTGACAACACTTTAAATCAGGCATGTCCAACGTTGGCCCTCCAGATGTTATAAAACTACACATCCCAGCATGCTTTGCCACAGTTTTGCTATTAGAGAATGCTAAAATTATTGCAAAGCATGCTGGGATGTGTAGTTTCAAAACATCTGGAGGGCCAACGTTGGACATGCCTGCTTTAAATACTGTACCAAGGAAATAAAAAAAATTGTGTCCAATCACTGAACCTACCAGGATTAATGGATATGATATGATTTAGTCATAATTTCTGTTTCACACCGTACATTACTTCAATAGAAAGGAGTAGAATTGGAAGTTGGGGCCTTTTAGTCAGACCCCTTTATTAATCAAGTATTGGGAAAGCAGCACTCTATGCTGTCTTTTATACTGCATACAATTCGGGCACAAGGACCCAGTGTCTGCAGGCAGTGACGTAGCTAGAAATATTTCTCCCCCTGCCAGAAAAAATTCTGGCAGTGAGAGGGACCCACTCATTACATATGCACAGGGCGTGGAACTGCTCATTCAATATGCACTGCACTGGGTCCCCGCTCATTAGATATGTACAGGGCGGGACCAGTTCAGCTCTCACTGCTGCCTGGGTCGCCTGTCAGTTCAGCCAGCGGTGCCCACCACAAACCAAGCTGGCACCGCTCCCCCAAGGCGCCGCAGGGTCTACCACATATGTAGCTATGCCACTGTCTGCAGGGGAGTGTGACCTCCAACCTGATGTTGTACTGTACTGCAGATGGCAACAATATATACTGTGTAAGAGTACTGCACACATATGTAGAAATTATCCCCAGAAGTTAGAAACTTATTAGCTGCAATACTATGATACTACTGCTGTTAAACACAGCATTACCACCATGTTCCTGCATTACTCTGTACAGTACCTGCTGTTTATCAATAAACCCAGCATCCTTAATCAGGACACTGTGGCGCCATTAAAATAGGCAACATTTATCAATGTAAAGTAGATGACCAAGCACCACTAATAAAACATATGCTGGTTAGCGTTGAAGTGCCTTGATTCCTTTTAATGAAAAGCCTTATACATTATTATAAGCAATTGATTACAAACAGGTGTTTTAGAAGGATCGGAGGTTCTATATCTTCTTAAATCAGAAGCAGGGCCCTCCTTTTGTTTTCATTTCTGGTGTAGCATTGTTACTGTTACTTCTATTTCATGTTACATTGCTTTTATGTAATGGAATATGAAACAAATAAATATTTCACAATGGACAGATATAAGACGGATGATGTGGTATTATAATAAAAATGAGACCAACGGAATTGTGGACAGTTTTACATCTTAATTTTAAAAAAGTGTAACTCCGACTTATTAATTAAATATTTAGTTAGTATTACCATATTAGGGTCATGGTGAAAGAGTCTTGGAAACTGTTTAAATTATTGGGGACACTGGCACTGCACAGTTATCCCAGGTACAATATTTTTTTTATTACCTCTTCAGTTATGATCTAGACATGCTAGGAAACAGCCACAGTGTTTTTCATTGACTGCATTCATCTGTGGCTCATCTTCAAAATGACACCAGCCTTATCCTGACCAGGGGGATTCAACATTATTATAATGTGAATGCCCAGACTATCTAAGGTACATCTAGTTTCCTTCTTAATGTGGTAAGCTGCACACTTGCTGTTCCCCGGCTTTAGTGGAATTCAGATGGTGGCTTTGTGTTAACACCTTTGCTCTGTTACAGTGGTTCTCAAACTTGGTCCAGGACCCCACACAGTTCATGTTTTCCAGGCACCTGGCAGGTTCCTGGAAAATAATCACTTTTCTAATCTTTTTTCACAACTATCGTTATAATAAGAAATTGTAATTAGCACAATTCTTTTTAAGATACAAATAAATAAAAGTTATGTTTTAAGCGATTAGCATCAGTTGGACGCCCATTATAAGCTATCTGCGGAGTGCACCCACCCAATCTCTACTGCTCCCTTCCCCATTCTTCACTGTATATTCGATACTAGAGAAGGCTAGCACCACCTCTCTTTCCAATAAATCCAATAATTCTATTTTAGAAGTATACAAATACAGAATTATTAAGAGATAGCAGATACAGCCCAAGATAGGCGAACAAAAAGACTTTCAGTGCGGAATTAACTCCTCTTCCCCTTTCCCTTACTCTATTACCTGGCAGGTTCACTCGTTACTGACTGACAAATTGTAGAAGATCCAAAGGTGAAGCTAATTATTTCACTTAATTATGTGAGGAAACCTGCAAAACATGCACTGTGTGGGGTCCTGACGATCCACTTTGAGAACCTGTGCTCTATTACAGTGGGTCCCAAACTTGATTTTCAAGCACCCTAACCATCCAGATTTTAAGGATATCTATGATTAAGTTTAGTACCTCAGCCGTTTTGATAATGCCATCCTTGCACAATCTATTTGTAAAGCCTGGACTGTTAGGGTACCTTGAGGGCTGAATTTGGGAAACTATGGCCTACTCACAATGTGCTTCTCCGAGTGCAAGCTGCTTCAGGTGCAAAATACTTAACTGTGACTACATGTTCTCTCCTTTTTCAGTATAGTCAATTAGATTTTTATAATGGGAAAATAAACTAATGTTTACTATGATTGAGGTATTTATCCTGCAAATCTTACATACTGTTTTCTTAAACTTCAAGGGCAATCATTAAAATATAAGGACAGTTTGCTTGAAAAAAAAAAATCATAATGTTTTTTTTTTATTATTTTGGGTACTTGTGAGTTATCCGGGCGTCCGATTTTTTGATTGTATGCCTTAAGTTAAGGCATACAATCAGATGCGATGCGATGCGATATCGCATCGCATCGCATCGCATGCGACCATCGCATGCGATGACCCGATTTTTCCATAGGAATCAATGTTAAAATGATTCCTATGGAAAAAGGGGTCCTTTTCATACCCCTACTATCCAAGTGGGCATGGAGTTGGATATAAACCTGTGGCGAGCGTAGCGAGCCACCGAGCCCGAAGCGTGGCGAGCGAAGCGAGCCCCGCGAGGGGACGGTATTCCGTGTCCCCTCGCGGGGCTCGCTACGCTCGCCACGCTTCGGGCTCGGTGGCTCGCTACGCTCGCCACAGGTTTATATCCAACTCCATGCCCACTTGGATAGTAGGGGTATGAAAAGGACCCTTTTTCCCATTGAATTCCATGTTAAAATGGACTCAGTCCATTTTAACATTGATTCCTATGGAAAAATCGGGTCATCGCATCGCATCGCATCGCATCCGATGGTCGCATGCGATGCGATGCGATGTCCCGATCCGACCCGATTTAAAAATCGGACGCCCGGATAACTCACAAGTACCTTATTTTGTTTTTCTTGATCTCCTTTGTCTATCTCATCGCATTGTTCACATGTTTCATTTGAGTATTCAGCATATTTGTCCACGAGTTTCAGAATCCCCTTGTTGAACTAAGGTGCTTTATAGAATTTGATGGTAACTATGAACTACTTGGCCCATGTTGTCTGCCTCCAGGCCATCCAACCACTTGTTGACCGTAAGTTTCAATTCATCATTTATTTCCAAAACATTTTCCGTCTAGACACTCCTTTGAGCTTCATGTAAAGGTAAAAATAGCTTGGAGCAAGATCCGATCTATAGAGTGGATGAACATATATCCCCCAACCAAAATTTTGCCATGTAATGGCCACCCCTCTCCATCTTTGTCATGCACACTTGTAATTACATTATTGAACAACATTTCACATTTCACAGTTGTAATGATTTTGGTTTGCACAGGAAACGATTTTGGCATCTCTGCGTGCGCATGTGCATTTATGCACATGTGCAACTGCTTGGTCCACGCAGATGCAGTGAACTGCTTTTTCACCATCCCATTTGCACCTAGCAGTGCGGGCAACAGGCATGGGGCAGCGGTGTGATGGGCCGCGCCCATGGGAGCGCCCAGCTTTTCATGGGCATTCCCATAAAAATGCTGGCCATTCCCATGCTAATGCACCCATGACGCTCATGCGAGGGGTTAGTTCTGTGCATACTTTCAAAATCATTCAATGTTCGGCGACCATCAAATGATTTTGTCCCCACACGCAAGACTGCGAATGGATGTATATGCAAAACATCCATTCACATGTGTGCGGGGTGATGCGGGGGTGACACGGTGTAGTAGTAGTAGTAGTACGTTTATTTATAAGGCGCCACAAAGTGTCCGCAGCGCCGTACATAGCAAAAAAAAATAAAAAATTACAAGGTAACGTACAGGGTGTGTAGAAAGATACAGTATAAATAGGGGTATAGCTGGTAGAACTAAAATCAGCATCAGTTCAGAAGTAGGTGTCAAAATAGTCAAGGAGACCGAAGATGAAGTAGAGGAAGGGAAGAACAGGACAGGAGCACAGGTGAGGTAATGAGGTAGGGTGAGTACGTGAGGAAGGAGGGCCCTGCTCATAAGAGTTAACATACTAAAAATAGGTGGGTGGACGAACGAAATACAATAGGATAAGTAGGAACGGAGGGGAACGGAGGCAGGATAGGAGGATCAAAAGAGGTTAGGAGGAGGGATAGGCTAGTCGAAAAAAGTGGGTTTTGAGGGAGCGCTTGAAGGAGGTAAGGGAATCAGATAGCCTGATGGGTGGCGGGAGGTTGTTCCAGTGCAGGGGGGCAGCGCGAGAGAAATCTTGGACACGGGAGTGGGAGGAGGTGATTAGGTGAGAGGTCAGTCGGCGGTCAGCGATGGAGCGAAGAGGACGGGAGGGAGTGTGGATAGAGATCAGTGAAGAGAGGTAGGGAGCTGTGGAGGAGGAGAGAGCCTTGTAGGTGGTGGTGAGGAGTTTAAAGAGAACTCGGAAAGGAATGGGGAGCCAGTGAAGAGATAAACAGAGGGGGGAGGCGGAGGTAGAGCGGCGGGAGAGGAAGATGAGCCTAGCAGCAGCCTTAAGAATGGATTGGAGAGGTGCGAGGCGGGTGAGAGGTAGCCCAGAGAGAAGGATGTTGCAGTAGTCAAGGCGGGAGATGACAAGAGAGTGAATGAGAATTTTGGTCGCGTCAGTGGAGAGGAATGGTCTGATGCGTGAGATGTTGCGTAGGTGAAAGCGGCAAGACTGTGAGAGAGCACGAATGTGGGGGGTGAAAGAGAGGGAGGAGTCAATGATGACACAGAGGCAGCGCGTTTGGTCGGTGGACGTGATCTCGGTTTCACCAATGCTGATGGAGATAGTGGGAGAAGAGGGGATGTTCGGGGGATGGGGGTGTGAGGTGGTGGGGGCAGGCAGCCATGCGTGCAGCATTTGGTGGACTTGTAAAGCTGCGAAATTCACAGCTTTTCAAGTCAACCAGAATAAGGGCCATTGTACCATAGTGTTCTTTTAAACAATACACAACATTAACTAACAGAACACTTAGGGCCTAATTCAGACCAGATCGCAGGACAAATTTGTTCTTAAAATGGACAAAAACTATGCTACACTGCAGGTGGGGCTGATGTAATGTGCAGAGAGAGTTAGATTTGGGTGGGGTGTGTTCATACTGAAATCTGAATTGCAGTGTAGAAATAAAGCAGCCAGTATTTATCCTGCACAGAAACCAATTAACTCACTCAAATCTAACTCTCTCTGCACATGTTACATTTGCCCCACCTGCAGTGCACATGGTTTTGCTCATCTGAAGGGACAATTTGTCCTGTGATCAGGTCTGAATTAGGCCCTTACTCATACATCCCATCCTGACCCTCTCCAGGAGGGACACAATGCTCTATTTCTGGACTTCCCCTGACTGTATGATTGCCATCACCTGTGTTGCACAAGTTAATTGAAAAGAACGGCGTTCACCACAGGTGATGACAATCATACCTTAAGTGGGAAATCCAGGAATAGAGCATTGTGTCCCTCCTTGAGAGGGTCATGTTGGGAGGTATGCCTTACTGTAGTTAGAGAGTGTGCCCTACCATAAATTAAGGAGGGTGAATGATCTGTATGGTGGGAATGCACAAACAGTCAATATTTTATGGATTATGCTCATGCTTATGGAATAGCTCCTTAAAGTACCAAGCAAGGCTCTTGTATTTCATCTCCTGTCCACTGGAAAATCTAATTATTTCAAAAAAGTCAAGTGAAAAAAATTATTAATATTATTTATTTAAACATCTTGCTACCTTTTAAGAGACAAGTTCTCACTTCTTATATTTAAGCTGTAATGTGTATTGAACTTTGGCGCTCTTTATTCGTACTCTATTTGTGTTATTTATTTAATGTTATGCCAAGCTTTGTCTCCCTGTATTGTTCTTTTGTACAGCGCTGCGAAACACTTGTGGCGCCTTATAAATAAAATTATAATAATAATAATATTACAGACATTTATTGTTTTTGCTAAGAAGTTTTTTTTTCAATAAAATTAAATTGACATCAATGTTGCTAGTTTATGTGTGAATATGAGCATTCTATTTTTTTCTGGGTCACGACAAACAGGGTTAGCATGCTCTTGTATAGTAATGGGATTTTTAGATTCGATTAGGCATGCAGGTCTAGGAGCAGACCACAGGTGGACAGCAGCTCAGTAATCAAAGTGTTCTGCTCTTGTCTGAAAGCTAGGCTCAGGTGCACATCGGATCACTTAATGAAAGACTTAAAGAGAAATTCTCTCAGTCTTCCACAAAAGAACATAAAGGCAAAGTTATAAAGAGATACAGATCCTGGCTACTGAAATTAATGAAAATGCAATGCCTAATTTGTTTAAAACACAGAACTGCAAAGCTATATACTTTGCAGTTCAGGTTGAGTCTCCCTTATCGGTTTATCCAAAAAATATAAAATAATCCTCTTCAGTGGAATCCCCAGTTCCAAGGATGCATTGCACAGGTGCGCAAGTGACGTCACTTTGGGATGGGGGATGCCACTTAATTGGATTCTGATGGGCGCCGTGGACGACAGGACACAGTGGACATCAGGGGACCATCGAGGCATCACCGCGGGACCAGGTTAAAATGAAAAAAATATATTCTGAAATCCTCAAAAAAACTTCTTTAAATATTAACTATAACATTTGTGGTCTAAAGGTCCATACACACTGGCCAATTTTGCCCAGCTTGTATGGACAGTGATGACCACTGTCATCTCTGGGTGGAAAAGCCGCTCAGTGCATACACACTGAGCCACTTTCCCCCTGCCCAACAATGTCAGCAGGGGGGGGGGGGGATTTGCATAGCACAGCACTATGCAAAGCCATCCACAGAACTGCTCATCTGCTTTCCCTGCGATGATGTGGGAGCGTGCATCTCTGCTCATTGCCGGGCAGTACACACTGGGTGGTTTTGAGCTGAAAGCCGCTCCAACTTGGTGTTTTGAGCGGCTTTCAGCACAAAATCCTCCAGTGTGTATGGACCTCAATGTAGCTTCAGGTGTAGGTTTGAGAATTTTTGCAAAACTACAACTGTTGGCGGTACATATACCTACATATACAATCATAAGTCTTGAGTGAATGGAAAATTGTTTAATTTTAATAATACCACCAATACAAAAGGAAAATATGCAATAATAATAAATGAGAAACACTAATTGGACCACTCGCATTAATAAATACAAGACCAGTGGGTATTACTAATAGGTCCAATATTAATTATAGCAATGAAAGAGGCTGCTGTATGTTTAAAATATAAGCAATAATGCATGAAAAATATGAGTAATGTGGAAATTCTGGATAATGTTCAGTGTGCAGTGAATATATTACAAGCTAATGAGTAGATATAAAGTGGCATACATATGGGGCGATTTTAGCCCTAAGCAATCTATTCAGATCACTTTGAATAAAAGCACGGATTGCTCTGTGGGTATTCCCCGAGCAATTGCATGGCCCTGTGTGTCCCCATCGTCTGACTAAACTACAACATCAAATCAATTCGCCATTGTTCTAACCAGAGAACACTGTTAGCATAGATCGCCCATACACACATCGCTAAAGCCGTGTACACACGGCAGCGATAGGGGCTAATATAGCTGGAAATAAGGTCGCTAGCGACCATATTGCCAGTGATGGGAGTGTGCCCCGGCGATAAATCGCCGGGTGCACGCTCCCGTTTTCAGCCCCATTCTAATCGCTGGTCGCAGGAGCTCCCCCGGCAGAGGTTTCTTTTAATCAGCGACCATCTCTGCTGAGCTATATATCTCCCCCGTGTGTACGCACTTTAAGAGTGGGCGATGTTGGCTCCTGAAAGGACAAGGGCGATTTACCTTAGCCTGCATCGCTCAGCATGTGCAGGCTAGCACAAATTCCCCCGTGTTTATGGAGGCTTAAGGTGCGTACACACAGGGGTGATTTTGTCCAAAATCGCGGGAAATATGGTCGCTGAGCGACCATATTGCCCGCAATGGGAGTGTGCACCGGCGATATATCGCCGGGTGCGCGCTCCCATTTTTGCCCCTGTGGTGATCGCTGGTCGCAGGAACATGCTCCTGCGACCAGCTGATTACCACTGCCGGGCTCCCCCCGGCAGTTTCTTTTTCATCAGCGACCATCTCTAGTCGCTGATGAACAGGAGAAACTGAGCAATATATTGCTCAGCCATATATTGCTCAGCAATATATGGCTGAGCAATATATCTCCCCCGTGTGTACACAGCATTAGTCCATGCAGTCAATTAGCATGGATCTCTCTCAATTTTGATTGCAGCTGACGGTTGGTGAAATTCTGGAGAGGTTAAAGTCTGCTGTCAAAATTGGTTCACGTGGAAGCTGATGAGGTGTCCGAAGGGGTGTCCAAACACTACAATACTTGGACATGCCTTTGGCACAGTGCTGTACATTTTCTTTATATTTTAAGTAGGCTGACTCCATCCATTGCATAGCTGCTTGTACTACTCACCTGAAAACTCCAGTCTGTTCATTCCTTCTATTTGTATAAGACATATGTTTCCCCTTATAAAAGGGGGTCTTTTAATACAGAAGTCTGTATTTTGGAATAAAACTAGTGACATGACAGGTTACTACCACCAGGAATACTGGGGTTAATGCTGCTCCAAAACTCCACCCCCATCCGATAGGTTGGAACTATTCTATTTCCTTATGTCATTCATTTGGTTTGCCCTGTGACAAAAATACAATTAATAATTACCTAGGAAACTGTATTTTAATATTTATCTGGCTGTAGGGCCTCATTCAGATGGGGTTGGAGGAGCTATCATTGTTGTTTTCATGGAAGCAGTGGTGATATCACTGATATGGTAATGCAGCAGGTGGTGCCACGCCCACTGCATACACTAACAGTAAAGATCCAGCTCATTTGCAAAGAACCAAACATCTGAACTGCTGCAGGAGAGTCTGGAAATGAATCAGATGCAAATTCTGGAAAAGTACAAAATTACAGAAATTGCTTCCCATAATATAAACTATTTAAATTTTGCTTAACCCTTTGAGTGCCAAAGTTGTTGTGAGAGATCCTCAAAATATCCGCTAAAAATGCCAGCATCGCTCACAGCAACTGTGAGCGATGAATCTCTCACAGCAACGTTGACACTCAAAAGGTTTAATAAAAAAAAGTTTTACTTGTCAATTTTCACACATAATTTGACAAATTACCTTTGGCACTCAAAGGGTTAGTTGTTATATTCAACATTTTAAATGTATTTGATGAGATATTTTTTAAAGTATAAAAAAATAAGTTACTTGTTTCCTAGCACGGCGCCCGTCGGGGTTGATCGCATGCCTTAAGTTAAGGTACTTAAGGCATGAGATCGACGTGATGGACGCGATTTTCTGTCAATTACCAGCTGTAATTGCCGGTAAAGACAAAATCGCGTTGGTCGCGTCCACCAACGCGATCAACACAATTTTCCCATAGAGAACAATGTTAAATTAGTTTTCAAGTTAAAATCGGGTTATTCGCGTCGGTCGCATGCCATTATAATGGCATGCGAAGCGATCGACGCGATCAACGCGATTTTACATAGAGAACAATGGGAAAAGGGCCAATATGGCTAATTTCTCATTGTATATGCCCCCTCATGGGTATTAAGTATGGTTAATGCCCCCCATTGTTAACGCTGTACCCAATATTGACGCCAACCCGAAGCGTCCTCCGACCTTTTCATACCCCCACTATCCACGTCGGCGTGGAGTTGATTTTATATAGTGCGGCGAGCGCAGCGAGCCACCGAGCCCGAAGCATGGCGAGCGCAGCGTGCCCGCGAGGGGACGCGTATACCTGTGAAGTTATGCGCGTCCCATCGCGGGGCTCAATGCGCTCGCCACGCTTCGGGCTCGGTGGCTCGCTGCGCTTGCCACACTATATAACATCAACTCCACGCCGACATGGATAGTGGGGGTATGAAAAGGTCGTAGGACGCGTACCACCGCCCCTCGCGGGCTTGCTGCGCTCGCCACGCTTCGGGTTGGTGTCAATAGTGGGGTGGCGTTAACAATGGAGGGCCATTTCACCCATAAGGGGGGGTTGCTATCAAAATGGGGGGTTTGGGGGCTTTTTACATTGAAATCAATGTAAAATTGGGTCTCAGGGACCATTTTACATTGATTCCAATGTAAAAATCGCGCCGATCGCGATTTGGTTGGCATGCGATGCGATCGACGCGATTTTTGTGGCCGTGATCAATACAATTAAAATCTGTGGCGCCGTGCTAGGAGACAAGTACCAAAAAATAATATTTATATGATAGATACAGTATATTGATTACTTAAAATATTTTTCCTTTCATTTTATATCTCCTTGACTAGATTATTTGAGTCAGTTTTCTGATCCTACTTTCTGCTTAACATCACATTACTATCCAGAACGTTGAAAATGAAACATTCTGTCCTGGATGTAATAAGGGCAATTACTGAAGTGAGATCACTTAATGGTGCTATAATGGCAGGTTTTATTCCTTGTGTCTACAGTGACTATGTATGTAAAGGGCTCCGAGATTGTAATCCCTTTTCTTTTGCTGCAGCCTGCTTTTTATTGATCTTTCATATAAGCGGTGCTACTACTCCTACTGTAGCATAAAATACAGTATATCTCAATGCTGGAAGAGCTTTTGGGAATGGCAGAGACTGTGTGGACTGAATGCGCAGTACAACATTTACATAAAGGAAACAGAACCCACAAGCAAAATACAGCAGTTCCTAATCCAGTTCAGACCTGAACTATATCTAGAACATCCACAATATGCAAAAAAAAATATGAATACAGTTTTAATGTCAGTGAATATTTTTAAGCCCATTTATGGTGAAAAGGTTTGTTATCGCCTTCTATTGTGACCTAATTTGTATTGTGTGTCTGGCTCCTTTAACTTCCACTGCATCTAACTGCTGCAGCTGTCACATGTGCAAAGCTCCACCATTGCATCAGGCAGTGAGGTGATGCATGTAGTGGCCATCGGCATTTTTGCCTACTTAGATCCAGTAGTTAGGGCAGGATGTACCAACCTTCCATGGTACATCCCACTAATTACTGCACAGAGGTAAAGGGCAGCTCTCCAATAAGAGCTGCCATTTATGATGGCCATGGAAGAATGATGTGGCAGCCATGGGGGATGCTGGGAGGTATCCAATCAGATCCACCTACAACACTGGTTCTCAACCTCAGTCCACAGGACCCCACACAGTTCATGGATGATTACACATTTTTTGACATTTTAAGGTTACTGTGTTTGCATAGCCTTTAATCTGATTATTTGGGTCTGGATGATTCCAATCCTATTTTTATATATTGGGGGTTATTTAGATCTCATCGGATGGCTGCGGAATTTGCAGGCTGGCCTATTATTGGTTGTGCATGCGCACAGTTCCTAGTGAACATGTGGAGGGATGTTCAGCAATAACATTCAGGGATTGTTTTATTTACAGGCCGTATGCAAGTTGATAGGTGGACGCCATTTTTGGGGTGGCACCCGGCCATTTACTGGGAGTGTCAGGGATAACACAGGCATGTCCAGACATTATCTGTCTCTGTATAATCATTTGATGGTGAGTGTTTGTGTATGGATTTGCAGATATTTACAGGGACTGCGCTATTTTGGCATCCCATTTGCAGGCTCGTACTGGGCGGTAGTTCACTCTGGCAGTTTAGCAGCCCTTCAATAAGGTCTGAATAACCTCCATTAACACTACTGTGGTTGCACATATGGTAAAACTAGATGTGTTCACATTTACCTTTAATTTAGCGTGACAAGAAATATATTATGTTATTGTGCCATGCTGTAGCTGTGCCATGACAATTCATAATTTCACCTTTGGGTGGACAGTGTATCACATAATGTAGCATTCTGCCTTCTGTTATTTCAGGGCTGGGCAACACCGGCCCTCTAGATGTTGATGAACTACACATCCCAGCATGCCTTGCTTCAGTTTCAGCATGGCTACATAGCAAAACTAATGCAAAGCATCCTGGGATGTGTAGTTCATTAACATCTGGAGGGCCGGTGTTGCCCAGCCCTGTGTTATTTTATAGTAAACCAATCTGCTTTGTTCAAAGGGGATTTTTTGTGTGTGTGATCTTCTCTCCTCTGGAAGGGAAGAAGTTAATGGTGGGGGAGAGGCACACAGAGCCACTGCTCACTGTGATAAGGGATGGGATGGAGAGTATCAAACCAGCTTTGAAATTGTACATGACATCTTATAGTGTGTAATGCTATAAAAGTATAATGTGTTAGACCAAACAGTACATGCAGGTTTTAATGTGTGTTTCGCATAAAGCTGTCCAAACATTTCAAGGAACATTTTGGACAACCTGTTCTGGAAAAAACATGAAAAGATTGACAGTTCTCATGTCGACCTTTTCCATATTGACAATTACCTTTAGACCATAGAACACCATAGAAACATAGAATTTAATGGCAGTTAAGAACCACTTGGCCGCCCATGCCCCCTTTCCATATTGACTCTGTTGACCTTTAACAAGTGTTGACCTATGGCCTGTTGATAAATAAGTGTAAACCTTTTGAGGGATGACCTATTTATTGTCAACCCATCGACCTCTTACCAACTTGGGGTCGGTGCAAAGTTTCTCAGCACCCTAGGCATATCTACTGGACCATTTGTGTACATGGAATATGCAGTACCCGTCAACCACAGAATCACTGCTGAAGTCTGGTACCAGTGTAAGAAGTTTAACAGAATAATTTGTACCCATTGGTCCATTTTAAAAATATTAGTTATTTTGTTTGCACGGTGACTGAGTAGAGTGATTGCTGCATGTGGGTGGGGGGAGGGGGGGCACAAAGAACGGCCACTGCTGTGATTGTGGAGGGTGATGGTGGGGAATTGCTTGAGCTGTTGGTGAAGGGGAGTGGACACAGAGCTGCATAATTCCTGGTGCTCAGAGCTACAGTATATTAAAGGCATCGCCCACTACAAGGTTACTAAAGGTTGTGATATGTGACATGGATAGTCAAGGATGGAAAAAGTAAAAAAATATGAATAAATACCAAAAACCTTTTGTCGACCATATGTGTGTTGACCATTTCCATGTTGAACATATGCAGCTGTGAACAGTTGCTTCCCGATTTGGGAGCAGCCATATTTTTGGCCTGATTCAGGTATGCTGCTTACCAACCTTTATTCGCCGCCCCATCGATCGGCTGTCCCCCGCCACCGACTTTTCTCAGTACCATGCAGGGGGATGTATTTGCTATCACATCCCCTCACATGCAGCCATAGGGGGGGGGGGAGAGAATTTGCCGACCATTGCATGACTTCTCTCACCATTGGGAAATAAAAGTCAGTCTGAACCTAATGTTATTTTCCTCAGATTCCGCCAAAGAGGAGGTAGGCACAGACGTCATGTGATGTCAACTGCCTGCCCCGGCAGACATTGGCCCATCTGTGTCCCCAGGGGAACGCCCTGTGTTTTCATGGGGATGCCTGCCCCCCCCCCCCCTCCCTCCCCTGCAGTCGAATAATGAGGCCGACACACGGGGAAACTGCAGTCAGCTATCAGCGATGCTAGATCACTTAGCAAGAGATCTCAGCGCACAGCGCTACACCAGTGATGTGTGCTGAGAGATCTGTCACTGCCCATGTTCTCAATAGAGAGAACATGGGAGATATACTAAATATTTCATGCATGCTTGAACTATATAGACAGGTGATAGCGACATACGGACATGTTCATCACTATCGCCGTAGTCCATACACACAGAGCATTTTGTGCTGAATTTCTAAGCTATTATTTTCTTCTTTTAAAGTTATCAATAAACTGATGACCAATTTTATTGCAATATACAGTTGCCATGTTTGTATTATTAGCTGGATTAGTTATTACGGGCAGGGCCGCCAAGAGAAATCCTGGGCCCCGGTACAGCAACTTCCTGGGGCCCCCACGGACGGAGATCCCCGCACACTCTGCGGATCCGGTGTTATGCCACTGCTTCCAAGGTGGATACACGTACAAAAATTTACACTGTAATGCCTATTACACATGTCACACACCCATTACATATTATACCACATGCCATAATGCTCATTACACGTTATACTACACACCGTAATGCTCATTGCATATTAAGAATTTAACATGCTCTACCAGGGGTTAACATGCTCTGCCAGGGGTTAACATTCTGTGCAAGGGATTAACCTGTCTGCCCTGATTTACATGCTCTGCCAGGGGTTAACATGCTCTGTCAGGGGTTACATGCTCTTTGCAAAGGATTTACACATACCCTCCAACATGGCCATCATTAGGTACAAAATGCTCTGTTCCTGGACTTCCCTGCCAGTGGCAATTACAGATGTGAGCCAGCAGCACAGTCCAATATTCAAAAGTGGGGGTCACATCAGTGGCGTAACAGAAAATTTTGCTCCCCTCCGCCGGAACAATATCGTCGCCCCCCCCCCCCTCATTAAAAGACAAGACCCCCCCCCCCCCCCCCGGGGAGCTGGCAGGGGGGTCCGTGCGGCGCGGGGGTACCTGTGGTCAGGGACTCGGGAGAGCCTGGAGGTCCCTGCGGCGCTGATTATGAGTTGCCGGGGTCCCTGCAGCGAAGTGGAAATACTGCGCTACCGCCGTGCTGCTGATTGGCTGAATCTCAGCCAATCAGTGTGCGGCCGCGGCCAGTGTTTTCAAAGTTAGAAAGCGCTTCCCGCGCCGCCGCACGGCGGTAGCGCAGTATTTCCACTTCGCTGCAGGGACCCCGGCAACTCATAATCAGCGCCGCAGGGACCTCCAGGCTCTCCCGAGTCCCTGTGACCACAGGTACCCCCGCGCCGCACGGACCCCCCTGCCAGCTCCCCGCTGCACCCACAAGCGGCCCTTTAGTTACGCCACTGGGTCACATATACTGCCACCCCAAGCATCACTGTCCTGGACTCACTGGCAGTTGATGTGACTGCCCCTCTTCGAATTTTGGACTGTGCTGGAGCGCAACCTCATTTTGTACCTAATGGAATGGGTCATGTTGGGGGTACTTGCCACCAAATAAAAAAAAAACCTGTGTGTCCAGACCAGGGCCCCCCTGACAGGCCCGGGCCCGGGTAAATTGTACCTGCTCCCCCCCTCTCTCGGCACCCCTGATTACGGGTAATAAAGGTGTTTTTGGTAAGAGGTATAAGCTTGGTTCTGCTGTAAGTAGTTTAGTATCGTGTCTAGGTCAACAACATAAAATGATGCGATACATTTCCTCAGTCTTAGTGAGTATTGCTGGATTACTCTTTGTGAGCAAACATTTGTTTAATAGAAAGATGCAATTCAGAAAAAACTGCAATGTCCTTTCCTCAGTAAGCGCAGTTATTCTGCCGGGTAAAAATTACATGGCACTTGAGAAGTGTAGATTAACTCCCTAAAAGTACTGATCGTTTTCTAAATTGCAGTAATAAAGATTCACTTATTGATTTTATGTTGCCATATTAGGCATCTGCCGGTTTTTATATTTGTCATGATCTTAAAAAATTCAGATAGTTCTGTTTATGTCTCCCTCACTATTGCTGATAATAGCAAATAATTGCAAACCATTGATTTTTGTGCTACTAGATTTGTGTTGAGAACGTGCAGGAAGGAAATTAGATCCAGCAATTTCTCCTAAGCAAAGGTAAATATTATTTAAAATCTTATTTATTTTGTTTATATATAACAGGTTGGTTATTTAAGAGTAGCCCATAAGACGTCATTTAAAAGGTGTTGGAGCATTGTGGAACTATGATGATGATGATTATTTTTAGTTCATAGATGTTTTGTTTTGTGATGACCTGTGCAGGAACAGTGGCAATAGACAGGAAAGAAATGGTGATTCCCGTTTTTGGAAGATACTGTATGCAGTACAGTAAGTAGAAGAAATTTAACAGGAGTTCTAGTGATTGTAACACGTCCCCTGACTCTGTTGCTTTAGGGCAAGAATGAAACGTTTATTATTTAAGTGCATCTCTGGTTTCAACACACCTGGGATCAGCTCAGCATCATACTTTCAATGGACAAACAAACACAACCTTATTCCATTGGAAAAACTTATTTCCCCAATTATAAAAAAACTTATATCAGTTTCATGGCTAATTCGAGTGTAACTTTATTATTATTATTATTATTATTATTATTATTATTATTATTATTATTATTATTATTATTATTATTATTATTATGATATAATTTTTGTATGGCCCAGAACTCCTAGCTCTCAGAGGTTCAACTTGCTCAGGTGCCCTCTGTAGTCAAATTGACTGATGTATATGAACCAAATAGCAGCACTCAGAGACTGCATTCAAAGTTTTAAGCAGCAAGCTTTATTCCGACATGTTTCGAGCCAGACTGCCCGTCATCAGTGACAAACGTCTAATGAAGACATACAAAATTATATAGCACATCACATCTACAAACCACTCCCTCAATCAGTGGCTAACCACGACCCACCTACTGTATAAGGTGCAGAGTGCTACTGATCAAAGGCGTTGACTACGGATCCCCGCAATGGGCACACAGCGCGGTGCACAATGCGTCTGACATACAGATCGCTGAATCTTTTCCAGTGTGCTTAGGGTACTCAAAACTGCTAGAGGCAAAATAAGATACTGCTAAGTAATGGGAAAAGTTATACATTTGAGATTCCCTTTTTATCTTAGCATTTGCAAACGTTTCTTTTGTAAGTGAGGATTTGTGTTTTTCATGACTATCTGGTTTTGGGGATATCTGGAGGAAAATGAATCTCATCTTTATATTCTACAGTATTTCATTCACATTTCTTCACTTGCTTTAGATAACTTACTGTATACTCTCAGATTGATTTTCTTTTAACTAAGAATACTACATTTGGCATGTTTCCCTACCTATCATCCATGAAATCAATCTCTTGCTACATAACACTTGAAACTTCCTTCACAAAAGATATTATAATCAGCAGTCATTTTGATCATCACTTAATTACTTACTTAAGTGATACCCAATGCGGATGGGGGAAATTAAAGCATCAATGTTCACGCCATATGTGCATTGATACAACGGGGCATGTGGCTTTGTGAGGTGGGGGTGTGTCCTTGTTTGGAGTGGGCATGCCCTTATGAGGAGCATGACCTCACAATGAGGGGCGTAGTCTCTAGAAGGCTACCAATGGATAGTGTATGTTTGCAGTTTCAGTTACTGTCACTGAGCAGGAGCTGGCATTTTGGTGTCACCCCTCGGTGGGTCACACCCAGGTGCAGCCCACACCCCACTTGTAATGCTGCTGATTTTAAAGGGCTAATGTTTCTGGTCCTTTGTTCTATCTTTCTCAAAGATAAAAGAATCCTGTATTTCCACAGGCATGAAAATTTGTCATACAGAATTAACAGAGGTGCTTCCCTAGGAAAAACCTGATGCTTCTACTGCCACTCTCAATAGTGCATTAGCCAATATTCCTTAACAGCTGATTAACATAGATTTTTAATTTAAACCTGAGTGGCTATCACTGACATAGGTGTCTGGCCAATCTGCTATTATCTAACCCTGTTTTCCTAATTAAAGGTTCCTCCACTACCAATCATTGGGCCTTATTCTGGGTACTTGCAAAGCACATTTGGTTTGCTAATGGACAAAACCGTGAGCACTGCGGGTGGGGAAGATGTAACAGGTGCACAGAGAGTTAGATTTGGGAGGGGTTTGTACTAGAAACTGATATCTACAGATAGAGCGCCTCTCAGCCAGCACCAGGGCTCGCCAGAACACCCCTGCTGGCGAGATGGTGCTCCATCTGATGGATGGGAGGACCGGCAGAAGCTCTGTCTCCCTTCTGGTGGCTGGCTGGGGCTGGCGGTTAACGATCCAACCGCCAGACCCCAGCTGGAAAAAGCACGCTCCATCTGTATATTGCCAGGGGCGGATTGGCCCTGGCTGGAAACTGGGCCATTTCCCGGTGGGCCGGCACATACGAGAACAAAAACGGCTGCTGGACCCTCCCTGGCTGGGCCGCGGACAACAATGTTAGCGGCCTGGCCATTTTGACAGTAGTCAAAATGGCTGAGGGAGGGCTGCTGTGCATGCGTGTGACAGACTCAGTCAGTAGCGCACACACACAGGTACAGCTCCCCTCTGCGCTGCTTTTTACTTCCAGTGTACAGTGTACAGTATAGCTGCGGCGATTAATTGTGCCAACTGCCCCTTTGAAAGGAGCTGTGCAGCACTGAAGTTGATAAGTAGGAGGACCAGGGCCCCCCTTGCAGTAGCCTCCCACTGACAGCAGGCAGAGCCACAACCTCCTATCTCTGGGCACACGTTACTAGTCATAGTGAATAAACAGAAAGTAGACTACAAGTCCCAGCAAGCTGATATTTACTTTCAGTTTATTCTTTGTAGTGCAGTGCACCCGATAGCCAGATGAACAGGGAGCACATGGGGTAGGTTATTTTAACTCACTCAGCAGGCACTTTGTATATGGAGTGCACTCAGTGGTCAGTGCAGTCCAAAATGGGCGGGGCTACACGGCACTGTACAGTCAGTGTCATGCCTGCCAGCAGCATGGGACAAAGGAGTGGAGGCCAGTTAGCAGCAGTCTGAGTCACCCTAAATGGTAAGTGTGACTCAAGAAGGGGCAATATATTACTTTTGTGTGTGTACTATCTAATTGTGACTGTGAATATGTATTGTGTAACTGTATGTGTGCATATGTGAGTAAATGTATACATGTGTATGTGTTTTACAGTATATGTATATATGTGTGACTGAAACTATTATTTATGTGCATAGATGTATGATTTATGTATTCATTGGTTACTTTTGCTTCAACTGCAGTCCAAATAAGTTTGTAAATGTATGAAAATAGTTAGCCAACCAATGGCGGGTATAGAGGGGTCAGTAATGTAGCTGTGGGTATAGAGGGGTCAGTAATGTAGTGGTGGGTATAGAGGGTCAGTAATGTAGTTTTGGGTATAGAGGGGTCAGTAATGTAGTGGTGGGTATAGAGGGGTCAGTAATGTACTGGGAGGTATAGACGGGTCAGTAATGTAGTGGTGGGTATATAAACTAC
Source organism: Crinia signifera (assembly GCF_055691185.1). Lineage (NCBI taxonomy): Eukaryota > Metazoa > Chordata > Amphibia > Anura > Myobatrachidae > Crinia > Crinia signifera. Next base: position 103,868,032 of record NC_139217.1, on the reverse strand, counting down.
CCCTACAGGGTTTTTTTATTTTTATGACACCAATTTTTCTATTGCAGCGTACCATGGCCTATTGAGTTTGATTCTGGCAACCCTGAAATAAAGTTGAATATGCAACTGCATCGAAAAAAAAAATACAAGGCAGACCGTAACTGCATGCAATTCGGAAACAGATTGTATTAGGAAAGGACCTGCCCCCTCTTGACAAACCCCAGCCCCTCGGCAGACCCCGCCCTCAGGGCTAATTTCATGAATTTCCCGGGCTGGTTTTACATCCCATCCCTGTATACCCTGTACAGAAACAAAATAACTCACCCAAATCTAACTCTCTGCACATGTTACATCTGCCCCCCCCCCCCCCTGCAGTGCACATGGTTTTGTCCATTGGCAAACCAAATGTGCTTTGCGAGTGAGCCAGAATCAGGCCCAATATGTGAAACTTTTTCCTCCTGTGTCTTTTTTGGGTCACTTAGCTTTCTGCTTGTTGTTTATCTTCCATGGCTGGATTAGATACTGACAAGTTAGTTCATTGTTCATATTGTATTCATTTTATTGATATTTTGTCTTTTAAATATTCATATTGATCTTATACTTTAGTTTATATGTATATGTACACAAACTGCTTTACATTTACAATTTATTCCAGCTGAATCTATGGGTGATATATTTCCAAAGCATTTTTTTTACAGAAACTAATAGAAAATAAATACCATACATACTCGAGTATAAGCCTACTTTTTCGGAACATTTTTTATGCTGAAAAAGCCCCCCTCGGCTTATACTCGAGTGAGGGTCCCACTTGAGTCAATAAGTTTTCCCAGTTATTTTGTTGTAAAATTAGGTGCCTCGGCTTATATTCGGGTCGGCTTATACTCGAGTATATACGGTATGCCCAGCTTGTTAACAGGAATAGTAAAGCTATAGTACAGCTCCAAGTAGCAGAAAACTCTCACTAGTTACTAAGCATTTGACACAGTATTTCCTGTTAACAGAAGAAATGCTTCATACAAGGGTATGAAGGAAATGTTTAGTTCACAGCGATTAGATTGACGTCCCATGATGTTTGACTAGGTTTGCTTATGTGTGACCCATCTCAACTTAGTCAAACAATCTCATACATGCTTGATCCTTCAACTTTGTCATATTACAATAGATTTTCATTATTAATGTTCCTTCTCAGTGGGTATGGCTAACTGATGGTTCTAGTAAAGTGCCAGAGGCAGTTTAATATCTGGTATTTTATATATAAATTTTCTTCTTTTAAAAACCAAGTCTACCAATACATTTTCACAGTAAATCTGAATTATATATACAGTATATATTTTTTTTTTTTGTTTATTTTTTTTTCTTTCTGTCACTGAGTGCAGCACCAATAAAATTCCTATTGTGGTTGAATGGTTTTTCTTTCTTTTTTTTCATTACAAGATCAGGCAAAGACTGTCTCCTTGCAATATCAATGTGTTTTTATTTGTTCAATGCCTTACTCAAACAAGTCTTTAGTCATTTTGATGATAAGTACAGTGCTGCAAGCTTGCAACAAATGCAGTATATGACTAGAAGTATACTTTGTCTTAATGAGTCCCAAATACACCTGTTATTTCAATGATTACAACAGACTTTGACTCTCTCTATCTCTCCCTTTTGACAGCTTACTAAAATGCAGCACAAGTAAGCGCAGTGCTGAATATACTGACTTATTGGCCATTAGAGGTAGGATCTGCCAGCAGCCTAAGTAGGAGGACACGCCGCTGGATCTGATCCGGTCCGCATGTTTGTCGATCCCCCTGCCAGTGAGTGTTTGTCGGTCCCCTGCCAGTGTCCCAGTGCCTGTAGATTACAGTTATCAGGCACCAGTCATGGCACATTTACAGTATCAGCGCATTTATGGATTCTATGGGCTTTGTCAGCTGCAGTCCAAAGAAGTGGCTAGTGCTGCATTGTTTGGCATGGAGTGGCTTCCTACAGGAAGATAGCTCTCTGCCTATCACAGCCCGAACTGGCAGTCCAAGAGAGAGTGCCAGATTTTACCTGGGGGGGGGGGGGAGGCGGGGGGCGCAGTCTTGCAGTCCATAGGTAACCGCCACTGGATTTGGCCACATGAATCCTGGGTACAGGATACTTAGTACATCTGATCCATACATAAAATATGAATCATGTTTACGTGTTTTAATTTATAAGGATGAAAACAGTTAATACAACAAATATTTACAAAATAAATCCTACAGTATATAATGGTTGTATATTTTAAGTTATATTTATAACTACATTAAATAACCTTAACTAGCCATTGCTTAGTTAGTACAATGTAAATTGGAAATAGTTAATTTTATTTAATTATTGCTTGAGAGATACTGTATGTCAACATTATTGTGTCACTGTTGGGTGGTTTTACCTCTTTGTTTGACACAGCTGTGCATCGCTTATACTGTACATGTGTAACATAAAGAGAATTACTGACAGCACATACAGTATCATAACATACTGTTCACTAGGAAACACTGATACAATTTACTTGCAATTTATATGCGTCAAGTCACCTTGGCAGTACAACACAGACCATCTTAAATTTAATACTTGGGAAAAGAAATACCTGCTCAATTTCATAACTTCTAAGAAAAAATATTCCAGCTCTGCTGTTTCCAAATGTGACAGCAGAAAAAAAAACTGTGTAAAAAAGAGTTCAAGGATAACCAGTGGAAGCAAACAGTGCTTCTAAACTCCAAAGATCTGTCTGATCTGCTGATACAGCCTTCTATTTTTTATCTAGCAAGACAGCAGATGAAAAAGATATAGTGAGTAGTGACTACATACTTGAACACTTAAAAGGGGGAGATGTTCACAAAATTGCAACAAAAAATAATAATTATAGGTTCTATTTTGGTATTGAAAAGCCAAAAGAAATCCTCACCTGTCCAAAAAGGGAAGTGAAACTACTACAGATATTTTTCCAGAAAACGTTGAACTTTTGAATTGTAAGTCTCATTTAGCTACTGTAGAAACAAGTCCTGTCAATACACAGACTCAGGGCTGACGCCACCACTAGGCAGCTTTAATCATTTACCTGGGGGTGCTGGGTACTGGAGGGTGGCATTTGGGAGGAGCCCTGCCTCCCTTGGAGCCAAGAGAGCGGCACCCACACCAACCCCCCCCCCCCTAACCAAGGTCCGACTCAGTGGCAGCCGCATCCCCCCTACAGCCTCGGCAGTGGTGGCTGCATCGCCCCCTCCCCCCGGACTAAAAGGCGGCGGCTGCATCACCACCCCTCCCCCAGACTCGGCAGCCGCATCAAACCCCCCCACCCGGACTCGCTGCGTTGCCTTGCACCGGCCCAGCACACACACATATACACACATGAGGGTTAGGCTACAAAGCGGAAGGGTGAGGTTGAGCTGGTGGAGTAGGAGAGCTAAGGTTAGGCACTAATTGAAAGGGTTAGGGTAAGGATTCAGGGGGTTTGGTTCGGCTGCTGGGAGGACAGTGTTAGGGTGTGGGGGACAGAGGGAATATAAGCTTTCATGAGCAGGGACCTCTAACCTCATGCGCTTATCCTTTCTTACTTCAATAGTCTTCGACTGCATCAAAGCATGCTGTTTGCTGCCACCTGGATACTTATGTTGCAGTAATCGGCTGTTGTTCCTATAATCATTCACCCTTTGCTTGTCCTGTATTGTCTTCAACTGTAAGTCACTGTTTTCCTGTTTTGATTTTGTGTACTCTGTAATTGGGTTCTGTGGATCCCTTGTGGCTCCATATAAATAAAGGATAATAATAATAATAATAATAATAATAATAATAATAATAATAATAATAATAATAACTATACTTACTTAAATACTGTTGAGATTCCCTTCTTTGGGATGCCTTGGTATTCTGATCACCGCCATCCTAACTGTGTATTCTATTACCATAAACAGAAGAAACAAAAAAGTGAAGGATGCAATTCATTTAAATTGGTTGGTTTAAAAAAAAAAAGGTACAATATCACATCCTTCATTGCGACCATAGGAGGCCAATGTATTTTAAAAACAGTTTTATTCCCAACACACACAAATAAAATATCCGTACAATATAAAAAAAAATTTCAGCTTATCTGAAACAAGATGAAGTCAGTCCATCACTACATGATAGAACCAGTCACCTCTACGCGTTTCGTCCTTGCCCTTCCGGCTGGACATCCTCAGGAGTGTGATTGCTTCACTCCAAGATCCTGTTTATATAGTCCATATCAGAACTACTTCCTGTTTAAAATTCCCACCATTGCGGGTATACACTTCCGGGACCAAACAACTAGCTTATGGAACGCATAGTCCTACTTCCGGGAGTCCCGGTGGAACGCACGGGACTTCTGGTTTGTTTTACAATCTAAGAGACCGCAAACGCGGTAAGATAAAATAATGTTAATATTGCACACACTCGGTATGACTCAAATGCCCCCGTTATATTCCCTCAGTGCGCAACTCTCGATGCGGGTGGAACACCAAATGCGGCTTCTCACTTCTGCATCTGTGATACGTAGCCCCTTCCAGAGTACGCGCCGGCTTCTCCATAGCTACGCCCGTTACCATGGTTACATGTACTGACTCTTTCTAGCTGCCGGAAGCCTCGCTAGAATGCACTGACCTCCCGGAAGACCCGTTGGAACGCACAGGGCTTCCGGTGTCAGTGTTAATACCTTTCTAACATGCAAAACCTAAATATTTTTTACTCCATACCTATGTATTAAGAAATTAAGAATTCTTGACATGGGGATGATTGATAGGGATGATTGATAGGAAAGTTCAGCGGGTTTCTAAGGTCACAGTGCCAATCCGTAGTCCCTCCCACCAATCCTCTGTCACAATTAACAAGATGAAAGTACAATGCAGACTGACAAAAAGAAGACTGATATAAAAGAGAGACAAAAGGACCATACTACTTACATATACAAAAAATCAATATAAATATGTATAAAAATCTATATAGCAGCAAAAAATATATATAGCAGCAGAAAAAATTGTCATATAGGATATCCTCATAGGAAAGGTGCCAACTCATAATTATCATTGAGGCCATTCAGTACTAGGGTACCCAATTGGTGTATCCAATACATTTCACGCCTCAACAGTAAGTTCTCCCTGTCTCCCCCTCTGGGGCCAAAGGTTACATGTTCTAAAACTTTAAATTTAAAATCATCTGTGCTGCTATTATGGTATTTCTTAAAATATATATATGAGCTACTAAATTTGATATGGACATTGCTTGCGCATTGTAACATTTTGTTTGTACTGTATATATGTAAATATTGGGACATTGTGTTTGCTTGTTTTGTATATCCTGTAGATGTAGTATAAGTTATGGGGCACTCTGGAGTTGTGTGCATCACGGTGAACAATTTATTTCATTTGTTTATATTGCTGGGAGTAAATTTTTCAATATCTACTTTTGTCTTTATGATGGCTGTGATATCCAGGCTATTCATCCCACTGATTGATCCAGTCCCAATTAGAGGTAATTTGGAAGGCAAGGGACAGTTATATATGGTGTTTGCATGGTTCGATTTAGTCTAATTTTCTATTCGATTTGCTTATATAGGCAAAATCAAATCAAAATCGAATGTTTTCAGCTGCATTCGATGCCAAATTGACCTCCATGCGCACTCCTGTTTACTCTATATCGAATAGAAAAATAGACTGTGCAGGCAAGACTATATAGTCCAGATCTGTATCAGCTCATTCAGAGCATATACCTTCGGGACACTGGTGCATTCACAGGGACACAGATAGAAGCTTACTCAGAGTAGCGACATGCAGGCGCATCCAAAGCGACACACACAGTAGCTGTACCAGAGCATGGGGGATCATTCAGGTCATTCATGCAAAGATACGCTTTTCACAGCTTTGCGAGTCATATAAATGCCGCCGGCATGAACGCTTGCCTGCCACATGCATGCAAATGGATATTTAGCATAAACATCCATTCACGGCCTTGTGTGCAGTGGCGAAACCATTGATGGTCGCCGGCCATCGAATGATTCCACAAGCGCTCACAAATCTAAGTCAGTGTCTGCTGACCTTAGATCTGCGGCACCTTTGTACAGGAAGAGGGCGAGCAGCTGACATGCCGCTCCCGGCATCCATTAAATGCTGGGCATTCCATGGGCGCTACCCTTGGCCACTGCCCACACCCCTGCACTGCTCCATACGTATGTGCCCGGTGAACAATTAATTGATTAAGTTGATTGAGATTGAGTTGGGTGCTGCATGTAATGTTGCAGTACAGCACCCATATCCTGTCACTAAGTAGAAGCCAACACTTTGGTATCACCCCTCTATTGGTGACACCAGAAGTGGCCAGAAACCTCTTTTGATGCTACAGTACTACAGTATTATGTTCAGATCACTTAAAAAGATTGCTACTGGGGAAATTCTATAAATATACACCTGCATACATACTTTGTGAAGGAAGGTATGCTTTCTGTGTATTCAGCCACTTAAAATACTCAGAAACTTTTTATTAAAATAAGAGTCTGCACAGAGTAAAGTAACCTTAGAAAATGTTTAAGGGATTTAGGGGATGATGTATTAAGCAATGTGGAGAGGTTGCCCCTAGCAACCACCCAGCTTTAAGGAAGTCTTTATGAAGTACATTCCATAAAATAGTAGGTAGATGTTTTGGGCAATTTCTCCACTTTTTCATTGCTAGATACGACAACCTTTTTGGTCTGGAATCAGAGTTGTACACATTGTATATCCACATGGGGACAAGGTCCAATGAGCTTTTCCCTGGGTAGCGTACCCCCGCTTCCTCAGGTGTAAGGGTGTGGACACTTGATCCTGAGGAAGCGCTGTCACCATTTCTAGGTTGAATTTACAATCAACCTCTTTAATTAAAGTGCTTAGTTTTCAACTGCTAAAAATCCAGGACTGTCAAAAAAACACATGGATCACGAATTACTCGTGACCCATGTGTGTTTTTTCGCAAAATTGTGGTTGTTTTTCAGCTACTCTGTAATCATGTTTCACTGCTGAAATTTAAAATGTTAAGAAACGTTAAACTGCATTATTGAAAGGTGTATAAACACCAACCGAATCCAAAAACCCCCACAGGCTGCAAGGAAACATGGTTTACATATAAATTATTGTTAGTAGAGAGTAACATTACAACATTAATGATATATTCATATAAGAGTCTTATAGAGCCAGAATAAACTCTTCCGTCTGAAGTCTTGTGTTATTACTGTAGATCTGAAGCCACCAAACTTATTATTTATTTATGGCAGATGAAGGTGAAAAATTAAATTGCTATATTGTTGTTTTATTTTGACAGTCAGAATCATTTTCTCTTCACTATTTAATGAAAGGATTAATGATACACATGAGGAATGTTTCTGAAATAAGAAGCATTAAAAATACAACATAACAAGGATGTATGTGATCTCTTTGTTTCACAGTCATTGCTGTGAAGATGCTTTGATCAGAATTTGACAGTTCACTGTAGGTGACTTATATTAGACATAAGCTGCCATTAGTGCATTTCCCTTCCCTGCAGTGCCAACAGAGGATTCACAACTCACTTTAACATGAGTCATTATTATCAGGAAATTACAGTGTTCAATCCCAACAATCTTGAGTATTTGGTACAGTAATATTCCGTCCTTTAATTGGGCAATTAGAGGATTTGTCTTTTTTCGATCTTATTTAAATATGATAAAACTATTAGAATATTTATAAGTCAATAAACTGTTTTAAAATTAGTATAATTATTAATTCCCATGCCCATTTTAAAGAAAATAGATTTTTTTTAGACTACGGTATCTTGACCATCTGTATGTTCTCTTGTTATAAGAGGTGGATTTAGACATCATGGGGCCCTAGACAAGATACCAGTATGGGGCCATTCTCATGCAAACAATCTATAGCACTATATTTGTTTCGCTGATTGCAGGCATCATTGATAGAGTATCTTGGCATACAAATAAAAATAAAATCACTGAATTTTGTACGTATGTGTGCACAGTCATTTCATAATCGATTATCGTGCTTATTTGCACAGCAGTGATCAGATCAGAATACCACCAATGTAAAATAGCCCCCAGAGCCAGTCTAGTAACGGATGTGGCATCTTTTTAAATTTGGAGCTGGTCGCTTTTAATCAATTTGTCTGAACGACTGTTTTTGTCCATTTTCCTTTGTGAGAAAATGGTTGCTCCCATAAATGACCTGATTTTCAATCCAACCAGGATGATTGGACATGTAGTCTCTCATATAATTGTATCATGGATGCCCAGCTTAACTGATACAGTTTAAATGTTTTGACAGCATCATAATGAATGGTGCAAGAGTCTCCTTGGAAACCCAGCCCTTCCGATTCACTGTAGTGAACAGGGGCGGATTGGCCAACCGGTGGGCCGGTCCAGACCTGGCCGCCTCCCCCCCTCGGCTGGGCCGCCGATGATCCCCCTCGCTAGCCGTGGGCCGCGCTACTACAGTGTTTAGTGGCTGCGGCATCCGTCCTGCCCATACTCAATATGGCTGCGGCCGGCGATGACGCATTTAAAGCTGGCCGCGGGAGTTATGTACGCTGTGCTGCACGCTTCCGATGTTCTGGCTGGCTTTGAATAACCAGATGCTTCTCCTCAGCCCCCTCCTCCCCAGGCTCCTTAACACCCCTTCTTCCCCATGCTCCTGCTAGATATACCACCAGCGGCATTACCCCCCCCCCCCCCCCGGGCTCCTGCCAGATACAACACCAGCCCCCCCCCCCCCCCGGCTCCTGCTAGATACACCACCAGCCCCCCTTTCCCCCAGGGTTGCTGCAAGATATACCAACAGCACCCCCCTGCTGCTGCAAGATACACCAGCAGCACCCTCCCCCGCTGCTGCAAGATATACCAGCAGCAACCCCCCCCCCATAAATGTAGGTTTATAGGTGATATACGAAGAGCCTAACTCAGAAGATGTTAGCATAAGGCTGATGGTGAGACTAGGAAAACTACTGCTAAGGCGCAAGGTACATAGAGGAGATCCAAATAAATAAAAAGGAAAAAAAACATTCCTTCCAACTTGTCACTATGCTGCTTTCCCACTGCCTAAACGGGTAATGACCCATTATTTTTAAATGGGTCTTTAAACAGGTACAGTAAGAGCCATAAAGACCCTTTCCCACTGCAGCTTTTAAACGTCAAATTACCGTTTAAAAGCCATTTTTGTCACATTTCCACTTACCCGTTTAAAGACCCATTTAAACAACAGTAAAGATGGGGTGGGGGGTAAAAAAACCGGCGTGGGGTCCCCCCCCACTGCAGTAACCAGCACCAGGCTGAAGGAGCCGGGGCTGGTATTAAAAAAATCGTGAAAACCCGGCAAATAGGGCTTCGCTGATTTTTTAAAATCAGCCCCAGGCTCCAGGACTGGGGCTGGTTCCCAAATTACGTGGGAAAAATGACTAGGGGTCCCCCGTATTCTAAGAACCAGGCCCAACCAGCCAGCAGGGTAATGCCACAGCCGGGGGGAGACTTTTTATACAAGTCCCCCTGGCCAAAGCATTTAGCCCTCTGGCCAGGGGTCCTGGGGAAGTGGGGACCCCCCAATGAAGGGGTCCCCCCTCCAGGACTTACCTGGCCAGTCTGAAGCCTGGTGCTGTCCCCGGTGACCATGGAGCGGTGGTCACCGGGCTGTTAAAGTGTAAAAAAATAGATGATAAACTATTGTCTTTTTCTGTGAAACTATGAGTCCCAGCAAGCCTCCCCCGCATGCTGGGACTTGGAGAACCACAATTCCCAGCATGCGGGGCATTAAAGGGCCCGCTGGCACTTGTAGTTCTACAGTAAAAGAAATAGTTAAATAAACACACTGACAACCCAGAAAAATAAAAGTTTAGTACATACATTACACAAACACACTGATACTTACCTATCTTGAGCCCGTAGGTAGGTCCTATTTGCTGAGTTTCCTTATTTTTTAATACCAGCCCCGGCTCTTTCAGCCTGGTGCTGGTTACGGCAGTGGGGGGACTCCATGCCGTATTTTTTTGTAACGGGTTAAATCGGGTACCCCTTTCCCACTGACGAAAAAAACGTTTTTTTTTTAAACAAGTAAAACTGCTTTTTACCCGTTTAACAAATAGTGGTATTTGTTAAATGGGTAAAGCAACCTGGAGCATTTCCACTGCAGTTCTACCTGTTTAAAAAGGCTAAAAAAATGGCAAATTACCGTTTAAGAGCTGCAGTGGGAAAGGGGTATTATTCAGTATTTGCAGATATAAGAACGTTATATTTCTGGGCCATAATGATAATGTAACCATTAGACCATTCAAAAACATACAACAGCAAAATGGAAACTTATAGAATAGCTTATCTGCTTTATGAAACAATATAGTTTAACAAGGAATTTAATAGGCAATTGTCAGTTAAATTGAAATAGATTTAAAGGAAACAAAAAAACCATCATAATAGTTGTCATTGCAAATTTAAACTGCTATTTTACCACTTAGGAATTTCTGGATCAATGGACAACCATGGGCCACAGTTAATGAACTGTAGTTTACTAATAATTATTTGTAGTAAATGGAGAACAATGTGAGAAAAAAAAAGTTTGGTTTCATTTGGATGTTGGCGCGATGTATCATTGCCTGATGCAGTTAAAGGGGGAGATTCTCTAAGAATCTCCGCCCCCCCTTCGCCGCCCATCGCATATTTAATTATCGCATATGCTGTAACATATGCGATAATTAAGGCAAAGGACAGCTCTTGCGTTAAGAGCTGTCCTTTGCGGTGAGAGTCGCCGTGTCCCAGCAGGTCTTGGCGGCTCTCCCCTCCCTCCCACACCCGGCGCTGCTGCTGCTGCGCCGGGCTCTCCTTCTCCCTGCACCCGGAAGAGGATCAGTGCAGGGAGGAGGTCACAGGTCCGGGCAGCACTGCGCTGTGCTGCCCGGACACAGGTGAGGGGGGAGGGGGCGATGCGGGGCGGCGGGGGGTCGGCGGAGGGTTGCGATAGAAGCCCATTGGCTTCTATGGGGCATCGCCAGATTTTTATGGCGATGCCCCCCGCCGTGGTAACCCGGCGGGGGATGCTTACAGCATCCCAAAATGCGGTAAAAACCCGATAACGGGGTTTTTACCGCATTTTTAGCTTAGAGAATCTCCCCCAAAATACTGTACATGCCGTCATTCTCAACAGTGAAAAACCAACAGGAGCTTTGCGATCACATGTACTCACTGAGCATTGTGGCCGATATTGACCATTTTGATCCATATTGGAATGATATATACAATTAATCATGACGTGTGTAAGTGTCTCATGAGTGGAATATTTTTTTCCATAGGTAGCATCTCATAAAAATGTGTAGAAGACAGAAACTGCTATGATTAAGGCATTTGAAAGGACCAAAATTCTAAAATTGCTAAGTGCTTGGTATTTATAAGTGGTTTGCATGATACAGTATCACCATTATTAATGCAAATATGTTTTGTGGACATAGTATAAGAACTAAAGTAAAATTATATCTACATAATTCTATAAAACATCTTTCAAAATATGCAATCCATAAATCACAAAGACAAACTACAGAATATTCTGTTTTGTACTTTAAAACTCAAATTGTGCAGATTAAAGAGAAAAATAATCCCTTATTAATCTGCTTCAAAAGTACAAAAGTACATATGGCCAAAAATAAATCAAATAAGGCTTTATTTTCCCAGCAGGGTAGTTGCTGGATGAATTGCAGTACATGAATCTGGGCAGCTGGCTCACCATAGTGGCATTGTTTGTGTAACTGTCATTAAATGATGGCTAATTGAGCATCACTTTTACATTGCTACATAGAAAGGTAGCATTGCGTGCGCATAGTGTGCAATCACTAAACACCAATTGATTGCTTTGTTTTGTATGTAACAGATGTTAATTTCATGTTAGGTTAATGTCATTTCTGAAGGCCCAAAATATTAGGTCATGAAATATTTTATTCCACAAATAGATTTAATTTGACAATAGGTTCATGTCTGTATCTAGAAATATATATTTGTGTCTACTTTGTCAGATTAATGGAAATATGACGGGAAGTGCAAATGATGGAATGTGAGAAACCATTGTTTATCCCACAGTGACTGTTCTTTTAGTATAAATAAATACAAATACAAGTCAATTAATTGAAGTTAATTTACATATTGCACCCAAAAAAAGAACAGTCGCTGTGAGCGATGCAGGCATTTCTAGCGGGTATTTGGAGGATCTCTCACAGCAACATTGGCACTCAAAGGGTTAAAGTACATCCTACTTATAGCTCCATGGGTCCTGACTTATTATTTGGTGTCTGATCATTATGGCCAGATGTATTAAGCTTGAAAGCGATAAAAAGGAGAGCAATAAACCAGCAGCCAATCAGCTCCTTATAGCCATATCATGGGCTGTGTTTGAAAATTGACAGGTAGGAGCTGATTGGTTGGTTGTTTATCACACTTCATTTTATCACTTTTCAGGCTGTTACGTATCTCACCCTTAATGTTTGTGAGCCTCACATAACCAGAACCAGATTTTGGCTAAAGTCCCTAAAATTTGATTTGACTTTAAATCTTTAAATCAAATATAAAATAGCTAATAAAGAGTTGAACTTAGACATATCTGTGGAGGGCATCTGGTGTATTTTTGCACTACACATAGGGCCTTATTCTAGTTCACTCTTTCTGACAAAATCCTTCTTAGATGGACAAAACCATGTGCACTGCAGGGGGGCAGATGTTATATGTGTAGAGAGAATTATATTTGGGTGAGTTATTTTGTTTCTGTGCAGGGTAAATACTGACTGCTTTATTTTTACACTGCAATATAGATCTCACTTTGATGTAAAACCCCACCCAAATCTAATTCTCTCTGCACATGTTACATCTGCCCCACCTGCAGTGCACATGGTTTTGTCCATTTAAGAAGGATTTTGTCAGAAAGAGTGAACTAGAATAAGGCCCATAGGCACTTATTCTGGTCCATTCGCAGCAGGGCTGACCATACACTTGTGGGACTTCTCCCCTCAGAGAAGAAGGACGTGATCCCCCTTTGAGCTACCCGGGACCTTCCTGGGACGCAGAATCGCATGCTATATACTGTATACATGCTATATACTGTATCGTTTTGCATACAATATATTGCATGCACTCCCAACCAAGTCTGTGTTGCTTGGCAGTGATCCAACACATTTCTCCTGCAGCTGGTGTGACTCACAGGCTCCCACTTGATGCCACTTGATGCCCATGGGATTGCGCATTGCATCAGACCTAATGTCAGTCACAAACGATTTGGATACTTTTCTTGAGATTTATCATTGAAATCGTATGAAAAGAGGCCAAATGCATGTGAATTGCCCTAGCGTATGGGCACCTTAACCCATAGACTACTATAGGATAAAGCCATGTGAAGGTGCAATGCTAATATATTACATTTATCATATTAAATTTATAGGGTCCAATTCTAACTTGATCGAATGCATAAGGCCCATAATACACATGAGCGAGGCCGTCCTGCGATAAAGTCTGCCACCTTGTTTGATTGATGGCCATTCACATGGTGATTGACAGAGAGTCGGCATTTGGGTTGGTAGCCGGTAATTTTCGGAGAGTGTCAGGGAAAACGCAGGTGTGTCTAGGCCTTTTTAGGGAGGGTGTGTTACATCAGCTCTGTCCCCAATCAGCCTTTTTCTTTCGCAGCTGCCGAGTAAGTCCTGGGCTACTCAGACTACACACAGAGTCCAATAATCCTGACGGTGAGTGGCTTTAGAATGGATTTGCAGCTATTCTCAGGCCTGCAATATTTTGCAAGCTGTGCTCAGCAAATAGCAGGCTTGTGCAGGGCGAGATTTCACTCTGGCTGGGTGGCATATGCCTGATCGCTGGGCTCGGAAAATTAGCAGCTGAGCTAAGGTCTGAATTAGGCCCTTTCGGGCAGATGCATTAAGCCTTAACAAGAGATAAATGCAAGGGTGATAAGGAGAGATAAACATCCAGCCAATCACCTGCTAACTGACTCATTTCAAACACAGCCTGTGACATGGCAGTTAGCAGGTGATTGGCTGGGCGTTTATCTCTCCATATCACCCTTGGATTTATCTCTTGTTAAAGCTTAATACATCTGCCCCATTATGTGATAATTGTATTATAACCTAGGTGTGCTGTAAATAATGCAATGTGACTGCCAGAGACACTTAACCACTGAGCACTTTCAACTCAGTATTTAATAATTTTACTCACTACTCTTTCTCAAAGGGCACACGCCAAACTGTTAGAATAATTTTGCGCTACACTCTGAAGTCCTTATTTAATATTCTGTGTGAAACCCCATGTTACATTTCTACTCTTCAGTTAACTACCACGCTTCTTAATAGATATAAATGATTCATGCTGTGTTAATAAAGCTAATAACTTTTTTATATCTGCCAAAATAACAAGGACATATTTTCCTTGAGCATGTTCAAAACCAGCAGCTGAATCACACAGTTTTGTAAGGCAAGGCCCTATTAATAGCATGGTTATAGAAGACGAAGATTGAGAGATTACACTATAGAGCATATACGTAGATATTAATGGTCCCAATAAATCACACAGTATTTTTTTTTAAACAGCTGTAACCTAGCAACACAAAACTGATAAATTAACTTTAAAACATAATTTCACATCTGTCCAGAAGAGATTTATGACTCTTGTTTTGTTATGAGAACAGGTAAGCTATCAATTAGGTACTCAATAAGCACTGCAGTGAGCAATCACTGAAACAGCGGTGTAAAATCACATTTTCTTGTATTGAATTCTTCAAACCTCACCTCTTCAAAGTACTAGTAAGAGGGAGAAAATCTGATTTTAAGACAAACTGCTTTTATATAACCATTACATATGTGGTATTTTTTACCTGCCTTTTTAAGTGAAATCCTTTTTCCTAACCTTACAATTTCTGGAGCCACAGCAGGGATTACCAGCAGTTCACATCTTTGCTGACTTCAGAAAGGTCTTTACTAAAAGCAAAACAACTGACATTTCTTTATTGCAATCAGAAACACAAAACCGGAAGAAAGTCGTTACCACTTGTGAGGGTGTTTTATGTAGCACTGGTGACGAGCTTGTTTCTATTAATTGTCCAAATGCCAAACACTTATAGAATAACTACTGCAGATCACACAAATCCACATTTTTCTAGCTGCCCACTTTGGGAGAGGGCAGCCATGTTGGCACATAAGGTGGCATAGCATCAAGGTATGTGGTCGATGTGGGCGTGGAGGTGTGATTATGTCATTAAAGTCCCACCCTAGCTGTACAATGCAAGAAGACAGCTGACTGTTGAGGGCATGCTCCAAAAGACTTGCCTTCCTTTCTATATAGGGCGGGAGTGCCACTTGATTTGCGTGAGCCTCCCAGCCATGCTAGGAGTGTAGTTAAGTAAGCACAAATTGAAAATACCTGTATGTAATATCAACATCTCAAAAACAATTGGCAACTCACGGTTACTGAGATGTTCATGCAAGTGATCTGATGCTGCATCTTCAGACACAGCAACAGATCACTCAATCATGCAGGAGGAGTCTATATTCTAAAGACACCTCCTGCTGCCTTTGCATATTTTTGTACAGCAGCTGCATCTAAAGAAGTGGCTGTTCACAGGTGTATAAAGAAGTGTCTTCATTCCCTAAAAATAACATAATGTATAAAATTGAGCCTACATGCTCCACAGGGGCAGCTTTTTAATCAAGGAGGGTCACAGGGGAGGGCACCCACTTCCTTACCTTGCTGTTTGGGATGCAAGTCAATCCTCCTTGATTGCCACCATTCTTCCAATGATATTGGAAGATTACAGCTTTGCACTAGAGAGCAATGTGCGGGCACCATTTTCTTGAAGATACTGTATCACTGGAAATATGGGCTTAATTATACTGTAGGTATACAATGGAGGGGGGACAGCAGACCTGGGCCCAGGTAAATAGTACTACGAACTACATCCATCACTGAATCAGTCACTAAGTTCTTCTGGAAAGTAAAGCAAAACCAAGATCACTTTTAACAGATCTTATTTTTCCCATGAACATTTCAAATAGATTGATTCCCAGTATGTGTGCAGGGTATTATCCTCGTGCTTTTTATTATGCATCTAGATGGAAAAGAAAAAGTAGCTGAAACTAATGGAAACATTGTGAATGATGAGTATTAGAATTTGGGCCTTTTGTGTGGTTTTAAAAAGCTCAGTTCAGCCCTGAGCTCTGTGCTCTCTTTGTGGCTCATACTAATATCCCATCTCCAAAAACCAACTAAATGAAACCTCATTACAGATAACCAACAATTTATCAGGCGTATAATTATGACAATCTTACTATCTGTAAAGCATGTATTGTGTTGCCCGTAACTACCCATTAACTATAGTAAAACAAGCTCCCTACAAAAGATACATTACGGTCTGCTAGCTATTTCAAGCAGTGGAAGACACAGACAGATGGGATCACATTCCGCACATAATGCTATTGGATTTTCAGGGTATGATTAATTGTGAATATGTGACATAGGCAAATCTGGCCTTCACATATACCAGGATCCACACAGATATGGAATTTGAAGATGTACTACTTATCGTATAAACATTATCAATGTGCAGCACTGTCGTATATACGCATACCTTCCAACATTACAACTAAGGGAAGCGTGATATTGCACGCGCCAAATACTTTTGGGGGTGTGGCCTATGCTAGCAACGCTCCCGTAAGGCCAATCCCCCATTTTGCCACTGTGGCGGAATCTGTGAGCCACTGGCCATGCCCCCCATCCCCTCTGGCTTCAGGAATAGACACTGTGGGTGACATTTAATAGGGAGTGATTTTGTGTTTTTGGCAATTTTTTTCGCAAAAACATCCGAAATCGCACTTTTTTCATAAATTGCCAACTTAATGGGATGCGAATTGCAGCAAAAATCTCACTTTTTGCTGCGAATTCGCACATTAAGAAGTGGCGATTTCTCAAATCGCATCGAGATGTTTTCCCATTGAAAAATATAGAAATAGCCAATTTAATGAGGTGCGAATTTGGAAATCGCCCAAAAAAATGTCTAAAAATCACCAAAAAAATAGACCAGGTTCTGACTTGCGAATTTGACAGAACCATGCACAGATCATTGAGATCTGTGTATGGTTCTGTGTTAAAATATGTGTAAAAGTAAAAATAATTTAAAAAAATGGCGTAGGGACCCCCTCATGTGCATAACCAGCCCCGGGCTCATTGAGCCAGACCTGGTTCCAAAAATACGGGGACACAAAGCGTAGGGGTCCTCCGTATTTCTGAAACCAGCCTGGACTCTTGGACCGGTCCTGGCTTCAAAAATACGGGGGACCCACTTTTTGAAACCAGCACCGGGCTCCAACAGCCCAAAGTGTCATGCCACAGCCAGGGGACACTTTTTATATAAGGTCCCCTGGCCGATACATGAGCACCGTGGCTGGTCAGCCTTGGACGGGGTACCTGGAGGAGTGGGGACCCCCCCAATAAAGGGGTCCCCCCAGGCTTCACCCATCCAGGGATGAAGCCCGGAGCTGTCACTGGCGTCCGTGGCCAGTGGACGCCGGCCTGATAGGGTTAATTCACACATTCCTAATATTCCTTTATGCAGGAGAACTGCAAGTGCCAGCAGACCTCACCCGCATGCTGGGACTTGGAGAACTACAAGTACATACCTCCCAACAGTCCCAATTACCGTGGGAATCTCCCAGTTTTCGGGGACATTCCCGCATCCCTCCCGTGGCCGGAAGTGTCCCGCCGTGAGGGGGGGGGGGCTGTTGGGAGTCCCCCTGTCGGCTGCTGAGCAGCGGGGAATAATAATAACTGCTGTGCACAAAATGGCAGATTTTATCAAATTCGCACATTTTCATGACTAAAAAATCGCACATTTTCATGCCGCAAATTCGCATCTCATTAAATCTGCGAATTCACAGCAAAAGTGTGATTTTTTAAATAGGGCGATTTTGAACAAAATCACACCATAAAAAAATCGCATTTCACTAAATCTTGCCCTGTGTATTCATTGGTGACAGGGGAAACTCCCAACTACCCCACCCCAATCGCCATGGGACACTGCCGGCCCCAGGAGGGACGCGGGAAAGTCTCAAAAATGGGACGATCCCACAAAAAGTTGGACAGTTGGGAGGGATGTTTAGGCAATTATTATTATTAATATTATTATTAACAGTTTCTTATATAGCGCACACATATTACGCAGTGCTTTACAGAGAATATTTGAACATTCACATGAGTCCCTGCCCCAGTGGAGCTTACAATCTATATTCCCTACCACATGTACAGGCACACACATACATTCTAGGATTAATTTGTTGGGACCTAATTAACCTACCAGTATATTTGGGAGGAAACCGGAGTACCCGGAGTAAACCCACGCAAGTACGGGGAGAATAAACCAACCCCGCACAGTTAGAGCCATGGTGGTTGAACCCATGACCTCAGTGCTGTGAGACAGAAATGCTAACCATTACACCATCCGTACTGCCCAATTGGCATGTTAATTAATGCTACTACATTGATCTCTATGATTTTGAACCAATTAGAAGGTGTCCAGACATGCCTGCACCAAAGAATATCATTTTATTGTACAGAATACTTGTGCATCACTAGTTAAAAATGCTATATTGGAGAAAAAGATGTAAAGCAATGTTCTCTTCCAAGCTTCATATAATAGCTGCTGCTTATAGAATCAAGGCCAAAGTATTTATTGAACTTGAATTTTGTTCAGGATACTTCATGATTCAAGTACAAGAACGTAATATGTTTACTAGACATATTTCTTACGCTCAGAAGTGCAACTGAACTTGAGCAGCTGTGCAAATCTTAACCTTTATTATTGTTATTTAAGATCAAGTGCTAACATCCTGGTAGTTGCCTGCTCTGTTTTGCAATAGAAACACAAAAATAATTGCACACAGTAATAGCTTTATGTTAGTGCAATTTCTGCTTTCCCTATGAGATATTAAATCAGGCCATATGTTTTAGTGTTTATATTAACTTTAGTAGAACAGCAAATTCACAAATGATGTTTGTGTTTACATTTTTATTTCATAGCTAACAAGTGCGCTGCTGTTTACAGTATATTGATTATACCGCTTAGCTGAACAAAATAAATGTACAGAGTTTAACAGCAGCGAATATACTATTTTTATTTTAATATGTTTATCGACTTTTTTATTTTATTGATATATATCTGGCCAAAGCATTTGTTGCTGAACCATTCGCTTTGTTATACTGGGCACACAGCGTTCAATTGCTATGGGGCCCAGAGGTGTAGCGGGTATACAGATGTCAACTAAATTCCTGTAAGTAATTGGATATGGACCATTTCATGGCTTGAAATGGGGTGATATTCCATTTTCAGGGGGCTCTGTAATATGGTGTTCTCTGAACTGGGCATTGCAATGTTACAAAACAGCAACCTGAAGCAATGTAATGTACCAGATGTACTATGAACACTAAAGTATTGCATGCTGTAATATAAGAGGCACTACAATGTGGCATAATATGAAATGGGGCACTGCCATGTGACATAATATGACCTGGGGCACTACAATGTGGCATAATATGACCTGGGGCACTACAATGTGGCATAATATGACCTGGGGCACTGCCATGTGACATAATATGACCTGGGGCACTGCCATGTGACATAATATGAATTGTGATGAATACAATGTGGTATAATATGAATTGGAGGCACTATGCTTGATTCATTTTGTACTGAGGGCACTTCAGTGTGGAATAATATGCACTCATAGCACTACAATTGGTCTGTTGTGAACTGTGGAATTACTATGATTTATAAAATGAGCATTGCATGTACAGTAGATAGAAGATTCTTACAATAAATAGTTTGGTGATGGTCCCTTCAAAAAGTAGCTATGGGGCATATAAAGTTCTGTCTATGCCCCTGCTTTGAGCATACAGTAGTAGTGTATACAGTGGGAAACTAGTTTCAATTCTAAATCATGCGCAATTCATCACTTGCACAAGACAAAAATAATCCATATCCCTGTATTATGTTAGGGGAGTATCCAGCGGCTTAGCAACCAGGACACACAGCACATCGGACTGCCAAACCGCAAATGATGTGATTAAGGTAACCAGTGCTATACTGGGGCCATGCTACTGCCTTATTTCCTACAGATCACCATATGGGGCTAGAACCCCATGTTTATCTATTTATACTGACCTCTGCCACACACACACACACACACACACACTCGGACTCACACTCACACACTCACACACAACACTTCTTTAGCAAGAGTGATATAAGGACAAAAGACCAAGGGTCATGTTATTGGGGCTATAACGTCCAATGTTTGAGCCTTTTGCCTGTCACCTTCATTTACTGCAACTTTTGTATTTTTCTCATCAAATGCTGTTTGTTTATACCCCATTTCTGTACAATACAACTCCTGGCAGTAAAAGGAATTTAGGTCCTATCATTATTTCATATGTCATAACTTTCCATTAGTCATTTCTATGCAGCTCATTTTCCAGTTAGGACCTAAAGTTGTGTAAAAAGTAGCCTCTGTTAAATTGGGTACCAGGAACATTAATTAAATAATAAGCATTATATATATTGCATTTTCACACTTTGATTAAGTCTGCCAATCATAAATGTCATCCTTCTTTAGTTACAATCATTTGCTCATCCTATATATGATAGCATGGGGGTTAAGCAGACCGGATGGCAAAAGCTGATTTTTTCTAAAAGGGATGGAACCATGTTGCACTGCAGAGAGAGTTATGGTGTGTACACCCAGTGCTATTCGACTTTGCTCACTCTGTACTATTTATATACAATTCATACTATCTACATTCAATCTGCACTATATAGTCATTGCTGCACTGTGTATTTGGCTTTTCGATTTCAGCTGAATGGGAGCGAGCATCGGCATCAAATCCAGATAGAAAGCTTAAAAACATGTTCTATCTCCATACGATGTATATGCCACCCCGATTCGATTTTGATTATATAGTCAAAATTGAGGGTCAAATTGTACCGTGTGTACACAGCATTATATACGGGTGAGTTATTTTGTTTCTGTGCAGGGTAATACTGGCTGCTTTACTTTTACACTGCAATTTAGAGTTCAACTTCAACATACCCCACCCCAATCTAACTCTCTCTGCACATGTTACATCTGCCCCCCCTGCAGTGCAGCATGGTTTTGTCAATTTGAGAAAAAAAATCAGCTTTGCGATCAAGTCTGAACTAGGCCCTATATTCCTGGACATTTTACACAAAGCTGATGTGCTTTTTCTGTGTTCACAAATTACCCTGCATAATGGGGGTCAGTAGCGGAACTACTGGCGGTGCAGACAGTGCTGTGCACTGGGGCCCAAGTCAGTACATGGGGCCCACTGCCATCTGCACCGCTAGCTGCCATTTTGTGGGGGTTTTTTAAATTCAAGTTCAGTGGAGTGGGTGCGGGGGAGAGGCGTGGGTAAAACAGCGTTTAGTATATTGCGCAGCGAGCAGGAGGGGGGGTGGGATGTCGGATAGGATCTCTGTCATGTATCCGTTCCATGGCACTTCTCCCCCTAGTGAACAGTCGTCACAGCCACTGCGGGAAGGAAACCAGTCACCAGTGTCAGCCGCCCCCGTCCGCCACAGCTATCCTCATCCTGTCCAGCTCCCACGATGCTGGTAAGTGAGTGGCAGCATCTCTGCACCATGTGGCTGCGGCGCATCATGACAAAGATAAAGGAACTGGGAGGTCAACACTTGGGTGTGGGATGTAAGAGGGGGTGGAGTTGTGGGATATGTTGGGGGCAGTCAGTGGAAGTAGGGTGTGTAAGTAGAGGATTATGGAACATTACGGTGTGCAACAATATGTAATGGGCATTATGGTGTGTGGCATAATGTGTAATGGGCAATACGGTGTGCGGCAATGTGTAATAGGCATTATGGTGTGCAGCAATTGTGGTGTGCAGCATAATGTGTAATGGGCATTACGGTGTGCGGCATAATGTGTAATGGGCACTACAGTGTGCAGCATAATGTGTAATAATGTGTAATAGTTACTGCAGTGTGCGACAATGGGGGTCATTCTGGTTGACTCGCACAGCTACAAATTTTAACGTTTTGCGAGTCATCTAAACTCCACACGCATGAACGCCCACCGGACACACGCCAGTTTCACCACAGAGCTATGTCCTAAATTTTTGGTGCCCACCTTTGGCGCACACAGCTCTGATTTTTTGGATGGGGGAGAGTCCAGAAGCATATTTTTGCACCTGGGCCTACAACTCGCTAGTTCCGCCTCTGATGGGGGTTATTCAGACATAATCGCTTATTTACTAATATGCAGAGGCATTGTGATTAGATAGCGGCCACCATGCCAGAGGGAAATTCCACCGCCAAGGCTGCAGATGGCTTGCAAAATATTGCAGATTGGTGATTACCTGCAAATCCATTCACACCTCACTCATTATCTAATGATTTCCATGTGTGCAGTCTGTGTGTAAGGCAGAAACTACTTGGCCAGTGATATGGAAACAGGATGATTGGGGTCACATATTCTTCCTGGAAACGCTTGACCACACCTGCGTTTTCCCTGTTACTCCCAGTAAACGGCCAGGTAATAACCACAAATATCAGCTTCCATCCAATTAACTTGTAAAAGGCTTGCGATTAAAAAAAAACCTGGATTTTATTGATGGCGTCCTGCATGCATACAACATTCTGAACGAGTGCACGATCATTAGATAATTGGCTGCCTGTGACTTTCACAGCCCAGTGATTGGGTATGAATAACCCCCAATATCTGTATATCTACAGTTTTGAAATTTGTTTTTCTGTGTCTACCGGGACACTTATTTAATACAAGAAATGTAATCATGCTAAGCTCAGCATCAGTACCCTGATGTGGATGTGTCCAGCTGTACATAAGTGCATGTGCATTTTTTATGTGCTTTTAATGCACTTTTGATGTGCAGAGCTAGACTGCATTCATTAAAAGATATGGAGTGTTTCAAGTGTGTACCTGCACCTGTGCTCTTGTATGAACTCTTTACATCCAATATGTAATGTGCTGAGAACTTCGATGGCACTATATAAATAAATAAATGTGAATAGTAATATTAACCCCTTCACAGTGAAAGATGAGTGGGTCATGTTTTCCACATGCGCATTAAGTCTGCAAAGAATGAGTCCCACATGTGCTCTGCAGCAATGGGGGGAATGTAAAAAAAAAGAATGATTACATTCACTGCACTTATCCAGAAGTGATGTCTACCTTTGTAGGAAAAATAAAATCCATGAATGCATGAAAAGGGCAAGGAAGGGTTAACCACCTTAGATAGAGGGGGGCACAGCTTTCAAATGATAAAGCCCCTAAGCTCTTATTGTGGTAACTGTATGAACTAGCGTTAAGTGCATTTGCTGCACTAGGAACAGCCCTCTGATTAATGCTTGACATGGCTGCCCCCTTCAATCCCCTCATAAATCGGCTAGGCACTGGGTGATTTATTAACAGCGTCCTAAGCGTTAAGCCGCCCCAGCCGCCCCAGCCGCTTGACCAGCCCAGGGCTAGCGTTGTGCTATTCTCACTTCATGGACAACGCTAGCCTTACTGCTGGCTCCGGGCTCACTCGAGATCTCGCGATAATAACAAGATCTCATGCAAAACCAGTAAGCCAGACGGGCAGGCAAAGACAGAGCATCAAGCTTAACTGGAAGGGATAGCAGAAGAGCGGGGAATTTGTACTCCCCTGTTTCGGCGGACAAGATATGTATACATTTTGTTAGTGTCTCTTCCTGCATCGCCTGACTAATTATAGTGTCAATAAGCGTCACTATAATACATTTGCCCCATTGTCATGTATTCATAGGCTATGGCATCAAATACGGTATTCTAATACTGTACAACTCATCTCAATGCACCATGTGAAGCGAGTGAGACCCACTGTAGTTTATTTACTAAGGTAGGCATTCTATTGAAGATGGGATGTTGTTATGTTCAAACAGTCACATTCTATCTATTATCTTCTTGTAGGTGCTAAATAAATAAGAAGTTGATTCTGATTGGTTGCCCATAGCAACATCCCATCTTCAATAAAACTCCCGCCTCAGTAAATAAATCCCACTGAGGGTCAAGTGTCTAATAGGTATCTTAGTTGCAATGTAATGTGACAACAACACTTTCTTACGACTGCAACACTTGTGTACTTGTGTGCCTGTGTGTGGATGAGTCTAAATCTCTATACGGATTCTGTTGGCTTGAAAAAAAAAAGATGTAGTCACTGCATCGTGGCACATTGTCTACAGATTCAGACACATCACACACACAGATATACAAGTGTTTCATATAAAATGAATTAGTACAGTTACAGATGTAGCTCCTTTTGTCTACCGAGGGTCTGGCAGTTGGATCGCCAACCGCCAGTCCCCGCCAGCCGGACATGCACGCTCCCGAGATGCTCACATGTCCCCTTCTGACGGAGCTCCCTACCGTTCCCGTCGAATCCCACCCCCCCTAAACCTGCCCATCTCCCTGAAGCAAAGATAGACAGGTTTTCATCCCCCATCACCAAAAAACTCACATGTCCATCAGATGGAGCGCCTCTCCACCGGCAATCGCCAGCAGGGACATTCTGGTGGTCCCGGCGCTGAAAGAGAGGCACGCCATCTGTACATGTTGCATCATATTGTGGTAAAAAAAGACAAAAAAGTAGGGTTGTATGGGATCTGGTGTACCAAGGAAAATGTTTTGTACGACTATAACAATAGTAGAAGAGGACACATCTATATGCACTGTATGCCCTATCTCCACTATACAGACACAAAAACATGTTGGGATACTATTGTTTGAAAGATTGGAGTCCTCCCTTCCACATACATTATTACTGCATGACAGGAAAAGATATGTTGTCTGTATTTCGGTAAGAGGCACTACCTTATTTGCACCTGTACATGAGTCCGATCCATGATGTACTGTATCATAGCCCTATCCCCAGCATTGCACAAACCATCTACTCACAGGAGACAGATGGACGGGGGGGGGGGGCATTCCAACAGTTACCAGTGTGCTAAGCATGACCCCACAGTGGCGACAAATGGGAGAAGTGGCTCATGGGCATGTAAGCTGTGCCCCATTTTGCCAAGGCCATACCTCTTTTTGGGGCACAGTCAATGTTGGAAGGTATGCGATAACTGCTATTTTCTGTTTTGAACTGTGAAGACCTTGGGAAATTTTAGGGACTTGTGACCTTGGCCAAAATGAGCTAAGAACCAAAAATCAGATGGCAATTTATTTTCTAAGCTCATTACTGTAAGGAATCTGTGCCTGAAATATATTATGTATGTGCTATGAGCCTGATTCAAACCTCTACACTCAGTGAATTTGCATCATGAGTGATTATCGGCGACCGCGCATGTGCATGTGTGCTGTGGCTGTTTGGGGCGGCAACCCAGTAAACCCCAGTAAACCCCAGTAAACGCAGGTGTTCCCCGTCATCAGTGGCCTCCTTCACCCCACCGCTTTCACGCTTGCGAACAAGGGGAAATCATTTAATGGTGACTGATTCCTATGGTTTTCACCTGTATGTACGGCTGCAAACGCATTCGCCATGCACATGGGCAGGATTTCAAATGTGTGAGGCGGCGTGGGGTGGCGTGGCGTTTTCCAGTTCACTGGGCTCCAAACACTCAGAGCCCAGTGAGAAGGTCTGAATCAGGTCCCTCAATGCAGGGCCGGTGCAAGGCACCGGAGCGCCCCAGGCGAGTCGGGGTGGGGGTGCCCCGGTGCCTGGGTGGGGGCGGGGGGTACCTGTTTCGCCATCTGGGGAGCGGGCAGGGGGGACCATGCTGGCGTCTGACAGGAGCCTGCAGTGGTGTCCTTGCCACGCAGGTACCTGCGTCGCTGTGTATAAAGCTGGCGGTGGCGGAGGGTGGTCCCTGCAGTGAATAAGAAATAACTATTGCTTCTGTTTTGAAAACACTGGCCGCACGCTGATTGGCTGAATCTCAGCCAACCAGCGTGCGGCCAGTGTTTTCGAAACCCGGCATAGCCCGGCGGATAGTGCTAGTTATTTCTTATTCACTGAAGGGACCCCCCACCGCCACCAGCTTTATACACAGCGCCGCAGGTACCCGCGCGGCAAGGACACCACTGCAGGCTCCTGTCAGAAGCCGGCATGGACCCCCCTGCCCGCTCCCCAGACGGCGCAGCAGGTACCCCCTTTGCACGGCCATCCTCCAGTGTAGATCTGTACCTCGCTTACTGTTTACAGATAGAAGTGCATTTACAACATGGCCAGAGATTAAATGCTTTTAAATGCCAATGATAAAATAAATCTATTGCCCTGAAATAGATTTATCTTACCTGTGGGTTATGTGACTTTTTACTTTAGTACATTGCAATCTACTCAATTTTTTTAACTGTTTACTAGACAAAAATGTTATGGTCATTTATCATCCTGAGCAAGTGTACATCGATACCTCTATAATAACAATGCTGTGGCCTCTTATATGTCAGTTAGAGGAAATAAAAATTCAAACATGAAGAAAGATAAAGGGAGCTGTATTAATAATTACAATAGGAGAATGTTTTATGGGTTATCAGAGAGAGAGAGCACTGCTGTGCCCTTTATCATAACAGCACTGACAGTATTTAGGCTACGCTCACTTCTTCACAAGTCTTGTTTGTCACATCCTGAGCCAACTCCTGCCCAGTTAGGTGCTTGGCACATATCAGAATTTTGATTTACAACCTTATCTAATCTACAGTAGGAAGGAACCAATAATATATTTTCTTTCTGAATCACAAATTGGGCAGCCTCTTGTTCCTAGTGACAGGACTGCTGACTTCTCTATATCTTAGGTGCTCCGTTTATTGCTTGGTGTAAAATTTAAATACTGACGACTCCCTAAGGTCTGCCCTGCTGCAAGTAAAATTTATGTAATATTGTGGATTATAAATGTAGCCATCATACGCTAATGTTTTATAGTCACACGCTGCTGGCCTGGGCAGAATTCAGTGGCAATAAATGACTTCAACGTGTTGTCTCCAAGAGATTTAAAGGCCATTGCGTCCCATTCCACTTGATATTTTGCATGTCACGTTATAATTTCCTTTGGAGAATGTCTTGTAAAAATGACAGTGAAGGACAATACTTTGTACTCATGTTAGAGTTTAAGAAGAAAAGTCTTGCTGAGAAAAACCTCACTCCGCAGTTATATTATACCATGAATTTAGAGAACGGAGATTGTATGGAAGAAATATTTGAGGAGGATTTTAACATTAGAGTGGGGGCACCTGATGTTTGTACCAGACCAGAATGATATTTTACTGCACTGAATATACTGTATTTGTTTATGCTTCCAAATCTCTGCACCATTCATCTTCTTTGATCTCATAATTTCCTATAACACAATTGTAAAACATAGAAATTAGATATGTGAATAGGAACTGTACAGTCAGCAATGTAACTTTAGCCTAGCAGATAACTCTCTTCAAAATGTTGAAAATAAAATTTTAACATTCAGTTATTAGGTTAGGAAGACCCACGAGGATCTGATCATATGGCACAAACATCTAGTGTATGGATATTTTTGTGGCTTATTGCCACAACAGATTGGTCTAATCTTGTCATTTGGATGTACCGCAGGCTCCAAACATTTTCCTTCGCAAGAATATTGCAAAAATTGAGAACAGTGAAATAGTGCACCAAGTAGCTCTAAAATACCTCCAAGTATACAATGTAACACCTTACATTTCAACATACAAAACCAAAAAAGACCCTTGGTGTATATCTGAACGCTGATGTTCTAACTCAAGTCCAATAGTCCTCCCAAATGGAATACCCAAAAAGAAAAGAAAAAATATACAGAACAGACAATAGTGAAGTACTGTTTAGACTGTTGGTGGTTATAAATGCATTAAGAGAGATGTTGAGACCCATACCGT
This sequence comes from Crinia signifera, assembly GCF_055691185.1. Taxonomy (NCBI): domain Eukaryota; kingdom Metazoa; phylum Chordata; class Amphibia; order Anura; family Myobatrachidae; genus Crinia; species Crinia signifera. The sequence goes on along the minus strand of NC_139217.1, from coordinate 103,840,114 downwards.
TAGTTTGGTCTACACAGAGTAGACACATAGCCTATGGGAGGGGGCAATGATGTCACCATAGGCATCCGAATTCACTCTCCAGTGCAATGTTGTTATGCAAAAGAAAGACTTATGATAGTGTAACAACAATCTTTTATTTTCAAACATCAAATATTAAAATAATAAAACAGGAGGAGCATTGCAGAAGGACTCTCACTGAGTGGGATGGTCCACATATATTGGCATTTTCCTTAGAAAGTAACTATACACACACAAGTCAAGGTGCTCATTTTCATCTAGACTTATGTCAAATCTAAGCAGATCACAAAACAGGAATTTAAGGCAAAATTTCTAATTCTATGGGATGTTTAAGACCAGTCTCAGAATCCAAATCTTGAAGGTTAAGGTAATCATTTAATCATGGTTAGAAAGCTAAACACAGAACTAGATATTCACTGAAATTGACCAAATTAATTAATATACAGTATTTTTCAAAAGTATTTTAATTATTAGTTATTTTGCATTGTGCATTAATTAGTGCATCACTGGTTGACCTTTAGAGGGTTGGAAACAGCAGTTATTTAAATGCCTGCTGTGACAATAAATCACATAGACTGGATAGCAGTAACGGCATGGCAATTCTTTGGTTACAGTGCAGCATAGGGGTGGGCAATAAGCAGCCCTCCAGCTGTTGATAAACTACACATCCCATCATGCCTTGCACCAGATTCAGCATGGGCAAATAGTTAAACTAAGCAAGGCATGCATGTATGTGTAGTTCATAGACAGCTGGAGGGTTGCTTATTGCCCACTCCTGGCGTAGCAGGTTTTCCACAGTGGATACACTCCAGAGAACACCTAACGTAATTCGCATGTTCCCCACTTATCACCCAACCTCTTCTAGGCATTGGGAGCAATGACCCCCTGCTCTGGACAAACATATAGGAAGAAGTAACAGGTGCTGTTAATCAGCAGAGAGTGATTTACAATACATCTCAATACAGTAAAACACTACATTTCATCCTTGATTATTGAGTAAAGCTATCTAAATTGACATTAACTTTCCCTTATTGGGCAGCTCAGCTTTAAAACATAGAGAATGGGAAAGATGCAAAATCATAAATCAAACTTGCGCTGAACTTATTTCAATTTTGTCAAATCTCATCAGTGTAACATATGGATAATTTTGATTTGTATATTTTGGAGAGTACACTGTGTTCTGTTTCCAAATGATAAATGTTGACATTCTGCATATCATTCATGAACATTTGGTATACGGAACATAAATACAATTGACATAGTGTAATTAAGCTTTAACCATTTAATTTAAACAACTATTTTTCATAGTATCTCTAATGTATTTTTTTTTTTATTTGTTTGCAGAACATCTAAAGGAAAAATTAGAAGAATATATGTCATATTATTCTAAGATCAGAATTGTGCGTACTAAGAAACGTGAAGGGTTAATCCGTACAAGGCTGCTAGGAGCATCTGTGGCCAAAGGAGACGTATTAACTTTTCTAGACTCTCATTGTGAAGTTAATGTGAATTGGCTCCCACCGTTACTGAGTAAGTATCTTATTTGTAAACTGTCAGTAAATATATGTGCAGCATTATAATGTATGCCAGTAAAGAAATGGCATCTTCAATACAATATGATACATTATTGCTACTAAATCTCATACATATCTACCACACTACTATGCTTATTTTGCCCATACATTGATTTTTATGTATGTTAAAATCATGTATCATTGGAAAAATATTGGTCAATCAATGTTTATCTGTATATAGAATGGTTCTTTATGAGAAAAAGTATGTAAATCATGAACACTATTGCTTACTACCAGGAGCGGCTGCAGCACTGATCATATGCTGTATGTAACACATGTGCTGGCTGGTTCCACCAGGGATCAGTTGCACTGAATGTAGTGTATAGCTTTACCCATGTTCCTCTTTGCCACAAATCAGCCACTTGTGCAAGTTCCTCACGCCAAAATCGCACCTGGGACATGGAATCACCACTCTGCGATATTGCCACTCAGTGCTTTTCTATAAGCCACGGGACAGAATTAGACGCATGGGCATGGCAACCAGTGGCATGCGGTGGGGTGAGGCAGGTGAGGCACAGCCTTTCCTGTCATATTAGCGTATACCGGCATTTTGAATTGATAAAGTATGTCAAAAATACAAATAATTTATAAAAAAAAAATCTTATTTTTATTATTCTAATCATTTTTATAGACAAAACTGTGGAGTAAAAAGTCTATGACAGGTGAGGCAGTACCTCATCTGGCTACCTTTTCTGCACACCACTTATCAAAACTCAGTGAATCTCCAGAAATGTATACTGCTGCACATGTATATAATGCTGGTATGTACCCCATGGCTCATATATTGTGTGCATATCTGGCTCTGGTACTTGCCAGGGACTCTTGAGCCATTTTCCTCACCGCACGTCCCTTATGGCAACAGGATTGTGGCAATCACCATAGAAATTCATCATTCCAAAATTAATTATATTCCTACAAGCCAAGAGCATCCTGATATCTCCATGACCATTGAAAACTCGACAATCTACCCTATCCTACAAACTCACTGTCTAGGGGGTCATCCTTGACTCTAAAATGTCCTTTGTTCCCCACATTTAATCTGTCTCTAAATCATCCCAACAAATTTCTGGGCATGCCACTGTCCAAAATGTGTGCACCAGTGGTGCCTCCAGCTGTGCACCATTGGAGCACCACCTCTATGGGCACCCCCCTGTCGCCCCCCCCCCCCCAGGTGCTCATCTCCGGCCAGTCCCGGCTCCCCACCCCAGGGATCATATGCCGGGGCTCCCCTGTCACTGCCCCCACCACAAATCGCAGCACTGAGCAGACTGAAGGCCCAGCTTGAAATCACTCAAGAGTTAGGGCGCCCGAGTCCCCCTGAGCCTCCCCAAACATCCCCAAGCCTGCCACCTGGTCACTGCTGTGAATGGCAGTGGGAGCAGTGGCAGGGGAGTCCAGGTAATCCAGAGAGGGGAGTCAGGAATGACTGTTGCTGACTAACAGGGAAGGGGGTCACAACAGGGGGCTGCCTTAAGTTCTGTGGTGGGCAAGGGCGTAACTACCATAGGTGCAAGGGGTGCAGCTGCTATGGGGCCCAGAGCTGAAGAGGGCCCATCTTTGCTGTCTAAGTATATGTTTTACATACATTTATCACAATAAGTTGCTAAATAGGGGGCCCTTTCAAACTTTTGCTATGGGGCCCATGATTATCTAGGTACGCCTCTGGTGGTGGGTATTTTTGGGGCAGGACAAACTTGTCCTGGTAGGTTTGTCCTGCCCAAGAAAAACTCACCACTCAAGTGGTTAAACAAGATCTGAAATCTGTCAAAACAATCAAAACAATCAATTGTAATCAGAAACAGACCTACTGTATGCAAACTTTAACTGTCTTGGAGTTTCAGAAGTGAGCCAATCAGCTGCTATGCACATTTTATAGAATGCACTTGGTTAATGTTACCTGAAAGCAGATTGGTTGCCATGGGCAGCCTCTCCACTGGCCCAAAACTCCACTGTTTCACTGCTTCATACATATGTACCATGCTGTGTAGTAATTCCAAAATGATTATTATTGTTATTATTGTTGTTATATCAGTTACACAGGAAGTTCCTTAAATTTGCAATTATGTCACAATATAACACCACCAATATTCAAGGAATAGTATTTTACAAAAGAAAATAGGACATTGAGAATTGAATGTTAAAATGTTCTGAAAAACGCTCCTTTTAATGAGGAAAATAAGTGTTTGGAAGAGTTAAAAGATTAATTGACGCGTGAGCCTGTTATTCATTGCAAACTATACACAACTTGGTTGGGAAGAATTTTTGGTTGTGAGCACAGTCTCCATTTAATGAGTTTTTTCCTGGCTGAAAATATAACCAGATGCTGTCTTGGCTTCACACTGTGCGCTATTGAATCTAATTTTACATTTTAGATATTAAATTCTGCAAACACTTGACAACAAAGAGTAGGATTCTGGTGACCATGCCAGAAAGGGGAATGTTATATTTCTTTCCCCTAGGACTGGAGGGTTATAGAGGAGGAAGACAGCGATCACACTACCCCAGTATACTTACCTGAAACTGAGATAGAAGCATATTCAGAAAATAGTGACATACTGTATGAATCTTTCCAAATGATCTCCGTTTTCCAAATTGTGTTTCTATTAGGCTATAGTTACATCCTCGGCTTCAGCTCATCCATTCTATTTAATATCGAAGTCAATATTTTGAAAATAGCACTAATGCATCTGCAGTATAGTACACACAGTAGATAATATAATACATACATAACACAATAGGCCCTATCATATGGAATTTGTAAATGCACATTGATGTCTTTCAACCAACATCATAGAATTCACATCCGAGCATTAAGAACTTTCCGCGACTTTGGGCTAATGACAAAGTGGTAAAAGGAAATAGTCCATATGTCGAGCCATATGCTACAGAGAATACATTTAGAACCCTGATACAGTTTCATGTACCTTGACGTAGAAGTAATGAAATAAACAAGAGTTATACTGTATATGAAAAAATAATGTATTGGCATACAATAAAAAGGAAAAGCGGGTAAGATAACCTTTTACAGCTCCTTGATCAGTCACGTAGTTTTCTATTAGAAAATGTACAAAAAAATGTTATCTTCTTAAAACACAAATTTGAAATACAAGGTGTTTTACATAAAAGTGTTACTGTTAGTGAAAATTCATATAGAAAAGGTGAGATAAGAAAACGTTGTGTGTAGTCACCTTGCCAATTACTACCGTAGGTGCATACACACGGTGCATTTTTGGATTAGCTTTCCATATCCATGAAAAGTTAGCCAAAATCAGACAACAGCGTTAAGAGGCTTGCGATAACGATTCGCGGCCAAGCAAGGTCAGTATAGCAAGTAAAAATAGACTTTGCAGGTACAGTTTATTTTACTACAGAGTGGATTGTTACCGAGGACCATGCTGGATTCTGCCTCCTGCCGCACTTGTAGATGATGGCACCCTGTTGTTTTCCCGCTAGTGCTGTGGCAGTTTTTGAAATGCTTCTTCTTTCATCCACTTGTGTTTATTCATGCTAAAAACATTAAGGATGCCACGAAAGAGCTCTATTCAGAATTTCTAACTGTGTATGCTTTTTTTGTTCACATTTTTAGTAGTGTCAAAAATAAAATAAAAATAAAAAGCTTACAGAACACTATGATGAGCTGTATTTTATTATTTTTATAAAACTATTTAATGGCATTGAAATATAATATTGTGGAATAATTCTTTAGATATTAATTAAATCAAAATTGTTTTTATAGAAAAATGTACAATCTCTAATAATTTAGCATAATAATAATAATAATAATAATAATAATAATAATAATAATAATAATAATAATAATAATAATATTATAAGCAATTACTATATTATATTAAACTGATAAAAACATATATTCAATAAAAATTGCATTTACTGTAGGTTTAGCATTTAAGTTTATTTTAAACATTTTATAAACATTTATAAAACATTTAAATTAAATAAACTCACTATTTTCACCTGATTTAAATTTTATATTAGGGGCTTTGGGAGAGAAACAAATTAAAGTATATGCATAATACACACAAATTATATGCATTTATGTTACACAAACAATAGTAATAGCAGCCTCAATGGCTGCCTCTGCATTTCTGGAATTCTGAACCTAGTTAATTATTATGCAATGCAATAAAAATTCTTAATTTACTATACAAACATAAACTAGAAATCTATCTTATAGATAAAACCCATAGAGGGCCAAAAATTAATACACATAAATCATACAACATATCCATTTTTATAAATGTGCAGTACATTCTTTATAAGCAGAAAAACAAAATTATTTTGGCCACATTGCCTATTTTTCTGTTGCTATATTTCTACATAGACTGGACATTACAATACTATTTACAAAACATTAAAACAAGGTGTAAACACTAAGGCCCTTACAACATCTTTTGTGGGACCAAGAGGTTGAGGAGACCACCCCGCTTTATCAACTCAGCGGCAGGAGTTGGTAATTTGTGCCATCCTGGGCCACTCCTGTTTGTTCCATCTGGTCCTCCCTCTGGACTAAGCTATTGGGGACTTTTGTTGTTCCAATCTGGACATACCAAGTCGGGACTCTCCTGGCCACATCTCAATATAATACCTGGTTTGGTGAATCCTTTTATTCAGCTTTTTAAATCATGTAAATTACATGTATGGACATGCATGTGTACCATTGATATACTGGCTTAGTCCATTATTTTAAGTTTATATAATAAATATTTCTACTAGATTTACCAATCTGCTTTATTTTTATTTTTTCAGCTTACATTCTTCTATTTTACTTGTAGCGCTGCTCACTTCCATTGTGTAAGGGAATCAGAAAGCCTGATGGGTGGTGGGAGGTTGTCCTAGTGCATGGGGGCAGCGCGAGAGAAGTCTTGGACACGGGAGTGGGAGGAGATGATTAGGTGAGAGGTCAGTCGGCGGTCGGCGGCGGAGGGAAGAGGACAGGAGGGAGTGTGGATAGAGATCAGTGAAGAGAGGTAAGGAGCGGTGGAGGAGGAGAGAGCCTTGTAGGTGGTGGTGAGGAGTTTAAAGAGAACCCAGGAAAGGAATGGGGAGCCAGTGAAGACATAGACAGAGTGGGGAGGCAGCGGTAGAGTGGCGGGAGAGGAAGATGAGCCTAGCAGCAGCATTAAGAATGGATTGGAGAGGGGGGAGGTGGGCGAGAGGTAGCCCAGAGAGAAGGATGTTGCAATAGTCAAGGCGGGAGATGACAAGAGAGTGAAAGAGAATTTTGG